>NC_072415.2:29024685-30360102 GCF_028858775.2 Pan troglodytes
CCCTTTTTATGTTACATTAGGACAAAGTATTTTTAAAATAAAAGTTGAGGAAAAGGATAGCTGTGCATTTGGGCAGTCAAAGAAGTAGATTATGATCAATATTTGCCTTTTGTTGTTTAACCAACTTTCTTTTTATTATTATTATTATTATACTTTAAGTTTTAGGGTACATGTGCACAACGTGCAGGTTTGTTACATATGTATACTTGTGCCATGTTGGTGTGCTGCACCCATTAACTCGTCATTTAGCATTAGGTATATCTCCTAATGCTATCCCTTCCCCCTACCCCCACCCCACAACAGGCCCCGGTGTGTGATGTTCCCCTTCCTGTGTCCAAGTGTTCTCATTGTTCAATTCCCACCTACGAGTGAGAACATGCAGTGTTTGGTTTTTTGTCCTTGTGATAGTTTGCTGAGAATGATGGTTTCCAGCTTCATCCATGTCCCTACAAAGGACATGAACTCTTCCTTTTTTATGGCTGCATAGTATTCCATGGTGTATATGTGCCACATTTTCTTAATCCAGGCTATCATTGTTGGACATTTGGGTTGGTTCCAAGTCTTTGCTATTGTGAATAGTGCCGCAATAAACATACGTGTGCATGTGTCTTTATAGCAGCATGATTTATAATCCTTTGGGTATATACCCAGTAATGGGATGGCTGGGTCAAATGGTATTTCTAGTTCTAGATCCCTGAGGAATGGCCACACCAACTTCCACAATGGTTGAACTAGTTTACAGTCCCACCAACAGTGTAAAAGTGTTCCTATTTCTCCACATCCTCTCCAGCACCTGTTGTTTCCTGACTTTTTAATGATCACCATTCTAACTGGTGTGAGATGGTATCTCATTGTGACTTTGATTTGCATTTCTCTGATTAGCCAACTTTCAGATATAATTCTCATGTATGAAAGTACCAAGCTAGGTGGGGTAATGAAAAGGGATAAATTTTTACTCTCCAAATTTCTTCTTAGGTAGCACTTTGGTTCTTAACTGAAATTGATCACATGCTTCCTATGTAATCTTGCTGTCTAGAGGAAGTAGTGAAGAGAAGACAGAACAGTTCAGAATTCTGTCTGCAGTGGTGGCAGTAGCATCTGTGTCTGTAGGCAGAAGTGCCAGCAGCAACATACAATCGACAGGTCACAACAGCATTGTTGATGACAGTGGCACAGGAACTCCATGGAGATGTTGGTGGTGCAACCCAGTGTCTCATACACAAACTGGCGACTGTCCTACAGCAGTGGTGGCATCCAGTATTGCTACTGGCAGTGGTTCCAGAGCCCAAGGCAGTGGTGTTTTCTCTAGACTCACCTAATGGCATGATTCAACTGAAGTTTTAGTTACTTGGGTTCCACTGTGTTTTGTCCACTTTGATACATGTTTCTTCAGTCTTCCTATTGAGTCTGTGAGATTTCTGAGATTCTTTAGTTAACAGAGCAGTTTAAGCAGAACTCAGACTAGAACAGATGGAAAGAGAATTTCAAAATAAAATCTCACTCAATAAAAATCCAGAACATATAGGGAAGAAAATGTTTTCAGATATTCCCTGGTCATTCTTCTAATCTAGTTACCATATGTTAATTTTTCAAATAACTTCTTCAGTTAATCATCTCCATAGTCGTTATGAACCTTGAGCAGCAGAATATTAAATCATTCCAATTGTTTCCCCAGCCTTGATCAAGAGCTGTGGTTCTCATTCAACTTCCACAAGCCTGTGTTTGTAGGTTTTGGGATAGACAATATTTAGTGCAATCTATTTGTGAACAATAAAATAAAAGAAAAGATACACAGTAAGGTTTCAAGTATAACAGAAACTTAATAAATATTGTTCACTGTCAAAATCAGGGGGCTAAAGAAAAACAAAAACCCCAGACTTTAGAATACCTAAGGCACTTAGTGGTGGGAAATTATTTTAGTATATTTTAAACATCCAAAAGGAACTATTTTTTCAATTATGCATTCTTCTCTTACAGATATATTTCAAACTTCCCTTGAACTTTCTCCAGTAAGTATAATTGTGTGCTTGTTGTCAACCCGGTCTTAGTCCTTGTCATTACAGGTTCAGTAGCTGCAAAGGTGAAATGTTTTCACTAATATTGAACGTCATCTATTTTATATTCTGGATCAGCATGGATGTTTTTTAGCTTCTTCAGACGGCTCTGTAATGGAGTTATATTTGGAAGTTTCCCAGTATGGTGCAAAAAGCCTCATAGAGAGAGGAAGTTTATAAACTGCAGTTCTATGCGAAGAAGAAAGGCCAGATGCTCATCCTGCATGACTCCTCCTTGAGCCTTTGTATTTTCCCAGCTAGACCTTTCAGGCTTCCTATTTATACATTTATCTCGAGTATACCGAGTGGTGACAAAGATGCGAATCGGCCAGCACATTTTCACTCAGTGTAGAGAGAAGCCATTTAAAGACTGAGATAACATTTCAAGAAAACAATAAAACCTGACAATAAGGGAAGATGAGAAAAAAGGAACATTCCTGACTGTGGTTCTGACATTCACTATGTTTCAATCTGTTTGTTTCACTGAAACGATGTTCTCCTGTTCCTGTTTGGCTTATTAAAAAGTGTATAGGTTAAAAGATCTGTTAAAAATGGTCCATATCTGTAAAATTGTCTGGAAAGTTCCACAGAAAGTTACAAGTTTTTTTCCTCTGGCTGCAAATGAAAAATAACATATGAAGATCGTTTTAAAAAATTTATTCAATTACTTCCAGTGTTATTTTATGACCCAGTTATATATCAATAAAATTAATAGGAAAATTATATCATATAACTTTTAAGAGTTGTTCATTATTTAAACAGAGCAGTCAGCATTGGGAAGCTACCAGTTTAAGGAAAAAAGTTACTTAAGGTTATTTCTTTAAGTATATTATAGAGTGTATTACTGAGTGTTCTGTTACACTGACAGTTGTAGTGACATTTACAAATCCTAAAGTTAAATTATATCCGTTTTACCTATACATTTGGAGTGATCCATGAGAATGATAGTTCATGGGTGATAAATTCTCTTCCCAATACTGTATGGAGCATATCAAGAGTCATCTCCTATTAACTTTATTCTCCTAATCAAAGAGTGAATTCTACTGTTTAACCCTAAATCTAGCTATATGTGGAATTGAGATATTTTTATTAGATTAGTTGTTATGTTGGTTAGTAGCACTTATTATTTGCCAAGCATTACTCTAAGCATTTCGTATATGTAACTATATATATAATAGAGTATTTTATGTATATAACTATATATAATAGAGTATTATATATAACTACATATGAGTTATATTTCTATAATCAGTTTGCTTCTCACAACAACCCTAGAAAATAGGTCTGTAACTATTCCCATTTTACAGATGTGAAAATTGAGGCAAAGAAGTGAAGTACTGTCGCTAAATTTACCAAGTAAGTGGCAAAGAAAGGATCTGAAGCCAGGCTGTTTCCAGAATCTGTATTCTTAACCACTATACTTCATTGCCTCCAGTTTTTGAAAATTAGCCTTAAGATAATTTTATTCAGTCTTCATGTGTTTCAAATATAATGTCATGTTTTTGTCCAAGAATATTATTTGTTTGTTTTAATCTCAACTTATGTCTATACCCGATGCTAGTTTTGTGACATTACACTTCCCTTTAATGGAAGGTACAATATAGCAAAGACAATGTCCAATCCTAGGGATATTAATGCAGAGGACCATTATGTCAGTTAGGAGGGTGCATAGCTATGAGTGACAAAAAGCCAAAAGTGATAGTGAATTAAACAAGATGTTTATTTCTCTCTTATGAAAAAGATGACTGGAGGTTGGAAGTTCAGGTCTGGTGGAAAAAATCACAGTTTCACAAAATCATCAGGGACCCAAATTCTTTCTAGGCTGCCACTTTGCTTTCCACAGCACTTGGCTTCCATTGCGTGGCTCAGGATGTTATCCCAGTTCCAGCCATCACAGGTAAAACGAGGAAGGGTTGAAAAAGGGCAATTAAAGGCATTTCCCAGAAGTAATACATTCTACTTTTGCTTGCATCCCATGAATTATAAATTAGTAACAGGCACACATCTAGATTCAAGGAAGGCTGGTTATGCATTTATTTACACAGCCGTGTGCCCATCTAAAATTGGGGGTTCTATTCTAGGAGAGAAAGGTTGAGCAGAGAGCAGGTCTAAAGGGACATCTAGTCATTTCTGCTACATCCAGGACCTAACTCTTAGTTTCCATTTGTAACTTGGAAAATGGCGAATTCTATAAACTTCTCTAATTGTTAAATTTCATAACTTAACATTTTATCATCTTAAACATAGTCGATTCCTTTGGTTATATTTTTCCAATGTCCTTCTTCATAAATCCTTGTGCAGTTGAAAGATAATCCAAGGCACAAATCGTCACTACTTACCATTATCGAACAAAGACTTTTCCCTCCCAAATGCTACTAGACTCCTATCATTTACCCTGCCACTCTGCTTTTGAATTGGAGGAACTTTTACAGTTTATAAAATACTTTTTGCCTCCTCCTCTTACCTGAATCTAACATTGCCATGGTCTCTTGATGCCTTGTAAGAAAGTGAACTTAATCAATAAATGATGTGTTTATTCTGACTGCTCCACTGACCAGTTTGTTTCTCCATCTCTCTCCCTCTCCTCAGGCCTCCCTATCCCCTGAGACACAGCAATATTAAGATAAAGCCACATAATAACCCTACAATGGCCTCTAAGTGTTCAAGTGAATGGAAGAGTTATTTATCTCACTTTACACCCAAAACTAGAAAAGATAAAACTTAGTGAGGAAGAGATATTTAAAGGTGAGATAGGTCAAAACTTGGCCTCTTGTGCAAACCGGTTAGCCAAGCTGTGAATGCAAAGGGAAAGTTCTTGAAGGAAATTAAAAGCACTACTTCAGTGAACACACAAATGACGAGAATGCAAAATAGCCTTATTGCTATTAAGGAGAAAGTTTGAATGGTCTGGATAGAAGATCAACCAGCCATAACATTCCCTTAAGCCAAAGCCCAATGCACAGCAAGACCCTAACTCTCTTCAATTCTCTGAAGTCTGAGAGAGGTGAGGAAGCTGCAGGAGAAAATTTTGAAGCTAACAGAAATTGATTCACAATGGTTAAGGAAAGAATTTATCTCCACAACACAAATGTGTAAGGTGAAGGAGCAAGTGCTGATATAGAAGCTGCAACAAGTTATCCAGAAGATCTAGCTAAGATAATTAACAAAGGTGACTACACTAAGCAATACATTATCAATGTAGATGAAGTAGCCTTATTTTGGAAGAAGATGCCATCTAGACATTCTAGGACTCTCTAGCTAGAGAGGAGAAGTTAATGCCCTGGTTCAAAACATCAAAGCACACCTGACTTTCTTGTTAGGAGCTAATGCAGCCGGTGACTTGAGGTTGAAGCCAGTGCTCATTTACCATTCTAAAAATCCTAGAACTCTTAAAATTATGCTAAATCTACTCTGCCTGTACTGTATAAATGGAACAACAAAGCCTGGATAACAAACAGCTTAAAGAGTGGTTTCCTGAATGTTTTAAGCCCACCGTTAAGAACTACTTCTCTTCAAAATATTACTACTAACTGACAGTGTACACAGTCACCCAAGAGCTCCGGTAAAGATGTACAGACAGATTAATGTTGTTTCCATGTCTGCTAACACAACATCCATTCTGCAGTACATGGATCAAGGAGTAGTTTGACTTTCAAGAGTTATTATTTAAGAAATATATTTTGTAAGGGTATACCTGCCACAGATAAGTGATTTATCTGATAGATCTAAACAGTCTATTGAAAATCTTCTGGAAGCAATCAGGCAAGAGAAAGAAAGAGAGAGCATCCAAATAGGGAGACAGGAAGTAAAATATCCCTGTTTGGAGACAACATGATTCTATATCTAGAAAACACCATCATCTCCACCCAAAAGCTCCTTCAGTTGATAAACAACTTTAGCAAAGTATCAGGATACAAAATCAACATACAAAAATCATTAGTATCCCTATACACCAACATCAACCAAGCTGACAGCCAAATCAGGAATGCAGTCCCATTCACAATTGCCACAAAAAGACTAAAATACCTAGGAATACGACTAACTAGAGAGGTAAAAGATCTCTACAAGGAGAATGACAAAACACTGCTCAAAGAAATCAGAGACGACACAAACAAATTGAATAGCATCCCATGCACATGAATAGGAAGAATCAATATCATTAAAATGGACATACTGCCCAAAGCAATTTACAACTTCAATGCTATTCCGATCAAACTACCAATAACATTCTTCAAATAAGTAGAGAAAACTATTTTAAAATCCATATGGAACCCAAAAAGAGCCTGAATAGCCAAGACAATCCTGAGCAAAAAGAACAAAGCTGGAGGCATCATGTTACCTGACATCAAACTATTCTACAGGGCTACAGTAACAAAAATATCAAGGTATTGGTAGAAAAACAGACACATAGACCAATGGAACAGAAAAGAGAACCCAGAAATAAGGCCACACCCACCCACTGATCTTGGACAAAGCTGAAAAAAAACAAGCAATGGGGAAAGGACTCCTTCTTCAGTAAATGGTGCTGGGATAACTGGCTAGCCATGTGGTTTCTTGAGATGAAATCTACTCCTGGTGAAGACACTGTGAACTTTGTTGAAATGGCAACAAAAAATCTAGCATATTACATCATGGTAGTTGATAAAGCAGTGGCAGGGTTTCAGGATTGACTTCACTTTTGAAAAGTTCTACTGTGAATAAAATGCTATCAAACAGCATCGCATGGTACAGAAAAATCTTTTGTGAAAGGAAAAGTCAATTGATCTGGCAAACTTCATTGTGTCATTTTAAGAAATTGCCATGCCAATCCAGTCTTCAGCAACCCCATCCTGATCAGTCACCAGCCATCAACAACCAGGCAAGGCCCTCCACCAGCAAAAAGATTGCAACTCACCAAAAGCTCAGATGATTGTTAGCATTTTTTTTAGAAATAAAGTATTTTAAATTTAAGTATATACATTCTTTTTTGGACATAAGTTATTACACACTTAACAGATTATAGAATAATGTAAACATAACTTCTATGTGCCCTGGGAAACCAAAAATTTTGTGTGACTTGCTTTATTGTGATATTTGCTTTATTATGGTTTTCTGTATCTGAACTCACATTATCTGTGAGACATGCCTGTATATAGGTCTTGATAAAAATGCAGTTTCAACTAAGTTTGAGAAGTTGCATGCTCTACCTTGTAAATCAGTAAAATCCTCATTTGTTCATTAAGAAAAGGACTTAGTTCTGCAAATCTTAAAACCATAGACTGTCAGAAACTTTGATGTTTGATGCCAATTCACTAAGAATGGGACAGCCTACTCTTGCTTGAATGATATGAGTGTCTGGTGCATAGAGGCAGTCTTGCAGAGTTCCAGATAAGTGATTTACGGACACAGCATTTCATATTTATCTCACCATTGTGTTTTCCACAGTACCATAGACTTGAACCTGCCTTTCAGCCAAAGACTGAAATTAACCTCTTTACACACAGACCTGCTTTATTTTAAGCCAAATACTGCCTAATATAATGACCTAAACTCCTCACTTTTCCATCACCTTCCCCTCCCCCTATTCCTATAAGAACCTGATAGAGTTCTTTGTTGGAGAGAGGTATTCTAAGTTTCTTTTTCTGTGCTCTCCTTTATTGCAACATGTCATTAGACCCTAATTTTTTGAGCTACAGTTTTGTCCCCGAGAACCCGTAATAGACAGGCTTTTTAATGCCCTATCATGATGCTGAAATTCTGAGGTCAATAGATGTTATATTTTCTGAGCTGGTCCTATTTAGTTAGTCTACGACCCCAAGGAGTTAAAGCTACCCATCCAGCAAGTCCCAGTGTGAGTAAATGTATCCAGACAAAAATCATAAGTATGGAGAGTGGGGGGTGCTACCGTCAGCCCTTAGAGTTTGGAATTATACAGATGAGTTTCTATCTTGGCTCCAACCATTTAAATTATGTGCAATTGGTTATTATTTTTCCCTTTATTTTTCTGTTCTATAAAGTGGAAAGTATTAATACTTATTCACTGCATTGTTGTGAGGATAAAATGCAATTTATTTATTATAGATTTGAATGAGTGCTAGGTGGGTTTTATTTTTTGGCGTTGTGTGCTTCGTCTGCAATGAAAGATAAATAAGGTCAAATATCCACATTTCCATTTATAAGTTTTTTTAATCTTAGGTAAGTTACTTTATCTCACTTTGCCTCATATGCAAAAAGGGAATAAGAAGAGAAATCTGATAAAGTTGGGTTATTAAGTGTGATAACATACTGAACATGTCTAGTATAGTATCTGGCAAGTAGCAGACATTTTATTAATGCTCGTTTTCTTTTTTCCCTACACTTCTTTTCCGATTATGCTTTGAAAAATATGATAATTGAAAGGAGTACAATTTGAAGAGGACAGTATTTCATTTAACATGTGTCTTAGTCTGTTTGTGCTACTGTAACAAAAAAAGAACACAGTCTGGTTATTTATAAGGAACATAACTTTATTTCCTATAGTACTGGAGGCTGGGAAGTCCAAGATGAAGGCACCAGCATGTTTAGTGGTCTGGTAAGGGCTTTTTCCATTGATGGCATCCTCTCCAGGCAGCATCCTCACATGACAGAAGGGGGAAGGGCAATAAAAAAGAGGGATTCTGCCTCTTCTCATGGCAGAAGAGATAGATGGAATGGCCAGTGGAACTTTAGGGTTCTCCCTTCAATCTCTTTTATAAGGTAACTAATTTCATTTATAAGGGCTCCATCATCAAGACTTAATTATCTCCTAAAGGCCCCAGCTCTTAATACTATCACATTCAGGATTATGTATCAACATATGAATTTTAGGGGATATATTCAGATTATAGCAATATCCATCTGTTATATGGAAGTTGAGCTCTAGATAATAGGGTTTTCTCCTTGCTCATGTCCACATAATATGCCTCTAGCTACTGTCTACAGCAGTGATTTTTCCTATAGATGAGCAGTCATATGGATGGAACCCTTGCTGAAAATGTTTCTGAGTCTTCTGATAACCGCACATATGTGTGTGTGGAGGGGGGTGTGGGTAGATGTGTTAGGGGCAGAGGTTGTGCTGATAGTCTCCTTTGCATTCCAGATATCAACTTAATCTTAATTCCCCCGAGGTGAGAAGAGAAAAATTAGCCATTAGAAATCTTTCAGCAGTTTATATTTCAAGAGTTCTGGTAATAAATATAAACAGCAAAGTAGAAGACTAAACACAGTGCCTGATTAAAAATATTTTTGCTCTTTGCATTGGTTAGAATTTTAGGTTCTTACCTAGGACGTCCATGTGGATGTTTTCTTTTTCTTTTTAGATCCTTTGCTGCATGTATTCTGCCTTCCCTATTTCCAGGGACCTAAGACCCCTCACTCAGAATTAACAAAGGTCCAAGTGCACTCTTTTGTCATCTGTATTACATACACTTTTACTTGTCATATTTTCTGTGACTCAAAGGCATTCATGTATATAAGTGTGTATATATGTGTATAAATCTATTAAACATGGTTTGAAATTAAAATTAATTATTACAAATCCTTCTCTTATGATATTTATTTTAAAAGTTGGAGCAAAGGTATCAACATCCTTCTTGAAAACAGAAAGCTTATCTATTTTTGTGCCTGAATGCTTACTTTCCATTCTTAGATTTCTTTGTTTTGTTTTGCTTTGCTTTGCTTTTTTTTTTTAGACTAAGTAAAAAGCAGGAGAACAAACCAACCAACAAAGACATAAGCTTCTGAATCACTTTAGTTCTTTTATTCCCAATTTGTGGAGGCAGTTCTGATTCCAAGGTATCTTTTAGAGACCAAAGAAATTGAGAATAACATGAGAAAACTTTGGGTATATCACTATATATTATAAAACAGCCACTCTGATTCAAAATAATAGTGGGACCTTCAAGCAAGGTTTTGTGAGACTAACACACAAAGCAGAGAGAGTTTAGTTTATGAAACATCTCCATTTTATACTATAGCTTATGTGATATTTTCCAAGAAACCATTCTTCACGAGCCCATAGATTGTAGGAACCTGTAAGTAATTCTTAACCAGGAACATGCTGGAGAAGAAACAGCATTACAGGTGCCTTTGAGAGGATGGTATCTCACCCCCTAGTAATGCAGTTCAATAATTAGAACAAAATCTATTCAATAAAATTGGCCACTTAGAGGCCTCAGGAGTTGCAAATATGTGTACTAAGAGCAAAGTAGACATGTTCTCTGTAATATTGCCTCAAGAAATCCAAAAAAGTTCTCCCCTCTGTGGACCGAAGCTAAAACACGAGAAGGGACTATGCCTCACTCGTCCCCACTCCAAAAATCTATACCTTAGCTTGGAAATAGTCTGTTCTATGAAAAACATGACATCGCTGTCACAGTTTCACTGTTCACAATGCAGACTTATTGAACATTCTTGTCTGTTCTTGGTGCTGAGACAATACAAACAGTCATGAATGATGCAAGATTCAGAATGATGTTGTCCCACGACTTTTGTGTAGCTTCAAGTTTGCTGGCCTTTAATTTCTGCTGCCATAGAAACTGCCCTGAATAGCACAGACTCTCAGTGTTTTCCTGAAGGCAGAGTGACAACATATCTAAGGAGAGTGATACTGTCCCTATTACCATCAATCAATATTTATTGAACTCCAGCAGCCTGTCTTGAGCCACATTAGGAAATCTGTGCTGAGGCTTGCCCCCAGCTTGTGCATGGTTGACCTGAGACCCAGGCGGTCAGACAGGTGAAATGAAGTGGCTCCAGAATATGACACAGAATTAAGGCTATAAATTCTGCAGAATTAGAGCTTTAGTCACTGAAGCAGTTAGGGCTTGGTGAAAATCTAAAAACACTCTAAATGTCAAGGTACGAACCAAAGGAATTTAGGTCTCATCAGAAATAGCAACATTGGAATTATGTACTTTTAGAGTACATGTGTTTGGCAGCTTCTTCTTTTGTTAATGTTCCTTACTGTGTTTTCTACTGTTTGGTATTTTAGATTCCTATTCTACGAATATCCTTTTGAATGTCTGGAGCCTTTGTTATTTACCAAGTGTTTTACAGAACCTCTCAACTTGAAGCATCTACAAGTCAGGATAGTTTCTGGATCAACTCCTTCTGTCGAGATTCACGTCTTAATTAAGAATTGTGTCTTAATTATGATTCTGTCATAAGTCCTCTCCCCACATCTTCACTCTCTATTTCTGTATGTGGCCTGATTCCTGGAACAAAGTATCCCTCGGCAGCCTCAAATGTGGCTTTAGTCGTTCTTAAGTTTTTCCTTCTCTGAACTTATATCTCAGCTCTTGCATTTCACAACTCTTGGTTCTCTTGCTTTTTTTGTGTTTCTTCTCCCATGAAAAAATAAAAATTCAAGTAAAACAGCATCAAAACCCAGCATTATTCTCTGCCCATTTACTGTTTCTCTTGTGTATTATTTTCTTTCCTTTACTGATGTTATCTGTTTGGTCCTGACTTTTCTGATTCTATGAGTTAGTTAAATTGCTTCCTCCCCAGTGACGCTTTATCCCATTTCTAATATCTAGTTACTTACTTCCTCCCTTTTCCTGCTATATTTAAAAATATTCAATTATAGCATTTAATCCATTGTATTATATTATTTAAATGTCTCACTGCATTTTCCTGAGACCTCCTTCTTTGAAGTTTCTATATCTAGATCATTTATCCTGAAATCTGCTTTAAGCTCAGTGACTGGTATCAATACAGATATGTTTATTGAAATCAATGAACTGATAAAATATAGGATTTAACGAAGAAAACAAACCGATTTTCTCCAACCTTACTGTTTGTTCTTTTAGAGTAATGTACTACCTTACATCTATAATCTATTAGAGGTTAGAATCTGGATCCAAAATATCACTGTTGTTGACCTTATATGTCAGTGTATGATATCTACCCAACCAATATTAGTTTATATTAGGTCATATTAAGTCAGTTTATAATGTTAAAATTGTTAAACATTCAAAAAATAATGCCTAAATGATTCAATGGCTCCAATTCTTGGCAGCAAATAGTGACATTAGCAGAAACTATGAAATACCACTGTTGTATCCAGAAAGCTTGATTGCAAATATCAAACCACTGCGTTTTAGTTTTTGTGGAGATATGAAGGTTTTGGCAATGGAGTAGAAGACTTGATATTTTGAGGCATTCTGCTAGCATATGAAGGACTAAAACCTTAGCTCATGGTGAGGTTTTTTGTTGTTGTTTTACCTAGTCCTGTTTCTCATTTTCCACATGAAGAAATCTAAGAAAAACAGGATTGTACATGTGTTCATCTATGGAAACTGTGTTGTTAACATTTTAATGACATTATCACATTATCTGCTACAATTTTTTTTTTGCATAGTCACCATTTCATTCTGACTAGAACAGATAAGGTAGACAGCTTGAAGATTTCTTTTTTCTATTTGAAAATTAAATATATTTTTTTCAGGTTGGGATTGTTTGAACCAGAGTCAGACAACATAGAAAAAGACATCACCTTCTTCCATGTAGGTTGGCACTTAGTTAAGTCAAATAGGTAGCACTGTTTCAAGGATGGATTGGGCAATGTAGTAAAAAGACATAGCTTTTCAAAACATCTTATATGTCTTGACTGTGATTTCATCATTTATTGTGAAGTGTTGTGATACTCTTACATAGCTCTCTTACGCTCTTCAAATGTAAAACCTGGGACATTTCAAAGTTAAATAAGAATGGGAAGTTATTTGCTATTTTAGCTTATTTGCACCATTTTTATCCTTCACCTATATAAGTCAACATATTAAATACATTGCTGATAAGACACAAAGCTAAAAACCAGGGGGAAAATCAGAATTAGATATTAAACCTGAGTTTCTAATCTGTTGCCTAGTTACTGAGCCATGCTGTTTCCATAGTATATTTGTGTCACAATCATTAGCTCTGGCATTTACATTTGTAAGCTTATCTTTGTTTTCATTTTTCATAATAGTGCCAAGATATGCAGATTATTGCATTAGACTCAAATGATATCAAGCTCCTGAAATTTTCACTCTTTGTTTAAAAAAAATCCTAAAGTCCTTCCAAAAAATGTTTTAGCAAAATTTATAAATAGAGAAATAATGTTTCCCATGATGCAATTTTAGGTCCTAAATGAGAGGTAACATTTAAAATATGGCTATTGTTGTCAATTCATAAATATATAGTCTTTCAGGCCATTATATCATCTTGTTAAATATCTTTAGGCACTTTGAAATATATATTTTCTGAATGACCATATTTTTGAATATGTTGAAAGCACTCATCACCATATTTTACCAATAGGTTCCACTATGTTTTCTTGCCATGAAGACCCAGCTGCTTCTTTCTCTGAAACCTGCCAGAAGATTCATTATGGAGTCTTTCTTTTAATGCCTTTGTTCCCTTTCTTTCAGTTACATAATTCAGTAACAACTGCCATTCTTCTGTTGCCCTAAGGTGGTATTAAGAATTTGATGATTTGAACAACGTACTGTTTTCTCCTCCCCTCTCTACTGTTTTCTATAATGATTACTAAGCAAAAATATTTACATTTCAGGAAAGAAGAATTAATGAAAAATTAAGCACATAAGCCAAAGGGGGAAAATATGACAGTTGCACAAAGAGGATACTAAAAGCCCATTATCATCTTGCTGTGACCGGTAACCAATCATTGTGATTGACAGAGGGGAAAAGAAAAGTCTACCGTGGCCAGTTTTCAACTATAAAAATAAAAGCAATTAAGAAAATTCTACATAGAACATTTTCTCTAAAATCTCAATAAATTTTAATGAAATTTATCATAAAAATAATTTCAGCCAAAGATTAAAAGTATGAATAATCCTTCATTCAATCAGCAAATGCTCAAGAATGCCTACTATGTGTCAGGAATTGTCTTAGATATTGAGTATACAGTACTGAGTGGATGGACAAAGTCTTTGACCTCATAAAATTTAGTATATAGCTATATTTGATATTATATGGTGATTTTTATGCCTTTGTCAGTATTTAGGTTTCCAGTTGCCATTTTTAAAGAGAACTGGAGTCTAAGAAGGGAAGGAAACATTGACCTACCTCCAATTCACCCATCTTTGATTTTCCAACAATCTCTTGCAATCCCTCGTTTGTACAAAATAGCGTTTCCTGTGTCTTCAGCGAAATATTTCTTCTGTATTTAATAAATGAAAATAAAAAAGAAATCTGGAAAAAATGAATAAGAAAAGACTAGTCACATTTACATTAAGTATAATACCGACATGCTAGTGATGAGTGTGTTTTTCTTGGCCTCTGCTTTAAACTCCTAATAATCAAGGTTATTGTTACTACCTTTCTGAAACTGAGAAAGGAGTCCCTCCTTCCATTCTTTCTTTTTAACAATCATTCTGCTGCTATGCAAATTAACAAATTTATAGCCAAATAAGCAAATAAAGAAAAATGATAATAATACCACCCACAGGTATTTGTTTGTCTCATGATGTTTACCTCTATTATTCATCAAAATATTAAAAGATATACCTGCCCTCAAGACATTCTTAATCTAATTGTGAATTATAATATATATACTATAAAGATACAGAATCCCCAGATGATCTGTATCAGGAGAAAAGATATCAATGTCAATTAATTTGGGTTACTGTGGTCAGGGAATACCTCACTGAAGACATGAAATGTAACCTGATTCTTAAGGGCTAGATAAAAATAAAACTGCTGAATCTTTGAAGATAATAAAATTAGTTAGAAACAAGGTATAAGAATTCACAACGTTCTCCAAGAGCAGTGCAGTAGCTCCCCCCTTATCCACAGTTTCACTTTCTGTAGTTTATCAGCAGCCAACCATGGTCTAAAAATATTAAACAGAAAAGTTCAGAAATAATTTATAAGTTTTCAATTGCATACTGTTTTGAGTAGCATGACAACGCGTCTTCCTACTTTGTTCTACCTGGGATGTGAATCATCCCTTGATTCAGTCTATCCATGCTGTCTACACTGCTTGGCCACTTGTCACTTAGTAGCTGTCTAGATGATCAGATCGACTGTCACAATATTGTAGTGTTTGTGTTCAAGTCACCTTTGACTTAATTATGTCCCCAAAGTGTAAGAATAGTGATGCTGGCATGTTGTTGTCACTGTTCTATTTTATTATTAATTATTGTTTTTAATATCTTACTGTGCCTAATTTATAAATTAAACTTTATCATAAGTATGTATATATTGGTCTTGGATTTAATATGATCCATGATTTCAAGCATCCACTGGGGGTCCTGAAATGTATCTCTCATGATTAAGGGGAGACTACTGTAAAAAGAATAGTCTAGTATACGATGGGTGGTAGGAATTGGAGTTGAGTGTAGACATCACTTTATAGTTGCTATTGAACTTAAATCTATAGATAACAGAGAATCGGTAAAAGTTGTTGAAAAGAAAATGATGAATGAAAGCGACTTCAGCTCTATAAGATAAATTAGCATATAGCTACACTAAAGGCTAGGGACAACATAGGGAAGTATAACAATTAGGTTGAAGATAATAAATCCAGCATACTGTTAGTAGTAGTAGAAATAACATATGGGTTTGGGAGATGTTAGGAAAGAAAAAAATGACTGTATTTGACTACTTTGGTAAAGGATAAAATTTAAAACTGATTAACTGAGCAATATCAAGGATTTACTCAATCAACCAGAAGAAAATAGTAAAACTGCAATGATCCATTACTTCCTTTCAACAGGTTGTTTCTTTAATGGAATAGTAGAAATAACATCATAGGATAAGAATTATGTTAATTAACATCTCTTTAGCCCTTTCCTGTTTTCTTTACATGTTAGTTTCTTTATCACCTTCTTCTTAACGCAATACATAAGAGTTGGTAAGCTCTACCAAGATTAACATTATTCTTCTGACCTTAAACTGAACATTGTATTAGAAGTGTCTGTTCCAGCCAGTACAATGAGGCAGCTAGACAAAAAAATGATCTTTCTTAATGTTATTGTTTGAATGGCGTACACTCTGGTCTTAAAGAATCATGAATTATCCTTTCTGGAGACAGTCCTGAAATAGTCCTCAAATAAGCCACTCATATACTGATTAATATGCACAATGGTTCTGACATTTGGTAAAAGCTTTATTTAAGTGGATCACAGTCAGCTGCAACTCAGCCAGGCTGGGGACTACAAGTTCTCATTTGATCACATTTTAAATCGGACATAAATAATGAAAACTCAAATGGAGCCTTAAATGGCTGTCTTTTTGTATCAACCCTGAAGTTCATTTTAATACTCATGATATACTATCAATTATCTTGCTAAGATATGAGCGGAGGATTCGTATTCTAAAAGACATGTCTAAATCTTACAATGTATGCAAGTTTGTTAGAAAACAATGCTTTTGTGTATAGAATTGTAAACTAAGCAATGTTAATTTTTTAAAAGTTGAACAACATTTTATATTGTGAAAGTTTAATTTACTTAGAAGAAAATGCCACTCTTTTACTGATAATTAAAACAATGAAACAATTTCAATTGCAGAAATGTTGGAAGACAATTTCCAACGAATTGTTAATTAAATTTTCTTTGTCATTGCTCTTTTTTATTAAACTCTGATGTATTGCAAATATCCACACCTTACCAATATTCGGATGTGCATGCTGGATAAGCTTGGACACATCTGGAGTCCATAGGTACATACATTAAAAGTTTATAACTCTGTGTACTAATTTTTTTATTGGCATTTTTCTCATCAGTAATGATTCTCCAAACCATGATTTTTCCTGGTTACATAATATTCAATTGTATGAATATACAATTCTCCTAATCTTTGTTTTGTTTGTTTGTTTGTTTCAAGACAGGGTCTCACTCTATCACCCAGGCTGGAGTGCAGTGATGTGATCATGGGTCCCTGGAGCCTCGACCTCCCAGGCTCAGGTGATCCTCCCACCTTAGCCTCCTGGGTAGCTGTGGCTACAGGCATGCTCCACCAAGCCTGGCTAATTTTTTGTAGAGATAGGGTTTCATCATGTTACCCAGGCTGGTATCAAACTCTTGGGTCAAGTGATCCTCCCTCCTTGGCCTCTCGAAGTGTTGGGATTACAGGTGTGAGCTACTGCAACCAGCCCAATTCTCCTAATCTTGCTCATTAGATTTGATTTTTATTTCACTGTTTCTAGTTGTATAAATGATATTCATATATTTTATAACTCAAGAAGTGCATATTATATAAAACTGTGTTAATTAAATCTTAATATAATAAAATCTTAATATAATACTACCAAGTGCAGACTCTTATCTTTCTCTTTAACAAAACTGTGTACCCAAAACTTGCTGAGGTGTCACAGTGTGGATAGTAGAGGTGGTGGCTGAACCAATGAGCTCTGACTTGAAAGAATGCATATTTCACTAACATGCATCCCCTTATGTGAATGAACTAAAAGCACATCATTATAAATGTAAGGGAGGCATACTGAATGCCTTCAAAGACAGACAGATGGTTGATATAAAGCTATGTTCAATTCAATTGTATAACAGACACATGCACACACACACACACACACACACACACACAATTCTGCAGTGCAACTTCAGGGGAATGACCTTAATTTAATGCAGAGGCTTAAAATACACACATATGTCTCCCCTTTTATTTGGGCTACCAAATTAACATAAAATAATACAATCAGGTTAATTAAATGGTTTTTCTCCAACTTTGTATAGTTTAGAATTGCAAAATTTTGTAAAAATATATTTGAAAATACGGTCACTCCATTTTATAAATTACTTTGCACTAAACATATTTATGATTAGGTCTCAGAAAATTTATTTTGCAAATCAAGTTATGCATTCTCTATTATTAAAAAAAAGCATTATATAGCAAAAGTTAGTTTTTCTTTTCGTGTTCACTGTTAGAAGTATTAGCCCTTTCAAGATGCAATTGTGGTAATCATTTCATCTCAATGTCTAGTGGTATCTTCTCCCTCCAATTGTTATATATAATTTCTGCTCTGCTCTTATACATATGCCCAAATCTTTATTTTTTAATAAATATATGCAATACACATTTTTCAATAATAAAAAATTTGATTCATATGACTTTTAAAATTGTTTTATGTATAACACGTTATTGAACTTGTTTTAGGCCCTGTGTATGGTCTAATTTGGTGAATAGAATATTTTACTCAAAAAGAAAGTATACTTTGCAGGTGTTGAGTTTGGCACATTGTACATGACAATTAGGTGAAGTTGGCTGACATGTTGTTCTGCTCTTTCATGTACTTGCTGGTTTTGTGTTTACCTGTTTATCAATTACTAAGAGAGACTTGTGAAAGTCCCCAACTATTATTGTGTTTTTGTGTGTGTGTGTATGTCTCCTTGTAGTTCTACCAGTTTTTGCTTTCTGTATTTTGAAGGTCTGTTATTAATGTGTAAACATTTAGGACTGTTACATCTTGATAACTTCATCCCTTTACCATTATGAAACATCTCTATTTCTGACAATTCTGTGAATCTCTACTTTGATACCAACCTAGCCACACTAATTTCTTATGCATTGTGTTTATGGGGTGTATATTTTCCGCCCTTTTATTTTCAGTGTGTCTGTGCCCTTTCATTTAAAGTGGGTTTTTTTTAAATGTATAGTTGAATGTTGCCCTTTTGTATCCAGCCTGAGCACTCTGCTTCTCAATTGGAGTGTCTCATCCATTAACATATATTAAATGTCATATTAAGACTATTTACATATCTCAATTTGAGCCTCTGTTTTTTTCTCTGTTTTTCTTTTCCTGTCTTCTTTTATTTACTCTATTGAATTTCTGATGTAATGCCTTGTATTATTTTGGTGGTTGTTTTAGAGATTGCTATATGTATCATTATGGCCTATCTGTAAATAACAATAATTGAGCAATGTAATTAACTTCACGACAGTGTAATTCTATTTACCCTCTACCTTCTTGTATGTTCTTGCATATTTTACTTCTACTTATATCATAAACCCAATGATATTTTATCAGTATTGATTTAGACACTCAAGTCTTTTAAATAAATTTAATTGTGTGTGTATAGGTAGAAAATGTAATATCATAAATGTACTATTTTAACCTTTTTAAGTGTACATTTCAGTAGTATTAAATATATTCATAATTTTGTGCAACCATCACTGTCATCCATCTCCGTCACTCTTTCCATCTTGTATAACTGCAACTCTATCTCATTATACAATAACTCTGATTTCCCTGTCTCCCCGACCTTGGCAACCACATTTTACTTTATGTCTCTATGACTTTGACTACTCCAAATGTCATATATAAGTGGAATCATTTAATATTTGTCTTTTTGTGACTGGCTTATTTCACTTAGCATAATATCCTTAAGGTTCATCCATGTTGTAGGGAATGTCAGAATGTCCTTCCTTCTTAAGGCTGAATAGTAATCTATTGTATGTATTTAGCACATTTTGCGTATTCATTCTTCCATCAATGGTCACTTAAGTTACTTCCATGTTTTAGCTACTGTGAATAATGCTGCTATGGACGTGGGTGTACAAATATCTCTTCAAGACTTTCTTTCAGTTCTTTTGTGTGTATAGCCAGAAGTGGAATTGCTGGAACCTATGATAATTCTATTTGTGATTTTTTTGAAAAATTTTAATACTGTTTTCCACAGTGGCTGTACCATTTTACATTCTAATCAACAGTGCACAAGAGCTCCAATTTCTCTACAACCTTGCTAACACTTGTTATTTTCTGTTTTTATAATTCTGACCATTGTAATGAGTGTGAATTGGTAACTCATTGTAGTTTTGATTTGTATTTCTCTAATGACTAGTATGTTGAGTATCTTTTCATGTACTTATTGGCCATTTACATATTGACACAGGATTCTTTCTGTGCTGTTTCACCAGCCAGAAACCTCCACAGCTGGCAGTGTCTCTGCCTGGACTTTGCTCAGGCCTGTTGGGATCGTTCTGCACACTCAGCCCAGCAGCCTACACTTGGCTTGTGCTACTGGCCTGGATCCCATGCCCATCATGGTTCTGTGCTCAGCCTGTGTCTGGTCCAGTGTGTCATGACCAGCTTCTGTCTTGGACGCTGGCATCTGGACAATGGGGACGCAAAGATGCCAGCAGCAACCACAGAGCCCCAAGTGGGTGCCATAGCTTCTGCCTGGGGAGTACCGAGGTCTAAGCCACCAGGGAATGCCACAGTTCTCTGTGTGTTATCCTCTGGCTCAGGGAGTCTTGAGGTCTGGGCTCCCAGAAGGGATGCAGCTCTTCGCTCCTGTAGTCTGGCAAATGGGAACATGTCACATCTCTTTTAATTCATGCCACCTGCAGCTCAGTGAACCAGCCAGGAGCACCCCTTTTTTGCTCCTGGGTTATTGTCCCCGACCAAGAAGAATGAGGTACATGGACTTGGAGAGTGAGCGAGGCAGAGAAGAATCTTACTGAGTGACAGAAAAGCTTTCAGAAATGAGAGGGAACATGAAGTGGGTAGCCCTCTGTGTGAGAGGGGTCATGGAAGTGGGTAGCCATCTGTGAGGCTGAGTCCAGGGTTTTTATGGGCTTAGAATGGGAGAGTGCATGCTGATTGGTCCATGAACAGGCCTGGAAAAGTCATCATTCCATTGGCTAAAAGGCATTGAGGAAGTTCTTACTCCAGTCATGGACTATGCCCAGAACCAGTAGCTCAGTTTTCAGGCTTTGGTTTGAAGGTTGGGTTTCATTGGGGACACACTTCTGTCTCCCTAGGAATTTATCTGTCTCCTGTCCCTACCAGTATCTCTTTTGGAGAAAAGCTGATCCAAGTCTTTTGCCCCTTTTTGAATCGGGTTATTTTTTGTCATATTCTGGCTATTAATCACTTATCAGATATATAATTCACAAATATTATCCCTGATTTTATAGTTGCCTTTTATTCTGTGTATATTATCTCTTGATGCACAAAACTTGATTTTCATGAAGTGCAATTTATTTTCTTTCTTTTGTCACCTGTACCTTGATATCATAGCCAAGAAATCATTGCCAATTCTTATTTCATGAAGTTTTTGCCCTATGTTTTAGAGTTTTACAGTTTTTAACCTTACATTTAGATCTTGGACACATTTTGAGTTAATTTCTGTATATGATATTAGGCAAAGGTCCAACTTCATTATTTTACATGTGAATATCCATTTTTCTCAGCTGAATTTGTTGAAAATACTTTAAAATGTCTTTTATATTTGCCAAATCTTGTATTTTTCTTTTCTACCTACAGATTTGGGTTTTCCTTAGGTTTCATTTTCCTTCACTCTAAAGAACTTGTTTTAGTTATTTTTGTAGTGTACACTCTCTCAAATTTTGTTTTTCTGAAAATACTTTATTTTGCCTTTTTATTTAAAGAATATTTTGATATTTTGATAAATAGAGGTAGTTAACTATTGATAGCTCTTTTTTTTTCTTTTAGCCTTTTAAAAATGTGTTTCTGTTGCTTTCTGGCCTACATTGTCCCTAATAAGAATTCAGCTATCATTGTTTTCATTGACCTATCTATCTTTCATGACCTATCTGACATATTTCTCTCCACCCTCGCCCCACTTCCTGTTGATTTTAAGATTCACTATTTTTTATTTTCAGCAATTTGACCATGGTAGGCTTAAGAGTGATTTTCTTTGTATGTACCTTGTTTGGAAATCCTTCAGCTCATTGTATCCGTGGGTTGATGTCTTTTATCAATTTGGGAGATTCTTGAGCATTATCTCTTCCAGTGTTTCTTCTTTCACATTCTCTTTCTCTTCTCTGGTATTTCAAGTAAAGAGTATTAGACATTTGATATTGACTTACAGATCTTGGATTTTCCATTTTTATTGTTTATTTTTCCTTTTTAATTTATTTTGATAATTTCTATTGATCTTTCTTCAAGTTTGCTGATTATTTCCTCTGCTGTGTCCCATCTGCTATTAAATCATCAAATATGTGTTTTATTTCTGATATAATTTTTTTTCTCTCTAGCATTCTCATTAGCTTCTTTTTATAGCTTTTATTTTGTAGCTAAAATTCGTCATCTGTTCACACATGCTGTTTACCTTTTCTAATAGGTGGACTAATATATGTATCATGAAGTCCTTATGTCATAATTATAAAATCTGAGTAATCTCTACCTTTTAATATTCACCCTTCCGTCTATTGACCATTTTCCTTAATCTTTGTGTGTCTCATAAATGTTTAATGTATTACAGATTTTGTCTGGAAAAAGAAACAAAAAAGCAGTAGAGAAACAAGTAAATAATATTTATCCTCATAAAAATATTTACCCTTCTTTGTCAGTGTGTCTCCCTACACATTCACTAGTACAGTGAGACAATTTGATTTACTCTACAGTGAAGCGTTGTCTGGGCTTAGGAGATTCAGTTATATTAATTTCACCTCTAGCTTCATATATTTTGACGGGGGGGATCAGTACTTCCCTCAGCAGGGATTTGGATTTGAGCATTGTTGAGACGCCAATGACACCTTAATGTTTTATAGTCCACATACCTGCTTTCTGAACCACAGAAAATGTATTTCTGCTCTTTAACTGGATGTTAACTTTCTAGATTTATGGCATTTTCTGTTCGCTCTGCAGTTCTGTCCATTGCTTTCTTACACCTTGGGAGCATTCTATCTATTGTGCTGCCCTGTCCTGAGGACTTAATGTGGCACTTGTGGCTCAAACTGAAGGCCCCAGGGCCCTGGGATGTGGGGGGATTTCTCTGAGCCTTTCTTCCTGATCTTGATCCTTTAGCAGCCACTGCCTTTCTACATTTCAATGCCTGGGGAGCCTCCAAGTAATTTCTTTTGGTTACTCTATGCTCTACTTACAGGAAGGTCCATAGGTTAGAGATGGTGGGTGTGTACAGAGTCATTTTATGGCCCAGGCTCCTCAGAATTTAAATCCATTCTGCCAACTCACATGTAGCTATTAAAACTATTTTTTAAATTTGGCTGGTTTCTCCATACCCTTGTTGCAGGGGGATGACTCCTGATGAAAGGAGGTTATATGTATTGTTTCCAAGAAAAGACTCATCACCATCTGGATTTTAATCTATTTTGCCTTCTATGCATTTTTACTTCTAATTATAATTTTTAAAATCTTTAATGTGGTTTTGTATGTAGCTTATTCAGCTGTACCTCATTGTTATTGTGACAGTCTCTTAGACTACATCCTAAGCAGTGGGAGAAGCCTGTTTGGTTATTTTTGACGAAATATCAGACATTGTAAAAGAAAATTTGTAGTTTAAGGTTTTATGCAATTTATATGAACTTATGTTATAAATTAAACTGCAAACTTTCTGGTTCCTCCAGGTCATAGTGAGCATAATTTTATATATATATATATATATATATAAAATTATATATATATAATTATATATATAAAATTATATATACACACACACATATATACATATATACATATAGTTATATAATGTATATAACTATATATAAATATATGTAAATATATAAAAAATATATTATTTATATATAATATATAAATAATATCTAATAAATATATAATATATAATAAATATATAAATATAAATATATATAAAATATATATAAATATATAGTTATATACATTATATATCTATAACTTACATATATAGTTCAATAGAAAATTATTGAACTTATAGTTCAATAGTTTTCTTTTGGAAATGAAGTCAGTATTTTCCTCTTTTTCTGCTAAAATCCTATGTACTTACTACAATACACCAAGTAGTTTGTAGCAAACCAAACAATAGTCCCAAAAGCTGCTCTGTAACAATAATAGCACAGGTGAAAATTATAGGAGTACACTACACACTCTGCCTCCTCTTTGTAGCGTTTAAGTGCAGCTTAGCAGAACAGTCTCCAAAAAGCTCTATGTAAACTAAATTGGTTTAACTTCTTTTCAATTTTAACCACCTTACCCATAGGGACATTTTATCCTCAAGTATCTTGTTCATAGCTCTGTAAGTCTTAACATACACTAAAAAAATACAGATTATTCCAAACTTTGCAGTAAATTCTTATTAAAACTCAATTTTTTTCCACATGAAAATTATGTTTGTTAAAATGCACATTATGATTCTGCTACTGGAAAAGGGTCACAATCCAGACCCCAAAAGAGGGTTCTTGGATCTCATAAAAGAAAGAATTCGAGGTGAATCCATAGAGTAAAGTGAAAACAAGTTTATTAGGAAAATAAAGGAATAAAGCATGGCTACTCCATAGGCAGAGCAGCTCCAAGGCCTGCTGGTTGGCTATTTTTATGGTTATTTCTTGATTAGATGCAAACAACGGGTGGATTATTCATGAGTTTTCTGGGAAAGGGTTGGGAAATTCCCAGAACTGAAGGTTCCTCCTCTTTCAGATCATATAGGGTAACTCTCTGATGTTGCCATGGCATCTGTAAATTGTCATGGCTCTGGTGGGGAGTATCTTTTAGCATGCAAATGTATTGTAATTAACATATGGGCAGTGAGGGTGACCGTCAGGGATTGCTTTCATTGCCATCTTGGTTTTGGTGGATTTTGGCTGGCTTCTTTACTGCATCCTTTTATCAGCAAGGTCTTTGTGACCTGCATCTTGTGCTGACCTCCTATTTCATCCTGTGACTTAGAATGCTGTGATGGTTAATACTAAACATCAACTTGATTGGATTGAAGGATACAAAGTATTGATCCTGGGTGTGTCTGTGAGGGTGTTTCCAAAGGAGATTAATATTTGAGTCAGTGGACTGGGAGAGGCAGACCCACCCTTAATCTGGGTGGGCACACTCTAATCAGTTGCCAGTGTGGCTAGAATATAAGCAGGCAGAAAAGTATGAAAGAGAGACTGACCTAGCCTCCCAGCCTGCAACGTTCTCCTGTGCTGGATGCTTCCTTCCCTTGAACATTGGACTCCAAGTTCTTCAGTTTCAGAACTTGGACTGGCTCTCTTTGTTCCTCAGCCTGCAGACAGCCTACTGTGGGACCTTGTGATCATGTGAGTTAATACTTAATAAACTTCCATATATAAATATATATATATACACACACATACATATATATGTATGTATGTATAAAGGAGTATATATATATATATTCTGTTAGTTATGTTCCTCTAGAGAACCCTGACTAATACAGATTTTGGTACCAGGAGTGGTTCTAGAGGAACAGAATATTAAGAATGGAATTCTTTCAGTGGTTTTGAGGTTTCTGGAGTTGGCTGCTTAATATGATTAGACAAAAATTGCAAAAGACTCTCTTTCTAATGGTATGGAGAACACTAATAGTCCTTGGCATGAACTGTTCAGAGAGTTATGCAAAATAAATGCATTTGACACTTCTGATTCATCACTCCTGAGAGGCAAGGAGTTTAGTGACTCTATATATAATACCTTTGATCATGTGTGGAGAACCAAGGAACATAATGAAGCTGGTTGGTTGCTCCTAAGTTCAGCGGACAAAGTGATGAAAGAAAATGATGAATTCTATCTCCCAGCTTCAGAAGCAGATAGTGAGCCTCAAATCTGCTAAGATTGCCCTGAGTGAGAGTCTTATCTCCGGTAGAGAAAGAGCTGAAGTTTTGGGAAAACATACATAAGCTCTTATCATGTGGGTGGCTGACCTGCAATGAAGGGTGCATGCACAGCCTCACCAGGTGTCTACTGTTAAAGTGAGGGCATTGATTGGAAAAGAAAGGGACCCTGCAACTTGGAATGGGGGCATGTGGGAAAACTATGATGAAGCTGGGGACACTGAGTTTGTAAGGTCTGATTAACCTTTTTTGCCAGAAGAAACAGCTTCCCGATCCCCAGTAGTAGCAACATCCCCTCCCCAACCCATGCTGCCCTCAGCCTTTCCACATTTGAGGAGATAAACCCTGCGCTGCCTGAGGCAACAGTGATGGCCTTCCCTGAGGCAGTTGCCAGGCCAGATAATGTTGATTCTCCTCAGGAGCCACCCTCAACACCCCTGCTTGCTTCTAGACCTATAACTAGACTAAAGTCTTGGTGGGCCCCTAGAGATGAGGTTGAGAGTGTGACCCATGAGGAGAAGCACTACAATTGAAAGGAACTGCTTGAGTTTTCTAATTTATATAAACAGAAATCTGGAGAACAGGCATGGGAATGGATATTAAGGGAGTGGGATAATGGTGGAAGGAATATAGAGTTGGATCAGGCTGAATTTATTGATTTGGGCCCACTAAGGAGGGAGTCTGCATTTAATGTTGCAGCTTGGGGAGTTAAAAAAGATTCAATTACTTTATTTGCTTGGTTAGCTGAAATATGGATTAAAAGCTGGTCCACTGTAAGCAAGCCAGAAATGTCCAATCTCCCTGTTTAATGTAGAGGAAGGGACCAAAGGCTTAGGGAGATTGAGATGGTGGAGTAGATTAGCCCAGAAGATATACTCTTGACTAATGCCTTTTGAAATAGACTTGTGAGGGCAGCACCTGCATCTTTGAAGAGACCTGTAATTGCTCTTCTCTGTATGTCAGATTTAACAGTGGAAACTGCAGTCACTCAACTACAAAATTTAAATACAATGGGAATAATTGGATCTCGAGGTTGCAGGGGCCAAGTGGCAGCATCCAAACATCAAAGGCAGAGCGAGTGTAGCTACCGTAATGGACAGCAGAAGTAAAGCGGCAGTCAAAATAGTCTGACATGTAGAGCTCTGGCATTGGCTAATTAATCACGGTATTTCTAGAAGTGAAATTGATAGGAAGCCTACTGCGTTCCTACTTAATTTATACAAGCAGAAAACTTCAGGTTGAATGGACAGAAAACTAATTTGAATTATAAACACAGAGAATTATGGCCCCTCAATCAATTTCCAGACTTGAGCCAGTTTACAGACCCAGAACCCTTTGAATGAAGGGGAGGCTGGTTCCCCTTGAGGAAGGATCCCACTACACTACCAACAATTTATATGGTGAATCTTTCTCCCATCCTTCCCCAGGGAGACCTCCAGCCTTTTGCCAGGGTAACTGTGCACTGGGGAAAGGGAAATAATCAGACATTTGAGGGACTACTGGACACTTGCTCTGAGCTGACGTTGATTTCTGGGGACCCAAAACGTCATTGTGGTCCTCCAGTTAAAGTAGGGGCTTATGCAGGTCAGGTAATTAATGAAGGTTTAGCTTAAGTCAGATTTGCAGTGCATCCAGTGGGTCCCTGGACTCATTCTGTGGTCATTTCCCCAGAGCCAGAGTGCATAATTGGCATAGACATACATAGCAGCTGGCAGAACACTTTCATTGGCTCCCTGATTGGCAGGGTGAGGGCTATTATGGTAGGAAAGGCCAAATGGAAGCCATTAGAGTGCCTCTACCTAGAAAAATGGTAAATCAAAAACAATGTCACATCCCTGGAGGGATTGCAGCAATTAGTGCCACCAAAAAGGACTTGAAAGATGCAGGGGTGGTGATTCCCACCACATCCCCATTCAACACCCCCATTTGCCCTGTGCAGAAGACAGATGGATCTTGGAGAATGACACTGGACTATCGTAAGCTTAACCAAGTGGTGACTCCAAATCCAGCTGCTGTACCAGATGTGGTTTCATTGCTTGAGCAAATTAACACATCTTCTGGTACCTGGTATGCAGCCATTGACTTGGCAAATGCCTTTTTCTCCATTGCTGTCCATAAGGCCCAGCAGAAGCAATTTGCCTTCCACTAGCAAGGCCAGCAATGTATCTTTATTGTCCTACCTCAGGGGTATATCAACTCTCCAGCTTTGTGTCATAATCTTATTCAGAGAGAACTTGATCGCTTTTCGCTTCCACAAGATATCACACTGGTCCATTACATTGATGACATTATGCTGATTGGATCCAGTGAGCAAGAAGTAGCAAAACACACTGAACTTATTGGTGAGATATTTGCGTGCCAGAGAATGGGAAATAAATCTGACTAAAATTCAGGGACCTTCTACTTCTGTAAAATTTCTGGGGGTCCAGTGTTGTGGGACCTGTTGAAATACTCCTTCTAAGGTAAAGGATAAGTTGCTGTATTTGGCCCTTCCTACAACCAAGAAAGAGGCGCAATGCCTAGTGGGCCTATTTGGATTTTGGAGGCAACACGTGTATTCCTCATTTGGGTGTATTACTCTGGCCCATTTATCGAGTGACCCAAAGGCTGCCAGTTTTGAGTGGGGTCCAGAAGAGGAGAAGGATCTGCAACAGGTCCATGTTGCTCTACAAGCTGCTCTGCCACTTGGGACATATGACCCAGCAGATCCAATGGTGCTTGAAGTGTCAGTGGCAGATAGGGATGCTGTTTGGAGCTTTTGGCAGCCTCCCATAGGTGAATCACGGGAGGCCTCTAGGATTTTGGAGCAAGGCCCTGCCATCTTCTACAGATAACCATTCTCCTTTTGGGAGACAGCTCTTAGGCTGTTACACTGGGCTTTGGTGGAAATTGAACGTTTGACTATGAGTCACCAAGTCACCATGTGACCTGAACTGCCTATCATGAACTGGGTGCTTTCTTATCCATCTAGCCATAAAGTGGGTTGTGCACAGCAGCATTCCATTATCAAATGGAAGTGGTATATACATGATCAGGCTCGAGCAGGTTCTGAAGGCATGAATAACTTACATGGAATAACTTACATGAGGAAGTGGCTGAAATGCCCATGGTCTCCACTCCTGCCTTCTCTCCTCCAGCCTGCAGTGATGGCCTCATGGGGAATTCCCTATGATCAGTTGACAGAGGAAGAGAAGACTAGGGCCTGGTTCACAGATGCTTCTGCATGACATGCAGGCACCACACAAAAGTGGACAGCTGCAGCACTACAGCCCCTTTCCAGGACATCCCTGAAGAAGGACAGCAGTGAAGGGAAATCTTCCCAGTGGGCAGAACTTTGAGTAGTGCACCTGGTTGTGCCCTTTCCATGGAAGGAGAAATGTCCAGATGTGCAATTATATACTAATTCATGGGTTGTAGCCAAGGTTTGGCTAGATGGTCAGGGGCTTGGAAGATGCATGATTGGAAAATTGGTGACAAAGAAATATGGGGAATGGGTATGTGGATGGACCTCTCTGAGTGGTCAAAAACTGTGAAGATATTTGTGTTTCATGTGAGTGCTCACTAACAGGTGACCTCAGCAGAGGAGGATCTTAATAATCAAGTGGATAGGATGACCTGTTCCGTGGACACCACTCAGCCTCTTTCCCAGGCCACCCCTGTCATCACCCAGTGGGCCCATGAACAGAGTGGCTGTGGTGGCAGGGATGGAAGTTATGTATGGGCTCAGCAACATGGACTTCCACTCACCAAGGCTGACTTGGATATGGGCACTGCTGAGTGCCCAGTTTGCCAGCAGCAGAGACCAATGTTGAGCCTTCAATATGGCACCATTCCTTGGGGTGATCAGCCAGCTACCTGGTGGCAGATTGATTGCATTGGATCTCTTCCATCAAGGAAATGGAAGAGGTTTGTCCCTACTGGAATAAACGCTTACTCCAGATATGGGTTTCCCTATCCTGCATGGAATGCTTCTGCCAAGACTACCATCTGTGAACTCATGGAATGCCTTATCCACCATCATGACATTCCACACAACATTGCCTCTGACCAAGGCACTCACTTTATGGCTAAAGAAGTGCGTCAGTGGTCTCATGCTTAGGGAATTCACTGGTCTTACCATGTTTCCCATCATACTGAAGCAGCTGGATTGATAGAACGGTGGAATGGCCTTTCGAAATCACAATTACACTGCCAACTCGGTGACGATACTTTGCAGGGCTGGGGCAAGTTTCTCCAGAAGGCCTTGGATGCTCTGAATCAGTGTCCAATATTTGGTACTGTTTCTCCAATAGTCAAAAATCAGGGGTCCAGGAATCAAGGGGTGGAAATGGCACCACTCACCATCACCCCTAGTGACCACTAGCAAAATTTTTGCTTCCTTTTCCCACAACATTACAGTCTGCTGGCCTAGAGGTCTTAGTTCTGGAGGGAGGAAAGCTGCCACCAGGAGACACAACAATGATTCCATTAAACTGGAAGTTAAGATTGCCACCTGGACACTTTGGGCTCCTCCAACCTTTAAGTCAGACTTAAGGCTAAGAAGAGGGTAACAGTGTTGTCTGGGGTGATTGACCCAGACTATCAAGATGAAATCAGTCCACTACTCCACAATGGAGGTAAGGAAGAGCATGTATGGAATACAGGAGATCTATTAGGGCATCTCTTAGTATTACCATGCGCTGTGATTAAGGTCAATGGGAAACTACAACAGCCCAATCCAGGCAGGACTACAAATGGTCCAGACCCTTCAGGAATGAAGGTTTGGGTCACTCCACCAGGAAAAAAAACCATGACCTGCTGAGGTGCTTGCTGACGGCAAAGGGAATACAGAATGCGTAGTAGAAGAAGGTAGTCATCAATACCAGCTATGACCTCGTGACCAGGTGCAGAAATGAGGACTGCAATTGTCATGAATATTTTCTCCTTTGGTTCAAAACGTGTTTGTGCATGTATAAACTTGTACTAAGAAAATATCTTCTTTTTATTTCCTTTCTTCTTTATCATTTGACATACATTTATTGATTTCACATCAGCATTTAAGTATTGTTAACTTTACGTAATAGTATTTGGGTTGGGGATTGGTGCATTTCCGGTTATATGAAGGATAGTTGTATTATGTTAAGTGCAATTATAACCATATTATTGTCTTTATTTGAAGATTATGATCTCAGGAGATGTGTATGGGTTCAAGTTGACAAGGGGTGGACTTTTGATGGTTAAAACTGAATGGCAACTTGATTGGATTGAAGGATGCAAAGTATTGATCCTGGGTTCGTCTGTGAGGGTGTTGCCAAAGGAGATTAACATTTGAGTTAGTGGGCTGGGAAAGGCAGACCCACCCTTAATCTGGGTAGACACAATGTAATCAGCTGCCAGTGCAGCTAGAATATAAGCAGGCAGAAAAATGTGAAAAGAGAGACAGGCCTAGCCTCCCAGCCTACATCTTTCTCTTGTGCTGGATGCTTCCTGCCCTCGAACATCAGACTCTAAGTTCCTCAGTTTTGGAACTCAGACTGGCTCTCCTTGTTCCTCAGGCTGCAGACAGCCTATTGTGGGACCTTGTGATCATGTGAGTTAATACTTAATAAACTCCCCTCTCTCTCTCTCTCTCTCTCTCTATATATATATATATATATATATATATACACACACATACACACACATAGATATGTGTATATGTATATGTGTATATATATGTGTGTGTGTATATATGTGTGTGTATATATATATACACACACATACATATACACATATATTTCATTAGTTATGTCCCTCTGTCCCTCTAGAGAACTCTGACTAAGACAAATGACTAACCTCCTGGTAATGCAGCCCTGTAGGTTTCAGTCTTATTTTATCCACCCCCTATTCAAGATGGAGTCACTGGAGTTCAAACACCTCTGACAATTCAATAATACATGGGGACGGGGGTGGGCAAGGCTGGGATTTTGTGTATCTCACATGTACTTAGTTAATGACTGTGCTGCCTGTCCGTGGCTCAGACTAGTAAAAGTCATACATTAGCATGCCAAGTTGCCTTCTCCAGCATATCTAGCACCTATTTGGATGCCTCCACTCTCACAACCCCTTAGAATTGTGGAACTGAGAACCTGGCTTTGTGACAATGACAAAGCTTAGGTATTAATGAAGGCATTATTTTGGCTCATTGTTCCAAGATGCTTACCAGTAATTGGTATTGCTATTGTTATTTTCATTAGGCTGGGGAAAAATTTCTGCAAGATAGGAATTGTGTATGTTACCTTATTTATCTCTTTCTTCCTGCCAACAGCCACCCGCAAACTGCCAGATTCTCACAGGAGTGGATTGTCACCTGTCATAGAATTGGTGGCAAGAACTGGAATTTCCCTCTTCATATCTTCCTTCTCCTTCTTTGTGAAAATTATAGTTAGGCATTTCTATGTCTAAGCACCTGATGCTAGCGGCACTCAGTGAAAAGCAATTGTCACTTCCACAAAAGAGGAGCCCAATACTCCCCCTATGGTTGTAAAAAAATGTGTTATATTGGATAGATAGACTGCTCTGTGAGGCTACAGGCCAAAGAACAGTTGAGCCCTTTTAAATAGTCAGGATTCCTAAAATCTACAGATAGGGAACACAGTGCTTGCTTATCAGCCACTGACGACTTCAAAACCTCAAAAACTGGAAAAAGTATGGAAAGTTAGATAACTAGTGGGTACTTTCCCCACTCCCCCATCCCCTCCCCCCAAAGCTGGCTTTTCTTTTTCCTATTGAAAAGAAAAGCACCAGAAAATGAAATTTCCAGCAGATTAAGGAAATGCAGGAGGGCAGCAAGCTACACAAAGACCTCAGTGGATTTTCTTTCTACGTGTTCTTTCTGTGTTCCTCACAGCGGTGGGAAAACCATGCCCTCTGAAATAGAGGCTTAGCTGAAAGCTAATGCCATCTAAAGATGGAGGATTCACATCCCCATTTGAGAAAGACCCTGAGGCCACCAAGAATTTGCCCAGTTAACAGCTCTGACTTTACAAGGGACTGTGACAATGCCTATAGAAACTAAAACTACTTTCTAGCTTTAGAAAAAATGCTGCATGGAAAAATTATAATTCTTTTTCTCTTACTTGGTTAAAAAAGTAAAAAAAAAAAAATGCTGCTAACCACTTTACTCCATTCTAACCTTGACTGAGATCTTTCTCCTAAAATTTGTACTGTTCAGAATAGTTTAAATGATACTTGATGATATGAAAACTTCTTGTTCTAATTGGCTTTTGCAAACCTGTATATTCTTATATCACTATTCCTTTACATTCTTTTATACTGAAGATGTCCTAAAAGTTCAAATACTTCCTGGGTATCCTACATGGTTCGTTTTCTACCTGATAACCATCCTTCATCTCTGGGCATTTATGTGGACAATGGAAGTCTGACAGAGGCTTTCATTTTAGGTTGATAAATCTCAAACAGTCCACATCAATCGATTAATTATTCACTGAGCATTTATTGTGTATCTTTCATGTAGGTCGCTATGCTTGGGGTAAAGGTGAGGGGAGGGGGCACAAAATAAAAAGTAAATTATTTCATTCCCGACTCTCATGAGCTAACAATCTATTGCTGAAATTAGGTAAGTAACAGCTTAGTACAAAGTTCAAGTCTTTGGCATTTCTTGGCTATTCTTTCTTATTTCAACAACATCTATTTTCTTCACAGTTTATATCATTGTTTCGTGTCACCACATTTTGAGCAACCTGGACACAGTTACCTAGTGTTAGAATACTTCTTAACTATTGATGAGATCTTCTCATGCCCCAGTATTTGCTGCAATTTCATTTATGATGCATTTGTTTGCACACGTCATTCAATATAAAAAAAAAGGCTATTATGTCAAGTTAGCATGCATGATTTTATTTATGCAACATTTTATCTTATTTCTACTGGACAGTTAACATTATCTTGCATCAGGGATGAATTTTCAACTTTTGTTATGTATGTTTCTACTTAGCTATACGAACAGCTACAGTGAAGAAATTTGTGTGTTACAGGACAGGCAGCTTTTTTTTTTTCTTTCTTTTAAAATAAATCAGGACTACCTAGGTATTTTAAATAAAAAAAAAGTGAATAAATGTGTTCACAGAATGCTTTTTTTAATTAAAAAGGAGTTATTTTTTAAGAAAAGAAAGCATCAAAGTGTCTCTGCCTCCAGCTTTATAAACACCAAAATAATTGCTTGGGAATTTTGCAGTGCAGGCAAAGTGTGTACTGTAGAAATGTATCAATCTTGGGGTCATGCTGAACTTCTCTGGAGCCCTATTGCAACCTCTGCCTCCCAGGTTCAAGCAATTCTCCTGCCTCAGTCTCCCGAGTGACTGGGATTACAGGCATGTGCCACTACACCCAGCTAATGTTTTTTTTTTTTTTTGTATTTTTAGTAGAAACGGGGTTTCACCATGTTGGCAAGGCTAGTCTCGAACTCCTGACCTCAAGTGATCTGCCCGCCTCAGCCTCCCAAAGTGGTGGGATTGCAGGTGTGAGCCACTGCATCCGGCCTCTAGTTTCTTTTCTCATGAAATGTGGACAGTGGTGGCTAACTCACAAGGTTCTGGTACAGAGTAAAGCGTTCAGCTCTTTAAGTCTACTAAGGCCTCCTTAGATTGTGGAAAAGTGCCAAGTGGTCAGAATCCCATAAAATGAGTGGCATGAGCTTATAGTTAGCAGTGTGGTGGCTGTGCTGCTCTGGTCCTCACAGTGCCTACTGGAGACTGGGTAGAGATACACACACAAACCGAACTACAACTCGGGCTCCCAGTCCCACCTGTCAAACCCTCACACAGGATGAGGCTTCTGGTGCTCTTCCATCTCTCCAAGGAGTGTCCCTGCCCATCCCGTCTGCACTGGGCACCTTTGAGTTTTGGCAATGGATTTTTACTTTGTATTGAAGAATTTCCACCCCCATGCCCTGCTGTGCCCTTCACCTCCCCGGACGGGATTTTATTTCCATCTCCAGTTTGGTCCAAGATGTTTAGTTGATCTGTATTTCATTAACTGATACAACTATTTTCTAATTCATAATTTTCCTACCCATCAACCATACTTACAAACAGCGTATCTACAGCCATTGTCAAATAGAAAAGGAATCACTACAAACTGATAGAAAAAAATAATTGATAGAACAGAAGGCCTTTGTCATGTTGGGGATTTTCTCCTCGCTGCTGGCCTCCTTAAGTGGCTGAGGAAATTGCTTGCTGTACAACAGTCACCCAGAGTCCCACATTCTCTGAGGTGATAGACCTATGGTCGCAGCAAGGTAACTAGGGAAACTAACCTGTGGCTACTATCTTTTCCTGGCCTTCCTGTTCCTGCTAAATTGTAGAACCCTTCCTCTTTCCCTGATTTGGGATGAGTTTGACACAGCATGAGTGCAGGAAAGCCTTATTATGTCTCCACAGTTTGTATTCTCTTTTTATTAGGCTACTTTTCTCTCCCTGCCTTCCACCCTCACTGTCTTTATTCTTTCCTCTGAAATCCTTATTTAAAAAGCCATAGTCAAAGTGATATTAAGTCATTTTCTATCATAAGAAACTAAAATATATATAAAATGGGAAGCAAACTCTTTATAGAACTGTACAAGTTATAGCTTTACAGAAAAAAAAACTGAAATGCTGTTTTGCCCTCGCGTAGAAAAATTAATTACATGGATAGAAAGACACGCTTTTGCCTTTCTCTCTCTCCAGTCTTCCCCAACACTCCTCCCTATCTCAGACCTTTAGACAGAAAAATAAAGGTAGAGATCAATGAGCTGGGGAGTTAGCACAATACAAGAACATCTGGAGGTGTTGCAAGTGGGACTTTGACATCATAGGATTCTCTAGAAGAAAACCACTGATGAGATTTTCCTCTGACAAAGCGTCGGGGAGGAAACCAGCCCATTCTAGGGCTCCAGTGTCCTTACGTGGCCCTATTTGCTCATAAATGGATGACATCTAAAGGAGAAATCAGTATGTTACTGGCATCATGATGTATGCCATTTTTCAGTAACTAAATATTATTATTTGAGAAATGTGATTTTTCAAAACAAAACAATTAAAATTGAAAAAATATTCTGATTTGAGGTCTGTGAGTCCTAAGGCTAAATGGCAGTAGCACTTAAATTACATTTTTGTGGTCGTACTTTGATTCTACTCAAGAAACCAAGAAAAAAAAAAAGCCAATGTCAGATATTGAATCTACATTAATATTTCAAGAGACAAACACAATCATGCATGTCTGAAATTAGTGAAACAAAAGAAAATTTGTGGTAAGAAGAAGTAAATTTTAATACAAAGGAAAAACACATAGTAAAAAAAATTTAAAAATTTAAATATGTTTTATTCTTACATATAAAACAAACCCAAAACAAACCACATTTTGAACACTTTTCATATTAATGTAAAGGCTAATGTTTATTTGTCTAAACAAGAGAAAGAATATATATATTTTTAACCTGGATGAATAAAATCTGTAAGCTCGGAGAGTTTATAACAATGCAATGCACTTGTAGCACCTGTTGTCATGGATACACACTGTATCTGATGGGAACAGTAAAAATGACCCAATCACACTGAGAGACCGTGCACTCTTTCTGACCAGCACTTATATACTGTTTATAAGTTACACTATTTTCATACACGATTCGGTTTTGTATGAAACTCTCAAATACAAGTTTCTACCACTCTTAGATTAAAGGATGGCTTTTGCAGTGTAAAATTTAAAAATTCCACCAACACCAATCTTCTAAGCATATAATTTTCACTGACCTAACTATTCTTCATTATTCTCTAATTTTGCTCATAGAATGGTGGTTTTAATGTATTTGTTTTATAAATAACTTTTTTTCCCAAGTGAGATAACATCATTCTAATGGTTGAAATGCTAAGCACATGATTTAACCTGATGGCTTTGAGAATCAATAGTATGCCTTCAATATCATTTTATCTGTAGTCTTGGGCAAGTTACTTAGCCACTGAGCCTCGTTTGTACAATAAATATAGTAGGGATAATAATATTACCTAACTCTTAAATCTTTCATGAGCATCACATGAGATAACCCATGAAAGTGTTTAACACAGTCCCTGGCCCAGGGCAAAATTCAGTCACTGTTTAGTTACTAGTGCATATGAAGAATCACTGGCAATCACCTTTGTAACACTTTAAGGTAAGCCAAGTAGTAAGCCAAAGAAATCATCAGTGGTTATGCATATGAAACATTGAGTCAGCACTGGAAATAGTCAGAGATGCCTGTGTTCATTGCCTTAAATATTAGTCATATGACTTCAGTATTTCCCCTGTCACAAATCAGTTTGGACTAATTAACTACTCATCCACACCAAAATATGTGAGTCAACATTGTTAGCAGCACAATCTAAATATACAACTTCTCTTCCTTTTCATATTATGTTTGTGACCCCGGCTCTCAACACCATGTCTGAAAATTAGGAGCATTGTAAACCTGAGCATGAGATTCACTGGTGCTGTGGAAAACGCAGGGGGAAAAAGAAAAAGCAGAAACGGACCTGGGCTTGCATCGCAGCTCTGCTTTCCATTTCTGTGTGACCTTGGTCTGAAGTCTTCCCCTCCCTCATGTTCAGTTCATTTTTCTGTACAGTGAAAATAATATCAACCTTGCTAGTTGTGACAAAAAGATATAATGAATATGAAGGTCCTACTAAATAGCAGGTATTTTCTTGAGAAAGCTGGGCTTCTTAGTGTTTTCCGTATTCCTCACTATTGCCTCACCTTTTACCCTAATATTATTTGTAACTCACCTTAAATATTCTCTAACTGTAATTCAATTACATAAAAAAATCTGCAGAGATTGATCTCAATCTTTCTGTGCCTAATGTGTACCCATATACAATTTTGATTCACTTGTCATTTTTTTCTTCCATTATCCTAAAGGATCACTTACTCTTTTCCCAAAGACTGTGTATGTCTGAACCTTCTCTCATATTAATCTTCTAATAGTTGTTAAGGACTACTTCTTCCCCAGGGAAAGGGGTAAATAAAGATGTAGAGACATGTCAGAATAAGAGGTAAATCTGGCAGGGAATGCATAGGTTTGAAAATATTCAGACGTCTTCCCTTGAAGAAGACCATCCCATAGCCTTTCTCCATCTTTCTTGGTCATTGAGAATTATTGCTCTTACACAGAAGAAAGTTTAACAAACTTAGACTTATGCTTCCAGGAAATTGGATGGAAGGAAACTACTGATTGAGTCTGCTCTTATAGCTTCATAGCACCAGGATGTGAAGATCTTTTATGTCCAGAATACTGCACATTCCACAGTCGGGCAGATAGTGTGTAGGAAAGGATGTACTACAGAGAAGGGAAGCTCCTGGGATGGAGAGAATTGAGAAATGGTGTAAGACCTTGGAGAAACAGGATCTTCATAAAGGAATGAGAGTGCTACCAGTGAACAGACTTGTTTGGTAGAAACTTGTGAAAAATGAAGCAAGGATGCAACCCTGAAAGGAGAAGAAGAAAGCTTGTGACTGTGACTGTATGCATTGCAAAATCATAATCTACTAACCGGCTGTAGGACAGCAGTACCCAACTTTTTGGCACCAGGGACCGGTTTCGTGGAAGATGATTTTTCCATGGATGAGTGGGGAATGGTTTTGGGATGAAACTGTTCCAACTCAGATCATCAGGCGTTAGAGTCTCATAAGGATCACACAAACCAGATCCCTGGCATGCACAATTCACAATAGGTTTCACGCTCCTATGAGACTCAAATGCCTCCGCTGATCTGGCAGGAGGTGGTGCTCAGGTGGTAATGCTTGCTTGCCTGCTGCTCAGTTTCTGCTGTGCAGCCTGATTCTTAACAGGCCTCTGACCGGTATCAGGGGTTGGGAACCCCCGCTATGGGAAACTAAGTTGGTGGCCAATCCTTAGTGAAAAAGCGCATGGCATGCTTTACATTCATTCACTCATTCATTTGTTATTATTATCATTGTTGTTATTTGTTATTTTAATACTAGAGAATATGAAGGAATACAGCATCTTTACTCTTGAAGTTATATAGTTGTAAAGAAATACACAATTAACCTTTAAGCTGTTCTAGATTTTTTAGGTTGAAAACAGAAAATAACTTCACAAAGAAGACAGCATTTTAGTTTGGCTTTGATTTTCATGTTGATTTGATTTGATTTTTTTCAAGTGAAGGATGGTGAGAAATGTTTTTAGGTCAAGAGAACAACATAATCAAAGTTACAGAGGTATGAAAGTCCATGATGAGCTCAGGAAACCACGAGGTTTCTGTGGTTTCCTGTGTGGTTGAGGGCTGGAATTTACTGGAAAAGATGACAGAGCAGAGTCTGGCCACAAAGGTTGGAGCCAGATAGTGACCGGCATTTTATGACATCCACGGAGTTCAGATTTTATCTCGTATAACAAAGGAGACCCCCAAAATTCAATTTATTTTAGTTTTGTTTTGATTCAAATACAAATATTTTTTATAATGAGTATAAGAGTAAATTATATATATTATGTCCCAGAAAGATAGCCACTGTGGACATTGGTTTCTATTTCCTAGAGTTTATATGAATTTATATAGAGAGACAAATAGATAGCTCCCCCTCTCTGAGAAATGCAGCCACGGTAGAACTGCATAGTCTCACTGCTTCCTATTTATAATTGAATAGATAGGAGTAAACGTTTGATCCATGCTCAGATCTCCTCTCCTCAGAATGTGGAAGCTGAGCTCAGGGAATTTACATATTCCGTTCAATGAATGAAGAAGTAAGATAAACCCAGGGCTGCGGCAGCCAAGCCCTATCATTGATGCACCAGAAACAAAGAAAGCTATCAACTTCTCAAATTGACTCAACAATTTTACTTCTGGGAAATTATCCTACAGAATACTTTGAACATATGCAAAGTTATAAAGATATTCGGTGCATCACTGTTTAAAGTAGCAGGAAGCTAAAAACAACTGACTGCTCATTAGTAGATGGTCAATTAAATAAGTTATAGCAAATTCCTAAAATTAATTCCCAGAAAATCTTTTAAAAGCATGAGTGTAGGCATGGAAAGTTGTTATCTGTTATGTGAGACAAATTATAATATTATAACGCTCTACATTTAAATATAGATAACTACATAAAAATGCATAATGTATACAGTATTCAATGATATAGACAGGCAAAGAATGAAACAGTTACAATTTTAAGTTACATGCTACTCATTCTTTGCAAATACAAAATCATGTAACATGTAAAGAGATAAAGTACAATTGTAATTTTAAATGAGGAAGATACTGCTTCAAGCTGGAGGAATCAGGGTGTCAATGAAAAGAGCCAAACTCTGTAAAATATTTGATAAATAAATATTTATCAAATATTCAATATCAAAAATCAAAATATCAAAAAAATCAAATATCAAAAATACATTAAATAAAATAAAGATTTATTCTGAGCCAGATATGAGTGACCATGGCCTGAGGAGTGGTCCTGAGATCATTGGCCCAAAGTGTTTGCGCTACAGCTTATTTTTATACATTTTAAGGAGGCAGAAATTACAGGCAAGTACATAAATCAGTACATGTAAGGTATACATTGGTTTGGCCTCGAAGGGCAGGACATCTTAAGGAGGTAGTCAGGGCAGAGAGGGCTTAGAGAAAATATATGGCAAGTGTTTCCTATTTAGACTTCTGAAAGGTGCCAGTCTTTCAGATCAGTTAATCTCTTCAGGATTGGGAGGGCCTGGAAGGAAAAAGATCTAATTATGTTAATAGATATTCTTTACAGATACCGATTTTCTCCCACAAAAGACAGCTTTGCAGGGCCACTTCAAAAGTATAGTAAAGAAACATATTTTGGGTAAAATATCTTGATTTCCTTTTTTGTTATGTGATGTTATGCCAGAGTCAGATTGGAAAGTAAGTCACATTATATAGGGTGAAATGAAACCTATCTGATGAGATTTTACTGTTTGTAAGGTGTGACTCCTCAGGCCCCTTAATAGGAATTTGGGCAAGACAGAAAAAAGATCAGAGTTTAGTGCTTAGTAGTAAGCTTCGTGGAAAAGGTAGCATAAAAATATGCACTAGGGCAGGTGTGACTGCTCATGCCTGTAATCCCAGCACTTTGGGAGGCTAAGGTAGGAGGATCACTTGAGCCCAGGAGTTGGAGACCAGCCTAGGCAACATAGTGAGACCTCATCTTTAAAATATATACAGACACTGATTCATACACATGCAAGTCATTTGTGTAGGGCTCATGGCAATATACTTTTTAATTGCTTCAGTTTCAGTGTATGTGCTTAGGAAGTGAAGCCTTAAAATACAATGAAAGGACCAGAAATACCATTTGACCCAGCAATCCCATTACTGGGTATATACCCAAAGGATTATAAATCATTCTACTCTAAAGACACATGCACACGTATGTTTATTGCAGCATTATGTACAATAGCAAAGACTTGGAACCAACCCAAATGCCCATCAATGTTAGACTGGATAAAGAAAATGTGGCACATATACACCACGGAATACTATGCAGCCATAAAAAAGGATGAGTTCATGTCCTTTGAAGGGACATGGATGAAGCTGGAAACCGTCATTCTCAGCAAACTAACACAGGAACAGAAAACCAAACACTGCATGTTCTCACTGATAAATGGGAGTTAAACAATGAGAACACATGGACACAGGGAGGGGAACATCACACACTGGGGCCTGTCAGGGTGTTGGGGGCTAAGGGAGGGATAGCATTAGGAGAAATACCTAATGTAGATGACAGGTTGATGGGTGCAGCAGACCACCTGGCACATGTATACCTATGTAACAAACCTGCACATTCTGCACATATATGCCAGAACTTGAAGTATATATATATATATATATATATATATATATATATATATATACACACATACATACAATGAAAGGTTATGTTTATTCTCTGCAACTGGGATATTCTAAAATTTAAGTAAGAAGTGGGTCTCAAATTGTACCTATGGAAGACTACTTAAAACTTACTATTTAGAATTCATACTTACACACCAACTAGAACAACACCATTTATGGGTGAGGGGTTCTGAATTACTTTATTGCTACATACACATTTTACATTTTAAAATAAATTTTTAGAGTAGTCACTATGTTCCATGATTTGAGTAGTAGTCGGATAATTCTTGTCTAATTCATTGTGTTAGGTATACAGCAGGGAACCTGACAGACAAAAATCTGGTGGCAAGTCAGTCGAAAGACTAGGCTTGGAGTACGAAATTCATTCAATTATGCCCTCCTACCCACTTGGCGCCCCCTTTAAAGGAATTGTAGACCTATTAAAATAAAGAGAAAAGGTAGTGAGTAAAAAAGTCCAACTATTATTAAAATATAATTTTTCAAAAAATTAGAAAATGTGATTTTCATACAAATATAATATGCATGTATGTCAAAGATTGTACTGAACTCATTAATATTAATGAACCAGTTAGATGGTAAAACCAGCCTAAAAAACATTTCAGAAGCTAGGTATTTATAGGCAGAGTAGTAAAGGAATGTCAAAATAAGATAACTAAATTGGATACAAAAATGATTACAATGACTATAATTTTGAGGCTCTCTCTTCCACCATACTGATGTTATTTGCATCTTTACCAGAAAAATCTACAAATTAGCCTGTGCTCCAATGGAATTATGAAATACCTGTCATCGTAAAGTTAATCAAAGGCATAAGCCTGGTGCTGACAGAATAATCAGTAATCTTTTCCTATTTTTGAGTTCCAGATAATTTTTCTCACAGTGGTTTACAAAGCTCCATAACTTTGACCTCAGTTATCCTTTTGGAAGATTATCTGAATATGTTGATTTATATGACTATGTTGATTTATCTCTAGTACAGAATCTTTTAAATATAAATAGCCATCATTCTGGAAGCAAATAATATTGAAAGGCCACAGGCTTGATTTTCATTTTCTTGGATCTTCATGCTGTTATAAGAATCACAGCTTTAGTGAAATGTGTTTGAGAACTTGTTAGAATAAATTCCTTATTCTGCATTTATATTTAGTCAGAAGGCTGAAGACAAGATCTCTAACAAGCAACATAAGAAATAAGATGGAAGTAGCTGAGTTTCTTTTAAACAAGAATTATTTTACTAATTCCCAATAGACCATTTTGCACTGAAAAGTGTACTTTTGAAACTCCTGATCCACTTCACATTGTTCATTCATCAATAGGTTTATCAAACAGTTTTAGGAAACTACTAAGTACAAAGCTACTTGCTGTGGAAGATGTTAACATTTATAACAAGAGTTTATCACTTCTTAATGAGAATATTTTAATATGGTGAGAAATGGCATTCACTGTGTATTTGACACAACTGGTGGCACACTTGGTGGCGTGTCCATATTTCAGTCCCCCCAACTTTCCTCTGAAGAGAATAAAGCTGTCTTCTCCTGCCAGATAATAAGCCATATCAAAATGACTAATGAAATAACTGGAGATGAATATTTGTTTTTGAACAGTAGTCTTTTTCCTTGATAACTGATGTTCTAAAATGTAAGTATAAAATCGAGTCTCAAATTCTATGTACAGAAAGCTACTCATGGCTTATGCTTTAGAATTTACTCTTACACAGCAATGAATACAATCTCAATATGTATGAAGAAGGAGTTATGAGTTAATCAGGGTCACATAAGCGATCACAGAATATACGCTGAAAGGGCACTATTCAAGGAAAAGCATAAATCACTAGAATATAAGCTTCATGAGGGTATAGATTTTTGTCTGTTAGGTTCCCTGCTGTATACTTAACACAATGAATTAGACAAGAATTATTCTACTACTTCTCAAATGCCTGGAACATAGTGAACAGTCTATACATTTATTTAAAAATACACTGCATTGCGTAAAGACTCAGATTCATTCAACACATTTAAAAGATTCAAAATGAATATACAGTAGGTCATTTTGCAGATATAAAAAAATAGAATGATGCATGTCTATATCTATGAGATTAAAATTGAATTTGGATTAGAGAAGTACCCAAGCTTGTTTATCAGGAGACAACCAAAGAGTAGCAATCTTAGTAGTTCCAGCAGGAGAGTCTAACAGTGGTGAAGTAGAAAAGTGGACAGATTTACTATGTACTTAGAAGGTCCAGATAAATCATACCTGGTGATTAACTGAATACTGAAGATAAGAAAGTGGCTGATGTCATGGAGGACTCATTGGTGTCAAACTTGGTAAGAGGTTTGATAGTATTCCACTTGCTGAGACATGCAATAACAAAGAGGCATACTTTGGGGAGACCACAGAATCATTTGTACATCCTTGGAGCTTGATTCACATGGAAAAATATCCAAGTGAAGACAGGGCCAACTACATATTTTCTGGGGCCAAGTGCAAAATGAAAATGTGGGGAGTCTCGCTGGAATTTCAAGACACTGAACGCGATGTCTCAAAGCATGCACAGGATTCTTCTGCGCACTGGGCCTGCCCAGGTTGCACTCACTGGACAGCCAGTACTGGAAGGGTCTAACAAGACCTTAAGCTTGAATAGAAATTAGGGATTTATTGGAAGAATGGAATTACATGAGCTGCTTCAGGAAAGAACATCACTGAGAAGAAAAGACTCTTGGGTTTAGCCCTCAGGCGTCCTAATTCTGAAGCTGAAGGTCATAAAAGAAGAAGGAGTAACAAAGTAACTGAGAAGGAAGTCACTACTACTTGGGTGAAGGAAACTCAGAAGAGTCTGTTTTTGTAGAAGGCAAAGTGATGCAGGGTGGGTGAGCCCAAAAATTGGGGCTTAGCCTGGGAGAGTTTTTGGCTTTGCCCAGGAAAAAATGTATGGGCGAACCAGTGGTGCTAAAAGCAACTTTTATTGAAGTGGCAGCGTACAGCAGTAGCAGAGACACTAGTGGGTCAGGGCTACCCCACAGGCAGTATGCCCAGAGTGGAAGCTTCAAGGCACCTCTGCAGTTATATTAATACCCACTTTTAATTATATGCAAATTAAGGGGCAGATTATGCAGACATTTCTAGGAAAAGGGTGGCAACTTCTGGGTTGTCAGGTTGTTGCCATGGAAAGGAGCAGTAACATCTGGGTGTTGCCATGGCAATGATAAACTGACATGGCACACCGGTGAGTGTGTTTTATGGAAAGCTGCTTTCATCCTGTCCCTGTTTTGCTAGTCCTCAATTTGGTCTGCTGTCTGAGCCTCACCAATGGATTTGAGTCCTGCCTCCTACCTCAAAGTGAAGGCGTGTTTTAGGCAAAAGGGAACGGTATAATTCTGCCAATATGCTGAGAGGACAAGGACTGAAAGGGGGTCCTTGGATTTAGTGGCCAAGAAGTCACCTCACAAGGATGGTTTCAGTGGAGCTATTGTAACCGAAATCAGGTCCGGACCATTCATCACCTGAAAGCCAAAAACCCAAGAGATGAGATTTGGTGAAAGGAAAGTTAGCTTTATTCAAGAAGCCAGCCACTGGAAGAGGCAGTGAAGGAGTATTCGAAGACCACCTCTCCATGTTGTGCCTCTGGATCAGGGGTTGTTAAGGGAAATTATGGGAAATAATGCTTAAAACTTTTTTTGTGTGTGAAATTTGTACAGTCTCAGGCATGCAGTTAATCATTGTTTTATCAATGTGAGGGGCACCCTTCTGCAGGTGGCCTCAGCCTGTCCTTATCAAGCTGGCCAGCCCATTCCCAAAGCTGTCGGTCTGTGCATTTTCTTTCATACCGGTTGAAGGTCCTGTTTTCCTGAGACTGCTTTTAGTGAAAAATCTACAAACTGAAGCAAAGCAGTAATTCCATTTAAGTAAGCAAATTCTAAAGTGAAAATTTGGCAGTGAAATCTTCTAATTTTAGAATATTTTTAGGGCCAAGCATGGTGGTTCATGCCTGCAATCTCAGCATTTTGGGAGGCTGAGGTGGAAGGATACCTTGAACCCAGGAGTTCAAGACCAGCCTGGGCAACATGGCGAGACCTTATCTCTACCAACATTTTAAAATTGGCCACATATGGTGGTGCGTGCCTATGGTTCCAGCTACTCTGTAGGCTGAAGGAGGAGGATCACTTGATACTGGGAAGTTGAGGCTGCAGTGAGACATGCTTCCACCACTGCACTCCAGTCTGGGCAATAGAGTGAGAACTTGCCTTAAAGAAAAAAAAAAAGTAAAAGTTTTGAAAGAATATTTTAAAAAAGAGTGTTTTTAGACTTACAGAAAAATTGGAAAGACAATATAGAGTCCCATATACCTCACCACCATTTTCTGCTCTTATTAATATCTCACACTCATAAGACAGCTCATTTGTCAGAATTACTGAACCAAGGTGGAAGCATTAGTATTCATTAAAGTCCGTAGTTTATTCTGATTTCCTGTTTTTATCTTATGTCCCTTTTCTATTTCAGGATCCCATCCGGGATACTATATTACATGTAGTGATCATATCTCTTGACTGTGATGGTTTCTCAGACTTTCCTTGTTCTTAATGACTTAGTTTTGAGAAAAAGAAGGTAATTTTTTAAGTGAGCAAGAAAAGTAACAAGAACAAGAAAAAAAAGGAATAAATAAATATTTGGGCTAAAATAAATAAAACAATAAAGCAAACTAGCAATAAAAACCCATGCCCTTCATTGGACTATTCCTTATTTTTGTATGGAGGAGCAGTGGGTGCAGTCTAAAATATTCTCCATTGTTTCCTTTCATTTGTTTTTTTAAATTTTCTTCATTGTGGGTACTTATAACAAGCACAGACCAGCCTGTTCTTTGCACTAATAGTCAAAGCCATCTTGTCATTATATGTAAAACATAACTAGATTTCTATGCAGATAACTCCCCTCCTCTATTGTCAGCTATTGTTGTAACTAAGAATAAAATCAAAGTGTCACAACTCTTTTTTCCTATTTGCATGCATTTCAAAGAAAATCTCATTTATTTTAAAGTGATATCTATCCAACAGCCTGCTCAAGATAATGAAAATTCATGTTTGGCTTACTGAGACAAAAAATTCCTCAAGGGTAAATTGTTAAAATTTTATGATTTGGCCAAACCTTGTGACATGGTATCTTTTGCTCAAGATCTTGAAGGGTAGCAGAATATGTTTCTTCAAAATATACCACTTTGGTAGAAGGATTATTTTGAGTTGAAGACAATTGAGAAGATACAAGAAAGTTCTCTGCTTTCATCCACTTACCTAAAAGCTGGATTTAAATTTTCCAAAGTGTCCCTCCTTCTCTGTCTACCAGGAAGGACAATACTTAACCACTGGAGACAGACTTTAGATCCTTATACACTTAGCCTGGAGATGGCACCAGAGGCATCTACGTAACAAACTTTACTATGTAGGCTTAACTTACCATTAGTTTCTCAGCTCACTGCAAGCTCCGCCTCCCACGTTCACGCCATTCTCCTGCCTCAGCCTCCCGAATAGCTGGGACTACAGGTACCCGCCACGACGCCCAGCTAATTTTTTGTACTTTTTTAGTAGAGATGGGGTTTCACCATGTTAGCCAGGATGGTCTCAATCTCCCCACCTTGTGATCTTATTCAAAAAATTTTTAAAGGTTTTATATTCTCTCCAGTGAATTGCCTTTGTACCTTAGTCAAAAAACAGTTGTTTCTATTTACGTGGGTGTATTTCTGGACTATTTATTCTGTTGCATTAATCTACTTGTTTAATTCAACTCCACTACAACAGTCTCTTATTATTATACCTTGATAATAAGTCCCCAAATCAGATAGGGTTAGCTTTATAACATATTTTTTCCTTATTTCAATCATTCTGGCTATTTTAGATCCTTTGCATTTTCACATGAAATTTAGAAATTGCTTGACAAATCCTACAAGCCTGCTGAAAATTTGATAGGCATTACATTTAATCTAATGGACTGTTTTGATGAGAATTTGCATTTTTACTATGTTGACTCATCCTACCTATGCACATAGTATGATTCTCTAATTATTAGGCTGCCTTTAATTGCATTCATCAGAAGTTTGTAGTATTCATTAGATAAGTCATACATATTTTGTTAAAAATAAGTATTTTGTTACATTTATTTTGTCATAACTACTAGGAATGTTAACAATATTGAATTTTCTGACCCATGAACAAAGTATATTTCTCCAGGCTTTAGGTCTTCTTTAAATTCTCTCAGCAATGTTTCATAGTTTTTAGTGTACAGCACATTTTTGTCATTTTTTCAGATCTCTAATTCATATATTTATGCTATTGTAAATAAGATTTTAAAATGTTAATGTCCAATTGTTTGCTGCTAATTTATAAAATACTATTGATTTTTGATATTGATCCTATATCCTGTGGTATGGCTACAATTGCTTATTTGTAGTAGCTTTAAAAATTATTCCAGTGGATTTTCTACCTAATTATATTGTTAGTGAATAAAACAATTTGATATCCTGCTTTCCAGTCCTTCCAATTTTATTTTCTTGCCTTATCACATTGGCTAGAATTTTTAGTGTAATAATGAATAAAAGTTTGAAAATTGGAGTCCGTAAATTGTTCCTGGTCTTATAGGGGAAAGATTAAGTCTTTCATCTTTAAGTATGATTGAGCAGTAGAATTTAGGTAGATGCCCTTCATTAAGTTGATGTTCTTTCTCAGTTTCATTTATTTGTACTTTGCTGAGAGTTTTTTTTTAAGCATAAAATGATGTTGAATTTTGTCAAAATTTTAAATATCTAATCAGATGTTTATATGGATTTTCCTTTTGAGTTTTCTAACATTGTGGATTACATTGACTGATACTAAATGATAAACCAAACTTATATTTCTTGGATAAACTACACTTGATTTTAATATAGTCAAACTTTTTTAAATTGTTGAGTTTGATTTGATAAAATTTTGTTTAGGATTTTTACATCTATGTTCATAAGGTAGATTGGTATGCATTTGTTTTCTCTAATGTCTTTGTTTTGCTATCAGAGAAATGTTGGCCTCATAAATAGACAAGTATTCCGTTCTCTCAAATTTCGAGAAAGAGACTTTGCAGAATTGGTATTTATTCTTTAAATGTTCAGTAGAATTCACCAGAAAAGCCATCTGGACCTGGAGTTTTGTTTTGTAGACAGGTTTTTTTTTTTTTTTTTCAAACTACAATTTCAAGTTCCTTAATAGAAGCTTCAGACTACTTGTTTCTCTTATTTTTTCTCTGGTAGTTTGTGCCTTTCTGGGAGTTTATTGATTTAATCTAAATTGTTTAATTTACCACCATAAATTTGTTCATAATATTTTATTATCATCCTTGCAATATCTATAGAACTTGTAGTGATGTAACCTCTGTTATTCTTGCTGGTAATTTATATTTTCTGCCTTATCAATTTTATTGATCTCCTAAAGAAAGTTTTGATTTCATTGATTTTCTATTTTTTTGTTGCCTTTGTAATTGATTTTCATTCTGATATTTATTCTGTTCTTTTTATGCATTCTGTGGGTTTAACTTTTATCTTCTTTTTCTAATATATTAAGGCAGAAGCTGAGGTCATTGATAATTCTCTACCATAGATGATTAATCCTATAAATCTATTTCTAAGTATGACTTTAGTGTGTCATTCAACACATTTTGATATAAAGGTGTTAATTTACAGTCTGGTCAAGATAAATAACTTTTGGGTCAAACAAAAATGAATAGGAAAATTTTAAAAATTGTATGTGCTTTCCTTAGTATTTTACTACCTCCTTCTGAATAGAGATTTTCCAGAAACATTTCTATTACTTCTTTTTTTTATGGGAGATATTTTCTTTATGTTTATTTGTATTTTTACTATTTCTACCATGAATATGAATTACATGTGCATTTTTAAAAACTTGTTTTAAAATACAATTAAAATTCCCAAGAGGGCTAAACATGTAATGATTAAGTACATGTTTATGTTTATAAGAAACTGTGTTACCCTTTTTTAGGGTGGTATATATAACTTTCTTTATCCACTTGTTGATTGATGGGCATTTGGACTGGTTCCATATTTTTGCAACTTCAAACTGTGCTGCTTTAAACATGCATGTGCAAGTATCTTTTTTGTATAATGACTTCTTTTCTTCTGGGTAGATACCCTATAGTGGGATTGCTGGATCAAATGGTAGTTATACTTTTAGTTCTTTAAGGAATCACCATACTGTTTTCCACAGTGGTTGTACCAGTTTACATTCACACCAGCAGTGTAAAAGTGTTCCCTTTTCACCACATACATGCCAACATTATTATTTTTTGATTATGGCCATTCTTGCAGGAGTGAGGTGGTATAACATTGTGGTTTTGATTTGCATTTCCCTGATAATTAGTAATGTTGAGCATTTTTTTTCATATGCTTCTTGACCATTTGTATATCTTCTTTTGAGAATTGTCTATTCATGTCCTTAGCCCACTTTTTGATGAAATTGTTTGTTTTTTTCTTGCTGATTTGTTTGAGTTCCTTGTGGATTCTGGATATTAGTCCTTTGTTGGAAGTATAGATTGCAAATATTTTCTCCCGCTCTGTGGGTTGTTTGTTTACTCTGCTGATTATTTCTTTTTCTGTGCAGAAGCTTTTTAGTTTAAATAAGTCCTATGTGTTTATCTTTGTTTTTAGTGCATTATTTTATTTTATTGCATTATTTCATTATCATGAAGTCTTCACCTAAGCCAATGTCTAGAAGGGTTTTTTCAATATTATATTCTAGAATTTTTATAGTTTCAGGTTTTAGATTTAAGTCTTTGATCAATCTTGGGTTGATTTTTGTATAAGGTGAGAGATGAGGATTCAGTTTCACTCTTCTACAGTGTGGCTTGCCAATTATCCCAGCACTATTTGTTGAATAGGATGTCCTTTCCCCACTTTACGTTTTTGTTTGCTTGGTCTAAGATCTTTGGTTATAAGTATTTGGGTTTATTTCTGTGTTCTCTATTCTGTTCCTTTCGTCCATGTACCTATTTTTACACCAGTACCAGGCTGTTTTGGTAACTGTGACTTATTAATATAGTTTGAAGTCAGATAATGTGATGCCTCTAGATTTGTTCTTTTTGCTTAGTCTTGCTTTGGCTATGTGGGCTCTTTTTTGGTTCCATATAAATTTTAGGATTGTTTTTTCTACTTCCAGGAATGAGCATGGGATGTGTTTCCATTTGTTTGTGTCATCTATGATTTATTTCAGCAGTGTTTTGTAGTTTTCTTTGTAGTGGTCTTTTACTTTCTTGGTTAGGTATATTTGTAAGTATTTTATTTTTTGCAGCTATTGTAAAACAAACTGAGTTCTTGATTTGATTCTCAACTTGGTCGCTGTTGGTGTATAGCAGAGCTACTGATTTGTGTGTGTTAATTTTCTATCCTGAAACTTTGCTGAATTTATTTACCAGTTCTAGGAGCTTTTTGCAGGCATCTTTAGGGTTTTCTAGACATACAGTCATGTCATCAACAAACAGCGACAGTTTGACTTTCTCTTTAACAATTTGGATGCCCTTTATTTCTTTCTCTTTTTTGATTGCTCTGGCTAGGGCTTCCAGTACTATGTTGAATAAGAGTGGTGAAAGTAGGCAATCTTGTCTTCTTCCAGTTCTCAGGGGGAATGCTTTCAACTTTTCCCCACTCAGTATAATGTTGGCTGTGGGTTTGTCATAGATAGCTTTTATTACCTTAAGGTATGTCACTTCTAAACTGATTTTGCTGAGGATTTTAATCATAAAGTGAGGGTGGGTTTTGTCAAATGCTTTTTCTGCATCTACTGAGTTAATCATATGATTTTTATTTTTAATTCTGTTTATGTGGTGTATCACATTTATTGACTTGTGGATGATAAACTATCTCTGCATCCCTGGTATGAAACCATCTTGATCATGGTGGATTATCTTTTTGTTATGTTGTTGGATTTGGTTAGCTAGTGTTTTGTTGAGGTTTTTTGTATCTATGTTCATCAGAGATATTGGCCTATAGTTTTCTTTTCTTGTTATGTTCTTTCCTGGTTTTGGTATTAGGGTGATATGGTTTGGCTGTGTCCCCACCCAAATCTCATCTTGAATTGTAACTCCCACAATTCCCATGTGTCATGGGAGGAACGTGGTGTGAGGCGATTGAATTATTGGAGTATGTCTTTTCTGCATTGTTCTCATGATAGTGAATAAGTCTTATGAGATCTGATGGCTTTAAAAATGGGAGTTTCCCTGCACAAGTTCTCTCTTTGCTTACTGCCATCCCTGTAAGATGTGACTTGCTTCTCCTTGCCTTCTGCCATGATTGTGAGGCTTCCTCAGCCTCGTAGAACTGTAAGTCCATTAAACGTCTTTCTTTTGTAAATTTCCCAGTCTCAGGTATGTCTTTTTCAGCAGCGTGAAAACAGACTAATACATAGGGTGATACTGGCATCATCTAATGATTTAGGGAAGATTCCCTCTTTCTCTATGTTTTGGAATAGTGTCAGTAGGATGGGTACAAATTCTTCCTTGAAAGTCTGATAGAAATCAGCTGTGAATCCATCTGGTCCTGGACTTTTTTTTGTTGGTAACTGTTTTTTTTTACCATTTCAATCTTGCTGTTTGATATTGGTCTGTTCAGAGTTTCTATTTCTTCCTGGTTTAATCTAGGAGGGTTGTACACCTTCAGGAATTTATCCATCTCCTCTAGGTTTTCTAGTTTATGTATGTAAAGGTGTTCATAGCCTTGCATGATCTTTTGTATTTCTGTGGTATTGGTTGTAATATTTCCTGCTTAGTTTCTAATTGAGCTTATTTTGATCTTCTCTATCCTTTTTTTGTTGGTTAATCTTGCTAATGGTGTATCAATTTCATTTATCTTTTCAAATAATGAGATTTTTGTTTCATTTATCTTTTGTTTTGGTTTTTTCTTTCAATTTCATTTAGTTCTGTTCTGACCTTGGTTATTTCTTTTCTTCTGCTAGGTTTGGGTTTGGTTTGTTCTTGTTCCTCTAGTTCCTTGAGGTATGACCTTAGATTGTCTATTTGTGCTCTTTCAGACTTTTTGATGTAGGCATTTAATGCTATGAACTTTCCTCTTAGCATCACCTTTGCTTTATCCTGGAGGTTTTGATAGGTTGTGTCACTATTTCACTCAGTTCAAATAATCTTTTAATTTCCTTCTTGATTTCACTGTTGATCAAATGATCATTCAGGAGCAGGTTATTCAATTTCCACATATCTGCATGGTTTTGAGGGTTCCTTTTGGAGGAGATTTCTAATTTTATTCCTCTGTGGTCTGAGAGAGTACGTGCTATAATTTCAATTTTTTAAAATTTGTTGAGACTTGTTTTGTGCTCTATGATATGCTCAACCTTAGATAATATTCCAAGTGCTGATGAATAGAATGTATATTCTCCAGTTTTTGGGTAGAATGTTCTGTAAATATCTGTTAAGTCCATTTATTATACGGTATAGTTTAAATCCATTGTTTGTTGAATTTCTATGTTGATGACCTGCCTATCACTGTAAGTGGAGTATTGAAGTCCCCCATTATTATTGTGTTGCTGCCTATCTCATTTCTTAGGGCTAGTGGTTAGTAACTGTTTTGTAAATTTGGACACTTCAGTGTTAGGTGCATATATATTTAGGTTGTGATATTTTCCTGTTGTACTAGTCCTTTTATCATTGTATAATGTCCTTCTTTGTCTTTTTTTAACTGCAGTTGCTTAAAAGTTTCCTGTGGCTGATGTAAGAACAGCTACTCCTGCTCGCTTTTGGTATCCATTTGCATGGAATGTCTTTTTGCTTCCTTTTACCTTAAGTTTTTGTGAGTCTCTTGAAAGCAGCAGATACCTGGTTAGTGAATTCTTATCTGTTCTACCATTCTGTATCTTTTAAGTGGAGCATTTAAGCCATTTACATTTAATGTTAGTATTGAGATGTGAGGTACTATTCAATTCATTGTGCTATTTGTTGCCTGAATACTTTGTTTACTTTTTTATTATTCTTTTGTAGGTCATGTGAGTTTTATGCTTTAAGAAGATTCTATGTTGGTGTATTTTGAGGATTTGTTTTAAGATTTTGGGCTTCTTTTAGCAGTTTTAGTTGTGTTGCTTTGGTAATGGCAAATTATCTCAGCATTTGTTTCAAAAAGACTGTATCTTTTATTCATTTATGGAGCTTAGTTTTGCTGGATAAAAAATTCTTGGCTGATAATTGTTTTGTTTAAGGAGGCTAAAGATAGGACCCCAATCCCTTCTAGCCTGAAGGGTTTCTGCTGAGAAATCTGCTGTTAGTCTGATAGTTTTTTTTTTAATAGGTTACCTGATGATTTTGCCACACAACTCTTAAGAATTTTTCCTTTGTCTTGATTTTAAATGACCTGATGACAATGTGCTGAGATGATGATCTTTTTGCCATGAACTTCCAAGGTGTTCTTTGAGCTCCTTGTATTTGGATGTCTGGATCTCCAGCAAGGCCAGGGACGTTTTTCTTGATTATTCCTGCAAATATGTTTTCCAAACTTTTAGATTTCTTTTCTTCCTTGGGAACACGAATTATTCTTAGGTTTGGTTGTTTAACATAACTCCAAGCTTCTTGAAGGCTTTGTTCATTTTTAAAACTATTTTTTCTTTGTCTTTGCTAAATTGGGTTAATTTGAAAACCTTATCTTTGAGATCTGAAGTTATTTTTTCTACTTATTTGATTCTATTGTTGAGACTTTCCAGTGGATTTTGCATTTCTCTAAGTGTGTCCTTCTATTCCAGAAGTTGTATATGTTTTTTATTTATGCTATTGATTTCACTGGAGATTTTTCCATTCATATCCTGTATCTTTTTTTTTATTTCTTTAAGTTAGACTTCACCTTTCTCTGGTGCCTTCTTGAGTAGTTTAATAATCAACCTTCTGTATTCTTTTTCTGGCAATTCAGAGATTTCCTCTTGGTTTGGATCCATTGCTGGTGAACCAGTGTTATCTTTTGGGGGTGTTAAAAAACCTTGTTTTGTCTTATTACCAGGATTGTTTTCCTGGTTCCTTCTCATTTGGGTAGACTATGTCAGAAGAAAGGTCTGGGACTCAAGGGCTGCTGTTCAGATTCTTTTTTCCCATGGGGTACTCCCTTGATGTGGTGCTCCTCTTGTCCCCTAGGGGTAGGGCTTCCTGAAAGCTGAGCTGCAGTGATTGTTATTTATCTTCTGGATCTAGCCACCCAGTGGAGCTACTGGGCTCTGTGCTGGTACTGGGGAGTGTCTGCAAAGAGTCTCGTGATGTGATCCATCTTCAGGTCTCTCAGCCACGGATACCAGCACCTTCTCCAGTGGAGGCAGCAGGGGAGTGAGGTGAACTCTGTGAGGGTCCTTAGTTGTATTTTTGTTAAGTGCACTGGTTTTGTGTTGGCTGGCCTCCAGCCAGTAGGTGGCATTTTCAAGAGCATATCAGCTGCAGTAGTATAGGGAGGATCAGGAGGTGGGCAGGACCATAGAGCTCCCAAGAGATTATATCCTTTGTCTTTGGCTACCAGGGCAGATAGAGAAAGACCGTCAGGTGGGGTGGGGTTAGGCATGTCTGAGCTCAGTCTCTCCTTGGACAGGGATTGCTGCAGCTGCTGTGTGGTATGGGGTTGTAGTTCCCAGGTCACTGGAGTTATGTACCCAGGGAGATTATGGCTACCTCTGCTGCATCACACAGGTCACCAGGGAAGTGGGGGAAAGCTGGTAGCACAGGCCTCCCCCAGCTCCTACACAGCCTGCAGCCTTAAAAGGCAGTCTCACCTACACTGTGACCCCCCAACAGCACCGAGTTTATTTCCAGGCAGTTGGTGAGCAGGGCTAACTTACCCAAGGCTACAAGCCTTCCAGCTGAGAAAGCAAGCTGACTCACAGTTCCTCGGCTGTCCCACCAAGACTGCAGCAGCAATCCACCTTCTTTAAAGGGTCTGTGGATTCTCTTGGCTTTCCTGGTATGTTCCTGCAGTAGTTCTTGGAGCAAAAGTTCACTATGTGGGTCTCCACATGCTGCTCCTCTATCTCTTTGAGTGGGCACTGCAAGTTAGTCCTGCCTCCCATCCACCATTTTTTCTAAGACTCCCATTTCTATTACTGCTTGCTGATTTAATTCCCTTGCGTTTGAGAACATACTGCATATGACTTGATTCCTTTTAAATTTAATGAGGCTTGTTTTCTGGCCTGTCTTGGTAAATATTCTATTATTTGGTCATTATTTCATCAAACTGTTTTGTCTCTTCAGCTTTTTCCTTTTCTTCTCAGAATTCAATTACATGTACATCAGGCTGCCTTAAGTTATCCTACAGCTCACTGATCTAATTTTTTTCATTCTTTTTTCTCTCTGTATTTCATTTTGGGTAGTTTCAGTTGCCACGTCTTTATTAATATTTTCTTCTGCAATGTCTAATCTGCTGTTAATCCATTTCAGTGTATTTTTCATCTTAATGTGTAGTTTCAATATCTAGAGATTTGATTTGAGGGTTTGGCATATTTTCCATGTATATTTAACTTTCTGAATATCCTGAACAGCTATAATACCTGTTTTAATAGTCTTGACTCCTAATTGTAGTATTGATTTCAGGACTGGGTCAGTTTTGATTGGTTCATTTCTCTCCTAATTATGGGTCTTTGCTTGCCTGTTAATCTTTGATTGGATAAATGAAATTATAAATTTTATCTTTCTGATTGCTGTATATTTTTGTGTTTCTCTAAATATTCTTAAGTTTTCAGATGCAATGTAATAACTTACAAAGTAGTTTGTGTCTTGCTGATAAGAATTCTTGAGCTGGATCAGAGCAGCAGTTTTGCCTAGGGATAATTTTTCCCTCCTACTGAGACAGATCTTTATGAATAATCTAATCAATTCCCCATGAATTATGAGCTTTTTCTATCTGACTGGTGGTAATAGGTACTATCTAGGCCCCGTGTGGGTGCTGGCACCACACTCTCTAATGCTGTTGGATGGTTCTTTCCTCAGCCTCAATTTGTTTCCGTACATGCATCAGCCAATCAGGACACTGATGAATACCAACAGGATGCTCTGCAGATCTGCAGTTATCTTTTTGCATAGGTTTCTCCTCTCCACTTTTCTGGGTTGCAAACTGTATCTGCCTTGGTCCACCTGACTTTCAGTTTAATCTACTTAACTCTGAAAGTCTACTGGGCTCTACCTGGATTCTTTCTCACTCTGCTGTGGCCTACAAATTCTCTCAAGGCATTAAGCTCTAAAAATTGTAGCCCTTACTCCATTTGTTTCCCATTTCTCAGAGATCACTGCCTTTTGTTGCCTGAAATTCAGTATTTTGAAAACCACTGGTTTGTATACTTATCTTTCTGTATTTCCCCATCTCTCTCATCATTTCTTTCTAACTCTCCATCCCTGACCTCTCCCCATTCACTGATTTGTTTCCATGAAACAGGATAAATTTGAGGCCTCTTTTATCCCATCTTGGCCATAAGTGGAAATTCATTTTTAAGCAAGTACGATTTTAAAATAATATAAAGAAAAGAAGATGGGTTAACCATCCTGAGGCAAAGTAGACTTCATGCAGCATGCTCTCGTAAATATAAATGTGATCAAAGAATGGCCTCTTGAAAGGGTCAGGAGGTTTACTGCTAATGTGCTAAATAGAATGCTGCTGCTCTTGTAGATTACGAGAAAGTGACACAAATATTGAGTTACTTAGCATCAATGGCTGGATTATTTTATAAACAAAGTGAAGAAATTAGGCTTAATGGCCACTGGGTACTTTCTAATGTTTGCATCAATCAACTGTATTCTTTATGGTGAGATGATTTTCACCAACTTTTTTTAGTATCACATACTTTCACAAAATATTTATATTAAAATGTTCGAGTCTATACTGGCTGTCTATTTCCTCACTGAACTTTACCATCATATACTAAACAACACTGATGTTTACTAATGACTACTCAATAATCTCATATCTCTGATGTCTTTGTGTTAAACACATACAATATTTGAAACCGGAATCAGACCAATTTAAATACAGAGTTTTACAAACATGGAACGTCTTGAGCCTGGCAGAAAAATAATAAAGGCAAAAACCTCGCTCAGAGCCCAACTGACCTTTCCTGTTACTGATTTAACAAAATATTTCAAAGAAATTCAAAACTGACCTTTCTGCTCCACATTTCATGGCTGCGTTTCTGCCCATGGAACTAATCAGTACAATTCTCATTGTGCTGGAAACCTGGCAGATAAAGAGAAAGAAAAACGCTTTCTTAGCAAAGGCTGAGGGACAATACAGAAGAGGGGGAAAAAACTCAGTTTCTAGTGAATAGCTACCTGAAAACAGCTATTTTTATTAGAATCTTTTTAACATTCATCCTATCCAAACTTTAAGATTTTTTTTTCTCTCAAAGTGCATGCATAGTAGTGGAGAGGTTATTTTGGTATGCTTTTGAACTCAGAAGAGAATAAAGTTATCAAATTTGACAAAGAAGTTGCAGAAAAGTGTTTTTAGTTAAAAAATGTTAGTTAAATAACATTTTTGGAAGTGGAGAAATTAAATCATTTTAACCATTCTTATCTCTCTCTCTCCATTCTTTTCTAATGATTCACAGTAATAAGCCAATAGAATAATTCATTATTCATAGTAAATAATGAATATTGTATTCTTTCTTTTCCCTCTTGGCCCTTGTGGTACACCAGAATACAGTGACCATATCTGATTCATCATATGAATTAATTTAAAGAAGATTAGTTAACTAATAATTCTCACAAATCATCAGACTTGCTGGGAGCATCAAAATTCCCTTGTTTTCTTAGCTTCTGTTTGTGTCACCAAGCTAAATGCCCATCAGTGACAGATTGGATAAAGAAAATGTGTCACATATACACAATGGTATACTATGCAGCCATAAAAAAGAACAAAATTACATCCTTTGCAGTAACATGGATGGAGCTGGAGGTCATTATCCCAAGTGAACTAAAATGGGAAGAAAAAAACAAATACTGCATGTTCTCACTTACAAGTGGGAGCCAAATCAATGCATAGATGATGGGTTGGGAATGCAAGAGATGATAGAAGACGAGGAAGGAAGATTAGCAAATGGAGCATCAAAGATGTTGTTCCACAGATGATGGGAAAATAAAATGAAGGTTTAAGAATTATTTCTGAAATTCCAGAGCTCACTGGTGACAGGAATGATGCTGCGATGGAATTTTACCAGTTGGATATGGAGTTCGGACAGGCAAGATATAGTAGGTGTAAATGATCTAGGTCCTTATCTATCTCAGGAGACAATCAATAGGTAATGCCAAAGTTTGACCAAAATATAGCAGTGCAAGCACAATACTGGAAGATATAAAAATATTTTAAGAAGTTAAATGGAAATAACCAAAATTTCTACTGTTGAGATTTAGGACCAGAGGAGTGGAGGAATAAGACAGAGGACTATTTTTTTCATTACATATCCTGCTGAATTTTAATCAAGTACGTGTATTAGTTTAATTTTTGAAACTTCAAAATGTACATATGTGTTAATTGTAAACAGGCCCAAAGTGGTCAATTTTTAAAAATTGTGTTAAATATAAGTTATTTAGTAATTTATTCATTATTTCATCATTCACGCCACAAATAAATTTTGAATGCGTGTTATGTACTATTTCAGGACCTCAGAATATAGCAAAAAAATTAAAAAAAGAAAACAAGATAAATAAGTTTCCTGCTTCCATGGGGTTTGCATTCTGAAGAGAATAAGCAAGCAAGGCCATGGAAGAGAGAGGGGATTTCAAATAATTTGCTAACTTGCTGTCAAGAAAAGCAAATAAGGTGAAGATGATAAACATGCTGTTTTAAATTTGGTGACCAGAGAAGGACTCTCTAAGGATACAGCCATAGGACTGAGATCCGTATAAGAACTAGCCTTAGGACTGAGATCTGTATCAGAACCAGCTAGTCAAATGAGGACCAAGAAGCAGAACTGTCTGCAAGGATTTTTTTTTTTTTTTTTAACAATAAGTGAACTTTGCCATATACTCTCATCATGTGATCTCTCTTTGTTAGGAAATCACTAAAGGAAAATGTGCTATTTATTCCACAATAAATCTTAATGTACGTAAATATATCTCTTTACATTTAAGCAGATGATGTTTTTCTTACCTGGTAAAAAGAATAAACAAAAAGACTGACTATTGCATTGATGAAGGCCTGTGCTTACCAAACACACACACACATAGACACACACACACCCACACATTATGATACAACCCCATGATCATACATACAACTGGACAAAAATTAGATAATAATTATTAATGTGTTAATGAAATGCAAAATGTTTGTGTCTTGTGAAAATCTGTCTATGATGAAAACATTCTTCCAATGATTTGAATTCCAGAATATATTTCTCTTAAAATAAAGAAACCTGCACCAATTTGACCATCAGCCTGCCAAGAAACTACAAGATGGTTTGGCAAATTATCTAAAGACAGATGTCAATATTTTATATTGATTATTTCAAAAAAAAGATCAAAAGTTAGTTTCATCTAAATGTAGAGTGAGTGTAATACGTTTTAGATTTTTACCATTATTACATGTAGAATTTTAAATGTGGATGATTTGTTTGAATTTGTTTTTTTTCAGATGGAGTCTCGCCCTGTTGCCCAGGCTGGAGTGCAATGGTGCGATGTCGGCTCACTGCAACCTCCGCCTCCTGGGTTCAAGCAATGCTCCTGCCTCAGTCTCCCAAGTAGCTGGAATTACAGGCGCGCGCCATCACGTCCAGCTAATTTTTTGTATCTTTAGTGGAGATGGGGTTTCACCATGTTGGCCAGGCTGGTCTCAAACTCTTGACCTCGTGATTTGCGTGCCTTGGCCTCCCGAAGTGCTGGAATTACAGGCGTGAGCCACTGCGCCCGGCCGATTTGCTTAACTTTTATACTCAGATATAGAGCGTCGTGTTCATCAACTCTTCAATTCATAGCACACTATTCATCATTAGTCCATGCAAGTCTCTCTCTTGTTCTGTGCATGTATGCATGTGTACTTGCATATGAATGTGTATGTATTATGCATGTATGAATTCACACGAGTGTGCATGAATGTTTGTATTCCCTTTTATCCCCATTTCCCAGGTCCATTCTTTTGCTTTCCATAGGCAACCATTATTTAACGTGTATTATTTCTATGTATTGTAAACTTTGTATTGAACATTGATATTAATTACTTTTAATTATTGTAAATATAATTGTGCTATAGGACTCATTCTTTTTCTTACTTGTAAACTCAGAAATATATTTGAAGATCTATATACATTATATATTTAGTTCGTTGCTTCCAAGATTTACCCAGTACTCTACACTGTGAAGTCACTAAAATTTACTTATCTCCATTTGCTAAGTGGTAGCTAACGACATTGCCTCCAACTTCTTACTACCACAAATAACCATCATAATTATCCCACTGATTTGGTGTGACAATTTCTCAAAGATGTAAATATTCAGGAGTAGAAAGCTGTATTATAGAGTATACACATATTTAACATCAATTTGGACTGTCAATACTTGGCAATATCAAATTTTCTACTTTTTTTCCCAATCTGATGGGTGCAAATTAATATCTCATTATTATTTTAATTTGCATTTATTTAATTACCAATGAGTATAAGTATCTAATCATATGCTTGTTAGTCTTTTGGAATTCAACTTTTGTGAGAATAGCCTATTGATATCATTTGCTTATTTTTCTGTGTGGGTTTTTGTCTTTTCATGTTCATTTCTGGGAATTTCTTTTATCGCCTAAATATCATGCCCTATTTTACATATGGTGAATACATTTTTAATCTGTCATCTCTTTTAAAATTTTATCCATTGCATCATTCACTGAAAAGAAATATTTTTATCCTTAATCATTTTTGCCATATAGTTTGTATTTTGGGAGTTTTATTTAAGACTCCTACGTTTCAAAGATATTCTTCTGTATGAGACAATTAGGTCTTTAATCTACCTGGATTCCACTTTTCTATGTGGTGTTAGGATGCAGTTTTGTTTTTTTTTTTCTATGGAGGGATCCTATATTCCCAGCAACTATAGATTACTCAAGCTCATTTATTTCTCTCCTGATTGAGATGTTATACTTTTAATGTATTAGATTCACATACTTTTTTGAAAACTGCGATGCTCCATTGGAATATTTGTCTGTTTTTTTCCCAAAGTACCATACAGTTTTATATTACTCTCTCTTTGTAATATAAAGTGATATCTGTCAGTTTCAGTCTCTGACATTTGCTTTTATTTTCAGAGGTTAATTAGTAGTCCAGTGATCTTTTGTCTTCCATATAAATATTAGCAAGAGTTTAATAAATTACTGCAAAAGATCCAGATTTATATCTTTTTGGGATTACATTTAATTTAAGTTAATTTGGGGGACCCAACTTTTTAGTTTCTCAGGAATCAGATGTGTCCTTTCAGTATGTAGTACAGGTCTCCTCTTATTTCTGGAAAGACGTCTTAACCTATAATTTCAAAGATTAATTCTGTTCCTTTGTTTTGTTTTACTTCTTCTGGAACAGAAATTATATAAATGCTATTATGTAAATGTTTGTATATATATAATCATAGAAATGTTTCTTTGCCCATCTTCAACTTCACTACTTTTCCTTAACTCTTTCGATTTCATTATTGTTGTCTTACTTATTTGCTTTCCTTTCTTTAATGTCCCATATTAAATTCAAGTTTAAGGATATTCTACCTGGAAAACTTAGTATTGAGGAAATTTGTTTCTTTTCCTTGTATTTTTTTCACCTGATTTCAATCTTATTCTCTTCATATTTCTTTCCCTTCTTATTTTTTGAATTTCTGATTCAAGGAAATTTTTCAAAAACTCTGAGTGTTTGTTTGAGTACAGGTAATTCAGTCTGTGGTGGTGTGTTTTATTTTTCTTCAGTTTTCTTTGTGTGTATATCATTGGGAGAGGGGTTCTCATTAGTTGAGGTATGTTGAATTTTGCAATGCTTCATAAATTTGAAATCCAAAATTTGCATTATTATGTGAAAAAACTACACAACATATCTAATGCTTTGATATATAAATTCTTCTAAGGAAAAAAAGTCTACCCTTTTAATCATAGTGAAATGCACATATGGAGTATTCAGTTCTCCTTTTCCAACATAAACATTTTGTATTGACACACAAAATAAATCTTAAGAAGAATCAGGTAAAATTTGATGTTTATGTCTAAGCTTCTTTAGGCTTCTAAAATATTATTTATTTGCATTTTAAATGACTATGCATCCTAGTTGTCAAAATGTCTTCATTCTAACATCAAAGTATACATAGTGCATCACCACTAAATGACAAGCATTAGGCTTTATAAAGGAAATGAGTTCCTTAAGGGACCGTCAAGCTGTATCAAAATAGTAAGTGGTTTAAGGGCACAGAAAATAAACCAAAACATCATTTATTTTTATGAATTCGAATACATTTGTTCTGAATTTGTCTAACAAAGAGTTGCCCCTAATACGTAATGAAACTCACACAATGACAGGTATGTCCTAAGTGTCCTAAATGTTCATTCCTGGCTGTTGAGTAGCTCTTCCCTCTAGGGTAAACTATAGAAGTGACAATGGTAACAGTAAACCACCGAGGCTGGGGTGGGAGGTGGGGTTTTTGGACAAGTAACATCTGAACCCACATCCACACCCTAACTGAAACCACATTCTATGAAAGGGGAAAATAGATTTTGTTGCACAACTAGCCACTTCTGCCTGGTCAAATGCTCTAATCTCTCAAAGGTATTTGTTTCATTTTGTTTTATAATTACTTTTTAGGCTAGAGATGTCAGATTCTTCACAAGCCACCTTATAAGCAGATCTCTCTCTCTGTTTCTCTCTCTCTCTCTCTCTCACACACACACACAATAATATTTGCTAACTTCTTCTGAAGCAAAGCAATAAAATGATGAAACATTTTCCTTTAAAATTGCAAATGGTGTTCCAGTTATCTTATTCTGTACAAGAAATTCCCCCTCCTCCATCAAATTAGTGGTATAACATTATCATGTATTGTGATCATGAATTCACTGGGTCAGGAATTCATAAAAGGCACAGTAGGAATTTATTACTCAGGGATCTCTTAAGCATTTGCGGTTAGATAGTGGCTGGAGAGGCAGCATCTGAAGACCTGGCTGTGTCTGGAGGATCCACTTCTAAGTCGCCTCACCCACATGGCTGATAAGTTGGTACTGGCTGTTGACTGAGGACATTAGCTCTGCTCCATCTTGGCCTCTCTGTGAGACTGCTAGAGTGTCCTAACGGCCAAGTGGTAGGCTGCCTCCAGCATGAGATATCCAAGAGGTTCAGGCAGAAGCTTCAGTGCAGTGTCTTTTAGAACTCACCTTCAGGAACCACACATCCTCACCTATGCCATATCTATTGGTTACAAAGAGAGAAATAACGCCAATCTTTTCTTTCTTTCTTTCTTTCTTTTTCTTTCTTTCTTTCTTTTCTTTTTCTTTCTTCTTTCTTTCTTTTCTTTCATCTTTTTCTTTCTTTCTCTTTCTTTTCTTTTGACTGAGTCTTACCTTCAGGAACATCCTCACTTATGCCATGTCTATTGGTTACGAAGAGACAGAAATAACTCCAATTCTTTCTTTCTCTCTTTCCTTCTTTCTTTCCTTCTTTCTTTCTTTTTCTTTTCTTCCTTTCTCCTTTTTTTTCTCTTTCTTTTTTTGTTTTTTGTTTTTTGACTGAGTCTAACTCTGTTGTCCCTCTGGAGTGCAGTGGTGTGATCTGGGCTCACTGCAACCTCCACCTCCCTGACTCAAGAGATTCTCATGCCTCAGCCTCCTGAGTAGCAGGGATTACAGGCATATGCCACCACGCTCAGCTTTTTTTTTTTTTGTATTTATGGTAGAGACGGGGTTTCCTCATGTTGGCCAGGCTGGTTTCGAATCATGACCTCAAGTGATCTGCCCGCCTCGGCCTTCCAAACTGCTGGGATTACAGGGGTGAGCCACAACACCCGGCCACAAAAAAAAAAAAAAAAAAAAAAAAAAAAAAATTGGTGCAAAAATAATTCCGGTTTTTGCCTTTTGTTATTGTTATTTTTTTAAGTAATAGCAGAAACTACAATTACTTTTGCACCAACCTATAATGCCAATTCAATATGGCATTTGCAGTGGGGACCACCTTGGAAAATTGCTACCAGATATAGGTGAGGGAGACTGATCATCTTTGGCTACAGCAACTCTCAGAAGTACTGGGACCAATATGTTTATGACTTTCATTTGAGATAAGGACCCAAAGCTTGTTTGTAAGAAATATTTTTGGCCCATCAAATGTTAAGAAACATTTCTGAGAATCTTGATAACTCTTATTGAAGCTGTAACTGAAATGTCATTGACACCAAGGTTATTCTCTTTCTGAAGATAAAAAACTGGATATTCTCTTGGATGGTAAAGGGGTTACAAAGGGTAAAGTCTACTGACTAGTATTTATCAAGATTTATATAGCCATATTTTAAAATTTTAATTACTTTAAATACGACATTAGTAATTATCTTAAAATTTGAATAAGATCACTGTTTTTCAGATTTTTCCTAAATGTTTAAAATTCATCTTGATAATATCAAGGAAGGTGATAATGATGGTGATTGTGTGATAATGTGCTAGAAACAGTGATGGTAATGATCTCATTATACTTGTGCAGTATTTTTAGAATAGAAAGCGATTCTCACTGGTATTATCTTTTCATCATAGTTTTGTGAGATAGATATTCCTCTTCATTTTACATATGAAAAACTATAGTCCAGAAAGGTAAAATAATTCACATATCATCAAACATGACTCAAATATTTCTTAACTGAAAAATTAGTTCCTAGTTTTGCAACACACAAAGTTTTCCTTCTATTAATATTATAAAATATCTAAAATAGTATTCCTACTATCATTTTACATTTCTTTATTGTTAGCAAACATTCAGTCTTTACATTTATGATCTCATATTGATAGCCCAATAGAAGAAGAGAGATTGGTATTATTATCTCAGTGGTATAGGTGAAGAAACTGAGGAAGTGGGGAAAGAATTACTTCACTTGCTTAATGTCACTAAATGTAATAGCATACAAGTATAATTTGGTGTTCTGTGAATTAGTAGCAATGAAGTAATGATAAACAGCTCCACAGGCTTGTTCACTGTACGAATTCAGTAATTTTGATATATAACTCAATGGTTCAGTTCCTGTAGTGTTCTGTTTAAGATTCTTGGCTGCACAAATTTATCACCCAGCAATAATTTAGTTTCTGTAACTGAAGAGATTACTTAATAGCAATTTCCTCACTTATCACTTTTTGATGAAAAATTAATAAAATAGATTATGATAATCTACTCTCTACCTTAAGCAATGAATAAATTACTATTTGTGTATCACTTTTGAGTTTGTAGTATTACTTTTCAGTTCCAAATATTTATAATTTTCAATAAAATTTTGTGTGCTTCAACTTTTGGGGAGCATTGTATTACAAAAATATTCCCAAATGATTTTATTGTTTATTGTTCAATAAAAATAGACTTTTAAAAGTGTTTTCTTTTCTGTGCAATTGCCTTTACAGTTGTTTGGCATTTTAAGTATTCATTGCATCAAGGGATTACAGAATTAACAACCATAGGTTGTTAAAATAATAAATCTTACTGACATATTTTGATTAAGAAGAGTAACAGAGGCTCTAGCGCATGCCATATGGTACATTGGCCAATTCCCCCATCTTTATAACTAAGACATTTATTTCATCAGCTGCAAGTTTGGTTGCTGACAATTCTCAGATCAGCTTCTCTCTGGGAGTTGCCTTCCACCCAGAGAGATTCCTTGTTCAAATCTATGCCTTTTGCTGGGGCACCCTGCATCCAATGACTGGTCACTTTGAGAGTAAAAAAGCCCAGACCCAACTTCAATTTCAGGGCCCTCCCAGCTTCAGAGTTTGTCGTGAATATTCTGAGGACCCTGTTGCAAATGCGTCACAATTTGACTTCTCTGTTCACAGGGCCACACATCTTCATAAATCTGCACATAGGACTGAAGTGTGGATATTTTTTTCCCAACTGGTGGAATGGTACTGGAGCTCAACTTCTCCAGGTATTTTTTCCTGCCAGGGAGCTCTATGATAGTCTATAACCTACAAGGTCCCTAGTTGTCTCAAAATCCGACAGTTGGCTATTCCAGAAAACTCTGTAAAGTGTTGACATTCTAAATCCAGATTTTCAAGCACCAAACACTCCGTGTGTTTCAGCACTGATGAAACCACTTCCTCATATTTTTAAAAGGAAAATACCCAATGATGGTAGTGGTAGGGCTTTACTACATTAGAACCTAGTGCAGACTTCCTGGTTGTGACATGAGGGAATGGAAAGATGGGGGACCCATAGGATCTCTGCCTGGTGACCCTTTGTTATGTGAGGTAACCTTTCTCTCACAAGGCCTATTCTCAAACACATGTCAAGTGTCATGGAATTTATCTGGCTCATTGAACAGAGAGGACCCACCCAGCCTGACCCCTACCTAATTGGGTTATTTTCGGAATTGAATGATAAAATATATTTTAAAATTATTAGCACATGGAACTGGCACATGCTAAGTATTCAATAAATAATTCCTATTATAATTATTATTGTTAGTATTGCGTATGTAATTATTTTATTTCAGATTGAGACAGTTAACTCATTTAAGTAATAAATTTAAACATTGTGGGCCAGGTGATCTTACAGTCTATAGCAGTGAAAAAACACAAAAATCCTTGTTCTTATAGAACTTCAATTTAGTGACAAAGACAATAAACATGTTAAATAAAATATAGAAAATGCTAAGTGGAGATGAGTTCAAATGAGAAAATTATACCTTGGAAAGGGAACACAGAGTGCTTGGGCTTAGATCAGGGAGATACAAAGGGTTGGTTTTTTATTACTAATGTTGAATTTTTGTGGGTACATAGTAGGTGTATATATTTATGGGGTATATGGGATATTTTGATAAAGACATGTAATATGTAACAACCACATCAGGGTAAATGGAGTATCCATCCCCTCAAGCATTTATCCTTTGTATAACAAACAATCCAATTACATTCTTTTGGTTATTTTTAAATGTATGATTCAATTATTTTTGACTATAGTCACCCTGTTGTGCTAGAAAATGCTGGGTCTTACTCTTTCTAATTATTTTTTGTCCCCCTTAATGATATATAATAATTAGTATAATAATTTACTCTCTACCTTAAGCAATGAATAAATTACTATTTGTGTTTCACTTTTGAGTTTGTAGTATTACTTTCCAGTTCCTCATCCCCACTTCCCACCATCATCCCACAGCTACCCTTCCCAGCTTCTGGTAACCATCCTTCTACTCCCTATCTCCGCAAGTTCAATCGTTTTAATTTCTAGTTCCCACAAATAAATGAGAACATCCAAAGTTTTTCCGTGTCTGGCTTATTTCACTTAACATAATGACCTCCAGCTCCACTCATATTGTTGTAAATGACAGGATCTCATTCTTTTTTATGGCTGAGTAGTATTCCATTGGGTATACGTACCACATTTTCTTTATTCATTCATCTGTTCATGAATGCATAGGTTACTCTCAAATCTAGGATATTGTGAATAGACCTGCAATAAACATGGGAGGGTCTCTTTGATACACTGGTTTCCTTTCTTTTGGATATTTACCTAGAAGTCAGGTTTCCTATTCATATGGTAGCTCTATTTTTAGTTTTTTAAGGAACCTTCAAACTGTTCTCCATAGTGGTTGTACTAATTTACATTATCACCAGCAGAATATGAAGGTTCCCTTTTCTCCACATCCTCACCAATGTTTATTATTGCCTGTCTTTTGGGTAAAAGCCATTTTGACTGGGGTGAGAGGGTATCTCATTGTAGTTTTGATTTGCATTTCTTTGATGATCAACAATGTTGAGTTCTTTTTCATAAACTGCCATTTTTATGTCTTCTTTTGAGAAATTTCTTTTCAGATCTTTTGTCCATTTTTTAATAGGATTATTAGATTTGTTTTCCTATAGAGTTGTTTGAGCTCTTTATACATTGTAGTTATTAATCCCTTGTCAGATGGGAAGTTTGCAAATATTGTCTCTCATTCTGTGTGTTGTCTTTTCACTATGTTGGTTGTTTCTTTTGCTGTGTCGAAGCTTTTTAACTTGATGTGATTCCATTTGCCCATTTTTTTCTTTAGTTACCTGTGCTTGTGGGGTATTACTTGAGAAATCTTTGCCTATTCCAATGTCCTGGAGAGTTTCCCCAATGTTTTATTTTAGTAGTTTCTTACTTTGAGGTCTTAGATTTAAGTCTTTAATCCATTTCAATTTGATTTTTGTATATGGCAAGAGATAGGGGTCTAGTTTAATTGTTCTGCATATGGATATCCAATTTTTCCAGCTCCATTTATTGAAGAGGGTGTTCATTGTATGTGCTTTTCACCTTTCTTCAAAATGAGTTCACTGTAGATGTATGGATTTTTTCTGAGTTCTCTATTCTGTTCCATTGGACTATGTGTCTGTTTTTATGCCATTACCATGCATTTTGGTTACCATAGCTCTGTAGTATAATTTGAAGCCAGAGAATGCAATTCCTCCAGCTTTGTTCTTTTTGCTCAGCATAGCTTTGGATATTCTGTGTCTTTTGTGGTTTCACATACATTTTAGGTTCTTTCTTTCCTCTATTTCTGTGAAGAATGTATTGGTATTTGGGTAAGGATTGCATTAAATCTGTAGACTGCTTTAGGTAGTATGGACATTTTAATAATATTGATTTTTCCAAATGAACATGGAATATCTTTTCATTGTTTGGTGTCCTCTTTAAATTCTTGACTCAATGTTTCATAGTTTTCATTGAGAAGATCTTTCACATCATTGGTTAATTCCTAGGTATTTTATTTTATTTGTAGCTAACGCTAGACCTCACTTGAAGTCAGTACATCTCAGAGTCTCATTCAAGGTCCACGGTGTACCCACTGGGTATTGCTGCTGGTTATTCACGACCCAAGGCTCTTTAGTCAGCAGGCAATGGATCCTGACAGGACTGGGACCTTCCTTGCAAGGCAGTGGGTTCTCTTTTGGGCCAGGCTGTGTCTAAAAATGTAATCTGGGGGAAGGGCATAGTATGGGGGCCTCATTACTCTGATCAGTGTCCTATCCTTCTGTAACTGAGCTGGCATCCAAGATGCAAATCAAAAGTCCTCCATACTCTTCCCTCTCCTCCTTTCAAGAGGAAGAAAGGGCATCTTTTGCAGCTGTGAGCTGTACTGCCTGGGGTTGGGGGAGGAGTGGCACAAGCTCTCCCTTAGCTGCCCTAGCTGGTGTCATAGTAATTCACATGTTCCCCAGTTCCAAGTTGCAGTCCTTGTGGTCTCTCAAGTTTGTTTAGGACTCCAGAGCACTTCAGCCCATGGTGGCGAGGCTTGCATGAACTCCAGCTCTGGCCAATGGAATGGGCAAATCCTCTGTGGCTAGATGGTCTAGATGCTTCCTCTGCAGGTGGGTGTTAGCTGAGTTCAGCCCAGTTTTACTTTCTGCTATGATAGGGCTATACAAAGTCTTACAATTGCTGCACTCTCCCCCACCCAAGTGCATAGATTCTCCCCAACACTACCCAGCTGCTATGGGAAGATGGGGGGAGGGGTGGCATTGGTGCTTTAAGGCTGTCTTTCCTACTTGCTTCAGTGCCTTTTTCAGCAATATGAAATTAAAACCAGGTACTGTGAGTGATCACATGATTTTTGGTTCTTATGAAGGTGCTTTTTTTGGTGTAGATAGTTGTTAAATATGGTGTTCCTGTGGAGGGAACAATCAGTGGAGCCTTCTAGTTCACCATCTTGCTCCCTTCCAGGAGGCATTTCCAAAGGTTGTATTTTTAAGTGGAATTGTCATGGAAGGATTCACTAATGCTGTGATATCAGAGCAACAACCCAATGGTGACAAGAGTGAGTAAGGACTGAGGTTATGGATAAGAGGTAGAAGTGCTCCAGGTAGAAGAAACAGAATGTCTTTCACTTGCATGGTTTCTGTTGAGAAGGCTATTGTGTTCTTATCTTTGCCCTTCTTCAGTTACAGGAATTATTTTTTGTTGTTGTTTATTAGCTTCTTTCAAGATGTTCTTTTTGTCTCTGGTTTTGTGCAGTTTGGATATAATATGCCTTGGGCATTTCGTGTGTGTGTGTGTGTGTGTGTGTGTGTGTGTGTGTGTGTGTGTGTTTGAAATCTGTGCTTTGGTGTCTGCATTAAGTTTTGAAAGTTATCAGCTGTTATACTTTAACAATTTTTTCTGTTATATTCTCTCTGCATTCCTTGTGGTATTCCAATTATACATGTGTTACACCTTTTGAGACTGTCACATTTCTTGGATTTTTTTTGTTTGTTTATTTCATTTTTTTTTCTTGTTGTATTTTAGTTTGGGAAGATTCTACTGACCCACCTTCAAGCTAATTGATTTTTTTCTTTAGCTATGTCCTATTTGCTGGTGAGCTCTGTGAAGGCATTCTTTATTTCTGTTGCTATATTTTTTATTACTATCATTTCCTTTCGGTTCTTCCTTAGAATTTCCATCTCTTTGCTTACAATAACCATCTGCTCTTCCTTGGTATCTACTTTTACATTAGAGTTCTCAACATATTAATTATAGTTATTTTAGGTTTTCTGTCTGATAATTCTAACACCTGTGTTATATCTGACTCTGGTTCTGATGCTTGATTTTTCTCTTTAGTCCATATTTTGTCTTACCCTTTGACATACCTTGTAATTCTTTTTAAATTTAAATAATATGTATTGGCAAATAGAAACTGAGGTAAATAGGTCTTTTGTGGGAGGATTTATGTTGATTGAGAAAAACAGAATTGAGCTGCGTTTAATGTTTGTTGTAACCATCAGTGCCAGAGGCTTCAAATCCTCTAGTGGATGGTTGCTTTTGTCTCCCCTCTTGACTTCAGTTATCCCTAAGTACCTTCAGAGAGACACTGAGTCTTGTGTCTCTTTGGCTATAGCTCACTATTATTATACCATGTGTTTGTTGTTGGTGTGCTGGTAAACTGTGGGGGAGAGGAAACTTTCTGTTGTCTTATGATTACATTTGACCTTTTTAAAAGTGGGTTTATGTCTCTGGGCTATGACTTCATAAGTGTTTATCCCATGGCATAGTGCTATAGCATCCTAGTTATACCTTCTTTAACTGTTCTGTTAAGGGTTACTGTATATTACTAGAATTTAATAATCCTTAACTTACTCCATTCTGTAGGTTTACCACATCCAAATAAATGCTAGGATGTGTGGATACTTTAACTCCATTCACCACTGTCTCATCTATTCTGTAATATCATCATGCACTTTACTTCTTGTGATTATTGGCTTTATGTGCCAACTTAGCTAGGCTATAGCTACAGTTACTCAATAAAACACCAATTTAGGTGTTTCTGTGAAGGTATTTCATAAAGATAATTCACATTTACAATCAGCTGACTTCAAGTAGAGGAGATTTTCCTTGATAATCTGGATGGGCCTCACCTAAGTAGTTAAACTATTTCTCTCTCTGCTTCTTTTTTTTCTGATACTTTTCGTAAAGACAACAAGAGCAGTTTGCTTTCAGTTGGCAACTCTAGGAAACCACCTTCATTGTCTTACCCCATGGGTATGTCAACTTTCCAACCCTGTGGCATAACTTAGTCCTCAGCAATCTTGATTATAGTTCTCTTCCACAAGACATCACACTGGTCCATTACATTGATGACATTATATGTGGATTAGACATAGTGAACAAGAAATAGCAACTACTCTAGATTAATTGGAAAGATATTTGTGTGCCAGAGTCTAGGGAATAAACACACACACACACACAAATCAGAGAACATTTATCCAGTTAAACTTCTAGGGGTCAAATGGGACAGAGCATGTTACATCTGGCCCCTCCTATGAAAAAAAACAAGGAACAATTCCTGGTGGGCCCCTTTGATTTTGGAGGCAATTTATTCCTCATTGGGTGTCCTACTTTGGTCCATTTCCAACTGACCCCAAAAGCTACTTTTGAATAGGGGCCCAAATAAGAGAAGACTACCATATGCATCATGTTATCCATCAGATTTGATGATGTGTGAAGTGTCAGTGCTGGAGAGAGATGCTGCTTGGAGATTTTTAGCAGGCCCCTTGGTGAACAGCAGTGCAGACTCTTCACATTTTGGGGCAAATTTCTGCCATTCTTGGATGATAAGTACTCTCCTTTTGAAACAAAGCTTTCGGCTTGATTCTGGCCTTAGCAGAGACTGGATTTTAACAATCAGCCACCAAATTATCAGGCAACCTAATCTGGAGTAACTTTACTCCTAATTTCTCTGGTGTACAATCCAGTTCCTCATATCTATACCTGACTAAAACCTGATTTCCCAGTATCCAGGGCCTGATTGGTTCAATTTCTACAAACATTTCGCTCTAACCTTGGGGGATGGCATCACAGTTGCCTGGCTTCCTGGGATGCAGATGGGAATCTGACTGTCTCTGCCTTTTATATATGAATTTTCAACCAAATCTACTCTTTTGTTAAGTCCACTTCCACACCTCTTTTTTCAGGAACTGATAACTTGATTCTCATTGGAATTCTTTGGCAAATAATTAGACTAACGTTTTCTGCTATGTGATTTTTAAATGATTATTCTCTCCACTCTCTGTCTTCCAAAGATAATTGAAATTTTCCTATGCTCTTATTTCATATCTAATTGTCTTTTTCCTGGGAAGTTAATTTTTTAAATTCTTTTGTGACATTTTTATTGGGTTTGAAGATAAGTTAAATTCATGTAGTCAGTTCATCTTATTTAACAATGCGTCTGCATTAATTTTTTAAATGAGATTCTAGTGCCATTTCCAAAGTTTCCAAAACTTTTAATGATGAGATAATATCAAATGAGATAAATTAGAAAGCTATTAGATTTTTGTGACTAGTATAGTCACAAAAAGGAAAAGGAAAAGAAAGACATTTTCAGTTTTGTCAATGATTTGGAATATAAAAAGGAAACAATCTGGGTATTTTTCTTTGTGCTTTACAACATTTGGGCAAAATTTTCTCTTGGAGTTAGGTCTGTTTTGCTTCTCTTTCAGGATAACAGCCTGATGTTTGCCTTCACAATCAATTCCCATTCCTTTCCATTTGGGGCTGATAAATCTTCACTGCAAATGGCAAGTGAGGTCAAAGACATCCCAGGATAGACGTCTTCAGTCTTCACCAGATGCAATTTGACACTCGGAAATCTGGTGAGAAGGATCAGGCAGGAACCAGTGAGGGAATGAGAATCATTTGCTAAAAGTTGTTTGGTGATTTGGTTTAAGATATCGGTGATTTATCAGATACTTGTCAGTTATAAATCTCCAGGAGCCTAAATGAATAAAAAACCATCTATATAGAAAATCAGAGTCAAGCCTAGAGGGGAGATTCTAGTCTACTAAAAATTTCTGTTTATAAGATCTGTCCAGTACTATGTTTTTATGAGTAACTGAGACTAACATATAGTAGGCGTGTTCTGGCAACACGGAAGTAGAAGCCAAGATAAATATGTTTCAGGAGAGAATCAAAATTCATAATATCTCAGTATGATGAATTATGGGAAGAAGCTAAATGTAATAGACACATGTACTATCCTTTATGTTCTCAAAGTTCAAATTAAGAATGTCTACCATTTATCGATAGTAAAATGTTTCCAAGGTATTCCACAAAGCATACACATAAAATGTCTCTTTTAAACACAGCAATCCATTCAATAATGATTTTTTGAGCACTTACTGTGAGCCAAACACTGTATTAGGTGCTTGAGATACATCAGTGGACAAAACAGATGAATACCTTGGCCATTGAGTAGGCCAAGAGGTGTGTGCCAATACTATTTTTCCCAGTTTTTGGATGAAGAGGCAAGGTAAAAGATATTCTGTAAATTAAAGTTCTCAAAGCAGGTGTACTGATGCTAAGTGGATTCAATCATTTTTTTCTATCATGTAAGTTATATTTAACAAAAACAAAATAATTTGTAATGATAAAGAGGCAATGCAAAACACGTATGAAATAGGCAAATATAATTGACAGTAGATTCAACATATGTTAATGCTTTAATGAGGTTGCCAAGCATCTACAAAGGCAGTAATAAAATAATGGTTAAAAGTATGAGCTTTGAGATTAGACAAACTTGGTTTCAAATCTTGTTGCCTCATTAACTAACTGAATGACTTTGAGCAATTTGTTTTGCTTCTCTGGCTTCAGTTTCTTAAAATATAAAATAAATACATATCTTCAATTTTACAAAATAGGAGTGAAAATTAAATGAGACAATATGTACTTAGCTTAGTTCCAGGTACATTATAATTGCACAATAAATGGTAGCTAATAACCCTATGCCACACTGACATACGTATATTATGGAGCAAAAGGAGGCCTTAAAACCTTCATTTTCTTATGCTGCTTAGAGGTATCAGAGGTTTTTCATTTTGTTCTTAAATTTGCAGTTGAAAAGGTCTTAAGATAAATTTGAGATGCCTAAGGGAGAGAGCCTATGATATTGAAGAAAGAATTTGAATACAATTATCAATTAATTATGCAATGATAACAAAATGTATTGCAGGCACTGTACTCAAGACTGTCTCCTGAGGAATATTGTTGTAGCAAAGGTTGGTAAGTCTCGAAGCCCTCTATGAGTGAATATCATTGATGGCTTCAAACAACTGTAGGAGCAGTCATGTGAAAGATTTACCCCTTATGGTCCTAGGAGCGATATTAGGTATAAGGTGTTGAAACCACTGTCAAGCAGGCAATATAAGTTTGAACTTCATATCAGTTAAGTTGTCTAAGGATGAAAGATGGTATTACAAGAGTACATCATAAGGGACTTCTTGGACAGGTAAGGAAATTCAAGCATTAGGCATATGGTAGGCCAAGGTCCTCTTCTGGATCTGAGATGCTATGTTTCTGTGAAACAATAGAAATGTGTACATGTGACCAAGTCTGGCACTTCCAAGTATGATCAGATTCTCATGGACAAGTGCTTCTTGCTCTCGTAGCATGTTATACTTATGCATAACCCTAGCATTGTTCAAATCTTCTGAGAAGAAGGCGCTGAAATAAAAATATGAGTGCAAGAATGTTATCAAGGAATGAGGTCCGTGAAAGGTCCAGGAGGAGGAAGCAAGATTGAGGATATAAAACTGTTAGCCAACAATGTAAATCTCTGAAAATAAAAGAGAGGAAAGAAAAATAGGCAGAAAAAGTCTGAGATGGTGAAGATCTGACAGTCTCAGCCAACTCAAATGAAAGTTCCAAAACAAACATTAGAAGAGTCCCATGTTGGGTAGAAACACAAGACCCTACTACTCACTAACACCCTACCTCCAGCCCCTGTGCTCAGGTACTGGCTGATGGTTGCTGGGAAAGGGTGTGGTGGCCTCAGATTGAGCAGAAACAGCCCCTAAAGTTTCTGTAGCTGGAGGTTCCAAGCTAACTTCATTCCTCACTAAGGAACACACACTACTTCTTGAAAAGGGATTCAGGTGCCTTATGTCTATATCATCTACATCCCTATTACACCAGGCTAAAAATTTTGTTTTTACTTTCCTGTTTTCTTAGATGGGCTATAGGATAGTGGAATGTGCACACTGTGTTTAAATCTCATTATCTCCAGCACATATTCAAATGTTTGTAGAGGCTCAGTGCTGATTAAATTAATGCATAAATATAGGCGGAGGTGTTTGGAGAGCTATGAAAGAACTGAAAAACTTGTCATACTCAAAAATAACAACTGATCAACCTCTTGACCTTAAGAAACTTCTGGTAATATACACTTTAAACCAAATTGGGTAAGATTTTAATAGCCAGGATTGCTTATGTATTTAGCTAAGAAATCTCTTTTCTACACACATCATCTCCTACTAGAAAGCAGTGCCTTAAAGGAAAGAGAAGCCGGGGAGGTGACAATGGAGACAGGGAACTGAGAGAAGATTGACACTGTGGCTGCCAGGGATGATGGGGGAGGTAGAATGGATCACTGGTGGAAGGTGTAGGATCATAGAATGGCAGACAAGATTTGAGCCAGGTGTCTTTTCTTTTTTGATGCCTCCAGATCACTCCTCGACCCTGTTCTCTGCCCCAGGAGGTTGAGGTGTCTGATCTATAGCCATGAATGCCTGTGCCCTCGACTTTGAGTTGGGCAGTGTCATGGTTATTTTAATGCATCAACTTGACTGGGCTAAAGGATGACCATAAAGTTGATACAGCATTATTTCTAGGTATCTCACTTTCTTTTTCAATGAGTTCATATTCATTGCTGTGAAGGTCAACACCTTCTGACTTTATCTTTTCACTAAAGTATATCTTTGCTACCTCCCTAGACTAATTTATAGACACCATCTGTTAAATTCTGACTGATACTAAAAAATTAATGGTTGAAAATAAATAAACATTTTCAAATCTCATGGTAATGTGAAATTTTCAGTGCTCTCATATAGTGAATATCAGTAGAAATAAGTGACAGAAAATTACCTTAATGATCACCTGGTGTCTTCCTGCCCTGCTTGATACGTGGGGCATGCATGATCAAATAAAGAGCAATAGAGAATTCAATAAACAGACCCTCTCAAAACTGAAGCTCATTTGGTCTGTCTGACTGTTATGCACCTATTATGTTAGAAAACATATTCTTTAAAATTTTTTTCTATTGATCAAATGTCATTGAGAGCATTTCTATAAATTATTTACCAGGGAGGAAAGAACAGCTCATTTATTTTTATAAAACATACTTGAAGAGAAATCCTGTGATAAATTTCAGGGAAAGCAGAGAAAATAAAGAGGAAAAAATGTTCATCCTACATGCATACAACCTCAGCTATAATACTTCTGAACAAAAGGCAATTTAATAGGAAACAATAGAATCTTTACTTTCTATCTACTAATCTAGGTATAGCTGCCTATACTTAAATATGTGGAGAGAAAGCTATCCTAGAGAAAGAATTATACAGATTTTAAGCAAAATTTATAGGATACTCAAGTGAGCTGGGTTCAAAATAAAACAGTTTCTTATCCCTAGACGCCTTCAGTAAAGAATCTCAAATTTAAAAATGGCCTAGGACGCCATCAGTAAGCATAGCCTCAGGATAAAGATTTCAAGGCTGTGGATAAAAGACTATTTATTGAGTTTTCTGAAAGATTTATATCATGCCTATTTGGGCTTCAAAGAGTAAGTATGAGCCTTGTATGTCCTCTAACATAGAGAAGAAGAGATTTACTAAAAATATTAAGAGTGTGGATTACACATATTTTAGACTAGACAAAGAGGTTTTTAAGAATCTTGATGATGTTTTTCCACAAGACTCTGTCAGCATAATCCACAGAACGACTTGTGTTGAAGATTATTTGTGGGGGTGGCCTTTGTCTGACAGAATGTAATGAAATAAGATGCATAGTAAAACTCAAAAATATTTTATTAGAATTATATTGGGAGAACGACCATCGATTTAGAAACATTTTTAAATACAAAGAGCTGTCAGAATCCCCTGGTTCTTACAGGAAGAAGCTCAGATTATTACTTAAATTCAAATACAGCTGTAGTTTCTATGCACTGAGAGTGGAATGTGCTCTATCTTCTTATAAGGACACAAATCCTATTGAATCAGAACGCCACCTGTCTGATCTCATTTAACCTTAATTACCTCTTTAGAGGATTCCTCTTCAAATTAAATCACACTGTGAAGTAGGGCTTGAACATATACATTTTGGGAAGACACAAACACTCAGTCTATAACAGCTATTATTTTTATTATTCTTACTTTTTTCCCTCTAAAAAAGTGTTCTAGGTTTGATGATAAGTTACATGATCACTTAAGGTATATGCATACTTAAATTCTCTAAGTCGTGTTAGAATACTCTCTAAATAGACAATGGGACCTTATACACCTATCAAAAGTGCTTGATGCTCTTAGGACTTCTTATCTGATTTTCTAGGTTTGCCATTCTTATAGGTTATAACAAGCATATTTAGAACTAAACCTCATGTCTGTTAATTTATAGGATAGTCCTTTCTGACAATTTCCATTTAGGGTAATTTCCATTTAGAGCTGAGTGGTAAAGATTGTAGTCGTTCTAAGAGTTAGTCTTCTCAGGTATTAATATGAACCCTCCATGTACTAAGTTGTTAATATACTGCACTCAGCATCTAATAAATGAGATCTATTACTATGGTGTAAAACAGAAGAAAACTGTTTTAGTGGAACCAATATCTTGCAACTGTATATTTTGAGCAAAGTACTGTTTATAAGCCTGTGATTTTTGTACCCATAATGAGGGATATTAACATGTACCTGGTAGAGAGTGTTAAATGAAGTCATATAGGGGAGTGCTGATGGGTTACATTGTAGGTTGTCCATAAATGTGGATTCTCTAATCTCTGTCTGGAACATCTTTTATTGACTGCAGGAGAATGAATGACAACCTTTAACACTTCGCTTCTGGCTATTCGTTCTCTGATCTTCATTTCCAGATTGCTTTTTCTTCCTTGCTAAGAAATTTTTAGTTTTCTGCCTTAAAAAATATAGCTTTGATTCATGTTTGTTTTCTTCAATTCCAAGGCAACTTGAGGGCTTTAAATCATGTACAGTTGGGGACTGAGTACGTGGTAAAGGAAACAGCCGCACTGACTGCTCTGGAGCTAAGCTTCTCCTGGGGCTGAACCCTGTCCTCAGACTCAGAGTTAAATGTTTCCTTTGCTATTTGGATAATCAGATGGATCAAACTTTCTTTTACACTTACGGTCAAAAAGACATAGCTTTCTGGTAAACCAGATACCCTTAGTGGTGAAATGAACTGTGTCTCAGGAGGAATGGACAGCAGGAAAGGACAATAGGAGCTGGAAGAAAACGAGAGTGCAGAGGGGTAGCCAATGGGAAGGGTTTCCTCAGGTGCTGTCTGTCACATGCATGTGAAGCTGTGCAAGGACCTCTGCAAAATGCCTTTGCCCACCTAACATCTGGGGCCTGGCAAGATTATCAGTGAACTCTTATCATCTCTGTCAAGTGCCTTTCAGCAATCTTAAAAACAATTTTCTCCTGTCGATTTTCATCCTAGTAAAGGGCCTTTGAAATGAAAATGCACAGCTGAAAATTACCACATATTGCTAGAGATGAACGATCAGTTTTAGAAAAACAATGATTGCTTCCTTATAAATTTGTGCAAGCAACCAAATCTAATAATATGGGGCATTAATGGAGATTGGTTTAAACAAAAGTAACAGCTTTGCTTGCCTTAGCTTACCCAATTTATGTTTAGGACCTGCCACATCGACCATACCCACGATTCCACCTTCTGACATAAACCGTTTATCAGCTTCTGAAAACCCAATATAGAAAAATGATGGTTATTTCCAACAACATGTACATTTGAAGTTTTTTGTTACTATTTATGCCAGAATGAAACACATATGTAACTTTCCTTGTTTTTTCCTCCTTGTACATTCCTGGGTTTTGAAATTTTGAATAAATCACCACAGGAGAAGTTTAAAAATTGCTATGGTTTTAACAGCTTTGCTCTTTTTTCTTTAACCTGATTCAGTTTGTTTGTTGGAACTGATTTATTTGAATTGGTGAGTTTTATTGATTTTTTTCATGCCTGATTTAATTCAATCAAATTGCCTTGTTCCAAGTTGTGTAAATGAGTTTTATTTTCTAACCCAATTAGGAAAAGCTTATAGGATGTTGTTCATGTAAGAATTGGAGAATAACCAATTTGTTTTCTACTAGTAGAAGCTATATATATATATATATATATATATATATATATATATATATATAATCCTCGTGGCACAATCCCTAATGGTACAAATACCTGTGCCTAAATACAAATACCTGTGCCTAAAATATCTCAGAATTAATGATATATTTAGGGAATGGTGAATCATAAAAAATGACTAGTCGAAGTTACATGCATTATAGGATTTACTCTATTGTAAGAGCTAGACATCTGGGTAGTGACTCAAGATATAAGAGTCAGCAGGTCTGATCCTCATCACCATAAAGTCAGTCCTAACATTTTCAGTGCTTCCAAAGGCACAACCTGGATGAAAAGTCTTTTCTGCTTCTTCCCACCCCACAGTCCATGCAGATTCCACAATGGCAACTTTACCTTGATCATGCTCATAGAAAATGTCAGGTATTACAATGCTAGTGGAAAACTCCATTATGATAAAATCTATTTCTGCATCCTATATATGTGGTTTTGTCTGGATATTACAGAACAACCTGCCTTTGATTAATGTCAAATGTTTCAAAAAATATTTTTCAGATATTTTGGTACATCTTTACAGCTGGGTAAAATAATGACTTACCAAACTTGTCCTGATTCATATGAAAATTTTTAGTTATGAAACAAGTGTGTTTCATCAAAATGATTTTATTGGATTTTGTGTGAAGGCATGCTCACAGAGTAAATCAGTGAATTACATGGAAACACACTGGGTATAATTTTTTTCTTTAAATGAACAGATCTCTATTATTGTGTAATAACTTCATCTTCTATTTTATTCTCAAAATGAAAGTACTCAAAGAATTTTATATACCTATCATTGTTATAGATGTTAAATATATATATCTATATCACATTGATTTAAGCATCTCTTAAAAACTTTTTGAGCACTTTTAATCAACTGGAAAATGCCAGGGGATTAAATTGTGTATTTCACTAGTAAGTGCAGTGATTTCTCATGAGGTCCTGAAAACCTCTAAATAATAGCCAACATAAATTTAAGATAGAAGGTAAAATGCCTTGCATAAATAATACATTCTTAACAATTTTGTATGAGTCATTTGAAATAAAGTGTGTGCAATGGTATTATTCTCTGATGTAACCACCTTACTTTGCATGAAACTAAAAATTAAATCATCTATACTGCAATTAACATATCTAAGTCAAATTTCCTGACTGTCATACAGGTCTACGTTACCAAATTGAAAGACATATGTAAAGATAGTCCCACTTTCTTTAACTAAATATTAATGTATCAATCAATTTCATTGAAATTATTTTCTTAATTGGTGTAAGGTTTATTGACTAAATAAAAAATATGATTGATATTTTTTGGTGCATACAAACTGTATCATACAGATCTCTGCCCATTTTCTTGCTTTCTGATAGGCACCATTCTTTTTCTTTGAGTGTATGTTCTCTTGACCAGTTCTAACTTTTTATTTATTTCTGAAACAAATTTGTTATTGTCTTTGTTCTGTTTCCTGAGTTCACTTTATTCCTACATTTTTAAAAATTGATTTTCCTTCTTAGTTTTTGAATTTTTAATTCCAAGTGGTTTGTAATACCCTCAAACCCATGTTTGTATATATTTAATTCAGTGTGAAATATTGTCTTCTCTTCTGTCTCTGTATCTGTCCATCTCCTGATTCATGCTTGCTTTTCTAGGGAGAGTTTTCCTCAGTTATGAGTTAATTTTTCTTCTCTGATGTTTTTTGAAATAAGTCTTTATAGATCTACTATTTTCTTATTTATTGTTGTGAAATTGAATCATTTTACATGATTTCCAGTTTCATGGTATCCTCTTCTGTCAAAAAATTTATTTTTTGTTTGTTGATGAAGGGAAAGATTTTGCATTCTTCAAATGCTTTGATTTTCTTCTGTTTTCAGGCTGCAGAGTTTCCCTCTGGGCTACTTTTTCCCTTCACCATTCTGTTTTCCTTTTGACAGCCCCCCACCCAGGTCCCAAATGTTGTGGTGCAAAGATCATTCGTTCAAAACACATTTATGGATAATTCCCTTTCCTGCATCCTTGTCCTTATTTACCAGGATCCCTTTGTATTATTCTCAGACTTAGGATGGATTTAGTATTTATAGCACTAATTTGAGATCAATTTTGGATGGCATTGCTAGCCCGCTTCTTCTCATTTACTGGCAGTGCTTTTTCTTGATCTGACTTTGTTTGCTGCAAAGTGATGGGCCAATGACAGTTGAACAGGAGCATGAGAGATTATGGATTAGAAATGGTTTTATTCCTTTTTTTACTTAGGGTTATTTGGAATTTACACATTCTATGTCTTCGAATTATTCTTAGGACATGAGTTTTGTGTCATTTAATTTTGTTCTTTACCATTTTGTGTTCATGGAGAAGAAAACATTGGGAGATGAGGACCTAGGCAGTAGATACTCTTGTCTTCCTAGTAACATTAACTTAAATGGTCTGCTTCTATGGACATTTAGGTGTTTCCTATGGCACAATAGACTCTGACACCGTAACAATTGCATGCATGTGAGTATATCTGTATAATTAATTTCTGGAAATAAAACTGTTGGCTCAAAGTATCTAAATTTGTAACTTTTATAGATACAGGTTGAGCATCCCTAATCCTCAAATTTGAAATGCTTCAAAAATCTGAAAGCATTTTTGAGCATCAACATGGTGCCACAAGTGGAAAATTCCAGACTTGACCTCATGTGACAGATTACAGTCAAAATGCAGGCACACGATGCACAGTTTATTCAATGTCCCCAAATGAAAAAAGACCCTACCAGCCCCTTCATCTGATATATATGTTTTCCAAATGCCTTACAAAGGGTAATTTAAAAAAATCTGTTTCCTGCACAAAATTATTAAAAATATCATATAAAATTACCTTCAGGCTATCTATATAAGGTGTGCATGAAACAAGCATAAATATTTTTGTTTAGGCTTAGATCCCATCCCTAAGCTATCTCATTACATATATGCAAATATTCCAAAACCCAAAAATATTCTAAATCTGAAACACTTCTGATCCCAAGCATTTTGGATAAGAGACGTTCACCCTGTATTGCCTAATTGCCCCTTATTGCCAATGGGACAATATATCTTTCTACTGGGAAAATATGAAAATATCTATTTTCACACCTTGCCAATGTACTATGACATTTTGAAACATTTGTCAGCCTGATATTTGAAAGATGGTATTTCAGTACAAATATTTTGTGCATTTCCCTTGTTGTGAGTGAAATTGAACATCTTTTCATATGATTAAGGGCCATTTTTGTTTCTGTGGAATGGCTGTTGATAAATAGTATTCTTAAAAAGTTTAGATTCTTAAAAAATGTTTTCTTAAAAAACATTCTTAAAAAATGTTTATCTAAACATTGTCAGTGTATAGAGACATAACCAGTATATTGAGTTTTTAACGATCAACTTTGATCAACTCTATTATTTCTCAAAGTTGTAAATAGAGTCTTTAGAAGGTCTCTACTGATATCTTTAAATAACGCCATTTTTGCTTACTGTTTGTTTTGTTTTACCTCTATACCTTAAATTTTTGTTTATTCTTCTTGTCTTATCACACTGTAAGGATCTCCAGCAACATAATTAATAGAGTTGATAATACAATTCTTTCATCTTTGTCTTATTATCAACCACAAAGGAAAGATTTTCAGTGTTTTGGTATTAAACATGAAATTTATTCTATTTTTTATAGAAAACTTTTCAGCAGATTCAGGATTTTCCTTCTATGCATACTTTGTTAAGGGATTTTGCCATAAGTGATACAGATCCTTAATGCTTCTTCTGCACCTGTTATAATAATTACATTATTTTTCTTCTTTGATATTTTAATGTGGTGAATTATATTGTTTTCTTATTATTAATCAACAGGCACAATGGCTACTTGGGAGGCTGGGGCAGGAAGGTCATGTTAGCCCAGGAGTTTCAGGCCAGCCTGTGTAACATTAGAAAAGCATCAGCTCCAAATAAATAAATAAATAAATAAACACACAGTTACATTCACTGACAGAAATAGCATTTTATAAATAATTATAAAATATAAAATTATTTATAATTTTAATAAGAATTATAAAATTATTTATGATTTTAAGAATTATAAAATTATGATTTTAATAAGAATTATAAAATTATGATTTTAATAAGAATTATAAAATTATGATTTTAATAAGAATTATAAAATTATGATTTTAATAAGAATTATAAAATTATGATTTTAATAAGAATTATAAAATTATGATTTTAATAGGAATTATAAAATTATGATTTTAATAGGAATTATAAAATTATGATTTTAATAGGAATTATAAAATTATGATTTTAATAGGAATTATAAAATTATGATTTTAATAGGAATTATAAAATTATGATTTTAATAGGAATTATAAAATTATGATTTTAATAGGAATTATAAAATTATGATTTTAATAGGAATTATAAAATTATGATTTTAATAGGAATTATAAAATTATGATTTTAATAGGAATTATAAAATTATGATTTTAATAGGAATTATAAAATTATGATTTTAATAGGAATTATAAAATTACGATTTTAATAGGAATTATAAAATTACGATTTTAATAGGAATTATAAAATTACGATTTTAATAGGAATTATAAAATTACGATTTTAATAGGAATTATAAAATTACGATTTTAATAGGAATTATAAAATTACGATTTTAATAGGAATTATAAAATTACGATTTTAATAGGAATTATAAAATTACGATTTTAATAGGAATTATAAAATTACGATTTTAATAGGAATTATAAAATTACGATTTTAATAAGAATTATAAAATTACGATTTTAATAAGAATTATAAAATTACGATTTTAATAAGAATTATAAAATTACGATTTTAATAAGAATTATAAAATTACGATTTTAATAAGAATTATAAAATTACGATTTTAATAAGAATTATAAAATTACGATTTTAATAAGAATTATAAAATTACGATTTTAATAAGAATTATAAAATTACGATTTTAATAAGAATTATAAAATTACGATTTTAATAAGAATTATAAAATTACGATTTTAATAAGAACTATAAAATCATTTACAATTTTAATAAGAACTATAAAATCATTTACAATTTTAATAAGAACTATAAAATCATTTACAATTTTAGTAAGAACTATAAAATCATTTACAATTTTAGTAAGAACTATAAAATCATTTACAATTTTAGTAAGAACTATAAAATCATTTACAATTTTAGTAAGAACTATAAAATCATTTACAATTTTAGTAAGAATTATAAAATCATTTACAATTTTAGTAAGAATTATAAAATCATTTACAATTTTAGTAAGAATTATAAAATCATTTACAATTTTAATAAGAATTATAAAATCATTTACAATTTTAATAAGAATTATAAAATCATTTATAATTTTAATAAGAATTATAAAATCATTTATAATTTTAATAAGAATTATAAAATCATTTATAATTTTAATAAGAATTATGAAATCATTTATAATTTTAATAAGAATTATGAAATCATTTATAATTTTAATAAGAATTATGAAATCATTTATAATTTTAATAAGAATTATGAAATCATTTATAATTTTAATAAGAATTATGAAATCATTTATAATTTTAATAATCTGTAAATGATCCACTTATAAATAAAACCTTATTGAAAACAAAGTATTAAAATAAATGGTGATATACTGTGTTTATTAATATTTATATGCTATTAATTTGCTACAAAATGATTACTTCAATGCTGTCCCAATTAATATTCCAGCATTGATACATGTGTGAGTATGCATGTTTCTGTGTGTATGTGTGATAATTGACCAGCTTATTTCAAAAGTATGTAAGCAAAGAAAGCATGCTGATTATCCAAAAAAAATCATATAGCAGAATAATCAAGTTGGAGGAGTTACACTGCTAAACATCAAAACTCTCTGTAAAGCTACAATAATCAGGACAGTGTGGTATTGCCATAGGGATACACAAATTGACCAGTGAAACAGAAAAGAGTTCTAAAGTGACCCAGGACAGGTGCAGTGGCTCACACCTGTAATCCCAGCATGCCGGGAGGCTAGGGGGAGGATCGCTTGAGCCCAGGAGTTCAAAACCAGCCTGGGCAAAACAGTGAGACCTTGTCTCTACACTTAAAAAAATTAATAAATACATTAAAAGAGACCCATACATATTTTTAAACCAGATTTGCAACAAATGCATTACTGCAATTCATGAGAAAGAATATTATCTTTTCAATAAATTATGTCGGGTCAACTCAGTATCTGTATGGAAAAACTAAACTTCACCCCAACTTATACATAAAAATATTAATTAAAAACGTAACATATCAGGAGATCTTCTAGCATGAGAGTGTGAGGCACCTCACTGAAGTGTTGCCCTATGTAACTGGTTACAATTATAAACAAAACGATTATTTAAAGCTTCTAGAAATAGTCCCAAAGGACTAGAAATAGTCCCAAAGCAGCAAATAAAAAAATATCTATTCAAGATAATCTTTGAAAATTCAGTAAGAAAGCCTGGAGCCTGTGGTATTTGAATCAGGACTTCACCCTTCCCCCACCTCCTGGCTCAGCAACATGGAGACTCCACTCCCAAGAACACAGAATTTCTTTCCTCATCAGTGCAGGAGCCATACGCTCTTGGCCCCCTAAAGATTTGCTAAAGAATCACTGACATGAGGTAAATTGATTAATAGGAGAAAAGGAATACACATTTATTTAACATGTATACACAGGAGCCTTCAGAATGAAGACCCAACTTCCCAATGAGTTACAGAAACATGCATACTAGGCCACAAGAAAGAATGCAGATTCAAAAAATGGCCAGAAACAGGTAAATAAGGTTTAGTGGCAACACAGGTTAAGAGACAGAGAAAGGAAGAAGCTTGTCTAGCAAAGGTGGACTTGTTAGATAGATGAAGCCTCCTTTAGAGATGGTAAATGTTTCTTTTCCGATTTTTAAAAGTGTCAGACTCTCTATCTCTCCTGGATCTGGGGAAAGGCATAGAAAGTGGAGGAGTTATGGCTGTGCTAATGGAGATTCTCTACTGATGCAAATTTTCTCCACTGAAAACAGCTTTGCAAGGCCACTTCCGCCAGGATGACCAACTGGCAGCCATTTCAAAATATGTCAAAGAAATATATTTTAGGGTAAAATATTTTAATTTCCTTCACTAGATTCCAGTCAGATAACTTCTTTCCTGGGAAGAGTAGGACATCAGTTTTTTTTATCCTACTCTCAGCTACCTATTGCAGAGGCTAAGTCCTGAATGACTGCAGTTGAGAAGTGGAGACTTCCTTCTTTTGTCCAACCCACTCTCATGGAATAGAGACTCTACCTCTTGCATGGCGGGCTGAGAATACTGGGGCCCTGCTAGTTGGTTCCATGTTAGGAGAGACAAGCCAAAAGGATCTTAGGCTGCTTCCCTGACTTCCATTGAGTGTGCAGCATCTAGAGCACAGATTTCACTCCGAGAAAAGTGTGCCACTGTCCCCACTCCCAGTTCTATAGCCCTGGTTCAGAAATTTTGCCTATGGGAGAAACAGATCATAAAACATAGTTCCCTATCTCTTCCTAAAAGAACTGTATTTGCAACAGAGCATAAGTAAATTCCAAGCTAAAGGCACTCTTAAGAACAGTGGATATATACACGGTGAAAGGCAATTGGAGAGATAGTCAAGATAAAGGCTAAATGATAGACAAACAAGTTTTTGGGAAAAAATGGGAAATAAGACCACTGAGAGGAGCCCTCCTGGGGTCAGAACAAATATTAGACTCAGAAACTACTTCTTCAAAGGGGTCAAAAGTTGATTGGTTTACTTTGTAGAACAATTTATGTCCTAGAATGTTGTTGAAAACAATAGAGCAATCAGTTGGCAATTAGTGGAGTTTAACAGCTGAATGTGGTCAGAGAAAGAGAAGAAAGCCTTACCAAAATTACCACCATACTTGGCTATGGGTATATTCATACTTGTACCTCTCTGAGGAGAAATATCAGAGTCTTTACACTGTGTGCTGGGGTTGGGAATGAGAGAGAAAATAAACTTCACTAAAATAATCCAGATATTCACTAAACAAATAAACAAATAACAATAATACACCCAGAGGAAGGGCCGCAGTACTCCGAGTGGCTGCAATATGCTATTAAAGATGTCGAACTTCAAACAATAACAACAAAATGAGGCATGTCACTCAACAGGAAAGTATGACCCAGATATGGGTGGGGGAAGGGGGCAAAAAGCCAATAGAAACTAATTATGAGACCAATCAAATGTCAGATTTTTCAGAAAAAGACTTTGAAGTAGTTTTTATAAACATATTCGTAGAACTAAAGAAAACCACGATTAAAGAAGTGAAGGAAGGTATGATGACAATGTCACTTCAAGTAGAAAATGTCAACAAAGAGAAATTATAAAAAGGAACCAAATGGAAATTCTAGAGTCAAAAAGTAAAATAACTAAAACAAATAATTAACTAGAGGGGTTTATATTAGTTTGTTAGGACTTCAATAACAAAATACCACAAACTGGGTGGCTTAAACAACAGAAGTTTACTGTCTCACAGTTTTGGAGGCTAAAAGTCTGAAATTAGGTTTTGGCAGGATTGGGGTTTTTCTGAGTGCTGGGAAGGAAACATGTTTTTGATTTCCCTAGCTTCTGGTTCTTTGCTAGCAATAGCATTACTTGTAATTGTGGGACCTCGACCTCCACTTTCATCTTCATCTGGTGTTCTCCCTGTGTGTGTCTATCTTAGTGTACATGTTTTCTTTTTTTGTAAGGCCACCAGTCCTATTGGATTTAGTCGACCCTAATGAGCAGATTTTAATTTAATTACTTTGAATACCTTGTCTTGAAATAAGCCCACATTCTGAGATATTAGGGTTTAGAAATTAAACATATATTTTGGAGAAACACAATTCAACCCATAAGAGAGCTCAGTAGCAGATTTGAACTGAAAGAAGAAAGACTAAGTGAACTTGAAGATACATTGATAGATTGATCAAGATTACACAAGCTGAAGAGCAAAGAGAAAGAAATAAAGAAAAATGAACAGAGCCTCAGACAAATGTGAAAAACCATTATGTGCACCAACATATGCATAATGGAAATCACAGCATTAGAGGGGAGAAAGAAAGAAGGAGAAAAATCTATTCAAATAAATAATGGCTGATAACTTTCCAAATTTATTAAAAAACAACTATAAGCAAATACAGGAAGTGAAACAAAGTCCATTGTGTCATTCTTAAGCCTTTGCATCCTCATAGCTTAGTTCCCACTTGTGAGTGATAACGTGATGTTTGGTTTTCCATTCCTGAGTTACTTCACTTAGAATAATGGTCTCCAGTTTCATCTGGTTACTGTGAATGTCATCATTTTTTTCCTTTTTATTTACACCATGGAATACTACTCAGCCATAAAAAGGAATATATATATAATGTGATATATATCACAATCTTTTATCTAATCATTGATTGATAGACATTTGGACTGGTTCCATAGTTTTGCAATTGTGAATTGTGCTGCTATAAACATGCATGTGCAAGTATCTTTTTCTTATAATGACTTCTTTTCCTCTGGGTAGATATCCAGTAGTGGGATTGTTGGATCAAATGGTAGTTCTACTTTAGGATATTGTTAACCAAGAATCTTATTTAACAATGCTATCTTTCAATAATAAAGGCAAAAAATAATACTTTCCCAGATTACAAAAAGAGATAAAGAACCACAACCAGAGAATTTGTTTTAGCTGACCTGCGTTACAAGAAATACTAAAAAAAGTTACTCAAGCTAAAAGCAAGTGACCCTAGATAGTAATTCATATTCCCACAAAACAACAACAACAACAACAACAAACACAAAGAGCAGTGGTAAAGGTAATTCTTCTCTGAATTGATTGAAAAAGCAATTGTGTCATTATGTGTGTTCTGTGTTTGGCTCTAAACATATAAAAGAGTAATATATGTGTAATAATAGCACAAAGTAGGTGTGTTGGAGCAAAGCTGTATTAGGCTAAGGAAATAACTACAGATGGTGTTGTAGTACAGAAGTAATAATTATACAGAAGTACTGCAGAAGTAATAATTATTATAAGAATTTAATATTGCGCTTGTAACATTAAGACATGTAATATGTGTTAAATATATGTAATATGTATTAAATATAAAACCGTAAAAGGGAGAAAACGAAATAGAATTATACGAGTAGTACCTTTATCATAGAAATTAATCTAGTATAAATCTGAGGGTGATCTGGTAAGTTAAGATGAATATAGTAAAACCAAGAGGAATCACTAAAAGATGACTTAAAAATACAATAAAAATGATTAAATAAATTAAAATGCTACATAAGAAAATGTTCACTTACTGTAAAAGAAAGCAGTAAAGGAGGAACAGAGAAACATTAAAACCATGAGCTAAATAGAAAACAAAAAATGGCAGACACTTTTAACTATATCAACAATAACATTAAATGTTAGAAACATTTGTACACAAATATTCATAACAACATTATCTGTAGTAATCTAAAGATGCAAAAAACCTAAATCTCCATCAATTGATGAACAGACAAACAAATGTAGTATATCCACATAATGGAATATTATTCAGGCATTTAAAACAGTGAGGTACTGATACATATTCACTCTTTTTTTAAAATATGAGTGAACCTTAAAAACATTATGCTAAGTGAAAGAGCCAGTCAAAAAGACCACATGTGATGTGAATCAATTCATATGAGTAGTTCAGATTAGGGAAATCTTTAGAGAGAGATAAAGTAGATGGTGGAGAATTGGAGAATGGGGGATGAAACATATTTTATAGAGTTATTTTTAGGTGATGAAAAATTAAAATATTGACTATAATTATGGTTGCACTTATGTATGAATGTACTTTAAAAACTATAGAATTGTACCCTTTATTTTCAATTGTCAGATAACATTATATTTTATCTTCTACAATACAAAGTTTTGAAGTATGTATATGTTGTAGAATGATTAAAGCTAGCCAATTAACAAATGCATTACCTCACAGTTATTACTTTTGTGTTGATAGCACGTATAATACCCACTGTTTTATATGTTTTTCAATACTACTATATATTGTCATTAACCATAGTCACTTTGCTGCACAATAGATCTCTTGAAATTTATGTTCTCTATTATGTATCCTGTGACTAATGTCTTCCCATCACCTGTCCCCTAACTACTGCCACCTCTGATAACCACCATTATACTCTCTAATTTTATGAGATTCGATTTTTTAGATTCCAGGTATGAGTGAGTTCATTGCAGTATTGGTCTTTCTTTGCCTGGCTTATTTCACTTAAGATAGTATAACCTCCATACTGTTTTCTGTAATGGCTGTATTAATTTACATATCCACCAATAGTGGATAAGTGTTCCCTTTTCTCCACATCCTTTTAGCACATGTCATCTTTTATTTTATTGATAATGGCTATTCTACTGGGATGCAATGATGTCTCATTATAGTTTTAATTTGCATTTCCTGATGATTAAAAAAGTTGAGCATTTGAAAAATATACCTTTTGGCTATTTGTATGTCTTCTTTTGGAGAAATGTACATTCAGTTCTTTTGTCCATTTTTTAAATTAAGGTATCTATTTATTTATTTTAATTTATTTATTTTTTGCTTTTGAGTTGTTCGAGTTTCTTATATATTTTGGATGCCAGATGTATGGTTTGGAAATATCTTCTCCCATTCTGTAGGTCATCTCTTCACCCTGCTGATTGTTTCTTTTGCTGTGTGAAAACTTTTGTTTGATGTAATCTCATTTGTCTATTTTTGCTTTCATTGCCTGTGCTTTAGATGCCTCATACAAAAAATTATTACCCAGACCTATCTCATGAAGTGTTTCCCCTATATTTTCTTCTAGTAATTTTATAATTCAGGACATATATTTACATCTTTAATCTGTTTTGAATTGACTTTTCTATATGGCGAGAAATGAAAGTCCAATTTCATTCTTCTGCATATGGATATGTAGCTTTTCTAACAGCATTTATTGAGACTATTTTTTCTCCAGTGTGTGTTCTTGACATCTTTGTCAAAAATAAGTTGGCTGTAAATGTGTATATTTATTTCTGGGCTCTCTATTCTGTTCTGTTGGTCTACATCTCTGTCATTTATGTCAGTACCATGCTGTTTGCATTACTATAGGTTTGCAGATATTTTGAAGTCAGGTAGTATAATGCCTCCAGCTTTGTTCCTTTTGCTCAAGATTGTTTTGGCTATTTGGAGTCTTCTGTGGTTCCCCAGAAATTGTAAGATTGGTTTTTCTATTTCTGTGAAGAATGTAATTGGTATTTTAATAGAGAGTGCACTGAATCTGTAGATCATTTTGAGTAATATGGACATTTTAACAATATTAATTCTTCCAGTTCAGGAACATGGGATATCTTTCCATTTATTTGTGTCTTCTTCAATTTCTTTGATTAACGTTTCATAGTTTTGATTGTAGAGATTTTTTTACTTCCTTGGTTACATTTATTCCTCAATATCTCATTTTTCTTGTAGTTTTGTAAATGTTATTCTTTTCTTGATTTTGTTTTCAGAAAATTTGCTATCACATAAGAAAATACTATTGATTCTTTAAAGTTTATTAGAATAGTACACTTTACATATGTGAATGTATGGTATGTAAAATGCATCTTGATAAAGCTGTTAAAAATGTATCATATCTTTAGGAAGTTGCAAATCAAAGCAACAATGAGATATCACTATATATCCATTAGACTGCTAAAATTTGAAACACTGACAATACCAAATGCTTATGAGAATGTGAACCAACAGGAACTCAAGTTCATTGGCAGTGGGAATGCAAAATAATACAGCCACTTTGGAAGCCAGTTGGCAGTTTCTTTTACAAAGTTAACCACAGTGTTAACATACAATACATCAATCACACTCTGAGGTATTTACCCAACTGATTTAAAAACTTATGTCCATTAAAAATCTGCACACAGGCTGGGCGTGGTGGCTCATGCCTGTAATACTAGCACTTTGGGAGGCCAAATGGGGGTCAAGAGATCGAGACCATCCTGGCCAACATGGTGAAACCCTGTTTCTACTAAAAATACAAAAAATTACCTGGGTGTGGTGGCAGGCGCCTGTAGTCCCAGCTACTCAGGAGGCTGAGGCAGAAGAATCACTTGAACCTGGGGGCGGAGGTTGCAGTAAGCCAAGATTGTGCCACTGCACTCCAGCCTGGGCAATAGAGCAAGACTCCATCTCAAAAAAAAAAATCTGCACACAAATGCTTTATCCATAATCACTAAAAACTGGCAGCCATCAAGATCTTTATCAATGGGAAAATGGGTAAACAAATTGCAGTGCACCCATACAATGAAATATTATTCAATAGTAAAAAGAAATGAGCTACCAAGCCGTGAAAAGACATGAATAATATTCAAATGCATAATGCTAATTTAAAAACAGCCAGTCTGAGTAAGGTATATACTGTATAATTTGAATTACATGATGTATTTGTCCATTTTCACACTGTTGATAAAGACATACCTGAGACTTGGAAATTTACAAAAGAGAGCATTTTAATTGGACTTACAGTTCAACATGGCTGGGGAAGCCTGACAATCATGGCAGAAGGCAAGGAGGAGCAAGTCACATCTTACATGGATGGCAGCAGGCAAAAAGACAGAGCTTGCGCACGAAACTCCCATTTTTAAAACCATCAAACCTCATGAGACTTATACACTACCATGAGAACAGCACGGGAAAGACCCCACCCCCATGATTTAATTATCTCCCCCCTGGGTTTCTCCCACAACATGTGGGAATTATGAGAGTTACAAGATGAGATTTGGGTGGGGACACAAGAGCCAAACCATATCACGTGACATTCTGGAAAAAACAAAATTATGTGACAATAAGGGCAGTAGTGGCCAGGAGTTCAGGGAGGCAGGGAAAAGTTTGAATAGGTAAAGCATGGAGAATATTTTGGGGCAAGGAGACCATTCTGTATGGTAAAATAATAGTGGATACTTGGTATTATGCATTTGTCGAAATCCATAGAACTTTGCAAAACCAAGAGTGAAACTAACATATGCAAATTTTAAAATTATGTAGGAGGTAGGAGGATTCCTGGATGAATTGTAGACTGCAACAAAAGCTTTTAAATGTATTACAAATGTGTAAAACAAACTCACTGACAGGAATAGAATTTAAGGTGGTGATCTAAGTAACTATGGAAATGAATGGAGTTTGAAAACCTAAAGGAAAAAGGAACTGCACATTAGTATTATACTATATTTGATAAAGTGTTTCCCATGCAGGTATAGGTTAACAGTTCTGATACTACTGTCCATGTATATAAAAATTGAACAATTGAGTAAATGGATGCTATATGGTGGAAGGCAGATTTCTTTCTAATGCAATGGTAGTTTATATATAAGCAGGGTGAAAGGTTAGAATGGTTCACATAGTAGTGTAGAAAAGTTGGAAACATCAGTATGAACTCATTCTTTGCTTATGTAGATAGAGAAAGTTACAGATAAAATATTTATAGATAAGTATGCATGCACTGGTTAGTATGCATACATATATTTCCCTGTTCTGTCAGCTGAAAGGGCCTAGAAATGATGAAACCCCAGTAGTAATGAGCATATCTAGCATCTAGGACTTGATTTCTCTTAGCAGTCATCTTAGCAAAGTTGATGCAAAAGTAATTGCGGATTTTGCTATTACCTTTAATGACAAAAAAACACAATTACTTTTGCACCAACCTAAAAAAGGAACCCTGGCTCCTGGGAGAAATGGCTGACTCTAGAACTAAAGCAGGCAATATACAAATAAGCCTCGAGCATAGTGCTAGAAAATAAGGAAGTCTTTAAAAACAATACACAAAAAAACTACATTGATGGAGGTATGTCAAAGGCACACATGAGGCCACCAAAAGATCACCCAGTTGCTAATGTTGAAATAATTTAAGCAGCAAAATAAATGAGTATGTATTGACCGAACATGGTGGCTCATGCCTATAATCCCAGCACTTTGGAAGGCTGAAGTGGGAAGATCACTTGAGTCCAGGAGTTCAAGACCAGCCTGGGCAACATAGTAATACCCTGTCTCTATTAAAAAATAAAATAGACTGGGTGTGGTGGCTCATGCCTGTAATCCCAGCATTTTGGGAGGTTGAGATGGGTAGATCATGAGGTCAGGAGATCGAGACCATCCTGGCTAACATGGTGAAACTCCGTCTCTACTAAAAATACAAAAAATAAGCCAGGCATGTTGGCACGCACCTGTAGTCCCAGCTACTTGGGAGGCTGAAGCAGGAGAATAGCTTGAACCTGGGAGGTGGAGGTTGCAGTGAGCCAAGATCTTGCCACTGCACTCCAGCCTGAGCAACAGAGTGAGATTAAGTCTTGAAAAATAAATAAATAAAATAAAAAGAAATAAATTAGTATTGAAGTATAATCCAAAATATAAATATCTGTGAGTACATGGTAATATAAATAAATGATAAATAAATGGGAGAATACAGACAAACCTCTTATGCAGAGCAATTCCAAGTGATTTATTTAGTAACTCTGTGTGTGTGTGTGTGTGTGTGTGTGTGTGTGTGTGTGTGTGTGTATTTATTTATTGAGATAGGGTTTTCCTCTGTCACCCAGGCTAGAGTGCAGTGCCATGATCACAGTTCCCTGCAGCCTCGACCTTCTGGGCTCAAGTGATCTTCCCACTTCAGCCTCCATGCTCACCACCATACCTGGTTATTTTTTTAATTTATTATTTTTTTTTTCACAGACAGATTCTCCCTGTGTTCCCCAGGCTGGTCTCAAACTCCTACCTAACCTCAAGTGATCCTCCTGTCTTGGCTCCAAATTGCTGAGATTACAGGCATGAGCCACCATGCCCAGCCCTATATATATATGTTGAAAACAAATTCTCTTGATAAAATGTGATGAAAAAGCCACTTTACCTTTGTGGTCTTCTCCCAAAAACACATAATACAGCTTAATCGTATGGAAAATATCAGACAAATTATAATAGAAGGTCATTCTATAAAATATCTACTCCTCAAAACTGTCAAGGTCGCCAAGAACAACAACAAAAAAAAAGGTAAGACGCTGTCACAGCCAAGAGGAACCTAATGAGACAGGACAGCTAAATGTATTATGGCATCTTGGCTGAGATCCTTAAATACAAAAAGAATATTAGGCAAAAATTATGGAAATCTGCAAAAGCTTTCAACTTTAGTTAATAATGTATCAACATTTGATCATTATTATAACAAATGTGCCATAATGATGTTAATAATACAGGAAACTGATTGTGGTCTTTATGAGAACTCTGTACTGTTAAAGTTTCCTTGTAAATCCAAAATTTAAATTTTTTTGTTTTTTAGTATTAGAGATTTAAATGTGAAAAGTAGAATACATCTTCTTCATGCAAACATAGATCTTCATGACTTTTGAGTTGGCAAATATCTTAAGGAGAATTTAAACGCTCTTCATACTAAAGAAAACTTTGATAATATGAACCTTACAAAAAAGGAAAAATTATCTTCATTAAGTCACTATTTTTACAATTTCAATTAAGAGAATTAAAAGGCAAGTCATCAGTTAGCATATTATATTTCAAAATATATATTTGACAAACTACTAATATTGTTGTAGGAAGAACCAGGTTCTTGTCACATGACCAGAAAAGCCTAGGCTCACAGACACTTTGAAGGATGAGGGGTTATTTATCGGGCGGAATTTATTGGGTGTAAAGGAAAAGCAGCACAGCAAAGTGAGAGGGGTTCTTGTTAGGCCCCCATCTGACAGGTTGAATCCCAGGTTATCACCCAGGAACAGGAGAGGCCAGGCTTGTCTCCTCTACAAAGGGCGCCAACTTCCCCAGGCCCCACCCTGTCCTCCCAGTGAGAAGAGAAGACCAGTTGGAGATTCTCCAGGGAGCCCTTTTTACTTGGCTGTCTCAATATTCATAACAAAACAAAGATACTTAAATCCGGAAGAAAAAAAAGCAAATTATAGTAGGCAAACAATTTAAATATACACTTCGTAAAATGGTTATGCCCCCAGTTATATGAAAAGTTGCTCAACAGCCTTAGTAATTGGTGAAATGCAAATTAATACCAAGATAAATTATGACTATATAGTTACTAATATCTCTAAAAATAAAAGGAGTAACAAGTGTTGATGACAATTGGAGGAACTGAAACACATATATATTACAGGTGAGAGTGTATATTGGTACAACTGCTTTGCAAAATCTTTTGGCAATATCTATTAAAGTTAAGCATATCCTACTGTATAGCAACAATTCTAATTTTAGATATATACAAAAGTAGAATGAATGATATTAAAAGACTGTTTATGACAATTTCATAGTCAAAAATTGGACGAATACTATGTACATCAACAACACCAAAATTCCTCTTATTATACTACAGTAGAAGGCAACTTCCTGAATCTCATCAATGATAGCTATCAAAACTTATAGGAAGCCTCATATTTAATACTGAAACATTTTTTTGTGATTATCAGGTCATGTTAATTACTTTGAGTTTACTTACTAAATTCAGAAGAAAAAGACAAGGATGATCTTTAATATTGCTTTGTAATATTTGACTGAAAGTCCTGTGTAACCCAGTAAGACTAGAAAAAGAAATGCAGGTGTACAGTTTAGGAAGAAATAATTGACATTGTCAGTATTTATACACTATATGATTCCTTACTTAAAAAAAAAGTCAACCGAAGTTAGAAAATAAATTGCTAACAGATTTCAATAAAATAACAGTTGTATTATAAAATATTAACAAATTATTAGAAAAATATGATTTGACAAAAATACCGTTATCCACTGCATAGCAACATTTCGGTCAATGACAGACCCCAAATACAACAGCGATCCCATAAAATTATAATGGAGGTGAAAAATTCTGGTTGCCTAGTGATGTCATAGGTCATAGCTGTCTTAATGTTGTAGTTCTATAGATGCAATAGGTTCTTCACACATTTGTGGGGATAGTGATGCTAGTGTAAATAAACCTACTGTGCTGCCAGTAGTGTAAAAGCATAATACATATAATTACGCACAGTGCATAATAACGAGAAATGACTGGTTTATGTAATTACCGTACTATACTTTTTATTGTTATTTTAGAGTATATTTCTTCTACTTAGATATATTTTTTAAAGTTGACTATAAAACAGCCTCAGGCAAGTCCTTCAGGAGATATTCAAGAAGACAACATTGTTCTCACAGGAGCTGACCACTGCATGCCTGTTACTGCCCCTAAAGACCTTTCAGTGGAACAACATGTGGAGGTGGAAGACAGTGAGATTGATGATCCTGACCTTGCCTACTATTCTACAGGCTAATGCATGTTTGTGTCTTCATTTTTAACAAAAACATTTAAAAAGTAAAAAAAAGTAAAACATTTTTTAAATAGTAAAAAGCTTATAGAACAAGAATATAAAGAAAGAAAATGCTTTTGTACAGTTTTATGATGTGTTTGTGTTTAAGCGAAATATTATTACAAGAGTCAAAAAGTTAAACAAAAAGTTAAAAAGTTCTTAAAGTAAAAAAAATCATAGATTAGGTTAATTTATTACTGAAGAAAGAAAATTAAACAAAAAATTAATTTGATATGGCCTGTATGTACAGCGTCTATAAAGTCAAGAGTAATGTGCACTAATGTCCTAGACCTTTACGTCCATTCACCACTCACTAACACAACCACAACGGCTTTCAGTCCCGCAAGCTCCATTCATGGTAGGTGCCTATAAAGGTTCACCATTTTATATCTGTTATACCATATTTTTAGTGTACATATGTGTTGGATACATATGTGTTAGATGTTTACATATGTGTTGGATACACAAATACTTACTATTGTGTTAAATTACTTACAGCATTCAGTACAGTAACATGCTGTACAGGTTTGCAGCCTAGGAGCAATAATTGGTCATACCTTATAGCCTAGATGTGCAGTAGGCTATATCACTATGATACAGTGATAGTCTATCTCACTATATCACAGGGAATTCTGTAAGTACTTACAGACCTATTGCTCCTAGGCTACAGACCTGTACAGCATGTTACTGTACTGAATGCTGTAAGTAATTTAACACAATAGTAAGTATTTGTGTATCCAACACATATGTAAACATCTAACACTTATGTATCTAACACATATGTATCCAACACATATGTACACTAAAAATATGGTATAACAGATATAAAATGGTGAACCTTTATAGGCACCTACCATGAATGGAGCTTGTGGGACTGAAAGCCGTTGTGGTTGTATTAGTGAGTGGTGAATGGACGTAAAGGTCTAGGACATTAGTGCACATTACTCTTGATTTTATAGATGCTGTACATATAGGCCATATCAAATTAATTTTTATTTAATTCTTTCTTCAGTAATAAATTAACCTAATCTATGATTTTTTTACTTTAAGAACTTTTTAACTTTTTGTTTAACTTTTTGACTCTTGTAACAATACTTCACTTAAAACACAAACACATCATAAAATTGTACAAAAGCATTTTCTTTCTTTATATTCTTGTTCTATAAGCTGTAAGTACTTACGGAATTCCCTGCGATGACACAACAACGAAATTGCCTAATGCATTTCTCAGAACATATTCTTAAGCAACACATGACTACATACCGTTTACAATAGCCACTAAAAGTATAAGATTTCTAGAAATGATTTTAATAATGGTTATTAAAAATCTTAATGAAGACAATTATACAATTTTATTTAATGAATTTAAACCTGATCTATAATACATAGATACATACAAGTTCAGAAATAGCAAGATGCAGGGTTAAAATTACAACTATTATTCTGAGAGAATTTTGTGGAAGATTCAGGCTTAATCTAAATATTTTGTGGAAGGAAAAAAGGTCATGAATATTTAGGAAAAATTTCAAGAAGAACATGTATGTGAGTGGGGCGGGGGTGTGAGTGTGTATGTGGTGGGAGGTGGTAGGGCTTGTTCTTTCAGGAAAATATCTAGTCTTACTTAAATTTAAGATAAGTAAGATTGTGTGGTATTAGTATAATTATGGGAAATTAGACTTCCAAAATCAAATTTTAAAACCTACAGAGATGCATGCATATATGGAAATTGGATAAATTATAGAGATGGAAAACATTGCTACAAGTAAAATGGAAAAGAATAAACTACTTAAAATATGCCACTAGGGGAAGTGGCTATCACATGGAAAAGAATTAATTGGAAATATGGATCTTCCGTAAATAATTAATTCCAGATGGATTTAAGAGACAATTCTGAGAAAAGTGAAATTAATGGAAGGAAATAGGTGAAAATATCCTTATGAACTTGGTCTCAATAAGGTTTTTGAAGGATACTGAAAATGTAAAATGTATTAAAAAGAAAGATTTTTTACATTAAAAGTTAAAGTCTGTGTAGGTTAAAAGAGGCACCAAGAGTGAAAATCATCTGCACATTGGGAGAAGCTATCTGTACTATGAGATTCCATACACAGACATGCTATTTGTTATGGGCCAGTTGTTCGGAGTTCTGAGGATGCAGCAGCTTATAGAAGAGTGAAAAATGCTTGTCCACAAGAAGCTTACATCCTAATCCTATAGCTGGTGTGTGGTAAAATCAGCACTTGGACCTATTGCACTCACTGTGTAGCTCATGTTTCTATATCACTTTACAAATTTTAAGCTGGGTTAATATGGGTCATCCCTGACAACTGGATCCACTCTCAACTTTAACTGAATCTAAACCTACAAACATTAAGCTCATGCTATGGTGAATTTTTTAAAATAAAAGTAATCTTGGGAGCACTCAGCCTTAACAGAAGACATTAAGTCTCATAAAATATAAAGATATGAATGTCTCAAGAGCTCCTGTAAGTCACTTAGAAAAAAAAATTAAGCCTCAAAGAAAAATTTGCAAACCATGGGAACAGACAATTGATTCATAAAAGAGGAAACACAAATAATGATTAAATGTATTGAACGTACTTTACCTCACTAGCAGTCAGGGGCCTTGGCAATCAAAGCAATATGAGGTACTATTTCATTCTCATCCAATTGGTCAGACTTAAAGTCAGCCAATACAAGTGTTTGAGTAGATGTGGATCAATATGAACTTTTACACACTGCTGGTGAGTATAAATTGTGCATCCCTCGGGAAAGAGCAGATTGCTTATATTTGATAAAGCTGAAGCCACCCATATCACATGACTCAAGAAATCCAATTCCATGTGTACAGCCTAGAGATATGCAAAAATGCTTACTGCAACATTGTTTCTAATAGGAAAAATGGAAAAAAAACAACTATCTGTTAACAGAAAGATGAATATACACATCAAAGACTATCCATTTAGTGAATAATAAATAGCAGTGATAATGATGGCCTAGAGCTCTATTAATGAAGACGAATCTCACAAACATACTTTGGGATAAAAATATAAACTGCAGGCCAGGTGTGGTGGCTCACACCTGTAATCCCAGCACATTGGGAGGCCAAGGTATGGGGATCACTTGAGGTCAGGAGTTCAAGACCAGCCTGGCTAACATTATGAAACCCTGTCTTTACTAAAAATACAAAAAATTAGCTGGATGTGGTGGTGTGCACCTGTAGTCTCAGCTACTCAGGAGGCTGAGACAGGAGAATCACTTGAACCCAGGAGGCGAGGTTACAGCGAGCTCAGGTTGTGCCACTGCACTCCAGACTGAGCAAAAGAGCGAGACTCTGTCTCAAAAAAAAAAAAGAAAGAAAGAAAGAAAGAAAGAAAAATATATGTAAATTTCAAAAAGACGCATATACAGTCCCTTTTAAGTGAAGTTTAAAAGTATGAAAAGCATTACTATATATTGATTACAGATTCATGCATATGTAGTAAATATATTAAAAAGTATGAGAAAAACTCTAAATTATTATACTGTTTACCTCTTTGAAGGAGGAGAAAAAATTCAATTAGGGATGTGGATTAAAGAAATTTCATATGAAACATGCCATTTCTCAGATCACTACAATAATCATATACTTGAGTATCACAGACATGAAGGCCAATGAATCAGGTAAGCAAAAAATATTTACTTGTTGATTTTTCTACTTATGCAAAGCCAATATTACATTTTTATAATGTGTTAAGATTTTGAACTATAACTACAGAAGAAGTTTTAAAGAAAAGTATTACTGACTTATAAAACCATGAGTATAGTGTAGAAACACCTACACATTACTTATTCACACCCACACATTAGTTATTCTTTTTTTTTTTTTTTTTGAGACAGGGTCTGTCTCTGTCACCCAGGCTGGAGTGCAGTGGCTTAATCACTGCTCACTTTGTCCCCAACCTCCTGGGCTCAAACGATCCTTCCACTTCAATCTTCTTACTAGGCTAATATTCTTATTGTGAGGCTAATCCGGATGGGTATTAATATTGCCCCTGAAGAACACAAGAACATACTCATGGTTATCTAATCCAATATTCACTGCTCCCTTTCAAAATAAACCATTTTATCAGAATAAACCATTTTATCAGCAGTGACATATGTTCTGAAATAATAATTTTATATATGTGTTTTTAATCTTTGGTACAAAATTGAACATATGGGAAGCTGTTTCAAAATACTTTTGCCTAAACACCATTGGAAACCTATTGAGTAAATAAAACCCCTAGATATCAATTCTAATGATGAATATGTTAAAAACATATTGTCCAGGTGTTTCTAATGTGAACTCCCAATTATGAACAATTGATTAATGCTATCAACATCCAATTAAGCAAAGATTGGATTATCTGCATTTAAAATTGCCGTTGTGTGTATTTCAGGAGGGATTTTTTTGCTGCACTCAATGTCATGACTATGTAAAAGGGCATGTCTAGAAAGATAAAGAGCCTGGATAACATTCTATTTAAACTTTTGGTCTTTTCCCTACATTGCAGCTCCCTGTGCTTTTACATATCAAATATGCATAGAATATACTTCTGAGATGATTTCACCCAAGAATAAGTATGCTTTAGAATTAATTAAAGAGTTGTTTGGCAAATAATAACTCAGTCTGATAATACAGCTATTGATTTATTAAATATTAAGATTTTGTCATTTTTAATGTCATTACTCATTTTAGTGTCATACAGTGATTGATAGCTTTGTTTTTTAATTTTACAGATTTTAATTTCAGAATCAATAATAAAGTACTGATACATAATTTATGGGAAAAGAAGTCAGTAACCTCTCCAGAAGGTGAATATATTAAAGCCTTAAAATACTTACTTCGCATCCCCAGCTGAGAAAAAAATTAAGGACTAGAAAATACATTTTAAATTCATATTAATTATTTAGAATCACCAGAGGGAGGACTACCATTGTCCATTTCACAACTGTCTAAGTTCATAAAGTTTCCAAAGATCTTACAGCTACTTAATTAAGTTCTATCCAGAAGTGGTTTTCATCATGAAGGTAAAGATCTAAGGTGAAGGAATATTATACCTTATTACACTTCATCTGAAAACAAAAATAGACTTCTTTTCCTTTTATCCCTATTGGATGTTTTGTACATCAAATGACAAAAAAACCCTGCTTCATTGAAAGACCTTGTTATCAGTTAAATTTCATTACTGAATACTTATCTGTTTAAGCCACCTCTTTCAGTGACATCATGTAAATAAGCAAATAGAGTGTCAGATACAAAACGATACAACTGCTTAGAACCCACACAGATTAGGAGCTGTCATGTATTCCTCACAACAACCTTGTACTATAGCTTTGAATGTATTATCTTTCTGAGGAGAGATAAGAGAAAAAAAAGTATGCCAAAACAATGCCATCTTTTGAAAGACTCATACAATTTAGCAGAAGAAAGGAAAAGAGGTTTTTGCAAAAACAAAAGGCACATAAATGGTCAGGAACAAGAAAAGATAGCTAGGAAAAAATAATGACCTAGAAGTCAGAGAAGAAAGATACAGCATTGAGTCTGGGGATGAAGTAGCATCTATCACAAGGCTACTATGAGCCAAGTGCTTCACGGGCATTCTATCAATTAATCATTTTATCATCTAATTGCTCCATGTGAAAGCTAATTATTTTCTCAATGTATAGATGATACAATTTTAGACAAGACTCTCAAAATCTATTTAAGTGAGAAATATAATGTGTCATTTCATTTCTTTCTCTCTATGCATGTGAGAAAAAACCCCAATGATTAACTTATGCCTCTTCAAAGAAAATTATTTATACCTTGAGAAAAGAAAATTATTTATACTTTTGAGAAAATGAAGATGTTCATTTAAATATCATTTTCAGGACACTATGTTATTAAGTAAAGCAATCAGTTGGAATTACACACCTTAGAGTTTAAAGGTTAATTTAATAAGACACAACAGTGATATCAGAAGTCTGGTTTTTTGTTTGTTTGTTTGTTTGTTTTACAAAGTCTCATTATTGGGTTTAATTTTTTTAAGACTAATTCTTTGATGTAGATTAAGAGGTAATTTTTTTCTTATCTTCTGTAGTTTTTCTTTTTTTCTTTCTTTCTTTCTTTTTTTTTTTTTTGAGATGGAGTCTCACTCTGTCGCCCAGGCTGGAGTGCAGTGGCATGATCTCCGCTCACTGCAAGCTCCGCCTCCCGGGTTCAGGCCATTCTCCTGCCTCAGCCTCCCGAGTAGCTGGGACTACAGGCGCCTGCAACCATGCTCGGCTAATTTTTTGTATTTTTAGTAGAGATGGGGTTTCATCGTGTTAGCCAGGACGATCTCGATCTCCTGACCTCGTGATCCACCCACCTGGACCTCCCAAAGTGCTGGGATTACAGGCGTGAGCCACCGCGCCCGGCCTGTAGCTTTTCTTTTAAACTAGCAATTAGAAAGACATAGTTTCAAGGCTAAGAACTGAAATTTCATTGGTTAGTCTAGAGGAATAAAAGACAGCCGACTAGAAAACTCAACTTCTATGATATGGAAAGGAAAAAGTCAGAAATGATAGTTAAAAATTGGCATGTGGAGTTAATGGTTTAGTCCTGTATTGCTTTGCATTTACCTAAGAAATCCAAAGTCAAACACTTACGAATGGTAGAACTGTTTGTGGACCTATGTCTGCCTGAAGCCAAAGTTTATACGGGCTCAATTATTCCTTGGCCTTTCTCTCACTTTCAAGAACGTAATCAGTAAGCATATAGAATTTAAGATTGATAAAAAAATTAGAAAGGGTCACAAATTTGACACAAAGGAAACAATAGTAGGGAAATAATTTAGATTCATAACAAACAGCAAATTGGAAGAAGAGAAACTGTAGTTTTATGAAAATATCGGAGTATAATAACTTGAAAACCCACTCATGACCTAAAAATGATGGCTGAGCTAGCAAGCAAGAAAGAAAAACACGCAGATGACAGAAATTAAGAAGAAATGAAAACAGAAGTGGAAAGTAAAATGAAGCATTGCTATAATAGACATGAACTTTATCCAACTTGGGAAACTAGAGGCATGAATATGAACATTCTTCAGGAAAGATCTTGAGCCTCAAAGTCATCCATGAAGGTCAGAATCAACTTCTTCCAAACTCCTGTTAATGTTGATATCTCAACCTTTTCCCATGAATCATGAATGGTCACAATGGCATCTGGAATGGTGAATACTTTTCAGAAGGTTTTCAATTGCCTTTTCCAGATTTCTTCAGATGAATCACTATCTATGGCAGCTATAGCCTTATTAAATGTGTTTCTCGAATAATAAGACTTGAAAGTAAAAATTACTCCTAGATCTGTGGCCTATAGAGTGAACCTTGTGTTAGCAGGCATGAAAACATTAATCTCCTAGTACATCTCCATCAGAGCTCTTGAATGACAAGGTGCATAGTTAATGAGCAGTAATATTTTGAAAGCAATTTCCTTTTCTGAGCAGTAGGTCTCAACAGTAGCTTAAAATATTCAGTAAACCATGCTGCAAACAGATGTGCTGTTATCTAGTATTCATTATTCCATTTATAGAGCACAAGCAGAGTAGATTTAGCACAATATTTAAGGGCCCTAGGATTTTCAGAATAGTAAATGAGCATTGTCTTCAACTTAAAGTTACCAGTTGCATTAGCTCTTAACAAGAAAGTCAGCTTGCCCTTTGAACTTTTGAGCCAGGCATTGACTTTCTCTCTAGCTGTGAAAGTCTTAGGTGGCATTTTCTTCCTATATCATGCTGCTTCATCTAGTGATGAAGTTTAGTGTAGCCATATTCATCGATGATCTTACCTAGATCTTCTGGATAACTTGCTGCAGCTTCTGCATGAGCACCTGATGCTTCACCTTGTACTTTTATGTTATGGAGACAGTTTCTTTTCCTAAACCTCATGAACCAACCTCTGCTAGATTTAAACTTTTGTTCTATAATTTTCTTACCTCTCTCAGCCTTCATAGAATTAAATAGAGTAGGGTCTTGCCCCAGATTAGGCTTTGGCTTAAGTAAACGTTGTCGTTGGTTTGATCTTCTATCCAGTCAATCGAAACTTTCTCCATATCAGCAATGCGGCTGTTTTGACTTTCTTATCATTCATGCATTCACTGGAGTAGCACTTTTAATTTCCTTCAAGAACTTCTCCTTTGCATTCACAACTTGGTGGTTTGGCTCAAGAGGCGTAACTTTCAGCCTATCTCACCTTTTGACATGCCTTCCTCACCCAGCTTAATCGTTTTCAGCTTTTAATTTAAAGTGCATTACATGGCACTCTTTCTTTCACTTGAACACTTAGACACCATTGTAGGGTTATTAATTGGTCTAAGTTCAATATTATTGTGTCTCAGGGAATAGGGAGGCCCAAGGAGAGGGAGAGAGGTGGGGAACAGTGGAGCAGTCTGAACATACGTAACATTTATTTATTTATTTATTTTATTATTATTATTTTTTGAGACGGAGTCTCGCTCTGTTGCCCAGGCTGGAGTGCAGTGGCGCTGTCTCGGCTCACTGCTAGCTCCGCCTCCCGGGTTCAGACTATTCTCCTGCCTCAGCCTCCAGAGTAGCTGGGACTACAGGCGCCCACCACCACACCCGGTTATTTTTTGTATTTTTAGTAGAGACAGGGTTTCACTGTGTTAGCCAGAATGGTGTCGATCTCCCGACCTCGTGATCCGCCTGCCTCGGCCTCCCAAAGTGCTGGGATTACAGGCATGGGCCACCGCGCCCGGCCACACGTAACATTTATTAAGTTTGCCGTGTTACATGGGTGTGGTTCATGATGGCCAAAACATTTACAATAGTAACATCAAAGGTCCCTGATTATAGATCACCACAATAGATATAATGATTATGAAAAATTTGAACTATTGAGATAATTATCAAAATGTGACACAGAGACACCAAGTGAGCACATAGTGTTGACAAAAATGGTACCAATAGTCTTGCTTGATTCTGGGTTGCTACAAGCTTTCAATTTGTAAAAATCTCAACATCTGCCAAGAGCAATAAAATGAAGTGCAGCAAAATGAAGTATGCCTATATTTTACTTAAGTCACTATAAAACCAGGTAATAACAAACCATGTCGTTATACAAGTTGTCTCTAAGATTCTAAAAAACCTGCTCCATAAGATTAGCACCACATGTACCTAATTTTACAATGCAACTGAAGAAGATACTCTTGTATATTCAACATTGTGAAGATTTAAAAAATTCACTTTAACATCATGTCTTACTAGGAAACAATCAGAGCTATGAATTTCTTGTGGAAATTATTCTCTTTGTATTTTCTTGAATAGCAATAAGAAAATCAACTGCTATCTGCCCTCAAGGAGCTAAAGGGAGAATACACTTGCAGGTGAGATACATTGTCTTCCTTCTGTTGAAATGAAACTGCTATCTGTGTGCTTAGCAGCATATGTAAATAACAGATTGAAACTTGGTCACAGAGAATTTTCTGTTCCCGACATCTGTTATACTTGACAGATGCCCCAGTGCCAACATGTCATCAAGTAAAGTGAGACTACAGAGAAAGTAGGAACTCCCACTGTCTTACTCCTTTCTGAACAAAAGCACCATTAACTCAAAAATGAGGTTCTGAGCTGAATAAACTATATATGATGTCTGCAGTTCGTGGATGTAGAGAAATGTGTGATTTCAGTAATTAAAATATCACATTCCTTACTCCCTGCTCCTGACAGACAGGTGGTCTGGTTTACTTAATCTTACATTTGAGTTCATAACATTTCAAAATGTTTTCATTTATTCTATCAGTAGGAAGAAACAGAATATCTAAATAGTGTTAAATGTTTAATCCCAGTAATAAGGACAACATCATGATGTTAATAAATGCATATGCAAAAACATGAACAGCAAAATGACTGAAAAGCAAATGCAAATAACAGACATTGTTTAATTTTGCTACTGTTGCAATGATTGCAAATTAAAGCAAAATTGAGGGATAATTTACAAGGCATGCAATTTAAAGTGACATATGTCACCAAAAGCTAGTGATAGTGCATTAAATCTGTAGTGCTGCTGCACAGATTGTAGAATGGCCATTTTCAAAAGCAATTTGGCATATCAAAGGCCATTACAAGTGTTTATAAGACTCACTTGAGGAAGCTGCTGGTTAATTCGGTGATGATAAACAAGCAGAAGCTATTGACTTCCTCCATAAAATCCAATCCTGGAGCAACGGGGGAAACAAAAGGGAAATACGAATGCCAGAAAGAAACCAAAAATCTAAGCAAGCTCTTCAGAGCATGGAGTGTGTTTTGGGCAGTTTATGTCGGAGTGTGAGTGGCTGAAGGCAGCAAAAGAAGAGGGAAATGGAAGCAGCAGGGACAGGGCTGGCCAGAGGTAAGGTGTTTTGTTTTGTTTTGTTTTGTTTTTTGGCAGAGTCTTGCTCTGTTGCTCAGGCTGGAGTGCTGTGGCACAATCTCGGCTCACTGCAACCTCCGCCTCCCGGGTTCCAGTGATTCTACTGCCTCAGCCTCCTTAGTAGCTGGGATTACAGGCACACGCCACCATGCCCGGCTAATTTTTGTATTTTTAGTAGAGATGGGGTTTCACCATGTTGGCCAGGCTGGTCTTGAACTCCTGACCTCAGGTGATCCACCTGCCTTGGCCTCCCAAAGTGCTGGGATTACAGGCATGAGCCACCGCACGTGGCCCAGAGGCAAGCTTTTATTCTTAACTTTTTACTGAAAAATTGCATGCATATTCTAAAACATAAAAAGTATGCAACTCAGCAATCACCAAGGTAAGTACTTTTCAGATCAAGACAGAGAACATTAGCAGCATCAAGGTCCAGGCAACAAACAATACCAACACCCAGAAGCCTTCCTCCTGCCCTAACCTGGGCTACTCTCCCCAGAAAGGTCAGTAATTGACTTTTGGCTGTTTTTGAACTTCCCTACGTAGGTAGAGTCATTCCCTTTTGCATCTGGTATGTTTAGCTCAAAGTTACATGGAAAGATTCAGACATTAGTTCTAAAAGTTATTCATTGTAGTTCTAAAAATTATTATTGATATGTATCTTTATTATTTAATATTTTAGTTATATTATATCATATTTATTATTTATATATTGCTATTGTTTGAAGGTTTGCATCCCTTCAAAATTCATGTTGAAACTTAATCCCCAATGCAATAGTATTAAGAGGTAGAGACTTCCCTAGATGATTAGATCATGAGGGCTCTGCCCTTATAAGAGGACTTAAGCAAGTCTTTTAGGCCTTCTTTTGCTCTTTGACTCCTTTGCCATGTGAGGATGCAGCAAGTAGCACCACCTATAAAGCAGAGAGCAAGACTACTAGACAACAAATCTGCTGGCAGCTTGATCTTGGACTTCCCAGCACCTAGACCTGCAAGAAATAAACTTCTGTTGTTTATAAATTACCCAGTCTAAGGTATTTTATTATAGTAGCCTGGACAGACTAAGATATGTATTATTTATTATTTTACTGTACATAGCAGTTTACTATTATGTATAAATATATCAAATCTTTTTTATCATACTCTTAATGGTCATTAGGGTTGTTTCTAGTTTTTGCTACTATGCAAGAAAAAAAGCTGCTAAAATTTTCTCGTACATATTTCTCTGGTGCAAATATATACTTGTTATACTGGATCTGTGCCCAAAATCATTTAAATTCTTGCCATTATAGGAAGAAAATGAGGATAATGATGTTTAAGAAATCATCAAAAATAAATAAAACAAAATAAATCATATAACTAATATTTTTTCTATTTTATATATATATGTCCAACAAAAGAAAACTTGATCAATCAATAGAAAGTGATAATGAAGGAAAAAGAGGACTAGAAGATACAATAGATAAAAAGTGTGAACTAAAATAACAAGAGTGATTTTTAAAATAACAATAACTTAAATAAATATAAATGGGTTAAACATCAATTCAAAGACAGTAATTATTTGGTTTTATTTAAACTGCACAAGATACAATAATACCGATGGGACATATTTTGATAAAAAAGTATAACAGTGGTTGAAAATCAAATATTGAAAAATTATACCAAGTAAATATAAATATAAACAAAGACAGATGGGGTAACAATCTTATATGACAAAGTAAAATTTAAAGCAAAATACGATATAAATACAGTGTAAGTTGAAAGGATATTGTATATATAAAGAGAGAAAAATTAGAAATAAATATCACAGGATATATGCACAAATTATACATCCTCAAGTCATAGTAAGCATCAACTGATATAACTGCAAGTAGTAATACGTGCCATGTCAGTAATCGCTTTGGAAACTTTAATGTAATCCTCTCATAAACTGAAGGTACAAAAAGATGAAACTTAAGCATTAATACTAGGATTACAAATGACATAAATAATAAGTTTAATCTATTAGATATATGTAAAATTCTACATTTAACAGAGAATAAACATTTTTAGCAGGATTAATATATTAACAAAATATATTCTTTGTTAAACCACAAAGAAGTTTCAATTAACTTCAAAGTATGAATAACAGAGCATATGCTTTCTTGCAAAATACTATAAACTTACGTATTAAAGCAAAAAGATAACTAAAATTTTCCATAGGTTTTTAAGCTAGAAAATGTATTATTAAATAACTCACTTGCTAAAAAAATGCTAATGGAAATTAAAAAAAAATTTACAAGTGATTGATAACAAAAACACTACAGACCAGTGCTTGTAAGATGCGGCTAAAACAGTAAGAAACCAATATACAATCCTAATCAAGATTTTAGTTGGATATAATGAGAAACGTGATAGACTTTTTCTAAATTAAAAATAAACATATTGTAAAAGAAAACATATGAAAGCCTTCAGAATGTGGCCTATGGGACAGGAATGAAAGAAAAAATACAAAGAAAAATATAGGCATTGCTCTAGCCATTCAACTAATTTAATTAGATAACTTATAAGAAAAATACGTTTCATGTAAATAATTCAGAAAAAAATGTATGCAAATTGATTTGTTATAGTGTTATTTACAGTGAGAATATATTTTCATTGTTCTTAACATCCAACAACAGAAGAATAACACACTGGATTAATAAAAGGAAATATTATGCAGGCATTAGCATGAGACAGATTACATACATGTGTCTGCAATGAACTTTTTAAAACAACTATTTCTGGTAAAAATAAACTAGCTTCATAAAATGCATTTAATATAGTTTATGATATTACAGACCCTAATTCTATGTAAACTGGATGATGTATGTCTGAATAAAAATAAGATACAGAGACAATATGAAGTGTTATGATAGAATGAGGTTAACATAATTACCTAATATAACCTTTTAGTTTCTTTAAATATCATATGACACTTTCTTGACAAATTTAGACAAAAACACTTGTTTTAGTTTGCAATCCTAGGGATTTGCTTTAGCATATTTATAAAAGAAAATATGAGTTATACAATGTTAGATGGGAAGTTGTTCAGTTGTCAACTATCTATGCTATGGTGGAATGCCCAAATATGACCATTATATACAGGGCAACTTATTTTATCTTCATTATACCTTGTGTTCATTTATTGATTCCATCCTCATGACCTTAGGTTTATTCTGTGTATATATTATTGCATTCAATTCGGTAGAAAGTTGTGGAGAATCTAGTGAAAAAAAGTGTTGGATTAATACAAAAATTAGTCGGGTGTGGTGGCTGGTGCCTGTAATCCCAGCTACTCCAGAGGCTGAGGCAGGAGAATCGCTTGAACTCAGGGGGCGGAGATTGCAGTGAGCCGAGACCGCGGGCCACTTCACTGCAGCCTGGGCTTAAGAGTGAAACTCCGTCTCCGCGGGGTCGGGGGGGAAGAGATATGAGGAAAATTGCTTTTCTTGACACTAGGAGACACTGCTATACTGTAATAATAGTGTGGCGATTGTTGTTGACCTGTTTAGGTGTTATTTTTTCCCCTGTTGTTTTCTTCAAGAATACGACCAAAATACAAATTTGGAAAGAGGGCTGTGAGCCTAAGAAGGATAACAATGAACACCCTAAATTCATTTTCTTATAATATTGAGCTCCTTGCTGGCCACAAAAAGACCAAACAAACCAAAATAAATCTGGCAGAAACCTACAAACAAAATTAATTACCATTATGACTTTCAGTCCCTTTTCTCTTATAATTTATTAAGCCCTATCTCTATTTTCTCAATTACTAGAAAAACCATCTGTATCCTGCCTACTCAAGACTTCATGGCACTTTTCCATATCTTTAGAAATATCACTATACACACATGTACGCACAAATGCGCGCGCGCGCGCACACACACACACATATACACAGAACTAGGCTGATGAGATAGTGTTTCAAGAAGTCCTTGTCAGCAACAGTCCAGTTCAAAGCATCTGCAAACCTACAGGCAGCCCTGTAATTGTCATAAAGTCAGAGCTTGAGGTGAGCAGCTGGCTTGGAAAGTTTGGGTAGGTGAATTGCTTTGTAGCTGATTTCAGTGGCAAGTACACTTGAATTGTTTATTTCAAGTGTCTTGGGGTTGTCTAGTGGAGACTGTATAAGGGGCAAAAGCTATAAACTTCAAATAACCCACTGGAACTACTTACTGGTTAAAATCTCTTCTGTTGTATTAGCTGGATGTCAGATGACCCTTTCAAGTTTTGAACTTTTAGAAACCATTTTGATTTCATAGTAGTCTATATATGTATTAATTAAAGGTAGTAGTTTTAAAATCCATTTCTTTAAGGACATTTTAGTGTTCAGAGGAGTAGATTTGGGTAGAGATGCTGAAACCTGACAAATGGTACATTCTTGAGAAAGAAGAAGAAAATACAAGGAAGCCTCATTGCCATTAGTAAGAGAACTAAAGCTCGAAGTTCCAAAAAGACTATGAAAACTTCATCACCAAAGCCGTAAGATGGCATGTATGCACAGAAATATGCTGAGAAGTTATAGAACATTCTATTGCCAAGAAATATTTAGGGCACCCTGCGCAGAAGTCCGAGTGATAATCTCATCACTAGTATGAAGTCATTTAATAATTAATATTATACCTTTTAATTACATGATAATTATAATTCCTGCTCTAAACAAGAAGCATGAACCACAATTTAACCTTGAGAAGTAATTAAATATGTCTGAAGAGTTTCCATGTCTGTTGTATAAAGTGGCTGGATTATATTCATGTTCAACAACAAGTTATTAACAACCTAGGATATACAGGTGTTTTAATGTAATGTTTTAAAACATCTATTTTAACAATGTTTATTAAGTGTCTTCCTTCTGCCTGGCACTGAGAGATATAACAGTAAACAAGACATAGTCTTTAAGGGAAACTGACAAGTGAAACATTACAAGGTGGAATAATGAGCAGATAAACACAGAACACTGACAGAACTATAAAGACAAATAATGCAGGCTTAGACAATATGGAAACAATTTTAAGAGGAAAGGACATCTATTTACATTGAGACAATTACGTGTGTTACTTCATCTTTATTAACAACCCTTTAAGTTAGGTAATGTGATCTCTATTTTATAGATAAGATTGAGGTTTAAATAATATATACCTCATAATTAAATATATACATACATAGAGAAAATATTTTATATAAATACATATATAAAGTAAATAATATATATTCATATATATCATACATATATACATATAAATGAGTTAAAATAATATATGCATAGACAGATGGAGTGGTGTTCTTCAAATCTTTATAGTAGTTCTTTGTCTCAGTGGTGTGATTTCAAATGAATTTTAATTTCATCTATATACCTTCCTGCATTTAAAAATGTTAAACGTATTTGCACGTGAAGCTATTTCAAAACATTTTAGGCCGGGTGCGGTAGCTCACGCCTGTAATCCCAGCACTTTGGGATGCCGAGGTGGGCGGATCACGAGGTCAGAGTTCGAGACCAGCTTGACCAACATGGTGAAACCCGTCTCTACTAAAAATAAAAAAATAGCTGGGCGTGGTGGCACATGCCTGTAATCCCAGCTACTCAGGAGGCTGAGGCAGGAGAATCGCTTGAACCCAGGAGGCGGGGAGGTTGCAGTGAGCCGAGATTGCGCCACTGCACTCCAGCCTGGGCGACAGAGCAAGACTCTGTCTCAAAAAAAAAAAACAAAAACACATTTTATATAAGTATAAGATATATATATGCATATGTATATGTGATATGGAAATGTTATGCACCATAAATATGTATAAGAAATGAGATATATGATCATGATATATGTGTAGATATAACTTACACACATTTGCAACTTTTTTTTTCTATTTCTTCTAAAAAAATGGGATACATGTGCAGAACATGCAAGTTTGTTACATAGGTATACATGTGCCACGGTGGTTTGCTGCACCTATTGACCCATCCTCTAAGTTCCCTCCCCTCACCCCCTACCCCTCAACAGGCCCTGGTGTGTATCGTTTCCCTGTGTCCATGTGTTCTCAGTGTTCAACTCCCACTTATGACTGAGAACATGCGGTGTTTGGTTTTCTGTTCCTGTGTTAGTTTGCTGAGGATGATGGCTTCCAGCTTCTTCCATGTCCCTGCAAAGGACATGATCTCATTCCTTTTAATGGCTTCATAGTATTCCATGGTTTATATATAACACATTTTCTTTATCCAGTCTATCATTGATGGGCATTTGGGTTGGTTCCATGTCTTTGCTATTGTAAATACTGCTGCAATAAACATACATGTGCATGTGTATTTATAGTAGAATGATTTATATTTCTTTGGGTATATACCCAGTAATGGGATTGCTGGGTCAAATGGTATTTCTATGTCTAGATCCTTGAGGAATCGCCATACTGTCTTCCACAATGGTTGAATTAGTTTACATTCCCATAAACAGCATAAAAGCATTGCTATTTCTCCACAGCCTCACCAGTGACTATTGTTTCCTGACTTTTTAATAATCGCCATTCTGACAGGCATGAGATGGTATCTCACTGTGGTTTTGATTTGCATTTCTCTGGTGATCAGTTTTTGTTGAGCTTTTTTTCATATGTTTGTTGGCCATGTAAATGTCTTCTTTTGAGAAGTGTCTGTTCATATCCATTGCCCCCTTTTTGATGGGATTGTTTGTTTTTTTCATGTAAACATATTTAAGTTCCTTGTAAATTCTGGATATTAGATGTTTGCCAGATGGGTAGGTTGCAAAAATTTTCCCCCATTCTGTAGGTTGCCTGTTCACGCTGATGGTAGTTTCTTTTGCTGTGCTGAAGCTCTTTAGTTTCATTAGATCCCATTTGTTAATTTTGGCTTTTGTTGCAATTGCTTTTGGTGTTTTAGTCATGAAGTCTTTGCCCATGCCTATATCCTGAATGGTACTGCCTAGGTTTTCTTCTTGGGTTTTACATTTAAGTCTTTAATCCATCTTGAGTTAATTTTTGTCTAAGGTGTAAAGAAGGGGTCCAGTTTCAGTTTTCTGCATATGGCTAGCCAGTTTGCCCAGCACCATTTACTTAATAGGAGATCCTTTCCCCCATTGCTTGTTTTTGTCAGGTTTGTTGAAGATCAGATGGTTGTAGATGTGTGGTGTTATTTTTGAGGTCTCTGTTCTGCTCCATTGGTCTATATGTCTGTTTTGGTACCAGTACCATGCTGCTTTGGTTACTGTAGACCTGTAGTATAGTTGGAAGTCAGGTAGTGTGATGCCTCCAGCTTTGTTCTTTTTGCTTAGGATTGTCTTGGCTATATGGGATCTTCTTTGATTCTGTATAAAATTTAAAATAGTTTTTTCTAATTCTGTGATGAATATCAATGGTAGTTTGATGGAAATAGCATTGAATCTATAAATTACTTTGGGCAGTATGGCCATTTTCACAATATTGATTCTTCCTATCCATGGGGATGGAATGTTTTCCATTTCTTTGTGTCTTCTCTTATTTCCTTGAGCAGTAGTTTGTAGTTCTCCTTGAAGAGCTTCTTCACATCCCTTGTTAGCTGTATTCCTTGGTATTTTATTCTCTTTGTAGCATTTGTGAATGGGAGTTAATTCATGATTTGGCTGCTTGTCTATGGTTGGTGTAAAGGAATGCTTGTGATTTTTGCACATTGATTTTATATCCTGAGACTTTGCTGAAGTTGCCTATCAGTTGAAGAAGTTTTTGTGCTGAGACGATGGGGTTTTCTAAATATAAAATCATCTTGTCTGCAAACAGAGACAACTTGACTTCCTCTCTTCCTATTTGAATACCCTTTATTTCTTTCTCTTGCTTGATTGCCCTGGCCAGAACTTCCAATACTATGTTGAATAGAAGTGGTGAGAGAGGGCATATCGGTTTTCAAAGGGAATGCTTCCAGCTTTTGCACATTAAATATGATACTGGCTGTGTGTTTGTCATAAATAACTCTTATTATTTTGAGATATGTTCCATCAATACCTAGTTTATTAAGAGTTTTTAACATGAAGTGATGTTAAATTTTATCAAAGGCCTTTTCTGCATCTATTGAGATAATCATGTGGTTCCTGTCTTTGGTTCTGTTTATGTGATGGATTAGGCTTATTGATTTGTGTATGTTGAACTAGCCTTGCATCCCAGGGATAAAGCCAACTTGATCGTGGTGGATAAGTTTTTGGATGTGCTGCTGGATTCGGTTTGCCAGTATTTTATTGAGGATTTTCACATCGATGTTCATCAGGGATATTGGCCTGAAGTTTTATTTTTTTGTTGTGTCTTTGCCAGGTTTTGGTATCAGGATGATGCTGGCCTCAAAAAATGAGTTAGGGAGGAGTCTCTCCTTTTCAATTGTTTGGAATAGTTTCAGAAGGAATGGTACCAGCTCCTCTTTGTATTTCTGGTAGAATTCAGCTGTGAACCCATCTGGTCCTGGACTTTTTTGGTTGGCAGGCTATTAATTAGTGCCTCAATTACAGAGCTTGTTATTGTTCTATTCAGGGATTCAGCTTCTTCCTGGTTTAGTCTTAGAAGGGTGTATCTGTCCAGGAATTTATCCATTTATTCTAGATTTTTTAGTATCTTTGCCTAGGGGTGTTTATAGTATTCTCTGATGGTAGTTTGTATTTCTGTGGGGTCAGTGGTGATGTCCCCTTTATCATTTTTTACCATGTCTATTTGATTCTTCTCTGTCTTCTTCATTAGTCTAGCTAGAGGTCTATCTATTTTGTTAATTTAAAAAAAAAACATCTCCTGGATTCGTTCATTTTTTGGAGGGTTTTTCATGTCTCTATCTCCTTTACTTCTTCTCTGATCTCAGTTATTTCTTGTCTTCTGATAGCTTTTGAATATTTTCCTCTTGCCTCTCTGGCTCTTTTAATTGTGATGTTAGGGTGTTGATTTGAGATCTTTCTAGCTTTCTGATGTGGGCATTTAGTGCTATAAATTACCCTCTTAACACTGCTTTAGCTGTGTCCCAGAGATTCTGATACATTGTCTCTTTGTTCTCATTGGTTTCAAAGAACTTGATCTTTGCCTTAATTTCATTAATTACCCAGGAGTCATTCAGGAGCAGATTGTTCAATTTACATGAAATTGTGTGGGTTTGAGTGATTTTCTTAATCCTGAGTTCTAATTTGATTGCACTGTGGTCTGAGAGACTGTTATGATTTCTGTTCTATTGCCTTTGTTGAGGAATGTTTTACTTCCAATTTTGCGGTCAGTTTTAGAATAAGTACCACATGGAACTCAGAAGAATGCATATTCTGTTGATTTGGGGCACAGAGTTCTGTAGACGTCTACTAGGTCCACTTAATCCAGAGCTGAGTTTAAGTCCTGAATATCATAGTTAATGTTCTGTCTCATTGATCTGTCTAATACTGACAGTGGAGTGTTAAAGTCTGCCACTATTATTGTGTGGGAGACTACATCTCTTTGTAGGTCTCTAAGAACTTGTTTTATGAATCTGGGTGCTTCTATATTGGGTGCATATTTATTTAGAATAGTTAGCTCTTCTTGTTGAATTGTTCCCTTTACCGTTATGTAATGGCCTTCTTTGTCTTTTTTTATCTTTGTTGGTTTAAAGTCTGTTTTGTCAGAGACTAGGATTGCAATCCCTGCTTTGTTTTGCTTTCCATTTGCTCGGCAAATTTTCTTCCATTCCTTTATTTTGAGCTGATGTGTGTCTTTGCACGAAAGATGGGTCTCCTGAACACAGCACACTGATGGCTCTTGACTCCTTATTCAATTTGCCAGTCTGTGTCTTTTAATTGGGGCATAATAGCACATTTATATTTAAGATTAGTATTTTTAACATGTGAATTTGATTCTGTCATCATGGTGTTGTTTGGTTATTTTGCATACTAGTTGATGGAGTTTCTTCGTAGTGTCATTGGTCTTTATATTTTGGGGTGTTTTTGCAGTGGCTGGTACCAGTTTTTCCTTTCCCTATTTAGTGCTTCTTTCAGGAGCTCTTGCAGGGCATGCATGGTGGTAAGGAAATCCCTCAGCAGTGGCTTGTCTGGAAAGGATTTTATTTCTCCTTCACTTATAAAGCTTAGTTTGGCTGGATATGAAATTCTGGGTTGAAAATTCTTTTCTTTAAGAATGTTGAATATTGGCCCCCAATCTCTTCTGGCTTGTAGAGTTTCTGCTGAGAGGTCCGCTGTTAGTCTGATGGGCTTCCCTTTGTAGGTAACATGGACTTTCTCTCTGATTGCCTTTAATAATTTTTCCAGGAGAATCTGATTGTCAGGCCTCTGAGCCAAAGCTCAGCCATTGTAACCCCTGTGACCTGCCCATATATGTCCACATGGCCTGCAGGAGCCAAGAAGTCTGGAACAACCGAAAAACCACAAAAGAAGTGAAACAGCCAGCTCCTGCCTTAATTGATTGACCAACCTTACGACATTCCACCATTATGACTTGTTCTTGCCCTGCCCCAACTCATCAATCGACCTTGTGACATTCTTCTTCTGGACAACGAGTCTTATGATCTCCCCACCATACAACTTGTGACCTTCTCCCCTGCTAACAATAGATAACCACCTCTAACTGTACTTTCCACTGCTTACCCCAGTCCTATAAAGCTGCCCCCTCCTATCTCCCTTCACTGACTCTCTTTTTGGACTCAGCCCAGTTGCACCCAAGTGAATAAACAGCCTTATTGCTCACACAAACCCTGTTTAGGTGGTCTTCCATACGGACACGCATGACACTGATGATTATGTGTCTTGGGGTTCATTTTTTTGTGGAGTATCTTAATGGCGTTCTCTGTATTTCCTGAATGTGCACATTGGCCTGTCTTGGTAGTTTGGGGAAGTTCTCCTGGGTAATATCCTAAAGAGTGTTTTCCAGCTTGTTTCCACTCCCCTGGTCTCCTTCTGGTGCTCCAACCAATCGTAGGTTCGGTCTTGTTATGAAGTCCCCTATTTCTTGGAGGCTTTGTTTATTCCTTCTCATTCTTTTTTCTCTATTCTTATTTGCATGTCTTATTTCAGTAAGGTGGTCTTCAGACTCTGATATCCTTTCTTCCACTTGGTCTATTCAGCTGTTGATACTTGTGTATGCTTCATGAAATTCTCATGCTGTATTTTTCAGCTCCATCCAGTCATTTATGTTCCTCTCTAAACTGGTTATTCTAATTAGCAATTCCTGTAACCTTTTATCAAGGTTCTTAGCTTCTTTGCATTGGGTTAGAACATGCTCCTTTAGCTAATTGTAGTTTTTTATTACCTGTCTTCTGAAGCCTACTACTGTCAATTCGTCCATCTGATCCTCCGTCCAGTTCTCTGCCCCAATGGAGAGACATTGCGATCATTTGGAGAAGAGGTACTCTGGCCTTTTGGGTTTTCAGCATTTTTTCATTGATTCTTTCTCATCTTAGTGAGTTTGTCTAGTTTTGGTCTTTGAGACTGCTGACTCTTGGATGGGGTTTCTGTGGGGGCCTTTTTTGTTGTTGTTGATGCTGTTGTCACTTTCTGCTTGTTTGTTTTTCTTTCAATAGTCAGGTCCCTTCTGTAGGGTTTCTGCAGTTTGCTGGGGGTTCAGTTCAGGCCCTATTCAACTGATTCACTCCCATGCCTGGAGATGTCACTCCAAGGAGGCTGGAGAGCAGCAAAGATGGGTGCCTGCTCCTTCTTCTGTGACCTCAGGCCTTGGGGGCACCAACCTGATGCCAGCAGGATTGCTCCTGAATAGGGTGCCTGACAACCCCTGTTGAAGCGTCTCACCCAGTTGGGTGGCACGGGGAGCAAGACCTGTTTAATGAAGCACTTTGTCCCTTGGTGTGTTTTTCTGGGGGGAAACCCACTCATCGGGGCTTCCTGGATTCCTCAGAACTACAAGGAGGAGAGGGTAAGTCTGCTGGTCCTCAGATACTGTGGCCACCACTCCCCCTAGGGGCTCAGACCCAGGGAGATCTGAACTCTGTCCCTGAGCCTCTGGCTGGAATTATTGGAGATCCTGTGGGGAAGCCCTACCCACTGAGGAAGGAAGGGTCAGAGTTAGGCCTGAAGGGGCACTCTGGTTGCAGACTGCCACAGCCAGTGTGTTGGGCTGTGGGGACAAGTCTTGGGACTAAGCCATTCAGCCTCCCTGGCTCCAGAAGGGGAAAAGCGCAGCCTGGAGCTATACAAATGGATGTCGCTGTTCCCCTGTCCAGGGAGCTTAGCTTGTTAGGCAGTTGCCAGTCCCAGTGCTGGCTGCTGCCCCTCCCACAAGGAACTCAAATGGCTTAGACACTAGGCAGCCACAGCCAGTGCTGGTTGCCCCTACCTCCGGAAGTTCAGTAGGATTAAGCAGATTCCAGCTGAGAGGCTGTAAGAATCTGTATATTCCGGGGTTAGGATGCTAGGACACAAGTAAAATATTATCATTTTCAGGCAGGATGGTTGTATACCTAGGTAATAGGCTGATATTTTAAGTTATCTTTTTTAGTCCACATAAAAGACAAAAAAAAATTCTTAGATTCATTTTTTTTTTCTCTCCACCATGCTACATAAAGTCTTTTCAAATCTGGAGAAGAAGGGGAGTGAGGGGTTAACCAGGATATTGAGATGCCTGTGGTGCAGAGCTCTGAAGAAGGACCCCATTATTTTTGTACTCTACATCTCCTAATAAATACAAGAATGCTGGTGATAGAATTCACAGAAGTTTAAGGCTCTGAAAGTAGCAGAAGCTTTCACTCTCACATAGAATCTTAGAAAAGAGAGAAAGGTCTTGGAACTGCCCCTTTATCTTAACACTGGACAGAACAGTCTTATGGTAGGAATGGTGAGATGTTATGTCTAAGCAAAGATCTGAACATTTCCCCAGGTAATCTCTGTGACCTCTGAATGATGTGAAAGAACACTTGAAGGTTGCCAAGGGCTTCATTAAAATGGACTCGGTGTTATCCATAGAGAGGTTTTTGTGTACATGGATGGGTTTACAGATGCAGTCTTAGGATGAATAATGGAACTTATATCCAGAGGTTGAATGGGAACATGTATATCTAAGGGGATGCTAGTATGGAGGAATGACTACAGTTCAGCGGAAGCTTGGGTCATACATCTCTATTAGTGACAGCATAGGAAAAATGACCAGCCCAAAGTCCATGAGATAATATCCACATCAGAAGATGCCAGTGTGGACAGATGACTCCTCTCGTAGTGCCATGATGCTAATTAGAAAATGAGTCAAATGCCACTCTCAGATTAATAAAAGATTTTAATAGAGTGATCAAATATTACATATTTATATTCACATTAATTTTTTACATAAAATAATAATAATAATCTTCCCATTTAACAAGAATAATCAGTTAATGATAGAAATAAGGAAAGAAAAAACTCATATTATTAATAAAACACTCAGAAATACTTTTAAATGGAAGTTTACATCTTCTCTAAAAAGACCTATAGTATTTCACTGACAACTACAGATGAATAATGAATGTTGAGAAGACTGATAGAACAAATGCAAATTCCTGCCTACTTAAAACGTCAGGAAACAACAGGTGCTGGAGAGGATGTGGAGAAATAGGAACACTTTTACACGGTTGGTGGGACTGTAAACTAGTTCAACCATTGTGGAAGTCAGTGTGGCGATTCCTCAGGGATCTAGAACTAGAAATACCATTTGACCCAGCCATCCCATTACTGGGTATATACCCAAAGGATTATAAATCATGCTGCTATAAAGACACATGCACACGTATGTTTATTGCGGCACTATTCACAATAGCAAAGACTTGGAACCAACCCAAATGTCCATCAATGATAGACTGGATTAAGAAAATGTGGCACATATACACCATGGAATACTATGCAGCCATGAAAAAGGATGAGTTCATGTCCTTTGAAGGGACATGGATGAAGCTGGAAACCATCAGTCTCAGCAAACTATTGCAAGGGCAAAAAAACCAAACACCACATGTTCTCACTCATAGGTGGGAATTGAACAATGAGAATACTTGGACACAGGAAGGGGAACATCACACACTGGGGCCTGTCATGGGGTGGGGAGAGGGAGGAGGGATAGCATTAGGAGATATATCTAATGTAAATGACAAGTTAATGGGTGCAGCACACCAACATGGTGCATGTATACGTATGTAGCAAACCTGTATGTTGTGCACATGTACCCTAGAACTTAAAGTATAATAAAAAAATTGTAAATTTAACACAATTGAAATTAACATTATAATGGGTAATTTATAATTCTTAAAGTTCTTTGGAAAATAAACAAATATCATTTTTAAGATTATATAAACAAGAGCTAGGATTAGCCCCAACTTTGTAAAGTTTTAATAATTCAATAAAATATATTTAAATCTATATAAGTGGAAAAATAAAACTAACTTTAACATGACACTTTTATATATGAAACTATTATGATAAAGGCATGTAGCAGCATGGGTTGTTGGAAAAGGGTTAGAATGTTCACTAAATCCTGTTATGAGAATTACTTAGAGTTCAAATTAGGTTATCAAGATCATATCTCATTTTTTTGATTCTTCTTTTGTATGTGATTATTTTATTCTCAGTTTACCCCGTATAATCACAAACATGACCATGGGCAACTTCAGGCAGAGAAAAGGACATATTCCCCCTCGGGCTGTACAGAAGTACCTGGTTGATTTTCACTGGACTGAAGGCAGATACCCATTCGTGGATAAATTCATTGACTCTGCCCAAGTCCAGGTTACTTATGTACAATAAAGGTCCCTATGCTACTATCCAAGGAAGGTTGACTTACTCCCCAATGGAAAATCAGGATGCTGTTAACAGAGGAAGAGGGAATTAGTTTGATACAGGTAAGAAACAACCGATATCTGCAAGAGTTAGTAATTTAAAAACAAACACAAGCTAACAAATAATTAAATTTACGGATGCATCTAAGGGCAAATTGAAAAAAATCAAATCATAAGAAATATGAAATGAGATAAATATAAATATTTGTTAAATTTCCAAGGAGAGAGGAATTGTTCTGAGCTTAATATTGATGGAGCAATCTATGAAGTAAAGATGAATACATAGAAATGCAAACTGATTTTTCTATATTCAAAATAAATACAGCCACATTCTCTAAAATTTGTCATTTTTTTCAGATTTTGATATTTTTGCTATATAAAAATTTTTATTTTTATTTAACCAAACGTGTAGGTTTCTATCTTTTTTCTCACTGATTTTTATACTGAAAAAGTCTATCTCTCACTCATAGCCCCAATTAAATATTAACAACAAACTTTTGCAATAAAATATGAAACAACATAAACAGAAGCATAGAGGGTGAGCTAAAATGTAATAGATAAGCATGATATAATATTATTTATCCATTGCTAACATTCTATATGTAAAGTAAATAATACTTTGCATAGTGAAAATCTAGAAATAAAAATAAAGGAAGAAAAGGGGTATTGAGAAAGTAAAACTTGAATAAAAATTAAAGTAGGTGAAGGAGCAAAGCATGAGAATGGGTAGAGGAAGAGCCATGGCAGAGGAAACTGCAAGTGAGTTACTTGCAAGCCTGACACATTTGAAGACAGTGTAATAAAGCAAAGTGAGAAACCAGTTTTAAAAATTTAGTAAAAAGAATAATGAATATATTTGTGCACATACACTCTCAATCATGTATAAATATGTATAGAAAACTCCTAGTTGGAAAACTAGAAAATGATAAAAGTAGTACTAAGGATGATTTTGTTCAATTTTCGCTTTTCTATAATTTCAATTTTTTACAAAAAACATATTTTCCTTTTACACGAGTTTTCCTTTTAAAACTCATTGAACAGGTACAGATTTAGCAACTGAAAGAACTGCACAATTTAAAACCATGAAATGAAACCACATACCTGATATTAATTACCAAATTTCCAATGTAAAAGCATGCTGAGTTCTTAGTCTTGTACAAAAACTGATGAATACAGATTCTCATCAACAAAATGTTTTTCATTCTCTTCCCAGAATTGCTCAGCTAACAAATAACCAGACAAGCAACTTACTGTCTTATGGTGAGAACATCAGCCTTGTGCTTAATTTAATTTATGACTTCATAGCAACTTGCCAAATTTGAGATAATATCTTCTCATTCCTATTAGTTCAGTGAAATATCTATAAAGGCACATTTGAACCCTTAGAAGATGGCAAGGCTCAGTCCCTGAAATGGGATTATAGTTCCTTCTTTGCCAGAGCGTTGACGGATGGGTATCAATCTCATACCTCCAGAGCACAGAATGTGTGCACAGCAATTACACAGGGACAAATGTGTTTAAAGAGCACACTCTGGTTCTGCCAGCTAGATCAATAAGTGACAACCGAGAGTTGGAATTATCAAGACATGGTGGGTCTGGAAATTGCTTTTAACCTTTGCCTTCATTTATTACTGCCAACCCCTTAGAGGAAACATTTAAAATATGAGTGACCAAATGGCACTATGAAATTCTAAGTGGGCTACTATGTATGTAGATGGGTTACCGGAATTGTTGGGTCTTAAGCTGAGTCTCTTTCTCTTCACGTATCATCTCCAGCACATCCCGAAGAACATAGGTGGAAAATGTGTGGTCTGAGTTGTTTTTTCACATGCTGGATGCCTTCAGGTAGCCAGAGACATGTCCACAGAGAGAACAGCACATGCTAAGCATTTTGAAAGGGCGATAAAATGCTTAGTATTCAGTTTGCTTTTAGTTTGTACTGAGCAAGGATTAATCTGAGCTGGTGCCTTTGCCCTCAGCTGAACTCAACCTGGAATTACATCACCCTCACAGGTTCCTGTGATTCAGCCAAATGTTTATTTGCATAAATATAGCCAATAATTGCTTCTTTCAGTTCTGTTTATTCCTCATTGCCATTGGTGATGTATTCATTGTTTCTTTTGGCTTTGGGAATCAGTTAGGGTAACATTAGCTGCCATAACCACCAGTGATTAACACCAAAAAAGCTTGTAGTGTGATAGTTCCAGTTTACAGTGCAATATAGACATACCTAGCCACTAGGTGAATTTCTTCCACATAATCATTTAGGGATTCAGGCTTCTGCTAACTTGATGTTCTGTCATCTGCTAGAGCCCCCAGAGTCCTCCGCATCAAACCCATGAGAGGAAACCAGAATGAAAATGCTCCAACTGATTCTTATAAACTGTAGGTTGAAACCATGTCCTTTCTAGTCTGATTTCATAGGCAAAAAGTAGTCATATGCCCATATGGCATATTGTTGCAGTGGGACTGGGAAATAGAGTTTCTTGCTAAGCAGTTTGTCACTTAACAGTTTCTGGAAGGTGGAATGTGAATTTTTAGGTGAACAGCTAGTTACCTCTGCCAGAGTGACTCTGATTGGGTTCTTGTTAATCTTTAGCAATCTCTAAAAATGGTGTGTCAAAGTGCCAATCCTTTCCCTTCTAGGGGTCAGAACTTTGTTAGCGTAAAGTTTGGAAGGAGAAAAATGACTGCTGACTTTCTTCCAACCATCTCAAGTCCCAGAGCATAGGGTGGCAGACATGTCCTTCACCTGCCCACACAGTTGGGGAAAGACCTATTGCTGGCTCCCTTAGGCAACATCTAGAGATAATACTCTTCACTGTTGGTAGCCTTTCCCACCATTTTCCTCAATAAATATTTCTTATTAGTAATAATCTTAAAATCTTGAGCTGAGGCAGCCTCATATACTAGAAAGAGCATGGGCTTTGAGAATAAGCAAGGGCAATAATAACAACCTGCTTTTGAATTCCTGTTCTTGTTTACTAGTATATGCCCTTGGGTGATGAAATGAAACTGAGTCTGGAATTCTCCATCTTCAAATTGGCAGTACATCTGGTCTCTCATTGAGCCTGACACATTTTTGGCACTATGTAAACCATGTCTATTTTCCCACGCAGATAACAGTTAACAACAAATTGTTCAGAAGCAGAGCATTAGAGAGGTAAACTTTCAAGATGTTCTTTTAGTAATTAATATACCTAAAGCCAGTAAGCTATAAGGCTCATCATAATCTCAAGAGAAATATTGATTCTTCGGTATTTTTTTAAAAGGAGAAAAATACTTTTAAGGTCCACTATAGTATTCTTTAGTTTTTCTGGTAAATTAATTTGAAGGCTGAAGAGATGGAGGAATCATAAACCAGGATGAATGTAAATGTTCTCCAGTCATCCTTTGGAGGAGTAAGAGTGACGCTGGAGCCTTGTTTTGTCATGGCTGGCAACATGTCCCCCTTCGGCAGGGCAACAGCTATCATTTGTACTTTTCTGTGAGGTAACATTCAATTGTTCATTACCATTTATTTCTCCCCAGTCCAGAAGTATGGAATGAGTTGTTTCTAGGCAATCTGCTTCCATTCATCCTCCTTAATCATGAGAAGACAGTATTGAGGCAATTATTTTATTCTATTCTTAAGCACTGTGTGCTATTTCATGCCAAGCATTGTGCTTGCAATTGTAAATAAGACATCTCTGTATTTTTGAACTGCTTATTGCACAACTCTATTTGGATGTCCCTTGCATTCAACAGATCCAAAAGTGAACTCCGTATCAAGTGGGAGATTTAACCAATAAGGCTCAAACATAAGCCTCATAAGCACAGGTTTCCTCCAATGCCATGGAAGTAATGTAGCAGTATGTTCATAGTCACATGGTTTAAATAAGGTGGGCAAATTGCATAAGCTTCAAGCTCCACAAAACCTAGCTTCCTCTTTGTTCTTACCAAGTCTGGCCCTCTCCCAGTATTCTCTCCTCAGAGTGCATGGAACTACCATGCATTCAGTTGCTATAGCCAGACACCTTGGAAGACACCTTTTCTTCACTACTCTCTTTTCTTCACTCCCCTCAGACAAATCAACTATTTGATTTGTTCATCATCAACAATGCCACTCTTAACTCCTAAATTCAAGCAGGTCTATTTCTCAATATTCTCAGTAAAAGTATCCTATTCAGACTTTCATTTTCTCACCCACATTAACACAATAGGTCCTTAAGTAGTCCTGGTAGACGGATATGTGAGAAGTACTATTATAAAGTACATTGCCAAGCAGATAAAGAAATTCTTGAGAAATATTAGCAATTATGAATGTACTGAAGCAACTGGAAATTTATTCAATAACATGAGCAAATACACTTGGACATAATAAATTAAAAATCAAGTTTCCAAAGAATGTATATAGAATTTCCCTCATTTCCTGTTTAAAAAAATTTACCCCCTCCCCACTCTTTCTTATTCACCAAAATTTTAGCAGGGTTTAGATTTGGCTTATAGGATTATTAATGATGTTTTTCTTTAGTGTTAGTTTCTATTTTCTACAATGAGTATATATTACTTTTGTAAGTAAACAAGAAAAAGATAGCAAATGCATAGTCCAGAGTGTCTACAATGAAGTCTGCTTATTCATTTCAGGTTTAGTAAATAATATATTATAATCTGGTACACATGCAAAAGGCCATGGGCTTCTCAGAGACTGGAGGTTCCCAGACATGGAGAAGTAAGCAATGAGAATGTTGACAGGAAAGGTACATTTTGGAAGATACAGCACAGCATTTTGTGCTATGAGAAAGATGGACGCTGAGATCCCTGTGGCTCTAGTTCCTCACAGAGGAACAGCATCAGCGTATTACAGGCTTCTTGACCCTTTTTCAGATATTTTTATCATTTATATCAGACAGACCTGCTTTCAAATTAGTAACACTTATAGTTCATTTAATTTCTCTGCACCTCCTATAACTCAGCCATAAAATGGAGATAATGAAAGTAGCTATTAACATAAGTTGATTTTGAGTATAGTACCTGCTATGTAGTAAACATGCCACAAATGTTATTAGTTATTAATATTCTTCTCCTTTCTGTTGTAAGAGGAAAATTATTTGCTTCCTTCACCTTTCTGAATTGGACAAAAGAAAACATGAGATTAAATTGTCTTAGTAAATATGACACTAATAAAATTGGATATAGTATTATTTGTTTAAGAAATAAACACTCTGTAGCCGGGCGTGGTGGCTCACACCTGTAATCCCAGCACTTTGGGAGGCTGAGGCGGGTGGATCACGAGGTCAGGAGATTGAGACCATCCTGGCTAACACGGTGAAACCCTGTCTCTACTAAAAATACAAAAAATTAGCTGGACATGGTGGTGGGCGCCTGTAGTCCCAGCTACTTGGGAGGCTGAGGCAGGAGAATGGCGTGAACCCAGGAGGTGGAGCTTGCAGTGAGCCGAGATAGTGCCACTGCACTCCAGCCTGGGTGACAGAGTGAGACTCCATCTCAAAAAAAAAGAAATAAACACTCTGTGACTAGCAATCATTCTCCCCCTTCCCCCACACAAACAACCTATCCTACTTGGTAAGACAATATTTATTTTCTGTACAGAATGAATTAATGACCTGTAGTGTTAATGTCATATCTTAAATTTACATTGAATTAATTAAATTTAACAAGTTTTCTAGAGTTTACTAAAGATTTAAGCCCTAATTTTTACATATTTATTTTTTCAACAAGCATTTATTATATATCTCATACTAGCCTAGATGCCAGTGATATTGTTTGGCTGTGTCCCCACCTAAATCTCATTTTGAATTGTAATTCCCACAGTTCCCACGTGTTGTAAGAGGGACCCAGTGGAAGGTAATTGAATCATGGGGGCAGGTCTTTCCTTTGCTATTCTCATGATAGTGAATAAGTCTCATGAGATCTGATGGTTTTAAAAGGAGGAGTTCTCCCGCACAAGCTCTCTCTCTTTGCCTGCTGCCATCCATGTAAAACATGATTTGCTCCTCCTTGCCTTCCACCATGATTGTGAGGCCTCCCCAGCCGCGTGGAACTGTAAGTCCATTTAACCTCTTTCTTTTGTAAATTGCCCAGTCTCAGGTATGTCATTATCAGCAATGTGGGAACAGACTAATACAGCCAGGAACACAAAAATGAATAACATGGCTCCTTCTTGAAAAGGAAACTTTGGCTGGTAGGGATAAAATGGATAATGAAATTATTCTAATACAATGCAACATATAATATTTCAATAATGCCCAAGATAAAAAAAAAGTAGAAAGACTGATCAATTATTTGGTGGTAGTAGAATTTAAGGATGGTTTACTGGAAGCAATGACACCTGAACTAGATTTGAAAGAATGAAGAGATATTTGCAGGTGACCAAGGATAAGGGGAAGAACATTCCACGAAGATAGAGTAAAACAGAAAGTGTCATGAGAGTAAGAAATTACATGGAGCAGTTGGAAAAGTATACAATCTGGAATAACTGGAGTTTTGGAGTAGGGGAATGTTGGAAAGTGGGATTAGAAATGCCAGCAGGGCCAATTTGCCTTGAATTTCATGCTGAAGTTTTAAAATCCACCACAGTAGTAAAATGCAGTTGTTGATAAAAGTTGTTAAATATGGGAGTGATATTTTAGCTAAATAGCTTGTCAAATATGGAGGATGAGTTTGCAATTTATTTAGAGTAAATGTATCATTTCAATGATCTACATATAAGTGGCTGGCATTGTTGCTTACTCAACATGTGACGTTGGACAGTTTAAGTAACCTGTCTGTGCCTTTGTTTCTTTGGCAATAAAATGATCACAATAGGTCCTGACTAAGAAAGTAATAGTAAAACTTTGGATTACTATATGTAAAGTGCCCAGAGTGGTGCATGGCTTATAACAAGGGCTCAATAAATAAAAGCTAATAAAAACTGTCTAAATGAATTTATTTCTTAATGATCCACAATTTGATAAATAAAGGTCAGATGAGACCAAAGAGAAAAAAAACAGATTACAGAGAAATAATTTTCCTGAGTAGGATATAAATATATTCATATAAAAATTATAGTGTTAATAGTATTATATATTCTATGGTTTTATTTCCCAGCCAACTGTGTAAACTTTGTGTTCGGCAAGAATATACAAAAAAAGTTGTGCAAACTTTTGAGGAGAAAACTTAGACAACTTTTCAACAGAATGTGTCATTCACATTCATTCACTTGCATGGCTAAGTGCAGTTTCATCTTTACAGAAACACCAGGTTACTGTTTGCTCAACAGCTTGGAAATCACCAGGTAGAAAATCAATGAGCACATTTCAAACTCAGAGAAACAATGAAAAGGGTAAATGAACTTTGTGTAAATCCTCCAACTCTCATGGCACTTTCTCTGGCCTCCTCCTCAGGATGTTTTATCAAAACACTTAAAAAGCAAGCAAACTCTCATACCTCATGTACATTGAAATTAATGTGCTGAAAAGAAAGAAAATTTGATTTAAATAAGGTGAAAGATGCATCTATTTAATATCTTCAAAGTGATGCAATTCCAGGAAAGACTTAATCTATGAGCTAATTTTTATGCACTTTCAAAAAAGTAACACTATGTGGATTTACTATAATAAAATCTATTTGTCTATAAAACTAAGAAATTGACAATAAATATATTCAATATAAATATGAACATGATTAAATTTCAGCGTGTCAAAATTAATTTTATTTAAAAGAACATAGAATTTAATAATTGAGAAATTGGTGGAAAAAAACAACAGTGATCAGTATTGTAAAATAATTGCAAAGATCTTAAAGAAACTTTTAACTCTTTAACTAAAGATGCATAAAATATTGTATAAAGTGTAAAATAGGACCAGGCTCGGTGGCTTAGCCTGTAATCCTAGCACTTTGGGAGGTGGAGTTGTGCGGATTGCTTGAGCCCAGCAGACCAGCCTGGGCAACATGGTGACACTCTGTCTCTACTAAAAATACAAAAATTAGGCTGAGGTGGTGGTGCATATCTGTGGTCCCAACTATTTGCGAGGCTGAGGTGGGAGGACTGCTTGAGCCCAGGAGGCCAAGGCTGCAGTGAGCCGAGATTGCACTCCAGCCTGTGTGACAATGTGAAAAAAAAAAGTTAATAGTTGTTATGTGGTAGAACATTTCTACATTTCTCTATTTCATAAAGGAAAATATTGTTATTTGCATTTTAATAGACTCATAATTTAAAAATGGAAGTGTAATGCAAAGAATTATTTAGGGAAAATCTACTTTAAAATCCAAGATATAAGCATTGCAATTATTAAAGAAATTGATTTAAACTCCAATGAACAAAATAGATGTCTAAAATTATGAAGAGTGATTTCTCTTCCATTTCAATAAAGGAAAAGCCTCTAGTAACTGTCTTTTTCAATAATGAAAATTTTGGAAAGAGGAACATCATGCTGAGAAACTGTGCAAGGAATATCAAATTCTGTTTTCTGAATATGTCAAAATCTCTATTTCCATATAGTTATTAAAATGTGAGTGAGCAGCAACTTTTATTTTGCTTGTATATTGTTTTAGTGTCTATTTCTGTGTAACAAATCACCTCAACCCATAAAAGCTTAAAAACAGTCATTTTAATATGCTTGAGGACTGGGGGAAGTGGGTTGAGAATTTAGCAAAGCTTACCAAGGAGTGGCTTTGCTTTATTCTCCAATCTGCAGCCTCAGCTGGGAAGACTGGGAGGCTGGAGGTAACTGGATGATTTAGATTTCTCTAGCATATAATCTTTAACATGCTTTGTAAATCTGAGCAAAACAGACCATGTGAATATAATTTTCTCATCTGTAAAATGAAGAAAATAATATTGTGTTTTTCCATAGTTGTACATAACATGTACATGTATGGAATGTGTGTGTACATACATATATATGTGTGTATATTCATGATATCTCTTTCTCTACCTCAAGCCACATTTCCTAAAATAAAACGAATTAACCACCTCAATTTACATGGCAGGAAAATTCAGTTTGCTTATTAACATGAATTCATCTACCAATGAAAACACTTTAAGTGTGTTATGGTGTCTCCAACATTAATACATGTTGAGAGGTAAGATATTTATGTATGCATGCATTTTTAAATTTTAATATAGCTTCCATTTAATTATTTTTGGCATTTTGAATAATTTCCAGGAACTGCAGGATTTAATGAGTCAGTGGATGTCAAATTAGTCTTGTCTTGGGTTGGGATTATGTTGGAAATTTGCATTTTTTTTTTTTTTTTTTTTTTTTTTTGAGACGGAGTCTCGCTCTGTCACCCAGGCTGGAGTGCAGTGGCGTGATCTCGGCTCACTGCAATCTCCGCCTCCCGGGTTCAAGCGATTCTTCTGCCTCAGCTTCTCAAGTATGTGGAACTATAGGCGCGTGCCACCATGCCTGGCTAATTTTTGTATTTTTAGTAGAGACGGGGTTTCACTGTATTGGCCGGGCTGGTGTCGCACTCCTGATCTCGTGATTCGCCGCCTTGGCCTCCCAAAGTGCTGGGATTACAGGCGTGAGCCGCTGCACCCGGCCGAAAATTTGCAATCTTACAACTCCTCACTCTTACCAAATAAGTCATTTGAAGTAAGAACAATAGCATAAGCAAAGGGATTATTTTATTTCTAACACTGTAGGGCACTTTAAGATAATGATTGAAAGTATTGGCTCTGGAGCAGGGCACGGGTTCAAAAGTCAACTTCACAAATAACTGGCTGAAAGACTGGTTGCCTTCCTTAACCTGTCTACATCTTAGTCCCCACATCTGTAAAATGGGGATAATAACCGTGTTACATTACAGGTGTGAGAAATAGATGAATTCGTACATGTCAGGTCTAAGAACAGTAAAAGGCATGCTGGAAGCAGTAAGTATTAGCTGTTATTATTGGCATCATTATTATTACTACAATATCATTTAAGAAGTGGAAGAATAAGTTACAAGCTGAAATTTTATTTCATAGATGTATCATGTTGTTTACAATTAGAACGTATATGACTGAGTGGTAATCCTTTCCTGTTCTTTTATTTCTCTATACTGTCCAACCACCCTTAAAATGGTTTTCATGGATTTCCTGACAATTTCTCTGACATAAGGTGAGGGAAGGGAAAGGAGTTAGATTCCAGATACTTCTCTTTTCAATGCTTAATAAGTCAATTCTTATAAAAACATTTATTTTTTACACACAATGTTCTAAACACAGTGATAGGTCTGGGAGATGTTATATTAAATAATAAAGACACAGTTCATTTTGTCAATGTATTCTCAGTTTTGTGGGAGAATAAGGTGTTTTAAAAGATAAGAATTCCATAAGGTTATACTCCATGACTAAAGGATTAGCATAATGTTCCAGGAAGGTAGGGATTAGCTTGCTCATTCTCCCCTTCAATCATGTCCACGTTTTTCTACTTCTCTGGCCACTTATTTCTGTTTCCTGACCCTACATCAAGTCATCATTATTAGCATTATTTGCTCCTCAAACTGTTCGAGTAACTCTTATCCTTTCTTTAACACTTGGCGTATTTGTCACCTTTCTTTGTAGAACTCTGACATCTACAAGCAGAGTTAAAGTTTCTTGTATTCTTAAGACAACTTTTTATGTGAGAATGGAAATGAAGTTGTAAGTATTTATAATTACAATTTAAAGAAATCTATAATGTAGAACACTTACTAAAACATTTTTATTGTAATATCTTTGCTCTTGACACAGTAAGTTTATAAGGAGCTTTAAAAGATATTGTAATAACATCTGGTATATCATTTTTGAGTTGTACTGAGTTTTTAGCCCATTCCAAGTTATAGTCCCTATAGATGTATATTAACATTTTGAAACATCAAAATGAAATACAGCTTTTCCGGTTTCCATTTTGGAGTTATTTGTGACCTACGCCTAATGAGTAGCAATTCCTGATATGAATTTGTTATACTATCAGAAGCTGAAATATGTATGAATGTTGTAAGAATCAGAATGTAGAGTATCTCTTGTAATAGCTGTTATAAAATAAAGTGATAAGTGTTTGTTCAGCGGGTACACAGTCTCAGTTTGGGATGATAAAAATTTCTGGAGATGGATGGTGGTGATAGTACAACAATGTGAATTCATTTACTACTACTCAACTGTACATTTTAAAATGTTAAAATTTTGTATTATGCATTTCTTATAAAAATAAGAAAGTAAAAACAGTGCATTTGAGTCCTCAATAATATTTAAAAACTAGAAAACTGTAGCACATGTGTAGACATTTCTACAAATTTGTGTATATTCTTCATCAAGTTTTTAGTCAAAGGCCTGTATTCTTTCATTGTACCTTGAATGATCAATACTGCTGTATTACAAGCTCAAGTGGACGAGGCATTGTGAAGAGAATGTAAAAAACAACCTGTTCCTATTGCTAAGGATGTTACTATAAGGAAACAAGCATACAAATATTAACATAAATGACAGAATAAAGTAATTGCTACGATTTATGTATAAAAATTTGGGGAATCAGTGGAAGGAAGTGTTAATTATGATTTGTGGAGACTGGACAAGATCATGTTGCAGAAGTGGTATTTGAGCATAGATGTAAATAATTAATAGGATTTGCTGGCTAATCAGTTTAGAATGGTATTTTATTTTATTTTATTTCTTTATTTCTTTTTCTATTATTATACTTTAAGTTTTAGGATACATGTGCACAACGTGCAGGTTTGTTACATATGTATACATGTGCCATGCTGGTGTGCTGCACCCATTAACTTGTCATTTAGCATTAGGTATATCTCCTAATGCTATCCCTCCCCCGTACCCCTACCCCAAAACAGTCCCTGGTGTGTGATGTTCCCCTTCCTGTGTCCATGTATTCTCATTGTTCAATTCCCACCTATGAGTGAGAACATGCGGTGTTTGGTTTTTTGTCCTTGCGATAGTTTGCTGAGAATAATGGTTTCCAGCTTCATCCATGTCCCTACAAAGGACATGAACTCATCATTTTTTATGGCTGCATAGTATTCCATGGTGAATATGTGCCACATTTTCTTAATCCAGTCTATCATTGTTGGACATTTGGGTTGGTTCCAAGTCTTTGCTATTCTGAATAGTGCCACAATAAACATACGTGTGCATGTGTCTTTATAGCAGCATGATTTCTAGTCCTTTGGGTATATACCCAGTAATGGGATGGCTGGGTCAAATGGTATTTCTAGTTCTAGATCCCTGAGGAATCGCCACACTGTCTTCCACAATGGTTGAACTAGTTTACAGTCCCACCAACAGTGTCAAAGTGTTCCTATTTCTCCACATCCTCTCCAGCACCTGTTGTTTCCTGACTTTTTAATGATTGCCATTCTAACTGGTGTGAGATGGTATCTCATTGTGGTTTTGATTTGCATTTCTCTGATGGTCAGTGATGGTGAGCATTCTTTCATGTGTTTTTTGGCTGCATAAATGTCTTCTTTTGAGAAGTGTCTGTTCATATCCTTCGCCCACTTGTTGATGGGGTTGTTTGTTTTTTTCTTGTAAATTTGTTTGAGTTCATTGTAGATTCTGGATATTAGCCCTTTGTCAGATGAGTAGGTTGTGAAAATTTTCTCCCATTCTGTAGGTTGCCTGTTCACTCTGATGGTGGTTTCTTTTGCTGTGCAGAAGCTCTTTAGTTTAATTAGATCCCATTTGTCAATTTTGTCTTTTGTTGCCATTGCTTTTGGTGTTTTAGACATGAAGTCCTTGCCCATGCCTATGTCCTGAATGGTATTGCCTGGGTTTTCTTCTAGAGTTTTTATGGTTTTAGGTCTAACATGTAAGTCTTTAATCCATCTTGAATTAATTTTTGTATAAGGTGTAAGGAAGGGATCCAGTTTCAGCTTTCTCCATATGGCTAGCCAGTTTTTCCAGCACCATTTATTAAATAGGGAATCCTCTCCCCATTGCTTGTTTTTGTCAGGTTTGTCAAAGATCAGACAGTTGTAGATATGCAGCATTATTTCTGAGGGCTCTGTTCTGTTCCATTGGTCTATATCTCTGTTTTGGTACCGGTACCATGCTGTTTTGGTTACTGTAGCCTTGTAGTACAGTATTTTAGAGAGAAGGAGTAGAACAAACAAAATCACAGAGTTAGGAAGGTGAAAAGTTAAAAACATAAGATAAGGACAGCACATGCTGGGTGGAGCAATGTATTGCGGTATTAGACTAGAGAAGGTGGAAAGAAAACCAAGTCATTGAAATAACTAGATAATGTATTGGGTTTTCCTGCAAGTGATAATGTTGAAGTATTGTGCCTAGACGGCTGAGTTGAGCCATTATAGCAGAGAATTGGTCTGACCACTTACATTGAACTTATTTTTGTGTTATTAATATATGAACATTATATATTATTAATAAAAAGGAAAATGGGTAAAAATTTATTTTACCATTTGGTAAAAAGGAAATTGAAACTGAAACCATTTATCTTGAAACAAATAGATAAAAAACATTTATCCTGTTACTTCCAAGGAGACAAGAAGATCAATTTGAACATCTACTATATGCCAGTCACTGTGTTAGGCATTTTAAAAATCACATCATATATATTAAGACAGTTCTAGATTTGAGTTCAGTTGGGCTATTTGCTTAGCAGCCTAATCTGCATGCTGTAGTGAAGAATGATAGGAAAATACTTTTAGGTGGAATTTTTACAGGTTCTAGCAATGGATACTCACTTTCTGTTTTGAAAATAAAAACTATTCAGGTTAACCCACAGGACTTTATAAAATATTTAATCTTTTACCCAAAGTTATTTAATCCTAACAATACAAAACTATAAATCTTATTTTAGAGAGCCATATTCTTGTCATCATAAATGCTGTAACTTTGAGTATTCTATGAAATATATGGGTGTATAAATATTTATAAGTTCTTCACTCACTTCTATCACATATTCAAGAATTAAAATTTTCTGATAAAATGCTTGCATGTTTTATTCATTAACACCAAACCTATTTCTACCATGGATTTATATTATAAATTTGAATTATGTTTCTCTTTAAATATTTAGAAATAAACTTATAATAAAAGGTCATAGTTATTATTTCTCATAAAATGTTCAGTAAATTCAGAATATAAAATACAAAAAAGACCATCTTTTTTCTGCTTTAATGATATTTAGATGCTTAAAATTTTCTAATAAATGTTGAAATCACACATGCTTCATAAAACAACTGTAAGAGCCTTACTGCAGAGAGTGACTATAAAATATGAGGCATGATGAGGCAGTAAGGTAATGATCTTGCCCCTCATGTGAAAAAAGGTTACCAATATCAAAATGTCTTTATTTCTGGTTAAAATGCAATTTTCCAGTAGAGCTTTCATAAAACCTGGTAACATTTACATAATCTCTTCAGCTAAAACGTGAATTTCTCACTCAATCAAAATTACTTTCATACTAAAAGTACATATATTTTCAAACCTGCAGTTCTTCACATTGACTACCTCATATGTGAGAGTTTGGCCACCACAGAGGCTGGAAATATTGAGAGAGAAAAATTACCTTCTGCTCTAGAACAAAAAAAAAAAAAAAAAACTTCCTGCCATGAGGCCTAGCAAACTGTAATAAACAACACTAGAAATAATGTAAATGAGATAGCTTATTGCGCCCCTGGAATGTCTCTTTCCACATAATGCCAAGCCAGAGATGTGGGGCCACAACAACTAAATTTGATTAGTTGGCAGGGAAGGCCAGGAATACCTCACTTTTGTACACAAGTGTGAAGGTGCTCATGATTTGAGTCAGAATTTCAACAGTAGCTTTACAAGACTCTGAATTTGATCTACTTTCTCATAATATCCAAGACAGGAAGAGAGAAACCATCTGTTGGATTACCAAGGTAGAAATCACATTATAATGTGAAAAATTAGCCATAAGGTCTGAGTCAGTTGGACCATCACTGCAGGTCTGTCACACAGCAGAAAATAAACTCTGACAAATGCGCACCATCCTCAGGATAGCAGTCAATCAAATTCAGCCCAAATATGCTCACTTTAAACATACGGACTTAATAAAATTACTAAGTTCTTTTTATGGTGATGCCTGAAATTGTCCAGTGTGAAATTATCCAGTATTAGAGCATAAGTTGCTGTTCTTTGTAACTACAGTACAATGATGTCATCATGTGCTTGACTGTGCTTGACATCAACATGATGTCAACCATGGAAACTGAGTCATTTAAATCCTGCTTTGGGGAAAAATGTGTGCAATGACCATGCTCCCTAGTGCATTAAATCTACAAACTGATGTCTAAATTAAATAAACCATCAGTATAACAAGTAAAAGATATATAATTTTGTGGTACAACATAAGCTAAACATAGGTATGGAGTCCAGTGAGCTCTGAAAGAGTGCCATGAATACAGAAATGAAAGACTGGTTCAGACCCTTCCTTTTCTTTTCTCCTCAACACACATCTCTGCTCCAGCTCCCTGTGCTCATGAAACTGCTGAAACATCATCTGAAACATTTCTATGCCATTCGAGTCTTAACTATTATTCTAGACTCACCTCATCAACCACAAATGAAGCCTTAGCTATCTCAACTGTACTTATTTCTAACATTCCCAACTTTGAACGCATACAGTTGTTTCTTAGTGCCCAGGGGGAGCTGGTTCCAGGACCCCCATGGATACCAAAATCAGACCATTATCAAGTCCCTTATGTAACATGATGCAGTACTTGCATGTAACCTACTCATATCCTGCCATGTACTTTAAATCATCTCTAGATTCCTTATAATACCCAATGAAATGTAAATGCTATGTAAGTACTTACTATATTGTATTGTTTAGGGAGCCATGACAAGAAAAAAATGCCTGTACACATTCAGTACAGACACAACCATCCATTTCTTTTTTCTCTCAAATATTTTCCATCCATATTTGGTTGACTCCATGAATGCAAACCCCAGAGAAATGGAGGGCCAATTGCATATCATTTCTTTATCATAGAAAGTAACTACTTAAAGTCACAGTTTGAAGTTACTTTCTATGATATGCGTTTCTGTATTTGATTATAACCTATCATATGTTCTGATCAGCTTACACACTACCAACTTTTGAAAACATTCTCTCTTCTATCTCCTTCAGGGATCAGTGCCTCTCCTATGTACTATCCGAGTATTATATTGCCACTATTTATTTTTCTGATAGCACTTTGTATACTGCATTTTACTGCAAGTTCTCTAAAGGAATGCACGTTGTATTTCTCTTCAGTGTATCCCCAGCATCTAACAGAGTATCTAGAACAGATTGCTGCTCCATAAATGTTTGTTGAATGAATGACAACTCATTTTCTAAACTCTAGCAGCTTTTAAGACAAGCAAGGACAAAAGTGTGTCAAATAAATAATAAATCTGGACTTTGAATAAAGAATTTTTCATGAAGAGAGACATTATTCAAAATGATTATTTACATAAGGGGAGGGCCACTATGACAGTAAGGTGAGGGATGTTTTGCGAAAGGAAGAAAAAGTAGGGAAAGGGCTTTTATGCTCTGACCATAAGGACCATAAGGTCTGTGAGTGCCCCAAAGGTCAGGCAGAAAAACACTTTTCTTTTCTGAAAAGGAATAAACCAGGCAAGAAACAATCACGGTTACGAAGTGAGATGGGCAATGTTATGATCTGACAGTTAACATTTTTTCCTGAGGTTAGCGGATTTGGGAGGAGTTGTTAAGAAGGGCTTGTTCTGAGTTTTGTTGCTTGCTTTTTCCAATGCCTGGTCAAAGTCCAAGGGCCTAAGGGAAGAAGAAAAACTCACGGAAGTTTGGCCAAGCCAAGTTAGTAGATAATTATTTTGTACGAATTGGTCACTAGGTACAAACAATTCAGTGGATCATTTATAAGGCAAAGAGTGGGAGTTTGGAGAGTGTGTGTCTGATTTCACTATATTTAAGAAAGGGCGGCATCCATGTGTCTTATCTAAGTCATAAGGGGAAGGGTAGTTATTTGCAGTAAGCATTTCCTAGAACGGGGGTCCTCAATGCCCAGGCCACAGACAGGAATCCTTCCATGGCCTCTTAGGAACCAGGGCTCAGAGCAGGAGGTGAGCAGCGGATGAGCAAGTGAAGCTTCATGTGTATTTACAGCCAGTCTCCATAGCTTGCATTACCACCTGAGCTCCGGTGGCATTAGATTCGCATAGGAGTGCAAACCCTATCGTGAACTGCACATGCAAGGGATCTAGGTTGTGCACTCCTTATGAAACTCTAATGCCTGATGATCTGTCACTGTCTCCCGTCACCTCCAGATGGGACTACCTAGCTTCAGGAAAACAAGCTCAGGGTTTCCACTGGTTCTACATCATGGTGAGTTGTATAAGTCTTACATTCTATATTACAATGTAATAACAATAGAAATAAACTGCACAATAAATATAATGCACTTGAATCATCCTGAAACCATCGCCCCCACCCCCAGCCCCACTGGCCTGGTTTATGGAAAAATTGTCTTCCATGAAACTAGTCCCTGGTGCCAAAAAGGTTGGGGACTGCTAGAACACAACAAAGTGGGGTAATTTCTTAACTGTTGCTGCGTTCTAGAACATTCAGGCAAAGTTTAACATTGTCAATGTAAAGTGAATATTTGGCCCCAAGTCTTGCCATTTGGCAGGCACTGTGACCATTTCTGAAAACAACACTTCTCTGACTGGTCAGAAATCTAAAGGATAGCCTCAATTTCGTTAATCTTATAATGGGGAGACAACTGTTCAAGTAGAAGGGAAAGCAAGTGTGAAAATCTTGAGAAAAGAAATAGCAATGAATCGCCTGGGAATGAAAAGAATTCTAGTCCCATAGAAAGTATTTTTTTTGAAAGTATAAACAAATTATATAATCTCTGGGTGAAGAAGCTATTTTAAAGATGAAATTGGAAGCCAACTGAAAAAAGTATTAGTTCGGCTTTATGAAAAATAGAAATTTCTAGAAATCAAAGAATATTTGTAGATTCAGTCTTTTCTCTTCTCTGCCTTGCTTAGTGTTCCAGGAGACTGACTTCTGTCGATGACAACACTGGGTTTCCACCCCCTTCTGGCTTCTGGATTACATGGGCTAAGGGGAGGTACCAGCAGGAGAGCAGAAGGCTCCTTTCCATGGCTCCAGTGCTTGCTGGACTCTGGTAACATCTTTCCCTCTTGTCTCTCTAGGCTTAGAGATGGTAACAGCTCCCTGCTGTTGGTAATTCTTGGGTGTTTCATTATCCGTTGTTTTGTCTCTTAACCCTTCTCATAGTTCTGTAAACTTATTAAACTCTTTTAAATGAAACCTTTGGGTATGCCATCTGTTTTCTGCAGTGATCCAGACTGAAACATCATAACCAAAACAGCAAGTGACAAAATTGGAAAGAAAATGCAACTTGTATTACAGAAGAGTTTGAATCTATTTTATAGGTGCCATGTTGAATTTTATAGAGGAGTTCTTTACAACTGTTACAAAAATAAAATATGACTATCTAAACAAAAATTAAAAAGTGATCAGAATATTTTTTAAATTAACATTACTAGATAACTAAGATGTCCGAATGCTTGAAGCACAGTAGAATTTAATTTTATGTGAATTGCTATATTACCTGAATTTGCTATCAAAATTATTCTACTTATAAGAAAAATTAACAAATGTGATATAATAAGTAAGCTTTAATATAAAAAAATATACTTTATACATTTTTAGTAAGATTAAATTCTGCAGCACAGAGGTCACTGATCTGCCACCTTGGGCAACGAGCAGTTTGAATAGAATTGTTAAAGAGGAAGACGTTTTACAGTGGCTTGAGGAGTAAACAAAAGGCACGAGAGACAGCCAGTGTACACCGTCCTTTTAACCCTCTACAAAGGCCACCTTGAAAAACTCACTCCTTATAGAGTCAGTCATTTTCTTCTTGGTGAATATATAGCACCTTGCATACGATTTTAATAAGCTTATTTTTTATTGCTTCTCTATTGTGAAGTCCTTGAGGACATTTTTTAATAATGTCTGGAAGAAAATATATATTTAGTAAATGGTTCTTGAATGAATAAGCAAATAATATGGACAGTAAAACAGAGGGAAGGAATGTGAGACTGTCCTCTCTGGGATACTGGTGGCACTTTAGGTAGTAATTGATTCTGGAAGAGATCTGAAGTCTATTGCATACAAGCTGGAAATTCAGAATCAGAGTCACAGAGTAAGGACTAGTAAGGAAACAGGCTTATGAACAATATTTAAAGTAGTAAATTTATCATTATCTGAGTTATATCTTAAATTTATTCACATAATTGAACTTCTTTTATGTTTTCTTGGGTAGTCAAAGTCTTATCAAAAAACAAGCACAAAAAAACAAAACAGGATAATGTATATGTATGTGTATATTCTTGAAAATTGTGTACCTAACTGTGAAAATGTGTGTGTTTTGTGAGTGTGTAAGAAAGACAGAGAGAGTGGGAGAGCACTCCAGGGTTCAGTCAGGGTAGCAGAGCACAAGAAGTGCTGTGGGATGGTTGGGATAAGAGATTCATAATAGGAATTGGACCTACACAGTTGTCAAAGGAGCTGGGAAAGTGAATGGTCAGAATGGGTAACTGAAGGATTAGAGAAAAATCATAGCTTGCCAAGAAAACTGAAGAGCCAAGTCCAACTGCCTATGTGGAACTGTGAAGGAGAAGCTCACAGAGAGACCCACGTGCAGCTGTTACCCCTGTGTAACCAGTGCTTTGGTGGGTTCATAGTCAAGTGTATGGTGATGGACCTGACCACTGGATAGCAGGAAGATTAGTTAGACAAAAAACAGAGGAAATAAAAGAGAAGCTGTAACCCTTCATGAACCTCCATGTCTGACAGTCACTATCTCTGATCGTGAAGACCTTCAGAGAATGGTGTCAGCTCCTTCACTTCTTTCCTTTCTTTCAACCAACTCACACTTGGACCCAGAGGAGGACCAGCATTCATGGAAATGCAATTCTCATCTTATCCAAACTGACCATACAGCAACCTGGCACAGTGTGTATATAAACTGCCCAACATCTAGCACAATCAGTAACAGCCATTATGATTGTCTTTATGAAGGAGGGTATTGTCAAGTGAAAGAAGATTTTTTAAACTATATTGAAATATTTTACATGACAAAGTAAGCACTCTCTCTCTCTCTCTCTTTTTGAGACAGAGTCCTTCGTTGCCTAGGCTGGAGTGCAGTGGCCTGATCTTGGCTCACTGTAACCTCTGCCTCCCAGGTTCAAGTGATTCTCATGCCTCAGCCTCCCAAGCAGCTGGGATTACAGGCACGTGACAACACTCACTGCTAATTTTTGTATTTTAATAGAGACAAGGTTTCACCATGTTGCCCACGTTGGTCTCGAGCTCCTGACCTCAAGTGATCCACCTGCCCCAACCTCCCAAAGTGCTGGGATTACAGATGTGAGCCACCATGCCTGGCCAGCACAAACTTTTTCACTGATTTCCAACCCTGGTTACAGTCAACTAATTTAATGTTTCCTTTAAGATAAATTACTTTTGCATATTCAAGAATTTTATGTAGGAAGATTTACATTTTAAGTACTGTTTTGTGTCTGGTTTCTTTTGATCAGCATAATCATTTTAAGATTTATCCAAGTTACATTTTGCAGCTTTTTTTTTATTGTGAGTAGTAAGCTATGTATGGATATTGACTCAGACATATAACTCAATTTGTTTGTTGATTCAACTATTATGAGTCAAGTGCCCATTAATATTCCTATAAAATTCTTCGTGTGGTCATATACTTTCATTTTCTTGGTTAAGTACTTAGGAATGGGATTGCTGGGTTGCCTGGCTTTGAAGAAACTGGAAACAGTTTTCCAAAGAGGTTATATCATTTTGCACTAGCAATATTGAAGATATACAGTTGCTTGATATCTTCCCCAACATTTGGTACTGTAAGGATTTTTTTTTTATTTTAATTTTAGACTTTCTAGTGTGTGGCAGGTAGCATCTCATTGTAGTGAAATTTGCATTTCCTTAATGTCTAATAATGAAAGTCTTTTTTGTTTTTATGTTTTTTGTCCATTCATTGTCTTCTCCTGTGAAGTGTTTTCTTTGCCCATTTAAAATTTTTGCTCCTCTTTTTCCTTATTACTGAATTGTAAGAGTACTTATATAATCTTTATACAATTTCTCTGTCCAGTTATGGAGTTTCAGTATTTTCTCTTGTCTATGGCTTGGCTTTTTATTTAATTGGCAGAGTATTCTAAAGAACAAAAAGTTTTAATTTTGACAAGTTGCAATTTAGCAATTTGTGATGGTTTATACTTTTGTTTTCTAATCAAAAATTCTTGTAATCCCAAAGTGGTATCTTGTATATTCTTCAAGAAGTTTTACAGTTTCCATTTTTACATTTAGATGTATGATTCATTTCAAGTTAATTTGTGTATATGGTGTGAGCTAAGGGCTGAAGCTTGTTATGTTTAAATTGGAGATCCAATTCTTCCAGTATCATTTCTTGGATAAACTATTCTTTCCCTATTGAATATCTTGGTACATTTGCAAAGTATTGATTGAGTATTTATATTTCTAAGTTGTCTATTTTTTCCACTGAACCAATATCTCTACTCATATATTACTACTGTCATGACTACTATAGCCATATAATAATTCATGAAATGAGGTACTCTAAATCCTCAAAGTTTGTTATTTTTCAGAATCGTTTCAGTTATTCTAGGTCCTTTTAATTTTCTATATAAATTCCATGAATGTCAGTTCTTCTATTCTAAGGTTACTATTTTTTCCTTCCCGAATTTAGTCTTTGGAGGTAAATCACTAAGTGTAGCAAATCCTCAAGGGGCTTCAGGGATTAGGTTTCACCTCTCAGAGGGGGAGATTTCTTGTTTGGAATTCTGTAGAGAAGGTCTGCATGCCTCCCTCATTTATTTTTTATTCAATCATTTATTTATATCATCATGGATTCATGTATATTTTATACTTTAGTTGTTCATGCTTAATACAATCCTTAATGTGGTTGGGTTCCTGTTTATAGACTACCTTTTTGCTCTTTATTTTTCCTCAGTCCCACACTTTGTTTCCTTTTTCCTCTTTTCTGGTTTTCTTTTGATTTGAATGTATTTTATGATTCCATTTTATCACTAATATTTGCTTATTAGCTGAACATGTTTGTCTTACTTAATGTTGTTGCTTTAGTGATACTGATATATTTATACAAATATATAGATTGGTATACGTCTAGTAAAATGCATCTTTAACTTATTACAATCTACATTCAAATTATATTATACCATTTCATCTACAATTTAAGCATCTTACAACAGAATATTTTTATTTACCTCCTGTATATTGTGCTAATGTCATATATTTTCTTATAAACCTCAAAATATTATTGATCTTTATAAAACTATGGTTCACTTTTCATTTTAAATATTTATTTTAAAAACTAAAATATATTTTAAAGGTTGTTTTTCAAAAAGTCATGATATTTACCACATATTAACTATTCTGACATTCTTCATTCCTTTCCGTAGATCCTAGTTTCTCTTTTTTTCTTCAACCTCAGAGTCCCTTTAGCATTTCTCATAGTGCACAGCTGTTGCTAATGAATTACCTTGGATTTTGTTTGTCTGAAAATGTTTTTATTTCACTTTCAATTTTGAAGGATATTTTGCTGGATACAGAATTTCAAATTGACAAGATTCCCCCCCCACACTTTTGCAGTTTAAAGATGTCATTATACTGTAACCTGTTTCACATTGTTTCAAGAAGGAGTCTACATTTTTTCTAATTTAATCTCCTCTCTGTGATATATGTTTTATCCCTAGATGTTTTTCAGATGTTCTCTTCAACCCTGATTTCATTAATTTGATTTTTATATTTCTTCTTGTGTCATTCTTTCTGTTTATACTTCTTGGGTTTCATTGGACTGCTTGGATCTGTTGGTTTATAATTTTCATGAAATTCAGATATTTTTGGCCATTATTTCTTTAAATATTTTCCTCTGCAACTCCTGAAACCCAATTTCATATGTATTAGATGTTAGATCTTTTGAAGTTGTATCACAGGTAATTGAGGCTGTCATGTCCTTTTTAAATCTTTTAATGCTGAGCTTCATTTTGTAGGCTTTTTTTAAATTGACAAATTATAGTTGTGTATATTTATGGGGTACAATGTGATGTTTTGATGTATGTATACAATGCAGCATGACTAAATCAAGCTAATTAAGATATCTATCACCTCACTTACCTATATATTTTAGACATTGAAATTTATGAGATATTAGAAATTTACTTTTAGTTTTGAAATACTTAATGCATTATCATTTACCATAGTCACCCTCTTAAGCAAAAAACCTCAGAACATATTCCTCCTATCTCTCTGAAACTTTGTACCCTTTGATCAATACTGCATGACCTCACTTATATGTGGAATCAAAGTGCTTCTTTTTGAATAGTTTCTTGCTATTTCTTGAAGTTCACTACCTTTTCTTCTTAACTGTTGTTATGCTTTTCCAGCTAACATTTAACTCAAATACTGAGCTTTTATCTCTAGAATTTCTATTTTGGTATTTTGCATGTCTTTTATCTCACTTTTTATTATACTCATGTTTTCCTTTAAATCTTGAGCATCTTTATAATAGTGTCTTATTTTATTGCTAATTATGCTGTCATTTTTTTAGTCTGTTTAAATAAACTTCATTTCTGTACTTGTCACAGTTCACATTTGCCTGCCTTTCAGATGTCTAGTAATTTTTCGTTTGATGGTAGACATTCTGATTATTATGTTGTTGAGTTATTATATTTTGTTGTGTTTCTTGAACCATTTTCAAGCTTTTGCTATTAGGCAATAACACTACTTGCTAATCATTTTCAAATTTTAATAAATTTTTTTTTTTAGATTTGTAAGGACAAATATAGAGTAGCTTTCACCCTAGATCTATTGCAACCCTACTTCCTCCAAGACATCACCATTCTTGGATCCCTAATGAATGTCCAAAGTATTCAATGTGTTCTCTCAACTCTGGTTGATTGGTACTTAAATATCTCTCAGCTCTGTGAACTCTAGAACTTGTTCACATAACAGCTTCCTCTGAGGTTTTACTCACTATATATATCTTAGGATTTGTCAGCAGACTCAAAATAAACCCAATGCATATTTCTGGTGCTCATCTTCTACATAGCTCCTCCTTTCTGAAGAGATTCACTCTATATATGTGATTCTTAACGCTCAGCAAATATTCAAGGATTACCTATGCAAATTTTTGGAGCTTTATTTCTGTGTATTTTTCTATTCTCCTGAACACTGCATCACAATTCTCGTTACCTCAACCTCCCATATAGTTCATCTCTATCTTTTCTTTTTTCTTTTTTTTTTTATTATACTTTAAGTTTTAGGGTATATGTGCACAACGTGCAGGTTTGTTACATATGTATACATGTGCCATGTTGGTGTGCTGCACCCATTAACTCGTCATGTAACATTAGGTATATCTCCTAATGCTATCTCTCCCCCCTCCCCCCACCCCACAACCGGCCCCAGGGTGTGATGTTCTCCTTCCTGTGTCCATGTGTTCTCATTGTTCAATTCCCATCTATGAGTGAGAACATGCGGTGTTTGGTTTTTTGTCCTTGTGATAGTTTGCTGAGAATGATGGTTTCCAGCTTCATCCATGTCCCTACAAAGGACATGAACTCATCATTTTTTATGGCTGCATAGTATTCCATGGTGTATATGTGCCACATTTTCTTAATCCAGTCTATCATTGTTGGACATTTGGGTTTTTTCCAAGTCTTTGCTATTGTGAATAGTGCTGCAATAAACATACGTGTGCATGTGTCTTTATAACAACATGATTTATAATCCTTTGGGTATATACCCAGTAATGGGATTGCTGGTTCAAATGGTATTTCTAGTTCTAGATCCCTGAGGAATCACCACATTGACTTCCACAGTGGTTGAACTAGTTTGCAGTCCCACCAACAGTGTCAAAGTGTTCCTATTTCTCCACATCCTCTCCAGCACCTGTTGTTTCCTGACTTTTTTAATGATCGCCATTCTAACTGGCCTTCCTTACACCTTATACAAAAATTAATTCAAGATGGATTAAAGACTTACATGTTAGACCTAAAACCATAAAAACCCTAGAAGAAAACCTAGGCAATAACATTCAGGCCATAGGCATGGGCAAGGACTTCATGTCTAAAACACCAAAAGCAATGGCAACAAAAGCCAAAATTGACAAATGGGATCTAATTAAACTGAAGAGCTTCTGCACAGCAAAAGAAACTACCATCAGAGTGAACAGGCAACCTACAGAATGAGAGAAAATTTTTGCAATGTACTCATCTGACAAAGGGCTAATATCCAGAATCTGCAATGAACTCAAACATATCTACAAGAAAAAAACAAACAGCCCCATCGAAAAGCGGGCAAAGGATATGAACAGACACTTCTCAAAAGAAGACATTATGCAGCCAAAAGACACATGAAAAAATGCTCATCATCACTGGCCATCAGAGAAATGCAAATCAAAACCACAATGAGATACCATCTCTATCTTTTCAACTCATGAATGGCTTATTGTTCAGCAGCAGACTCAAGAGGACCTCTACTCAGAGCTGTGGAACATTTTCTTTAAGGAGGTTCCTCTTCTTTTGTGCTCTGCTTCACCAATTCTAGCTGCCTTAGCTTTCCTAAACTGTTATTTTTGCTGATAAATTAAGCAAGATCTCTTTGCATTTCCTGTTTCCTCCCTTCCTTCACTACTGACTAAAACATGCTTCCAAAAAGAAACTTGGGGTATTCACAGGAAACATCTGGTTTGTTATTTTTTTTTTGTCTTAGGGATCACAGTGCTGTGCTGCATGTTCACGGGAAACTAAATAATAAGAAAAAATAGTATAACTCCAAACTATTTGAGGGAAATATTATAAAAACAAAATTTTCTCAATCAAGAAAAAGTGAAGAATTGAGAAATTTTTAAGTGGTTTAAATAGAACAAAAGTGTTATGTTAAAACACAACTATGTAATAAATACTGAAAGTTCTAATTAAAATAAAGAAATATGTTGATGATAATCTGATCATATTCAGTTAAGAAGATAGTAACACAAAGATACAAAGTATTTAAAATGAAATAGACTTGAAAAAAAAAAGTGTTATTTACAATCAAGAAGGAAAACTTTCAATGAGAAAATGTAGTTCATCAGCAATATACAATGATTCTGAATTTGAATGCACTTTAATATGTCCTAAAAATACATAAAGCAAAATTTGGCACATCCCCAAGTAGAGATAAACAAATCAACAACAGTAGATTTTTTTATACATCACTTTCTGCAGTGATAGAGTTAGTGGACAAAAAAAAAAAAATAGGCATGTAGAAGATTTGAGCAACACAACTTATACATATCACCTAAGGAATAGGTATAGAACATTACATCAAAAAATTGTAGGGAATATTTCTTTCTTTTTTTTTTTTTTTTGAGATGGAGTCTCGCTCTGTCGCCCAGGCTGGAGTGCAGTGGCGCGATCTCGGCTCACTGCAAGCTCCACCTCCCAGGTTCAGGCCAATCTCCTGCCTCGGCCTCCCGAGTAGTTGGGACTACAGGTGTCTGCAACCATGCTCGGCTAATTTTTTGTATTTTTAGTAGAGATGGGGTTTCACCATGTTAGCCAGGACGATCTCGATCTCCTGACCTCGTGATCCACCCGCCTGGACCTCCCAAAGTGCTGGGATTACAGGCCTGAGCCACCACCCCCGGCCCGGGAATATTTTATTTTTAACAGCACATAGAGCACTTTAATATATTGAGCCTAAAAAATACTGACACATATTTCAAAAGATTGAAATAGTTTGTGGTTTCTGAGTACAATGCAACTATGCCAAAAGTCAGTTACAAAGATATATATCTTTGGAAATGTTAAAGATATATTTTCAAATAACCCGTTGGTCAAAATAGAAATGTTAAAAGAAAATCTTTGGAATTCAACACTTATGAGAATACTACATATTATACATTTTTACATGCAGCCTAATCAGTAGTTTTTTGTCAGTAGTCTGTAAGCGTTTTTTTTTTCCGATCTAAACTTGCAGCTGAGAAGTCCAATGCAATTATGACAGTTATCTCTATGTAAGTAACCTGTTGGTTTCTATTTAGAAGCCTTTAAGATAGTCTGTTTATGCTTAAAGATAAAAAAAAGTCAGAATTTGCATCAGGATGTAAAGATTTAGGTCTCTCTTTTTCTTTAAATTCTGTTCAACGTTGATCAGCCTCTTATTTGACAATCAAGTCATCCTTCAAGTTGAAGAAGTTTTCTGCATTTTGCTCCCTTTATTAGTTTTCTTCATTATTCTCTTAAGTGTTTTAAACTTTATACATGTATTTATAATGTCTCCTCCATGACTCATATTTTCACTCACGATTTACACTTTTTGATGTTCTTTACTCTGATAGGACAACACTATTTGACTTTACAGATTCTTGCAATTAGCTCTCAGCAAGTACATTCCTTTTTATTTCCTTTCTTGAATTTTCAAAATGTGGAATCCAATTTTTAGTTCTAGAATATTTTTTATTCCTCAAACTGCATTACTTTGAGATATGTCATTATCAACCTATTAAGATTTCTTTTCATTTTCTTCTACCTCTGAGAGTGATCCATTTGAATAGTGCTGCTTGGTGTATTAATATGTGGGGGGGCTCTAATTTGCAGTGGGGGATTGTTAAAGATAAAATATCCAGTAGAAGTTTAAATTTTAGTAGTCTCCAGATGCTGTACTTTTGTGCTGGAGTACATTTATTAAGGTGAGGATTTAGTAGGTGTCTCTGATCTCTAGTTAATAAAGATATGAATGGGATATCGTAATTCCTTTCTTAACACAATGAATGACAACAGTGCAGTTCTCACAAAATACCACTATTGGGCTGCAACTAGAACAATGTGTGTGTGTGTGTGTGTGTGTGTGTGTGTACTTTGTATTTATAAATGCATATTATTTGTATTTCTAATAATTATTTATTTAAGATAAGTACTGTCTTATTTTTATTAGATTCTCATTTTTATTAGACATAAAATTGTATATATTTAAGATGTGCAACATGATTATTTGCTATACATACATATTGTGAAATAATTACAGTAATCAAGTTAACACATCTACCAACCCATGTAATTTGTGTGTGTGTGTGCGCATGTGTGTGTGTGGCTGGAATACTTAAGATTTACTCATATTGTGAACTATGTTCACTATGGTATACACTAAATTATCAGACTTGTTCATCTTACAATCAAAAGTTTGTATCCTTCATCAGCATTTCCCCATTTCTCCGATCCCCCAGGCCCTGGAAACCACCATTGTACTCTGCTTCTATGAGTTTAACTATTGTAGATTTCACATATAAGTGAGATTATACAGTAGTTGTCTTTCTGTATCTGGCTTATTTTACTTAGTGTGATAATAATAATGATGCAGATGACCGGACTCCCTTTTTATGGCTGAATATTATTTTATTGTGTATGAAGATATATATAATCACAGTTTTTAATGTCTCTTCTCTGTCAAAACACACAGGTTGTTGCCGTATTTTGGCTATCATGAATATTGCTGAAATAAACATGGGAGTGCAAATATCTCTTCAAAATACTGATTTCATTTCCTGTGGATACATAAGTAGAAGTGGAATTGCTGTGTCGTATGTTAGTTCTATTTTTCAGTTTTTGGGGAATGTTTGTACTATTTTCCATAATGCTTGTACCAACTTAAATTTCCACCGATGATATATGTGTTCCCTTTTCTTCACACACATACCAAGACTTATCTGTTTTTTGCCATTGATAATGGCCATCCTAACATGTGTGAGGTGATACATCATTGCAGTTTTCATTTGCATTTCACATATAAGTAATGTCGTGTAACATTTTTTCATACGCCTGTTGGCAATTAGTCTTCTTTGGATAAATGTCTAATCAGGTCCTTTGCCCATTTTAAAATTGGGTCTTTTGTTTTTTCTGTTAGTGAGTTGTAGGCATTTTCTAAGTATTTTGGATATCAACCCCTTATTAGATATATGGTTTGCAAGCATTTCTCTCATTCGGTGGGTATCCTTTTCACTCTGTTGATTCTTTATTTTGCTATACAGAAGCTTTTTGGTTTCATGTAGTCTGACTTGCTTATTTTTGCTTCTGTTGCCTGTTCTTTTGGTATCATTTTCAGTAAATCATCACCAAGGTCAGTATCAAGTAACCTTTCCACTGTTTTCATGTAGGACTTTTATGGTTTCAGGTCTAACAATTTAGGCCTTGGATTTAGTTTGATTGGAGTTTTGTATAGTGTAAAATATGGGTTTAATTTCACTTTTTTGCCTTTGGATATCCAGCTTTCCCAACACTATTTATTGAAAAGATTATATATTACCCACTGTGTATTCTTGGCACACTTGTGAAAGATTAGTTGACCATATATGTGTGAGTTGATTTCTGGCTTCTATGTTCTGTTCCATTGGTCTTTGTGTCTTGTTTATTTTCCTAGATGGCATGATATTTCATGTAGAAAACCCTAAATATGCAACCCCCAAATCACTAGAACTAATACACAAATTTAGTAGAGTTGCCTGATACAAAATCAATGTTAAAATCAATTGTAAGTCTATATATTAACAATTAACTATCCAAAAAAGAAATTAAGAAAACAATCTCCATGAAAACAGTATCAAAAAATAAAATATTTGGAAATAAATTTAACTAAGATGATGGAAGATATGTACACTGAACACTATAAGTAATTGATTAAAGAAATTGAAGAAGACATAAATAAAATAAATATATACCATTCTCCTGGATTGGAAGAATAAATATTATTAAAATATCTGTATTACCTACAGTGATCTACAAATTCAAGACAATCCCTATCAAAATTCCAATAGCATTTTTTCACAGAAATAGAATAAACAATCTTAAAATTAGTAGGCAACCACAAAAGACCCCAGATAGACAGAGCAATTTTGAGAAAGAAGAGCAAAGCTGGAAACATCACACATCCTGATTCCAAACTATGTTACAAACCTAGAGCAATCAAAACAATAGGTACTGTCATAAATACTGTCTTACTCTTACATCCCTGATTTTATTAGCTGCTTTTGCTGAGTGGGGCTTGGTTAACTCTTTTAAATTTTTGTAAAAATGTTTTTCTCTGAGTCTTTTTTGAATAAGAGCTTTATTGAGATATAATTTACATACCATAAAATCTACCACTTTAAAGTGTACAATTCTGTGTTTAGTATATTCACAGAAATTTGCAACCATCACTACTATCTAATTTTAGAGTATACCTACTGATCCAAGAAGAAATTTGTCCACCAAAAATAACAACAGAGAGAGGCAGGCCCTCTGTTGGGGAATAGCAGGGAATTGCAATTTGAGATATGGATGCAATTTGAGATATGATGGATTATAGGTACATCTGAGGAGGCTGGGGTATGGAGGAGCATTTAAAGACAAAAGCAAGAAGCACATATAAGTTGTCTTGAAACAAAGAGAACATTGGCATGGGGGCTTATTGCAGGAGTTGACATCAGTTCATTAGTGGAAACTGTGTCAAACAAGTGTTCTTGTGCAAGGAGCTAGCTGTTCTTGTGTTGCTAGCTGTTCTTCTCCCGATTTTTAATCAAGTTATTCATTTAACAAATTTTTGTGTTTTAGAAGTTTCGGGTTTGCATATTTTGGAGGATAGCCAAATACTACCAGCCAAGACATCAGATATGTCTTTCACAATCATTTTATCCAAGTCAGGTGGCTTGTCTTCTCATTCTTTTCCTCTCCTTCATTTTTGAAGAATAATTTTGCTGGAAATTGAATTTTAGACTGTTGACTTTTTTTAGTCAAGCATTTTAAATACTTCCCTCTCACTAAATTCTTGCTTGTATGGTGTTACCATACAAGCTTCTTATGTTACCGTAAAGGCTTCTTGTTTGATGTAATTCTTACCTTTGTCCTTCTATAGATAAGGTGTTTTTCTTTGATTTCTTTTAAGATTTTCCTTTCGTTTTTGATTTTCTGTAGTTTGAATATGATATGTGATATGCCCAGGTATAGATTGTTTTTGGTATTCATGCTCCTTTGTGCTCTGATTTTCTTGCATACGTGGTTTGGAGTCTGTTATTAGTTTTGGAAAATTCCTAGTTATTTTTACTTCAAATATTTCTTCTGTTCTATTGTCTCTTTCTTGTCCTTCTGTTACTCCAACTACAAGTATCTTATACCTTTTGACATTTCCTGACAGTTCTTGGACATTCTGGTCTCTTTTTCTAATTCCTTTTTGTCTTTGCATTTCAGTTTGAGAAGTTTCTATTGACTTATCTTCAATCTCAATTATTTCCTCATCAAGATCCAGTCTACAGATGTTCCCATCAAAGGCATTCTTCATTTCTTTTACAATGTTTACATTTGCATTTTATTTTCATTCCATTTTAGAGTTTCCATCTTTCTGTGTACACTATCCATCTGTTCTTAAAAATTATCTCTTTTATGACACCATATTAATTGTAGTTAATTTAAATTCCCTTTAAGATAATCCTGAAATTGGCTTCATAATTGAAGTTAGCTCCCATGCTAACTTTGTTTCTTTAACATGTGTTTGTGTTGCTTTTAGCATGCCTTGTAATTTGATTTAAAGCTTGACTGATGTATTAGGCAATAGAAGCTGAGACAATAAAACTATATAGTGTGAGGTTTTATTTGGTCTATATTCCATGCTTGTCGTAGGTATAGGTAGCAGAGGTTTCACTTTACTCTGATATCCTTGTTTTTCTCTCTCCTGTTGTCTTTGGGTTCCATTAAGAACTTCTTATTAGAGTCTGTGCCTTGCAACTCTTTCATTTGCATTCCACTGTTATTTTACTGGAGAACTGTTTAACTGGTGCTAAGGTGTCGAGGAGAAGAAGTTTTCTATAACCCTAACATTAAATCTCAATCTTTTAGTGGGCTTGTGTACTGAGGCACTGACCTTTACAAGTTCTTCTTAATTCTTTTCCACCTTTCTAGGAAAAATAGAAGGGCTAGAAATGCTGGATTTATATAATTTCCCTAATCCCGGATTGGATAAGACTGTAATATCTTTTCCCCTGCAGAATAAGGCTTTGCAAAGGAGAATTCTTGGGCATACTTCAAAGTGTTTACTTTTTTCCTTCTTCAGTCAGTAACATGACAATTTTTCCTTGGCTCTTCAAGTGAGAACCTGGTAGGGTTCCTGGAGGTAAAACCCATAAATATGGTGGTCCTCAAAATATTGGGTCCTCAGTAATTTCTCATTCTCATAAGATTCCACATTTACTCTTCAGCAATTCATCAAAATTACCATTTAGGTGTTTCTCTGGTTTATGGTTCTAGTATCTTCTGTTCTAAGCTGACCTTGGCTGTGATTCTCTGTTATTCTACTGTCTCTTCAGATTTCCAGTTGGTAATTTGCACAGTGGTCTCAATTCTCTAAAAGATTTTAGATATATATACATATATATGCCACTGTCCTCCTGTTTGTTAAAAAATCTAAATTTAATTGATGGTAACAAAAACCTAATGATGCATTTGCCTTTAATGACATTTATCCTTTCTAAAATTTAGGAATATACCTATCTCAAATACTTGAACATTTTTTAAAGAATGACTAAATGTAATTTTTAAATTAGTGCTGCATTTTCATCTATAGTAAATAAATTTGTATTTTCAGACTTCACAATGACTTTTTATTATGTATTACCAAAATTAATCTATATTACTGGTATAACTTATCATATTTAACACATACAAACCCATGACAAAAATTATTGCTATAAATATCTCTTAATATGTAAATGAGAGTTCTACTGATTCAAGCCTTATCAGGTAATTGCTCAGTTGCTTCTAAAGTGTAATTTATTGATCAGCAGTTTGTAAAGATCTTAGCTTGGTTTGCCTCTGTAGGGTATTTCATTGGCTGGAGTTTGGAAACATAATTTCTGTTTTTATAGAAGTGTCAGTCATGCAGTATCATATGTTATTAAATTCTTCTCTGTGAAGTTACATGCATAATATTGCAGATTCTTTGGTTTTCTTTTTCAACACTTATTGAGATGTTATGCATACTTTTTAAAAGTAAACAATCAAATTAAAAAACAACAGATGGTAGAAAGTTAAAAGTTATTGATTAATATAGTTATACCTTAGAAATTAGTATAGTTGTACCTTAGATTAATATAGTTGTACCTTAGAAAAAATTATAAGATAATTAGTTCTGTTGCTTTCTCTTCTCTTTTATCTTTTTCTTTTTCTTTTCTTTTCTTTCTTTTTTTTTTTTTTTTTTTGAGATGGAGTCTTGCTCTGTTGCCCAGGCTGGAATGCAGTGGTGCAATCTCAGCTCACTGCAGCCTCTGCCTCCTGGGTTCAAGTAATCCTCCTGCCTCAGCCTCCCAAGTAGCTGGGATCACAGGTGCCTACCACCATGCCTAGCCAATTGTTGTATTTTTAGTAGAGATGGGTTTTCACCATGTTGGCCACGTTGGTCTTGAACTCCTGACCCAACTATCTGGCTGCCTCAGCCTCCCAAAGTGCTGGGATTACAGGTGTGAGCCACTGCACCTGGCCTCCTTTCTCTATTCTAACTTGTTTAAAATGTGTGAGCATGCAGAATTTGGGACCGTGTTAGGAGGACTAGAGAAAGCAAGATATTTCTGAACATCCCACCAGAAAAAATAAATAAAAATAAATAAATAAATAAATAAAATAAAGAAGTAAGACAAAGAAAAGGCAACCAAACTACTTCATATAAATGATTGAGGAAATTACAAATACGGTTTCACAGGCTAGTCATACAGATCAAATGAGAAGTACATTATTTTCACAATCAGTAAAGGAAAGTAATTCTTGCCACATAAAAGAGTATGAGTTAGTATTTTCTAATGTCTTAAACTCTCTACAACAAACTATGTGCTTCTAAATTCTCCCTGAAGAAAAATCTATCATCCAGGTTTTCAGCACACATAACACAATCCTAAAAATTCAAATGAGCACAAGATACAATATTAGCATAAAAGTGTGATTTTTAAAATTTCAGATTCTGCCCTTAAAGGTATTGCCTATATGAGTTTAAATTCCCCCCCTCCCGAAAAATAAGGAATGGGTAAAGAAATTAGGTAAATTCTCATTATGTCAATGCAAATTTTTTTCTTGACCTCAATTGCTTGGGGAAATTAGAATAGACTCCATGAAGTGTCTTCGAAGCAGGAAAGTATGATAAATAATTTTTTCATCTATACAGTGATGTGTAATAACTAATTGAAGGCAACAATTAATAATGATAGTAAAAAGCCATTAGTATTTAATACAGCCTCCTTATCTTCCTCCTTTTCTTTTTAAACACTTCAGAAAGTATAACTATTTGTCAATGGGCTATCGAGCAGCTGGAGAATTTTCACTCACCAAATCAAGGTAAAACCAAACGGTTATTAGCTACTCTCATAAATGACAATCTACTTTATTGCATCATCTTACTATACAGATAAAAATTTTTCATCCAGATTGTAAAGATTATCTCTCTCTCTCTCTCTCACACACACACACACACACACACACACATAGACACAGTCTCTGTCTCTCTCTCTCTCTTTCTCTCTCTGTCTCTCTCTCTCTTATGGGGACTGTTTTCTGTGACAGACAGTGTCATTTCTTGAATTAGTTTTTCACACGAATTCATCTTTTATTAGAGCAACTCAGAGGTTACTGGATTGTACCACCAACAAAAAGGAGTGAGAGGAAAATAAAAATAGGAGGCACTTTACATTGGGTAACTTAGTATGAAGGAAATTAAATTGGAACAGTTCAAGGGCCAAAGCATTTTAGAAGTTTTATGCATTTCTTTGTCCATTTATGCAATTGAAGAAAAATTATATATCTCCTTCAGATCATACTTGGGGAAATAATGATAGTAAGAAATTCATGTAGTAGGAATAGGAAATCCTTCCTCAGCCTATAACATTCACCCACAATAAGGTGCTAACACATGAGAAATATATTTAAAAATTAAGCACATACAGCACATATTTGGCTTAAGATTCAGGGGAATACTGTATATCAGCAAGATGACAAAATCGGAGGCTCCAGACTTTTCCTCCCTCCATGGACACACTAAATAAGCAGCTACACATGAATCAGTGGACAGGACCTTCACTTTGGCCACTGAGAATACAGAGAGCAAAGCAACAATTTGAAAAAGCATCTGGTTTGAATAAGCATGCAGGCATTTGCCAGATCTCCTCTCCCTGGCCCAGTGCAGAGCAAGTGGATAATAAACTCCAGATCTCAGCTTCTCTCTAAAGAGAAAATAAATTGTACCATAAATCTAGAACTCTGACTTTTCTGGCACCGACTTGAGAAACCTGTCTCAGGCACTAATGGGATTTGGCATACTTTAGACTCCTGAGGGCCACTAAGATTGAAGACAGCAGGTTGAATAAGCATAAAGATTTGAGAGGGATGCACAATATCTTGCGGGGCCAGTTGGTGGGAATTGTCTTCTATATGAGGACAGTCTTTAATGATTGGTAGAGGTGGTTGATTTATAATATTTAATGTGCAGACACCAGCACAGAGGATCAAAGAAAATGAATAAACAGAGAAATATGTTCTAAATAAAAATAGCAAGAGAAATTTCCAGAAACTGATGTAATAAAATGAAGATATATAATTTTACCCAACAGAGAATTCAAAATATGGTCATTAAGATGGTTACTGAGGCCATAATAGCAATGCACAAATAAAATGAAAATTTCAACAAAAAGAAAAAATGTAAAAATGTGCCAAATATAAATTATACAGCTGAAGAATATAATAACTGAACTAAAAAAATCAATAAAGGGTTCAACAGCAGACTAGATCAAGCAGAAGAAATAATCAAAGGTAGGTAACTGGAAATTATTGAATCAGAGAAGCAAAAAGAAAAAAGAATGAAGAAAGAATGGAGAATGGTAGTGTGGACCCATAGTACCTCAGGATGCTGAGGATGGGGGATAACTTGAGCCCAGGAGTTTGAGTCCAGACTGAGCAATATGAAGAGAATCTGTATCTTTAAAAAAATTTTTTTAAAAAGAGTGAAGAGACCTCTTATGAATACTATCAAGCAAAACAACATATGCATTGTGGGAGTTTTATGAGAGGAGAGAGACAAAGGGAAAAAAGCTTCTTCAAAGAAATAATGGCTGAAAATTTTGCAAATCTGGGAAAGAAAATAGACATCCAGATACAGAAAGCCCAGAGGATATCAAATAGGACAAAGACATACACGAAATACATAAGACACATTATAATCAAATTGTCAAAAGCCAATGACAATAAGAGAATTTTGAAAAGAGCAAGAGAAAAGCAACTCGTCACATGCAATGGAACCACCACAAGATCATCAGTGGGTTTGCCGCCCCATGCCACCCCAGAAGAAACCTTGCAAGACAGAAAAGAGTTTGATGACATATTCAAAGTACTGAAAGAAAAAAAAAAACTATCAATCAGGAATATTACACCTGGAAAAACTATCCTTTAAGAATAAAGGGGAGGTAAGACTTTCTTAGACAAAAAGCTATGGGAACTCATCATCACTAGACCCACCTTAGAAGAAATGCTAAAAGGAGTTCCCCACGTTGAAACAAAAGGACAGTAAACAGCAATACGATAGCATATTAAAGCATACAACTCATTGGTAAAGTTAAATATATAGACAAAACCAGAATAGTGTATTACCATAATGGTCATAGGTAAATCAGTTTCAGTTCTAGTATAAAAGTTAAAAGATAGAAGTATTCAAAAATAAGTATAACTAAAATTATGTTTATGGGTATTAAATATAAATAGCTATAAGTTGTGACATCAGTAACATAATGTGAGGGAGGAGAAGTAAATGTATAATTTTTTATGCAAGTGAAGTTAAGTTGCTATTAGCTTAAAATAGACTATTATAGCAATGAGATATTTTATGCAAGCTTCTCGAAAACCACAAAGACAACAAATATCGATATTACACAAAAGAAAAAGAGATAGGAATAAAACCCTATTAATACAAACAAAAACAACATAAAACAATGAAACACAAAGGAGGACAGCAAGAGACGAAAAGAGGGAGAAAACAACTACAAGACAAACAAAATAGTTAACAAAATGGCAATAGTAAATCATTGCCTATAAATAATTAACTACATGGATTAAATTCTTGAATCAAAAGACAGAGTGGCTAATAAATTTTTAATATGCTGTCTACAAGAAACTCACTTTAGAATTAAGGATGCACACAGGTAGAAAATACAGGGGTAGAGAAAGATATTCCATGCAAATGATAACCAGAGAAAGCAGGTACAGCTACATTTATATTGCATACACAAGATTTTAAGTACCTATAAATATTTAAATAATCAGGTAGTAATAAAAAGTGAAGTACGAATTTAAAAACCTCCCAACAAAGAAAAGCCCAGGACTAGATAGCTTCTCAAGTGAATTCTACTAAACATTCAAATAATTAATAACAATTCTTCTTAAATTCATAAAAAAATAGAATAATAAACCCTTTTGTCTTAGTTCGTTTGGGCTGTTGTAACAAAATACCATAGACTGAGTGCCTTATAAACAACAGAAATTTGTTTCTTATGTTACCAGAGGCTCTGAAGTGCAAGATCAAGATGCCAGCAGATTCAGGGTCTGGTGAGGGTAGCATTCTAGTTCCTCACAGCTGTCTTTTCCCTGTGTCTCTACATGGCAGAAGGGAGTGATGGAGTCTCTGGGGTTTCTTTATAAGGGTACTAATCTCATTCATGAGGGCTCTACTCTTATTATCTAATCACTTCCTAAAGGCCTGACATCCAAATATCCCCACAGTGGGGATTAGCTTTCAACATATAAATTGTGGGGGACGTATTCTGTCTAGAGCAACTTCCAAACTTATTTGATGAGACCAGGATCACCATGATGCCAAAGCCAGACAAATACACCACAACAGAAGAAAACTACTGGGCAGTATCTCTAATGAACATAATACATTCAACAAAAATTACAAAATCGAATCATGCAAAAAGGATTAAAAAAAGATGAGAAGATAAAACAAAAAAGAAAAGGAAAACCAGCTGACAAGTAAATATGCAAAAAGAGCTGGGTCAGATAAGAAAAGATTTTAAAGAAACTGAAAAAATAAATTCGCAAAGTATTTTGAAATCTGTAAGAATACACATCAAACTGTTTTAAATTTTTAAACAAAAATATATAAATTAATGACATGAAACCAACCAGAGAAGCTCCTTCAAAATGCAGAAGGGAAAGACAAGGAAATGACACGTGTATCAGAAATACATATGAACATGGCCAGGCATGGTGGCTCACACCTGTAATCCCAGCACTTTGGGAGGCCAAGGTGGGCAGAACACTTAAGACCAGGAGTTTGAGAGCAGCCTGGCCAACATGGCAAAACCCAGTCTCTACTAAAAATACAAAAATTATCCAGGTGTGGTGGCACGCACCTATAATCCCAGCTACTGGGGAGGCTAAGGCAGGAGAATCTCTTGAACCCAGGAGGTGGAGGTTGCAGTGAGCCAAGATCACACCACTGCACTCCAGCCTGGGTGACAGAGCAAGATTCCGTCTAAAAAAAAAAAATGCACACATAGACATTATAAAGAGAAAAAGAAAACATAAAAGTAATTAAAGTGAGAAAAAATAAAATGAAAGCAATAAAAAAGGATACAGTAGAATAAATGTTTCCCGAAGACAGATATGCTTTGCATTATGAATCACTGAACCAGTACCTTGCAAAACTGATTTTAAAATCTATAGGTATTCTAGTTTGGCTCATGCCTGTAATCCCAGTACTTTGGGAGGCTGAGGCAGGCAGATCATGAGGTCAGGAGATCGAGACCATCCTGGCCAACATTGTGAAATCCCATCTCTACTAAAAATGCAAAAATTAGCTGGGAACGGGGCGCACACCTGTAATCCCAGCTACTCAGGAGGCTAAGGCAGGAAAATCGCTTGAACCTGGGAGTTGGAGGTTGCAGTGAGCCGAGATCATGCCACTGGATTCCAGCCTGGCAACAGAGCAAGACTCCCTCTCAAAAAAAAAAATTAATTTTAAGGACAAAATAGGGATGATAAGCAGCTTACCTATAAAGGAAAAAGAGACTAAAACATGGCTAAGGCTATAGGAAATGAGAGAAGAAAACAAAGAAACACCAAAATATTTTGAAAGATGAAAATAAAAGATTTACACACATACATGCTATACCAAATTGTATTGCTGTTATTGTAGAAAATGACTTAAATTTCTTGAGCTTCAACTTCTAATCTGTAAATGTGATCAATAATAATTTCTTTCTCATAGGGTTGCTGCGAAGACCAGGGTAAGTTCTACACAGTTACTGCTATGGGACTGAAAACTGCTTTCATACAATTTTGGAAAATTATCTCACTGTAAATATCAATTAAAACATCACTGAATAGCCCTAAAAATTATGAAGAACTTAGATTATAAAATAAACTTTAAAATAGTCTGATCAATATTAAAATACTCATGATACTGATCATTCTTTCTCTCTTCTTGTTTTTAATAGGAATTTTTGTATGGTTTCACTGTAGACTATATAGAGTCAGATTATTATGTCTTCAATTACATTAATCCTTCCGTACTTAAAATGAGTTAAATTACAGACATATGTTTAAATAAAAATTAATTAAAACTTTTGAGTGTGGAAGTTGCTGAGTTGTGATTTTGAGAAGGTAAAGAACTGAGTTAGCCATTACCCTTAGTTTAGAAAGATAGCAAAATTTACTTATAAAGTAGTTACCAAAAAATTAAATTCAATCTATTCTTATCCTGTATCTTGAGTTCTTAAAACTGAATTTTACAGTAATGCTTAATTATTCTGTTTTTTGTTACCATAAAGTTGAATTCTGACTAAGCTTTGCTTTTTATTTTAATAATTATCAACCAAGGACCGATAATTCCATGGTGATTGTGACCTTCTCTGATTTACTGCAATCAAATAAATATACATTAATATATACACATGTACATATTTTGGTATCTCTTGTCAAGCAAGAAACAATTAATAGAAGTCATGTTCTTCTGCAGAATTGATTTTATCCAGATAAACATATAAAATTACACTAATTTTGAAGCTTCAGGTAACATCTCATGCTTCCATAAATGTAATGTTAATTCACGTTTAAGAGAAACATCTCTGTCATGTTAAAGGGAGCAACTACATTTGGAGTTGACTGGTAGTTTATATTTTACCTCCAGTGGTTTTAGCATAAATATCACAGTAGAAAGTTGTGGAAGCTGTTTCCAGTTGTGAATTTTCCTGTCCAGTCAGAAAGCCCAAATAATAATTTTGCCTATCCCGTTAGCCGCTATTTCTACTTGCTAATGCAGTGGCAGGATGGGCAGGGAGAAACTGTGCAACCTCACTAATTGAGTGTGTTTATAACTGACTTACCTAGAGGGCTGCAGCAGCTGAGATAGGAGTTTGACAGAACTTGTTTCTCAAGACACAGGTCACAAGGACCCCACTGATAAAAAGGATTTGGTAAAGAAGCTGGCCAAAACCCACGAAAGCCAAGATGGCACTGGTCTGTCCTTAGACTGCTTATTATATGCTAATTAAAATGCATTAGCATGCTAAAAGACACCCCCAACAACTCTATGACAGTTTACAGATGCTCTGGCAACTCTTAGAAGTTACCCTACAACATGATCTAAAAAAAGACAGAGCCATAGGTCCTGATAATTTTTTGCCCTCTTTGCAGAAAATTCTGAATAATCTTCCCCTTGTTTAGCATTTGATCAAGAAGCAACCATAAAAATAGCCAACCAGCAGCCCTTGGAGTAGCCATCTGCCTATAGAGTAGCCATCCTTTCATTCCTTTACTTTCTTTTTTTTTTTTCTTTTTTTTTTTTTGAGACAGAGTCTCACTTTGTCACCCAGGCTGGAGTGCAGAGGTGTAATCTCGGCTCACTGCAACCTCTACCTCCCGGGTTCAAGAGTTCAAGTAATTCCCTGCCTCAGCCTCCCGAGTAGCTGGGATTACAGGTGCCCGCCACCATGCCCGGCTATTTTTTGTATTTTTAGTAGAGATGGGGTTTCATCATTTTGGCCAGGCTGGTCTTGAACTCATGACCTGGTGATCCACCCTCCTTGGCCTCCCAAAGTGCTGGGGTTATAGGCATGAGCCACTGCGCCCGGCCTCCTTTACTTTCTTAATAAACTTGCTTTCACTTCACTTTGTTGGCTTGCTCTTGAATTCTTTCCTGCATGAAGCCATGTGACACAGCTATTATGGTTTTGTATTTTAATTTTCAACATAGATTCAGATTTTCAGTGTCTTAAATATCTGACTCAAACCCTTCACACATATTAGCCTCTTGCAACAGTGTCTTTGTGAAACAGAGAGCATCATTTATAGCTTTTTCTAGAGAAAGCTTAATTTAATCTAAATATTATCAGATGGAAGACTTAGATGGTTTTACTGATTTCTAGTAGCAAACATGATAACTGAAGTTGATCCAGATAGCTGTATCTGAACAATGGAGGCCTGCTGTGATAGTACCAAGAGGTTTTATTTAAAGCAAGCTAGAAAAAGTTCTGGGCTGAAATTAGCATTTCGACTGCCAAATTCTAGGAGGAAATTAAGTAACAATATGCACAATTGATCTGAGATTAAAATCAATGCTTCAGGAAAATACATATTTTGACTACTCTACTTTCATACCAGGGCATCATTTTTGTAGCTTGTTAAGCTTCTCAATTATAAACCAAAAATACAATTCTAAGCCCTGCAATTGACTAAATGGATCCCTCCTCTTGGCCAAGGAGATTCCAAACTAAATCTGAAAAACTAATTCAGGTTATGATGGGAAGAGGTATCAAACATGCCTCATCATATTCTCCTGCCTTTGGAATTCAGGCACAACTGACCAGCATTAACATTAAAACAGAGATCTTAAGACTGGCAAATGGACTCTTGGTAGCAATAAGATACCAAATTCCAGCCTGACTCTAGTATAGCATCTCACATGACAGATAGCAGACCTTGAAAGAATTCAAGGCTGGGCATGGTGGCTCACACCTGTAATCCCAGCACTTTGGGAGGCTGAGGTGGGTGGATCACCGGAGGCCAGGAGTTCAAGACCAGCCTGGCCAACATGACGAAACCCTGTCTCTACTACAAATACAAAAATTAGCTGGGCATGGTGGTGCACACCTGTAATCCCAGCTACTCGGGAGGCTGAGGCACTAGAATCACTTGAACCTTGGGGTTGGAGATTGTAGTGAGCCGAGATGGTGCCACTGCACTCCAACCTGAGTAACACAGTGATATTCTGTCTCAAAAAACAAACAAACAAAAGAGAATTCAAAGTATTTTACCCCAAAATATATATCTTTGATATATTTTTAAATGGTCATGCAAAACCGTCTCTTATAGGGGAAATCTACATTCTGTAGAGAATCCCTTTCTCTTTCCCAGACACTTTTGCTGATCAGGGAGAGAGGAACAGTCTGGCACCTTTTTAGTTTGATAAGAAATATTACCATTTATTCTCTCTGAAGCCTACTACCTGGAGGCTTTATCTACGTAATGAGAACCTTGGTCTCCATAACCCCGTATCTTAGCCAAGACAATTTTTTTCTACTGATTCCAGGTCTTTAGATAATAACTTAACTCTTTGAACCAATTGCCAATGAGGAACTCTTTGAATCTACCTATGACCTGGAAGCCTCCACTTGAAGTTGTCCTGCGTTTCGGGACCAAACCAATGTATACATTATATGTAGTGATTGATGTCTGCCTATAACTTCTGTCCCCCTAAAATGCATAAAATTAAGCTGTAACCCAACCACTTTGGGCACATGTTCTCAGGACATCTTGAGACTGTGCCTCAGGCCTTGGTCACTCATAGTAGGCTCAGAATAAATCCCTTCAAACATTTTGCAGAGTTTGACTGCTTTTTCTTGACACAACAAATGATTTGAAGTGCTTCGTTCAAATACCCATATATATTCATCCATCTCTCTTCTCCTATGCTGAAAAATTAACTTTTTTTGAGAAAATTGTAGCTTGTTGGAATATTTAGCATGTTATATTTCAGTTAGAATTAAAGAATTATAAATTGTAAACCAAATCTTGTGCTTTTTTTCTTTAGAAATTTAGTTCCTGAAGAAATTTTAGAAGTATTTATCTTATTAAAATTAAATGCTCCTGGTGATTTTTATTTGAATTTTTTTTCAAAATGTTTAAGAGAATAATAAATATTCTGCACTTCCATTACATTATAAGGAAAATGGTCACTGATGGAAGCAGGGAATCCTGTTTGATATGTAGCTCAGCTTCCTGCAGGCCTTTCTCGAGGTGGCTTCAGGCAGCCCCTCAGCTCCCACATTGCTCTCTGGTTTGCTGCTGGGAGTCTAGGTTACAAACATTGTTCTGCTAGTGATGGTTGTATCAACTTTGACAAATCACTTTGATTAGTTCTTTTCTTCTGGAAAACATGAAATATAAATCTCAAATTTGGAAATAAAATGAAATAACGCATAAAGCAGTTCATAAGTTTTAATTATCACCCAGTATAAGAAAGAAATTATTATTAGGGTACTGTTACTTGCGATTGATGCGACCGGTGAGGGAAATTACTAGCCACACCCTTCAAAAGATGTGAAACCACTCTTCCAGAAAATATTTAAAAAGATGCATAATTTTTCATAAATAACTCAACTGTGTGAGTCTCTTCTATTACAAACAAAGTATGTTCTTAGCAAATGATAATGTTTAAAAACGAAGTATTTAGATCATAAAGTGCATGGTATAAGCTGTTTAAGAAGACACTTAATGGCTGGAAGTGGTAGCTCACACTTGTAATCCCAGCACTTTGGGAGGCCGAGGCTGGTGAATCGCTTGAGGTCAGGAGTTTGAGACCAGCCTGGCCAACATAGTGAAGCCTCGTTTCCACTAAAAATACAAAAATTAGCTGGGCGTGGTGGCATGTGCATGTAATCCCAGCTACTTGGGAGGCTGAGTTAGGAGAATCGCTTGAGCCTGGGAGGCAGAGGTTGCAGTGAGCAGAGATCATGGCACTGCACTCCAACCTGGGTGAAACACTGAGACTCTGTCTCAAAAAAAAAAAAAAAGAACAAAAAAGAAAACACTTGATGACTTAAATTATCTTAAATATTTATATCATCAACTAGTAATTAAAGTATAAGCTATAAGCTACAGTATCAAAACACCAGAATTTCCCTGACTGCTTAAACTGGGACATTTAGTCTTTTGCCCTCAAATTATGACTTACACCCTCTGGTTCTCATGCCTTTGAATTCAGCCTGGAATTACACCACCAGCTTTCCTGAGCTTCCAGCTCACAGATGGCAAAGATCTTCTAGTCCTCCATAAATGCATGGGCTAATTTCTCATAATAAATATATTTGTCTATAGATAGGGGGTTCTGATACAGATAACTCTGACTAATACTAGTTAAAGGGACAGAAAATTGGCAACTTTCCTACTACTATAAAGATCAATATTTTTACCTAAGATTGCAATATTTTATACAATCAGTATTTTACTACTAAGTTTTCTATGTATGTTTAAAATGATAAAGGGAATCAATAGTAGTATAATTCTTATTCATGTAAAGATAATAAAGTCAAGTTACAGTATAGATGTTTCATTTCCTTCTAGTTGCTTTATTATCTCTAATAACAGAGATAATAATATTATCTCTAAAATAAAAGGAGAGAGTCTGTTCTCCTTTTGTAAGAAAAGAGTAATTAAAACAGTTTCTTAAATCAAAAATTATTTTTCTAACCTTACACTATCATACTCATTTCCTAGACTGCCATATTTGGTTATGAAGGTTTTCACTGAATTTGAGCATTAACACATCTTTCAAAGTCAATTCTACATGTTCTACATATGTTTCTGTTAATACTGATGGGACAACACTGTGTTTAGTATAAAATTAATGAAATTCAAAATTTTCATCTTATTATTCAACATCGATATTTTAGTCATTGTATTTTTAAATAGCAGAAAGAAAACTACTTGGAAGTGTGGTCATAAAAATGATAGTCCCTTTATAAAAATTTGAAACTTTTTGAATGTTTGTGTGTGACACGATGGATTAAAGAATTTATTTAAAGTATCATGCTTAAAATACTTAAATACTCAAAGTGAGCAACTGTTATCTTTTTATACTTCTAAGTTTTGTTTTTTTATGGAAGTATCTGTATAATTAAAAATAAAATAACTATTAATGATACTAATGTAAGTACCAATCATTGCAAGTACAATTATTATTTTAATTTATTTGGGTAATTTTTGATTAATGTTCTATTTTCTCATTCAAATCTAAACTGAAAACTATGGTGTCAAGTGTTTTTCTTGCTCACTTTGTAGCCCTGTGTTGCTGGAATGCTTGTCTCACAGTAGGCCCTAGAAAATGTTGGCTTAATAAAAAAAATTATGATTTTTATGATAAATCATGATTAAAATTAGATTAAACACATTATTTATAATAACTGTGTTAGTATAAATTTTTCATGATTCTCACAGAAATCCTGCAAGGTGAATGCAGTTGTCCTGTTTAGCAGTTGAGAAAACTCATGCTCAGAGAGATTGTGTTACTTATTCCAAAGTTATGCAGACAGAAAAAATTTCCCCAGTCGATAGTTTCTAGTTTTATTTATTTATGACTTTTTTCCACACATTTCAGAGATGCTCCATGAAAAATCTTGTGAGAGCTGTATCTACACAGCTCTCACTTTGTGTTTCTCTCCACTTTGGTATAATTTTATGAACATTTATACTTTTACCTCCATAATTACCAATGGCTATAAGTCCACATATTCTCCAATTATCTTTCATTCATTCAATAAATATGTATTGAGTTCCTACTATGAGTCATGTACTATCCTGAGTATTAGGATATTGTACAAAACGACTCAGATTTTAGCTTTGCCTTCACAGAAGTTACATTTTAAAGGAGCTCAACAAATGCAATGTATTAAAATGCTCCTGAATGATTTGAAAGTCATGTTTATCCCACTAGCTCTTTCTTGGAAATTTCATTATCTTTTCCACAGCAAAGTAGGGTTTTGACCAAACTGAATTTTAAAATTACTTGAGCTAATGAATGTATGGTAGCTGATACACAGTAAATATATAATGATTAGTAGTTGCTTAATTTGGTTCCCATCTAGGTAGATATTTGAGTACAGAGATATAAAATGTCAATGCAACCTACATAGAATTGAATAATAATTGGTTAAGCGGTAGCTATAGGCAAAAGAAATGTGTGTGTGATAGAGAGAATGAAACAGAAACAGAGAGACAGAGACAGAGAGAGGAGAAAGAGGATTGACATTTTCTGCCTAACAGCATAATCTTTCATAATGTTTACTCTTTTAAAGCAATTTTCCTTGTGCCTAACCTTGGATATCTCTTCCCATTGCTATTGCATTCAGAGAGCAAGCCAGAGAGTACAGAAAGGCCAAACAAAGAAAAAAACAAAGCCATTCTTGGCATGATCTTAATGCTGTCACAAATTTGATGAAGGAAAACAAATCCAATTACATTTCAGCATTTAAATATATTTGACAGTAGCCAATATATTTTGTGGGTATATGCTTAAATTGAAGGCTAAGCTTCTTGTTAACTATGAGGATTCAGAGACCTCAGTTCTCTGTTATTAGAAAAAAATATCCATTCTGATTCAGTTGAATTTGCATGTAAAACAGAGACTCAAAAGAAGGTCAGTAAATGAAAATGGACCAAGAAAATGAAAAGATGGGTTAACAGAATGAAGACAAAGACCTGTACCAACAACTACTTATCTTTGATAAAGAGATTCGATAAGTTACAATATTAGAGGAGAAGGAGGCAATAGACACTAACACATTAACAATAATAAATATTTATCATATACCTGTTAAGTGTTATTCATTGCAGTAGTCTCTGCAGGAAGAGATCAGATGAGGAATTCCATCTTCATAGGGCTTATGATCTGGTTGTAGTTTGTCATAAATATGTTTATCTAAAGTAACCTTTTAATAATTTTACCTAGATCATTCCATAGAAGAGATTAAGTTTTTCTCAATTAAACTCTTTCATGGTTTTTATAAGATTTCCCATTAGGAGGGGATCAAGAAGGCTATGCCATATAATAGACTGTCATGTTATCAACACCAGCCCTAAATATATATGACTTCTCAGCTCAGCAAGCCACCATCAACTTACTGCTTTCTGGTCTCATACTTGTAGCTCTTAAAAGAAAAAAACAAATCAACTTGTCTTCTTCTCTATCCACAGTTGTAGCTGGGATCACATAGCATTTGCCAAACAATCAGTGGCTTTGAAAACTAATTAAACTAAAGAGCTTCTGCACAGCAAAAGAAACTACCATCAGAGTGAACAGGCAACCTACAGAATGGGAGAAAATTTTCGCAACCTACTCATCTGACAAAGGGCTAATATCCAGAATCTACAATGAACTCAAACAAATTTACAAGAAAAAAACAAACAACCCCATCAAAAAGTGGGCGAAGGACATGAACAGACACATCTCAAAAGAAGACATTTATGCAGCCAAAAAACACATGAAAAAATGCTCACCATCACTGGCCATCAGAGAAATGCAAATCAAAACCACAATGAGATACCATCTCACACCAGTTAGAATGGCAATCATTAAAAAGTCAGGAAACAACAGGTGCTGGAGAGGATGTGGAGAAATAGGAACACTTTGACACTGTTGGTGGGACTGTAAACTAGTTCAACCATTGTGGAAGACAGTGTGGTGATTCCTCAGGGATCTAGAACTAGAAATACCATTTGAACCAGCAATCCCATTACTGGGTATATACCCAAAGGACTATAAATCATGCTGCTATAAAGACACATGCACACGTATGTTTATTGTGGCATTATTCACAATAGCAAAGACTTGGAACCAACGTAAATGTCCAACAATGATAGACTGGATTAAGAAAATGTGGCACATATACACCATGGAATACTATGCAGCCATAAAAAATGATGAGTTCACGTCCTTTGTAGGGACATGGATGAAATTGGAAATCATCATTCTCAGTAAACTATCACAAGAACAAAAAACCAAACACCGCATATTCTCACTCATAGGTGGGAATTGAACAATGAGAACACATGGACACAGGAAGGGGAACATCATACTCTGGGGACTGTTGTGGGGTGGGGGGAGGGGGGAGGGACAGCATTGGGAGATATACCTAACGCTAGATGACGAGTTAGTGGGTGCAGCACACCAGCATGGCACATGTATACATATGTAACTAACCTGCACATTGTGCACATGTACCCTAAAACTTAGAGTATAATAATAAATTAAAAAAAAAAAAAAGAAAATGACAGTCTGCCAGAGAAAGACAGTGTGTGTGAATGGACTATTTTCTCTGAAATTTATCAATTTAAATTATATTAAAAATTTTTAGTTTCATCATTCTATAACATAATTACTTTTTAGCTAGTGCTTTAATAAAAATTAATAGAATCCTTCTTGACTTACTTCTTATCATTTATTTTCTTTAAAACACACTAATTGCTTTTGTTTTTAATATACTACTCTACCATATTGAAATTTGTTGGGTGTTTGATGCTTTACTCAGTAGAATTTTTCAGTTAGAAATGGATAATGAAAGTACATCAGCTATTAAAAATTCTTTATTGTCTGCAGAACAAAAGAATAAATCAGGTGTAGGAGGCAATAGGGAAAATTCAAGAATAGGTGAGATCAGAAAGAGAAAAAAATAAGAAAGACGTTAAGAGTAAAGAGTAGTCTCCTGAAAATGCATACTATGAGGTTATAAGACTTTAAAAGTTCTTTTTGACCCTTTGCCCTTAAATATATCTGAACTTTAAATTTAGTAACTTTGCTTTTCAGCAGAAACTTAAAAGTTGAAAGGATGGCATGAGTGACTTTGAAGTGGCTTCATTATCTGGAGTATATACCCTGGGGTTCATTGTCGAGTGCCAGGAAAATTTGGGACATGGACACACATGAAAAGTTTAGGAACGGAGCCTTAATAAGTAGAAGGAAAAAGAAAAAGAAACAGCTTCCTTCATAGAAGAAGGGGTCTCTGAGCAGAAAAGACTAGTTTGAGGAGGCAGTGTCTGATTTACATAGGGCTCATAGATTGGTTCAATCAGGTATGCCATTTACATAGCATGCAGGGAATGCTGGTCGCCCCACCCTAATCTTTGCAAATAGGATTTCCAGTTGATCCCTGCAATCTTGTCTGTTCCTTACAGCACATGTGGCTGGTAGAGAAGGGAAGTCGCCATCTTGAAAATGTAGTACTTAGTTCCTGCTGGCATTCATTGGTGCAAGCTCCCAGCTTGCAGGGTATTCTTTGTTAGAAAATTATTTGGGGCTGCTTTTCATTAAAAAGAAATGTCTTAGCAAGGACTCCCATGCCCTTGCTATCTGCCCAAGTAATTCCTTCTTAACTCCTTTATCTGTTTCACAGACACAAAACAGCTTTAAACAATAGGCATTAGAATGCATCTCTTTTCCTTCTAAACTCATCAAGCAGTATCCATTTATACAATTTCATATTTCTCACATTAAATGTTGCAAACTCACTGGATTATAAAATCTTAAAATATATGCGTAAAGGAAAAGAGTTAAGCCACAGATCTAATCTGTTATCAATATTATGTACCAGATCCTCTCTCTTCCAAATTTAACTATTGATTTAATATGCCAGTCAATAGTTGGAACTAAATACCTTAAAACTTTTGAATAGCTTTTCATACATAGACAGATAACAAAGAAAATGTGTGAAGAAACAATGAACTTTTATAGTAAAGAAAACAAGAGAATGGCTAAATAAAATATTTTTAAACGTCACATTGTAATTATGATGGAGATATATAACTATGAGAGTAATACAGTGACTAATTTCAAGTAAGTTCACATTGTAAAGAGCATTCTTTGTTCAAAAGGAAGATTGTTTCATCAAATCAAGGCTGCACAAAATAGTTCAGCTGTTTTCTCACCTAAATCAAATGTCATTGTAGATAATATTTTCATTTATTTCCCTAGTCTTCCTATTATTCTGAATGCCTTTTTGGTTTCTAGGCAACCATGCTAATACTTCTCTTTCTAAAAAGTCCTCTGCACAAGAACAGTATTCTTAAAAAAGATGGGTGGTCTTCCAAGAAATTTTAAAGTTAGAAATAAATGCTAATCATAAAATAAGAAAAAACAACAATTATAATGGTTTTGAATACTATGGTGCAGAGAGTTAAAAAATACGTGGCCTGCACACCACAATGAGCTCAACAATGACAAAGAAAGAGAAAGAAGTTACAAGGTAAACTTATTTCCAGGAAGGATGCACAAAGAAACTCCATATGTCAAATTCTGGGCAGATGTTATGATATTCATATTTACTAAAGATCTGTTAAGGGAATAGGGTTGGTTCATTTGAGACAATCATGAATAGAAAACCATTTGAGATGGGAAAAACTAGAAGTATGATGCTTAGCCTGGACAAAAAAAAAATAAAGATCAATGAGGTAAAATGTTCTATTTGTGAATTTGTATAGCATATGATGAAAGAGAGATTAAGTTTGTTTACATTTCTCCTCCAGAGATAGAATAATAATCATTAGGTATAAGTAGAAGTAAGATAATTTTGGCTCAATTTAATAAACTTTTTTAACAATTAGGGTTGGCTCTCAGGGTATTGGGTTACCTCAAAAGGTAATAAAATCTGTGACTCTAAGTGTTTAGGCAAAGATGACCATCTTTGTGTACAATCTCACTGTGTTCCAACTCCACTTCTTAGATATTTAATAGGCACCTAAAATTTAGCATGCCACAGATAAACTCTAAATCTTTTCAACCTGCTCTTCTCCTATTTTTCCAATCCCAATAATAATTGTTCAGGCTAAAAATCAAACAATCATCCATAATTCTTCTCTTCTCAGCAAATGCTCAACATGCATAATAAGTATGGATTCTCTCCCCACATTTCTCCACTTTACATCGCTTACACTAATAACACCCCAGGCCTACCTACTACCATCTCTTGGTTGGATTGTTTTGATGCTCTCTGAATGATATCCTTGCATTTACATGTGACCCCTGAAGTTTATTGTCTACAGAGCAGCCAAGGCAATCTTTTAAAAAAAGTATCTACTTTTGCCAGTCCTTTGTTCACATCTTTCTGATAACATACCATTTTATCTAAAATAACAATCAAAGCTCTTAGTATGTCTTAAAAAACAGCCACGTGTCCTAAAAAATGTTTTAAGTATGTCTTAATCCCCATGGCCCTCCCTTCTTATATTTTTCTCTTTACTGTTCTCTTACCCCTTTCACTTTCACTGCACCCCCCCACACCTATTTCCCCCGCAGCTGCTATAACTCTGCCACTCTTTGCATGCATGCAAATACTCATTGTTGGACAGGGAAAATAATTAATCCTAGTTGTCCTGAGGGCTTGCAGCCACTGTCTGTTGAATTCACTTCACCCATACCGGTATGTCTGATGGGGGTGGAGTTCAAGATCAGGCAAGAGAAAAACATGTAAAGGAAGTCATCTCCCAACTGACTTGGGTACATAGCACCCCAGCCCCTGCAAAGGACTAGGTCTCTCAAAACTACATGAAACCCTCCATACCCATACTCACCTGGTAAGCCTATTTAATACCACCCTCACTGGGCTCCATGAAGCCTCAGCGAAAACCCTACTAACTGTTGGATGTGCCTCCCCCTGTACTTCAGGCCATACATTTCAATCCCTGTATCTTTAACCTCCTTGTTAAATTTGTCTCTTCCAGAATCAAAGCTGGAAAACTACAAATAGTTCTTCAAATGGAGCCCCAGATACAGTCCATGACTAAGATCTACCACGGACCCCTGAACCAACCTGCTAGCAAATGCCCCGATGTTGATGACATCAAAGGCACCCCTCCCAAGGAAATCTCAACTGCACAACCCCTACTATGCCCCAGTTCAGCAGGAGGCAGTTAGAGCTGTCATCAGCCAACCTCCCCAATAGCACTTGGGTTTTCCTGTTGAGAGGGGGGACTGAGAGACAGGATTAGCTGGATTTCCTAGGCCAACTAAGAATTCCTAAGCCTACCTGGGGAAGGTGATGGCACCCACCTTTAAACATGGGGCTTGTAACTCAGCTCACACCCGACCAATCAGGTATTAAAAAAAGAGCTCACTAAAATACCAATCAGGCTAAAAGCAGGAGGTAAAGAAATAGTCAATCATCTATCGCCTGAGGGCACAGGGGGAGGGACAATGATCAGGATATAAACCCAGGGCATTCGAGCAGGCAGTGGCAACCCCCTTTGGCTCCCCTCCCATTGTATGGGAGCTCTGTTTTCACTCTATTAAATCTTGCAACTGCAATAAAAAAAAAAAAAAAAGCTATTGCATTACATGTCTGATTAACTCTATGACATCACTTTCTATCATTCTCCCCCACTTTCATTCTGTTCCAACCTCTCAACTACCATTGCTGTCCTTAGAATTCACTAATTATAATCTTGACCCAAGGGCTTGGTCCCTCACTGTTCCTTTTGCCTGGAATGTCTTCCCTCAACTATCTGCATAGCTTGTTCTCTCACTTCAATTAAAGCCCTGCATAAATATCAGCTTATCAAAAGACTTTTCTCGAGCCTCTTTCATAATGTAGAATACCCATCACCCATCACTCTCTATTTTTTTAACTCTGGCGTAGCACCTAACTTACTATATGTTGTTTAGCATCTGACTGTAATGACTAGACTAGAAATTCCGTGATCTCTTTTATGATTATCCCTCGACATAAAAGGGTGCTGTTCCAAAGAAGAAGCTCAAAATATTTTTTGAATAAATGTTATGGAAAGAATTTCATTGTGTGTAAGAGATTGGAATACACAACTTAATAAGGTTCTTCCTAACTCTGTAATTCTGATATCAAAACCAAGAGATATATTTTATTTGTTCTTCGACTTAGCTATCATTTGGAAATTAATTTGAGTATTCTCTTAACCTTAATTATTTCTAGGTGCATGTACTCTTCCTATTCTAACACCCCCAAACTTCTCATGAAGTTCATGATTTTTATAGAAAATGTTTATGACATACTAGGTTGTTGTTTCAAAATATTAGACTCTTTTCACTTCCCCTGACATTACCATTTTAACCAGCTGGCTCTCTTCCTGAGGAGCCTTTCAAGCACAATTATAAGAAAGTTGTAATCACTCCTTAGCAAGCACTTTACTAGAAGGATTTCCACTCAAGGCTGTTTGTCACAGCCTTAAGTTTTACCTTAACAAACTTATAAGTGCTATTATTATCCTTCTGAGTTCTTCTTATAGGAGTTATACAAGACTAGTTTTGATTTTGAAGTTAACAACTTCCAGAGTTTTATGAAGTTAAGACACTGTGTTTTACAAAAATCTCTAAAAACCAATGGAGATTGTTATATAGGTCAGCAAACTGATTTCCAGATAACTAAAAGTAAGTGATATATTGTCCACATTACATTTTTAGCACCCAACATGATCTAAAGATATAGGAATGACAGAAAACAAACACGCTAACCATTGGTAAGTGGTACCATTGATTTACTCATCCACTTTTTATTTATTCATATTCATTATAAATTAACATCTACTATGGCCCACACAAATTTCTGATAACACAGTGATTTTTTTCAAAGTTTACAATCTCACTGGGAGACATGCAAATGGTTCCAACACGTTGTATTTTATGCCATGGTAGCAACAACTACAAATTATATGAGATGAACAAAGTCATTTTTCTCTACTGACTTATAATTAATGTTTATTTTTCAGCTCTGTTAGAGACATGGAATTATACTTGTTTATAAGCAGGAAGCATATAAATTATTATTATATGGAAAAATGGCAGCTATAGGAAATTTAATTCTCAGTTTGACTCTGGAAATAATTTGCTGTTTTCCTATCTCAATGGAAATAGCTTCTGGTAACATAATTTGACCAATAACCAATGATTGCACACTGAGGTACTGACAACTTGGTCATTGACTTCAGTGTTTCTCTGGAGTTGGTAAAGTACCAAGAGTGAACAAAAATCTTAAATATAGCAATGTAGAAGAGTAGAATGAGCAGTCAACATCATGTCAGGGGACTTGAATACCAATTCCAGCTTCATCACTAATTTACCAACCAATAGCTTGTTTATCACCAAATAATAACCCTCCGTGGGACAACCTTTCTTTATCTCATTAATGAGTTGGAAAAATAATTTCCAAGAGAACTCACAGCCCATATTTTGTTCTAAAATATGTTTAAAGGGAAACCGGTGCAATTAACTCAAAGGTATTTTCATTAGTTTCACTCAGACCTTTCAAAGAAAAGCAAACATTCTAACCCCAGTCTTTTGAAAACTCTAGCCAATGCTGTCCAAAAACCTTTTCTGTGATAATGAAAATGTTCTGTGTCCACACTGTTTTAAATATGGTAGCATCTAGCCACATTTGGCTATTGAACATTTGAAATGAGGCTGGTGCAATAGAGGAAATAATTTTAAGACATTATTATTATTTAATTTTAATTAACTTAGAGGTAAATAGTTATATAAGGCTAGTGACTAGTTAATTAGGCAGCACAGCTAAAGTCACTGTGTATAATTAGTATAAAATATATCTGATAACAATGTAAGTTTAAAAAGAAGGGACAATGTTTATTGGATCTGCTTTCAACTGTTCCGTTCTGTATTTACATTTTAATGAAGCACTATCATTTGTAGAAATAAACTATTAATGAAAACTGGAATGCTAGTAAAAGAAAAGCACCAAGAGTACATTGTATATAGTGAAAATTATCACTCACAAATGCTATGCTTTTGCCATATGCTTTCAATGGCATTTATATAAACTGAAATGGATCATTTCTTTCATTAACCTTCTAAGTGAGGTTTTCTGCTCATTTTCCTTGAACATGCAGGAATGTCATTATAACTTAAAGTAGGAAGATATGCTAAAGGGCATGAGATTAGTGCATGGGTAGTACACTTTCCATTTCACTATAGGAAATTATATGTCCTATTTCTCAGTTTTGATCTGCATAAATGTGAATTAAATTAAATAAACTTTGAATAAGTAAGTTAAAAATGACTCCATATTTCACAAATATAAAAATAATATAGAACAACATGGATGGAACTAGAGATCATTATGTGAAGTGAAATAAGGCAGGCACAGAAAGACAAACATCACATGTTCTCAACTATTTGTGGGATCTAAAAATCAAAACAATTGAACTCATGGACATAGAGAATAGAAGGATGGTTACCAGAGGCTGGGAAGGATAGTAGGGGTCTGGTGAGGGTGGTGAGGACAGTTAATGGATTAAAAAAATTGAAAGAATGAATAGGACTTACTATTTGAAGCATAATAGGGTGGCTATAGTCAATAATAACTTAATTGTAGATGTTAAAATAGCATTAATAGTGCAATTGGATTGTTTGTAACTCTAAGGATAAATGCTTGAGGAGATGGATACCCCATTCCCCATTACGTGCTTATTTCACCTTGCGTGCTTGTACCAAAACATCTCACCTACCCCATAAATATATGCACCTGCTATGCACCCACAAAACTTTTTTTTAATTAAGGAAAAATAAAATAAATTAATAATATGGATATTCTTCAATAGCTTTAAAAGAAATGGAAATAAAGTTTTATGGAGAGGCAATTATACACTTAATAAGTAATAAGACATGAAAAAAATACCTAATACTACTGCATTTGTGATTAAACTGGGTGTTTCCATTGTCTTTTTTGCAAAGGTATTGTATATGTTTTAATGCTGAGGTTTGTTCCTTGGCTTTAATTAAATAGAGGAGGATAATAACCCTGTAAAGGAACATGTGCATTTACAGTATTACCTATAATGTTCATAAAATTAGAATAATTAACAAATCTAGTTGATTAGCTATTCTCATATAGTCAATAAAACATCATGATACAAAATACATAAAAATAAAAGATTCCTATGATATAATGACTATATATTTTTCATTCATTAACAAGAATACCTACCTTGTGCCTGGCGTTTGAAAATATAGAGAAAAAGGATGACAGTTTCTGCCTTCAAGAATTTTACAGCTTAGGGAGCAGACAAAAAGGAGTTATTCAATAACAATCTATTGTGATATCTGCCAGGGTGAAGGGTATGCAAGGAGGGACCTGAATGGCTGCTGTGACAATCAGGAAGTTATATATAGCTAAGTTGGCTCTATTATCTCATAAATGATAGATATTAATGTTCTAGGTTTATGCTGTCTTTTATATAGATATTCTGTAAAGGAACTATTTCATATACTGGAAAAGAATTTTACAAATGGGCTACTATTGATGGGATTGTTTAAATAAATTTGTTGGCCTTTAAATGGTCTTAGGAGACCATTTAAAACCACTGTGTAAGAAAGTGTTTTCTCTGGGTTCTAAACAGTAGATTTATAAATAAAAATTAAATACACAATTTTACCATGTTTGATGCTTCTTAAACAAATAATAAAGAAAAATAAAGAAATATTTCATGTTCTACAACATTAATAGGTGGCATTTACTGATTTTTATGTTCTGGATTTTTCTGTTTGGACTTCTCCCTCTTGTTTGCCATACTGCTCAAGAATTTGATGCTCTTTTCTCAGTTCCAGTTGACCAGAAGGAGGAGATAGATGTATCACTGAATAGCTCTAGTGAATACCAGAATAAGCATTATCCAATAAAGTTCAGTGAATTAGCGTTTACCCTCTCTTTGCTAACTCTCAGTGTACAATTTTCAGCTGATGGGTGTCTTAAAATTATTATCAATTTCTCTCATTTTACACATTAATGTATAGAGTCACTTTGTGACAAGTCCAAAAATGTACAGACTGGTCTGGGGCTAAATCACAGCTCTTCTGATACTCAGGCTGGTGGCCTACATTATGTAGCAGATCTAGAAAGTGGGAAAGACAGTGCAATGATCATCTAAGCAGCGGGACTTCCACAAAAGAAGGAGGTCTCATGCTCAAATCTGTTTAGCTGACAACAAATAGAAAAGGTCTTTTTCAAGATAGTTGCTTAGAATTTCTAGTCTTTAAGAAATCAATTTGCTCATGGAAAGTCTGCACAAGAGAGGATCAAATATAAAATAATTGATGTAAAGTATGAGGGAAAATATTTCTGAGAGAATTACCTTTTCAAAGTAGCATTCTTAGAAGATAAATAATTTTCAGCAACACATTTATGGAAAGCAAACCAGATTTTGCTTTTTAGGCATTTTGGTGTTGTTTATATTTCCCAAAGGTACCACTTAACAAGTAAATTCATATTATCCTAAGTGCCAGAGAATAATTTAATTACATGTAGCACTTTATTGCTCTTGAGGAATGAGTTATTCATACAACTATAAATTGACAGTGAGGATTTGACTAGTCATCAACATTTTTATCTACTTTTCCTAAATCTTCTGTCACTTGCTTTATAATCTTGGATCAATCTGTTTGCTTCCATAAGTTTCAAAATCCGCATTTGTTAAAGTGGTGGAATCATACAAGATCTAAAGTTTCTTCTAATTCTAAAATTCTGAGGCCACAATTCTTGCTATACTTCATAACAATCACAAACCAAATAAATATCAAGCTATTAAAAAACTCATTAACCCCTTCTCCACGAGGAGAGGGTCCAAGTCTCTCTTTTTACTGTTGTATTCCTCACACTGAAATAAGTGCTTGATACATAATAGATGCTTGCTCAATGTTTGTTAAGTGAATTAACTAATAAACAAAATAACATGAACACTGTCATACCTCAATTAATTGAAAAGAGTGGGAAAAGAACTAAATTCCTTCATCTTAAAGCTGGATAGACTAGAGTTGAGCAATTATGATGAACATGTACTTAGTCAAGATTAACAAACATTAACATTATTAGAACATAATCCAATGCTGGTAATACATGTATTCCAGAGAGTTGAGATTTTTAATTAATCTGAGTGACATGTATTTGGAATGATCTGCATGATGTGACAATGAACAGGCCACTTCTTTTATATTAAAAAAACCTCAGAGCTAGAGATCATGTTATTGAGCATGCCTTATTTGACCAGAGAGGAAATTGAAGCAGTAAGATTTTTAGATGTACAAGTTATTTAATGATAACTCCTTCTTTAGCACACAGGGTAAATTTTCATGATGCTAAATTTGTTGACAGAGGATCGTGCTTGTATTCAAGTCAGAATTAATGTGATCATGTTATGGAAGACATATCCTTGTGTCCCATGATAATTTATTTTCAATCTCTCTGTAAATTTAGGTCACTCTATTGACCACCAGCCAACTCTAAAATATTCTCAAATGCTTAAATGTGACCTCCATTCCAGTAAGAGTAAATTCTGTTAGTATTATTTGCTTATAACACAGCAACCTAATGTATAAAACAATGCTAGCTATATGATACAGTCATCAAAATGGCTATTTTAGCAACCAACAATAGTCTATATTTCAACTCCACATATACTAACAAGTAAAGGGAAAAAATGCTACACATTGCTAGAATCATTTATAGAGAACATTCATATTTCCCAATTGGAGGTACAGAGGCTGAAGTTAGTTCTTGTTCTCAGGCCAATTCTCTATTATTAATATTTTTAATTCCATTTTAAAACAAGCAACACACTAAGATGGTATATATAAAAGCAACAAGATAGCTGTCTGACCCCTGTGGCACATCTAAATGTGCCCATGACTTAATGAAACACAAGTTGAAATGCTCTGTCCTAGGCTTGTCAATAGACAGGAGAGATATCAATCAATTTACGTATACAGGGAAGGATTCATATATTAATTTATTATACAAGAATATATTGAAGTTTTGTTACGTGCAACACACTGTATTTGAAACTGAGTTTAAAAAGACACAAATAAATTGAAAATGTCTGTCCTTATGGAGTTTATACTTGAGCTCATTTGTTCTTTTGTTGTTCATTTTTATTGAAGGACCAAACACCTTTAATTTACTCAATGCTAATTTTAAAATACGCTCAAAATTCTGAGCTCATATGCATGTTTATCTTGGTTGCTGATTGTGTTTTGTAGAGTCATCATTACTGGTCATTATGATGAATCAGTTCACACTAAGTAATTATCAGAATAAATTTAAAAACTCTTAAACTGTATGTATTTGTGGTTTATGTTCCCTTGCTTTTTTCTGGAGAAAGAAACTTAACCCTCCAAACAGTTAATGTCCCTGCTGTAGATCTACAAACATTTTGATGTAATAGGTCTAAGGTCAGCGAAATGCAATTTTTTTGAGTGCCTATAAGTAGACTGATTTAAGCTCTACAGTAATATTATTTCTTTTGTGGTAAATCACCATTGGATATTAGATAATTCATGAAAGACAAAAATAAAGATTCTTACTTAAGTGTCTATTCTCAGATTGCAATTTGTAATAGTGAATAAATATGCCTAACGTGTCTATAATTGACTTGTTTTTAAAAGTATAATGTATTTTTAAACATCTTCATCAATATATAATTCACACACCATAAATTTCACCAACTTAAAGTGTACAATTCAAATATTTTTAGTATATTCACATAATTACGTAATGATTACCATAGTCTAATTAGCAGACACTGCCCGTTTCCTGTCCCTAGCCCCTAGTAACCACTAATCTATTTTCTGTCTCTATAGAGTTGCCTATTCTGAGCAATTCATATAAACGGAATGATATAATGTGGTCTGTTGCAGCTGACTTCTTTCACTGAGTATAATCTTTTCAAGGTAATTCATGTTGTACTATTCATCAATGATTCATTCTTGTTTTCCTGTTGAGTAGTATTCCATTGTATGGATATACCAGTTTTATTTATTTATTCATTGTTAATGGACATTTGAGCTGTTTCTAGTTTTTGGCTATTATGAGTTATAATACTGTTATGAACGTTAATGTACAAATTTCGTGTAATGTATGTTTTCATTTCTTTTGGGAATGGTCAACCTAAAAGTGGAATTGCTGGTTTATATGGTGACTCTAGGTTTAACACTTTAAAGAACTGCCAAACTGCTATCCAAAGTGGCTGCATGAATTTACACTCTCACCAGCAAATTATGAAGGTTCCAATTTCTCCACATTCTTACCAACAGTTGTTATTATCTACAGCAATTCTAATGGTGTAAAGCGGTATCTCATTGTGGTTTTGAGTTGTATTCATTTAATGCTTTTTTGCTTTTTCATATTTCGTGAATAAGACTCCGCCTAAACATAGTAATTGAAGTAAATCCAATCCCAGCTTCCAATTCAGTCAAGTCAATGCTGAACTTAAAACAGAATATGAATCCTGAAAACTTAATATTTACAATATGTGCTATCCTTTATCCTGCTGCAAATGTAATTATTGCACATAAGAATTCTCTAGTGCAAATTGTTTGATTCTAACAATAGGTCATGCCTAGGAGATTTTTTTTGCCCTTTTCTTCGTATTGTGAATTTCAAATTATGTTATTAAACAAAAATATTAACATACTATTTATAGAATTGTTGATTTGTGTTCTTTTCTGGATTACCTTGTGCTGATGGTTTCACAGGAATAACTTCTTTATAATATTTTCACTGCTTTCAATGAGCATTGCTTCAGATGTCTTTACAATTTACAGATGGCTTTACAAATACAGCTTAACTTTGGAACCTGCTGAATATGTTTACTGCCCTAGATTCTAAACACCTGTATCTTGAAAGAAGCTGCTGTGCAAGGCACAACCTACTGAGTCATTTTCAAAACACTGAGTACAGGGAGCAGATGTTCAGTTGTCAGTAATGGAATAAAACAAAGTTACAAACTGGGTTAGTTAGTAATATGAGGTGCACAAACTATATTTCCAGACTTGTAGATAAATTTCTCTATTTAATTTTCAAAATTATTAAAATACTCTACTCTTTAAAGATGAACTTCACCTGAATATAATAGATGTCTCACTGCATATCTGTTAATCTCAACGTATTTCTGATGCATTAAACCATGACAGGTTACCCATTCTCTCTTTATCTTTGAGATAACTAAGATTCCATAAACATTTATTCCAAGAGAAGATTCAATGTGGTCACTTCATAAATCATCACCTTCAAAGACTAGCACAACTGGTCAAAAGAATTTGTAAAGGTGCTATGTTTGACATCACTTTAAGCACAAGAAAAGAAAAGAGAAAGAAGAAAGAAAGAAAGCATAAAGCTCTGAGTAAGCATAAAGTTCATAAAATTTATGCAATCCAACATGAATGTCATTTTCCATAATAGCTAACGTTTACTATTTCTGTAAAATAAGCATTTTGTAGATGCGTTTCATGTATAATTTTTTAATCATTAAAACAATCATAAAATAGTACTCTTAGGATCTGCACATTTTGCAGACAAAGAATCTTCATTAAAGGATTGAAAGATTCAGACGTCAAACAAGGGAGGGGGGAGAGCCAGGACCCAAGCCCAGGCAACCAGTTGCCAGAGTCCATTCTTCTGAACAGCATACAATCGTGCCTCTGCATAAAACTGAAATGTTGATCCTACATGTTCCATTTAAAACAAGCAACTAAATTTAAATACCTTCTCACTCTTTGAAAATCCCAATGAAAATATAGGAAGATGAACAAAAAGGGAAAAAAAAATCTGCACTAATACTGGGAACAAAAGGTCTAAAAAGCAGAGATATTTTTATGAGTATCTGGAAAACAAAAATATATAGAATTGCATTGACTGTGAAAGTAAATAAGGAAATCAATTATCAATCAAATGGAAGGACAAAATAGAAATATTTTTGCAAAATACAAGAACTAAGAAACTGTAGTGCCATGTACCCTCTTTAAAAATATACTTGAAGATATACTTCAGAAAAAAATGAAAAATCATTCAGAATAAAAACTACTGAGCTTTTCAATATGTATTTTGTGAAAAAAAAGTTTGGGAAACAGTGAAAAGAACTTGATCAGGAAGTTCTAACATTAATATTTGCAACTCCTTAAAATTATAAAGCATTTTCTAATGTATGGATCAATTATCTGCCTCTATTTATTTCTAGGGATTAATAGCAAGAATCTATAAGAATTCTGCAATTGAAGAATAAGTATCATGATCATTGAATTAAAAGTTCCTCATATTTTATGTAGGTTTGGACTCAGCTATAGAGGTAAAAGGGAAAGCATCCAGTGGGCAAAAGAGGGTGGTGTTTTCTTACTGTGATTCTTTTTCTTTCTTTTCTTTTCTTTTTTTTTTTTTTTTTTTTGAGACAGGTTGTCACTGTGTCACCCAGGCTGGAGTGCAGTGGCAAATCTCAGCTCAATGAAGCCTCCGCCTCCCAGGTTCAGCAATTCTCCTGCCTCATCCTCCTGAGTAGCTGGGACTACAGGCACGCACCACCATGCCTGGCTAATTTTTGTATTTTTAGTAGACAGGCTTTCACCATGTTGGCCAGGCTGATCTTGAACTCCTGACCTCAAGTGGTTCATTCTCCTCGGCCTCCCAAAGCGCAGGATTACAGGCATGAGCCACCGCACCTGGCCTGTGATTCTTATATACGGGCATAAACACCCTGCTGCTAGCTTAAATAGGCATGCATAGAGTACAATGTTCTGCCAATGACAGATTGACCTTGACAAGTCTCTGAGACTTCCTAGGCCTTATTTCCATTTTGAATGGAGACACGGGTCTTTTTATTGACTGAGTAATTTGATAGACCAGGCTGATTCCTCTTGGTCCCATTTAAGGAATCAAATACCTACCTAGAGGGTTTGACTAACCACTGGCAGTGGGGAGTGTCGTTAGAACACCAAAAACTTTCTTTGTAACAGGGGTCATGAATCAAAAGCCTTTTAAATGTTTCAACTCACATTGGATGTACAGAAACAATATGATGGCATTTTTAAATTTACTCTTTATTATTAACCATAATATAAGCTCTAAATAAAGCCTTAAGAGTACAGATAAAATATAAATAAACTAAGCCAATGAATACAGAACTATCCTTGATAAATATACTCCAAGTTAATTTCAAAATCTGTTCATGTTTATTTAACAAAGTGTGGTGTTGTTTTATTAAGGGACAAGGACTTAGGTTAACAGTAAATTGATATAACTTTAATATATGCCAAAGGACCATAGACATACCAAGAGTACTGGAAAACAGAAGTTGCTTTATTTACATTCTAGAGAAATCAGAAGTACAAACTCATGGGCACTCAAAAAATATGCAAAAGCCCGACTAATGCTCTAAAATTATGAAATCTGATGTAATTGGGCTCATAACTTTTTGAGTTCAATGAATTGCAAATTTTTTCCAACTATGACTCATATAATATAATGCTGGTGACTCAGTCTCTTACTGTTCACTAACCTCAAATCACACCTGTGCATCTATTACTGAATTTAGAAGTGTTAGAACATTATGTACCCAAGAATGTAAAGGTTTCTGGCAAAGAACGCACTCCCCTTACTGAAGGTCACAGCAGGTACTGATGCAGTAAGAGATCACCACCAGTGGCCCTCTAAAATCCAACTCCATTATGCATCCCAGCTTGCTTTCAAGTGAATGAGCTTCCCTTATGACTATAAAATGAATCTGTATTGTTATCAGGGAATTCTAAAATCAGTCTTACAGACGAATTTTGCAGTTATCTTTGTGCATGAAAGCCAAGTATTTCCTGGAATGCAAACCCCAATCGCATTAGTTGGAACAATTGACCTTCAGAGTCTCCTTCATTTTGGCTCCTCATCAATTTAATATGGATCCATCTCCCTTTACCAAGTATTATCTCAGTCCTTGTGGACATTAGTGATGCTGTTAACAAAGCATCATTACATGAGGGAAATGGAGAATATTAGAAAAACTAATCATTGCCAACAGAAATAAAATTTTTAAAAAATGAATTTGAGTATCCTGTTACACTGTCTTTTAAAGAAGTCAAGATTCACACCTGTCTTCTAATTCATCAGAGGAAATGTGAGCAGGCACTGAGAGCCCAGTGTGGGTTTAAAGATGTGCTGCTTGGCAATTCCTCTGCTGTATGAATATTCTTGAAAAGATAGTATAGAAAACTTATTTTAGACATACTTGTGAGAAAATCAGAGTTTTTTGAAAAACTAGAAGTTAAATAATTTTCATTAAAGCCATAACACCAGATTGCAAATATAAATCATAAAGATTCTAATTTCCAAAAATATAATGAAGCAAATTATCCAAAATTAATATGCAGCCTTTAGATAATAACTACAATTGTAATAGGTTTATTTTGCATGTCTTTAGAGTTATTTTGTTTATCTCACAAGGAATTTGAAGCTGCTTACAGCTCCTGATATGAATGGTAGCACCTCATTTATCTGGATGTTTCTTACCTGGATAATTGCACTTATTCAGGACAAAGTTGAGAACATGAAAATAAGCAAAAGCATCCATTAGGAGCCAAAATATACATCTCAAAGTTTATTAATTTGCTGATGAAATAACCTTTGAGGACATATGGAAAACAACGTGCTTTATTTTAGACACAGAATTCACAACTTTGACCCTGATGGAAGCAAACTGGCAACATAAATAAGTGTCAACTGAAACCTGAAATGAACAAGAAAAATAAATAATGTGAAAGACAACCCAAGAACTTGCAAATACAGGCTAATCTATAAAGCCAACATAAAGACCAATAAGATCTGAGGTTTTTACAGAGTACCTGAGACCACACATTATAATTATATCTGAACTCTGAGTCATCAAAAGAAGCATAAATTATGTTTGATATATACCGCTCAAGAAGACTGATTTTTTTTTTCTCACTTTGGGAAAAAAAAATCAGACACATAAATTCAAAAACTATTTTCCAGAGAATCAATTGTCTAGAAAATTCACATTCCAGAGAGATATGGAGTTACAGATTAAGTAGAATTAGGCACTTCATAATATCCATATGTATGTATGCATGTATGATCCTTATCCCTAAACTGTTAGCTCCTAAAATAAAGTAATGTATTTTCTGCTAATTTTTAATTTCTCAAAGGCCTAAAACTGAAATAGAGAAAACAGAGAAAAAAGATATGATTAAAAGGCTTTTTGGTGACTTCTGGATTCAGTTTTAACATGCAAATAGCTTAGAAGTCATCACTCCTGTCATTGCAAGGGGAAAAAAAGGGCTGGACAAAGTTGGAATCAATGACTTCTCTTGGACCCATCAGATTACTGCAATTGCAGAGCAAACTGCCATCTGGAAATCTGGAGAGACAGGTGAACCTAGTCCCTGCTGAGATATGCTTACCTGGAGCAAAAGCTGCTAGTGTCATAAACTTGTAAGAACAATTAAATGGTAACTTTGACAAACTGCTGGAAGATAAGTGAAAGAGCATAAGTGTAAAAAATTTCTGGCAGAAGAACACATTCTTAGGAGGACCCCACAATTTCATGACCTTTATACCTCCAGGAAGACCACCAGGTTCTCATGGTGAATGAAACTAAGGAGGATCCTTCTGGCAGATCATTGTCAAATACACCAAGATCCTTTCCACAAGAAAATCCTACTCTCCAGAGGAAAAGGCTTTCCCAGAGTTTTATCCCACCTAGGAGAAGGACAGTCTTCCCAAACCAGCCTCCTCTAGTCTTTCTCTCTCACCTAAGGAAGAAAAATAGCCAATTAGTCAATAGGGTTCAGAGTTGAAGACTTATATTGTGAACACTTTAGCCAGAGAAGGGAGTACAGAGGGATGGGAGGGGAAATGTTATTCTTTTTTTTTTTTTTTTTCGCAAAACAAATTTGTATCTTTATTTTTTATTTTTTTTTAAGTTCTGCGATACATGTGCTGAATGTGCAGGTTTGTTACATAGATACACATGTGCCGTGGTGGTTCGCTGCATCTATCAACCCATCATCTAGGTTTTAAGCTCCGCATGCATTAGATATTTGTACTAATGCTCTCCCTCCGCTTTCCTCCCACCCCCTGACAGGCCCCAGTGTGTGATGTTCCCCTCCCTGCGCCCATGTGTTCTCATTGTTCAGCTCCCACTTATAAGAGAGAACATACAGTGTTTGGTTTTCTGTTCCTGTGTTAGTTTGCTAAGGATGACGGCTTCCAGCTTTATCCATGTCCTGCAAAGGACATGAACTCATTCTTTTTTATGTATGGCTGCATAGTATTTCATGGTATATATGTGCCACATTTTCTTTATGCAGTCTATCATGAATGCGCATTTGGGTTGGCTCCAAGTTTTGCTATTGTAAATAGTGCTGAAATAAACATATGTGTGCATGTGTCTTTACAGTAGAATGATTTATATTTCTTTAGGTATATACCCAGTAATGGGATCGCTGGGTCAAATAGTATTTCTGGTTCCAGATCCTTGAGGATTGCCACACTGTCTTCCACAATGGTTGAACCAATTTACACTCCCACCAACAGTGTAAAAGTGTTCCTATTTCTCCACATCCTCTCCAGCATCTGTTGTTTCCTTGCATTTTAACGATTGCCATTCTAACTGGTGTGAGATGTTATCTCATTGTGGTTTTGATTTGCATTTCTCTAATGACCAGTGATGATGGGCATTTTTTCATACATTTGTTGGCTGCATAATAGTCTTCTTTTGAGAACTGTCTGTTCATATCCTTTGCCCACTTTTTGATGGGGTTGATTTTTCTTGTAAATTTGTTTAATTTCCTTGTAAATTCTGGATATTAGACCTTTGTCAGATGGATACATTACAAAAATTTTCCCCCATTCTGTAGGTTGTCTGTTCACTCTGATGATAGCTTATTTTGCTTAGCAGAAGCTCTTTAGTTTAATTAGATCCCATTTGTCAATTTTGGCTTTTGTTACCATTGCTTTTGGTGTTTTGGTCATGAAATTTTTGCCCATGCCTATGTCCTGAATGGTATTGCCTAGATTTTCTTCTAGAGTGTCCATGGTTTTAGGTTTTACATTTAAGTCCTTAATCCATCTTGAGTTAATTTTTGTATAAAGTGTAATGAAGGGGTCCAGTTTCTGTTTTCTGCATATGGCTAGCCAGTTTTCCCAGCATCATTTACTTAATAGGAGATCCTTTCCCCATTGCTTATTTTTGTCAGGTTTGTTGAAGATCAGATGGTTGTAGATGTGTGGTGTTATTTTTGAGGTCTCTGTTCTGCTCCATTGGTCTATATGTCTGTTTTGGTACAAGTACCATGCTGTTTTGGTTACTGTAGACTTGTAGTATAGTTTGAAGTCAGGTAGCATGATGCCTCCAGCTTTGTTCTTTTTGCTTAGGATTGTCTTGGCTATATGGGATCTTCTTTGATTCCATATAAAATTTAAAATAGTTTTTTTCTAATTATGTGATGAATATTAATGGTAGTTTGATGGGAATAGCATTGAATCTATAAATTACTTTGGGCAGTATGGCCATTTTCACGATATTGATTCTTCCTATACATGGGGATGGAATGTTTTTCCATTTGTTTGTGTCCTCTCTTATTTCCTTGAGCAGTGGTTGTAGTTCTCCTTGAAGAGGTCCTTCACATCCCGTGTAAGTTATATTCCTAGGTATTTTATTTTCTTTGTAATAACTGTGAATGGGAGCTCACTCATGATTTCACTCTCTGCTTGGTGTATAGGAATGCTTGTGATTTTTGCACAATGATTTGTCTTCTGAGACTTTGCTGAAGTTGTTTATCAGTTTAAGGAGTTTTTTTTGGGGCTGAGATGATGGGGTTTTCTAAATGTACAATCATGTCCTCTACAAACAGAGACAGTTTGACTTCCTGTCTTTCTATTTGAATATACTTTATTTCTTTCTCTTGCCTGATTGCCCTGGCCAGAACTTCCAATACTATGTTGAATAGGAGTGGTGAGAGAGGGCATCCTTGTGCCGGTTTTCAAAGGGAATGCTTCTAGCTTTTGCCCATTTAGTATGATATTGGCTATGGGTTTGTCATGAATAGCTCTTATTATTTTTAGAAATGTTCCATCAAAACCTAGTTTATTGAGTGTTTTTAGCATGAGGGGTGGTTGAATTCTATCGAAGGCCTTTTCTGCATCTATTGAGATAGTCACGTGGTTTTTGTCAATGGTCCTGTTTATGCAATGGATTACATTTATTGATTTGCATATGTTGAACCAGTCTTGCATCCCAGGGATGAAGCTGACTTGATCGTGTTGGATAAGCTTTTTGATGTGCTGCTGGATTCGGATTGCCAGTATTTTATTAAGGATTTTTGCATTGATGTTTATCAGGAATATTGGTGTAAAATTTTCTTTTTTTGTTGTGTCTCTGTCAGGTTTTGGAATCAGGATGATGCTGGCCTCATAAGATGAGTTAGGGAGGATTCCCTCTTTTTCTACTGTTTGGAATAGTTTCAGAAGGAATGGCACCATCTCCTTTTTGTACCTCTGGTAGAATTTCACTGTGAATCCGCCTGGTCCTGTGCTATTTTTGGTTGACAGGCTATTAATTACTGCCTCAATTTCAGAACTTCTTATTGGTCTATTCAGGGATTCAGTTTCTTCCTGGTTTAGTCTCCGTAGGGTGTATGTGTCCAGGAATTTATCCATTTATTCTAGATTTTTTAGTTTCTTTGCCTAGAGGTGTTTATAGTATTCTCTGATGATAGTTTGTATCTCTGTGGGGTCAGTGGCGATATCCCCATTATCATTTTTTATTTTGTCTATTTGATTCTTCTCTGTCTTCTTCTTCATTAGTCTAGCTACTGGTCTATCTATTTTGTTAATCTTTTCAAAAAATCAGCTCCTGGATTCATTGATTTTTTGAAGGATTCTTCATGTCTCTATCTCCTTCAGTTCTGCTCTGATCTTAATTATTTCTTGTCTTCTGCCTGCTTTTGAATTTGTTTGCTCTTGGTTCTCCAGTTCTTTTAATTGTGATGTTAGGTTGTTGATTTTAGATCTTCCCACTTTTTGATATGGGCATTTAGTGCTCTATAAATTTCCCTCTAAACACTGCTTTAGCTGTGTCCCAGAGATTCTGGTACGTTGTCTCTTTGTTCTCATGGTTTCAAAGAACTACGTTATTTCTGCCTTAATTTAGTTATTTACTCAGTAGTCATTCAGGAGCAGGTTGTTCAGTTTCCATGTAGTTGTGCAGTTTGAGTTAGTTTCTTAATCCTGAGTTCTAATTTGTGGTCTGAGAGACTGTTATAGTTTCTGTTCTTTTGCATTTTCTGAGGAGTGTTTTACTATCAGTCATGTGGTTGATTTTAGAATAAGTGCGATGTAGTGCTGAGAAGAATGTATATTCTGTTGATTTGGGGTTGCGAGTTCTGCAGATTTCTATTAGGTATGCTTGGTCCAGAGCTGAGTTCAAGTCCTGAATATTCTTGCTAATTTTCTGTCTCACTGATCTGTCTAATACTGGGTGGGGCGTTAAAGTCTCCCACATTTATTGTCTGGGAGTCTGTAAGTCTCTTTCTAGGTCTCTAAGAACCTGTCTTATGAATCTGGGTGCTCCAGTATTGGGTGCATATATATATATATATTTAGAATAGTTAGCTCTTCTTGTTGCATTGATCCCCTTACCATTATGTAATGCCCTTCTTTGTCTTTTTTGATCTTTGCTGGCTTAAAGTCTGTTTTATCAGAGACTAGGATTGCAAACCCTGCTTTTTTTTGCTTTACATTTTCTTGGTAAATATTCCTCCCTCCCTTTAACCTGAGCCTATGTGTGTCTCTGTATGTGAGATGGGTCTCCTGAATACAGCACTCCAATGGGTCTTGACCTTTTGTCCAATTTGCCAGTCTGTCTTTTAATTGGGGCATTTAGCCCATTTACATTTAAAGTTAATATTGTATGTGTGAATTTGATCCTGTCATCATGATGCTAGCTGGTTATTTTGCACATTAGTTGATGCAGTTTCTTCAATGTGCCGTTGGTCTTTATATTTTGGTGTGTTTTTGAAGTGGCTGGTACTAGTTTTTCCTTTCCATACTTAGTGCTTTCTTCAGGAGCTCTTGTAAGGCAGGCCTGGTAGAGGACAAAATCCCTCAGCATTTGCTTGTCTGTAAAGGATTTTATTTCTCCTTCACTTACGAAACTTAGTTTGGCTGGATATGAAATTCTGGGTTGAAAACTCTTTTCTTTAAGATGTTGAATATTGGCCCCCACTCTCTTCTGGCTTGTAGGGTTTCTGTAGAGAGCTCTGCTGTTAGTCTGATGAGCTTCTCTTTATAGGTAACCTGACCTTTCTCTCTGGCTGCCCTTAACATCTGTTCCTTCATTTCAACCTTGAAGAATCTGACGATTATCTGTCTTGGGGTTGCTCTTCTCAAGGAGTATCTTAGTGGCGTTCTCTATATTTCCTGAATTTGAATGTTGGCCTGTCTTGCTAGGTTGGCGAAGTCCTCCTGGATAATATCCTGAAGAGTGTTTTCCAACTTGGTGGCATTCTCTCTGTCACTTTCAAGGACCCCAATCAATCATAGGTTTGGTCTTTTCACATAGTCCCATATTTCTTGGAGGCTTTTTTTGCTCCTTTTCATTCTTTTTTCTCTAATCATGTCTTCACGCCTTATTTCATTAAGTTGATCTTCAATCTCTGATATCCTTTCTTCCGCTTGATTGATTCGGCTATTGATACTTGTGTATGCTTCACAAAGTTCTCGTGCTGTGTTTCTCAGCTCCATCAGGTCATTCATGTTCTCTAAATTGGTTATTCTAGTTAGCCATTCCTGTAACCTTTTGTCAAGATTCTTACCTTCCTTGCATTGGGTTAGAACATGCTCCTCTAGGTCAGAGGAGTTTGTTATTACCCACCTTCTAAAGCCTACTTCTGTAAATTCATCAAACTCTGTCCAGTTTTTGTGCCCCAATTCTCTGTCCAGTTTTGTGCCCTTGCTGAAGAGGAGTTTTGATCATTTGGTAGAGAAGAGGCATTCTGGTTTTTGGAATTCTCAGAATTTTTGCACTGCTTTTTCCTCATCTTCACGGATTTATTTACCTTTGATCATTGATGCTGATGAACCCTGGATGGGGTTTTTGCATAGGTGTTCTTTTTGTTGATGTTGATGTTATTGCTTTCTGTTTGTTAGTTTTTCTTCTAACAGTCAGGCACCTCTTCTGCAGGTCTAGTGGAGTTTGCTGCTCCACTCCGGACCCTATTTGCCTGGATATCACCAGCTGAGGCTGCAGAACAGCAAAGATTGCTGCCTGCTCCTTCCTCTTTCCAGAGGAGTAAACAATTCTTTCTCACTGGAGTTCAGGCACCACTGGGGATGAACAACAAAAAAAAAAACCCTGCAGCTAGCTCAGTGTCTGCCCGAACAGCCACCCAGTTTTGTGCTTGAAACCCAGGGCCCTGGTGGTGTAGGCACACAAGGGAATCTGATCTGAAGATTGGAAAAACTGTGAGAAAAGTGTAGCATCTGGACTGGATAGCAGAGTCCCTCATGGCTCCCCTTGGCTAGGAAAGGGAGGCCCCCTGCTCTTTGCACTTCCTGGGTGATGCGACGCCCCACCCTGCTTCTGCTCACCCTCCGTGGGCTGCACCCACTGCCTAACCAGTCCCAATGAGATGAACAGGGTACCTCAGTTAGAAATGCAGAAATCACCCGCCTTCTGCATTGGTCTCGCTGGGAGCTGCAGACTGGAGCTATTCCTATTTGGCCATTTGGCCAGATCCAGCCAGGAAATGTTATTCTTAGTGAAAAAATACATTTATGAAGCTCAGCTCAGAGATGTAGGACATTAAGATCTAATCAGAAAGTTATAGAATGCTCCTCCTCCCTCACACCTTTCCTCCAAATCAACAAAGCTCTAATATAGTAACAGTGAATTATGTATGAAAGAGGCACAAGACACAGACTTCTTCTGAGGAGGAGTACTTAGGGAAGCCAAAGTCAAAAGGAGAAATGAAAACAAATTCACAACAGGAATTTGAAGACGCTAGCACATCCACCTATAGCAAATGTTAACACAGCAGTGTTACAAATGTATGAAACAGTCTCACTGAAGGGGATGGGAGAAAAAGGTGCAGACCCGAGTATTTCTAAGATCAGAGAAAAAAAGCACTGAAAATATGCACTGTATTCAGATAATAACATTGTTTCCAATGGATGTATGGCTTTACAGTTATGAAATCACTGCCCACGTATGCTGAAATTCAAGAATGTAATGTAGGTCAAGCATCTCTAATCCGTAAATCCAAACTCAGAAATGCTCTAAAATCTGAAACTTTTTGAGCATGGCATAAGGACATGACACCAGAAGTAGAAAATTACACATATAAGTACTTAAAAACTTTTCTCATGCACAAAATTATTTAAAAATAAAGTATAAAATTTAGTCTATGTGCATAAAATGAATATGAAACATACATGAATTTTGTGTTTAGACTTGGTTCCCATCCTCAAAATATCTTATTATCTTATTATATATGCAAATATTCCAAAATCCAAAAAATTTTGAAATCCTACACACTTATTTTCCCAAGCATTTCAGACAAGAGATACGCAAACTGCAAATGGATAATAAGTGGTGGGAACCAAGACTTTCACTGGAGTTGGAGGTTACAGATAAGCAAGTTAAGGGGTTAGAATGGTCCAAATGGTAATGGATTACAGTTGGAGAATCAGTATGAACTTATGTTTAGCTCAATATAGCTGTAAATGCTTATATATAGAAATATCTATAGATAAATTTATGTATATAGATTAGTCTATATACATCTATTTCCTTCCCTGTTAGCTGAGAGGTCCTAGATGAAATGACCCTCCAGTAGCAATGAAAGGAATCAGGTCTCCTTGGAGAAGTGGCTGAATGTAGGACTGGAGCTGGTAATATACCATCTTGTGGTGCTAGAAAATAAGAAAGTCCTAATAAGAAAAGTAAAAGAAAAACACAATGGGGGTATGTCAAAGAGACACATATGTAAAAGAGCTCCCAATGGCCAAAGTTGAAACAACTTGAGTAACAAAACAAATAAAGCACTGTTGGATTATAATCGAGAGCACAGACTAAACACTCATGAGTCAATACTGGAATAAACAAATTATTGAACAAACAAATAAATAAATAAATAGGGAAGATGAAACAAATCTCCCATGTAGAAGAATTATAAAAAAAATTAGGTAGACATTTCACCCTCAAAGAGTTAGAGCATAATTCTCTACTTTTCAAGTGTGGCTGTTCATAATTACTTCCTTTTCAAGAGCAGACTGTGGAAATGGGAGGAAAAGTGTAAGTTTGCAGTAGAAAACTTGATAAACATAACACTGGACATGATGTCATGTTGATAGGTTGTACCCTATATATGATTTGGATGAAAATGACACATTACCTTCATGGTTTTTCTCCCCAAAACCCATAACTTCATGTAATCATGAGAAAAAATATCAGACAAATACCAATCAAGAGAAATTCTACGAAATACCTGACCAATAGTCCTCAAAACTGTCAAGGTCATCAAATCGTAAGTTTCCAAAATTGTCACAGGCACAAGGCCCTTCCGGCACCATGACAATTAAATGTGGTGTCATGGATGGGATTCAAGAATAGAAAAAGGACATTTGATTTTTAAAAAAAAGATAAGAAAGAAAGTAATCTGATGAAGTATAAACTTTTTTAGTTGATAAAAAATGTAAAACCAATATATATGCATATACACACACATCCACTACTCCTTCACTACACTATGTCTGGATAATCCTCTTTTTCTCTGGTAGCAGCTGCATGCACTCACGTTCTTCATTCACATTGAGAGGGCAGAGATCAGGCAGCACTTCCAGGATAATCAGCTAAGTATTGATTGTGCTTGAATCAGCTGCCCAATCTGAGACCAGTTGTTCATTCTAAACTCTTTTCTTTTTATTTCACCCAGGCTGGCCTCCCTGAAACCTTAAATTCTAACTGTTTATTCCTGTCTGCACACAGGAATTGTATTCTTGTCATGCCTTTCTACTTCTACTGAACAGCAGGCATTAGATGAGTGTGGCCTCTGTCTATGAACTTTGCTTGTCTAGAATTTCTGGACACTGGTCTCAGGTCTCACAATCTGACTTTAACTTTTCCTATTGCCTTCCTGCTGAAGATAAGCCTCAGACACCAGCTTTCTATGTGCCCTTGAAAATAGTCTCAGACTCCTTATATGCCACATTCCCCTGATGTAAATAAAGATAACACTAGTTCATACAGCACAGGTTCAAGATTAGAATGAAGATTATGGTCTTAACATACTGCCTGGAACAGAAAATTTGCAATAAATGTTAATGATCATTATTAGCAATGTTGTTACCTCTCGCTACAAAACTCCCCAGAAACCTGGCTTGGTTTTGTTTTCTAGATTTGCCAACTCCAGGCATAAGGATACCAAGCTCTGGAGAAGCCAGTGTACCTCTACAGTCTGTCTGCTTTCTCAGCCTCAATCCCAGCCATATCACATCATCCCCACTCCTCTCTTTCAACTTTGTAGTAGATACTGGGTGTTAAATCAAGTTTAGCCTAAAGCTACCTCTTTATGTATTTTAAGTTCAGCCTAAAAATTTCTCTGTATATTGTGACCTATATAACCTAAATGGAGTTGTATATAGACTGTAGTCTACCCTTGTGCCAATCACCAAGTTTTGGCCAATTAAAAGTGGCCAACTGTTCAAACTATGTTCAAATAAGGCAAACATCGAACTGTAAACAATCTGGCTGTTTCTGTATGTCACTTCCATTTTCTGTATGCCACTTTCTTTTTCTGTTCATAAGTCATCTTCTACCACATGGCTGTGCTGGAGTCTCTGAGACTACTCTGGCTCAGGAGACTGCTTGATTCAGTCTTCCTTGATTATCATTCTTTGCTCAATTAAACTCCTAATTTGGCTAAAGTTTTTATTTTATTTTAAAGTTTTTATTTAATTTTAACATTTTAATGGTGTCAGGAGTGGGATCTGAAGTACAGCTTCTAACAACCCCCAGTTCTGAGCGACCAAGTGAGGTACCCACTGGGCCCAATGTGTCCATTGCTCTCTCAGAGCAGCTGGGGATTGCAGTAAGTTCTCTCTCAGATTCCAAACCTCCACAGATTTGTGTTTTGAACTCTCTGAGTTTCTTTGAGCAAATGTCTGATCCAAATTGCATTTAAAAGTTGCAATAGAAACTGGACTGTGTCCAGGATCGGACTGGCTAGTTGATCAAGGGAGCCTGAGAGACAAAACCAATATTTGAGGTAAAAATGGGATTCTTAATTTCTGAAGAACTGAGCTCCTTCCAGTTGATATATGCATAAGTATTAGGCCCCGGAAGCAGCAAAGTCTTCTAGAAATGGCAAAATCTTACTAAAGGTAACTACCAGTGGAATGTTCCAAATGAACAACACTGCAGCAGAAGCTTCTAAAAAGAATTCAATATGTTCATTTAAAGACTTTACAAAAGGCATATAAAAAGCTGACTAACCGATTTAAAAAATTAAATATGCTAACCTTTTGGCTTAGTTACTATACTACCCCAAAGGCGGATATAGGTGTTTATAAAAGGTAAGCCCTTAGGTGAAACAGGCTTGCTTCTTTTTCAGATCCACCCATGCTGAGTCCAGGCATACAATGCTTTGTTCACCGTGTTCTTAAATAGACTTCACCCATCACTCTGAACTCAGTAATTTTAGCTAAGAAACAGTAGCTATGTTAAAAAGAACACCCATTGAACTAAAACACACCTTTCTGGAATTTAATTGGCTATCTTGAAAAACTCTTTTGTAAAAGAAATTTACATCTATAAAGGCAATCTCCATTTCTAAAGATATCTGCCCATGTACTGTAGAACCTCTTACCATTCTTTAAAAGTTATGTAATAAGTGATACCTTTATTTAACATGTTTTCCTGGCCATGTTGTGTTAAGTGATGTTTTTTATTTTTTTCTCCTTGGTTTGAGCAAATGATGATACAATATCATATTTCATTAGCTCTGTGCTTATGAAATATAAATTATTTTTGTTCCAACTAAAAGTTATCCCTTTAGAAATACAAATTGGTTGCCTAATGTATTAGTCAGGGTTCTCTAGAGGGACAAAACTAATAGGATAGATGTATACATGAAGGAGAGTTTTATTAAGGCTCATTGACTCACATGATCACAAGGTGAAGTCCCACAATAGTCCATCTTCAAGCTGAGAAGCAAGGAAGTCAATCTGAGTCCCCAAACCGCAAAAGTAGGCAAGCAGACAGACAGTGCAGACTTCAGTCATGGCTGAAGGCCCAAGGGCCTCTGGCGAATCATTAGTGTAAGTCCAAGTGTCCAAAAGCTGAAGAACTTGGAGTCTGATGTTCAAGAGCAGGAAGCATCCAGTATGGGAGAAAGATGAAAGCCAGAAGACTCAGCAAGTCTGGTCTTTCCATGTTCTTCTGCCTGCTTTATTCTAGCCACACTGGCAGCTGAATAGATGGTGCCCACTCAGCTGGTGGGTGGGTCTGCTTCTCCCAGTCTACTGACTCAAATGTTAATCTCCTCTGGCAACACCCTCATAGACACACCCAGGACCAATACTTTGCATCCTTCAATCAAGTTGGCACTCAATATTAACCATTACACCTAGTTAACAATTGCTTAGGGCAATGAAACCAATAACTGGAAGACTGATAGACCAAATGCGGAAAAGAAAAAAAAGTTTAAAAGCCATCAAATGAAAATCCTTTATGAGAACTATAAGATCTGTTTCTATATGTTTGTATGTCTCCATGTGTTATGTATATGTGATATTTGGTAAATAAATTTAGTTTTGAAATTGTTGATAAAATAGAAATGGTTTCAAAATTATCAGTGAAATATAATTAGATTCTTGCTTGATTTTACCGTGAGCTTATGTCTTTGGTTTGGAGTCTCTGGATTCAGGGGTCTAGATAGGCGGTCATGATGAGGTCTGGAGACATGTTCTTAGTGCATAGACCAGCAGCTACAGGCCAGAATCAAGCCCTATATGGCCCCCTTCTTCCTCTGCTTTCCCTGTTTCGCTTCCTATCTATTTTGGGAGGAGTTGGGTCCTCCAGGTATAGTCTTTACTGCTTTGTCTTCTGTCCTGATGGACTCAGACAGGCCCTGGCCTGCAAGTTCCTCCTGGGTACCACATGGCTACTTGGGACCTAGAGTAACTGAGGGAAGACATTAGGAATGCTACTTGTGTTACAGTTTCAAAATTCTTTCCATTAATTTAAAATCTTAGACTCATGTATGTTAAATTAAGTAATATATAAAGTGTCTGAGTCATCTGTAAGTTAAGATACTGAAATATTAATTATTAAACATGAGTGTCAGTATACAATGACACATTATTTTCATATGGTATGAGAAAGCTAAATATATTTAGATCTGTTAATAATAATTTGAAGAGCAATTTTTCTAAAAAAATTATAAAATAGTTTTTATCTACCAATACTTATATAAAACAGTTCAAAATTACTTTCTAGGGTTTTCACTAGAAATTAGGGTTACTAAAAGTTAAAAACTATGAAAGAAACAATTCTGTATACAGAGAGTATAAACAAAAGCAAAATATGCATTTGATGAAGAAAGTTATAAAAGCATAGAAATATGTGTTACAAATGTTGTCTGGTTTAAAGTTACTAAAAGTTTTCAAATTGAAGGAGGAAAAAGATAGATAAAACATAGAAAATTGGAGAACAACATAAAATGAAGTGTTTATGGAAATTTTGTGGTTAAAAAGTGACTTGATGAATTTATTTATGAGATTTTATTAAAGTCAGTGTTAATATTAATAATACACTAATACAAAAGTAAATTTTACACTAAAAGTAAATAATACACTAATACAAAAATAATACACTAATAGAAAAATTTTGTGTAGCATTAATGAGACACAGTAAAATATTTTCATTCACTTTTTGAGTAAATGGCAAACAGAAAAAGAAATAGGAGACAGGAAAAAAGAGATGGATTCTGTCTTATGCTGTCACTTATCCACATATCATCATGGCCACCTATCCAGACCACCTATTCAGGTCTTTTGATGGCTTAGAAAACTGAGTCTCCTTTATCAAAAAGTACTGGTTTTTGCTTTTAAAAATCTTATAATTATTACTTTGCCTAAATGATGTATCAGTCCATTTTCACACTGCTATAAAGAACTGCCTGGGTAATTTACAAAGAAAAGAGGTTTAACTGACTCACAATTCTGTGTGGCTGGAGAAGCCTCAGGAAACTTACAATCATGGCAGAAGGGGAAACAGGTATGTCTTACATGGTGGCAGGTAAAGGAGAGTGTGTGAGAGTGCAAAAACACTACCATTTATAAAACCATCAGATCTTGCAAGAATTCACTCACTATCACCAGAACAGCATGGGAGAAACCACTCCCATAATTCAATCACTTCCTTTCATCAACACGTGGGGGTTACAATTCAAGATGAGATTTGAGTGGGGACACAAAGCCTAACCACATCAAATGAATAAACTATTGTTTTACAAAGACTGTGATCCTATTTTGGTCAAGTGTTTCAAACCTTTAATATATTTGCCAGGCTTCCCAAAATCAAATTTCAGCTTCAAAATTCAGTCTTTTTGAACCTCTAACTTTGGGATGCTACAGATGGCCCCTGAAGCATACAAAAGAGAGGTAAACAGAATTATTTGACTTGTTCAGTTACATGGGAAGCATTGTCAAAGGCAGAAATAATGTTTAACTTTCTTCAGGTTATATTTTAATGAATGTTATTAATATATGCTCCAAAATCGTACGGCACTTCTAAAATTCTAGTATGTCTGAGTATATGCCATCAATCATAATAATGATTATTATGTTATCGTAGACCACAAAAATAACCAAATTTTCTTGTCAATCGTGTCTTTAACTATGATTGCTTAAAGTTATTTCCACAGTTCTGAAAACTTCACAAGCACACAAAGTCCTAGAATACAGTATCTTTAAAGAAGTTCATGAAAGAATGGAAAGAATCCTGAAAAACACTTGAATACAGGTTTCTGATAACTTTAGAATCATATCATTTGGACTGGATAAGAATAACTTTAATGAAAAGACTCACTGGTTTATAAAACTGCTAACCCAAGCAGAACAAAAATTGAATACCACGAAAATATTTTGCCAGATTTCCATGCTACATCAGCCAATACTGAAATTGTTTACATATACAATTTGAATGAATTGCATGGTCTAAGTCAAATTACCTATGAGAGCCCATCAGTTATCAGTGCTATGGACCTAAATTGGAGAAAAAAACTGCTATTCAAGAGCATGTAAGTTCAACATTAAGCACGGACTTATGGAGAACCAGGACAGCCACTTTGTCCTTCCTGAGTCCATAAACCTTTTGTTATTAAAATTTTGCATTCCATGACTCATGGTGGAAAAGATAAAATTATTTAAATAAAATATATATTGGGATGGTGACTTCTAAATTGTTAAAATAGTTTATGACCAATGTTTGGTTTGTCAAACCCATATTCCTGGGAAAACAATCAAAACTTCAAGTACATTCTGCTACCTGATGGGCCATTTAAACATTGGTAGAGAGATTTCATTCAATTGTCATTTTCAATGCATGTTTTCTCACTGTATAAAAGCTTTCCCATGTAAAGGGGCTGATGTTATAATAGTATCTTTTTATGCCACAGGGTATTTTCACCGGGTAAAGAAAGTTTTTCATGGTTCACTAACTGAGGGCAATCAACCCCTTCATAATCTAGAACCCAAAGATTGGATCTTCTGAGAACATTAGAGAAAGACTGCCCTTGACATCCACACTGCAGCAATACTTTGGGACCTTCAACTTTGGGTTCATAATCTCACAACTGAGAAGAGTCCCTCCGTGCTCTTGGAACTATACACCCATTGGAACCCTTAAGATAAATCTAACTGGGGAAGTTTCTCCCCAGAAGAAGAAGACATCTTGATGTGAACAGCTTTTCCCCAAGATCACGGATCAAAACTTCTTTATCATCATGAGACTCTTATCTTTGATTTTTTCCCTTTGTTTATGCCTCTATAAAAAATAGAAGTGAAAAGGGTATCTGTTTTATAAACTCATGGGGTATGCACTTTTATTTTTGAAAGATTCTGCAGCCAGCCTTAAACATGGATAAACTTATGCCTTGATAGATAGAAGTATGAAGGCTCAATGTAGGTGAGAATTGTAATGGTACATATGTTGCCTCACGATCAGTCAGAAAGGGAACATTGATCCACTCCTTTTAACCTAAATCATGGGTTAAAGAGAACATTGCCAGGAGGTCTTCACTCTTCTGGAAGGGCATCATTTGTTAGTTCCTTTTTTCATCGTTTGGAGTAAAAGAGGCAATGACTAGCAATGTATCCCTGATGATAGACTCTGTAGCAGAATCTATTGTAAAGGATATGGTTACACTAACTACTTTAAATTCTCTTGTGAAAGTAATACTCAATATTAGAATCATTCTAGATTTCTTACTGGCTAAACAGAAAAGTATCTGTGCAGCTGTTGCTACTTCTTGTTGCCCATGGAGAAATACACTACATTAGGTATTACAGAGATTCAGTTGTACAGGATTAACAAAGAGACTGCTTAGTTAAAGTGAGTAGACTCTTTATCTAGCTCATTCTTTGATCTGTTTGATTTTAGGTGATTTGGCTTATGGGGACACTGGGTAAGGACCGTACTCCAAACTCTTGGTATTATCCTCCTGATAGTTATAATAGTAGTCTCCCTGGTGAATAATATTCTCTCAAGTTTTAAATGTTTGCATGCAGCCATCTCTAGAATGTCAAATAGTCTCTCTTCAACTGAAATTACAAGAGCTGAAAGAAATTTCTGACCATGAGGGCACCGTAACCTTTGAATGATGTGCAGAGACCAGAAACCCAAAATGATAACAGAGAGTGGCACGATGGCCCTAAGATTTGGCCAAACTTTCACCTAAGTGAGAACCTGATCAAAAGAGGGGAAACTTTTAAACAAAATTATGGGAAGCCATTGTTTTGAACTGACCTCATGCACTAGGCCTCAAGAGACCCAACCAAACAAAAATAGAGTCACTTGTGCTAAATGTGAAATAATCAAACTAAGATTTTAAGGAAACACATAGATCCTAGAACACACCAGGTTTTGTCTTTTCTCTCATAAACAGGACGTTCTAACATAAGGAGATAGCCTCTACTCTAACCCTTAAAAAAATAACCTGAAGTCCTTCTTCCCGCCTTACAAAAGCCACTGTTCTACTGTTTCCCAGAGGGTTTCAAGACCAAATAAATACATTTACAATGGTGAAACTAACATCAATGACTAAAGTTTTGATCATTCTCTTAATTTTGAGAGAGTGACCAAAAGGGGGAAATTATTAAATCAAGTTTAGACTGAATCTACCTCCTTACGAATTTTAAGTTCAGCCTAAAGGTTTCTTTGTACATCATGAACTATAACCTACATGGAATTCTAAACAGACTGTAACTTACTTTTGTGCCAATTACCGAGTTTTGTCCAATCAAATGTGGTCAACTGTTCAAACTGTGTTCAAATAAGACAAACATTGAGCAATAACCCATCTGGCTGTTTCTGTACCTCACTTCCATTTTCTGCACTTCACTCTCCTTTTTCTGTTCATAAATCATCTTCCATCTCATGGCTGTGCTGAAATCTCTGAGCCTACTCTGGCTCAGGAGGCTGCCCCATTCGTGAGTTGTTCTTTGCTCAATTAAACTCTTTTAAATTTGATTCAGCTGAGTTTTCCTTTTAACATGGGTTTGTAGTTAAGACCTAGTTATTTGTTAGAAAAGTGCCTTATCCACATACACAAGTTCTTCACGTTTATCCTCTTATTCATCCGTACAGGCTATGATTCAGAAATACTGTCAAAACAGGAGACAGTGTGAATTTCTGAGTTTAGCCAATTAGGCCAATATTTGTGTTTTATCCATGAAGAAACGTGTGCCTTTTTTCCGTAGTGCGAGATGTGTTAGATAATTTTCTTTCTAAATATGAAAATATGTGGCATAGCTGTTATGAGTACTTAGGAATTTGGCAGCGTTTTGTGATGACGGGGTTATTGTCCATGAGGATATGTCTACATATGTTTTATGTCACGTAGGCTAAAATGGGTCTGTTAGTCAATCTGTATTTTTGTTTTGTTCTTGGCGTCACACAGTCATATTACACACTGAAGCAAACATTTTATACTCCCTCTTTTGGTGCACATTAAAAATATTTAATAACCAGTAGAAAACTGTCAGAATATGTACCCTCTATAGTCTATCAATATGTGTCACCTGGCCACTAGTGTGTTGAGACTAGCATACATGAAAGGAAAAACAATGTGTTAACCGAATCCCTAGTGAAACCTTCCTTTCATGAAATAAATATCACTCTTTCAATACCTAATATATACTAGTATTTGCAGATGGGTATAAATAAATGAATAACTTGGTAACATCACTAATAAAGTATGCTTTAGCCAACAATAGAAATGCTGAAAATGGTCTCCGCAGTTATATCCAGATTCAGCCATCTGTTAGTTTGCTTATAAAGCAAGACGACTTTGTAAAAAAGAAAAAAAAAAAGCAGTCAAGAAATCAAATATACCATGGTAAAACTATAGAGCTTCATTCTCTACTTGATTCAGATGGTCAGACATGGTTGCCCACAATGGGGCTGGTTCCTGAGATTGGCAGGAAGCCCAGGGAAACCCTCTGGCTCAAGCAGAGATCTACTGGTTCAGGCAAGTGATTGGTCTGGTCACTAGTGGCTTTCTTGCATCTGTGCCACATCCTTCTGTCTAGGCCTTAAAAAAAAAAAAGAAGTTCTGTTATTTTTGACAAATGTCTAGGCATTCTAACTGGATTTTGGATTTTAGTTCCTGCTGCTCAGATTATAAGCTCACATTCTTAAAATTATTCTTAATAATTTAAAATAATAATTGTATATATATATATGGAGTATATGTGATATTTTGATATATGTGTACATTGTAGAATGATTAAACCAAATGAACATATCTATCACCTTGTATACTTTTTTTGTGAGAACACTTAAAATGTACTCTTTTAGCAATGTTGAAATACGCAACACCTTACTATTACCTATGGTCACCATTCTGTGCAATACATCACTTAGAATTATGCCTCTCATCTAACTGAAACTTTATACCCTTTGATTAACATCTCCTCTTTCCCCATCTTCCCACCCCTGTCCCCATCATTCTACTCCTTACTTCTATAAATTTGACTTTTTTGATTCCACATATAAGTGAGATCATGTGGTATTTGCCTTTCTGTGCCTAGCTTACTTAAAATAATGTCCTCCAGACTCATCTATGTTATTGAAAATTATAGAATTTCCTTTATAAGGCTGAAGAGTATCCCACTGTGCTTAGTATTAATCTGTTAGCGGATGCTTAGGTTGCTTCCATATCTTGGCTGCTGCAATGGACATGGGAGTGCAGATATCTCTTCCACATAATGATTTCATACCCTTTGGATATATACCCAAAAGTGGGACTGCTGAATCATATGGTAAGTCTATTCTTATTTTTTTAATTAATTATTTGAGACACAGTCTCACTCTGTTGCCCAGGCTGGAGTGCAGTGGCACAATCTTGGCTCAGTGCAATCTCCACCTTCCAGGTTCAAGTGATTCTCCTGCCTCAGCCTCCTGAGTAGCTGGGATTACAGGGGTCTGCCACCACGCCCAGCTAATTTTTGTATTTTTAGTAGAGACGGGGTTTCGCTTTGTTGTCCAGGCTGGTCTTGAACTCCTGACCTCAAGTGATCTGCCCACCTAGGTCTCCCAAAGTGCTGGGTTTCAGGTGTGAGCCACCACACCCGGCCAGTAAGTCTATTTTTAATTTTTCAAGGAATATACACTCTGTTTTCCCACAATAGCTGTACTAACTGACCTTCCCACCAACAATACTTTTTCACTCTTGATTAAAAATTTAGCATATAAAATGTGATTAAGTTACATAACTTTGAAATCTATGACATATTTTCCCTCTCCAATGCAAACTCTGAATTTCCAGTCTAATAATTTATGTATCCTCTCTCGTAATACACTCTTAATGAGTTTCCCTCCTTTAATCAGATTTTCTTAAATCAGTGCAAACACATACTCCTCCTCCACAAGAATATAACAATACAGTAATCACAACAAACCCAGAAAGCATTTGAGGTCACATCACATGGCATTTTTACTGTAATTGTAATTTGTAAGTTTTTTCAAATGTTTATCATGTTTTGAGCTCATTCAATAAGAGGAAAATATCTATCTCTGCCAACACATTTTGGTGGTTTTGTCTCTCTTCATTGGAATCTCTAAAGGTTTCCTAATTAGAAGAATTTACAGGAAATGCCAAACATTCTAAATAACTGATATGTTGTAATTAAGTTTCAGCAATTGAGCAAATTAAACTTTACATATTTTTGATGTCAAACTACATGGCAGTTTCCAAAAAGTTTCTAAGTAAGAAATTGAGGGAATTATGAAAAACTAGGAAATGAAGAAGGAACGTATTTCTGGGTTGTTACTACAGTATTTTATGTGTGCAGTTAAATTGATAGCAGTGATCTCTAAGATTAAAAATGACAGAAGAGACAAAATGTTAAATATAGGCACCAATATGTTTTAATTAATGTATGATAAGGTGAAGAAAATATGTACTTTAACAGTTAATGCTCTAACAAAATTTTAAAATGTCAATTTATGCTATGGCATATTAATAAAACATATACAAATAAAATTATCTTGAATGATATTAAAGTCAGATAGAGACTGAAAAGGACACGAGTTGTGAAATTATGGTTAAATTAATCTTTATGAAAAGCTTTATATATTCAGACCAGGGTAGAATTAAATACAGAAATAATTCATGACTTGATGTTTCAGTTTCTCGTCTGATTCATTTAGATTGTATAATAACTTGAAATCACATGTAACCATAAATAAACTGAACAAGGAAAATAACTGATAGTAAAATATCAGTAGTATATGTAGTTAAATAGATGCATTGACATAAAGTTTCTTGTGCCTTTAGCTAAATCAAGTAACTGCAGAAAATAGCTAAAATAGAATGTTGTATTTAATAGATAGTTAATAAAGAGCTGATTATTTGCATTTGAATTTTCCTGATTATCTGTCTACTATAAACAGATGACCTTAATGTTTGTGTATTTTAGAATGAGTTTAAGATTTTACAAATAATTTGTTAGAAGTAACTCAAAATAATTCATCAAGTTCTACCTAATTCTCATAATATTATCTTATGATATCTCTACTCTTGTTTTGGATTTATATAAACAGCAGGAAAAAATTATGGTGAATACCATACATGCCTTTTTTCTTGTACAGACATCTGAGCAAAATTCAAAGTTCATACTGTTCGTGTGAATTTAGGACAAGAAGTTGACAAGGTAACAAGGCTCTTTCAACTAGTGCACATGAAGCTACAAATATCATACATCTTAAGAATTTCTTGGTCTAAGCATCAATCTGAAGAAAAAAGTATTTTCCTTCTACTTACCTTATATAAAACTCTATACACTTGTACATAAATCCAAACAATTTTATATCTGTTCTAAAACTAACTTTAGGATCATAGAATTTTCAAAAGCCTCAAAATCTTAACTTTCATATATATATGAAACAGCACTTCCTGTATCGGTATTATTTTCATGATCAAAGTTTGCATGCCACAGCAAACTACAAGAATATAAGCAATGAGGATCATCAGCAAAATATGATGTATTATGTCAAATTCCATTCGCCTGCTACAAAACAATTTGGAAATGGTAATTTTTTGTTAATTTTGGGGGATCTGGGATAAAATGATAGGATTTTAGAACATAGGTCAGTGCTTAATTATGGATTGTAGTAGATAATTCGTGGGTTTTCTTGAGTTTCTGTGATAGAGGATCGTACCATTTTCAAATAGAAGTACATTTACCTCTTCTTCTCTAATTCTTATGCCCTTATTTGCTCTCATTTAATTTCATTGGCTAATTCCTCCAATATCATGTCCATATTATAATAGTGGGCATTTTTATCCTGTCCCTGACTTTACTGGCAACCAAAATCAGTGACTTGGAATACATTTACATCATGCATTGGGATTTGTGAGTGGTTGATATTTATTTTTGTGCCCTAAATTACCTGGTCATTTTCACTACAATGCTGCAGATGGGAAGTCAGTGTTACGAAGGTTAAACAGACGATTTCCCAGGGTTGTTGACAACAGTAGACAACAGTAGAACTGTCATATGCATTACTTGTTTTTCCTTTTGTAAGTGTTTACTTTTTTAAAAAATCATACCTTGGTTTCCTTCTGTGGACCTCAAGGCTTGCTTGCAATTGCCAATTAATTATAAACTCAGGGGCTTTAAATAAAAATTTCTGCTAAAATTTGATTTGGTTTTAAACTGACACCAATGAGACTTACATATCCTTATTGCATGCAAATGCTTTTCTGTCATATGCCAACTTGTCACTATTTCTCTGCTGATTTGAAAGCAAATAAAGGATACCTTTTATTGATATTTACTTTGGCACTGATGCTGACAATTTGGACTTTAAGTGACAGCATTAATATTGATAGCAGCAACATAAAGTGAGTGGATGTCTTGTGATAAAATGTGGATTTAAAATTTATTATTAATAAAAGCTATAAGTGAATATCTGATCTGGGTTCTTTAAGAGATTAAAATAGACAGTAGATAAAAAATAAGCACCTCAAAATGAAACTTTTTAATAAGGATACGAGAATTATACTGAAGCACTGTGGAGGGATATTTTAAATCAAACAAGACCAAAAAGAGAACAGAGAATAGTAAAAAGGAGGAAAACGTGGATGAGAAGAAGAAAAAAAAAGTTGCAGGTAAAAGTGACAGCATTAATATTAACAGCAGCAATATAAAGTCAATGGATGTCTTGTAATAAAATACGAATTTAAAACAATTTGGAAAGAATACTGTTGTATTTTCCTTTTCATTTGTTACTTTTAAGATCTAAAGAACAAAGAACAGCAAATCTCAGTGTCTGATGGATAGTAATGGCTCATTTTGTTCTTCTCTTCAAACACTAACCCATACTTCACTCTCTTTTTTAGATCTGACAAAGTATTTCAGCATTTCACCACAGGAGAGGGGCTGTGTAAAAAATGGGACTTTCATATGGAACCCAGTGCTTTCATAAAAATAAAAATCCAAATTTTACAACACTGTTATTTCTTAGGAGAATAATCAAAATATGCTGTTTCTATTGGTAGCATCACTGAAATAATCACTAATAGAAACATATCTTAAAAACAGAGCATTGACAACCAGAAAAGTACAAAGTTCTATATTCCCTTGCTGCTAAAATCGTGCAAAGTAGAAAGAGGTCTAGAGAGTGCAAAGAAATTATTATGCACAAAATGAATGGGCTCAGCCTTGCGGATGCCTCATTCATTGGACAGGCTGTTTTAGGATAATGTGATAAAGAGGCTAATGCTGTCAGCCAAAGACGTCCACATCCTAATCTCAAGATCCTATAAATGTGTTACCCTACATGGCAAACAGTCTTAGCAGATATCATTAAGGCTATTGAGAGGAGAGATTATATTGGGCTTAATGTAATCACAAGGATCCTTATTAATAAAAGAAGTAGAGAAAGATTAGAAGAAGCTACACTGCTGGCTTTGAAGATGGGGAAAGGAGCCATGAGCAAAGGAGTGCAGATAGCCTCCAGTAGCTGGAAAAAGCAAGACAAGGGATTCTCCTCTGGAGCCCTCAGAAGGAATGCTGCCCTGCTGACACTGATTTTTAGCTCAGTCAGATCCATTTCAAACTTCCAATGTCCAGAACCGGAAGAGTATACATTTCAATTGCTTTAGGCCACTGAAGTTGGGATAATTTGTTATACTGGCAACAGGAACTGTGGGGACCTGCAATTAAAGAACCACTGAAGAGACCAAGGTGAACCAGTCATCATCCCTAAATTAAGGAGATTATTATGCGGTGGTGAAGATGTGGATATACACAATGATAACATGGCATGGAAAATATGCATCATTACAACACAATGTGGTAGCAATATGCTTTGGCAGTAGAATATAATAAAGGAAGCATCTAATTCTAGCTGGGAGAGATGAGATAGGTTTTTCTACAAGAAACAATGCTTAACGTAAGTCCTGAGAGATGGGTAGTGATCAAGTTCAGGATGCAGTACCCCAAAATACAACACCCTGGCTTTTGAGGAAACAGCAGAAGCAGGAAAGTCACTCTCACCTTCTCCTTGCCCTTCTCCCCTGAAGCAGGCCGTAAAATAATTCCCTGAGTATTTCGAAGTGATAATTTTGTGTTAGTATTCTGGGAGCTGGGATAAAATGATACGACTTCAGAACATATAGCTTGATCATTGCTTAAGTATGGATTGTAGTAGATAATTCATAGATTTTCTTGAATTTCCCTTATAGACAATCATATCATTTTCAAATAGAAATACATTTACCTCTCCTTTTCTAATCCTTTTTTTTTTTTTTTCTTTTAGACAGAATTCACCCTCTCTTGCCCAGGCTGGAGTGCAGTGGCAAGCTCTCGGCTCACTGCAACCTCTACCTCCCAGGTTCAGGCAATTCTCCTGCCTCAGCCTCTCCAGTAGCTGGGACTACAGGTGCGTGCCACCATGACCAGCTAATTTTTGCTTTTTTGTTTTTTTTTTTAGTAGAGATGGAGTTTCATCATGTTGGCCAGGCTGGTCTCGAACTGTTGACCTCAAGTGATCCGCCCGCCTTGGCCTCCCAAAGTGCTGGGATTACAGGTGTGAGCCAACATGCCCGACCTCTTTTCTAATTCTTATTTCCTCATTTGCTTTTGTTTAACTTCATTGGTTAATTCCTCCTCTAAAGGAGGACATAAAACCTTGATTCCATACGTATCCATCCAATTCAGAGAGGAAAGGAATGTCCTTATCCTCGAAGAAACAGAGATGCCAAGAAGAATCTGAACAAACAGGTCTTGCTAAGCTCTCTCCAGGTTAATATTATCAGATTATTCCCCCCTTGTCCTCCAATCGTATTTCTCCACAATTATCCATTTCTTCATTAAACTTGACATAAAAATACACAGGTTTCCCTGTTCCTTTGAATTTTCATTTTTGAAGCTCCCATGTCACGTAAGCTAAAATACATTTGTATGCTTTTCTCTTGTTAAACCGTCCTTTTTATTTACTTATTTTTTTCTACTTTTATTTCAGGTTCAGCGGGTACATATGCAGGTTTACTCCATAAGTAAATCGAGTATTGCTGAGACTTGGTGTATAAATGATGCCATTGAGTGTAGGCTGGACTTAGTAAAATAAATAAATAAATAAATATTAAAAATTAAAACATTAAACTATCCTTTGTTAGAGTTCTCAGCCACGAACTCTCTTCCTCTATAGCTTGATTTTGCCAGGCAAACAAGGGAGGGAAATTCATTCCAGACAAAAAGAAGAAATACCTGCAAAAATAAAAACACTCAGCCTGGAAAATTCATATTCAAGTGAGTGTGTATTTGTTTATCAAATCTCAATATTCCAGCAAAAGAAACTGAGAGTGTTTATAATGATTAGAAGTAGTTTTGGAGAGAAAATGTTATTTTTATTTAAGTAGAAGGCTTATGGGACCTTTCAGTTCTCATGGTAAAATGGTGGCAATATTCACATATTGAATTCATCTAAGCATATTCTGCATTTTATGCCCTGAACTATAAAATTAACTCCAGTCCCTAAACTAAAAATACAAATAAAATAAGAAGAGTCCAGAGCAAAATAAGAAGGGATAGATTTATACTGGAATACTCAGGGAAATTAGCAGTTGAATTATTGTCACTATCATTTAGTCATTAGTTCTCCGTTAGGTCTGCACTCTTTCTGATCGCAAGGACTGTGTTTTAAATTAATTGTACTATTCCTCTGGTCATATAATACAATGCTTGTACACAGGACAACAATCAATACTTTAAGAATCAAATCATTAACCTGTGCAGTTGATTGCCATACAGTAAGCATGATCTCAGGTGGTTTTCTCTGACACATCAAAAAGGTTAATAGGTTGAATGGACTCTTAGACTCTTAAACTTGACATGACCATGTGTTGCAATAACTTTTCCTTAATTTCACTAATTGAAATTGAGAATACAATGAAGTTGTGAAACATACACAGCATGTGAATTATGCCATGCAGGAGTACTACCACTTACTCAGCAATTTCTTTGATCCCAAGCACTATGCTGAGTAAGCTCTTAGGCTAGAGCCATCACCACTCCCTCCTAAGATTGTGAATTGCAGCTCCAAGAATCTTCTTCCCTATGGTCTGGCTCAGTGTTTATAAATGAAGGAACTCACAAAAGATTTGGAAGATGAAAGCAAAGAAAAAATTATTCTTGAGAGGCAGCTGCAGCCAAGACATCTGGGCAGACAAGAGATCCACAGCAGCTTCCCACCTGCTTTGCCACTGCAGACCGAGACAATTGGTGAGATCCCAGAGTCTCAAGCATTGCAGCAGCTTCCTGGTAATGTGGAGAAAACCATTTGGTTCAGGGATTCTGGCTGAAATCTTTAGTATCAGCCTCTTTAATTTCTGGAGCAACTTCTCTGACCTCTATTCCTCTGAAATACATATATCAGTAAACTCCTAGATATATATGTTAAAGTACTTATACCTGGAAACATAGTGTGGCTTTTGACTAATTGGGTGCTTACATGTATTTTCTCGAATATCCTCAGCATCCCTGTGAGGCAGGTGCTTTTAAAATCAGAGAACTAGGCCGGACGTGGTGGCTCACGCCTGTAATTCCAGCACTTTGGGAGACTGAGGCAGGCGGATCACTTGAGGTCAGGAGTTCGAAATCAGCCTGGTCAACATGGTGAAACCCCGTCTCTACTGAAAATACAAAAATTAGGCGGACATGCTTCCTTGAACCCAGAAGATGGAGGTTACAGTGAGCCAAGATCATGCCACTGCACTCCAGCCTGGGGAACAGAGCGAAGCTCTGTCTTAAAATAATAATAATAAAAATAAATAAATAAAAATAAAATAAGGGAACTAAAGTTACTGGATTCCTAACTGGTGGATTGCAAAACTGTAGATGCTAATAAGTCTGACATCAGTCTTTGCTCTTAATTCCTATGTAGTCACATACTTCAATGAACTTTTTAAAATATATATATATAATTTTTTTTCATAAGAGAGATGCCAAAGAGAGTTTTAGACACAAGCTTAACCACCCAATTAAGCATATTTTATACTCAGGAACTAGCCTTTTTAAAGACAGTCTTCCAGTACTCATATCCAGACTGTCTGAAAATAATCTTGTTTTATTAAAATATTATTGAAATGCTCTTAGCTTCATATATATATATATAAATATATATATATATTGATTTTTTGTAGAGATGGGGTCTCACTGTGATGCCAAGGCTGGTTTAAAACCCCCTTGGGAGGCCTTGTTAAAACTCCCTTGGGAGGCCTTGGCCTCCCAAAATACTGGGAATATAGGCATGAGCCACTGCACCCGGCCCCCTTAGATTCCTGTTTTAAAAAATCATAAACAAAATGTCCTTAGCTTCCTAATAAAAATAACCCTCCACTCCACCCTTCACACATACTTCTTTATGAAGAAGACCGAAGCAATCAGCAGACCAGTTCACATTCCCACTACCTCAGCTGGATCTAGCTCCTCTTTCTTACTTTTAGTATGGGTATCCGCCTAAAGCAAAGTCTTCCACTTGCAGTTAGATTTCAAACTGCATTTGCTCTTTAAGGACAATGTTCCAGAAATTCTCTACTCTTTTTCCCACTTCATCTTGTTTTCCCTCTCCACTATATTCTGCCTACCAACATTCAAACATTCCTTTCACTCTATTTATCTCTCCGGTTAATTAGAATGATATGATCATATATCTTTTTCTTTTCTTTTTTAATAATAAAAATGGAGTATAACATATGATGATTTCTAAGTTATTACACCCTTGCAAACCTGGGTAAAAAAATAATCATTATCCACTTTATATATAGCTGGATTATTTTATTATTTTAAAGGAATTTGTTATTCTTTTCTTTTAGTGAAACTCGCTTCATACAGTGAGTAGAATGCTGGTTTTTTTTTTCTCTTTTTTGTATGTTTAAAAAAAATTATTTTTTAAATTGACAAATAATTGTATATATTCTTGGGGTACATAGTGATGTTTTGATACATATAATGTACACTGATCAGATCATGGTAGTTAGCATATCCATCATCTCAAACATGTATCATTTCTTTATGTTCAGAATGTTCAATATCCTCCTCCTAGCTACTTGAAAGTATATAATATATTATGGTTAACTATAGTCATTCTACAGTGGTATAGAACACTAGAATCTAGTCCTTTAGCTAGCTGTAATTTCTACAGCTGGAAAAGTTTGTATAAATTCGTAATGTTTTTGTCTTTTAAAATTTGGTAGCAGTCACTTTTAAAATCTTATAGGCTACTGTATTCTTTTTATAATTCTTCTAATTCATTTATGTCTACTAACTATGTTTTCCTTCTACTTTAGGTTTTCTTTGTTCTTTCTCTAACTTCTTAAATTGCATACAATTAATTTTTAAACTCTTTTCTCATATTCCAATTAAGGATATAAATATTTCTTTACATAATACTACTACTACATTCCAGCATTTCAGAAATGTATGCTTTTAATTATCTTTCCATTCTAAGACAGGTCTTGAACTCCTGGGCTAAAACAATCCTCCCACTAGGCCTCCCAAAGTGCTGGAATTACAGCCATGAGCCACCATGCCCAGTCATTCCAAGATGCTTTTAGTTTCCCTTTTAAATTCTTATTTAACTGACAGGTCATTTAGAAGTGTGTTTTTAAAGTCTAACACTTTTTTTATTTATCTGACTTCTAATTTAATTGCATGAGATCAGAATAATGTGGTATGCATGACTATTTGAAAAGTCTGAAATTTACCACTTGGTAGGTAATCCATTTTTGTCAATGTCCCATGTACATCTAAAATAATCTCCAATAGTTGGCTATTAAATTTCATATCTATTTCTTACATCTACATTGTTACATACAATTTTTAATACTGCAGTTTAATACAAAATTGTAAGAGGCATATTGAAATATCTAACAATGTCAAACAAATTTTTCTTTATTTTGAGTTTATCTGTTAAACAGCTTAATTGAGATACAATTCATATATTATACGTTTTACTCATTTAAAGTATACAATTCAGTGATTTTTAATATAGTCACAGTTATCTACAAATACTCAATTTTAGAATTGACTCAAAATGAAACGGAATACCCTTTCCCTTTAGCTACTATCAATTCCTATCCCCCATGTCTCTCCACCAGCCCTGAGCAACCACTAATCTACGTTTTGTCCTTCTAGATTATTCCTACTATGGGTGTTTACTGTAAGTGGAATAATATAATATGAGGCATTTTGTGACTGGCTTCTTTCATTTAGCATAATGCTTTCAAGGTTTATTCATGTTGCAGCATGTATCGGTACTTCATTTCTTTGGATGACTGAATAACACTCCATTGTATGGATATACCATCTTTTAAAAATCCATTTATTATCTGAAGAATATTTGGGTTACTTCCACCATTTGGCTATTATGAATAATGCTGCTGTAAGCATTTGTGTACATGTTTTTGTGTGGACATATGTTTCATTTCTCCTGGGTATGTACCTAGGAATGAAATTGTTGGATAATATGTAACTCTATGTTTCATAATTTGAGGAACTACTGGACTGTGTACCAAAGCAGCTGTGTCATTTTACATTCCTAACAGCAATGGATGGTGATTCCTGTTCCTCCACATCTTCTTGTACACTTGTTATTATCTGACTTTTTTATTCTAGCCATCCTAGTGTGTGTGAAGTGATATCTCATTGTTCTTTGATTTATATTTATATTTCCCTGATGGCTAATGATGTCAAGCTTCTTTGCATGTAGTTATTGGCCATTTGTATATCTTCTTTGGAGAAATGTCTATTCAGACCCTTTACTCATTTTCCAAAGTGGGCTTTTTGTGTTCTTATTATTGTTATATCAATTTCTCTGTATATTCTTGATGTAAGTATTTTATCAGATATATAATTTGCAATTACTTTCTCACACTTTGTGGGTTGTAATTTTACATTCTGATAATATATGCTTTAAAGCACAAAAGTTTTAAATGTTGATAAAATCTAATTTATATAATGCTTTCTTTTGTTACTCATGCTTTTAGTGTCATATCTAAAATTTCCTGGAGAAATCCACAGCCATAAAAATGTACCCTTATGCTTTCTTCTAAGAGGTTTGCAGTTTTTGCTCTTACATTTAGGTCTTTAATCCATTTGAGTTAATTTTTGTATATGATGTTAGATAAGGGTCCACTTCATACTTTCGGTTGCACTAACACATTTTGAGGTAATTTTGTTTGATATATACAAGTTTAGGATTTTGGTAGCTTCCTATTTAACTGAAGTTTTTATTCATATAGAGTCACCCTACCTATCCTTAATTACGCTTTTTGTTAGTAGGGACTATGCTGTCTAGTGCAAATGTGACAACTCATACTTTCTTATATACATCATATTTATCAGATGTATCTTTTTATGCTTTTAATTCCAACTTTTCTGTTTTTTGTATTTTAGTTGTGTCTCTTTTATGTGTTGCTAGATTTTTAATATTCAATTTGAAAATCTTTGTCTTCTCAGGGGATGGGGGGCTAGGGAAGGGACAGCATTAGGAGAAATACCTAATGGAGGTGATGTGTTGATGGGTGCAGCAAACCACCATGGCACGTGTATACCTATGCAACAAAACTGCACGTTCTGCACATGTACCCCAGAAATTAAAGCATAATATAAAAAAAGAAAATCTCTGTCTTCTAACTTGTCAATTTAATGCATTTACATTTATTGTGACTATTAGTATTTTTTAACTTTTTGCCTTCTTTTGTGCTTTTCTATACTTATTATTTTTTCTATGTTCCTCATTTCTCCTTTTTTGGCATTTTTCAGAGTCAATTCATGTTGATTTGTTTGTTTGATGTGTTTTTAAATTTTAATTATATTATCATTATTATTGCTTGCACATTGGTTTTCTTATGTCACAAAGGTAGGATTTGCAAGTCTCATTTAGTAAACTATCTCCAGAACCTGAAACAATGCCTGCCACTTGTTAGTTTCAAACAAATATTTACTGACAGATTGTTGCCTAGAAATCACTTTGCTGGGCTACTCAATTGTTGGTTCTATTTCTACTTAATGGCAAAAGTTAGCTTGATGCATTGTTAAGCAATAACTATTCTAGGGTGGATGAGGAAAACCTTGCATTTAAAAAGAAAGAAAGAATAATAAATATGTATTCCCTTATGTTTTATAAATTAGTGTATCTGTATTTTATAGCAGCTTTGAAAATACAGGATGACAGAAGTGATTATATGTTTAATTTTCCATTCATCCCTTCATTCATCTATTTCCACATAATATTTATCAGAAAGATCCTAACAACCTCACTGTAAATGGACATTATTAATTACATTCCCTCTTTTCACTTCATTCTCTTCTGTGAATGATTATGGCAAACTTTAATATTGACTGTGGACATACCTATTACCATCCAAATATGCCTTTTAAAAGATTTTTTAAAATGGAATTCTTTCAATATGTGAGAAAACTGAAACAAAGTGAGGTAAAGCAGATCCCTTACATCATATAGCGAATGCTGGGGTTGTCCTAATTTATAGCTAGAAAGTTTAGTATTAGTTTTTTTTATTGGTTAACTAAGCTGTTCCTTTTTATTTAAAAATAAAATAAAAATAAAACAGGGATGCTGATCTACAATAATTGCAGATGATCTGCTCTGTGGGATCACTGGTGAATATCACCTTCCAAAAATCGTAGTGCAATGATTTCCATGACTTCACCCCAAGCACTCAGAGGATAAAAAGTCTAGTGCTTGTGAAAAAAAAAAAAAAGAGCAAATGTAAATCTCTCCCCCCAAAAAAATAAAAAAACTCCCATATAGTTTTCCATTTGTGCACTCTTGACTTCATTAAAATTGTATACTGATCCAATCACTTGATTTTGTTAATAGCTCCACAGAGGAATAGTAGTTGCTAGAGCATGAACACCACAATCCATTTTTCTCTGATTACTCTTTCGCAATGCTGCTAATTTGACAGCTTTTGCTGAACATGGGCTCATTATTTTGTGTCATTGTTTTGGGAAAAGGAATATCAAGTGAAGAATAAAGTAACTTACAAAGAAGTATGCAGCTAAAGATAGGTTAGGGGATGAATAATCTTGTCCGGGCATACTAAGAGAATAGCTAAATTGAAATGGGAAGGAATGAACTGCTTGACCCCTGTAAGATATCTATTCATCCTTCAAGACTCAAATTAGAATGACCCAACCCCCATTCCAACCAAGATGAATCTGTCCATTTTATCTTTTGTGTGCTCTAAGTACATATCTATTTCTAGATCAATGTCTATGTCTATGTCTATATCTACATGTTAATAGAGATATTTTTAGAGTCTCACATATATAGCGCTCTTATGTGTTTATATGTTTGTACCTCTGTTCTAGACTCTGTTTTGTCACCCAGTTGCTTTTAGGGAAAAATCAAAAAATCTATCATTGTTCACAAGGTCCTGCAAAATCAGGCTTCTACCCATCTCTCTAGTCTCAATTTGCTGCTTTCCCATTTACTATACTCATCAGCTATACTGTACCTGTTAAGGCTTCTCCAATGTGCCATATTATTTCTTATTTAAGGGCTCTGTAGATGCTGTAATCTCCTCATGGCCAGACAGCTATATTGACTTGCCTCTACTTGTTCCTTCTTCCATTAACTTCTATTTATCATAGATATCAGCTTAAAATCTTTTTGTCAGCGAAGTATGTGCCACATCTGCCCTTTTACACAAGATTAAGTCTCCTGCAGTATTTTCCTTTACAATTTTAGTCACATTGCAACTCTGTGTTCAATGTCTAGTGCCCACTAGATTTTATGCTCTAAGAAGTCTGGTGCCCATTAGATTTTGCCCACTTGAGCTACCTGGAGATATTTATTACTGTAAATTTTCTTAAAAAGCATAATTAAAGTATCCCTCAAGAGTTGTATATGTGAAATTAATTTTTTAGAACAAGCTGCTGCCAGTCCTGATAACAGTCTACTGTCTTCTTCACCCCTACATTCACAGCGGTTCCCATTCTATCTTTGCTTCAGTATATAATATCTTCCATATATTTTCTCTTGACTGTGTACCTCTGTTTTGTTTATTTCTTCTGCTTAAATGTCCTTCTCCTGCAATTTGATTTTTTAACTTGTCCTTCAAGATCCAGCTCAGGCTTCCCTTTTCTTGCAGTCTTTTGTAACCTCCTTTCTCCCTTACCTTGGCTTGTACCCCTCTTCTGTGTTCCCATTGCACACTGTACAAACAGCCCTTCCCAGCCTCTGCCACACAGAAGTGCATCTCTAAGCTCTATACAGCCTTTGCAGAACTCTGGTATCTCATGGACAAAAATCATATTTGTTTTTGCTCCATTATATGATCAGAAAAAAAAAATGCATCACAGCTGAACACAGCATACATGTCCCAAAATACTGTTGAAAGAATTCTGTTTTTAAAAATCTTTCAAAAGTGATATTTGGATAGTAATAGAGATGCCCTCACTCAATATTAAAGCTTGCCATAATCATTTACAGAATAGAACTAAGTGAAAAAAAGGAATGTAATTAGTAATGTCCTTTTACAGTGAGGCTGTTATGATCTTTCTGATAATACCAAGTGAGAGATCTCTCCTCTCTAGCTGCTGATTGAAGAAAGTTACATAAAATGCTTAAAGATGAGATTTTAAAAAATTTGAATTCAATGATGACTTGAAAAGCCTTCAACCAACTGATTAATTCATAAGGAAAGCAAATTTAAAGAAAAAGTGTTCAACAATATTTATGAAATATTATATACACATACATATATACACATATATATACAAATATATACACACACATATACAAATGGGTTAGTTTTTAAATCCTTATTTAGTGTTTTTTAGTGTTTTTCTCTACCTTATATATTATTTTTATTAAAATATTAGAAACCAAAATAAACATGTAGAATCTAATGTAAAAGCAAAGCTTGGCCATTTCATTTAGATCGGAGCAGCTCTTGCTGAATATAAAGCCCTCGAGATCCTAAAGCAATGTCCAAGTAAATGAACAGAGGAAATAAAGCCACTGACAAGCTCTACAAAGAGGCAGTAAGAATGACTTCAGGATTCATGCTATTTGTATCCCCTGATAACCCTGTCATCTAAGTCACAGTGCTTGCTAGGCACTGGCAAGGCAGATGGAAAAGTATTAAGTACAGGGTGAGATATTTACATTCAGTAGACTGTTACTAGGTGACAAAGACTGGCAGCAGCTTGTTCTAAAAAATTAATTTCACATATACAACTCTTGAGGGATAGCTTAATTATGCTTTGTAAGAAAATTTACAGTGATAAATATCTCCAGGTAGCTCAAATGGGCAAATAATATTGGGAAAGGAGAAAAATCCATCTATTTCCACACAATATCTATCAGAAAGATCCTAACAACCTCACTGTAAATGGACATCATTAATTACATTCCCTCTTTTCACTTCATTCTCTTCTGTGAATGATTATGGCAAACTTTAATATTGAGTGTGGACATCTCTATTACCATCCAAATATGCCTTTTAAAAGATTTTTTAAAATAGAATTCTTTCAACACTATTTTGGGACATGTATGCTATGTTCAGTTATGATGCATTTTTTTCTGGTGAATATGTATTCACTTACCTCTTCTTTCCCTTTGAGTCAGAGTACAATTCCCTACTCCTCTTTGGAATTAGCCATGTGACTGGTTTTGGCTAAAGGAATGTGAGTAGGAAGTTATCTGAGCAGAGTCTTTAAAATGTGTTTGAACATTTCGGTTTGCCCCTTGGCTTCTGCCATTTCTATGGGTTTGTGCTTCAAATAACTGCTGATCCTAAAATGATATGTAGCAGATCTGAACCTAACCTTCAGTCTGGAGCCAAAGCCAACCGGACCACAGACTGAAGCAGTTTATCAGCCAGCTCCAGCCAAGATTAGCAAAACCTTAGCTGGGCTGCAGACCTATAGGTGTGAGAATGAATGCTCATCTTTGTAAGCCATTTAGTTACACAGCATTATTTTTATAATAGCTAAATTAATTATACTGTAACAAAACAAATGAACAAGGGCAACGATAACAATAAAAATGAATATTTTAACATTATCTCATTATTTCTAGCTCTTATTTTTGTCTCTCATTTTACTCTCGCGACATACTTCTCCATGATTTCCAAATATAGTATTGAACAGTTAGATAGCTTATCTATATATTATCTTCATTCACAAAAAAGACTACATTTTAAAAAAGGTCACATGTTGAAAGAAGATATTTGTTACCCATATAGCTAACAATAGAATACTAAGTGGAATACATTAAGAATTTCTACAAAACAAATAAGAAACACAAAATCTATTCAAGAGAAAATGGGCAAAAGATGTGACCATGTGATGCACACACAGGGGAACATATGTAATCAACACATACCAACATGTTCAATCTCATTAGAAATCTGTAAAATAAAAGATTAAACCATTAGATTAGCAAAACTGAAACCATCAGACAGACCACGTGTTGATGACAGTATAGAATAATGAAACTTCTCATGCTTTCCTGATAGGACATAGCTATGGAGAACAATCTAGCAATCTCTAGAAATACAAATACACACAGCTTAGGATCTAAGAATTCTACTGCTGGAGTGTAGGGCATCTCTTGCATGTGTAAACATGGAGGCATGTTCTGCATTACATAGACACATATTTGGAGAAAACTTAGATGTCAAACAAGAAGCAAAATAAGAAATCGTGGCACTCATACAGTGCAATAGAACAGTATGCCAAATTAAAGAACTAGAGCTGTGCATTTCAGCCCAAATGAAGTTCATAAAAATCTGTGAGCAATTAAAAATATGTTTTCATTTAATCTGAGGTAATTTCCAGATGTTCTGATCCTGGGAAAGGATTACAAAAAGGCTTCTTCACTTTTCTCACAACTAGGCTTGCAATTTGGCTTTGTCAGTCATCATAAAATCTGGAACAATACTTCTTTTAATTGCCTCCTTGAACTTCTAAGGATGTAAGATAGATGGGTGACATATGATATCAGATGGACTGTTTTTAATGAAAAGAATTGACATTTAAAATCATTCAGTACAATTGGAATCTCTCATTACGCCTACATTTTCAACCTATAGTAGTTTTCTATTGTGCACCATCTAGGTAAATGCCTACAATTACATACTGCTGTTTTTCTTGTCTTTTGTGCTGAACCATGGGCGTCATTCAACTTAAGTAGGACATGGCCTTTCAGCCCTGATGCTTCTCCTCATAGTCCCATAGATAGCTCTCACAGTAACTCTATTGTAAAGTAAAATGTGCTTTTCTTCTTACTTGTGTGCTGCTTATCAGTACCTGAGCATTGGAGGCAGTTTCTCTCTCCTCTGGTTCTCACTCACCATCAGTTCCCATGTGATTCCCTGTTCCCCATTCTAGCTATCCTGCACATTCTTCTCCCTCATTATCTTGCCTTCAGTTTAAACTTACAGGCTGTCGGTGTCCGGACAAACACATTCTTTCCTGACATTGAGAGGTACAACCCGTCTCTATGCAAGATGTGATCTTTATGTAGTCTTGGCCACAATTCTAAGCCACAGTGCTAGGCACTGGTGAGGCAGATGGAAAAGTATTAAGTAAAAAATGAGATATTTACATTCAGTAGACTGTTACCAGGTGACCAAGACTGGTAGCAGCTTGTTCTAAATAATTAATTTCACATATACAACTCTTGAGGGATACTTTAATTAGGCTTTGTAGAAAATTTACAGTGATAAATATCTCCAGGTAGCTCAAATGGGCAAATAATATTATACAGAGTAACCCTTTGCTCTTCCAAAGGCTTCTATCATTAGTGATAACAAATGTTGAGAAGAGCACTGGTGCTACCTGTTCTGAAGATAATTCTCTACTTATTTCAAAAGTATCACCAATTTTTGTATAAAAGAGCAAAAGAATATAGCTATCAATAGTTGGGATAAATCTTGTTAGCCTCCACAGTACACGCCAGGATCATTACCCGGGACAACAGCCCATTTTCTGGTTAGGCCTGTACTATGTACAGCCACGTTTGTATATGCCATGTTGATGAGAACTCCAAGGCATAATTTTATGGCTGCCACTTTAAGGAAGAGAGGAAAGTAGGTAAGGACAGTGGCTTTCAGGAGTAAAGCAATTTTCTGACAGTTTTTGATCAAAGTATTATCACTGTCTAAGATTTATTTATTTATTTTTTTGCCTCCACTAGAAATACATACGTTTAAGATGATAGATGCCAAACAGAATACTGTGATGAGAGGGTCAAGGAAAGATCTCACCTAGCAAGAATGTGTGATTAATTTCCCTTCTGAATTTATGAGACAGGGCAGTCAAGGCCATTCTAAAATAGCAACAGGGTGATTAGAAGGTGACTGAGTAAACAATGTAATAACTCTGAGTGGAATTTAATCTCTTCATATGTTCTGCTAAAAACTCCAGTTTTTGAAAGAATACAATGAACCCAAAAGGGGTACTATTGCCATTAATGCTACCACAAGGAAGGAAGAGTGAAAGGAGACAACCTGGTCCTAAAACACTGATATTTGTTCCATTAATTCGCTATATGTACCTTCAATTGCTAATATGTATGCAGTTTTCCAGGCACTTTGGGATGCGAAGTCAAAAAGGTGATTTCCTTATTTACAAAACTATAGTATGTTTAATGAAGTGTAAAAGATCTGCTAATGCATTTTGTTCTTTTTTTCGAAGACTTTAAAATACTAATTATTACTATTTATTGAATATGTATTATGTGTCTAGGACTTTACATAGGTAATTTCATTTTTATAAATATATATATAGTATCATTAACAGGTGATTATTGACTCTGTATATTTTAAAGATTTGAGAAAATAAGACTCAGGTTAAATAACTTGTTCAACGTCCCCTAATTAGTCAGTGCTAGTGCTGGAATTTGGATGTGTGTGAATTGCAAAGTTTGTTTTGCTAAGCAAAGTCCAGGGGCTGTCTGTAAAGAGGGGTCTAGGAGTCTATTATAGGTATACATTGACATTATATAGAACTCAACTTGCAATCAAATATGTCAGCCAACATAAAGGAAACACGTATTACTAAGGTTGATTCTTAAAAGCAACATGGCCTGGGCTTAGGGGCTATACATTCAGGAGAAGTGGCATCTATGTGGTTTATGAACCAAAACAGTATCCTTCAAAGTAAGAGTGAATATGTATGTATATGGTCTGCACTGTAGAATGAAGTAGTTCTTTCTGATGGAGCTGGGGATGTGGCCAGAAGGGGATGCATGTGCAACTTTGCATTTGCGACTAACCACTAGGGGGCGCCGAGTCTACAGAGCTAGGAGAGAAGTTTGTGCTAAGTTCCACGGGATAAATTGATACGCTTCCTGGCTGGGTGTGAATGAGCGCCTCTTTTCTTGCACATATCCCTACTGTAAATGTATCCCAAATGTTTGATCCTAAATCATACGTCATATCAGCCGCTGTTTATATTATGTTCCAAGCCTCCCCCTGCTGGTTGCCTGAGTGACATTTTTGAATAGAATATGACAGAGCTTGGGTAGAAGGTGAAGGACAATGCTGGCATGTTGATGTAGCCCATGCGTGCTGTTCTGATAATACGGTATCCTTAAATATAGTTATTGTCTCTCCTTCAGGAATAACTACATCTGCAATAACTAGCTCCTGGATAAAGTCATATGAATGAGAGAATTAACTGTCCTACTGAATATAACTGAATCTCAGAATAAAACCCTGCTTTTTTATTGCTTACACGTGTCCATTTGTTAACATTGCATTTGGATAAAACAATGGTTCTAAACCAATTAAATTTAGTGAAAGAGAGGAAGCTTCAATGAATGGAGCTCTTTCTTTTCCTGCCCAGATATACTACCTAGAGAGAGCTTGAAAACAAAGAGAATGTTTATCAACATAGCCAGGTAATATTTCAAATTAGATGTCAGAGAGAAGTTTTCACTTTTCATGAGGAGCTACATGTGTTAGTTAAAGCTTAAAACTCTTCAAATGTAAATCATATTGATGGGAATTTAATTGTGCAGAAATTAAGGCCATTTATGAATAGAATATATTTGATTATATTCTTAGTACTCTTTCAACATGAGATAGGAGTACAGTTGAAAATAGATTTAATTAATCATTTAATAAGAGCTTACTGTTCTTTAAATAAATAAATACTACTGTAGTCATATAAGACATAGAGATAATGAATTCATAATCTCAGTTAGCAGATTAGATACCATAGGAAAGAAAATGGAACCATTCATCTGGATATTTCAATACCTTTGTCAAGGGCAATTCCAAAGAGTTCTACAGTTAGCAGTTCTCTTCTTGTTAGCCTTGCCTCCTGAGTGTTTCTTCCCTTTGGCTTCTTTGCTAGAGTCTGATGACTTCTTGAGAGGTGGCCGCTAATTCTGTACACTAAGTCCACCCAACTCAATCATTCCCTCATTCTCCAAATTTTATCTTGGGCAAGCCTAATATTCCTATACCTACTCTAATGCAGATCTGAGTGCCAGCCACTTCAAGAAGGGCTGATAGATAAATTTTAAGATAAACTCTTTTCTCTTCCTGATGGAAATCTAGGCTTAGAGTTCTGCTGGGAATACCAAGGCCATAATTTCCTAAATATTTTTTGTGCAACAAAAATGTATCACAAAAGTTTGGGTCCAGGAGTCAATTAAATTTTGGAAAATCTGCAAATCATATTTCCCCATCTCAAAAATGTACAAAACCCTTTAGCAAACGAAGCATGCCTAGAAGTGGTGTAGTAATGAAGCCTGGTGTTTACCAAACCTATTTGAACACCACGTTTTAAAAATAACTATTTAATGGCAGTTAAGGACTCAACAGACTTGACAATAAATTAACCAGAGAGCTGACTTTGCTGGTTCCAGAAAATTTTTAATTGTTAGAATAGAAAGTTTTGTCTTTGAACTACATTATACTACCTGGCCCACATTGTCCATGAGTCTGAGTGGGATGGGCACATCTCCCTCTCTGTTCCAGAAATTCCCCCTTTGCCTTAAAGAGGAGGGCTTGGTTCTGTCTCAAGCAGTCCTAGAGCTGGCTTATTCCGGTGGAAAACCAGCCAGTCTTTCTTCTCCTGGAGGAATACAATTGGAGGTGCCCAAGCAGTGGGTGGCCCAAGTATCAATCTTTTATGAAAATTTGTGTCTTGCTTGTGGCGTAAGCAAATTAATAAACATAAGGCAATGATCGTTACATGGAATATAATAACACATAGAACAAAACATGTTTATAACTTACTGTCTTTATCTGCCTCCTACGGATTTAATAATTTTTATTATCCAGTTCTAATTCTAAAAACAATACTTTAGTGTTTTATAAAAATACAGAAATTAAATCTACCGTAATTCCAACACCTAGGGAAAAAATACTATTAACAAATTTAGTGCCATTTCTTACTAAATGTCTGTGCTTTTAAACATGTCTTATACTGTATAATTCCATCTTTTGCAAATTTCATTTAACATATCAGAAGTTTCCCATATCATTCAATAGTTTTTGATATTGCTGATTTTATTGGCTACATAATATTCCTCCCTGATATCATTTCTTTAACCTTTTCACTCTTATTAGACACTTAAGTGTTTTCTATGTTTTCATTATGATGATATGACTATGTTTTCAAGACAATTCTTTCTAGTTGGGAATGCTTATTGATAAGTATGGTAATCATATTATCATTATAAAAATAGCTAATTTTAATTGGATGTTCATGCTGTGCATTTCCTCCTTTAATTCTTTCAACAACACTGTGAGGTAGGTGGTATTACTATCTGCATATTACATTTAATAAAAATGAGCATAGAGAGGTTAGGAATCTGACTAGGACTAGACCCTGGTCCTCAGTTTTAATTCCTTGCAGTTTTTCTCCAGATTTAACTACAGTATATTGCTATGTACTGTTCTTATTTCCATTTGTTTAACTGTATGCTGTCTCTCTTTTCTTTCTGGGAGATTTTAAAATCTGTTCTTTTCTAATTCTAAAGTCTCAGAATAAAGTGGTTTGATGGGTATCTTATTGCATTCATTGATTTCAACAAAAAATGGACCATTTAAATTTGAAAACTGCTCTTCTTTCATTATGGAATAGTTTATTACTTTATTCAAAAACTGCATTATCTCCATTTCTTCCCATTCTCTCTTTATGGAACTCCCATTATGAAGTTTCTATACCTTCTAAGAAATATTTAATTTATTTTTATCTTTTTCTTTCTATCAACCCTTTCATTGTGTTTTTGTTCTAATTTCAGGAGAATTATATTGAAAATATTCTCATGCCTTCTATTAAAATTTTTAAAATTTTGGCTTCATTATTTTAATTCCCATGAGTTTTATTTTTAAATCACATATATTCTCATTTCAAAGATGTGCTATTCTTTCAAATTATGCTTGTTAATAATAGTTTTCATAAAGCTTGCTTTGGGCTATTTATCTTCTTGCTCAAAATAATTCTTTTCCTGTTTATTTTGGGCTTTGGCCCTGATTTTAGAGACTTGTTGAAATAGCTTGTGACCCTTGCCTTCAAATGCCCCTTTGAATTAAAGACTCCACGGGAGATCCAGGTGCAGGGCCAGGACTTTCCAGTTGATAAACAGCATTGTAAAGTGATCTAACAGAGTCACTTCTCTCCTTAGGCAACTCCAAATGTCAGAAGTAAGAAATATCTTTCTCTAGAGCAGTCTTTCCAGCAAATAATCTTCCACGTTTTTGCTTTGGTGACTGAAAGGGCATACATAGTCCTGATGGCCCCGGTTCTTAGAGGAATGGGTTTGAGAGTCTCATGATTCATGTGCCTATTTTCTCCGAATCCCAGTATCTTCAATCAACCTCAGCCCTACCCTCTAAGTATCTTGAGTTTAACTTCCCCAGAGAATAGACATCTGCCACCTTCGGGGGTGGAAGAAAGAGCGCCATTAGGCTGCTTGCTTAATGAGACGGTGATCTGACGCTTCATCTTCACTGTAGACAGCCTACCCTCACTTAGATTTGAAATCCAAGCCTCAGCCACCCTCACTTGCCTCTTGATGCATCCACATTTTAAGTTGTTTTGGGACCCTTTGGAGTAAATTGAGGCTTTTAGCATGATCCGTCTCATCAGGTATTGTTTTTAAGCTTTCTCCACTCTGCTAGCTAGAAAAGAAGTTATTTAAACATGGAACTACTATATAGATTATTTCTTCTTTTCTAATAGTTAGAGGAAGAGATCAAAATGTGTTTTAAAATGTAATTTATATTCTGAACCATAAAAAACCTTTGCTCCAGAGTTCATAGGGATTTCTACTTACTGTTGCATAGGCTTGTTGCTAAGACAACCCCACCCACTCCGTCAATCACCCTTTGACCAGATAAACTTTGGAAAAAGAAAAGAGAAAAAATGTAGATTGTATACTCTGGTGAGAATTAACAGAAATGTAATTTTGTGGTTGAATAGGAAGAGCAAAATTGAAAAATGAAAACTGATGAAGGAAAGACACTAATGATAGGAAACTGTATTTTTCATGGCTTTACATAGTGTAGTTTATAGCTGGGTGCATAGCTGGCCTTTAACAACATTAAGAATTGATCAAACATTATTAAACAACCAAGTCAATCTATTTTTCCCTGCTTTCTCTTAGGCCTGTTCTAAAGCAGGTACTAAAGACTATCAAAAGCCAAAGTTAGCCCTGACCAGCACTTCAACAAAATTTTTAAAGAGACAGGGAACAAATCTATTAGCACACTGAAGCCTTTCACAAGTGGCTAGAGAACCCATCTCTATATCATAATACATAAAAACCATTGTGAAGTGTCTGTGTTGCAATGATTTGCTGGCTAAAGCATGTTAAGTGACAGCATTTCTCCAACTTTACTTTGAGTTCAATTTATATCCCTGTAACGAGAACAGGTTTTGGAGCCACAAAATTGTATAAAGAGCCAAATTCTGCTGCCACCTAGAAGTGCTGTGACTCGGATTAATGATTATTTCTGAGCTTCAGTTTACCTCAAGGTGGTAAATGAGAATAATAACAACTTTGCACTGCATCCTCTGAATTTCTTACTCCAGCAACAGCACACCCTCCTTCATCCCCAACCCTTTCATTGAAAGTTCCCTCCATTTCCTTGCCCTAACTGAAGGCCAGCAAATCCCCTGTGAGCACTTGCCATCAAGCAGAAGGTATTTATTTTCACACATTCTTAAAAGCTCACACCTGGCATGTGAAGTGGGCAACTTCCTGCTTTCCACAGGCGCTACACGCGTCATTACCTCTCCGTTACTCCTCTAGAAGGTTTCACTACTTGAGATCCATTCCATTAGCATTTAACACTTTGCTCCCTCATCATTACTGGCTTTTACTGACCTCCTTGTCATTTCCTTTCTGTTATTGATGTTTTAAAGACCTGGGTCACGATCTCCTCATCACACTTTTCATGACAGGATGTTGAGTTATTTTAATATTTACAAGAACAGTCCTCCAATACTCTGACTTCTCAACCCCTTGAGCCCTGTCTCACTCCAACACCATTTTGATGAATCTCTCAGGATGCTTTTAATTGCTCTTTAGCCCAGCCAGAAGAGAGACTAGTGCTCGAGGAAACGTGGATGAAAGCCAATGACAGTCACTGCTTTTTGCCAAAATTTACGCGTTAAATGCAGGAAAAGATTCCAAAAGTAAAAGTAATTTCAAATCAAGATTTCTTTCTTCAACTACAAATATTCTATTTTTGATAGGTCCTACAATCTGAAGGCGGGATTAAGAACTGTCTGCACCCACAAAAATGTTTAACCATGAAAGAAAACCAGTGTCTTTCTGTGAGCAGAAAACATTTTGTGAGGTTTTATGTAGACCCAAATTTGTCTCTTTAATTTCTCTTGGAATGAAACTGTATAGAATGATCCGAAGTTAAACTAAATATATGTACATTGCCTTACGAATTTCTCAAAACAATTTAACTCCAAGCTGCAATCAAGTCAAACAAAGATAAATGATAAAAAATGAATGCAGGCCAGGTGCGGTGGCTCACGCCTGTAATCCCAGCACTTTGGGAGGCCGAGGCGGGCAGATTACCTGAGTTCGGGAGTTTGAGACCAGCCTGACCAACATGGAGAAACCCCGTCTCTACTAAAAATACAAAATTAGCCGGGTGTGGTGGTGCATGCCTGTAATCCCAGCTATTTGGGAGGCTGAGGCAAGAGAATCACTTGAACCTGGGAGGCAGAGGTTGTGGTGAGACAAGATTGTGCCATTGCACTCCAGCCTGGGCAGCAAGAGTGAAATTCCGTCTCAAAAAAAAAAAAAAAAAAAAAAAAAAAGAATGCAGCATTTCCTTGGCATCTGTAAATCTGTAAATTTAATGTCTCTTGTTTTGATTCATCAAGTCACCTACAAAGTCCATAATATGTAATATTAATTAATTTGCATGGTGGTTAATGACACCTACCAAATAGAGCTGTTGTAACAATTAAGTGCAATAATAAACATGAAGAGAGTTGCCAACTTTTAACTTTGAGTATGTCAGGTAGTTGTGCAGAAGTGGTCTCTTGAGGTTGAACGAGCTGAGCAAATCACCAAGAGCCACTTCTCAAACACCTCTCAAGAACCCAAGAATTCCTACGTTTTGCCTTCAAATTATACCTGAATTCAATTGCTTTTTCTTGCCTGTAACACAACTGCCCTCCTATAAGGAGGAACCTGTATCTCTTGCCTGGACGGCTGCAGAAGCTTTTCAATAGGCTTTGTCTCCTGTTCACAAAATGTCTGTTTTCCAGATAGTAGCTGTAGTGATGCATGTATAAATATAAATCTGATTATGTCACCACACACACACAAACACACACACTTCAAAATCCAGCAGTCACATCCTACCACAAAAGAAAAAACGTCAAGCTCTTTATCCTGACTGAGAACTTCTACCTGATCAGGCCTCTGGCTACCTTTCCATTCTTATTCCCTGTCACTTGTCACATCTGATGCTTTATTTTACATATAAACATATATATATATATAGTGAATCCTGTCATAGGAGAGATATATAATATAAATTTTATATATGTAAAATAAAGTGATATTATACACACACACACACCACGTGTGTCATCTCTCTTATCCACTAGAATGTGAAATTCATTGAGGCAGGGAGTTTTTGTCTGTTTTTTTTACTGCTGTCAATCTATTGCTTAAAACAATGCATGGCACACAGGAAGCACTCAAAACATAAGTGTTGAATGAATGAATGAGTCTCCTGGGTCCATTTCCTTTGCTGTACCTCAGCCATATTCTCTCATGGTTACATTCTGGGTCTAGCTATCATCAGAAACTATCTCCCTTCAAAACACAAATGTCCTATTTATATTGCTCATTTTCTCAAATAGTCTCATAGAAACACTTCTTCAATTATTTTCAGACCCTCAATCCATTGACCCCACCACTGACTCCAGATCTCACTTCCTCTTAGTCCAACTTCAATTTAAAGATGCATCACTATAATTACTCCTTTGCACCAACCTGCAAACCTTTCAGGCTTCCATTACACGTCCAGAAAATCTACAAATTGAGAGATAAACTTTTACTTTCTTTGTATCTGTATTCAGGCAGTGAAGTTTTGCAAGAAAAAACTTGAAACTGACCAGATTGGTATCACAACAAATTCATGATCTTGAACTGCAAATGGGTGCTCAATACTTCCTGGAAATCCCATGCTTTTTTTTTTAAGTGTACTTTTATACTTTTAGAAATGAATATTTCATGCCTCTTTCTTCCCCGCAAGTCTGCTGCTCTCCTTAACCCCCTTTCCACTCCCAGTTCAGAACATTGTGTCATATCCCACTGAAATACTGAAGGCCTCACAAAAGAAATATGCCACCTATTCTTTTTTACTGTATATGTTTAAGGTGTTCAACATGGTGTTCTGATATACTAAAACACAGCAAAATACTTGCTGTAGTCAAGCAAATTCACATATCCATCATCTCAAAGTTATCCATTTTTTTTGTGGTAGGAATACATGATATCCACTCTTAGCATGTTTTCAGTATATGATGCAATATTATAATTAGAATTCACACTTGTATGTGCACTCTAAAAAAAGTGAAATATATAAAAATAGAGAATAAAATGGTACTTACGAGGTGTAGAGGCTGGGAGGAAATGTCGAGATGGAGGTCAAGAGGTCTAAAGTTGCAGATATGTGGGATGAGGAAGTTCTATGCCCCACATACTCATGACTAAATCTATAAACCTAACCTGAATTTGCTTCCATTTTCTCCTTTGTTCTTGTCCAAAGGAGAGATGTCCTGGCAAGTCCAATATTCCATATGCTCTATTACACCCTAGAACACCTCATTAAGCGCCTTACTTCTGTGGGCATCTCCTCTCCTGCCTTACCACTCTTATTCTACAGAATTACTGCCAGAAGTACAGAAATCTACTCCAGAATTTTCCAGATTTAAATACAGCTCTTCTTTCTTCACATCCTTTTCTAACTATGACACCATTTATCTACTTCCCTTCTTGAATTTTTGGAAGCATTTTCTACAAACCCGTTGCCTACTACTTCTCCTAATCACTGTCCCATGCTCTCCAATGAGAATTTGGTCCTTATCAATCGACACAAATTATTCTTGCCAAGATCGTATCTACTATGCTAATTCAACTGGATATTTTCCAGTGCTTATCCTGTTAAATAATCTTGTTCATTCTCTCATACTTCACTTTTGTCTCTTGTATTCTGTGAAACTTTCTCTTCTTATTTTTTACTTGGCCACTTCTTTTCTCTTCTTCAGCTCATTCTTTTACATAAGGAGTCCTTCCCTACTAATAAAATCCTAAGCACTGGAATCCCTAAGGAGTTAGCCTATACTTCATTTCGTTTCAATATCTCTTTCAATTTATCTTTTTAATTTCACTTCCTGTCATGGCTTTAAATACTATCTATATGCTGACAATTCCAAACTTTTCTCTCTAGCCTGAACCTCCCCATGACTGCTACTATTAATTGCTTATGAGAGATCTGTAACTTACAGGCTTCTCGAAATTAGCATGTTCAAAACAAGAGACAAATTTGTCTTTTTGTTAATACTTACCATTTCTGTAAATAGCAATATCATCCACCCACACTAATTGGTTAAGCCAAAATTCCAGGAGTCATTTCTGAATGTATAATTTTCCTCACTGACTACAACCAAACAACTACTATGAACTTCACCTTTAATGCTTGTCTAAACTCTCCCTTTGTTTTCCCATCTCTGCTTCTATCACTGTAGTCCAGGTACAATCATCTCTTTCCTGCACAACTGCACACAGCTTCTTGTCTCCCTGCCTCTGTGTCTGATGTCCATGGTCCATTCTGCATGCAATAGACAAAGTGATTCTTTAACAATGTAGACAGAATCACATTGCTATTCTTGTGAAAACTCCTTTAATTGTGTTCTACTGTACCCATAATAAAATTGAAACACCTTGCCATGGTACAAGGGGCCTATACATAATCTTGTTGGGCTAGTCTCACAATCTTCATCTCAGATTACCCTCATCTATGCTCCCTAGCCTTGGCTCCATTTGAACTTCTTTCTGCTTCTTGAAAACTCTGCTAATTCTAGCCTTAGGATATTTCCCTTGTTATTCACTCTGCCTGGAAGACTTTCTCCCAAATTCTATGATGGCTAGTTTGTTCTTGTTATTCAGCTACCAACTAAAACATCAATCCCTTAAAGAGTATTCCCTGACCACATAAATTTCTTTGGTATTAAATCTTGAGAGTTTATAAGTTTCTAATATCAGGGTCATCATTTACTTTTTCCTACAAAATCTAAAGTTCAATTACTGGCTTAACATTAAGCTTTTGTCCACAACATAATAAGAACAGAAATTCACTCAAGTAGTTGAAAGCTCCAGTTCTAGAATATTTCTGGTTATTATTGCCATTTCTTGCTTTATCAATGAAACATAATTGGATCTTGACAACATGATTATAATCAAAGGATTCACACAAGTTCACATAATTGATGCAGCTGAGCTTCTGGCTCTTGACCACATTCAAGAGATATTGATGAAAAAGAACACGAGGTTCCACTGCATTTTGACCAACATTAAGCAAGTGCAAATTAGTTGTCTGGTTTTTTTTTTTTTTTTTTTTTTTTGTCATTCTTATGAGCAGCTTGGTTCCAATTGTGTTAAAAGTCATCTTTGATCACCTGAAAAACCATGGTACATTGATAAATGAGTTTCAGCTTGATGTTATTTTGTATAGAAACAGACTAATTTGTAAAACTTTAGACATCACAGATTGTTCATAGGGTAGTAGACTAGTTTAATTACCTTTCAAATTATCAATCAGAAACACAAACCAATATGAAAAAAATGGGAAAATGAGAACTACAATGACAGCAATTATGATGTAACAGTGAACTCAGTTGTCCCAAGCCAGTTTAACAAACAAGACTGGTTTAAGAGAGGATGATAAGCAAAATACTCGTAATTTCAAAAAGTGGTCAGACACAAAATAAATACTCAGTGACTTTTTCACTGCCTGAGAGATTGGTTGTCTGGAGAAGAATCTTATGCAAGCACTATGTAATGTGGCATTACGCCAGAGAAGAATGCTGTGAAATATACTTGCAGACTTGTCATGAGACTTATTATTTGGCCAGTTAAGGTAGGAGAGTTTTGTTAAATGTCTGTGCATATATATTTGTGTCATTCTTCTAAAGAAGCATTAAAATTTTTTTAATGGTACTACTCAGAGGAACAAAAAAAACTGACTAAAGTATAGTATTCTTTCTATGTAATTGAGAAAAACAATCAAGAGTATCAGGTGTAATGAAGACATGGTGATGATGTGAGTGCTCTCAAAACTCTCATACACCCTGCTCAGGTTGTAAGTTGGTTAGACTTTTAAAGTTTTAGGCTTCAGAATTAAAACTCTCTGTCTCTCTCTCCCTGTCTCTCTCTTTCTCTCTCTCAAACACACACACACACACGCACACACACGCCATTAAAATCTACCATTATAAGTACATTTACATGTGCACAAATATTCACCACAATATTGTGGTGACAACACAACACTGGAATAGAAATGTCCACCAAAAAACAGTAATTGGTACATCTACTGAGTGAATTGGTAAGTGGGAAAAAAAGGAGATGGGGGAATAGTAATCCTTATAATATAAATCCTTGTATCTGTGTAAAAAATAAAAGACTAGAAAATGACCTGTAGGCATATTTGAATGCACATAGGTAGTGAGAGAAATGATGCTAGGGAACAAATTGCTGTATAGTTCAACCTATGTCAAAGATAAATAAAGCTGGATACTAGTTTAAGTGGTGAGGACAGATTTTATTCAGCAATAATTACTGCAATAGGGAAAAGAGTCCAGCGTGAACTGAACTCATCTTCCATTTATATAGAAGTGACCGAGCATTTTAGGGGGAGAATGAAGAATTAGGGAACAGGGTGAGCAGGGGCTTAGTGGAGTCAGGGAAGTGTAAAATTACAAAGAATTACAAAAGGTTAGTCAGTGTACATCCAATCAGGCCAACTGTGTCTGTGAGGTGGCAATTACTGAAGTTAGGATTCTGTCCTCCCACAAGGACTGGGAGAGAGAGACTCCATCCTCAGGCATTGGCTGAAACAAAAAAAAATTCTTTTTGGCAGCCTTGAGTTTTCTAAGGCAGGCACTTTAAGGTGGGGTAGGCTCATCTTAGGGATGTTGCTTTGATCTGTTTTACATGTGGCCTTCCATGAGGTTTAGTTGGTGGAGGAAAGGTAGAATTGTGCAAATTTTAGGATGCCTCACGTAGAGTTCCTCTGAGAGAATACAAAAGCCTCCTATTCCAGAGCCCACTCCATGAGGGCCTTCTCTTAGACAAATACCACAATAGAATTGGATTTTAATGCTTCTGACAAAGACTCTACACCAAAATTTAGAACTACTAAGACTGAGGCTACTGCGGACTGAAGGGCCTTCTCCCAGCTCCCCTCACAGTGGGGTCACACTCTGAGCTGCCCCAAGGGAGGCTTGATGTGGTGTTATCTCCTTTACCTCTTCACAGTCACCACCCACACTCAAGAACCAGAGTCATGGCAGTCTGCTCATGAAATAGGGAAAGGAAAGTTAGTTGAATAGTTTTCTTAAGTCACAAAAGAATGTTTTTTTTTTGTTTTGTTAATTAGCTGTTATTACATGAGGAGTTTTTTTATTTAACTGGAAATTGAAATTCTCAATAAACATACCCTACGACAACTACCACCTCTCTCTGTAAAATAAGTACACGGCCTAGTCAGAAAGAGAAGTTGGCGACATCTGCTTGCCAGGAATAAATAAAATCTCCCATCTGGTGAAAGGCTTTTGAGTTTCCACTTCCTATTCAGATTGTCACTATAACTGCAGCTGGATGACAATGCCCTGCATATTATAAGCAACCTGCCTGGATCAGTTTGGCGTAGCAGCATCATTCAGTTGCACTGATTAAAAATAGATGTATCTTGCTATGCTGAGGTCTAGTCATCTTTATTTCACAAGGTGATGATTTACGATACACCAGATGGATAAATAAAAATACTTTAGGTAAGGACAAGGTGTAATCAACTGTCCTTTTCTCTAAAATATATTTTATCTTATCTATTCATTATTTACATTTCCCTGAAAGAATAGTGAAAATTTGGGTGGTAACAACCTTATTAAATGTAAAATACAGTGTGAAAGTGCTCTAAAATAGAATTTGATGTTTAAGGGAAAAGCGATATTTTTTCAAGTATAATTTATTTAATTAATCATGTTTATCCACTTTTACTCTGACTTTTCTCTGATATGAGATATTGTACATTGTCTAAGCATCTGCGTAGATGTTTCTAAGTCCTAAGAGAGTTGCTGGGAGGTAATGACATTACCCTCCTCCCCCCAGCAAATAAATGGAAACTTGCCGTTGTATCCTTTGATTGAATCAAAGGTTAATTAACTTTGATGAATGGTTGCACTAATAGGTGACACATTCCATTTTACTATTTTTCCAGAACTAAATATTTGAGAAGTAAACAGATTTTAAATGACTGAGCAGTTGCTAGATACATACAACTACAAAAAGATTTCTATATGTATTTAATTAAATTGACCTTAAGCCATCCTGTAATGTTTATTTCAACAGATAGCTCACTCTGCGATCACTTTTAGAATATTTGTATGACCTGAAACATCTTTGAGGTACAATCAGCATTCAAACCATCATTAAACTTTACTGTTTGTGTATCATTAGTGTCTGTAAAATATGTTAACACTGGGCAAATGATACCAAAGAGATTCATTTCACTTATGTTGCTCCTATCTCATATTGCCAATTACCAATAGACTACATGAATTATTTATCTTCTCATGTTGGTTTTACATCAAATATTTTACCACTTCCATATATAACAAATCTCAAGGGTAGTTTTACAAATATTTTCTTCTTTTCTTGAGCAAAAATTTTTGGAGACTGCTGACAAACTTCTTGAATAAATACAAAGCAAAACTGAGATAAAAGGAAATCATACCAAATAGATTATTAAACTATTTCGGAAAATGACAAAGGGCATTTCAATCAAATGTTGAAGATTCTGTAGTTCTACTGTACGTGGAATTAACTAAAGAAAATTTAGGGCTTTTACGTTTGTTGGAAATGTTTGTCTCCTTTTCATATATATACTTAACCAAATCAACATAAGTGGACGGGGAAACGTTAGCAGGAGCTCACTTTGGCTTCAAGATTTTTAAAGGACGGGGAAATAAGTCTGTAATAGGACATAGAAATGACACTGTCCCATGTCTTCAATGTACCTCTCACATCAACTTTATTAAGAACATTGTTTTCTCCTGTAGGAATGTACTTAAATATACTTGTTTGTGAATTAAAAAGTAAATGCCATTCTTAAGTATTTTACTGAATATCGGTTGTTCATACAAAGTAAAAGATTTTCAAATAAAACAGGAAGAAAGCTTATGTGCATTAGGACAGCATTTGAGTCTCTGTCATTCACACACTGATCATCCAGCCTGAATTTTCCTTGCCCTTTTCCATGTTTCCTTTTTTTCTAAACTAGCTCATTTAATAACTACCGACCTCTCCATTAATTCTTGCCTGTGGCACTCAAATCAAATTTTACCATGCATAGAGCGAAGTGGAAAGCTTCGTTAAAAATATGGATTTGTTGGTTTCAACTTCAGATATTCTGATACAACAAGTTTTAAGTGGAGTCCAGGAATCTGACTCTTTTGAAATAAGCATCTCCAAACAATTTTAATGAAATTAGAAGATAGACCATACATTGAGAAACACTGAAATTAAAAAAAAATTAAAGAAATCCAACTTTGTATTAATCCCAATTTAAGACTTCCTAGCAAACTTGTACTAACATGTAAAGCAAAGAGTGTACAACAACGTCTAATGGAAACTATCTGTTTTGATCGGGTTGGAAACCATCAGTTTTTATTGGCTTGGAAACCAGGAGATCCAACATAATCAGTTATGGATTTTTCAATTTTAATCAGACTTTGGTTAAAATATTTTTTTCTAGAATTCAGACTGATACTATTGACTAAAATTAGACACAAGAAAATAATTTTAGATACAAAGAAACCACTAAAATCAAATTTTATAAAGAAAACGAAGTGAGAATTGACTTGTATACTGTATTAGTCAGGGTTCCTTAGGGGGACAGAACTAATAGGATATATATATATATATATATATATATATATATATATATATATATATATACACACACACACACACATGCATATATATATATATGGAAGTTTATAGGGAATATTAAACTCACATGATCACAAGGTCCCACAATAGGCCATTGGGAAGCTGAGGAGCAAGGAGCCAGTCCAAGTCCCAAAACTGAAGAACTTGAAGTCTGATGTTCAAGGACAGGAAGCATCTAGAATAGGAGAAACATGTAGGCTGGGAGGCTAAGCCAGTCTAGCCTTTTCAAGTTTTTCTGCCTGCTTTATATTTGCTGGCAGCTGAATAGATGGTGCCCACCCAACTGGTAGGTGGGTCTGCCTGTCCCAGTCCACTGACTCAAATGTTAATCTTCTTTGGCAACACCCTCACAGACACATCCAGGATCAATAATTTGCATCCTTCAATCTAATCCAAGTTGACACTCAGTATTAACCATCACATATATTTTATATATCCAGTAGGCAAATTGATTAACATGCACTAAGGAAAAATATGTACAGGCTAGTTAGCATTGTCACATCATTTGTTTGCTTTAAGAAACACATGCTCATCAAATAATTTGCTTTCCAGTGTAGAGCCTCAATGGAAAACATTTTATTTTCAATTTTAAAAGTGCCAGAATCTATTGTAGAAACCAGCAAGTGGGGGTTCTTCATATTTGTTATTTTCAGGAACAAAGGAAAACTTTCCAAAGTTGTCTTTATCAGCTCAAACTAACTGAATAAATAAGTGAAAACCTTCACTAATGGACTAACACATGGAACAGGCTTTGTTTCCAGTTAACAAAAATAACTAGAGAAAATATAGACTGAGGATTATTAGATGATGAAGAAAATTGTAGCCCTAAGCTTCAAGAGGGGATTTGTGTGTCCCAGTATTAGGGAGAAGTATAAGTAGGAGAGGAAATTTGCAAGACACATTTGGTTAATCGTGAAATAGTGCCAGAACAAGCCCTGCTGAGACCTGTGTCTTATTATCCAATACCCTGAATTCTCTCCCTTAACTTCTGCTTCCTCCTCCCATGTACATTTCCCATACTGAGTTTGTTCCCTTTTGTCTACTTACAGTAAGAAATTGTCTTAATCATCTACATAAAAACAACAAAATGGGATAAATAAGAGTTCTTTTCAAAGCACTGGGAACCTATAGTATCATAGGACAAAGTTTAGGAGCTTCTGTTTCAAAATAATTCATTCACTTCATGTGTGAAGTGATGCACTGAGATTCAAACCCAGCCCATCCTGATGCCAATGTTCACAATATTCCCACTTTCCCCATCCCTGAATACCTTTCTGGGTGTTATCAAAAGGTCTGGTTTTATTACATTTCGTGGAGATATAGGACTACTTAAGTGGCTTCATCTCTTTGATAGCTAACTTGTGGTGCCCCAAATCTAACAACTTACTGAATAAAACGGAGTCAAACCAACCAGGCGAGGTGGCTCACGCCTGTAATCCCAGCACTTTGGGAGGCCAAAGCGGGTGGATCACGAGGTCAGGAGATCAAGACTATCCTGGCCAACATGGTGAAATCCCGTCTCTACTAAAATACAAAAAATTAGCCGAGCATGGTGGTGCATGCCTGTAGTCCCAGCTACTTGGGAGGCTGAGGCAAGGGAGTCACTTGAACCCAGGAAGCGGAGATTGCAGTGACCCAGGATCACGCCACTGCACTCCAGCCAGGGCGACAGAGCAAGACTCGTCTCAAAAAAAAAAAAAAAAAAAAAAAGGAGTCAAACCAGTTGTTTGTCATCAACTAGATGATAAATTAGGTCACTTTTAATAAATTTCATTTTCTATTAAATCAATCAAAACATGATCAACTTTAATATGCTAGTTAGTTAATTGCTTGATAACATGTGAGCTGGTTAAGCATAATTATCCTATTTCTCTACTGATATTTTTATCAGTGGAGATATTCGTATCAAATAATCTTTGAAGTTCTCAGATGTAAAACAATATAAAGAATAAAAAAACAGAACAATAGTAACAGATAGTATCTATTGTGTACTTTTGGTTTGACAGTCACTGTCGTAAGCATGGATTAATTCTAAACCTCACAATGTCATGGAGCAAGTACTAGTTTTTTTTGCAGCTGAGGAAACAGAAGCACAAAGTAAGTGACCTGCCCAGTGTTTAACTATCAGGAAACAGTAGATGCAGATTTGAAAACACCTACTTTTACTCCATAGCTCACACTCTCGACTCCTGAGCCTAACCAGAGGTACAGCTCTCCCTCCATGAGTTCATCATTGAATCTTCCTCTTAACGAAATCTCCCTCAAATGAATTAACAAGAGAAAGGGCTGATATTTTACCATTAGCCATACCAGGAAATGACCAGCCCCAATTCTCAAATACACCAAAGTTTTAAAAATAAAAAACTCTTGAGGTTTTGAAGTAAAAAAATGTATAATATTCTGCAAGAGCTGTAAATAGACCTCATCAGGAGCTTCATTTGTGCCCCCTTGCTTCTTGTGCTGGCATTTGATTGCCATCGCTAACAGTGTCAGAGCAGTCTGTGCAACTGAAACACAGAAGGCTTGGAAAAAACACAAAATAAATAATTTCACAGTTACTCCAAATCACTGTCATGGTGCTTAAATCAGACACAATCACGGCATCACCTTGTATATCTAGCATAGGCAGGGAAAGAGATAATCCAAATACAAGAAATAGGGAGACATAAGAGGTGTCGACCCCTTTAATTACAAAGTCTTGCAATTAATTCTTAATCACAGTATTTTGATAGTAATCAGACATTCTCACATACAAATTCTGATATGTGTATACATACATATGTTATACATATATACACATATATGTGTTTTCCCCCAGAGTATAATAAATGCAAGTTAATATTCCCTAAGTAACTTGACTTTAGCTTAACATTAGTCATTCCATGCTTCTGTGTAACACAGTGATATTCTTCATAAGCACTAAGGCATTGATTGTTTCACCACATATGCATTAGTTCCCTACCCTGTACCAGAAACTGGGATGATAAATTTACATTCAAACAAAATAGGCTTTGTTTCAAAGAGCTCAGAGATTGGTTGAGGAGACACAAAGTCAGCTACCTGCTATAGGAGCTGTGGTCATTCATTTAACACACATTTATTGAACATTTGTTATTGAATAATTGAACATTTATTGAACATATATTGAACAAATTATTATCCAGGAAAAACGATGCTAGGAATGCAAAGGTGATTCAGGCACAATCCTTGTTTCCAAATTGCCCACAAGCAGGTCGAAGGTCTAAGGGACCCTGGGAATTGAGTCGCTAATTCTTGAATTGTCACTGGAAGGATCCTCAGAGGAAGAGTTGCCTGAGCAGAGCCGGGAAGATAATTAGAAACTTTCTTTTTTTATTATTATCCTTATTATTATACTTTAAGTTCTAGGGTACATGTGTACAACGTGCAGGTTTGTTACATATCTATACATGTGCCATGTTGGTGTGCTGCACCCATTAACTCGTCATTTACATTAGGTATATCTCCTAATGCTATCCTTCCCCACTCCCCGCCACAACAGGCCCCAGTGTGTGATGTTCCCCTTCCTGTGTCTAAGTGTTCTCATCGTTCAATTCCCACCTATGAGGAAGAACAAGTGGTGTTTGGTTTTTTTTGTCCTTGCAGCAGTTTGCTGAGAATGACGGTTTCCAGCTTCATCCATGTCCCTACAAAGGACATGAACTCTTCCTTTTTTCTGGCTGCATAGTATTCCATGGTGTATATGTGCCACATTTTCTTAATCCAATCTATCATTGTTGGACATTTGGGTTGGTTCCAAGTCTTTGCTACTGTGAGTAGTGCCACAATAAACATATGTGTGCATGTGTCTTTACAGCAGCATTATTTATAATCCTTTGGGTAGATACCCAGTAATGGGATGGTATTTCTACTTCTAGATCCCTGAGGAATCGCCACACTGACTTCCACAATGGTTGAACTAGTTTACAGTCTCACCAACAGTGTAAAAGTGTTCCTATTTCTCCACAACCTCTCCAGCACCTGTTATTTCCTGATTTTTTAAATGATCGCCATTCTAACTGGTGTGAGATGGTATCTCATTGTGGTTTTGATTTGCATTTCTCTGATGGCCAGTGATGATGAGCATTTTTTTATGTATCTGTTGGTTGCATAAATGTCTTCTTTTGAGAAGTGCCTATTCATATCCTTCACCCGCTTTTTGATGGGGTTGTTTTTTTCTTGTAAATTTGTTTGAGTTCATTATAGATTCTGGATATTAGCCCTTTGTCAGATGAGTAGATTGCAAAAATTTTCTCCCATTCTATAGGTTGCCTGTTCACTCTGATGGTAGTTTCTTTTGCTGTGCAGAAGCTCTTTAGTTTAATTAGATCCCATTTGTCAATTTTGGCTTTCGTTGTCATTGCTTTTGGTGTTTTACACGTGAAGTCCTAGCCCATGCCTATGTCCTGAATGGTACTGCCTAGGCTTTCTTCTAGGGTTTTTATGGTTTTAGGTCTAATGTTTAAGTCTTTGATGCATCTTGAATTAATTTTTCTAGAAGGTGTAAGGAAGGGATCCAGTTTCAGCTTTCTCCATATGGCTAGCCAGTTTTCCCAGCACCATTTATTAAATAGGGAATCCTTTCCCCATTTCCTGTTTTTGTCAGCTTTGTCAAAGATAAGATAGCTGTAGATGTGTGGCATTATTTCTGAGGGCTCTGTTCTGTTCCATTGGTCTATATCTCTGTTTTGGTACCAGTACCATGCTGTTTTGGTTACTGTAGCCTTGTAGAATAGTTTGAAGTCAGGTAGTGTGATGCCTCCAGCTTTGTTCTTTTGGCTTAAGGATTGACTTGGCAATGCGGGCTCTTTTTTGGTTCCATATGAACTTTAAAGTAGTTTTTTCCAATTCTGTGAAGAAACTCACTGGTAGCTTGATGGGGATGGCATTGAATGTATAAATTACCTTGGGCAGTATGGCCATTTTCACGATATTGATTCTTCCTATCCATGAGCATGGAATGTTCATAAGGCAAGTCCTTAGAGACCTACAAAGAGACTTAGACTCCCACACAATAATAATGGGAGACTTTAACACCCCACTGTCAACATTAGATCCACGAGACAGAAAGTTAACAAGGATATCCAGGAATTGAACTCAGCTCTGCACCAAGCGGACCTAATAGACATCTACAGAACTCTCCACCCCAAATCAACAGAATATAAATTCTTCTCAGCACCACACTGCACTTATTCCAAAATTGACCACATAGTTGGAAGTAAAGCACTCCTCAGCAAATGTAAAGAGCACAGATTATCAGAAACTGTCTCCCAGACCACAGTGCAATCAAACTAGAACTCAGGATTAAGAAACTCACTCAAAACTGCTCAACCACACGGAAACTGAACAACCTGCACCTGAATAACTACTGGGTACATAACTAAATGAAGGCAGAAATAAAGATGTTCTTTGAAACCAACAAGAACAAAGACACAACATACCAGAATCTCCGGGACACATTCAAAGCAGTGTGTAGAGGGAAATTTATAGCACTAAATGCCCACAAGAGGAAGCAGGAAAGATCTAAAATTGACACCCTAACATCACAATTAAAAGAACTAGAGAAGCAAGAGCAAACACATTCAAAAGCTAGCAGAAGGCAAGAAATAACTAAGATCAGAGCAGAACTGAAGGAAATAGAGACACAAAAAACCCTTCAAAAAAATCAGTGAATCCAGGAGCTGGTTTTTTGAAAAGATCAACAAAATTGATAGACCACTAGCAAGACTAATAAAGAAGAAAAGAGAGAAGAATCAAACACACACAATAAAAAATGATAAAGGGGATATCACCACCGATCCCACAGAAATACAAACTACCATCAGAGAATACTAAAAACACCTCTATGCAAGTAAACTAGAAAATCTAGAAGAAATGGATAAATTCCTCAAAATATACACCCTCCCAAGACTAAACCAGGAAGAAGTTGAATCCCTGAATAGACCAATAACAGGCTCTGAAATTGAGGCAATAATTAATAGCATACCAACCAAAAAAAGTCCAGGACCAGATGGATTCATAGCCGAATTCTACCAGAGGTACAAGGAGGAGCTGGTACCATTCCTTCTGAAACTATTCCAATCAATAGAGAAAGAGGGAATGCTCCCTAACTCATTTTATGAGGCCAGCATCATCCTGATACCAAAGCCTGGCAGAGACACAACAAAAAAAGAGAATTTTAGACCAATATCCCTGATGAACATCAATGCAAAAATCCTCAATAAAACACTGGCAAACCGAACCCAGCAGCACATCAAAAAGCTTATCCACCATGATCAAGTTGGCTTCATCCCTGGGATGCAAGGCTGGTTCAACATATGTGAATCAATAAACGTAATCCATCATATAAACAGAACTAAAGACAAAAGCACATGATTATCTCAATAGAGGCAGAAAAGGCCTTTGACAAAATTCAACAGCCCTTCATGCTAAAAACCCTTAATAAACTAGGTATTGATGGGATGTATCTCAAAATAATAAGAGCTATTTATGATAAACCCACGGCTAATGTCATACTGAATGGGCAAAAACTGGAAGCATTCCCTTTGAAAACTGGCACAAGACAGGGATGCCCTCTCTCACCACTCCTATTCAACATAGTGTTGGAAGTTTTCCCAAGGGCAATCAGGCAGGAGAAGGAAATAAAGGGTATTCAATTAGGAAAAGAGGAAGTCAAATTGTCCCTGTTTGCAGATGACATGATTGTATATCTAGAAAACCCCATCGTCTCAGCCCAAAATCTCCTTAAGCTGATAGGCAACTTCAGCAAAGTCTCAGGATACAAAATCAATGTGCAAAAATCACAAGCATTCTTATACACCAATAACAGACAAACAGAGAGCCAAATCATGAGTGAACTCCCATTCACAATTGCTTCAAAGAGAATAAAATACCTAGGAATCCAACTTACAAGGGATGTGAAGGACCTCTTCAAGGAGAACTATAAAGCACTGCTCAATGAAATAAAAGAGGACACAAGAAAATGGAAGAACATTCCATGCTCATGGGTAGGAAGAATCAATATCGTGAAAATGGCCATACAGCCCAAGGTAATTTATAGATTCAATGCCATCCCCATCAAGCTACCAATGACTTTCTTCACACAATTGGGAAAAACTACTTTAAAGTTCATGAGGAACCAAAAAAGAGCCCTCATCACCAAGTCAATCCTTAAGCCAAAAGAACAAAGCTGGAGGCATCACACTACCTGACTTCAAACTATACTACAAGGCTGCAGTAACCAAAACAGCATGGTACTGGTACCAAAACAGAGATATAGATCAATGGAACAGAACAGAGCCCTCAGAAATAATGCCACATATCTACAACTATCTGATCTTTGACAAACCTGAGAAAAACAAGCAATGGGGAAAGGATTCCCTATTTAATAAATGGTGCTGGGAAAACTGGCTAGCCATATGGAGAAAGCTGAAACTGGACCCTTCCTTACACCTTATACAAAAATTAATTCAAGATGCATCAAAGACTTAAACATTAGACCTAAAACCATTAAAAACCCTAGAAGAAAGCCTAGGCAATACCATTCAAGACATAGGCATCGGCAAGGACTTCATGTCTAAAACACCAAAAGCAATGGCAACAAAAGACAAAATTGACAAGTGGGATCTAATTAAACTAAAGAGCTTCTGCACAGCAAAAGAAACTACCATCAGAGTGAACAGGCAACCTATAGAATGGGAGAAAATTTTTGCAATCTACTCATCTGACAAAGGGCTAATATCCAGAATCTATAATGAACTCAAACAAGTTTACAAGAAAAAAACAAACAACCCCATCAAAAAGTGGGTGAAGGATATGAACAGACACTTCTCAAAAGAAGATATTTATGCAGCCAAAAGACACATGAAAAAATGCTCATTATCACTGGCCATCAGAGAAATGCAAATCAAAACCACAATGAGATACCATCTCACACCAGTTAGAATGGCAATCATTAAAAAGTCAGGAAACCACAGGTGCTGGAGAGGATGTGGAGAAATAGGAACACTTTCACACTGCTGGTGGGACTGTAAACTAGTTCAACCATTGTGGAAGTCAGTGTGGCGATTCCTCAGGGATCTAGAACTAGAAATATCATTTGACCCAGCAATCCCATTACTGGGTATATACCCAAAGGATTATAAATCATGCTGTTATAAAGACACATGCACACGTATGTTTATTGTGGCACTATTCACAATAGCAAAGACTTGGAACGAACCCAAATGTCCAACAATGATAGACTGGATTAAGAAAATGTGGCACATATACACCATGGAATACTATCCAGCCATAAAAAATGATGAGTTCATGTCCTTTGTAGGGACATGGATGAAGCTGGAAACCATCATTCTCAGCAAACTATCACAAGGACAAAAAACCAAACAGCGCACGTTCTCACTCATAGGTGGGAATTGAACAATGAGAACACATGGACACAGGAAGGGGAACATCACACACCACACCGGGGCCTGTTGTGGGGTTGGGGGAGGGGGGAGGGATAGCATTTGGAGATATACCTAATATTAAATGACGAGTTACTGGGTGCAGCACACCAACATGGCACATGTATACATATATAACAAAGCTGCACATTGTGCACATGTACCCTAAAACTTAAAGTATAATAAAAATTAAAAAAAAAAAACAGATTTTCCCTTTATCTCAATCTTTCAATCATTCACCTGTACTCCTTGCACATATTATCAATAAATATTAATTCCAGTAAATTCACTATTGATTTGCTGTAGATTACTGGTTATGCCACATCTTGTTTCAGTTATAAGGTCCTAAAGCAGCAGGAGATACACTCAGAAGAAGATTTAAATAATCCCGGTAGTACAAAAAGAATACTTCATGGTTTTAAACATATATATTATATTGGCATCTGGCTTTTCAACCAGTCTTGTTCTGTGGAGTTTACTTTCACACTGAATTGGGTTTACACTTAAGGGCTACAGATACACCTTAGGGTGGTCATCCCTTATTCAGTGACTTAGGACTCTCTCTAGGAAACCTGGCATATCTATCTGCTCAATCAAACATTATCAGATATACATTAAGTGATTGATAATTGATTGTGAGCAAATATTCCTGGTCTAAGAATCTGAGTAAACTGTCTTCACAGAATTCTTTCTTTTAATCATTTTATTTGTTCATCCATTCCAGTTTAGATCAATCATAATTTTGAGTACATATTATGTACCAAGCACTATACTGGGAATAAAATGTAAATGAATACAATCCCTGTTCTAAAGATACAATAAGTCTATTTGGAAAGATGCATCTACACTGGAATCATAATAAAATTTGTGGATAAGAAGAGATTCCGTAGAGTATTGTGCGAATACAGACAAAGGTTGCATAGTGAAAGGCTCAGCTGGTAGATGGGCTGTTTAGTGAATGCACAAATCATTGCTAAGGAGTGAGAAATTGTGGGGAAATTTTTTTCTCTAGGTGGCAGCCTGTGGATTTTCTTCTAGTCATTCCAGACAATTCTTGCAAGTAAAACAAAAAAAGAAAATGTGGGGTCGGGGAAGCAGGGAGGAGGAAAGAAAACAAAGGACAGGAGAGAAGAGGGTAGGAGAGAAGAGACCAAAGAGAATGAAAGGAAAATGAAGTGTCGAGTTCTGTCACTATTATTGCGTGGGAGTCAAAGTCTCTTAGTAGGTTTCTAAGAACTTGCTTTATGAATCTGGGTGCTCCTGTGTTCTCCTGGGTGCTCTGTGTGCTCCTGCATATATATTTAGGATAGGTAGGTGTTCTTGTTGAATGGAACCCTTTACCATTATGTATTGCTCTTCTTTGTCTTTTTTGATCTTTGTTGGTTTAAAGTCTGTTTTGTCTGAAATTAGGGTTGCAATTCCTGCCTTTTTCTGATTTCCATTTGCTTGGTAGATTTTCCTCCATCCCTTTATTTTGAGCCTATGGGTGTCACTGAATGTGAGATGGGTCTCTTGAAGACAGCATTCCATTGAGTCTTGCTTTTTTATCCAGCTTGCCACTCTGCCTTTTAAATGGGGCATTTAGCTCATTTACATTCAAGGTTAGTGTTGACATGTGAGGATTTGATCCTATCATTGTGTTGTTAGCTGGTTATTATGACAGCTTGTTTAACAGTGTCACTGGTCAGTGTATTTAAGTGTGGGTGTTTTTGTACTGGCTGGTACCAGTCTTTCCTTTCCATCTTTAGCGCTCCTTTCAGGATCTCTTAGAAGGCAAGTCTGATGGTAACAAACTCCCTCAGCATTTGCTTATCTGAAAAGGATCTTGAGCAGGACCATCTCCTTTGAACAGCTTCTGGAAAAACTTGACAGCTACTGTATCTCTAGCACGTATACCTACAGTCCCCTCCCTCTTTTTGTTACCACCTCATGGTAATAGTATCATCACAAAACTAGCAATTTTGATGTGATTAGACATTAGGTCTCCCTTAAACCACTTTCTAACCAACCACACTGGCAATGATTGACACTTCTGCCTTCTGATTCTGACAGGCCTTTGCAGTACTGCTTCTTTGCAATGGGGTTCACCTGCCCTCACTGTCAGACTCCACCCAAACTCACTGGGGACAGGGACAGACTCCCATTCATCCCTGTAGAGCCTATTAAATGGGTGAAGAATTTTTCAATTGGTTGCTTCCTGAAATTGCTTCTGGAAGGAATGACTTATTCTAATTTTAACCCCAAACTGTAATTTTGCCAGCCTCACAGACAAAAATCCCATTCTGGGCTTTATTTATTTCACATTCTCTCTCATTGCTCATGTTCTGCCTGGAGTTTCCTTTCCTTATACTATGTAGAGAGCAGTATCCATACATACACTCTTCCATCTCTATTACATTTAAACCTGTTTCTCCCAAACCTCATAGTCACAGCAAATGTCTTTTAATCTTGTGGAATAGCATTTCTCAAAATGTGTCCCATAAATAGCAGTTTGTTGAAATGTTTGGAGAACAAGGCTTACGGTCAAATAAATTTAGAAAAAAAACATGCAAAGTATCTGAACAACCATGTATTTAAAGAAATTGTTTTAACATCTTTCAAGGTTAGTATTCTAAAGATCAGAGTAACCTGGGTAGATTTTTAAAAATACAGATCCACCGGCTCAGCTTAGACTTGCCAAGTCAAAATGTTTGATAGTAAGTCTGAGAAATCTTTGTTTTTTGGACTGTCTTAGTATTTATTATGTCACCATCCAGGTCTGAATTCCAGAACAGTGTTTGAGAGCCTCTATTCTATAAAACTCTCCAAGACCCTTTTACTGATGATCTGACAACACCCCAGTAGCCCTCTATTCACCAACTAACTGTTCACAATGCTTCATAATGCCATTTATTGCATTCTTTAAGAAGTCTATAACTATTTGGTACATTTACAAAGATGAAGGAAATGAGGAGGTGAATAGCCCCTCAAAGGAAGCCATTTTAGATTTTAATTCTTGACTACTCTCATTCCTATTTGCTTTCTCTCCCAAACCACTCTTTCCTCAACTTAATGTTAGTTGTGTATCCATTATTTCTCAGAGCCTTAGCATTCATTCTTTGTGCACTAATGAGAAATGGTAAAGCACTGTGGACATCAGTGTTAATAACTTCTGCATACAGCAATAAATCATTAACATTTTCTTAACAGATTCATAAAATATATTTTGTACTGTTTAAGCTACTTAATTAAAAAATATGAAAAAATTTTCATTATTTTAAAATTGTTTAGAGTTTTTATCTTTATTTTCATTTACAAAAAATGCTTTGAAGCTGGTAAAAACTAAGTATAAAATGTATAACAAGTATTACAAGTAATCAAAATGTGAGTAATAAACTACAGCCCAGTGTACAATTAACAGCACAAAAAATAACAAGACTGGTTGTCAACAGGATGGCAAGTCAATGAGAAGGCATGTAATACAGATTAATTTTTAACTGAAAATAATATTTGTTTCACATCTAAACTGAAGTTTCCTGAAAATTATCATAAATTCAAGGCAGTGAAAAGATTTTTTGAGGTGTTTTTAAAATGATTTGTTTCCTTCTTTATAAATTTACCCTCAAGATCATTTAGACACAGCATTTCATAATCTCATGCTTTCTTGCATGTCAATTTATCCTTTTAATTAAAGACACACTACATTTCTCTTGTAATTATTGTTTTATGGACATATCTCTGACATGTAATACTTTCTCATATTTATTGGCTACTTGTATTTATTTTTATCTCAATTACAAGTTTGACTATATATATACTTGTCTTTTTTGTTTGATTGTTCACCTTTTTAAATTAATTTTCGTTTGTTCTTTGTACAAGTATTAATGTTAGAAATCTGTGTCTATGTTGCAAATATTTCTTCTTCACCTTATATAAAGAAGCAATGGAAAGTATATTCCATCTGACTCGTTCCTGCTCCTGAAATAACTTCTGAGTTTACTATAATACTTTCTTTTGTTTTTCTTTTTTTGGTAGTAAAGAGAAGCCCATCTTCCTGCTTGGAGAAAGGGAGAAAAGAAATCTATAAATCAATGTTAACTATCCTAACTACTTAATTTTTTCCCCCACAGGTGAGCTCAATTACATGAGCAACTACTGAAGCTGAGAGGTTATTTGTTTCCCCGAGTAAATCATGCTAGCAGCAACCCTCATCCAACAAGTTACCTCCTGCTTTTGACATCTATCAGATTAGCTGCTCTATCAGTGTATAAGTCGTCGTTGCAATAGGTTTGTTCCACATTCCCTGAAGGTAATTTTAAACTACAAATATAGCAATCTTTCCCTGAAAAAAGTGATAGTGATTCTCTTTATAGATCTTCGAAGTCAAGAAGAGAATTCTGCTCATCTCAAGACACTAAACAATAAGCAATATTATCTGAAGAAAATATTAAAATATTTGCTTAGAATAAAAGTGTGGCATCTGGAGTCATTTAAATTTTTTCTTTTGTTCTACTCATCAAAATAAACAACAGAATTTGAATATAATTTGATTAGTTGTGAAATATGTATACTACCTTGAAATAATCACTATAATTGGTGATGAACATAGCCATCACACCCAAAAGTTTCGTCTTGTCTCCGTATAATTTCCACTCCATGGCCAGACAACCACTGATAGTCTTTACCAAAGTTTCTATTCAAATATTTTGCCCAGCTTTTTCTTCATATTAAGTTATGATAATTCTTTATAAATTCTGAATACAAGTCTTTTATCAGATGTACGCTTTGCAAATATTTTCTACCAGTCTGCTGCTTATCTCTTCATTTCCTTAACTGCATCTTTCAAAGAGCAGAAGCTTTTACTTTTTATGAAGTCCAACTTTATCATCTTTTTTCTTTTACATACACCATGGAATATTATGCAGCCATATAAAAAAGGTTGAGTTCGACAGGGCGCGGTGGCTCACGCCTGTAATCCCAGCACTTTGGGAGGCCGAGGCGGGTGGATCACAAGGTCAGGAGATCGAGACCATCCTAGCTAACACGGTGAAACCCCGTCTCTACTAAAAAATACAAAAAATTAGCGGGGTGTGGTGGCACGCACCTGTAGTCCCAGCTACTCGGGAGGCTGAGGCAAGAGAATGGCGTGAACCCGGGAGGCGGAGCTTGCAGTGAGTAGAGATCGCGCCACTGCAACTCCAGCCTGGGTGAAAGAGCTAGACTCTGTCTCAAAAAAAAAAAAAAGGTTGAGTTCATGTCCTTTGCGGGGACATGGATGAAGCTGGAAACCATCACTCTTAGCAAACCAACACAGGAACAGAAAACCAAACACCGCATGTTCTCACTCATAAGTGGGAGTTGAACAATGAGAACACATGGACACAGGGAGGGGAACATCACACACCGGGACCTTCGGGAGGTGGGGGACTAGGGGAGGGATAGCATTAGGAGAAATACCTAATATAGATGATGGGTTGATGGGTGCAGCAAACCACCATGGCAAGTGTATACCTATGTAACACCTGCACGTTCTGCACATGTATCCCAGAACTTAAAGTATAGTAATAATAATAAATAAATATGCAGAATAGGCAACTCTCTAGAGGTTGAAGGTAGATTGGTGGTTGCTTAGGGATGGTGGGTAGTGGTGGGAGAGTGGATTGATATCTAAGGGATATGGAGTTTCTTTGTGAAGCGATGAAATGTTTTAAAAATAACTGTGGAGGGATGGTTGCACATATATTTAAATAAGTTAAAACCACTGAATTGTATATTTTACATGTATGATCTATATGGTAGGTGAATAGGCTTTTCAACAAAACAACACTGCTCTAACTTAGAGCAAACCAAAGTTTGTGTCAAATCCTGCTATGTAATATTGGTTAAATTTTATAGTATAAAATCTAAGCTTTATTCATGAGGATACTCACTTCATTGCTGAGATGTGTCAACAAAACGTATTAGTAAATTTATAGGAACAAAATATTAGACCTATTACTGAGAAAATACAAAACCTGGAAATAGGAATATATCTTTAAAAAGAATATTATTTAGAGTCAAGGGCAGTTATGAAATATATCAAGGAAATTAGTAGTTGCTAAATATTGAGTTAATATGTTAGACATTCCTTCTCAGTGATTACAGAATACTTATATCAAATGGAATTAGATTAGACATGTATTTGAAAGGTAGACATCCAAAGTAGAATAAATTTATCATTTGGTATCCTAAGTAATAGAATTTCTTTCTTGCATTTACTTTCAATCGACAAAATAGTTAAGTGCTCTAGTGCTACTACTTTGTTTTAAAACCTCTTTGTACATCTAAATGTAACTTTAAATTATTTTTATATAAATTGTGACTCTTAAAATAAAAAAAGAGAATTCCTTGCTCACCCAAGGTCTCAGATATTTTCCTATATTTTATGCTAAAAGTCTTATAGTTTTAGTTTTTATGCTTAGTCCAATGATTCATTTTGAGTTAATTATTATAAATGGTACAGGATATGGATCAAAATTTGTTTTCATTGTTTTGTTTTGTTACATATGGTTTTCAATTTGTTTGAACAGCATTTGATGAGGAGACTATTCTTTCTCCACTGAACTGACTTTGCTTGTCAAAAATCAGTTTTCCATAAATATATGTGTCTGTTTCCGGACTTTCTATTCTGTTTCTTTTATTTATTAATCTGTCTTTGCCATTACCCATACTGCGTTGATTACTACAGCTTTTAGTAAGTCTTAGGTAATATTTGTCCTCCAATTTCCTTCTTTCTTTCATAAATTTGTTTTGGCAAATCTAGGTGATTTGTGTTTCCACATTAATTTTTAATCATTTTGTCATGTTTCACAAAAACGTCTGTTGAAATTTTTTTTTTGTGGGAGCTAAAAATTAAAACAATTTAATCCATAGGGAAATGGAGAGTAGAATGACAGTTACCAGAAGCTGTAAAGTGTAGTAGAGGGGGTAAAGGGTTATGATAAACGGGTACAAAAATATAATTAGATAGAATGAATAAATTCTGGTATTTGATAGCACAACAGGATGACTATATTTAACAATAATTTATGATACACTTATAAATAACTAAGAGTACAATTAGCATGTTTGTAAACATAAAGAAAGGAAAAATGCTTGAGAAGATGGATACCCCTTTTACCCTGATGTGATTTTTTTTTTTTATTATACTTTAAGTTTTAGGGTACATGTGCACATTGTGCAGGTTAGTTACATATGTATACATGTGCCATGCTGGTGCGCTGCACCCACTAACTCGTCATCTAGCATTAGGTATATCTCCCAATGCTATCCCCCCCCTCCCCCCACCCCACAACAGTCCCCAGAGTGTGATGTTCCCCTTCCTGTGTCCATGTGTTCTCATTGTTCAATTCCCACCTATGAGTGAGGATATGCGGTGTTTGGTTTTTTGTTCTTGTGATAGTTTACTGAGAATGATGATTTCCAATTTCATCCATGTCCCTACAAAGGACATGAACTCATCATTCTTTATGGCTGCATAGGATTCCATGGTGTATATGTGCCACATTTTCTTAATCCAGTCTATCATTGTTGGACATTTGGGTTCGTTCCAAGTCTTTGCTATTGTGAATAATGCCGCAATAAACATACGTGTGCATGTGTCTTTATAGCAGCATGATTTCTAGTCATTTGGGTATATACCCAGTAATGGGATGGCTGGGTCAAATGGTATTTCCAGTTCTAGATCCCTGAGGAATCGCCACACTGACTTCCACAATGGTTGAACTAGTTTACAGTCCCACCAACAGTGTAAAAGTGTTCCTATTTCTCCACATCCTCTCCAGCACCTGTTGTTTCCTGACTTTTTAATGATTGCCATTCTAACTGGTGTGAGATGGTATCTCATTGTGGTTTTGATTTGCATTTCTCTGATGGCCAGTGATGATGAGCATTTTTTCATGTGTTTTCTGGCTGCATAAATGTCTTCTTTTGAGAAGTGTCTGTTCATGTCCTTTGCCCACTTTTTGATGGGGTTGTTTGTTTTTTTCTTGTAAATTTGTTTGAGTTCATTGTAGATTCTGGATATTAGCCCTTTGTCAGATGAGTAGGTGGCGAAAATTTTCTCCCATTTTGTAGGTTGCCTGTTCACTCTGATGGTAGTTTCTTTTGCTGTGCAGAAGCTCTTTAGTTTAATTAGATCCCATTTGTCAATTTTGTCTTTTGTTGCCATTGCTTTTGGTGTTTTAGACATGAAGTCCTTGCCTATGCCTATGTCCTGAATGGTAATGCCTAGGTTTTCCTCTAGGCCAGGGCAATTAGGCAGGAGAAGGAAATAAAGGGTATTCAATTAGGAAAAGAGGAAGTCAAATTGTCCCTGTTTGCAGATGACATGATTGTATATCTAGAAAACCCCATTGTCTCAGCCCAAAATCTCCTTAAGCTGATAAGCAACTTCAGCAAAGTCTCAGGATACAAAATCAATGTGCAAAAATCACAAGCATTGTTATACACCAATAACAGACAAACAGAGAGCCAAATCATGAGTGAACTCCCATTCACAATTGCTTCAAAGAGAATAAAATACCTAGGAATCCAACTTACAAGGGATGTGAAGGACCTCTTCAAGGAGAACTACAAACCACTGCTCAAGGAAATAAAAGAGGACACAAGAAAATGGAAGAACATTCCATGCTCATGGGTAGGAAGAATCAATATCATGAAAATGGCCATACTGCCCAAGGTAATTTACAGATTCAATGCCATCCCCATCAAGCTACCAATGACTTTCTTCACACAATTGGAAAAAACTACTTTAAAGTTCATATGGAACCAAAAAAGAGCCCGCATCGCCAAGTCAATCCTAAGCCAAAAGAACAAAGCTGGAGGCATCACACTACCTGACTTCAAACTATACTACAAGGCTACAGTAACCAAAACAGCATGGTACTGGTACCAAAACAGAGATATAGATCAATGGAACAGAACAGAGCCCTCAGAAATAACGCCGCATATCTACAACTATCTGATCTTTGACAAACCTGAGAAAAACAAGCAATGGGGAAAGGATTCCCTGTTTAATAAATGGTGCTGGGAAAACTGGCTAGCCATATGTAGAAAGCTGAAACTGGATCCCTTCCTTACACCTTATACAAAAATCAATTCGAGATAGATTAAAGACTTAAACATTAGACCTAAAACCATAAAAACCCTGTTGAAATTTTATTGAGATTGTATTAAATCCTTAGATCTATTTCTGAAGAATTTATATCTAAACAATATTGAGTCATTCAACCTATAGATAGTATATTTCTCCATATATTTAGGTTTTAAATTTCTTAGTAGTATTTTATATTTTTCAGTTATAAATCTTTAACATAAGACCTTAAAGTTCTCAGAATTACCTATACATATTTCACATGTTTGTATTATTGTAGATGGTGCTTTAAAAATTTCCATATCTATTTTGTATATAGAAATACAATTGACTAATGTATATTAAGCTTGTAATGTGTCCTTTGATAAACTCACTTTATTAGTAGTAGCAGATTTTCTTGTAGATTTCTTTGGATTTTCTACATAAACAATCATATACTCTGTGAACAAAATCAGTTTTACTACTTTCATTACAATCTATCTCTAAATACACATTATTTATTTGTGTTGGGAAGATTTACTATCCTCCTTCTAGCTACTTAAAACTACATAATATATCATTGTTAACTATCATCATCCTACAGTTTTATAGAATACTAGAGTTTATTCATCCTATCTAGCTGTAATTTTATATCCTTCAACAAATATTTTCCTATGCCTCTTTCCCCCTACCCTTCCCAGTCTCTAGTATCCTCTGTTCTACTTTTTATTTCTATGAGATCAACTTTCTTTAGTTTCCACGTGAGTAAGAAAATGCGGTGCTGAAATTTGTGTTCCTGGCTGACTTCACTTATCATGCCCTCCTTTTCCATCTCTACTGCCATGAATGATGGAATTTAATTCTTTTTAATGGCCGAATAGTATTTCATGGTATATACGTCTCTGTGTGTGTATATATATATGTATATATATGTGTGTGTATATATATATAATATACCTTATAATTTTCCTTATATGTTCATCTATTGATAGACACTTAGGTTGATTTCACATCTTTCTATTGTGAATAGTGCTGCTATAAATATGGGTGTTCACGTATCCCTATGATATACTGATTTCTTTTTCTTTGAATAAATACCCAGAAGAAGGACTGCTAGACCATACAGTTGTTCTATTTTCTGTTTTGTGAGAAACCTCCATATAGTTCTCCATGATGGCTATGCTAATTTACATTCCTAACAACAGTGTGCAAGTGTTCCAGTTTCTCCATATCCTCACCAACACGTGCCTTTTGTCTTTGATAATAGCCATTCTGACAAATGTGAAGTGATATCTCATTGTGATTTCTATTTCCATGTCCTTAATGTTTAGTAACATTGAACAGCTTTTTATATATCTGTTTAGCCATTTGTATGTCCTCTTTGGAAAAATATCTATCCAAGTCTTTAGCCCATTTTTAACTAGGTTATTATGAATTTTTTGTGCTCTTAGGTGATAAAAATACCATATATATTTTGGAGATTAATCCTTATCGGATACATGGTTTGCAAATGTTTTCTCCCATTCTGTATATGTTGCGTTTTTCCTCTTGACAATTTTCTCCTTTGCTGTGAAGAAGCTGTTTAGTTTGATGTAGTCCCGTGTTTTAATTTTTGATTCTGATGCCTGTGCTTTTGATGTTGTATTCATTAAATCATTACCAAGTCCAATGTCATGAAACATTTCCCCCATATTTTCTTCTAGGAGTTGCACAGTTTCAGATCTTATGCTTAAGTCTTCAATCTATTTTGAATTAATTGTTATGTCTGATGTAAGATAAGGGTCCAATTTCATTTTTATGCATGTGGATATCTAGTTTTCCCAACACCATTTGTTGAAAGACTATCCTTTCCTCCCTGTGTATTCTTGGTACTCTTGTTGATGATCAGTTGACTGTATACATGTAGGTTGATTTCTAGGCTCTTTTATCCAATCCATTGGTCTATATGCCTGTTTTTGTGCCAATACCAGACTGTTTAATTTACTGTAGCTTTATAATATATTTTGGAATTACCAAGTGTTCTGTCTCCAGCTTTGTTCTTTTCTTTCAAGATTATTTTGGTATTCATGGTCATTCATTCTCTATGATTTATAGAATTATTTATTTCTGTTAAAAATGCCTTTGTGATTTTGATGGAGGTTGCATTAAATATGTAGATTGCTTTAGGAAGTATGAAAATTTTTGTAATATTAAGTTTTCCAATCCAGAGAGAAGATGTCTATTTGTGTCTACCTAATTTTTTCATCAATGTTTAGAGGTTTTTATTGTACAAATGTTTCACTTCCTCAGTTTATTCCTATTTTATAATTTTTGCTGTTATTGGAAATGGGATTATTTTTGAAATTTTCTTTCTAGATAGTTCATTGTTCATGTATATAAACACAACTGATTTTTGTATGTTTAATCTGTATCCTGTAAGTTTACTGAGTTCATTTATTAGTTTTAACAGTTTTAGGGTTGAGTCTTTAGGATATATATATATAATTCATATATATTCATATATATATTCATATATATATTCACATATACATTCATATATATTCATATACATATTCATATACATTCATATATATATTCATATATATTCACATATATATTCATATATATTCACATATATATTCATATATATTCACATATATATTCATATATATTCACATATATATTCATATATATTCATATATATGAATATATATTCACATATATAGTCATATATGAATATATATTCACATATATATTCATATATATTCATATATATTCACATATATATTCACATATATACATATATATTCATATATATTCACATATATATTCATATTCACATATATATTCACATATATTCATATTCACATATATATTCACATATATTCATATATCTATTCATATATATTCACATATATATTCATATATCTATTCATATATATTCACATATATATTCATATATCTATTCATATATATTCACATATATTCATATATCTATTCATATATATTCACATATATATTCATATATCTATTCATATATATTCACATATATATTCATATATCTATTCATATATATTCACATATATATTCATATATCTATTCATATATATTCACATATATATTCATATATCTATTCATATATATTCACATATATATTCATATATATTTATATATATTCATATATATTCACATATATATTCATATATATTTATATATATTCATATATATTCATATATATTCATATATTTATATATATTCACATATATATGAATATATATTCACATATATATTCATATATATATTTATATATATTCACATATATATTCATATATATTTATATATATTCACATATATATTCATATATATTCATATATCTTCATGTCATTTGCAAATGAGAAAAATATTCTTTCTTTCTGATATGGATCCATTTTACATCTTTTTCTTGTCTACTTGCTCTGGTTAGGAATTCCAGCACTACGTTGGATATAAATGGGAGAGTGGGCAAGGTTGTCATGTTCCTGACCTTAATGGGAACACTTTAATTTTTTCATTTTTGATTATGACATTAGCTATCGGCTTTTCATATATAGCCTTTATTATGTTGAGGTACCTTCTTTGAGGCTCCTGAGCTTTTTGAGAGTTTTTATCAGGAAGGTATGTTGAATCTTGTAAAATGCTTTTTTTTTTCTGCACCTAGTGAGATGATCATGTAATTTATAGCTTTTATTCTGTTAATGCAGTGGATTACAAAAATTGATTTGCATATATTCAATGATTCTAGGGATAAATCCCAATTAGTCATAGTATATGATGCTTCTAATATGCTATTGGATTCAGTTAGCTAGCATTACATCGATAATTTTTTTTTTGTATCTGTAGTCAGGGATATTGGCCTATAGTTTTCTTTTTTTTTTCTTTGTGGTATCTTTGACTTTGGTATCTGGGTAAGGCTAGACTCATAAAATGAGTTTCAATGCCTTCTCACCTCTTCAGTATTTTGAAAAACTTTGAAAAGATTGGCATACATTATTCTCTAAATGTTCAGTAATATTCGCCATTATGTGATTATTACACATTGCATGCCTGTACCAAAATATCTCATGTACCCCCACAAATATATATACCTACTATGTATCCACAAAAATTAAAAATTTAAAAATTTAAAAAATTTTCATGGCAACATTTTTAATAGCAAAAAATTGTAAACCCACCCAAAGTCTATCATCTCATAAATGGACAAGCAAAATGTGGCATAGCCATACAATGGAATACTACTTGACACATATAAATTACTGACTCATGCTACAATATGAATAAACTTTAAAACCATTTGCTAAATGAGAAAAGTCAGTCACAAAAGATTGCACATTGTATGATTTCTTTTATATGAAGTATCCAGAGTAGCTTCATTTATAGAGATCAAAAGTGGTTGCTTACTTATGGAGTATGGAGAGAATGAGAATTGAGAGTGACTGGGCATAGGGTTTCTTTGATGAGGGATGTAAAATTTGTTAGCATTAGGTTGTGATGGTTACACAATCCTGTGAAAATATTACAAAATTTTGAACTGTACATTTCACATGGGTGAAATGTATGGTATGTAAGTAATATCTGTGTAAAACTGTTAAATTTCTGCTACATTTTAAACTTTTGTTCCCTTGCAGGTAAACTATCTTTTTGTCTGGGATGATTTCGAGATTTAGTTATTTACTACTGGTGTTCATCAATATGGTGGAGATGAGTGTTGTTTCCTATATGTTTCTTCTGCCTAGGTTTATTAGCTTTCTTTAATTTGTGAGCATATGAAACACATGAATAAGAGGTATTTAATGCCTTTTCTGTTAATGTCATCATATTTGTTACTTCTGAAAGGGTTCCTCTTCATCACTTTTTCTTCTTGGTTATAGCTGACATTTTTTGATTATTTGTATATCTAGTAATTTTTATCTGGATTCTGGACACCTTATTTTATTATGTTAAATTCTGGATTTTGTTGTATTCCTTTGAAGTGTAACTTTTTCTTTCAGGCAATTCAGTAATTGATAGATTGGTTTATTATAGTTAAATTTTTTAAGGTTTTTAAAAAGACTTGTATAGAGTGCTCTTTATTATAGGGCTAACTTGGTCCCTACTTTGAAGGCTTAGCTCTCCTGGTATGTCTACTGAATTTTCTATGATTTTAATGAGGTCTCTCATTCTGATTGGAGGGAATTCAAAGGATTCCCGGTCCTGTGTGGGCTCAGAGAATTTTTCAGCTAGTAGAACCCCCACAATTTTTTCTCCTGAGGAAGTTTACTTGTCTGACTTTTGGGGGTTTCAATCTATACATTGACAGAGAGGTACTTAGCAAAAGGTTCATGTCAACCACCATCCTAATTTCTGGACCTGTTGTTTAATGTAGCTGCCTTTTCTGTGGTTTTCTGCTCTGAAAATACCAACCATCTTGGCCTCCCTAAACTCAAGTACCTTATCCTCTTCTTATCAGATGTTACAGGCTTTGTTTGTATTCCCCTTCTTATACCACTTTCCAGAATACAGAAAACCTAGAAGATGATAGGTCATATCATATTTACTTCTCTCAGGGATAGGATCTTTGTTTTCTGTTGCCCATTGTCTGAAAATTACTTTTCCCTCAATTTGTCCAGTTTTCTACTTTATTTTATTTTATTATAGCAAAAAGACAATTCAGACAACTTATTCCCTTAGGACTAGGAACAGATTTCTTGACATATTATGTTCAAAACAGAAAGGAGGGGGTAGAAATGACTGTTGCCGTCTCATAAAAAATAATTAGGGTCGGAAGACCATGGAATGACCTTTTAAAAGTGCTTAAACAAATAGCTGTCAATCTAGAATTCCTTATGTAGTGAAACTATCCTTCTAAGAAGTGAGGTGAATAAAAATGTTTTCTGATACAAGGAAACCTTAAGAATGTATTGCCAGCACAACATCATTACTATTAATGCTAACATAACTTTTCCTAACTGAATGTCACCGAAACCAGATAGTAACTATGACCTACAGAAAAAATTTATAGATCAAATGATTGCCATATACATAAGACGGTAATTATCTTATTTCTTTAAAAGAAAGATAGTGTTTAAATAAAAACTTTATAACCCAAGTGTGATATTTATAAAGTATATTACAACAATAGCACAAAGAATGACACGTAAATAGAACTATACCATTAAAGATTCTTGGCCAGGCAGGATGGATTATGCCTGTAATCCCAGAACTTTCAGAGGCTGAGGTGGAAGGGTTCCTTGATTCCAGGAGTACGAGACCAGCCTGGACAACAAAGCATGACCCCATCCCTAAAAAATATAAATAATTAAAAAAGGAAAAAAAAAAGGTTATCATATTTTATGTAAAGTAGTACCATGTTAACTACATGTTCATTTTGATAACTTAAAAATGCATATTATAAACCCTACAGCAACCACTAAAAAAAGCTAAATGGTATAAATAAAAAACAATTGAAGAAATAAATAGGTAGAAAAAAGTTTAACAGGAAAGAGAAAAGAGAAAAACACTGATGATTCAAATATGATATAAATGTAAGTAGAAGTAAGGCTGGGCACAGTGTCTCACACCTTTAATCCCAGCACTTTGGGGGACCAAGGAAGGCAGATCACTTGAGGTCAGGAGTTCGAGACCAGCCTGGCCAATGTAGTGAAACCCCGTCTCTACAAAAAATACAAAAAAATTAGCTGAGCGTGGTGAGGCACACCTGTAATCCCAGCTACTCAGTTGACTGAGGCAGGAGAATCACTTGAAACCAGAAGGCGGAGGTTGCAGTGAGCAGAGATTGTGCCACTGCACTCTAGCCTGGATGACAGAGCAAGACTCAGTCTCAAAAACAAAACAAAAAAATTGTAGAACTAGACTCCTAACACTCCCAATTACAGTCAGAGATTGCCTGACTAGATATATAAACAAGACACAACTATATGCTGCCTACAAGAAGAAACATTTTAATTAAAAAGACACAAATAGTTGCAAAAAAAGATGGAAAGACTATACCATGCAAGCTCGAATAATAAAATATTGAAAAAAGTATACTAGTATCAAACAAAATAGATTTCAATGCAAAGTATTAAAAAACTTTTAAGGTTATGCATATCCTACCTAACCTTCATAGCACATGAAGCAAAAACTGATGGAACAAATAAGTGATATAGCCAAATTTATAATCATTAAGAAATTAGGTACCCTTCTTTCAATAACTGAAATAAAAATTAAGCGAAATAATCAGTAAAGGTATAGAAAATCTGAATGAGTCTATGAACCACTCTGATTTCATTGACTTATTTATAGAACATGAGACCAAATAACTATAGAATAAACACAATTTTCAAGTGTACATGGAATATTCTACAAAATAGTTAACAAGATAGGCTGTGTCACAAAACATATCCCATCAATATTAAAATATTAAAATCTTATACAGTATATTCTTTGACTATAACAAAATTAATTCGGAAAGTGATTATGAACTAAATTTTAATTATAAGCTAGTTGTAAACTGAAAACAACAAATATCTAGATTATTTTCAAGAAGGAAAATTTGGAAAGAAAACAAACAATATTTTAAATGAATGATAAGAAAACAAGAACATATGTAGATTGAAGTGTTTGGAAGTCAATGTAAAGCTGTACATGTTTATATTACAACAAAAGTAAAACCTCAAATAAATGATTTCATCATCCACCACAAAAGCTGCTAACAGATAAAGGATAAATACAGTTTAAAGCCGTAATCAATAAAGTAAATACACAGTAGAGAAGAATGTAAATAATAAAGTAAACAAAGTCAAAATTGGTTCTTCGAAAATATTAATAAAATTGGTAAATCTTTAGCGAGATGGATCAAGGAAAAAGAGAGAAAACAAATTATTAACACCAGAATTCAAAGTGAGAATATTGCTACAGATCTCATTGATAGCTATGGTAAAATAAGGAAATGTTATAAACAACATTATGCTAATAAACTTGACCACTTAGAAGAAATGAACCTTACGAAGTATTACCAAAGCTGAACCAAGAAAAAGAGATAAAATTTGAACATCTTTTTATCAATTAGGGAAATTAAAATCATAATTTAAAATCTTCCCACAAAGAAAGCCCTAGTTCTAGATAATTTCGCCAATAAGTTCCTTCAAATATGTAAGAAAAAATAAAATCCAACTTCACAAACTCTTTTAAAAATCAAGGTATAAAAAACACTTGATTTGGACCAACAGAATTCTTATAACAGAAACTGACAAACATACTATAAGAAAAGAACATTATAAACACATTATAAACGAATACCTTTATAAACAGAAAACATGTTAAAATTGTGAAGAAAAAATATGAAGATAAAATGTGTGAAAAAGCATATATCATTAAGCATGATTTCTCCCGGGAATACGCAGTTAGTTTAACATTTTGAAAAACTAATCAGCAACGAATATCCACTTGTAAATTATGAATTTGTAAAAATATGAATTTCAATTTTACCTCACATCATACACAAAACTTAATTAACACTTACCATAAACCTAAACAGAAGCATAACAATTCTAATAGCTCTAGGAAGATAGGAATGAATCTTCATGACAGTGAGTTAGGTAAAAGTTTCATAAATAAGAGGCCAAAAGCACAAATGAGAATAGGAAAAATGGATAATTTGGGTTTATCAATATTAAACACTTTTGCTTTCATAAGATAGCACTATAAAATGTAAAAGACAGATATATTCTGGTGTAAAATATTTGCAAATCAAATATCTGATAAAGCAGAACAAAACATTGCAGATAGAAATTTAAAAGGTCCAAATAAATGCTCATGGATATTGTTAAGATGTGATGTAAATTCTTTCCATATTAATTTACAGATTCAACATAATACCAACCTTACAATCCACAAGCTTTTTAAAATATAAATTACAAGTTGATTTACAATGTATATAAATATAGTCAAAACAATTTAGGGAAAGTATACAGCTAGAGGACTTACACTCTAAGTCATTCCACTTGAAAGCACCAGGATGACTATTTTATATCATTACATTTTATAAACTATTTTCTACAATAATAGTGAGCTTTTAGATGTTAGCTAACGGCATTTTTAGTATGTTCATTATATATTCTAGTTTGCCTAAAACACTATGGCTTTATGTTTGTTGCTTCTGTTTTAATATTTGTTTCAAATCTATTTTTTAATAGACTTTATACTTTAGAAATAGTTTTAGATTCACAGAAAAAAATTGAGAAGATAGCACAGAGAGTTCTTATATACCCTACCCTGCACCCAGTTTCCCCATTACTGACAGGTTGAAGGAGTATAATACATGTTTTATAATTGACAAATGAATATTGAAACATTGTTATTAATTTGTCATTGTTTATTGAGATTTGTGTAGTTTTAACTTGTCCTTTTTCTGTTCCAAGATTCCATACAGAATACCACAGCACATGACATTTAGTTATTATGTTTGCTTGCGTGAGAAGACCTCAGACTTTCATTGTTTCTAGACTGACAGTTCTGCGAAGTACTAGTCAGGGATTCAGTCGGAGAGCCTTAAATATGTATGATGTATTTCTCTTAATTATTCTGGGATGATGGGTTCTTGAGAGGAAGGCCATGGAGGTGAATTGCCATTGTCATTACATAATTTCAAAAGTAAATACTACTAGCATGATTTATGACTGTTGATGCTGGCCTTGATCACCTAGCTGAGATAGTGCATGTCAGACTTCTCCACTGTAGCATTACCTTTTTTCTACTCTGTACTGTACTTTTTGGAAGGAAGTCACAATGTACTTAAGTGGTGAGGAGTTATGCTCCTTCTCTTTCCTGTTCGTGGGCAGCATACCAACATAAATTATTTAGAATTGTTTGGCTCTGGAGATTTATCTCCTGTCCCCATTTATTAAATCATATAATCATTTCTTTATTACAGTATGGACTTATGAAAATTTATTTTATACTTGGGTTATAATCCATTACTGCTTTTTAATAATTGATTGATTTTTGCTCAAATTGTTCTAGCTTTGGACACTGGGTGATCTTTAAGTAGGCTCCTGTGCCCTTTGGCATACCCCCATCATGTCATCAATTTTTTAAGCACTTTCTTACTTTCTGACACAGTGCTTGAGGCTCACATTATATATTACCCTACCCAGTCCTAAAATCATTCATTTCTCCAAAAAATCTTTGTTTCTTTTATTAAACAACAATGGAAACCAACTTCTGTGCATTAGGTGTGTTTTTGCTACTGAGGTATTGTTGTTACTTTTAGACTTTGTCAACTGACAAAGCAAGGAAATATGTATGTTACTAATGTATACACATATTTATGAATATTTCTATACATAATCATTTCTGTCTATACATAGTAAAACTTGAATTCATAGTGATGTTTCCCATTCTAATCAAGTACCACATAGATCATTCCTACCTCCTCCATTTGTTTATCTATAAAGTCCCACTTCAACAATGAGAAACCAGTCTTCCATCATCTACGACCAATTTACTTAATTGTTCCATTCTTAATGTTCATGTATAGGAGTATCAGAATTGTTAATCCATCCCCTTTGGGAAACAACTTTATCAACTAGAATATAGTGCTTTTTTGCAGTTGCTTTTCTATTAGTCTTACAGATTCTGCTCATTTCCAAAATTATTAACATAAGCATCTTTTCACTCTTTTCAGTGAGGTTGCTTTATACATTTGTAGTACAGTTGGATTATCTTGTCCTACTCTGCATTTCTTTCTGGGATTCCTCCAACTTTCTAATAACTGTTTGAATTGGTATACATTAAGATAAACTGTTTGTACTATAAATTTCTGGATTTTGTCAAATGCCTTATGTTATGTATTTCCCATCAAAGAATAATAGAGAATAGTTTTACTCCCTTAAAATTCCTCTGTGCTTTATCTATTCAACCCTTCTCCCTCCCTGTAGACCTCTGGCAATCACTTACCTCTTTACTCCCTCTATAAGTTGCCTTTGCCAAAATGTCATACAATTAGACAATAGAGCATGTCATCTTTTCAGATTAGCTTCTTTCACTTAGCGATATGCATGTTTTTATGGCTTGATAGCTCATTTCTTTTTTAATTACTGAATAATGTTCTATTATCTTGATGTACCACAGTCTTGTTTATCCATTTACTTAGTGAAGGACATTTTAATTGCTTACAGCTTTTGGTAATAATAAATAAAGCTTATAAAAATATCCAAGCGCAGATCTTTGGGTGGACACAAAGTCTTGAAATCAGTTGGGTAAATACTCAGGAGCTCATTTGTTGAATTGTACAGTAAGTCTATACTTAGCTTTTAGCCAGACTGTCTTTCAAAATGACAGTACCATTTGATATTCCCAGTAGCAATGAATGAGTTTTTGTTGCTCTGCATCCTTGCTAGTATTATGTAGTGTCAGTTTGTTTAGATTTTAGCTATTACAATAGGTGTGTAGTATTATCTCAATGTTTTAATTTGCAATTCTCTAATAACAAATGCAGCTGAGCATCTTTTATTTACTATCTGTATGTCCTTTTTGGTGAGGTATCTTTTCAGATGGCTTTTTTGCCCATTTATTAATAGGCTGTTTTCTTATTTTGAGTTTTAAGTCTTCTTTGCATATTTTAGATATCAGTCCTTTATCAGATATGTTTTTCAAAATAATATCCTCAGTCTATTGCTGTCATTTCATTCTCTTAACAATGGCTTTTATAAAACATACTCAGTCTATAGCTGTCATTTCATTCTGTTAACAATGGATTTTATATAAACACCCCATGGGTTATGCTTTTGGTATTGTACTCTTAAACTAATGACCAAAACTCAAAGTTACATGATTTTCTCTCATTTCCTACAGAATATTTAATTGTGTTTTACATTAAGGTGATAAACAATTATGAATTAATTTTTGAAAAAGATGTAATTTCTGTCTAGATTTCTTTTTTTTGTCTATGGACGTCCAATCCTTGCGCATATTTGTTGAGAAAAACTATCGCTTCTTCACTGAAATGCCTTTTTGCCTTTGTCAAAGATTGGTTACCTATATTTGTGTGGGTCTAATTCTGGGTTTTTCATTCAATTCTATTTATACATATCTTTATTCTTTGGCCAATACCATGCTGTCTTCATTATTGTTGCTTTATATTAAGACTTGAAGTCATGTAGTATCAGTTCTCCAGCTTTTTTCTTCAGTGTTATGTTGGTTATTCTGGATCTTTTGCCATTCCATGTAAACTTCAGTATCAAGTTTGTGGTTTTCCACAAAATAGCTAGCTAGGATTTTGATTAGGGTTCTGTTGAATATGTTAATCAAATTGGGAAGAATAAATATATTAAAATATTGATTTTTCCGATTTATGAACATGGAAAATCTCTATATTTAAATCTTTGATTTTTTTAATTAGAGTTTTCTATTTTTCACTCATAGACCCTTTACATATTTTAATTTAAACCTATTTCATTGTATTTGGTGATATCATAAATGATATTGTGTTAGAAAACAATTGATTTTTGCATACTAACTTTATATCCTCAACCTTACAATAATCACCTATTAATTCCGAGAGTTTTTTGTTTGTTTATTCTTTGGGATTTTCTACGGAGACAATCATATCATCTGTGAACCCTGCACTTTTGAGATCAGAGGATGGGGCTGTGGAAATCTTGGAGCTGGAGGTGAGATCTCCTCAGGGTAAGTTTGGACGAAATATAACTAGTGGGAGATCTCCCTCTAGGCAAGAACATTGCTGGAACTCACTCTGTTCTCAATATTAGTGTGGCCATTAGTATGTTTAAATATAAAATTTTTGAAACTTTGGAAATATTTTCATTAAAATGTTGCTGATTTCTTACAATTTGATAATGTTTTCTGTGAAATAAATTGTGTAGATGAAGTATGAATAGCATTTATCTTATTGCTCTGTACATTCACTAGTGCCATAAAAATAGTCCTAATTATATGTCATTTCAAAGACCATAGAAAGACATTAGTGTCCCAAGAGTACTTTCAGAATCTGATAATTGATTTAATGTTGATAGGTCTATGTAGTATTAGAAAATCATTCTTGTATTTTAAGATTCTCGTCATGTTAAAATAGAAACTTCCCTAGGAATTATTGAACTACATTTTTAACCTTATTAATTACTTGTATTTCACTTCAGTCTGCAGACATCTAACATGTTCTTTTTTAATAAGACAATGTAAGAAGCATTCAGATTGAAAAATGAAGTTTCTTGACCCTTTATTTGGAAAACAGGAAAGATGAAAACTTGAGATACCAATGATGAACATAATTTAATTCCAAAAAATTGGGAAGGGCTGCACTAGTTAGCAATAACAGCACTAGTCACTTAATAAAATTATTCAAAGAATATATCTGTTCTCAGGGAGTGGGGGCTGTTTATTGGATTCCTGGGACAGTTTTAAGTATTTTCATGTTAAGTAACCAGGACATATGATTTTAGCTGTTGCTTTCCTATGTCCTTGCAATTTAGTAACCCTGTGATTCACTAGACAGAATGTAGGTAACAAAGCTATTTGTTCAAGTGCACTGAGAACTCGGGTTCCGCAGTCTTGCCGACAGGACGGTCTGAACTTTGGGAGTGGTTCCTACACACTTCCCTGGCAGTTGAGACCCAAGCATTTTACTTACTCCAGTAAAGTTCAGTTGCATCTCCCTGTTGAATATTTTATTAGTTCTACATAATTCCCCCCAGTCTCCAAGGGTCCATCATCTCCAGAATACAGACTGTTTTTTGTTTGCTTTTTCCTTATCAGGAAAGGTTGTTCTAGAAGTATGTATCTTTGGGTTATTTTTACATTTGAATTAGAGATTTGGCTCCTTTGTTTCTTTCATTTTACACTGTTCACCTTCTCAAAGAGTAGGTGATGGATACCTACTCTCTGAAATGTACGGTGATGGTGGTGATAGGGGACAGGCCCTCAAGCAACAGAAAAGAAATTCATTGGCTGTTTATAGATGAGTGGTTTATCTCAAACATCCCTGAGCTGGTGCTGTTCTATGTCCTCTAGTAAACATCCACCAAATAATATTAAATAATTAAATAAATTGACATGAATGAACGATTATATTCCTATGAGGTTTCATTTGTTTGTTTGTTTTAATCTTAGGTAATAAGATTACTTCTGTCAGAGACATTCGAACATGAGTGACTCCATTTTGAACAGGCTAGGTAAAATAAGGCTGAGACCTACTGGGCTGCATTCTCAGAGGGTAGGCATTCTTAGTCACAGAATGAGAGAGGAGGACGGCACAATTTACAGGGCACAAAGACACTGTTGATAAAACAGTTGCAGTAAAGAAGCTGGCCGAGACCCACCAAAATGAATATGGTCATGAAAATGACCTCTGGTCATCCTCATTGCTCATTACACGTGAATTATAATGCATTAGCATACTAAAAGACACTCCCACCAGCACCATGACAGTTTACAAATGTCGTGGCAATATCCTGAAGTCACCCTACAGGGTCTAAAGGAGGAAAAAAACCCCAGTTGTGGGAAATCCCTGCCCCTTTCCCGGAAATCTCATGAATAATCCATCCGTTGTTTAGCACATAATCAAGAAATAATGGAGTAGCCATTCTTTCATCCCTTTACTTTCTTAATAAACTTGCTTTCACTTTACTCTGTGGACTCGCCCAGATTCTTTCTTGTGCGAGGTTCAAGAACCTTCTTTTGGGGTCTGGATCAAGACCCTTTTTCGATAACATTTCCTCTGAAACCCAGAATGTCTTTTACATGGAATTCTCTTAAAGCCATTTTTAATTGTGTAAACTTTTCCTACAATGGCGGGAAAACAAATGAAGGGTATGTGAATTATTATAATGAATTCCAAGTCATAAAATTGATAGCCAAAAAAAGAAAAAAAACACAACTCAAAGCAAACAAATCTGTATAGAGGAACAGGTACAGGAAAAAGCCTTTTCATAGGTATAATATAAGCGTTGGTATGACAAAAAGCATATTCACAACTTCTTTGAAATTACAGTAAAAGGAGATCCTAGAATATTTTGCAAAAATTGTCAAAAGAAAATATTTCAGTATTAATACTTCAAGTTACATTAAGTGCTATTAATATTAATTCCATTTAATGTGCTGCCCCATCACACTCAAAATAAATCCAAAGTTATTAATGTGAGACACAAATCCTAACTGAGCAACTTCTGGCTTCCTACCACATCTCTCCTACCACTCTCAAACTAGAGAACTGCTCTAGCCACAGGCCTTTTTGCTGCTCCTCAAACCCACCAAACATTTGGCTGCTCAGTTACTGATTGCATCTACCATTGCCTCTTTCTAAATTGTTCTTCCCTCAGATATATGCATGGTGTGCTTCCTGATTTCATGCACGTCTCTGCTGAAATGTTTGCTTCCTGATTTCATGCACGTCTCTGCTTAAATGTTACCTCCTGATAGAAGCCTGCCTTGACTATGCTATCTAAAATAGCACCACACAACCCCACACTCTGTATTTCTTTACTTTTCTTTTTCTCATAATCCTTATTACGACCTGTGATTACTATGTAATTATTTACTTTTGTCTGTCTACCCTGACTAAAATGTCATGCCAAAAAGTAATAACTTTATTTGGTCATGTAGGCTATATCTCTAACGCTTAAAACAGTGTCTAGCATATAGAAGATGCTAAATAAATATTTGTTAAATAAGTAAATGAGTAAATAATTGAATGCTACCTTTATTGTCTCATTTTCTAGATGGCAACATATGTGTAAGAGTTTTATAAGTTAATTTGTAATCTTGGTCTATCAATATAATTTTCCCAAATGATTAGTTTTTAAAATTAAGGTAAAATGTTTATAACATAAAACTAAAACATTTTAAAGTGGGCAATTCAGTAGTATTAATTACATTCACAGTGTTGTACAACGAATATTTATATCGAGTTCCAAAACAGTGTCATCACCCCTGAGGAAAACCCTGTAGCCATTAAAGTCACTCCTCATTCTCTCTTCCCCTCAATGCTAACAACTGCCAACACATTTCTGTCTCTATGGGATTACCTACTCTGGATATTTCGTATTAAATAAGATAGAATGATACAATATGTAACCTTTTGAGTCTGTCTTCTTTTACTTAGCATAATGTTTCCAAGGTTCATCCATGTTGTAGCATGTTTCAGTACTTCATCTCTTGTTATGGCTGAATAATATTTCATTGTGAGTATATACCACATTTTGTTTATACTTTCATCAGTTGGTGAATATTTAGTTTGTTTCCACCTTTGGAATACTTTGGATATTGTGAAGAGTGTGAGGTAGGGATCCAACTTCACTCTTTTGCATGTGGAAATTGAGTTGTCTCAACACCACTAGTTGAAGAGACTATTCTTTTGCTTATTGAATGGTCTTATAATACCCTTTTCAAAATCAAATGGGTTTATTTCTGGACTCAGTTCTATTTCATTGGTTAAGGGGTGTCTATCTTTATACCAGTTCCACATTGTTTTGAATACTGTAGCTTTATAGTAAGTTTAGAAATCAGGAAGTGTGAATCCTAAAGTATTTTATGCATTGTGATGTCTTCTTTGATCCAATGTTTGTTTAAGAATATGTTGTTTAATTTCCACGTAATTGTGAATTTTCCAGTTTTCCTTCTGTTAATGATTTCTGATTTTATTCTATTGTATTGAAGAAGATACTTTCTATTATTTCAATTATGTCACATTTATTGAGACTTGTTTTGTGGCCTGACATATAATTTAGAGAATGTTCCATGTACACTTGAGAAGAATGTGTATTCTGTTGTTACAGGATGGAGTTTTCTGTATTTGTCTGAGGGGTGCAGTTTGTTTATACCGTTACTAAAGTTCCCTATTTCCTCATTAATATTCTATCTAGTTCTATCCATTATTGAAATTTTGGTATCAAAGTCTCCAACTTTTAATGTAGAATAGTGTGTTTCTTCCTCAATTCTGTCAATTTTTGCTTTAAATATTTTAGGGCTTTATACTTAGGTGTGTATTTTTTTATAATCATTATATATTCTTGCTGGATTGTCCCTTTTATCAATATTTAATGTCACTTGCAATGGTTTTGACTTAAAGTCCATTTTTTCTGATATTAGTATATCCATCCTAGTATTTTTTTGGTTACTATTTGTACAGAATATTCTTTGCTTTCAACCTATTTATGTCTTTGGATCTATATTGAGTCTCTTATAGACAGCATATGGTTAAATGACTTTTAAAAATTGATTTTTACCAAGCTCTGCCTTTTGGATAGTTTAATTTATTCACCCTTCAAGTAATCAGTAACAAGAAAGAGCTCATTTCTGACATTTTGCTATTTGTTTGCAACATGTCATTTTTTTTGGTTCCTTCATTCCTCCATTACTGCATTCTTATGTATTTAATTGATTTTTTGCAGTTTATCATTTTGATTATTCTCTCATTTCCTTTCTGTGTATATTTTAGTAATCCTCTCAGTAGTTCCTCTTGGGATTACTAGTAACATTTTAAACTTATAATTAAATTTTAATTAATATTAACTTGGCGTCAATAGTGAAAAAAATCCTCTGCTTCTATACAGCCCCAATAACTAGTTTCCTTTATGTATTGTTGTCACAAAGTATATCTTTACACATGTCTGCCTGTTAGCCCAGAAGTACAATTATTATTTTATGCATTTTTATTTAAAACCTTATATTTTAAAAACAGGAGTTAAAAACCAAAAATACAATACTGGCTTTTAAATTTACCATTCTCATTACCTTTATCAGTGTTCTTTATTTCTTCATATATCTTCAAGTTATTGTCTAGTGTCATGTCATTTTTGCCCCAAAGACTCTTATTAGCAATTCTTATAAGGCAGGTCTATTAGCAATGAACTCTTCCAGCTTTTTTGTCTGATAATATTTTAATTTCTCCCTCATTTTTGAAGAACACTTTTGCCAAGTATAGAATTCTTGGTTGAGTTTTTTTTTTCTTTCTGTATTTTAAATATATTATCCTACTGTCTTCAGGTATCTATAACTTCTAATAAAAAATGGCTGATATTCTTATTGAGGACTCCTTCTAGTGACAAATTACTTCTCTCTTTTTGCTTTTAAGATTGTGTTTGGCATTCAATAGTTTGATTATAATACTTCATTGTGGGTCTCTCTGGGTTTCCTTTATGGAATTCTTTGAGTTTCTTGGACATAAAAATTAATGCCTTTATTAAAATGATAATGTTATAATGTTTTTAGCCATTCTTTATTCAAATATGTTTTCTTCCCTGTTCTCTCATCTTTTTCTTGGACTCTCATTATTCATATGTAGATCTGCTTGATGTTGTCCCACAGGTTCCTTAGGCTCTGTATATTTTTCTGCATTCTTGTTCTTTCTGTTATCAGACCAGATAATTTCAACTGATCTATTTTAAATCCACTGATTCTTTTTTTACAGTCTTCTCATCTGCTATTGAGATCCCCTAGTGGATTTGTCACTTCAGTTATTGTACTTTCTAGATCTAGAATTTTTATTTTTAAAAATAATTTCTATCTCTGTTGATATTTCTATATATTCATGCATTGTTCTACAGATTTTCTTTACTCTTTGACCATAATTAGTTTCTTTTAGTTCCTTCAGTATACTTTTAAAAGTTGACTTAAATTCTTTATCTAGTAAGTCCAGTGTCTGTGCTTCCTTATGAATAGTTTTTAATTTTTATTTCTCTTTTGAATGGACCATGCTTTCTTGTGTCCTTGCATGCTTTGTAAGTTTTTGTTGAAAACTAGACATAGTTAATATTATAATATGGAAATTCTGTAAATTAGATTCTCCTGTATCTCAGGGTTTGGTTTTGTTGTTTGCCATGGGTAATAGTTGTTTGTTCACTTGGTGACTTTTCTAAACTAGTGTGTGTGTGTCTGTGTGTGTGTGTGTGTGTGTGTGTGTGTGTGTAGACGCTGTATGATTTGCTGCATATGGTCTCCAAAGTCACTATTTCTTCAGCTTGTGGTAAACTAGTGTTTGGACAGAGATTTCTTTTAATCCTTGAAACCCTTAAAAAGGGGGAAAGAGAGAGAGCTTAACTAATTTTTGCAAATTGGCCCTGTTTAGATGTACTCTTTCAACACTTAGCCATGTCATTTACAGCTCAACATTAGTCTTCACTTCCTGCTTGCATTAAGCCAAATAGCCAGAGATCAAAGAGCAGAGCCTTCTCAGCCTTTTTCTGAGCATGCATCCTGCTCTGAGTGTGGCTTTCTAAATTCCCCTGTAGGCACAAGAGTTTTTCTGTGTTCTAATTCTTCAAAGAATATCTCCTCCAGAATTTCGTGTTTTTAATTTTTGCCTTAACTGTTTGTTTTGTTTGCTTGTTTTTTGTTTGTTTCCCCAGGTAGCAGATAGTTATTCATTTGTCTTTTAATATTTTCATGAAATGACCTCTGCATAGCCACTTTTGTACCCTGAAAACTTTGCAAGTTAGATGAAACAAAGGCTATCACCTTATGTCAGTTTCTCAGGCAGCCCCCAGGCAGGTCAAAAATGATAAACACAGTTGTTTGAGAACAAGGTGTACTCTGCTGCAGGGACCAGGGTCTCACATCGGGAATGAAGGCATCTGATTTCAAGACCATCACCATCCCAGAGTGGAGATGGAGCAAAGGCAAGTAAAAATGCAACAAAGCTTTCTTATCATTTTAAAGTTGCCCCTTTCTTGAGTCAGCATTTGCTTGGTTGCTGTAAACCTTTTACTATTTTCCAGACAAAGTTGATTTTGACAGGTTTTGCTTTTTTCAGTATTTTTGTGGAGGGATAATTTTCTCTGACATCCTACCAGACAATCTTAAGTTATTTGGCTTTAAATTTTCCTACCACAGAAGTTCTCTTATGATGACAATTGGAAGTTGAAAATAATACCTTTCTGTATTCTTTGTAAGACTTAGAATGCTATTGACCTTGGGGGAGATTCTTCATAAAATACTGAGTAATTATCAAACTCCTTATTGTACAGCTTTCCCTTCAAGTTATAAAGTTAGTGGAAAAAAAAGTGTATTGCTATTTTGCTTGTTAGTTTTTTCATTCTGGAAGCCGCATTTTTTTTTCAATCATTGGTCTCATCTTTGAATAATTTCTGCACAGTAACGTTAGGAAAATTTTATATTAAGGCCCAGATATTAAATATTTTAGACATTGTGGACTACACGATCTCTGTTACAACTCTCCAACTTTGCCATTGTAGTGCAAAAGCAGCCATAGAGAAAAGCATAAATTAATGAGCATGACTTTGCTCCTATAAAGCTTTATATATAAATTAGGTGGCAGACTAAATGTGGCATACTTGCTGTAATTTACCAACGCATGTTATAGCATATAGACACCAATGTTTCCAGTTCAGTTGATGTTTTAGTCCTGATCTACTGGTTCACTCTCCACCATATCAAGTTAAATCTGTAAACAACAACAGCAACAAAAACAAAAACCAAAAATAAAAAACAGAAACAAATTCTTAAGCAGAGAAAAATGAGAAAGTTGCTGAAATTCTTTCTCCCTTGTTCTGTTTAGTAACTCTTATGTCGCAGTTGCCTCCTACAATCTGAAAAGAATTCTAAAGTTGGTAATAAGAATTTGAGTACTTTCTCACATTTTATAGAATTAAAAAAAAAATTTTTTTAATCTTAAAAATAGGATGATGTTTATCTTTTACAGATATTTATTCTGAAAAACTTTCACTAAGTTGCATGTATGTGAAATTTGAGACGAATTTAACTATGGGAAGCCTATTTATTCAGAAATAATTTAATTTCACAGAAAATGTTTATAAGTTTTTAAATGTTCAATCTTTATAGATTTTGAATCACTTCAGCATTATACATAAAATATAAATTCTAATTCCACCTTATATATTCACATAAAATTTCAAAGACAAAATTTCCATGCAAACATTGTTAAGCATATTTGACTTATACTGTGCTCCTAGGGTAAAAAATATGAATTCTTTTAAAAATACTTCTTATTTCAGAATGTATTAATTCAATTCTAATTAATGAAATATGAAGGTTATAAAATAAATACATCAAGAATGCCAGAATTAAATGCACACTGAAATAGGCAACTATGCATTGCATATATACTCATACTGTAGATGTCTATTCAACTTCATATTTTATAGCTTCATAGCTTAAAGCCTTATAGGTTTTTGTAAGAAGGCAGGTTGCAGGGCATTTACATGTTAGTTTTCTACAGAGGAATGTTAGAGGTTTGACTTCTTTACTTTTTTTTTCTTTTCCATTTCTAGGAAACCTGAATGGGAGACTTCGGTTTCAGAATATCTCACAAAAATAAGATTGTTGCTTCCATATGCCATAACAAACTGTACATGACATCTAGAAACACACATTGAAACTTAAGGTTAAATCCTTCAGCAGGACTTCTTATTTTAGTACAGAAAGCATCATAACTAAGAGTGTGATTTTTTATAGAAACTGCTCTCTGCGATGTGTTTGAAGTTGTGCATGGTGAAAATGGTATTACTGAACTATAAGTCCTTATTCTCTTTTCCCTATTAACAGCACAGCTAGTAGCCTTCAGATCTCTGTATTCTTCCAACTATTTTGTGAGGTGTCTTTCATCCCACTACAAAGAACAGATAAGGCAAGAAAAGAGATATTTTCTGCAGGGCTTAATTGGAAAAGGTATAGATTTCAAGAAGAGAAATGAGGGTAGCTCTTTTCAACTAAATCGGCTTTCTTTTTTGATTTCCAAGACTCCTCCACAAGCATGCCTCAAAGTACTCAAAGTAGGCTCTGCAAACTTAAAATTTTCAATACTTTGATGTATCAAGGAAAGCTTATTCTAACACTATTATTTTCATTTAAATCAAGACTAATTTACTCATTGAGTTGAATATTAAAGAACACGAAATACATAGTTTGATTATTAAACAAGAACCAACACTAGTTGTTTATATCTCAGAAACCCTGAAAACTCCTTGCTTGCCCCTCTTTCATACCCCATCTGATTCCCTCTCACCTAGCATCCCCTGGTAGAATAGCTTCTAGATTTGTTCTCATGAAAGCCTGCCCACAACTTGTAATACTTCCTAAACCCTGTGAACCATGAAAATCTGAGACAGGTTTCAATTAATTTAGAAAGTTTATGTTGCCAAGGTTTGAGGACACGCACCCATGACACAGCCTCAGGAGGTCCTGACAACATGTGCCCAAGGCAGTAGGGGCACAGCTTGGTATTATACATTTTAGGGAGACATGAGACATCAATTAATGTGTGTAAGATGTACACTGGTTCAGTTTGGAAAGGTGGGATAACTCGAGGTGAAGGTGGGACAACTCGAAGCAGGGAGGGGCTTCCAGGTCGTAGGTAGATAAAAGACAAATGGTTGCATTCTTCTGAGTTTCTGATTAGCCTCTCCAAATGAGACAATCAGATATGCATTTATCTCAGTGAGCAGAGGGATGACTTTGAAAAGAATGGAAGGCAAGTTTTGCCCTAAGCAGTTCCCAGCTTGACTTTTCCCTTTAGCTTAGTGATTCTGGGGACCTGAGATTTATTTTCCTTTCATGACCCTAATCTTCAAAATGCCTCGTGTTTTATTTATCACTAGGTGATAGCTAATTAATTGATCAAAATAGTTGGTGTTCATGGGAAACATTCAGCAGTGCTTTCAAAAACAGCCTTTTACATAACAAACATGATTTTATTGTTGGGTACTTGGCAAAATCCAATGAATGAAATTTAATGGAGAAATTAGTAAGCACTAGAGCAGATGACAGCTAGAGTTTTTAAAATTGTTCTGTTAAAGAAAACAACCCAGATGGCTAACCCATTTCACCACAGAACTGATATATTAATAACCTCTTAAAATTTTTTCTCCTGCAGATATATCTCAATTTACTCACTTATCATATTCAGTTTACTCACTTATCAAAAGCTCTAAAGATGAAAAGATAATTGAATTGTGAATATTTGTTTGCTAAAAACATATGAGAAGAATATATACTCCTAGATCAGTAAATAGCATGAGCAAAGAAGTAATCAATTCACAGAGAGCCAAGCATATTAAGACAATTGTCTAGTAATATTGAGACAATTTCTAGTAATATTACTGGGTTACATACTGTTAAAGCAAACTACATATGGCCTGAGAAGGACTCCGTACTTCTATATTTGAGTTCTGGAGGATAAACTGTAACCTAGCTTAATAGTCAGACAGAATTGAAAACCCAACTTAATAGTATACACCTATAACAATAGCTGAGTGTTGGCCAATCCCAGTGGCCATACTTCCACCACTCATAGACTGCTGAATGTTCAAAATTCATTCAAATAAGGCAAATGCCAAGCTGTAACCAATCTCGCTCTCTCTATACCTCACTTCTGATTCCTGTATGTCACTTTTACCTTTTTTGTCTATAAATTTGTTCTAGCACAAGGCACCCCTGGAGTCTCCGTGAATCTGCTGTGATTCTGGGAACTTCCTGATTCGCGAATTGTTCATTACTCAATTAAATGCCTTTAAATATAACTCGCCTGAAGTTTTTCTTTAACAAAACAAAACTGGTGAATGTTCCACAGAGCACTCTACCATACAGAAATTATTCACACCTCAACTGCCCTAAAATCTACCATTTAACATGTAACTTTGTTTAGTTTGAGGCTTTTAATCAAGACTCTTAATAGTCCCCCCTTTCCTTGTGATCACAGTAACCTTCAAGAATTTTTAACGTTTCCATTAAAAAGGCTGGTCCCATCATGTGTGGCCTAATTATTTATTTAGGTACATCAAGAGTGTTAATACTAATAGCTTCCTTGAGTTTGTTCTGTAACTCCTAAAGCCAAATAACTAACTCCTGTCTAGATTTTCCTCATAATCTTGAATTGCCCTTCCAACAGCCTCTATTATTTGCTCTTCTATCCCATGGTTATAAAACCAAGCCCAAAACACTCTTTCCACAAGACTTCACCTGCAGTACCTGCATATTTTCATGAACCTTCTTCAGAGTCAATGAATTTGCTATGGTTGCTAAGTTGCTAGAAAGTGGCCCCATTGCCATCTCTGAGACTGGGACCCCATTAGCCAGCTACAAAGCCCCTTTTCTCAGAAGAGCTCTATAGAAATTGGCTCCACATATAAAAATCAACCATTTTTTCTTAATAGCAGCCTGGGCTTGGCATATCTAATTAAATGATAATCACTCTAAAGTACGATTCTCTAGTAGATGTGGCCTCAATTGTGCAATTAGTTTGTCCAGTTATATCCTGGTTAAAAGGAGAACACATTTTCACATAACCTGTGCAAATAATGTGTTACATAAAAATGAAGGGAAATGAACAAACATATCTGTTCCTAAAATCTGGAGGGGGGGGCAATGAAAGTTACATATCATTGAAATTGTTTTGTTTTATTTCATGAAAAAAGAATCTAGTAACTTAAAGGTTAAAGATGTCTTAAGAAGAACAAAAATTAAAAATAAATTAAAATTTTAGAAAGTCGGCTTCATCTCTGAGATGCAAGGCTGGTTCAACATGCGCAAATCAATAAACATAATCTATTGCATAAACAGAACCATTGACAAAAACAACATGATTATCTCAATAGATGCAGAAAAGGCCTTCGATGATATTCAATACCCCTTCATGCTAAAAACACATGTTCTCACTCATAAGTAGGAGCTGAACAATGAGAACACATGGACATAGGGAGGGGAACATCACACACTGGGGCCTGTCGAGAGGGCAGGGGGTTAGGGGAGGGGTACCACTAGGAGAAATACCTAATGTAGGTGATGGGATGATGGGTGCAGCAAATCACCATGGCACATGTATACCTATGTAACAAACCTGCATATTCTGCACATGCACCCCAGAATTTAAAGCATAATAAAAAAAGAAAAATATCTTAAGAAGGAAAGACACTATTTTGAACAAACAACCCCAATAAAGCACTCGATAAACTAGGTATTGATTAAATATATCTCAAAATAATAAGAGCTATACATGACAAACCCACAGCCAATATCATACTGAATGGGCAAAAACTGGAATCATTCCCTTTGAAAAACGGCACAAGACAAGGATGCCCTCTCTCACCACTCCTATTCAGCATAGTGTTGGAAGTTCTGGCGAGGGCAATCAGGCAAGAGAAAGAAATAAAGGATATTCGAATAGAAAGAGAGGAAGTCAAATTGTCTCTGTTTGCAGATGACATGATTGTCTATTTAGAAAACCCCATTGTCTCAGCCCAAAATCTCCTTAAGCTGATAAGCAACTTCAGCGAAGTCTCAGGATACAAAATCAATGTGCAAAAATCACAAGCATTCTTATACACGAATAACAGACAAACAGAGAGCCAAATCATGGGTGAACTCCCATTCAAAATTGCTACAAAGAGAATAAAATACCTAGGAATATAACTTACAAGGGATGTGAAGGATCTCTTCAAGGAGAACTACAAATCACTGCTCAAGGAAATAACAGAGGACACAAACAAATGGAAAAACATTCCATGCTCCTGGATAGGAAGAATCAATATCATGAAAATGGCCATACTTCCCAAAGCAATTCATAGATTCAGTGCCATCCCCATCAAGCTACTACTGACTTTCTTCACAGAATTTGAAAAAAAACTACTTTAAACTTCATATGGAACCAAAAAAGAGCCTGCATAGCCAAGACAATCCTGGGCAAGAAGAACAAAGCTGGAGGCATCACACTACGTGACTTCAAACTATACTATAAGGCTACGGTAACCAAAACAGCACAGAACTGGTAACAAAACAGATATATAGACCAATGGCACAGAAAAGAGGCCGCAGAAATAACACTACACATCTACAACCATCTGATCTTTGACAAACCTGACAAAAACAAGCAAATTTCTATTATTAGTTCATCCAGTTGTTTCATTCATTCTCCTTCTGCTCAATCTTGAGTCAGAAGTCTGCTTTCATTAAACATGTCAGCTTCAGGAATGATAGGATCCCTGGAACCCTGAATTTACAAAGAACTTTATTTACAATCAGAACATTATTCAAATAACGTCAGCTTTCAAGCTGGTACTCAAAAGCCATTCTATTTTTATCTCTGGGGATGCCTGAATATTTGTGGAATTTTTGTTGTTATTGATTTTTTTTTTTACTCTTGGCCAAGATAAAGACAGTGGAATTAATAATATGCAGTTTAAGGTTCCAAACTCCCCTGGCCACCTCAGGTTTAGTTTCTTCACTGAAGATTTGGAACTGACCTAAATGATTTGACAAGTCTTATTTGATTACTTAAAAAATAACTAAACACTTTTTCAGTGAGCTGTCCTGTAATCAAGACTTTTCACACAGATGTTGGCAAAATAAGGCAGATATTCAGCTGGGCCCTGTGTGCTCAACGAAAGGGCCCCAGGAGAACTGGAGCTGCAGAAAGTCCCTGGGACCCCCGACACTTGCCTATATTCTTTTCCTCTCACGCACCACTGCACCATATCTTTGCTTTTAAATAAAAGCCTCCTGTGAGTATGCCAAGTGAGTCTGTTGAGTATTTTCAAATATTCAAACTGAAGAAAATAATATATTCTGTATACTATTTTTCTACACAATTTATCTTATGGAAAGCTGAACATTTCTTCTGATTTGACCTTTCTAGTATGTAACTCTACATACGAGCATTCCAGTGGAGTTGAACCAATTATGACATATGGAGCATGCTGAGAGCACCAAATTATTTCTAGCATCCCTCTTTTAGAAAGTGAAATATGCCTATTTTCCAGGGACCCTTTGGGAATTTCAAAAATGTTTTTAGGTGTAAAAGACATGATGAATATCTTTTTCTGATTTTAAGGCCTCATCTTGGGAATGCAAAAGAATAACCAAACAAGATTTGGTTATTTGATTAAAATAGAATCAATACTGGTTACTTATTTAATCAAGGTATCATAAAATATTTAAAAATAAAACACAACATAATTATCTCTTTGTAAAGAACATTGGTTCTTTCACAACTGCAGAAAGTTTTTTCTTTAATAACTAAAACACTTCAAAGTTTACTCAGAGAAAATTATTTTAGTACGATAGAGAATCTTTGTTACCTATACTGATTATACAAAATGTAAAGAATAGTAACTCAGTATCTTTAAGAGTTTGAAAGCTAACTCATAATTTTAATAAAGGGAAAACAAAATTCTAGTTTTACATCAATATTTGGTAGTATAAGTTTTAGACTTTTCCTCTCATTCTTAAAAAAATTATCTTAGACTAAGCCTGTCAAACTCAGCAAACATAATTGTCATTATTCCTCTGTTAAAATTATCAAAATTTAACATATTTCTTAGTTTCTCTTTTGATTTAGATATTATAAACTGAAGTAAATTTTATTCCCTTTCCCCATACCCTTTAAAACTTAGAACAAATATGGAAGTTTTGCCCTTCAGTATTATCTTTACTGTTCTAAAACAAACATACTTTATTTAGGCCAAACCTATTCTCTGATTTTCTGAAAAACAAACTCCCATTCGATAACTTGAGAAGATGGTTGTAATGTTCTGTCAATATTGCTTAGTCTTGGCTGGATGCAGTGGCTCATGCTTGTAATCCCAAAACTTCAGGGGGCCAAGGTGGATGGATTGCTTGAGCCAAGGAGTTTGAGACCAGCCTGAGCAACATAATGAGACACCATCTCTGCAAAAATAAAAAATAGTTAGCTGGGCATGGTGGTGCAGGCTTATAGTCCCAGCTACTAGGGAGGCTGAGGTAAGAGGATCACTAGAGCCCAGAGGCAGAGGCTGCGGTGAGCCCTGATCATACCACTTCACTACAATCTGGCCAATAGAGTGATACCCTGCGTCAAAACACACACACACACACACACACACACACACACACTTGCTTAGTCTCAACCACATTAGTTATTATTTTTGACCTAAGTACTAATATTTCACAGAAAAAATGAGGACGGTAATTGAAAATTTTCATACATAAACATTTTATTAAACTAGAAAAGCTCACAATTTTCTAGAGCTACACACCCCTTTACACCTTCTTAAAATAGGGAAAATGAATACATTTGTTAATATGTTCCATAGATCTACCTGTACATAAAAAATGCCTCTGTGGTCAGAATCATTACTTGGACACTAGGTAGCAAATGATTAGCCATTAATTCAATTTAATATTATCCCAGGATTTTAAGAAACCTAAAGGTTTTGGACACGATGTTCAAAGTCATATGTAGAAAACATAATCACAGTAAATATAAAAATTTGTCAGAAGTATCATTCAATTTAGTTGGACACAAATGTATATTTTTCAGAATTTTAACGGTTACACAAGATTAGTCTATTTTATGAGTGAACCATTGTAAATAGTAGAAAAATTTCAAATTAACTCATAGTTTTATGAGAAAGGCCCAAATCTTATTTTACCAGTAATAAAATATATTCTAATTTAATATTTTTTACTGTTAAAAATCAAGGGATGGCTGCATATTCTCACTCATAGGTGGGAATTGAACAATGAGATCACATGGACACAGGAAGGGGAATATCATACTCTGGGGACTGTGGTGGGGAGGGGGGAGGGGGGAGGGATAGCATTGGGAGATATACCTAATGCTAGATGACGAGTTAGTGGGTGCAGCGCACCAGCATGGCACATGTATACATATGTAACTAACCTGCACAATGTGCACATGTACCCTAAAACTTAAAGTATAATTAAAAAAAAAAAAAAAAAAATCAAGGGAAAAACATAGGCATCATTCATTTAACCAAAATTATTATACTACCATAATTTGGGCAATGAATCATCGTAACTTTATGATGTTGTGCCCTTGTATTAAGACATTTTGGAGCCAGCAGTTTTCATAAATTTTTAAATTTCAAATGTAAATTATTAGAAGTTCAAATTTTTTATTTTTTATGGGTTTGAGGGATATTAGATTTACATAAGTAACTATTTATCATTACAAATCAATCAGAATAGAGCATTTTTAATTTGAGAGATGTTTATTAATATTCTCCTGAGAGAGGTGTTAGTTATTATAGCTTAAAGAATTACCCCCATATTAGTAGCCTTAAAACAACAAACCTTTACTACATCACACAGTTTCTGAGGGTCAGAAACGCAGAAATGGCTGGGTGGCTTTGCTAGGATCTCTGATGAGGTTGCAGTCAGACTGCTGTCCAGAGCCGGAATAATCTCAAAGCTCAACAGCTGCTTCCAAACGTACTCACGGGAGGCTTAAGCTGATCCCTGAGTGTGGGCTTCAGTTTCTCATCACATGAGTCTGTTCATAACATTTCTCACAACATGGCAGCTGCCTTTCTCCAGAGCACGTGATGCAAGGGAAAGGGGGAGTAAGAAAGCATACCCATGATGGAAGTAACCACCTTCTTTTATATCCTAATTTGAGAGACCACATGACTACAATATCCCTCAGAAATTGTTAGCCACCCAGACCAACTCTGGTATAATATGGAGACAACTACTAAAAAATAAATAAATAAATACTAGGAGGCAGGGATAACCACGGTCACCTTGGAGGCTGGGGACCATGGAAGAAAAACATTTTATACTCACACAGGGAGAGGAAGCCAGGACTTCATTAATTACAGACACAAAAAGACAGACACAAAAAGACAGACACAAATGCACAGAGAGCTTGTAGATTCAGTTCTGCATATCCAGCCATAGGATAAACGTAAGCACAAAAACAGAAACTCATCAGTCAGTATCTCAAGGAGCTGCTATGAATGAAATTCTTAATTGATTGGGGTCATAAGTAGACCAAGAGACAAACAAACAAAAAGACCACCTAATCAGATTCCCAATTATCTCTTACTGAAAGGAGAATAGATCTTCATCATTCATCTAACAAAAAATTACCAAAATGATCAGGAAAAACAACGTTCTTAACCACTACTGCAGACAATAGAAAATAATTTATTGGTCATACATGAACTGATGACAGAAACAAAATCACAAAATCAGGAGGGAGGAAAAAATAAAATATAGAGAAATAGAGAATCACAAAGTTGAAATTGCATTGCAGCTCAGGAGTTACCCGGACCAAGGTTCAGCAGCCTATGAGGGACACTTCACAAGAGACATAGTTGATTATCTCTCCATCCTATTAGTCCACTTGAGCATCTAAGAGAATATCCTCCCAAAGTGCTGAAATGTAATTTTTAAAAGTTTTTAAGACCTCGCTTATAAAATAGAAAATGAACACATATCACAGATTTATATGACTACACTTTAAAAAGAAATTAAATAAAGGCAAGTTAGAATAAGTTTGCTGCATTGGATTCAGAACTGATTAATGTCCTACAGGGCAATAAAGTATAATATTTGATTTAGCTACTTATTTGCCTAGTCTCTACTATGACTAACAATAGGAAACCCCTCCCGGGCGCGGTGACTCACACCTGTAATCCCAAAACTTTGGGAGGCGGAGGCAGGCAGATCACCTGAAGTCAGGAGTTCAAGACCAGCCTGGCCAACATGGCGAAACGCCATCTCTACTAAAAATACAAAAATTAGCCAGGCTTGGTGGCATGCACCTATAATCCCAGCTATTCGGAAAGCTGAGACAGGAGGATCGCTTGAACCTGGGAGGCAGAGGTTGCAGTCAGCCAAGATCCCGCCACTGCACTCCAGCCTGGGCAACAGAGTGAGACTCCCATCTCAAAAAAAGAAAACAAACAAAAAAAACCACACACACAAAAAGAAAACCCAAGAAATCTGCCCGATATCACAAGTACAGTCTGAGGTTTGGAAATTGAGTCTAGCTAACAAGCACAAGCCAAACTGAACATATCATGTTCATATGACCATGAACATATCAGGTTATCAGGACCATCATTTAATCAACTCAAATAATTTAATTTAAACAAGAAAATACACAAACCTTATGAATGAATTAAAAGTATAAAAAGCAAGCTAAAACAACAAGAAGAGGATTAAGCAAATAATTTAAAGGTTACTCTAAAAAGCTTATTTAGTTTCAACATAAATAACAATCTCTAAGTTACCTGTTAAGGAAAGAGGATCGGCTACTATATGAAGTTATAAAAAGACTATCATCAAAAATTTTAAGCAAGTGTCCTGTGCATATTTTGTTTCATTACAAGAATGCTTAGAAAGATATATTTGTTGTAACTAAATTGTGTGAGTATAAAAACTATAAGCTTTCATATAGAACAATTACTGATTCACTATAGAAGTACCCATGGAGAGCTGAGCTCATGGTTGAATTTTGGCAGGAGTGTAAGAAAGGAGATGCAAGAGGTGAGGAAGCTAAAGAAACAATGACAAACATCAATTATAAATGAACTTTTAGAACATATGGTAACTAATGTAGCATTAGATGAAAGTAACACTAAAATGTCATCTGGAGCACAGCAGTATTAAGATACTTCAAGCAAGAAGTTAGAGATAACAAATTCTTATTCCACAAAGCTTTCTTAAAACTCTAACATTCCAGCTAACATTCCTAATGTCGGAGTACTGAACTTATTATGAAAAAAAAAGAGAGAAAAAGATAATATCTGTTACATTTAAAAAGCTGTAAACTATCACCACTTAAATTTAAAGAAAGGGAAATATGTTTTTCATACCATGTAGTGGTAAACTCTCAACTAATGAACAAATAAGTTGAGTTTGAGAAATGGAGCGGCAAACTCAATAATTCTCAAAGATAAAAATAGTAGAATGAGTTTACAAATAACCAGAATCATATTCCCCTATAAGATTGCCAAGAGTTTGTTCCAAGTGCCATAAAAAGCCAACCAGCTAACAGTCAACCAGTGATAAACTATCTAACAGTCAAGCACATAAAAGGGCCTAAGAATTAAGAATTCTGCTCTTAATTTTGGAAGCTAAAGCAGTATATGGAACTGAAGAAGTTGTTCTATGAAAACATAAATTGAATAGACAAGAAGAAAAATTTAATATAGAGAAATAAATGTACTTTAAGCTCAAAATCATGTTTTATCTGATATTCTGGGTTCTTTAATACATAAAAATAATATTTTCAAAGACTATGAGCACATTTTTCCCCCAACTTAACCAGACAAATAATATTTCTACCCCTTTTAGATGAAAGAGTATGTAAAATGAACATAGGCAATATGGTCCAATGAAGAGCACCTCTGATCTACAATCTCATTTTCATATCTGATCTTTATTTAAGTTCCAAATCTCTGTGTTTGCAAATGTATTTGACATCTCCTCTTGAATGTCTCAAAAGCATCATAACCAAACTTTACATCTAAACCTCTTTCAGTATTATCTAAATCAGTCAATTGTACTGCTATGCATTTTATTGTACAAATTAGAAACCAAGAAATCATCTTTGATAATTAACTCCCTCTTCACCACCTGTGTGCTGATCCAGCCACAAAATTGTGTTGCTCTTATGTCTCATAAATCTTTTAAGTTCTTCCATTTCTCCACCTATCACCACCACCCTAGTCCAAACTAACATATAGGGTTACTCTAACAGCTTCCTGACTGGTCTACTAATGTTTTGGTGGGTCTCTCCCCTATCCCTTCTAAATTCTGTTACCAGAGTTATTTTTTGAGACACAAATGACCATGTCTGCACCTCTTTTCCGAATGTTATGATTATTTCTTGATGTCCCATTCCTCTGAGGGCATAGTCAAATAGACTACAGATCCTGGAGAGCCTCTTCCTTAACTCCCACACAAGCTTCACCTGCCAAAGACCTACCCCTCACTGTCTGTCTTCCAGACACACTGGTCTTGTTTCATTTCCCAAAGTTGCAATAGCAGCTCCTGAAACAGGGCCTCCCCTCATGCTATCCACTGTGTTTACAATACTCCCTCCTGTATTACCCTCAGAACCCCATGTCACTATCTCTTTTACCAAGGCAACTACTATAATCCCATCAGGTATGAGTTCAAACCTTCAGGAAATCCTTCCTAATTACTTATGCTGTGTTTAGCATGCACGTGCGCACGCACACACACACACACACACGTACATATATATCTGCTGCACTGTTATCGCAGTTGTTATTTTAGATATTAATGGAGACTGTAAGCTCCCTAAGGAATTAAAAGTTTGTCTTTTTTGTTTGTTTTGTTCACCAGCATATCACCTAAGCCTACTAGTATATAGTAGACGCTCAAGAAATATTGGTTGAATGTATAAATACACGAAGAAAAGGACAACAGGTAAGAAGAGAAGACTTGAGCCCTTGCACCCAAAATCCCAGGCTTTATCTCTTCTGTTCACACTTGCTTTCCAGCAGCCTCTTTCAGCAAATCATTAACTGGAGGCAAATCACTTAAAAATCTCTATAACTTATATACTCTGTGATATAAAAGGTGCTAGATGTTATACTTGATGATTCGCATGGTTCCTTCCAGGTCATATATTCTTTAAGTCTGAGAATTTACTAAAGGGAGCACCAGTCTAGTACTTAGGAAAATTTTTATGCTATTGTTGGTACTGTAAAATGCATGACTTCAGAAAATGTTGGGTGGTAACTAAAGCATAAATGTATACTTACCAAGAGTTTTTCTACAGCAGAATTACAAACACAAACTGTGACTGAATTGCAGATGATTCCATTTACTGAGGATCATGTTATGTGAGGCATATGAAAAGAATTCTGCTGAAATATCACTTCAAAATGTACTATCCCATTAAGCTATATTTTACTTCAATTATACCAACATGTATGACCTTATTTAAATTGCCTTTATCTATATTAAGAAACAATCCTTCTAAAACTGCTAAACAAAAGACAAACTACCTTGGCTAAAATATTTATATATTATGTTGAGAGTAGTCTTACTTAAAGTCAACCTAAACAAAGGATTAAATTTTGTCAAATCAATAATACTTTACCTGACACACATTATCATTAGTCATATTTTTTTCTGGAGCTATTTTAGATATAAAGAATTAAGGGAGAAGGACATATAAAAGCTTTTTTGTTAGTTCTAATTCAATTTAATGTTCAAGATGCAATGTAATGCTACGATATGTTAGAAATGTACTTTGAGTTTATTGCAGTAGAAATATTGCTTGGTGCGCACTTAATAAGTGACTACCAATACTTACAAATATATACAGTTTATTACCTAAACTCATCTATTCTCCTACAAATGCCAGATCACTAAAGGGGAAATGAATAGACTTTTTCCATTTATTTTTTAATGTTCTCTAAATCCTTGATCTATGAAAAGATATTTCTAAGAGGTTTCTTTAACTCATTGTTCTGGTCCCTGATTTTCCCAATAAGCTTTCAGGATTTTTCACTCTTATATTCTACTGGAAGGTTTAAGAAACAGCTGAGTCCAGAAGTTTGTGGGGTCAGGGAGTAGCATAGTTTTATTTCTGTTACTTCCCTTTGATTTTGCTAGGATAGATCCTGCCAGTAATGAATTTCTGAGTATACATATATTTTTCTTTTTTAGAAATAAAACTTGAGTTATTTCAAGGAACACGGTGTTATTACTTTCCATTTCAATGATACTTATTTTCTCTGGTTTTCAGTATCTTGTCACAAATTTAACTTTGTTGATTCTTTTTTATCACTTACATTTCATTTTTTCTGTCCACTTTTTTATAGTGATAATTTCATGGTAAATGCAAGCTTATGGCCCTCATAACCTTTTCTACATCAGAAAGTGTTTCAACAAATTCAAATAAGCAAAACTAATATTTCTACAAAGAGTCATTTTCTTATATGAAGTATACCACTAACTTTATCTTGAAGTTTAATCTAATTTCCTGTTCCAGGACAGAAAGGAGAAGTCAGCAGAAGAATGTAAAAATAAGTAAAAAGCTGCAAGATCTCCCTTCATCTATATCAATGCCCTTTTTCAGGTTGTTTTTGGATTTCATGCCATTTAACATAGGACAGAATCCAGAGGGGGTGAGGAAACTACAAATGTAGCAGGCTCCTAATACGCCTATTCCCAACCTTTGGGAATGACCAGTATTGCAGCCAAAGGGTCTCTACACAACCCCAAACTCATTATATCTATGTTTTCTGGAGTTTATCTGGAAGATTGGTTTTGAGTGTGAACCGTCTCTGTGAAGATGGTGTTTAAGAGAGAAAGCAAACCTGACTGTGAGGAAACAGTTTTCTCATTACTGTTGGTTGGCATTGTATTATACTTGACGTATGCAGGCCGTTAATAAACTTTAAAAAATAATAATGAACAGTGCTAAAAAGGACCAGAAGCTTTCTGTGATACTCATTGTCAATTGATTTGAGAGGTATAGAAATGTTATAATTAGGCCTACTGTGGTCTTCCCAGTAATCGCTCTATTTTCTTTTTTATTTTTATTTATTTATTTATTTATTTTGAGACGGAGTCTCGCTCTGTCACCCAGGCTGGAGTGCAGTGGTGCGATCTCAGCTCACTGCAAGCTCTGTCTCCTGGGTTCACGCCATTCTCTTGCCTCAGCCTCCTGAGTAGCTGGGACTATAGGTGCCTGCCACCATGCCCGGCTAATATTTTGTATTTTTTTAGTAGAGATGGGTTTTCACCATGTTAGCCAGGATGGTCTTGATCTCCTGACCCTCGTGATCCGCCCACCTCGGCCTCCCAAAGTGCTGGGATTACAGGCGTTAGCCACTGCAGCTGGCCAATCGCTCTATTTTCTAAGGATGGTTTCACATCAAATTCTTTTAGACATTTTAAAAATTATTTAATATCTGTGTCTAATCTAAAAGGATGCATAATGACATGAAACACTCACCAACTGATATCTAAGGCCCAGAACCACAGTAAGAAAAGCAATTAGAAAGTAACTTCTGGCAAATATGTGGAAGGAAAGGAGAAGAAAGGAAATTGTGAAAATGTAAATATAAATACAAGAGTAAGACTCCCAAGGTCTGGCTCATTGAAACCAAAATGAAACCATAAAAATATCCAAATGTTATAAATATAATTACTGAAAAGAAGAATTAATCATGCACAATTTGGAATGAGAACAAAATACCAACAGTCTGAAATGAGAAACACTGAGAAAGAGGGGGTTGTAGGGATCCAGAATGAGTCTTAATAGCTGTGTCTTAGTTGTGAGTGTTGTACAGGTCCTAATGAACACTATGGTCAGATATGATAAGATTTACTGAGAACAACTTAAATGAAAAAGAGCTCACAGGATTCTCTGCCTCTGTGATTGTTTTGTAGAGAGGCATGCTTTGATCCTTTTAGCTGACTGCCATGTAGAACATTCCAGTAGGAGGAACTCTGCCTCCACCCTATGGATATTTACAAGTCTGGCTAAGAGCATGTAAAGGTACCTAGTTTTCTGGGTAACAGAGATACTTCTGGCCCAGTAGATAATCTAGAAAAGTTTCAGGAGCTCAGCTAGAGAGTTGGAATACCAGACTGGCCAGTATCACCAAAGATCTCACTGTACTTCTTTGAATAGTCTTAGCTCTGCCAGTCTACTCTGCCAAGCATCTTGGAAAGGACACATGGCCATTAAAGATCAATGTTTGTCTCTCCCTAGCCTACTAATAAGTGCAGATACAGGAGATATTTTTAAATGGTAATATACACATGAATGCTTGGAAAATAATAAAAGATCAATTTTATAGGAAAATATAAATTCCCAAAATAGAGTTCCAATCAAGATGTTATGTTGAGCAAGCATGGGCAAGTTTTCATTTCACTCCAAATACATAAAATTATAGGATAAAATATTTTAAACCATGTGTAAAGTAAGTAACAGTGGTTGAAAATCACAACTAGAAATTATCAGGTGTGAGAAAGAAAGAAAAGACTGATGATAGTCCTGGGATTAGAAACATATCTTAATGTTTAATGCTTCTATGGGAAAGAGGGCTGTGGCCATATATATTACGCACACTAGAAATGGGAAACTAATCTCCCAGTTAAGTACCAGATTACAAAGAAGCAAGCAGTTTTTGGGAATGGGGAAAAGGAAAATCTGCATCCCCTAGCCTAGATTAATATTAGCATATGAGTCAGGACCCCAGGTTCATGAGCAGGCTATACACTCTATGCCAGCCATGAGGATGTGTCTTGCTGATATCCAACTACATGGGGATTAACTGACCCAAGAGTCAAGTAGCTGCATCCTGAAATCCATCACCATGTTTGCACCAAGGCCACACCTCTTAGCTGCCCTTAGTCAATGATTGACTGTGATTAAGATACTGAGGCAGAGCTGTTACTCAGTGACTGAAGACTCTTCTGATATATAATTGGCCCAAAAGACAGGTAATGCCAAAAAAAAGACTAAAGCTATCACCCCAGAACAATATTGTCAATGTGTTATTAATTTAATTACTTTAAAGGTAAATTATACAAATATTTTTATCATTAGAAGACAAAGAATCTACAAAACAAAATTAACAAAATTTTATGACCTGGGAAAAAAGAACTGCTATATTTGAAGGAAATACAAACATATATTCTAGAAATTAAAAATATATCTAGATATATTCTTGAATATATATATAGATAGATACCTCTTGCATACATATGTGAGAGAGAGACATAGGTTGAACAATAAAGTAGCAGTAGATGAAGAGAGCATTGGTGAATTGGATGATAAGTTTAAAGAAATCATACAAGAGTCAAAACTATGAAAACATATATATACAAAGCTCATTCAAGTTAAGTATAACTGAACATATTTTGGAATTTGCAAACATTAATTTTTAAGCCCCCTAAATATATTGTTTAATTCTCCAAGATACCATCAGATAACCTATAAATAAATCAAAGTTGTATTCATTAAATTTGTCGCAGTTAGAGATAATGTTACCTTAATAGTCTTAATCATATGTCAGAGGGGGAAGAAAAGGGAGAATATTTATAGGATTTAGAGTCTAGGCTTAAGTAATTTAAGGTATCTGTTAAGATGGAGAACTGAAATGAATTGAACAAAATTTGTGCTGTGATAGTTTAGGATTGGTGGGCATAGTGAGATGAGGTTCTTGAAGGAAATATTGATAAGTAAAACTGCTTCATAAGAAAGCTGTTTGCCCCAGTGAGCAGACAATTGTCCCAGATAAATTAATTAGCAGGAATATTCTCAAGCAGATGTTTAAATTCTCATCTTTCTCATACAAAGGACAAACAACCAAGCTTTACTGATACATGTAGTCTCAGTTCTTAGTTCTAATAGCTATGTTATAACTGATACAGGTAGTCATGTTCACATTATGAAACAAAATATAATTGAAACATAAAGAAACACTGATAAATATACAATAATACTGGGAATTTAAATAGAATCATCTCAGAAACTGATATACTAAGCAAACTAATAGCAAGGCAGTAGAAGATCTAGGCAACATAATTTACCTTGCTAAGTGTATCATATGAATCATAATAAAACTAAGATCAAATTGGAAAGAACTCTTTTCTTTTGGGATTCTCCCCAAATCCTTCATACGATTCTAAAATTTATGAGATGAAGCAAAATAGCAAAGGAAATCAAAGAGAATACATATTCACCCTTCTAGTTTCCCTCAGTCATTCAGTCATGTATTAGGAGTTAATGCTCTAAGAAAATAATCTAGTTTTATTTTAAGACATAGAAGCAGAACAACTGTTTATTAAAAAAAATGGAAGGGTGTTTCAGATAACCTAATGGAAGATTTTAGGGGGAGTAGTGCAGTATAAGATTATCTCAGACGAGAATATACAAAGGCCAGTGTGAAGATGACAAATCTGATATTGAACAGATCATCAGCTTACATTTATGTCAGTGACAAAGTGAAACAGGAAGATGAGGCATTATGAAATTAGGACTCCCAATCACTTCTAAAATGCTGACTATGTGATTTTATTGCTGCAAAGTCAAAACTTTTAATGTGATATTGCAGCTTCCTGGGTGGCTGCTCCTTCTGGCTTTCTGGTATCTACCAAACACTTTGAAATAATATTTTCTCTTTTTGAAATCCAAATCTTCACTAATCTCTCACTCATGAAAACCAAACATGTTTCTAAAAGTATCCTCCAAGAAATCACATCTTGATTTCTCACCAATGCAATGGGCAATTATCAGTTGTATCTGCAAGTGGTTTATGAGGAGTTTTAGTAACTCATTCTTTGATTTTTATTTTTTAATATTCTACAGAATGCTATTCAATGCTAATTTAGGAGAGGAATTCTAGTTACTCCTCCCAACCAAAAATATAGAGAAAAGACATCACAAAGTTCATTTTACTTTCCAGAAATAAAAAGTTTAATCCACAAAAATGTACCTTTCAAAAGATGATATACATGTGGTTATGACTATTTCAAAAGTGAATAATTTGGACTTATTTTCCATTGTACTTTATCTAAATAAAGAGACAACTAAAACAAATAATTAGATTTTAACGCATATATGTGTTTATGAAGTCATGCTTAGAATTTTTACAATTTCTACTCTGAACTTCAATATTGAAATATGAAATATATGGCTCTCAACAGTTTTATAATAAAACTAATTTCTTTTTTCTTTCAATTTTTATCTTAAACCTCAAAAACCACTGTCAAACGCAAGAATAGACACAGAGATCAATGGAACACAATAATAGAACGGACAGTCCAGGCATTGACCTACGCAAATATGATCAATTGATTTTTGACAAAGGTACGCAGGCAATTCAGTGGGAAAAGGTGTTTTAAACAAAATGTGCTAGAAAAATTGGATATCAACATACAAATAAATTAACTTCAAATTATACTTTGCAATGTATATAAGATGGCATACACTCATAATTTCAAATGGTGAACATCTCTTAGTTATACCACTAAAGACATGATCCCTCTTAGTTATACCACTAAAGACATGATCCCTCAACATGAAAAGAAAAAGATAAATTGGACTTCACCCACTTCTCTTTACAAGTATATTGTTATGAAAATGAAAAACTATGTCAATGACTGGAAAAAAACACTTGCAGTATATCTGTATATTATAACATATGTAACATATGTATTCTAAATATAGGTACTTTGAGGGATATATATGTATAATATGTACAATATACATGTATATATGTATATATGTGTAATATACATGTATATATGTATAATATACATATATATCCCTCAATGTTTATGCATATATATCCCTCAAAGTACCTATATCTAGAATACACAAAGAACTCTTATAATTCAATAAGAAAAAGACAACAACCAAACTTTTTAAGTGGGCAAAGATTTGAACAGGCCCTAACCTCAAAATATATATGAATGTCAAATAAGCATATAAAAGATATTCAACATCATTGTTCATTAGAGAAATAAAAATTAAAATCAAACTGAGATGCCACTATACAACCACTGGAATAGCTACAGTAAAACACACACACACACACACACACACACACACAATTTATACATACCAAGTCTCAGTGAGTATATACAACAACTGTAACACACATACACTGCTAAGTATGTAAAGTGTACAACTATTTGGCAAACAATTTCACAGCTTCTCGAAAGTTCAATATATGATTCAGCCATTCATTAAACCCTGAGGCAATTATTCCAGATTAATGTAAAGACAGGTCCACTTAAGACTTGTGCAGAAATGCCCCTAAAAGCTTTATTTTTAACAGTCCAAACCTGGAAACAACCTAAATATTCGTCACAGATAAATAGATATACAAATAGTGGTATGTCCTTTTATTGAAATCCTACGTAGTAATTAAAAATAATTGATTAAATAATTAAAAGAAACTATTGTGTGTGATACAGTCAACAATATGGATGAATATGAACATAGTTATGCTGAATCAAAACACCAGACAAAGCAAGAGCATGTATTTTATGTCTACTTACAGAAAATTCTGTAAAGTGCAAACCAATCCATAGTGAGTAACAGTGGATGAGTGGTTGCCTGGGGACAAGGGGTGGATCACAAATAAGCATGAGAAAAGCTCTGGGGTTGATGGAAATGTTCATTACCTTGATTTGGCAATAGTTTCTCAGGTATATTCATATGCCAACATTTATCAAGTTGTATGCTTTAAATATCTACAGTTTAGTACAATAGTGTCTTAACAAAGCTAGAGAAAAAGACAATGCCAAAACTTTGCCCACTGCATTGGCTTTCAGGTCCCTTATCACTTTTCACTTAGCAATATGCTTTTAAATCTTTTCATGGGTTGATACAGTGATTTTTCCCCATTTTTTATTGTGGTTAAATACATGTAACAAAATTTACAAAAATTAACAATTTTTACACAGTTCAGTCATCTTAAATACATTCGCAATGCTATGCAATCCTCACCACCATCCATCTCCATAACTCTTTTCATCTTGTAAAACTGAAACTGTACCCATTAAACAATAGCTCCTGATATTCCCCTAGCCCGAGCCCCTGGCAGCCACCATTCTACTCTCTCTCTATGCTGTTGACGGCTCTAAGTATTTCATATAAGTGGAATCATACAGTATTTATGTGTTTGTGACCTGTTTATTTCATTTAGCATAACGTCCTCAAGGCTTATCCATGTTGTAATATATGCCAGAATTTCCTTTCATAAGGCTGAATAATATCCCATTATATATATACCTATTCTATTGAATGTATATACCATATTTTTCTTATCTGTTCATCTGCCAATGAAAATTTGGGTTGCTTCCACATTTTTGCTATTGTGAATAATGCTGCAAGGATGACTATTTAAAAAAATAAAACAAAACAATGAGTAGTTGGTAAGGATGTGAAGAAATTGGAACCATCATGCACCATTAGTGAAAATGTAAAATGACATATAGGTATTTAGAATGGTGGAAAACAGTGTAACAGTTTCACAAAAAAACTTAAAAATATAATTAACATTAATAGCAATTCTACTTCTGGTTGTATACTCAAAAAAATGAAAAACAGGATCTTGAAGAGAAATGTGTACATCCATGTTCATAGCTGATCTCTACAGTTCTTCTTTTCATCTACTCAAGAACAACTTGGCCATTTCCAAGTTTTGGTAATTATGAATAAAGCTTCTAAAATATTCACATGCAGGCTTTTCTGTAGACATAGTTTACAAACCAAAAAATTGGGAAAATTTCAAGAAATGCAGCTGAAGATCTTATGGTAAGTGTAGACTTGGTCTTATAGCAAGCTCCCAAACTGTTTTCCAAAGTTACTGTACTATTTTGCAATACCTCTAGCAATGAATTCCTCTAGCAGCAGAGTTCCTGTTGCTCCACATTCTTGCCAGCATTGGGTGTTGTCATTGTTCTGAGTTTTAGCCATTCTAATAGGTATGTAGTGGTATCTTGTTATAATTTGCAATTCCCTAATATGTGATGTTGGACTTCTTTTCATATGTGTATTTTCCATATATGTATATTCTTTGATGAAGTATCTGTTCAGATCCTTTGCCCATTTTTAAAAATATAGTTGTTTGCTTTCTTATAGTTGAGTTTTAAGAATTCTTTGTATATTTTATATACCAGTTCTTTATCAGGTATGTTTTTTGCAAACATATTTGTTCAGTCTGTGACTTATTTCTTAACAGTATATTTTGCAGAGCAGAAGTTTTAGTAAACTCTAACATCAATTTGTTCTTTTTTAGATTTTACTTTTTATGTTATATCTAAAAAGTCACTACCAATACACTGTCACCTCGATTTTCTCCTATGTTATTTTCTAAGAATTTTAAATTTGTGTGCTTTACATTTAGGTCTTTTATCCATTTTAAGTCAATTTTTGTGAAAGCAGAAAGTCTGTTTCTCAATTTATTTTTTATATGTGGATTCACTTTATTATTTTTCAAAAGTTATCTTAAAGCGTTACATCAAAAATTCTGGGGGAAAAAAATCTTTGACTCTAATACTAGTCTCCTTTATTAAAGGTATTTTCCATCTACTTGTTGGTAGAGCTTCAATTTTGTTAGTCTTCTGCTAAGCTAAAAAGCCAGCAAGAATTTAATATAAATTCCAGAATAATACTTGATTAACTTGCACAAAGGGCAGTAAAGTGAGGATAAAGATCAGAGAGGAGCAATAAAAAACAAATAGCAAATAGCAGATTTAAACCAAACCACATTAGTAATTATATTAAATACAAATGGACTAACCATTCTAAACAAAAGGCAGAGATTGTGAGTTTGAATTAAAAAAACACAAAAGATTCTACTAGATGCTGTTTATAAGAGATACATTTAAAAATTAAATACCCAAACAGATCAAAAGTAAAATAATTGGGAAAGATACACCATGCAAGTGGTGATTATAAGTTGCTTCATAGTTACAAAAAAAATCTGTTAATACTAAATTAATCAGACTATAAGATAGTTAATTGAGATAATAATGATCATTTTATAATAATGAAAGTGTAAATTTGTGAAAAACTACATATAAATTCTGCATACACGTGCATATGCTCTTGATAATAAGGATTCAATATATAATATGAAGCAAATTTGACAGAACTGAAAGGGGAAAGAGACAAATCTGCAATTATTTTTAGTGATTTTAACTCTTCTCTCTCAGAAGCTGATGCGACAACTGGACTGAAATATCAGCAAGAAGATTAAAGACATGAGTAACACTATCCACTAACTTGAACAAATTGATATTTGTAAAATAATGTAGGAAGCAATTGCAGAACACGTATTATTTTCAAGTGTATGTAGAACATTCACCAAGAAATATGCAGGCCACAAAATAAGTCTCAATAAATTTTAAAAGCATTGCACTTTTCCAGAATTTGTTCTCCAAACATAACATATTTAAGTTAGATATGCATAATAATGAGATACCTAGAGATTCCTCAAATACATGACATTTATCAACATATTTCTAAATAACCCATGACCCAAAGAAGAAATCACATGGAAAACTAGGAAATATTTCAAACTGAGTAACAATGTAAGTATAATATATATAGGTATCTGGTTACTGCCACTGCATACAAACCACTTCAAAACTAAGTGGCATAAAAATAATCATTTTATTGTACTCATGGATTCTACGGTTCAAGAATTCAGACACATGGGGATGACATGTCTCTTCCACAATGTCTGGTCTTCAGCTGGGAAGACTGGAACAACTGGGGCAACTAATGACTGAGACTAGAATTGTTGGGTGGTATCTTTGGCCCCTAGGCTTAGGATGACCATAGGCTCAGCTCATTGAAGTCACTGAACAGAACATCCACAAATGGCCTCTCCACATAGCCTGAAATTTCTCATACTATAGAGGCTTCAAGGCAGCCAAACTTTCTTCATGGTCTTCCTGGGCTACAAAAGTGAGTGTCTCCTCTAAATATTGGTAAAGATAAGAACCAAATGAAGCTCTTTGCTGATAGAACAACTGCTGTATAAAACTGTCTGGCTTTTTTTTTAGTAAACATACATATGTACAGCAATATAGATAAACTTCAAAGACATTATATTAAATGAAAGAAGTTAAAGACAAAATAATATATACACACATGATTCCATTTATATGAACAGGCAAAACCAATCTAGTGTAATGGAAGTCAGAAGAGCAGTACCTTATGTTGTGCCTCAAAGACAGCACAGAAGAACTTTCAATATTATTAAGTAAATAGAAATTATTACAGGTGTGATGATAGTATTGTGCTTATGTAGTCAAATCCCTTATGGTTGAAATATGCACGCAGCAAGTGTCATGATATCTATAAGTCACTTTCAAATAGCTCAGCAAAATTTCAAATACTTCCAACAAAGAGAGAAAGAGAGAATGAAAAATGACAGATGCATAAATAAATAAAACGAGATAAAGCAAGCACAGCAAAATGTTACTAATTAGTCAAACTCACTGAAAGTGTATATGAGTTTTCATATACAATTATTTTACCTTTTCTTTTTTCTTTTTTCTTTTTTTTTTTTTTGAGACAAGGTCTCACCCTGTCGCCCGGGCTGAAGTGCAATGGCGGGATCTCGGCTCACCGCAACCTCTGACTCCCAGGCTCAAGCGATTTTCCTGTCTCAGCCTCCCAAGTAGCTAGGACTACAGGTGCCTGTCACCACGCCCCAGCTAATTTTTGTATTTTTGGTAGAGATGAGGTTTCACCATGTTGGCCAGGCAGATCTTGAACTCCTGACCTCAAATGATCCACCCACCACGGCCTCCCATAGTGCTGAGATTACAGGCATGAGCCACCGCGCCCAGCCTCACCATTTCTTTAGATTTGAAAATTTCAAAAGAAAAAAACGGTTGTAAAGTACAATAAGTAAATTCTGAGAGATTTGAAATTTATTAAGTAGAAAACATTTCCCGAGTAACTCTTATGTCAGATTTTTTTTTGATGGCTCAAATATCACTATTGTTTTATTATGTCCAGAAATCTTGCTAATTAATTTTTAAGAGTATTTTCTTTATTTCAAACAAGTTTAAATACTTTTAGAAATAAAAGTTTTAAAATAAATGAGAAAATAAAACTATATAACATCATTTTAAAGTTTTAATCCAAATTATAAGAAAGATAAACTAAACTGAGTAGAAAATCATGAAACTTGTGTTCAGACAGCTACAAATAATCTTAGCGAAATTATTGACACAAAAGTAAAACAAATTTCCCCACAGAATAAAGACAGTAGCTAACAAAGTAGAAAGTCCAGACACAGCTCAGTGGTAGGAGTATATGTTTTTCTCCAACTTGTCTAACTTGAGGAATCTGGGCAGTATTTTCACTCACAAAACCAAGGCTGTCTATGGCAGTTTACTTTATTATCTAAAATGGCATAAAGTGCCAATAATATGGGCAATCTTGGCAGGGCGTGGTGGCTCACACCTGTAATTCCAGCACTTTGGGAGGCTAAGGCAGGCAGATCACGAGGTCTGGAGTTCAAGACCAGCCTGGCCAACATAGTGAAACCCCCTCTTGACTAAAAATACAAAAAATTAGCCAGGTGTGGTGGCGGGTGCCTGTAGTCGCAGCTACTCGGGAGGCTGAGGCAGGAGAATTGCTTGAACCTGGGAGGTGGAGGTTGAAGCGCTCCCAGACGGTGCCACTGCACTCCAGCCCCTGTGACAGTGCGAGACTCCATCGCAAAAAACAAACAAACAAAAAAAGGGTAATCTTACATATAAGATGTAGCCAATACATTCTCCATTTAGATAAAAAGTATTTGGAAAAACTTAGGGAACAGTTTGCCTCTGTTGCCTCTTGGAAGAATAAATTATCATCACCCTTTATTCATAAAAGCCACCAGAGAAATAGCCACTGTTTCTCATTATGATTCTCTTACCTTTAGTAGCCAAGTTTTAGAAGTGAATGGTTGTGAGAAAAATGGTACATAGTACAGGAATTCATTATGTACAAAGCTTAAAATTTAACCTGGAAGTAGAAATTATAATTTAGTTTTTTTGCAAATTATCTCATTTCATTAGATTTTTTTACTAGGAGGTGATTTTTGTGTCTTTTTTTTTTTTTTGTATTGAATTTTCTTCTGATCTCCTATGGCACTGAAAAAGAAAAATAAGAATCTATTGCCCATAATAAGGTGGATATTTAAAAGCCTCCCAGAAAATTTGAGGTAAAAGACTAGCTTATTTTGAAATAATAAGTAATGCCCACCAGGATAGCAGAAATGTGGTGTTCTTGGTTCTTTTCTGCCCATTCCTCTTCTCTGGGCAAAATATATCAGGCTATAAAGGATAGCATGGAGAAAAAAATAAATTTTAAAAGGAAGAAGAAATACAACAAAGACATAATATACAAATAGAATTAAGTTTGAGAAATATTCCATGCACAAGATAAATTGAGGAAAATAAAATGCGAAACAAATTGAATTCATTTGATGAATTTGCTCCCAGCAAATTGGCAGCATTACAGAAAGCAATAAAAGAACATTTTGAGGTAATGGTTGAATTTAAAGCCCAAACACAGAAACACTGGCAATTTTTTGTTTCACAAATGCACATTTAATAACCAAATAATTATATTATTTCTCCATTAATTCAAATATTCATTTCTACTATATTTTTGTTTCTATGTTACCTATCAATGGAAATTGAGTTCTTTGGTTTTTCTTTTTGAAGATGTAAGATATCTTGTCACACCAAGAAAAACAGAGTAAAACGTTTGGGAGACATCATAAAAGAACTTACATTTTATTTTATTCATCCATAAAGAAAGGAATCTAAATTCAGAATCATCTTTAAAATTCTGTAATCCTACTTTATAGTCAGCTCTAGGCAGAGTGGAGTATGAATAAGATGAACAATGACTTCTGATATGTTTTGGGGGAGAAAAATCAAGCTCACAGAGGAATTGAGGAACAAAGGAACTAATTCTGAATGTCAGAGCCGAGCCAAATTATTATGCCCCATAGTCTTTGATTAGTACCTTTAAGAGTATAGATGTGCATATTGTTTTGGCTTCCTTAGAAAGGTCTTCCTCATTATTATTTGAATATAATTAGAAAATCCAGTAATGAGAAGAGAAAACCTTAATTAAAAATTGCACTTAAGGCATATAAAAGTCTAAATGCCATCTCTGGTTTATTTTGTGTCAATCTATCTGAAATATCAGAATTACGGTATTGTGCCTCTTAAACAGAAGTAATCAACTATTTTCGTTAAAAAAGGGTATTATTAACTGAAAAAGACAATTAGGAACTGAAAGTAATATTAATAGATACACATAATAATGCACCTTATTTCAAATGTAAATTTATGTAGAGCATTTAAACAGTGTTCATTTTTAAAAGACCCTATAATAATGCTCATAATTGTATTGCATTACTTATGTCATTAGAGGAATTCTATTCTGACTCATAAAAGCCAAAACTGTCATAATCTGTCAAAGCACCTTCATATATGAACCATACTGCAAATTTCAGATCAAAAAATTACATTTTAATAGAAACCATACTTATTTATGTATCATATAGAAAATGAGAAAATATCAAAATTGATATATGGCCTGTCTCTTCAAATAAAAGGGCTACAGAAGAAAAGCATATATCCAAAAGTATACTGTCTAGAATTTAAACTTCAAATGGCATTATAAAAATATTGTCCTCAGTTTAATTTTCATCTGAACATCTACCAATCACTTTTTACAGTTTACATCTGAGACAAATTTCAATACACTACTAACGCATAAGCTTTAACATTCTGAATTAAGGTTTGATACACTGCCACCTAGTGATAATTTGAAGAAAATTCAAATGTATTGATGTAGTGCTGAAGGCTCAATCCCGCACTTAACTTGACGGAACATTGGGCAGGAACTTACCACGCACTCATTTATCTGGCCGAAAAGCAAGCTGGTTAAAGGTAATAACAGAAGAGTAGATGGTAGTTCAAATCTCTGCTCCATTTATGTCGTGACCTTGGGAAAGTTATTCTACATCTTTAGCTAAGCCTTGGTTTACAATTCTGGAAAGTGGAAATTATTATATAATTACCTCAAATAATAAATTATTTAAGGTTAAATTACTTTATTTAAATTCATTTAAGAAATGAACGCGATGAGGGTATATTTCTGATCATAGCCCGTGCCATATCACAAACCCTTTTAGTAGTCATACAATTATTTGGCAAAACTTTTTTCTAAGTGCTTGCATGACCAAACTCAATTATAGTTTTCCAAAATACTGCTAAAGGTATTCTTGCTCCTTCAGCAAAAACAAAAAGTAGCTGATTTACCATGGAAGAAGTGATATTTACAGTTGCTGCTTCAAAATGTAAAAACACATGAAAATTCTAAGTTTGGATTTTATTTCTACCATTTAATAGTTCCATAAGCCAATCAAAATACAGTCTTGACTTAAATCCCTACATGTACTTTCTTCTAAGTTAGCAGCTGTGATAATGTCTTATATTCATTTTTATACACCAAATACATATAGTGCCTGCACATAATAGATGTCCAACAAATATTTTTGTAAGATCTGAGCATACTATCAACATACTATGCTTAGTTCAATGGGCATTAAGTTCCTGTTATAATTCAGTAACTGACATAGTCATTATTAAAAAGATGGATGAGAAAACCATTCCAAATTAGTAAAAGATAGAGCCATACAACTAACAAGAATACAAGTGAGAAGTATATGAAAATTACATCAGATTTATAAACAAAGAAACAATTTTTATCTGAGGGGCTTAGAAAAAGTATACAGAAGGAGGCAAAATAACAATGTAAAAAAATAAAGGAAAGCACTCTGTTTCTTTGCTAGACATTTTCCCCCTTGTATTCATTAGCGATTTGTATGGTTCATTTGGCAAAAGTAGGGAAGAAGAAAGTGAATTTGCATAAGCACAATTAATGACTTCTTAAAAATTCAGCAGAATTGCAATTAAATCTGAGTGGATTCCAGTTCCAAAATGTCCTTCTCTTACAGTAAAAAACAGTAAAAAACTACCTGAAAGGTTTTCACCATAAAACTGTGCCTCACTCTTTTACATTTTTAAAGGAATATTTAAATCTTATATGGTTAAGATCAGATACATTTTTTATCAAAGAACAGGGCAACTGCTTTTGTATTACCATGCCTAGCACCATGAAATAAAGAGGCAAAGGCAGCCTGAAAAATCTTCTCTTTTTCTACCATATTTATAAAGAGACCAGTGCCCCTGAGTCAACAGATCTGGCCATAAATGGATTTTGATAGTAGAGAGAGGACAGTAGACAAGAGACAGATGAGGAAAGAGTCTAAATATGTCAGTGAAATTCTCACCATAGCCAAAAAATATCAAGTGGCTGTCAGAGTACATCTTGATTGATGTTATTAAAACCTAGTTGAATCAATAAAAATTGCTTTCAGGTCACAGTGTGGCTCCCAATTCTACAATTCTACCCTTAGACTTGATGTGCTATAAATTGTATCTAAGTTGAACTTTACTAATTCTTCTTAGATGTTCTGTGATATATAGTGCAAAATTGTTCCTGAAGGAGAAACACCAACAAGCAGCATGATATGCAGCCTTTTCAACAGTGCCTGCTGCAAGGCAAAGGAGAGCAGACAGTAATCCTTCATATACTCTAGAAAACATTCTTTTGCCAATAATCAAATTAGTGATTACCCAAATACGGACAATTCAATAGAAGATACATATTAGGAGGTGTCCATTATGTATAAAAATGCACAAAGTTGTTGTAAGAGCTAAGAACATGTAATATGCATATATCATAATTTCTGCTTAACTTGAATGATCAGAGAGAAAATATAATAATATAGAAGGCAATGCAAGGGAACAATATAAGGAAACCAATGAGAAAATAGTGACTTTTCTAGGCATTAACTGAGGACATTTGCAAAAGAGCAACAGACATGACCAATGAGGGGAGATAAGAGTCATGCTTTTCTCATTCACTTGTTTAACACAAATGTATTGTCTACTTCTTGCCAGGTAGGCATTGTTGTGGGCTCCAGAGATATGGTAGGGAGCACAGCCAAGGAGTTTACATTTTGACAAGAATAGATAAAAATGTAAAATGAAAATTATAGAAAGGACAACTTTATGATGTGAGGAGCACTAAGGAAAAAATAAGTAGAGTGAAATGGCCAACCATGGGAGGACTAATAACAATGCAGAATCAAGGAAGCACTCTCCAAGGAGTTGGTGGTTATGTTGAGTTCTGCCCAGTGGATGGCTCCAGTCCCACGACAACCCTGGGGAAGAGTATTTCAACCAGAGGAAGGTGGTCAATAGATGGCCATTCCTGAAGCAGGTCAATGCTTTCCAGAAGCCTGAAGCTGGAGCTGAAGCACACGTGTCATGAGATTGGGTCCAAGAGGCAGAAGCTAGAGCATGTTGAACCTTCAAGGCCATGTTGAGGTATATGGGTTTTATTCTACGTGAAATGAAGAGTTTTAAGAAAGGGGGAAACTGATCACACTATAAAAATTGAAAAAGAATTTTGGAAATGGTTTATGGTGGGCCTGAAACGACAAGTTGAAAGGTTGAGGACTTACTTGTGAACAATGAGCATCTGAGGACAGAACAAGGAGTTTCCACAAGCAGAACTATGGGAAGATGGATATGATACATTCATAAAGCAGGAATACCATATCAAATAAACAAAAACAAAGCAAAAACCACGCTTATTTGGTGTATATGCCCCAGTGGCAAATGAGAGGGGGGGTCTTCATTATTTCACCCCAGCCAAAACTACGTGTCTTCTGGAACATTCATCAAATGTCCTTGTGTCCTACTGAAATTCTTCCCTCAACCTAAAGTCCCCATGACTTTAGATCATATATGAGCTTTTGCTCATCCTTTAAGAATGAGTTTAAATGTGACCTTTTCTGTGAAGTCTTTCCTTGTGGTTCAACACTGCTCAGAGCTTACAGAATTTTCTCCCTGCTTCTATAAGCTTTGAATGTATCTCTCTTACATCAATTTCATATTGCATTCTAACGTTGGGTTTACATCTTTTCCCTGTAGATTTTGCTCTTTAAAGATATATGTGGTCATGTTCACTTTAATACCATCAGTGCCTAATGCGGTGCCTCCCTCATAGGAGGACCTCAGAGAATGTCTGTTGGAAGAAAGAGTCTCAACAGATCAAGCATCAGGGGATGAGGTCCAATGACACAGGGAAGGAGCAAACCACTCCCTTCTCACCTAACATGAACCCTACAGAATGCTCTGTGTGTAGCAGACAAATGTCCTCTAACCAGTAACAACGGTATTATTGGTTGAGTTATTGCCATAAGCTAATCATCTGGGAGTGTGTGCAGTTATTATTTTAAGCTTATGGTTAACCATTAGAAGAAAACTGCCTCATAAAATCCTATAGGTGCATGTTACATAACAAATTCTTTGAAACAGATTTGTAAGCATGGTGACATTTTACTTTCCTGTGCTTGTGGAAGATATTCTACAGTACAGACAGTGCTCCAACAATATGTATAAATATTAATTGACATTAGATACTTGACAGAAGTTTAGTTCACTTGTTAAATGATAAACAATGGATGATACTCTTTGTGTAAAAAACTGAAGAAAATTATCTTTTTTCCAATGTGAATAGGATTATTTTGGTAGGCAGAATTATAAGATAGCCCAAAATTCTCTCTCCATAAAATATATGCCAACCTTGGAGTGTTCACTCTGAATTTTATCGGTGAGCTCTCCGTTGATCATGTGACATTATATGGCAAAGGTGAAAGGATTCTGCAAATGTAATCAAGTTCCCAGATCAGTTGATGTTGTGTTAATCAAAAGAGAGATTATCTTGATTGGGCTTGACCCAATCAGGTGAGCCCTTTAAAAGAGGGTCTATAGGTCAGAAATGAAAGAAATAGCCAAGATGCTTGCTTCTTGCCCTTGAAAAAAGCAAACTGTAGCTGGCTGAAGATAGGTCACACAGCAGAGAAGAGTACACAATCTTTTAGGGCTGAGGACTTCAGTCCTATACCCACGAGACTAATTTTTTTGATCAAGCAGTGACTGTGGAAGAAGACCTCAAAACTCATGATACTGCACTTCCAGCCCACACTTAGATTGCAATTCTGTGAGACCTTGAGTAAATGACTCAGAACCTGTGCCTAGACTTCTAACTCACAGAAAATGTATGTTGTCTGAAGCAGCTAAGCTTATCATTTATTATGTAGCAGTAGAAAACTAATGCATTTATAGTTTTGAGTAGTGCCAGTTTGGAACAGAGTAGCAAAATAGCATTATCGAACTCTGAAACAGGTCCTTTTAGCAACAGCTACAAGAATGCACTTTCTACATATGCAGAGTCGGGAAAGATCATAACAGTGTTGGGAATCTTGCTTTTCAACTCACTTATTTGATAATTGCAGAAACTGAATCTCAGGGAGAGTAAATAATTTGCGTTTGGTTAGCATAGCTATTAGCTGGAGAATAAGCACAGATTTTAGGGGAGAATACCATTATGGATATGGAAGCATAGGCAGCAGGAAAACCAAGTAGAAGGGGACTTAGCATCAGAAAGGAATAGCAATAGAATCTACACACCAAAACTGCTAAAATTCGGAATAGAATTAGCCCCGGAAGAACTTGTGCCAATATTTTAGGGCCTATTTTTGGAAGCACTGGAATATATTCAAGAGGCCAAATGACAGCATCAAACATTGAGGAGTAAGACACCGATCTTTTTACCAGAACTGCAATATAAACTGTGAGCTTCGTCATACAACAAAAGACTGATTGCTAGGACTGAAGCACAAATTCAGTGAAAAGTAAGCACTGAATTGAATGACAAACTTTGGATAGGGATTTTTAGGAATCCTCATGCTTAGGACCTGTTTAGCCCCGAAAGAGGGGAGCAGGACTGAACAAATCAGGTAAGAGGTCTTAGCAGTGAGATTAGGAAGCTGCATGACCCAAAGATGGATTGCATATCTCCCTCCCTTCCCCATCCCCAGTGTGTCTTTGGCAAGCGGCAAAATGGCCTGCCTATGAAGGAATCACCCTTATAAACTAATAAATATCTTCGTTTTTTTTCATCCTCCTACATACCTCTGGAATTTTATCTTTCTTTTTATTAAAAAGAAGAGGGGGATCACTTTTGGGCAGAGGGCTCATTCAATGAACATTAATTAGAACACAGCAGGGTTGTCACAGAGTACATAATGTTCTTTGCCCTGGAACACTGGCTGTTTATGACTCACTTCTCTGGGGGGTACTTCCTTTGATCCCACTGGGTAGCAGACTAAAGAGGTCTCTAATTATATTTTGGGCTAAAATTAAACTTTGTTTTAATCTCTAATTTACAAAAGAATTTTTCCTTCACAGGAGGTTTACATAAGAGGTGAGGTTTCCTGGAGCTCTAAATTACCTTTCTCCTGCCCATCACAGAAATGGTTTGCATTTTCAACATACCTTTAATGATTCCAAACAAACCAAGGTTAACAGATACTAAATTCTTGCTTACATTAGTACCTGAGTATATCCTTAGGTGTAACTTGAATATAGCCTAAGTTACATATCCTCACACTTGTTTGGGCATTGCTCTGACCCAAACTCTGACAAAGCATAATTTTTCATGTTCATTACCATGGGGCTGTTGTTGCATGTTTCACAACCTGTACAAGAGAAGTGCTTCAGTTTTGTTTTTTGTTTTTTTTCCTGCCTTCTGTTCTATTCCTACTTGGAAAAGAATGAATATTTAAGCAACATTAAACAAATAAATAAAAGCATGAATGAGGTATTATTACTGGGAACCATACAATTCCATGGGTAGGGATGGTTTTTAGCAGCAAAAAGGCATAGGTGGGTCAACATGCTAAGCACTTTTCATGAGTATTGATGTTCTTTGACCCCTGGCTAATGATTCCCAAGACAATTACTGTATATATTTTACATTGCATGACTTTTCACCAACGGTTTTGGCATAAAACAGCATTATATTTATACACAGGGCATTTTCTAATGGCAATTCAGTGATGATGACAGTTTAATCCTTTTCTCTCTTCTTTTCAGTGTATCAACAACCATTACTTACAGGGCATTTTCTCTAGCAATGATTAGTCTCCAATAGTTTCTCAAAGCAAAAGGGACCTTCACCAGGGTTTCACCCTCTACTCAGGTTTCAAACATCTACAGCAGTTCTTTTTATCACAGGTTTAGAGAGAATTTCACTCAGGAATGACTTTGACAGGATGGGTTCAAAGTCCTAAATAGAGGTCTTATCCTTGTAGTTATAATGGTGCTTCTGCAATTAACATCACTGTTTCCAAACATCAAATCCCCCATCTAATACCCTAGTTCCCATACATGGCTCCCTGACCTGCCTTCCATGATGAAATTCCAGATATGCATCTTCATTCGCTCTGAGAATAAAGTGCCCACATGAGTCGCCTTTCTTTTGAACATTTGTTCTAAAACGATCATATCTTCCCTATAACCTCAGTGTTAGAATTTCATTTCCCCTTTTCATAAACATAAGTTATAAAGATGTAGACCTCTTTGAGACTTCAACACTAGGCAAGACTGAAGCTAGGACTAACTAACCAAATTGTGAATTTGGTTCACAATTCAGTACCACCCCCTGCTTCCTGTCCAACCATATTTATGACAATCAGTCAAAAACTTGGGTCTCAACTAATGAATGGTAATGCAGCAGCAGAAACCTCACATTTTTAACACGGAGTATATCATCATAGTCCAAGTGCCAGGAGAAAAAAATTGGGTAGGTTGTAGGGATTCAGTTGGCCCTCAACTGGATTCTCAAACCCCAGAACATAGATGGAGACTCAGAAGAGAATTGGAATATAAACAAAGAATCAGGGTAGAACCCCAGTTAAATTGACTTGGAACACCCCAGGTAAGATTACAGCTTTGTAGTTACATTCCTAAGAGCCTAGGGAACTAATATGGGGCAAACCAAGAGCCAAGAAAAGGATAATAGAGTAACGCTTGTATTAGGGCATTCTTGCACTGCTATAAGGAAATATCTGAGACTTGGTAATTTATAAAAACAGAGGCTAAATCTGCTCATGGTTCTGCAGGCTGTACAGGAAGCACAGCAATGTCCTCTGCTTCTGGGGAGGCCTCAGGAAGCTTGCACTCACAGCAGAGGGCAAAGCGGGACTTTCACGTCACATGACAAAAGCAGAAGAAAGAGAAGAATGGGTGGGGGGAGGTGCCACGCTTTACAACAACCAGATCTTGTTGAGACTCACTCACTATCAACAGGAGAGCACCAAGCCATGAGAGATCTGCCCCCATAATCCAAATGACTCTCACCAGGCCCCACCTCCAACACTGGGGATTACAATTCAATATGAGATTTGAGTGGGACATCCAAACTATATCAACCCTTCACTTAGCAAAGAGTTGTGATGGACAATGTCCTAATAAAGCATCATATTTCATTTTAATCAACTCAGGCTCTGCAAAGTCAAAATTCAAACCCAATTCGCCTGATCTATAAGGTAATTTTTATTACTCCATACAATCAGCAGATGCAGAAAAGGAAATGGATATATTTATTGCACAAATATTGAATATATAGTTCTACAATTGGAACTCTTTTGAGTAGTAAGGACACAACGATAAGGAAAACAAAGCTTCTGCATAAAAACTGACAGGCTTGTAAGGAAGATAGAAAAGTAAACAAGCAATTACAGTACAATGTGATAACACATGCAAAAGGTGGTATGTGAATCCAGAGGTGAATAATATTTACATAAAAGTTTTAAAAACTGGCCAAGTGTGGTGTTTCAGGCCTGTAATCCCAGCACTTTGGGAGGCCAAGGTGGGTGGATTGCTTGAGCCCAGGAGTTTAAGACCAGCCTAGGCAACATGGCAAAACCTTGTCTCTACAGAAAATATGAAAGTTAGTTGGACATGGTAGTGCACCCTGTAGTCCCAGCTACTTGGGAGGCTGAGGTGGGAGGATGGCTTGAGCACCGGAGGTCGAGGCTGCAGTGAGCCATGAACGTGCCACTGCACTCAGCCTGGGCAACAGAGTGAGACCCTGTCTCAAAAAAAAAAAAAAAAAGTTTTAAGAAAGAAGGTGACCCACAGTGATTCTTGAAGGATTATTGGGAATTTAAAAAACAATATTGTCATTATTATTTTAAAAGTCATGGTAAACTTATACTAGAGGGAAACTTCCTTATTTTGATAAAGAATATCTATTCAAAAACTACAGCAAACATCACCTTTTTATGAAACCCAAGAAATTAGGATGATTATTATTGCAATACTCTGCAAGAGTTTTCTAGAGGACATAACAAAATAAAATAAAGCATGACTTTTAATGGAAGAACAAAATGCTACCATTAGGTGACATAATAGTCATCTTAGAAAACTCTTAAAGCAAGTCAGTCAGTAAAATGGCCACAAACACATGATAGGTGATATATTTAAGAGTTTTGGCAAAGATGGATCTGAGAGTCAGGGGAAAGAAAAGAATATGGAAAGAACCCATTTTTTGTTGTGGTGGTTGTTTCTTTTTTCTTTTTTGTTTTTTAATTTCAGAGAGGATGTTCACCTATGGAACGGGTATATTTGAAGTAGGTAGAAGGAAGAGGACGAAGAGAATGAGCCTGATTTTGAATACAATGTTTTCAATATGACTGATGCATTTTAAGGAAGATTCCATTTATGTATTAATAAGGATAAATTACACTATCCTGTAATAATACCTTCCAAATCTTGGTGGCTTGTACCAAACAAGACTTATTTCTTACTCTCAAAAAATACAACGCAATTTTGAAAAGTAGCCACCTCCCTTATCTTGCAACTATGCTATCCATAAGCAGAGGAAAAATGAACTGGCAGGTAGCATGAGATGTTTTTAAGGACAAAGTCTAGATATATCTTACATCATTTTCACCCACAACCCATCAATCAAAACTCTATCTCATGACCCAAACTAATGGTATGAAAGCCAGGAAAAGTAGTCTTTCCATTTTCCCAGAAAGAGGAAACAGTACAGTAAAGACAGAACAGCTTCTATGCCAAAAGAGGACTGACAGATATATAAGTTTTAAGCTTAGGGATGAGATTTTCATTAAATTTATTTGCTGGGTACTTAATGAAGTTCTACATTAAAACTTTACTTTCTTTATAAGGAAAGTCAGTACAATAAGGTCTGCATTATCTACTTTATGAGGCTATTATAATAAAATTAAATGATTATGTGGAAGAACTAAGCTCTAAAGTAGTACATAAAACAACACAAACATATATTTTAGGTACATTTGGTACCATACTTACTCTAGAAGTATAGGCCTACACAGAAAGGAAGGCAGTTACTCTCTGCTCTTGTTTGATACTTGCTTCCCATGTAGTGTGTTTCCTAAATGAAAGTGTGTGTGTGTGTGTGTGTGTGTGTGTGTGGTAGTTGGTCATCTTTTCACAATTGAGGACAGCAAGGACTACCAGACAACTTCCAATACCTAGGAGTTGTCAAATATTTTGTGTAAAAGGGCAGATCTTATATATTTTAGGCTTTGTGGGCTATAAGGTCACCACAGAAGTCTGTCACAACTACTCAGCTCTGCCACTATAGAGCAAAAACAGCCACTGACCATAGGAATGGACATGATTGTGTTTCAATAAAACTTTATTTACAAATATAGATAGGATGCTGAAGACAACTGATTTGTCCAAAAGAGTTCTTTCTGCATTCGTAAGGATTTAAATATCAGATCGACTTTGATAGTATATATGTGGTACTTGAAGGCATTTTCTTAATCCTGCAACACTCTTATTTTTAGCCCCTAAAATAGTCAATACCTATCATTTTTACTGGATAAGCAAAAAACACCTTCTATTGCTTCAGGATAGGAACTGGGATCCATAAATAAACTTATATAGAAACTAATGGAATGTTTTTAATAGAGAAATAGTCATAGATATGATTACATAGTAAAGACCAAACAGATCTTTGTAATGGAAAACAGATTGAGTATCCATAAAACTTAAACAATGGAGAATGAAAAGCTGGAAATGTCAAGGCCCTAAGTAAGGCTCAGGGAAATCAATTCATTCTCAAAACTATGTGTTTTAGCTGAGAAATCCTTATGTGCTACTAGCCGTCCTTGGATAAGGGAACACAGTAATTATAATAAACCAATAAAGCAACATCATTTGTAATTTTTGATGCTCAAGAGCTAATAAACAGAGTGCTTGTCAATGGTCTAACCCATATTTTCTTTAGCCAGTAAACACCCAACTGTCAAAATATTTATTTACGAAAAGACTTCATATCTACCATATCTGTTATTAATGTTTTTCTTTCCACTTTTATAATTTATACCACACATTTACACAATCCTCTGCTGCTTTGGGAATGATATAGTAGTCTGAAAAATAGTAAATTCTCTTCCAGTTACAGTATGAAAGAACATAAAATTTAGCCTTGACAGACAATTTTTTTAAAAAAGGTATTGCTGCGAGATGCCTTTATTATCTTTACAACAGCTGCTGAAGGAAGGTCTCGGTCCAAAGAGTATGTTACTGGGTTAGAAAAAAAACTCTCTATAGCTGCAATAGTCTGCGCTTCTACTTGCTGGCTAACACAGGTTAACACAATAGAAGCTAATTATTCTGTCGGGTCAGAGGCTATTGACAGTAAAAAGACAGCCTGTGATCAGGGAAGAACCTCTTTTCACCTCTCTACTACCCTGTCCATAGGGTGCTGAGTGATGTGAGCTCACTCTGATCATATTAAGACAATTATATCTGTAATGGCTTCATACCTCATTACTATTATCAATGATAAAAGGATATGTGGAACTGAATCTTTGCATATACTTTCTCATTTTCTCACCTTTGATTATTGCCTTCTTCACACCTGCTTATTGATCTTATGCTAAATCCCTTGACAATTGGAGGTCTGGAATCTCACCTGCTAATTACATTGGCTGTGGCTCAAAAACAGACCCATGCTACTGAAGCACCTGTAAACTTTACTTAATGGACATGTTATGACATTAAAAAGCCCCCCTTTCCCACCTTTATTGATTGCTTTCTTAAAAAATTTAAGTCAGTTTTTCTGTAACCAAGTTTATAAAGACCTTGCATTATTAAATTTAATGTAAACCTATTAGTCTTACATTTACTTATTTAATGTGTTACTGTAAATCTGTTATCTAGAGCTATAAATCCAATTCCTTCATCAAGCATTTACCAATTACCCACTATGTGCAGAGGATTTTAGTAAGAACAATGACAGATACAATGAGATGAGCTGTAAGGAACGAACTTGTGGTTAGAAAGAACTATACAATGAAGTATGAATGACAAGGACTGTAACTGAGCTTTGAAGAAATTCTACAGGAGTATAAAAGAATAAAGAGTAACTAATTACATCAATTATTAATGTTGCAAAACTGAACTTGGGTCTGCCTGCTCAGTGCAGCAAAACTGAACAATAATATCAGGATTTGCAGCAAGATACAGTGAAGCATGGGGAATTAGGAAGTTAACGCTTAAGACTCTGAACTCTCCAATGGCGTACATGTTAAGAGTTTTTAAAGGCAGGGAGGTTGGTTATAGGCAATGCATGAAGGCTATACATTAGTTTGCCTAAAAGGCAGGCCATCTTGAAGCAGGGACTTACAGGCCACAGGTGGATACAAAGATTCTCTGATTTGTGATTGGTTAAGAGAGCAAAGCTTTATCTAAAACTTGGGGTCAGCAGAAAGGAATGTTGAGCTCTGGCCTGTGTACATGACTTAGTCCAGGCCCCTCAGGAAGAAATTTAGAAAAAAGAACAGTGGCCAGAGTTCTGACCACAGTTCCCCCTTATCTGAAGTCTACGTGCCAGTGGACAGCGTTTTTCATTTGGTGGAGGTCCAGGTGTTTGAAAAACAACTCAGGGACATATGTTAATATATTATCTTTAGTTTCTATGGGAACCAAACATTTTGTGACTCAAACTTCCTTGGCTATTGTTTTAAGCTATTTCTACCTTCTTCCTTATCAGGTTGCTCATTTTCTTCTCAGGGCTTACTGGGTGACTGGAATTTCCCTTGAAGGAACTCAAAAAGTTTCCTTTATTTTTATGATTGATGGGGTCCACAAGGCCTTTAAGAGGGGTCCCTACTCTGCCTCATTAATCTAGAAAGTAATTAAAAATCAAGATTTGGCAGAATATCCTCCCTAAAAAATGTTCTTGCTATCCTGTCTTATCAGTTGCTATTCTCATCATTAACCACTCAGTGATCCAGATCTGAAACTGGAAATTGCCTTGTATAATGAACAAGTCTAGGACTTACAGTGAGAAGACTTGGACTCACACCATACCTTCCTAAATTACTAGTTGTGTGGCTTAGGGCAAGTTGTTTAATCTTTCTGAATCTCAGTTTCCTCATAAAAATTGGGAGCAATTATTCTTAATTCTCTCACTGGCAAATGGGGAGGATCAAGTAAGATAAAATGAATGAATGTTTATGCATCCACATAACTCTTTATAAATGTGTTTCTTTTTATCTTTTATTCTCCTATTATTTATAACACTTAGAAGATATAGTGATTATTATTTTAATTTAGTAAATTTATAATTGAAGACCTCAAAGAATGGTGATGATTAAAAAGCAGAGTTAAAATCAGCCTCAGAGTCATCTACAAATCGTCAAAGAAAAAGCATGTTTCTTCAAAATGGGAACATCAAGTATGGGAAGAAGAGAAGAGAGATCATAGATTACATCAAGACAGGGCTCAATTACAGGGTGATAGCAAGCACTGGTACTTAGGAAAGCGAGTGTGTGGGCTCCTTCATAGCTTTTTCAGGAATTTCAGCCAGGATGCTGTTTTATAAAACCTCTGACAAGTTACATTAAGAATGCAACCATTGCTTGGAAACTAAATTGTATCAATTGTACCCACAATATTTTTATAGCAACATTTGTCCCTCTAGCAAATAATTCAATCCAGGATTATACGATAAATTTTGCTTTCCTGTCTTTTGGATCTCCTTTATTCTGGGATCATTTCTCGGCTTTTATCTTTATGATATTGAAATTTTTAAAGAACATGGGCTGTTTACTTAGAGAATGTCCCTTAATTGGAATTTGCTTGATATTTCTCTAGATTTGACTCAGTTTATGCATTTTTAGATAGAAAACTACCTGAGTTGTATATTTTCCTAGTTCATCACATCAGGAGACAGGTAATGTCAGTTTATCCCATTATTTGTGAGGTTAACTCTGGTTAAATTGGTGTATACCATCCATATTCCTGCAATCTTAAGTTATTACTTTTCATTTGGTGATTAAGTAATTTGTTATATTTGAAACTATATAAATATTCTGGTCTTCATCAATGGTTGTTTACTGTTGCATCTATTGATGATTTTTCCCTGAATCAATTATTATTATGATGGTTACAAAACCATAATTTTCTGATTCTTATTACTTTTATTAAATGTTATCCAACTATAGAGAAGACATTTCTCTTATCTCCTATTTACCCATTAATTTAGTCATTCTTGTCAATATGAACTCATAAACTGTTATAAAATTCAATGAATTATAATTTATTATCTAATTCAGTTTAATTTTGTCGACTGTCCTTCATTTGGATGATGGGAACCCTTCCAATATGGCTCCTGTGTCCTTTGGACCTAATTCCTTTGTTTTATATTATTAGCCCTGCCTCAGTTTCTTCAGAATAAGGTATTCTAGCATTCCAAGCTCCTACTATACATTGGCACAGAAAGACAAATGATAGGTAGGCAGATAGACAGATAGATAGACAGAATAGACACACAAATACATAATAGACAGATAGACAGATATAAAGATAGATTAAGGATAAGAACAAAGTTTACAAAATATTAACAATTGATAAATCTGGGTGAAAAGAATGTGGGAGTTCTGTGTACTTTTCTTGAAACTTTTTATCTAATTACATTTTTTCAAGCCAAATTTTTTTTTAAATTAACAAAGCAAACCAACTCATTTTATGCCTAACTAGACTTTCTGAACTAGTAATTTCCCTGTGAGTTACTGACTCCTGGGGAGATGTGGAGATAGTATCCTACTATTAGGAATATGCATGTTTTATAATTTCTTCAGGTGTCTAATCATCTTAATTTTTAGGTTCAACTGGAAAACAACTTTCAGAAATAAAGAACACTCTATAAAGTGTCATTCTATAAGCTATATATGGCCACTTATTTCTCCAGATTACTGTTGTCATAAATCTTCAGGCTAAAGAATGAGAAATTTCAGTGTAAGAATTCTCTCTCTGTTCACATTTTCTTGGTGATCTCATGTCATACTTTTATGAACTGTACACTGTCAGATCTTAAATTTATATCTCCATTCTAGACTTATTCCCTGAACCGAAGCCTTCTCTTTTTGAATGCTGGTAATACATTTCCTTCAATGTGACTGGCCCAAAATACAACTCCTGACATTCTCATGACTCATAAACTCATTCTTCAAATCTTCCTTCCCTATTTTATTCTCCTCCACAGCATTTAGCTACTTCTTGCCTCCAACTTAGTTTGTATAGTTCCCAATTAGAATAGAAGCTTCACGAAAAGAAAGTTTTGTCTTTTTTCACATTTACTTCCCAATGCCTAGAGTGCTTGCCTGTGTAAAGCACTCAAATATTTGTTGAATAAGTGAGTATGATGGTTCAATATGTTGCTTTAACTCATTCTTTCAAATGAAAATAGATTCTTAAGTCCAAGCAAAAAAAATATTTTAAAGTAGATTTTCTGGAACAAGTATAAAGAGTGAATGAAGATAAGTATAAAGTATTGCCTACATTGGGGACCTTATTGGATCACTATAGGGGTTGTAAGAGAGAGAATTAATAAAAATCATTCAAACAAACTAAGCCTAGATGATTGTAAGTCAGTATTGTGTTGCCACTGATATTAACGTAAATTTTCTTAGGAAGAGGTGGTAGTGTCAGAGAAAGAAGTCATATAAATTGATAATGTAGAAAGTCAATACAATTTAGCCAGCAGAATATTAAGAGATAAACAAAGTCTCTGGAGAAGAAAGAGAAAGAAAGAAAGAGGGAAAGAGGGATGTTTTCTATAAAACTCTTACACGTCCCAAATGTAATACTTCCCAATTCCCTCAAACACATCTTCCCTTCAACACCCCACTTTTCTACACTTATGTTATGGGGAGGGGCTAAGTATAAAGAAAATATTAACAGTATTGACATTTCAAGGAAACATGGTTTAGCACAGTGCATTGGCCATAACTATTACCATGACCCATATTCTCATTAGTATGTATGTGTGCATGTGTGTGTTCTCATATGACCACTGTTTTTATTTTAAATAGAACACATTAATATAAACCTCTATTTTTGGTCCTATTTCCTTCTAGTTCCTGGGAAGTTATAGTGAATAGCACATTAGCTGCCCCATAAAAATTACATTTTAAATAAATTCTGATCATGACTGGCCTTCATGCTTAGCCAAAGAAGTGTTGTTGTGGCTCTCGTATCAAAAATTTGTCAGATATTGAGAGCAACTTGGTTCTTATGATTCTTCTCTGTATTTCTCATTAGAATTTGGCTGAAGAAAACCCTGGCCTGCCTCTTCAATTGTTTCATAACATCTAGACAGTAAATCGAAAAATTGTGAGTGCTTTACTTATAGCACAAGGTAAAAGAAATGTGCGGAGGTTAGTAAATAATAAAAAGAGGCTTACATAGATTTAGCTAAATAAACTTAAGAAAAACGGATTCGGTGTTCAGTATTCTGCAATAATGTCCTGAAAAATTTTTTTTCTTATAAAAATATCATTCACGTATTTTAAAACATAATTTCATGTGAGACTGGAATTGTTCTTTCTAAATGCACTTTGATAAATTTAACAAAATAAAATCAGGAAACAGTGGCATTTGAAGGTCATCTTTAAAAATTAAATTCCAGAATAATAACTCAATAGGAACCCATCAGTGAAGTTCTTGCTCTGTTCTCGCTCTTAGATAGTCCTGTTCCACTTGCTGGTCCTTAAGGCATCAAAAGCAAGACAGAGCCTATCTAGATCCTCAGAATACAAGCAGTGACATATGAATAGAGGGGGATTTTGTAGGCATAGGAGTTATCTACACACACTGACCCACAGAGTTTGACATCTGGGACAATATATCTTATTGGAAGGAAAGGAAATTGGCATTTGTCTTTCCAGAAAATGCTACAATTCCCAATTCCATAGCTGGAGTTGAATAAAGCATTTAAGAGAAAAAAAGAATCAAGGAATAAATGTACACTCTCAAACTTTGCCTAGTATGCTTTCTTCTTAATAGTTCCAAAGTGAAAACAACAAAAATGCTCATTGATAAAAGAAAGTCTAAACAAATTGGGGCATGTTTATACAATGGAATGCTACACAGCAGTCATGAAAAATGAACTACTGACATAAGCTACAACACGAACAAATATAAAAAACATAATATTGAGCAAAATAAGTGAAAAATAACATTACATAGTTTAATTCTCTATTTATATGTATTTAAATAATAGGCCAAACTAATCTATGGTGATAGGTGTGAAAATAGCTAACGCTGTTGACCACAAAGACGAGACAGTGATAAACTTTCTAGGGAGCTAGAATGCTCTGTATCTTATATGAGGGATGATCACACAAATGTTTATTATTGTATAGAATCGTAAAAAGTTATAGACAGTGTGCACTTGTAATTGGTGTATTTTGCTCTTTGTTAATTATAATTCAATGGCACACATACGTACAACATACACATATATACACTCATACGCACGCACGCACACACACACACACACACACATATATATATAGTGCATAATAACTCATCTTGTAAATGCCCTAACCAACAGGAAAACAGTGAGACATTACTGGAGGCAGAAAAAAAATCAATATTACCTACTTTTTTTTTTTGTAAAAACCTCTTGTGCCCTTCTACCCAGTGGTGTGCTGGTAAGTGGTTAACAATGGTTATATACACACTCACACACTCACAAGTGTATTGTAAGTTTGATTGATAAATTCTGGGTAGCACACAACTTACAAATAATAATAAAATGTGCAATTTTATTTATAGCAAATTCTATATAACCACTTGATTTTACCCAATGTTTTCATTGACTTTTTAAATCTTATTTTTTATTCTTCCACAATGCACTTGCCATTTATAAATAAATACTTCAATATAAGTTCTTTCATTGATCGTTGAACTCTTACACCCATGGCTAACCTGTGGCTGCACATGGTGAATTAACGCTGTTCTACCATGAATACAATTGAGAAGTTTGTTTTCATGAATAAGATGAAAGTGAAACAACAAAGACACATGTCATAACTCCAAATATTGAAAAAGTATTTCCTCAATTTTTGTGCTATCTCAGTACAACAGCTATAGACACAGCAGACATTTTAACTTTAACCTGCTTTATTAGCACTTCTTTATCACTTTATTGTTTAGACAATACCATCAAATATCATGTAATAACAAAATAAATAATAAAATATAGACAACAAAAAGAGCATAAATTAAAAAATCAAGCACTCATCTGTAGTGCTTGCATTTTCAAAGTTTAAATTTTCTCACCAGGCCAGGGGTGGTGGCTCACGCCTGGAATCTCAGCATTTTGGGAGGCTGAGGCAGGCAGATCGCTGGAGCCCAGGAGTTCAAGACCAGTCTGGGCAATGTGCCAAAATCCTGTTTCTATCAAAAGTACAAAAATTAGGTGGGCATGGTGGCACACACCTGTAGTCCCTCTACTCAAGAGGCTCAGGTGGGAGGATCGCTTGAGTCTGGGAGGTTGAGGCTGCAGTGAGCCATGATTGTGCCACTGCACTCCAGCCTGGGCAACAGAGCAAGAGCCCATCTCGAAGAATAAGTAAATAAAAATAAACCATTTCATCACAGTCAAGTTCAAGCTACAGCTGTGATATACTAAATGTGAAGTTGGGAAGAGATGGGCAGTTGCCACACCATTATGCAGAATTCCCACCACATGGGTACAGTAAATGTAAATAATTTCAAGAACATATAGAGTAGTAAAATGTAGTCAAATAATTAGTGATGAATTACAAGAAATTACTTTATTTATCTCTAACTGTTTATTTAAGAGTAATTTTTAATAATGACTATATTTAGTGACTGGGTCTCAAATTCCTAAAAAATAACAATGAGTTCTTGAAAGCCAGTTTGAGGTGGCTCCAGATCACCACTGTTTCTGTGAATATTCACATTTAGTATACTATACATAGTAAAAATTTCCTCAAAGCAGAGCTTATATCCAACCCCTTCCCCCAATAGCTTCTTTTTTCTGTCTAAGCAACTTGACGTTGTACACCAGCACTTTTTGTGGTAGGACTGATATAAACACACTATCTTCTCTACTCGCCTGCAAGCTCCTTGCAGTCAGCCTTCTGTCCCAGAAAACCCCATGTGTTCGAACAGGACACGGAAGAGTAATGGGCACAAATAGATCACCAATAAATATAGAAATCCACTTCCTCTGACCACATTAATGCTCCACTCTTAACAGATTTGTCCGACCAATACCCAAATTATTAGGCATGCTTATTATGGTTATAAAAGATAGAAATCCAGTTCAGAAGAGCTCAAGCAAAAATGGTAATTTTTGGCCCACATAATCGGAAAGGACACTGGGTGGCTCAACTGAGAATTACAGAAAGAAATGCAGGAAAACCATGAACTCAGAACCAATGTCTCTAGAATTTCCTTGGGTCTTTGCTTGAAAAACATAATCTCTTGCATTGTAAATAGATTTACGGATTCATTCAACAAATATTTATTGAACATCTGCTATATGCTTGGTACAGTGGCTGATGTTAACAGCATTGTGAAAAAGACAGATACAATTTCTATTCTCATAGTCAACCCTCTAGTGATGACAGTATCAATAAATCATTGCAATGCAATGGGAAAAGCATTCTGCAAGGGGAAGTCCAGAGATCTCAGGGACTTACAGAAAGAGCACCAAAATTAGCCTTAAGAAGTAAGAAAAATTCCAGGAGAAATATTGTCCAAGCTAATATCAGAAATATGATTAAGGGTTAGGCAGGTCAATTTCATTAAAGATAAATGTATCTATTGAATCTAATTTTATGTTCTTCATCCTGGGAAAATACTGCTCACATTTTTTTTAGATTTCCCATGAAATTCCAGACAGGAGAGATTTAAGCTTATAAATATGACTAAACCAGCAAAATTTTAGACTCATGTTAGCTGGAAAGGAGTCAAAGAGTTGAATTCACTATTCTGGTCTAAAGAAAGTAAGAAATATTTTGACTTACTTGCCATGAGGAGAAGACAGAATAATAAGCACAGTAAAAAGGTCCAAGCAAGCACTTAATACTTCTTCTCCTCCTGAACATAAAATCAATTCAAAAGAGACTAAGTTAATAATAGTGAAACATAAATTAACAAGTTCACCTTATAAACCATGTTTTTTGGGGAAAACCTGATCAGCATTAAACTACTTTCCAAAAAATAAAATATCATATACTTTTATTTACTAAAACACATTTAAAGGAAGAATATTTCTTAGACTCTTAACATGTGGAGGGGGAAATCTTTTATTTTTTAGGAGCCACATGCATGGATTTTTGCTCTAACAAATTAAGTAATTTATTAATTCTCTTTGCTCAGCATTATCATCTTCTAGGTCCAAAAGGGGTTGAAATGTGAGGGAAAACGATTCTCAGAGAGAGCCTTGGACCTGAATAAGCACCAGTTTATTCACTCCTGCTGAGGAAAGATTAGAAATTTGACAGAGTTTCTTCGTGAGGAGAATGAAAACCCCATACAGAGGATTAACTTGATATAACAGCAGTTTCATCAAACTAAGTATAAAATACTTGTGAGAGAAAAACAAAACCCAACTACAATCTAATAAGCTGAGCAAAGGAGATAGACATTATATACTGAAGCTGTGAAAACTGGCCATATTCTCCCCTAATTAATGCTATTGGATCAAGTTCAAGTACACTCATGACATCATGCTGTCTGCTAAATTTGTGACCGAAAAATTGTGACCAAAAAATTGGCTACTATAGGTCAGGTATGGTGCTTAGCCATCAAAACAATTACGTGAGAAATATTATTATCCTTATTTTTACAATTAGGAAAGCAGTGATACAGAAATAACTTATTCAGTTTTTTAAAACAGTGCTGCAGATAGGGTTCAATTCTATTGAGAAAGTCAAGCCTTTTTTATTTTCTCTACTACTCACACAATAAAAATGGAAGAGATGAATAAACATGCAATAATGTTTTAAATAATAGTTTTCTATGCACTGCCTCTTCCTAAGAGTATTTTCTGTGAATTGCCTACAAGTAATCAGTCTAATGGTATTTTGCCAAATGGATGAGAGCTCCTTTCCTAACACTCCTAGGAATTTCTACATTATATGACTCCCCCATCACAGTAAATATGTATAGTTGACATAAATCAATATATAAGACATACATACAGATTACAAGTTAGCTCTATTATAGAAAATGATCATTTCTGGGTCATGTTACATTGAATCAGTTACCTTATCACAATATTAGCTAATATTCTGTTGTCTTAAACTGTTTATGCTGCTATAAAGTAATATCTGAGGCTGAGTAATTTATAAAAAAAAAAGGGTAAAGATTTGGCCCACAGTCCTACAGACTGAACTAGAAGCATGATGCCAATATCTGCTTCTGATAAGGGCCTCAGGAGAATTCCAACTTTGGTGGAAGGTGAAAGGGAGGGGGCATCACAGAGCGAGAGAGGGAGCAAGAGAGAGAGAAAGACATGCCAGGCTCTTTTTAACAATCAGCTCCCATGGGAACTAATAGCATGAGAACTCACTCATTACCATAAGGATGGCATCAAGACATTCATGAGAGATCTGCCCCCATGACCTAAACACTCCTCTTTAGGCCTACAATATTGGGGAGGAAATTTTAACGTGAGATTTGAAGGGTATAAATATCCAAACTATGTCACCTAACCACAGTAATTTCATATGTTAAACACAAGGATGTGCTACTTCTTGTAAGTAGGGCATTTATAGATTTCCAACTAGTGGGAAATTTCATCAGCTGCAGTTGTGTCTTCTTCCGTCTACAAACCCAAAAAGGACACTTATTAATCAGGGTCTATTACGAACCCCTGTCTCAGAAATGCTACCCTCGCTCTAGCAAAACACATGTCATCCAGGAGCTGGCAGAAAAATCCTTTTGGTCCAAGAACCTCCAGAGATTTACTTTCTGCTGACTGCTCAGCCTTGTACCTCAACCCTAGAAACCACATTACAAAAGAAAGCAGTTCATTTTATTCCCCTGAAGTACTCAGGTTCCATTGCTTCAACTGCTCCACGTCATTCCTCTGCCCCATAGTGTCATTTTCATCCCTTTGGGGCTTATTTTGTTTCTCAGCCTGGCTTTTAATGCCTGCCTTCTTGCTCCCCTTCCTATTGATACATTTTTGAAAAAAGGAGGAACAATACAAAGCAGTTTTTTTTCAAACAAACGTATCTGCACATATGATAAAACCACACTTTGATAGATGAGCTTAAGAGTAGAATATAGGACAGAAGAAAGATGCCATGAACTTGAAGATAGCATAGGAGAAATTATTCAATCTGAAGAACACAGAGCAAAAGTTTTTTTAAAGAAATGAACAGAGATCGGGCAACCTGTGTGACAATATTCAGTTTTCTAATGTATGTGAAATTTAAGTCCTGGAAATATACAAGAGAAAGCATCATGTAGAAAAAAGTTTTTTTAAAATAGAGAGACCAAAATTTTTCCCCAAGTTTGAGCAAATATGTAAATTTTTCAGATTCAAGAAACTCAGTGAATTAAAAGGGAAATAAATATTTTTAAAAATTATGCATAGGCCCACAGTAGTAAACTGCTGGAAAACAAAGAGACTTTTTGAAAGTAGCCAAAGAAAAACATGTATGTGTGGAAACAATAATTCAAATGAGCAGTAACTTCCAATCAGAAACTACAGAGGCCAGATATAACAGCAGGAAAGTACCCTTAAAGCACAGAAAGAATAAAACAACAAAGAGTAAACTCCAAGTTCTATTCACAGTGAAAACATTATTTAAAAATAAAACAAAAGTAAAATCATTTTAAATAAAGGAATGTTAAGAAAATTTGTGACCAGCAGATCTGGATAAAAGGGAATACTATTATAAGTTCTTCTAGTTAAAGGAAAATTTCTTATAAAATGCACGGAAAATAATAAATTTCTTAAAAATAAACGGTTTTAAACTTGCTTTGTGGGGCTTGAAATATGTATAAATATCATACACATGACAAGAACAGTACAATGTATGGGGCAGTAAATGGATTAATATTTTGCAAGGTTTCCTCATTATATGAGATGAGATTCAATATAAATATAAGCAGAGTATACAAAGGTGTGAGATATACTTTATATCCCTAGTAAAACCACTAAAATTAATGCCCAGGAATATAGTTTAAAATCCAATAGCCAAAAAGTAAGTCTTCTAAAATTTCAAGTTATCCAATAGATGCTAAAAAAAAAAAAAAAAAAAAGATTGAGAGAAACAAAAAGCAAAGAGGAAAAAACAAAAAAATAAAATGGTAGACCTAAATCTATCTATGAGATCACTTTAAACATAAAGAAACAGAGAGCTTGAAAGTTAATGGATGAAAAATCATATACCATGCAAATAACAAAGTTAAAAGCAGGGATTGTCTAGATTAAAATCATATAAAATAAACTCCAAAACAAAGAGTATTAACAGAGACAAATAAGCATATTTCATAAGGAAAAATGTCAATTTATCAGAAAGACACAAAAATCATAAATGTATTTTCAAGAAAGGAACAGTGAAAGTGTAAGATTTTGCCCTACTGGAAAGGTAGTAGGCTAGCCTGTCACAGTCTGATAGATAACAGCAGAAACCCAAGGCTTTTGGTTCAGACAAATGGAAATGTATTACTCACAGTAGTAACAGTAGACAGAGTGACATCCCATGCCATTTTGCTAAGCCCGGATTCCACAAGGTGATGTGATGAGAGCTAAGTGTTGTCCCTGCAGTGAGGTGAATAACAGGAGAGGAACCCTGAGGTTGGGCATCCCTAATCTCTTATGCCCATTCTTATCACTGTTTCCTGAGTGACATTATCTTTATTTCCATGTAATGTAAGTAAATATGGAATGTGGAGAGGAAGGAGACATCCCTATCATTACTATTCTGGAACATAAACAAATCTACTCTGGGGAGAAAGATGTAGGCATCTATAGCTCTATTCCCTGGAATATGAGGCATCTCTATCTTTCCAATTCTGCCTGATTACATTAACATTTTAGTGAAGATAGCCTGGAACAAGTTGGTTATTAATGCCTAAATTTGCAGAGATGTGAGAGACTCACTGAGAATTGTTTTCCAACAATTCCACTCTTCATTCCTACAGGCTTAGATTCTAGAAAATCTTCCCATGTGTATGCTACACTATTGGCCACTCTGAGTAATCTGACTGACAAAGGCTGGGATTGTATTCATTCAAGTTGTTTCATGCATCATTTAATTAAAGCTTCTATAAACAGAATTCCAGACAGCAGAATGTGGCCAACCTATAGTACTGACTCCAGTCAGGCCCTGCAGGGACCCAGTTCTAGACAGCTAAAGAAATTCGAAAAACAATAAGGGTGGCTTTCTCCTTAAATTTCTCTAAAGAACCTTCCACTGGGCCAATGGCATTGATCCATTTATAGCAGGATGCGTTACCAATTGTACAAAGTCTGCATTCATCCTCAAAGAGGAAGTTTGGGGCAATTCAATCATCAATAACAGCACTTGCTAATGTGTTGAGGCTGATCTGAATGCCTACCAGGGTCAAGGTGCTGTCACTGATCGCTTCAGTTAAATTCAGAGGCAAATTTCATACCACCTTTCTTAGTCCACTCAGGCTCCTATCATAAAATACCATAAACAGCATGGCTTATAAACAACAGAAATTTATTTCTCACAGTTCTGGATGCTGGGAAGTCCAAGATGAAGGTGCCAGCATATTCAGTGACTGGTGAAGGTCTACTTTCTGGTTCATAGATGGTCATCTTTGCACTGTGCCCTCACATGGCTGAATGGGTAAGAGAGCTCTCTGAGGTCTCCTTTATAAAGCGCACTAAAATACCCTTGTTATTGCCCTTGTACTTAATACCTTTGTATGAGGGCTTCACCTTTATGACTTAATCAATTCCCAAAAGACCCACTTCTGAGTAACATCACATTGGAAATTGGATTTCAATATACAAATTTTTAGGGGGAAACAAACATTCAGTCTGAATCACCATCTTTTCTAATCAAATGACTCCCATTGTAAGTTAAACATATCAAAGGATGTGCAGGAATAATCAGTTCATTATCACTTCAGAAAACGCCCCCACATAATAAAGTATTACCTCATTTGTGGAGATCTATGCACTCATCTGAAGCTACATGACCTACAGCTGTTGTTTCCTTAAATACATGAAGATCTCATGTGGCCACTGTTAAAGTGAAAGTTACTATATTTTCAGGAGAATGACAAGGTTAATGAAAGGCTTCCACACAAAAAGTGCAACCCCAGGTGTGTACATGGTGACCCTGGAAATAAAATGTGGCTAATAATATTTGGGGCTTTCATGTGAGACCTACATTACTTGAGGGCCGTAGATTGATAGTACCTCCCTCACTATCCACAACATGGCCTCTCACATGTGAATTCAAGCACAAAGAGAAAAATCCAAATCAAAAATTAAATTCAAGCATGTGATGTTAGAGAAGAAATGACTGAAGATAAGCAGCATAAACTATTTTGAAAAATATTAAAGTTTTTCTTAAGATGACTAACTAGGAACATTGGATGCCAATTCTCCTCAAAAGAACATCAAAGTTACACATGAATGGTCATGATCCTAATGGAAAGCTGAGGAAAGAGAGCCAGGACCTGTCAGCAGATGCACAGGAAGAAGCTGAAGTGCAGAAAAGGAACACAGCAAGAGTCTGGCAGAGATTGATTCCCTAGGAACTCAGAACCCTGCAAAAAGGGTATGTGGGGGTGCTTATCTGCTCCCCTCACTTCTGCAACAATCTGCTCTTCTCTAAAGTGTTGGGGAGCCCCTTTGCCCTTGCGACCCTGGGCAATGCTGTCAGTGGAGATTTGGGAGACAATCTCTGTCTGTGGAGACAGAGAGCTGGGTGGCCAATTTGTGCAGAGATGTCCCACTTCCCTCAGGCCCAAACCGAGACAGTGGGCATTATTCTGGTTGTGGACCTATTGTGGGCCACTATCCTTCAAGTAACCTCAGCCCTTGAGTCACATCACTAGATCCCCTGCAAACATAGCCTACAACCAGTTTTGACTTTGGCAACCGCAGGGAACCAGCAAGTCCCCAGGGAGCTGTGGGATTCCCAGAGGTCAAGCCCTTGGTGCAGGCTCCCTCACCCCAGGTCGGGGGAATACAGCCCTGCAAACGACATCTTGGGACAAAAGTAATGCAGGTGCAGAACCGATTGCTGAATGGGTGGCACCAGCAGCTGGGAATGGATGTGGAGATGGGGTCATCCCTCTCTCCCCTCATCTACTGTTGCCAACACAGCAGAAGCTCTCCCCAGTGGAGGCCGACATATATGCACTTGGATAAAGGCTTTCCAGAGCTTTTGGTGGTGGCTACACCCCTGTTGAAAGTGAGCTTGTACCTCACAGATTAGTTACCATGAAGGGTGAAGCCCATCCCTCCCTACTTACACAGAGTGGTAGTGTCCCAGCAATGGAGGGAAGACAAGCCATAGAGCTGTCTGCTCTGAGCTGGGAAAAGAAGTTCTGTCCTGAGCCCATTTTGGTGGCAGCCTCCAGAGGGGCATTTCCAGTGTCCCCAGCCACAGCCAGGAGCCAAAGGCTAATGTCTAAATGAACTGAAAGTCATGAGCCCTGTGACGGGGTGTAATAGGGAAGTGGATCATGTTACTGCTTTCCCAGGAGTAGAAACTGGTACACTACCCACCCCCTACCCCGAGACCTCAGCACACCCTCACATGATCTCCTCCCACCTACCACATGAGGCCAGGTGCCTCCACTCATTATCAGGCTTCCTGAGGGTGAGCTGGCTTTTAATCTTAAGTGCCACCTACTGGAAGGGAGACTAAACTGCAGCACCAAATAAAAGATCCACTGTCAGAAGGGCATAGTACCAGTGCACACAAGATAAGGTTCCTGAGACCTCTGCACTCTTCGCCCCAGAGGAATTAATGTGTTGGCTTATACATCCAATATATTGCTACAACAAGCAGTATTTGAGAAAACCACCACACAAAATCCATCCGCAACTAAGGAACACATACAGAGCCTTGACCCCAATAAGCACCCAGAAAAAAAGCCAAATGATAATACAAAAAATAGACCATAGTCATACCCTCAGGGGAAGAAAGAATAAAAAATTTAAAAGTCCCTTCCAAATGATAGCGGATTAAGAAATAAAAAGTGATGGCTCCCTCAGGTGAGAAGAATCAGTATAAGGACTCCAGCAGTACAGAAAAGAAAGAAAGAGGCCAGGCGCGGAGGCTCACGCCTGTAATCCCAGCAGTTTGGGAGGCTGAGGTGGGCAGATCACGAGGACAAGAGATGGAGACCATCCTGGCCAACATGGTGAAACCTATCTCTACTAAAAATAAAAAAAATAGCTGGGCGTGGTGGCGGGAGCCTGTAGTCCCAGCTACTCGGGAGACAGAGGCAGGAGAACTACTTGAGCCTGGGAGGCGGAGGTAGCAGTGAGCCGAGAGCGCACCACTGCACTCCAGCCTGGCGACAGAGCAAGACTCCGGAAAAAAAAAGAAAAAAAAAAAGAAAATGTTTTGACACCTCCAAGAACACACTTGTTCTGTAGCAATGTATCCTAACCAAAATGAAAATTCTGAAAAAAAGCAAGACCCAACCATCTGCTGCCTTCAAAAAACTCAGCTAATGAGTAATGATATCTGCAAGCTCAAATTAGAGAAAGGTATATCATACAAATGGAAAACAAAAAGAGAAAGGGCCTCCATTCTTGTTTCAGGTAAAGTAGACTTTAAAACAAGAACTGTAAAAGAAAAAAAGACAAAGACCATTGTATAACGATACAGCTCAATTCAACAAGAATATTTAACTATCCTAAATATATTCACACCCAACACCAGAGCACCAAGATTTATAAAATAAAAACTAACAGATATAAGAAAAGAGATAGATGGCTATACAATAATAGTTGGGTGACTTCAGCATCCCATTGGCAACACTAGATAAATTATTGAGGCAGAAAACTAACAAAGACATTCTGGACATTAATTGGATTCTTGAGTAAATGGACCCATTAGGCATCTACAGAATATTGTACCCAACAACTAAAGAATATATATTGTTCTCATCTGCACATGGAACATTATCCGAAACTGACCATATTTTGGTGCAAAACAAATCTCAATAAATTTTAAAAAGTCAAAATAATATCTAGTATTTTCTCAGACCACAGAGTGGAATAAGATTGGAAATAATTTTAATAATACTAAGAGGAACTCTCAAAACTACATAAGTACATGAAAATGAAACAATTTGCTTCTGAATGACTTTTGGGTTAACAAAAAAAATAAAGAAATCAAAAAAATTATTTGAAATAAAAATAGAGAACAACATACCAAAACCTTTGGGACATAAGAGGAAAATGTATAGGGCTAAATATATACATCAAGAATATAAAAGGCTGGTTGCAGTGGTCCATGCCTGTAATCCTAGCACTTTGGGAGACTGAGGCGAGCAGATCACTTGAGCCCAGGAGTTTGAGACCAGCCTGGGCAACATGGCAAAACCCCATCTCTCCAAATAAATCCCCAAGGATTAGTTGGGCATGGTGCCATGTGCCTGTAGTCTCAGCTGGTTGGAAGGCTGAGGTGGGAGAATAGCTTGAGCCCAGGAGGTTGAGGTTGCAGTGAGTCATGATCACACCACTGCCCTCCAGCCTGGGTGACAGAGTGAGACCCTACCTCGGAAAAAAAAAAAAAATACATGAATAAAGAAAGATCTCAAATGAATAATCTAATTTCACACCTCATGGAACTAGAAAAATAGGAAGCTAATTCTAGCAGAAGAAAAGAAATGACGAAGATCCCAGCATGATTAAATAAAATTGAGACCAAGTAAATTATACAAAAGGTCAACAAAATGAAAAAGTTGGCTTGTTGAAAGGATAATCAAAATTGATAGACCACTAGCTAGATTAACCAAGAAAAGAGAGAAGATTCAAATAAGTCCAATTAGAAATAATACCACAAAATACAAAACATCATTATAGGCTACTATGAACATCTCTGTGCACAGAAACGAGAAAATCTAGAGGAAATGAATAAATTCCTGGAAACATACAACTTCCCAAGATTGAACCAAGAAGGAATTTAAATCCTGGTTAGACCAATAATCAGCTGTAATATTTAATCAGTAATAAAAAAGTCTCCCAACCAAAAAAAAGCTTCAGACAAGATGGATTCACAGCTAAACTCTACTGAACATAGAAGAGGTAATACCAATCTTACTGAAAATATTCCAAAAATAGAGGACAAGGAAAACCTCTCTAACTTATTCTACAAAATTGATGCCATCCTTACACAAAAATCTAGCAAGAACACAACAAAAACAGAAAAATACAGATTAATATCCCTGAAGAAAATAGATGCAAAATTCCTCAACAAAATGCTAGCAAATTGAATCCAGCTGCACATCAAAAAGTTAATTCACCACAATCAAGTATGCTTTATTCCTGAGATGCAAGGTTGGCTCAACATATGAAAATCAATAAATGTGATTCACCAGATAAACAGAATTAAAAATAAAAAGCATATGATCATCTCAATAGATGCAGAAAAAGCATTTGATAAAATCCAACACTCCTTCATGATAAAAACCATCAACAAATGAGATATTGAAGGAATATACCTAAAAATAATAGGAGCCATCTGTGACAAACCTACTGCCAACATCATGTGAATGGGGAACAGTTGAAAGCATTCCCCCTAATAACTGGAACAATATGAGGATGTCCAGTGTCACCACTTCTATTCAACATAAGACTAGAAGTCATGGCTGGAGCAATCAGGCAAGAGAAAGAAATAAAAAGCATTCAAATTGGAAAACGGGAAGTAAAATTATCTCTGGATGCTGATGATATGATTCTATACCTAGAAAACCCTAAAGATTCCTCCAAAAGACTGCTAGCCCTGATTAATAACCTCACTAGCATATAATAATATACAATTGATGCACGAAAATCAGTTGCATTTCCACCAACAATGCAAAACCAAGAACTCAATCCCATTTACAATAACTATAAAAAATAAAATACCTAGCAATACATTTAACCAAGGGGATGTAAGATCTCTACAGGGAGAACTTTACAACACTAATGAAACCAATCATACGTGACACAAACAAATGGAAAAACATCCAATGCTCATGGATAGGAAGGATTAATATTATTAAAACAACCACAATGTGCAAAGCAATGTACAGATTCAATGTAATTTCTATAAAATTACCAACATCAGTTTTTACAGATTTAGAAAAAGAAAACTATTCTAAATTCATATGGACCCAAAAAACAGCCTGAAAAGCCAAAGCAACTGTAAGCACAAAGAACAAATCTGGAGGCATCACATTGTCTGACTTCAAATTATACTACAAGGCTATAATAAATAAAACAGCATGGTACTGGTACAAATATAGATGCATAGACTGATGGAACAGAATAAAAAATCCAGAAATAAAGCCACATACCTACAACAAACTCATCTTCAAGCAAACCCCCCCCCAACCAAAAAAAAATGTAAAATATTGGAGAGAGGACACCAAATTCAATAAATGGTGCTGGGAAAACTGGCTACCCACAAGCATAAAAACGGAGCCCTATTTCTCATCATATACAAAACTTAACTCAAGATGGAATACAGATTTAAATGTAAGGCCTCAAATTATAAAAATCCTAGAAGAAAACCTGTTCTGGACAATGGCCTAGGCAAATAATTTCTGACTAAGACCTCATATGACTAAAACTTCAAAAGTAAAAGCAACAAAAACAAAAATAGACAACTGGGGTTCAATTGACCTAAAGTGCTTCTGCACAGCAAAATAAACTGTCAATAAACAGAAAATCTACAAAATGGGAGAAAATATTTGCAAACTATGCATCCAACTAAGGACTAATATCCAGAATCTATAAGGAACTTAAATCATCAAGAAAATAAAAAAACAAATAATCCTCTTAAAATGTCAGCAAAGGACATGAGCAGACACTTCTCTAAAGAAGACATACAAGCAAGCAACAAACATATGAAAAAATTATCTACATCACTAATCATCAGACAAATTCAAATCAAAACCACCATGAGATACCATCTCACACCAGTCAGCATGGCTGATTTTTAAAAGTTAAAAAAATAAGAGATGCTGATGAGGAGATGAATAAAAGGGAATGCTTATACACTATAGGTGGGGATGTATATTAGTTCAATCCCTATGGAAAACCGTGTGGATATTTCTCAAAGAACTAAAAATAGAACTGTCATTAGGCCCAGCAATCCCACCACTGGGTATCTACACAAGAAAAAGAGATTGTCTTATTGAAAAGACACCTACACTCGTATGTTTACTATAGCACTATTTATAATAGCAAAGACATGGAATCAACTTAAGTGTTCATCAGTGGTGGATTGGTTAAAAAAAAATGTGGTATATATACACCATGGAATACTGTCCAGCCATAAAGAAGAATGAATACATATTCTTTGCAGCAACATAAATGGAACTGGAGGCCATTATCCTCAATGAAATAATGCAGAAACAGAAAGTCAAATATTGCATGTTCTCACAAGTAGGAGCCAAACAATGGGTTCACATAAACATAAAGATGGAGATAATAGACAAAGGGGACTGTGAGGAGGTTGGGAGGTGGGTGAAGGTCGAAATACTACCTATTGTGTAACTGAATCTAAAAACAATAATAATAATAAAGTAAAATAAATATTACAGAAGTAAATACAATTATAGATTCCCAAGTAAAAAGAAAATGTGATGTCAATGTGCCAAAATAATTATTTTAAATATTTCAAAATTTTATGTATAATTAAATGAAAAAAGCACCTTAGGTTTAACATTATTATTTGAATCATTGGCATTTGAAACCATAATAAGTTTATGGAAACCTAGAAAATGAGAGGAAAGAAAGCTTGAAGTAGAAATAATTCAATTATTTTTCACACAAGTTAGCATTAAAAGTTAATATTTTAATTTTTATGTAAATTATTACATGAGTATCGATTTGAAATAAAAATTTCCACTGAAATTAGGAAGTTATTAGATATGTGGAATTAATTTTGGAAAATTGTAAGAGTGACTAAGAAAAATTTTTAAATATTTAATGGTGAGATAAAAGATAAAAACAATCTACATTTCCTTCAAATCATGTAGATGATAAAAGTATGCAAAACACAATTTATACTACCAAAAAAAAGTAGAAAGGCATCCAAAATGACTACGAAAGGAAAAAAGAGAACTACAACAAAACGCACTGTCAGATGTCATAATTAACACAATGTTTTGAAAAATAAATCAACACAATAGTTCTTAAATTTAAAGAGTTTTAGCTTGAATTCAGAATAATAATCAAATTGGCATAACAAGCAAAATAGGGTACAATAGAATTATAGAAAAAGAAACACAAAAATTAAGCCTAAATTGGCAACATTAAGACCAGGGCATTGAATTGAAGCAAAGGAAACCTTAGTAGAACAAGAACAGCTATGTTAACATGAATGTGGAAATTTGAAAACATAAGTGAATGGTGTAGAATTGGTAGGGTTTTAATGAATTTTGGATATTTTTTAAATATCCTGAGAATATTTATTAAAATTGATAATGTAATGGATCACAAAGTGTATTTCAATAACACTCAAGAAATAGTATATTGCTCAAGCTACACTTTCCTAATAAACATATTTTTAAGGTCCCAATTATATTTAATGTCAAATAGGTTCTGTTCGTAGATTAAGAAAGTTTTAAATAATTTATTAAAAGACAAATAATAACATCAGATCAAATCCAGGACTGAGGAATTCATGTCTAAAAATGTTAGAAATAAATTAAATAAATAATTTTAGATAATATGAAAATAAGAGAGGCGTTTCTTTTTTAAATGGCTTTACAAACCTATCTTAAATGTAGAGCACACAAATGTACACAAATCAAAAACACTAGTCAGTGAATTTTCACAAAGTGAACAAACTTAGCATCTGCTGAACCAGATGATGAAAGAGAACGTTACCAGCAAGCCAGATGTCCACCTGACACTCCCATAGTTACAACTTATCTTAAAGGGAATAACTATCTCAAATATTCACTTCTACCCATCCTTTTCACTCAACATCATGTTTTTGGTAATCTATGTACATCTATGATGTAACATGTAACAGTGGTAGGTTCATTTTCATTGCTGCATAATATCCTATTACATGAATACATCAAAAATACTTGTAGGTGGTTTGGTTTCAGATTTGGCTATCACAAATAATGCTACTATGAAAAGTTATAAACACACATACATACAAACACGATGCACACATTCTTTAATTCATATATATATAATCACTTAATTATGGGGGAGCATATACCTAGGAGTAGAATTGCTGGTTCAAGAGTATATGAATGCTCAGCTTTAATAATAGCTACCAAGAACTTTCCAAAGTAATTGTACCAACCTTGATTCCTACCTACACAGTGTAAGAATTTTAGTTATTCTACATTCTTGTCCACAACAGGGTTTGTCAGACTTCTTAATTTTTAACTACCTGAGTAAACAGTGTTACCTGACTATGATTTTAATTTGCAATATCGAGTTTGAGCACATTTTCACAGGACTACTGGTCAAATGGATATCCTTTTCATAAAGTGCCTATTTAAGTCCTTTTCACCTGTTTCTATTTAGTTGTCTGCCTTTTTCTTATCATTTGAGGGAATTATTTTTATATTATTTACATATTTGTTGAGTAAACTTATTGAAAATAAATTATCCAGTCTGAAGGTTGCCTTTTCACTGTCTTATATTTTTTAATTAAAAGAAGTTCCTGATTTTTATATATTCCAATGCATCAATCTTTTCATTTATGGCTAATGCTCTTTAATAATCTTAGCCTATTTAATAAATCTATGCCTATCCCAAGATCATGAAGATATTTACCTGTGGAGTATCCCAGAAAAATTATTTTACCTTACATATTTTGAGCTATGATCTGCTTTTTTCCCTGCATGTTTTCCTGGCATCTTGATGTAGTCAAGAATCTTTTCATTTCTCTGTATAGTTATCCAGTTCTCCCTCTCCTTTGCCACTGCTCCACAGAGCTTTTTGATAAATCAGGTGTTTCTATAAATCATGTATGTTTGAGTCTATTTCTTGATTTTATATTCTGTCTAATTGCTCTTTCCTTCTGAACATCCTTGGATCAATAGCACACTGCCTTAATTATTATAACTTTACAATATATATTGATATTAGTGTAAGTCCAATTTTGTTGTTCTTCAAGGTGATCTAGAGTTATCTCTTTGCATTTTCCCTATATATTTTAGAATTAGCTTGAAATTTTCCACCAAAATGTCCCTCTGGGATTTTAATTGTGGTTCTGGGTAAACTATAGATCAAATAAAAGAGACTCATGGCTGGGCGCGGTGGCTCACGCCTGTAATCCCAGAACTTTGGGAGGCAGAGGAGAGTAGATCACGAGGTCAGGAGTTCCAGATCAGCCTGGTGAAGATGGTGAAACCTCATCTCTACTAAAAATACAAAAATTAGCCAGGCATGGTGGTGGGCACCTGTAATCCCAGCTACTCGGGAGACTGAGGCAGATAATCGCTTAAACCAGGGATGCAGAAGTTGCAGTGAGCTGAGATCGTGCCACTGCACTGCAGCCTAGGGGACACAGCGTGATTCCGTCTCAAATAAATAAATTAATTAAATAATAATAAAAGAGACTCATTTGCCAGCCTTAGAATATTGGGTCCTTGAAATGAGAAACATGGTAGAGTCATCATTTATTTAGTTCTTTATTAATTTCTTTCAATAATGTTTTATAGTTTTCTGCACAGGTGTCTTTCATGCCTTTAATTTGATTAAGTCCTAGGTACTTGCTATGTGTTATATTATTGTAAATTGTATCATTTCAAAGTTTCACCTTCTTGTTAATTGATATTTACAGGAATACAGTTAATCTGTATATGTTGACATATCCAGTGATATTTTCCTATGTTCAGCTAGTTTGTACATTCTTGGATTTGCTACATTCAAAATCATGTTGTCAGAAAATATTTGTCATTCTTATATTTCCTGCATGTGTCTCTCCCTTATTATTTTGGCTAGGATCTCCAATACAATATTGACTATATGTGGGACTAGTGGGCCTTTTTGTCTTGTTAACAGAGTCAGAGACAAAACTATCAATATTTCTTTATGAAATACAATGTTTGCTGTCAATTTTTGTTGATGCCAAATTACCAAATTAAAAAGGTATTCCTAATCCATTACCAGTTGTGTTAGTCCATTCTCACACTGCTATAAAGAACTACTTATGACTGGGTAATTTATGAAAAAAAAAAAAAGAGGTTTAATTGACTTACAGTTCTGTAGTCTGTACAGGAAGCATGGTTGGGGAGGCCATAGAAAACTTACAATCATGACAGAAGGGCAAAAGGGAAGCAAGCATCTTCTTCATATGATGGAGCAGGAGGAAGACAGAACAAAGGGGGAACTGCCACACACTTTCAAACAACCAGATCTCATGAGAACTCCCTCACTATCACAAGAACAGCAAGGGAAAAAATCTGCCCCCATGATCCAATAACCTCCCACCAGGCCCCTTCTCCAACATTTGGAATTACAATTCAACATGAGATTTGGGTGGAGACACACAGCCAAACCATATCATTCCATTCCTGGCTTCTCCCAAATTTCATGTCCTTCTCACATTGTAAAATACAATCATGCTTTCTCAACCATCCCTCAAGTCTTAACTCATTCTAGCATTAACTCACAAGTCCAAGTCCAAAGTCTTATCTGAGACAAGGTAAGTCCCTTCCACCTATAAGCCTGTAATATCAAAAACAAGTTAGTTACTTCCAAGACACAAAGGGGGTACAAGCATTGGGTAAATATTCCCTTCCAAAAAAAGAGAAATTGGCCAAAACAAAGGTGCTAAAGTCCCCATGCAAGTCCGAAACCCAGCAGGGCAGTCATTAAATCTTATGTCTCCAAAATAATCTCCTTTGACTCCATGTCTCATATCCAGGCCACACTGATGCAAGGGTTGGGCTCCCAAAGCGTTGGGCAGCTCAGCCCCTTTAGCTCTGTGGGACTCAGCTCCCACGGCTGCTCTCAAGGGCTGGTGTTTAGTGCCTGCAGCTTTTCCAGGTGCATGGTGCAAGCTATTAGTGGATCTACTATTCTGGGGTCTGGAGGATCATGGCCCTCTTCTTACAGCTCTACTAGGCAGTGCCCCAGTGGGAATTCTGTGTGGGGGCTGCAACCCCATATTTCCCTTCCACACTGCCCTAGGAGAGGTTCTCCATGAGGGCTCTGCCCCTGAAGCAGACTTCTGCCTGGACATCAAGGCATTTCTCTACAGCCTCTGAAACCTAGGTGAAGGCTCCCAAGCCTTAACTCTTTCCCTCTGCAATCATAGGCCTAACACCATATGCAAGCCACCAAAGCCTTGGGGCTTTCACTGTCTGAAACAATGGCCTGACCTGTGGCTCCTTTTGGCCACAGCTGGAGCTGGAGATGCTGTAATGCAGGATGCCATGTCCTGAGACTGCACAGAGCAACGGAGCCCCGGGCTGGCCCATGAAACCATTTTTACCCCAGGCCTCTAGGCCTGAGATGATAGGAGCTACTACAAAGGTCTCTGGAATGCCCTGGAGGCATTTTCTCCATTGTCTTGGCTATTAACATTCAGCTCCTCCTTACTTATGCAAATTTCTGCACCTGGTTTGAATTTCTCCTGAGCAAATGGGTTTTTCTTTTCTACCACATGACCAGGCTGCAAATTTCCCAAACTTTTATGTTCTGCTTCCCTTTTAAGTATAAGTTTGAGTTTCAGGCCATTTATTTGTTTATGCAAATGAGCATTGGCTTTTAGAAGCAGCCAAGCTACATCCTGAATGCTTTGCTGCTTACAAATTTCTTCGGACAGATACCCTATATCATTTCTCTCAGGTTCAAAGTTCTACAGATCTCTAGAGCAGGGGCAAAATGCTGCCAGTCTCTTTGCTAAAGCATAGCAAGAGTGACCTTTACCTTTCCCAATAAGTTTGTCATCTCCATATGCCAGTTCCCAATAAGTTCGTCATCTCCATCTGAGACCTCCTCAGCCTAGGAGGTCTAGGCTGTTTATATCTCTATCACCATTTTGGTCATGACCATTCAACAAGTCTCTAGGAAGTTTCCAATTTTTCCACATCTTCCTATCTTCTTCTGAGCCCTCCAAACTGTTCAACCTCTGCCAGTTACTTAGTTCCAAAGTCACTTCCACATTTTCAGATATCTTCACAGCAATGCCCTGCTGCTCAGTACCAATTTTCTGTATTAGTCTGTTCTTGCTTTGCTATAAAGAAAGACCTATAAGGAACGAGGCTGGGTAATTTATGAAGAAAAGAGGTTTAACTGACTCACAATTCCACAGGCTGTACAGGAAGCACAGTTGGGAAGGCTTCAGGAAACTTACAGTCATGGTGGAAGGGCGAAGAGGAAGCAAGTACCTTCTTCCTGGAGAAGGAGGAAGTGCTACACACTTTCAAACAACCAGATCCCATGAGATCTCACTCACTATCAAGAGAACAGCAAGCGGAAATCTGCCCCAATGATCTAATCACCGTCCACCAGGTCCCTGCTTCAACACTGGGAATTACAATTTGACATGAGATTTGGTTGGGGACACAGAGCCAAACCATACACCAGTTAACTAAGAATTAATGGGAGTTGAATTTTACTATTTTTTTCTGCAACAATTGATTGACCAAATGATTTCTCTCCTTTATCACTTAATGAGGTGAACTCCATTGATTTACCTTGAACTACATTAATTGTAGCAAGTCAGAAACTGTTTCCTCTTTTTCTATTCTCTATAAGAGTTTGTGTAAGATTGACACTATTTCTTCCTAAAATTTTTGTAAGAACTCACCAATGAAGCCACCTATGCTTTTGTGAGAATGGTTTTAATTTCAAGTTCAAATTACCTTTGTCAGCAAAGGAATATTTCTAGTTCTGTTTCTTACTGCGCTAGCTGTGGTAAGTTGTTTTTTTTCCTAGAAAGTTGTCCATTGTTATTCCAACTGACAAATATATTGATCTAAAGTTAATAGTATTGTGTTATAAACATCTGTAAGATTTATAATTATGTAACTATTTTCAATTCTGAAAGCGGTTCCTTTTTTTCTCCTTTTTTCTCATAGAAGTGTTGTAGATACAGTTTCATAGAATTGAAATGTGGCTCCTATCAGGTAGGACTTTGTTTACACTGAAGTTTGGAAAATTCATGTCTGATTTTCCCTTCATGTCTGGTAATGACGATATTTCACTCATCTCAAAGATAGAAACTAAAACCTAATGCTCACAGAGCTCACACTGGCTAATGTGTGTGAGAAAGGAAAAAGCAAACATCCTGGTTTTGGAAAGAGGCTCTGAGAATTATTTTAAATTAATGCTTTAGGGAACTGATGTGGTATTACCTTGCTGTGATGGATACACACAGTTAATAAGAAGATGGGCAAATAAAGCATACTCCATGCCCAAAGACTATAAGGCTCTGGTATATGCAGGATTCTGTGATCTTCAGACCACAAAGAAGTATCATTCAGTAACAGTATTCCTCAAATATAGGATCCTCAAAAAATGTAACATCCTCTTGGGCATGATTGTTCCACCTTCTCTTGTTTTTCTATGGACTCATCATAAGTGGGTGATTAAAATTATTATATCAATTGCAAAGAATTACTTAAGTTTTAACATCACATACAGAGGTTAATTTGAGAGAGGCTAGATTTGGTAGACTTATAACCAGCTTTCAAGCATTAAAGCACAGTATCATGAGTTGTACATGATATAAAGAAAAAAAAATAGTTCCTGTTATTACTGAAAACTTGAATAAAAACAATGCTTGGCTTCAAAAGACAAACAAGATATTAGATGAAATTGAAGCCTGGCAAAGAGAATAAACCTGCCCAGCCAATCTTGAGTGGTAGAGAAAGTGAGAGTGATGTTAGAATTCATTTAAGAAGGACCACAGAATAAAACCTTCTATTGTCTTAAAGAATAAAAGATTACAGGAGCCAAAGTACACATGCATAATTAGAGGTGGGCAGGCACAATCTGAAAAGCAAGTGTGAAAGGTGGAGATGTAAAGGTTCAGATATACTAAGTGAATATGATTCTTTAGAACCAAAGGGAGAATAATGACAAGCAAAGAAAGAGGAAGAAAATATGGTCACATAAGGAATTAAGTTTACAGCAGAGGGTAACTGGGGAGACAGGTTGGGAAAGGCACAAAACATCTTTTTTAAGTGAAGATGGCTGATTATTATCTAATTCAGAACAAATATATAAACCTGACTTGTTGCTTATATGGAATAGCTAAAAGCCTTCTCTTCTCACATATTTATATGATTTCTATGTGGAAGGCAGTGAGTTAATATCACTGAGCTGGTGAATTATACAAAGGCTACTCAGCCATGGATCCTGCAATCAACAACTAAAATTTAATGGTTAAGGTTGAACAAAAGCTTTATTTGAGTGATACTTTTAAGAACTAGTCTCTCACAAGCATGTCTCTCAAATGTTGCTGACTTATTTTTATAAAAATTTTTAATTGATTGATTTGTTTGTTTTAAAATTTTCTCATCTGGGTTATATTCCTAATTGGTGACCCTTAACCTTTCTCCTGGCTGAAAGTCCACCATGCCTAACTCATTAGGAGCCTTTTGTTATAGCTTTGCTACAATTCTAATATACTTGTGGAAAAAATGTATGATCATAAATGGTATATGAGATTTACTGTATAGCTAAAAATCATTGGTAGGACACAGGAAAAAGGGATTCTTTCCCAGTAGAGGAATCAGAAAAGTCTCCATGAGGCATAACTTGTGTCTTTAAGATTGAATAGCTTCAGGGCAATTAAAGACAGAAAGAAGGTGTTCAAAGCACAGAGAACACTTCAGCCAAGAGAAGGACACACACAAAAGCCCTGAAGTGAGAGGAGGCACAGCCAGCCATGAGGGTCTGACAGAGGCCCCTGGACCAGAATACAAACACAGAACTCAGTCCATGATGAGGATGCTGGGATAGGCAGGCATCACACCATGCCTGGCCTCTCAGAATGGTGGAAAACAGCCTCCATGTAGCTTCAAACCAATGAGAAGACACTCCCTGGGTTTTAAGGAAGGCTGGTGGCTTATTCATATTTGTGTTCTGAAAATACCATTTAATGTAAAAATGTAATGTAGAAAACAGGAAGGGATTGAGAGTGAACTACTAGAACTACTAGAAAAAGCAAAGCAAATTACATATGCAATTTAATTATTCAAGATTTATTTGAATATGTACCAAGGCCAAGTCATGTGCTAGGTGTTACCAGAGTTATAAAAGAAGGAATGTATTTACACATACATGTGTGTGTATGTGTGTTTATATTAACATATATGTGGATATACACATATACACATACTTAAATATACTTACACAAAGGAAACAACTTACACAATACTTAAAGGAAATAGCTTACATAAAGGAAATCCTTAAAATGATATGTATATTTGTGAGTGAATAACAAAAAGAGTAGTATAGATCACAAAGACTATGAGAATATAGTAAAAGGGAGCATCAGAGTGTGCTAAAATATTTGGCCAATGCTTTATCAAAGAGATGGGATTTAAGAGTGAACTTCAAGAGGTTAGCAAATGTTCCAGTTACCTATTGTTGCATAACAAGCCACTCCAGAACAATATCAATCATTTCTTGTACTCATGATTCTGCAATCTGGGCATGGCTCAATAAAGCTGGTTTATCTTCAGCTGGGGAGGGTCCACTAGGCCTGGAAAATCAACCTCCATAATAGCTTAATCACATGGCGGGCAAGTGGCTGTGCACTGTCAGCTGGGGACACAGATGGGATATTGGACAATAGTCTTGTTCCTTTCCTCATGGACCTCCATACTTGGTTTCTTCATCTTCCCCAGAGTATCTTGGCTTCAGAATAGTCCTGTCACATGGTGACTCAGTCATTCAAGAGCAAGTATCTGAAGTAGTTAGGTGTCTTAAGGTTAACCCAGAAATTTATGTGGCATTATTTCTGTCATATTCTATCAGTTAAACAGTCACAGAGGCCATTTCTAGTTCAAATGGAAGAAACAAATCCCCACCTCTCAATGGAAGGAGCATCAAAGAATTTGCAGCCATCTCTAATCTACCATAAGAGAATGCACACAGATTAGGTGGATATAGAAACTATTCAAGGTCAGGGCACAGGAGATGATTTCCACAATCAGCAATAATAACTGAGATCCAAGGAGTAATTAATATTTGCCAGACACGGTAAAATATGCTTTGTAGGAATTATACAATTTATTCATTACCACCATCTTATGAGGTAAGAATTAGCATACTCATGTCACAGATGGAGAAACTATAGCTTAGACAGAAGAAGGAACTTGTCCACCATCACGGACCTGATAAGGAGCAGAGCCTGTGTTTGAAATGAGAGTCTGACTTAGAGTTTTAATGATTTAGTCACTATGACATGCTGATTGGTTAAAATCGAACAAAAATTTGAAATCTTTTGTGAGATAGGTAAATATTTTCACCTATTAACTACATACTTAAATTGAAATCACTGCATGCGTCAGCATTTGGGGAAGTAATAAGACTCTCTTATCAATGTAGAATTGCCTCTGACAATTTCATTTTTTGATAGTTAGAAGCTTATTGATTTCAATATACAAGTTCATTGAATTGTAAATAGATGTTTATAACCAGCATTGCCATATCAATAATTCCATTATAAGTTCATAGTTTAACTTCATATTTGAATAAAAACAATGAGTTCTTAAGCTTAACTAAATTAGATTTAATGTTAGTATTCATGTGACTCAAACTCTTTTGAATACAAATTACACATGACACAGACAAAAACATTATCTTTTTACTCTTTATCATTGATTATTTCAACACAAATGTGGTAACTTCAGGATAGTTCTCCAGGTAGCCTTAGACTGGCCCAGCTCTCCCCAATTTCTCACTTGTAGTTCTCAAAAATAACTGTAGAATATTCTAAAAATCCCACATCCTGAGATAAGGAAAAACTGGCTAGAAGAGCTCAGGCTCTGTTCTAGTACCCTCTCCCCATGCCCCACTCCCAGATACAGGATTTCTTTCAGTGCTTTAGTCCAGAGTGTCTTATTGCCCCAGGATATAAAACCCGGGGCAGGTTGCTTTTCTGGGTCCTTCAGTTGCAGTGCAAGTGTCACGTGCACAGAGGAGACTCCATCTGCCGTGGGCAGGTTTCCTGAGCCTTGGACTGGCTGGCAATGAATCCTAGGCTCCTGTGTCCCTTGTTACCTATCTGTAAGGAAACTGCTTCATGCAGCTTGTTATGTGTGTAGGTGTTCTGTCTTAACAAACTCAAACAACTTGGTAACCAGCACACAATACTGGTTTATAGTAACCACTAATTTCCTCAGAAGCAGTAAACTTTTAGAATTTTTCAATTTAATTGTGGTAAGAATAGACATGTAAAAACAAAGTGTAACAATAAAAATATGACTAAAATATAATACATGTATAGTGTTTGAATTGTATATTCTTAACATAAAAATATTAATTGTTAGCTAAATGTGACATGGGAGCTAAAAATGTTTCTAATAGCTATCAACTCACTTTTTTGTTGTCTTTATCATTATGGCTTATCTGAGGGACCCTAAGAAATTTAATCCAAAATAGAAGTATATAATTTTAGACTGAGATTTGTATTCTATTCTATTTATTAATACTAAAGCACCTTCTGATTCACTTCAGAGGATAGTAACATTTTGATGGGAAATTCATATAGCATGATTCTTAACTTCACTCTGTATTTTATCTATTTGGTGATATTAATATTTTGTAATAAAATGGCATTTCTAACACTAAGATAAATCATATTTCCAGCTAATCCTCAGAACACTCATTGGAGCCAGCTTTCTGATAAATATAGGCTTTCAATTTCTAAAAGAAAAGAACAGAGAATTTAAGCCATTGAACAAAGATGGTGACTAATACCTGTTCTGTTCTTAGGGCATCAGATAAACTATTCCAAAGGTGAGGAAATGGAACCTTCAGGATGGTTTAGGAAACAACTCTGGTAGGGCAAATTTGAGTCTCTTTCATTTCCTTCAGTCTGCCTGTGAAACACTCACACAAACTCCAATTTGAGGACACACTGCCAAGCATGACCTAGAATCCTCTGGAAGTAAGGGAAATATAGTTTTGGCTAACAGCCATTTAGTTGATTAACATGTTTATTACGTATAGCCGTTGGCCAAAATAAGCTAATTCTCATGTACCTACCTCATCTTTTTAAAGATCCAACATTCAAACTGATATAAAAGTAAAGCACAGTGGTGTGTGTCTGTAGTCCCAGGGACTGGAAAGGCTGAGGTGTAAGGAAGGATAGCTTAAGCCCAGGATTTTGAGGCTGCAGTGAGCTATGATCGCACCACTGCACTACAGCTCCTGTGACAGAACGAGACCCTGTCTTTTTTTTTTTTTTTAAACGGAGTTTTCTTCTGTCGCCCAGCCTGGAGTGCAATGGCGCTATCTCCGCTCACTGCAAGCTCCGCCTCCTGGGTTCAAGCGGTTCTCTTGCCTCAACCTCCCGAGTAGCTGGGAAATTTTTGTATTTTTAGTAGAGATGGGGTTTCCCCATGTTGGCCAGGCTGGTCTTGAACTCCTGACCTTAGGTGATCCACCCACCTCAGCCTCCCAAAGTGCTGAGATTACAGGCATGAGCCACAGTGCCCGGTTAAGAGAGAGAGAGAGAGAAAGAGAGAGAGGAAGAGAAGAGGAGGAGGAGAGGAGAAGAGAAGAGAAATTCCACCATATGAAACCTGTAAGCTCCAATACAAGTAACTCCCACAGATGTGATACTTGTGGGCAGCCATCACTGCAGTGGTCTTGGTACAACTAAAAGCAGCCATAATAAAGACTACAACAAAAAGTAATAACTCAAGTGAGAATAGGGACCTACCCCTAAGTCTTTATGAAGGATTATTGGCGATGGTGTCTATACAGATGTGAGTATAGACACAGTGCTTTTGCAGCTTAATATATCATTGGCGTCAGTGGAGCCTTCAGCATCTGCCACACTGGGTTAACTCAATAGGAAAGGAAGGTAATTTAGAAAGCAGTAGAAATCTCTATATTGTTGCTGTGTATTCTCCCTTTCACCCCCCAAAATCACACAGACTATGAAGTCATCTGTGGCTACCTAGATTCTGCCAAATTCTTCTTTAACTCATTTATTGCTAAAGAGGAGCTAATCTAATTGCAACTCAGATGACTTGGAAAGAGAAGCAAGAGTCATTCTGCATCCAGGAGATGGTAAATAAGAAGATCACAAAGGAGAAATTAAGTGATGAGAAAATAAATGTATACTCATGCAAAACAATGCATAAGAACAATGAATTAGCCAGTCTTTTATGGTATACTAGATGGTACACAGGCTTTGAATTTAACATTATTTATTTTTGTAAAAATCATATGATGTCCTGGACTAGGCATGCAGGAGCATTAGCTTCAGTGAGACAAAACAAGTGAAAGAGCTTCTTTCCCAGGAGATGTTTGTGTTGTTGTTGTTTGCTTAAGTCTGTGTTTATCTCAGAGGCTCCAGCGGGAGAGAGGAGAGCAAGCACGAAAGGGAGAATGATACGTGAGGAATTCCTTGCATTTGAGGAAGATGAGGTGGCCAAAGAGACCTGCGCAAAGAGCAGGTTAGTCACCTTGAATCAAAAACTTCTATTCCAGTCAGGCGTGGTGGCTCACGCCTGGAATTCCAGCACTGTGGGAGGCTGAGGCAGGAGGACCGTCTGAGCCCAGGAGGTGAAGGCTGCAGTGAGCCGTGAGTGTGTGATGCACTCCAGAGCCTGGGCAACAGGGAACAGGGTGAGACCTTGACTAAAAAAATAAAAATAATAAAATAAAAAGCAAGCCCTCTACTCCTAGAAAAACCAAAACATAATAGAAACAAGCTTTTCTTATTTTTTTCTTCCTTCTTTTCCCCCCATATATTGGACTTAAATTTCAAATTCTCTCTACTTTCCTTGATCCCCACAGAGCTTAACACAGCCCCACAGACCCACAGGTGGAAGACTTGCAATGTACACTGAGAAATGAGTAGAGATTTTTGTTTCATGGAAAGTTATCATGTAGGTTTCAATTAAAAAATAATAAGCGGCCGGGCGCGGTGGCTCACGGCTGTAATCCCAGCACTGTGGGAGGCCGAGGCGGGCGGATCATGAGTTCAGGAGATCCAGACCATACTGGCTAACACGGTGAAACCCTGTCTCTACTGAAAATACAAAAAAATTAGCCGGGCGTGGTGACGGGCGCCTGTAGTCCCAGCTACTCGGGAGGCTGAGGCAGGAGAATGGCGTGAACCTGGGAGGCGGAGCTTGCAGTGAGCCGAGATCGCACCACTGCACTCCAGCCTGGGCGACAAAGCGAGACTCCGTCTCAAAAAAAAAAAAAAAATAAGCCTATGTTCCTCATAATCTCATTCAATTATGTCTTACGGTTTCCTTTCATGGAGAAGACATCTTCTGTGGCACCTCTTGGTGTTATGAATTAATGTAATTCACTCTCTGTTAAATATGGTAGCTTCCTTTCAAGTTGAAAATGTCTCTCTAATGGCATATAATTTAGTCTCTCAAAGCCTTTGAAATACCAAAGAGGGGGAAAATGACCCTGTGCCCTGCTATTGAAGAAAATGCACATTATTTGATCAGCCAGAGGAGAGTGCAGCATTTATTTAGTGACCTGTGAACCTCTCTATTATCTGCTTTATTTTAAGGTGGAAAACCCACAGCTTACTTTGGAGTTCTTTATAGCTAGAGTTGGCCTGCCCTAAAGCACTAAAGTTCCTCTGAACTCACTGTCCTTATATGTCAAATGGAATAGACTGCAGGGTTGATTATAAATATGATAATGTATCTGGAATACAGAGAACCATGTAACATGGTGAGCATTTGATAGATTTTTGTGGTTGGCATTATTTCTCTTCTATTAGTTAACTACAATGTTATCAGGGAAATGAAAGAAAGATAATCTTATCTGTATCTCTTTGTTTGTTCTACTCAATAATTTTGTATGTGTGTGTCTGTACATGACACATCCTTCCACCCTACTCTACCACCAGCCTGCACCCCATACGTGTCTCTTGTTAAAAATTAGTATTCAGAGCAAAGTGGACACACTCATTTATCAAGAACCACAGTTCACACTCCAAAATAAATAGAAGAGTAAAGTCTGTAGGGAGAAAGGGAAGAAATGAGGGTTTCAATCCATCTCCCCTGAGCAATAAAATTTCATCTATTAAAAAAAAATATTTACTACACCATGTTGTCAGGAAGATCTAGCTATATTATTTTTCCCATGACATATGCATCAAATCTGGTGAAACTAACATTTTTATATAAAGTAAACATATCAGTAAAGTACACTAAGTATATTGCCATTGGTATTAGTCAAGATCCTTGACCCATTCTTTACCTACTGAAGAAATGTTTTCAAGATAATATTCAACTACTTTCAAGATGTCTGACAAAAATCTATTGAACTAAATTCTCCCAGTTATGTTCATTGAGGTCCTTATCTTAATCTTAGTGCTTTATTATAATTGTATAGCTATAAATCTGACTACAAGTATAGTTTCAGACAGACTATTTCATTTTGGGAAAGCAAATGATAAAATTTATACGATTTTATTTTTAAGTGCTTCTGCTTATAGATTTACAATATATTAGCTTTCCATGAGTTTGTAGAAAACACTTAATTATGTATATAGTTCCCTGAGAAAGTTCGTTGTGATTTTTCGTTCATTTTGGGTAGGTTATATGATTTTTATTTCTCCATGAAATGGACTGGGATCCTCCCACTCAGATGTCCATGATTTATTACTGACTGAAGCAGCTTAGATTGGTAAGTTCACAAGCTGGTTCTCTTTAATATCCTATTGTGCATGCCATATGGGCCTGCTGTTTTCCATGCAATCCAGTTTTTCAAATATTCCCTCACCTATTTTTTTAAAAGATATGCTTCTATTTTAGTAAGCTCTTCATTAACCTCTGATTATTGTTTTTGTGTTTTATTTTCCTTGTTATAAGATATAGAGTAGAAAAATAAAAAGTCTAAATCAATATCCTAGACATTTTCAAGCAGCATCATTAGTTTCATTGATTTATGTTTAGGGACTAGTTTATTTCCTTCCATGAAACTACATCTCTAGAAATACTTTGATAGCATCCATGGAAGTTACCTTCCTACCTTCGTGTTCTAACACAATCAGAAATAACAAATGGTGTTTTCTATTTTCTATGTCTAATGCAAACTACTTTTTGCTTATAGGCTAATGGACACAGTGCTCAGTTCTTGAGTCAAAAGATAATACTCCATGTTCTCACACTCTCATTTGTCATAGTGGCTAGTCTATGTTGCTCACAAGAAAGCTGAATATAGTCTCACAATGCCCCAGCCAAGTTCCATTTCCAGAGCAGTGAATCATTTCTATTCCTTTCACTATTACCTTGAAATATATAATAAATAGAATAGAACAGAATAATATAATATAATACTTCTGAAGCCGTGACCTATATGATACAGTCTGAAATCAGTATCAAATTTAAAGAATTATACCTCCCCAAATACAAGTCTACCCTTTAATTTACATTTCACCAGCAGATGTTTCACAGCCACACATATTAAAAATGGTCTAACTTTTTGATTACCTAATATCCCCACAGTCTGTGGAAGCATCCCATTCTGTTTACAACACTATTCTGTCTACAACACTATTCTGTCTCACCATTGTGCACTCTTGGGCTGTACCTTCTTGCCTAATAACACCCTAAAACATCAAACCCTCTCTTCCCCTGCATACCTGCGGCATGTAGATATTCTAGTTCATCTTTAACTCTTATCAATTATTTCAGGAAAATAAAACTGTTCTCTCTACTCTTTGCACCATCAAAAAATAGGTAAAGTAGTGACATCAGCAAGATGGCATAATAGGACTTTTCAGCACTCCTCTCCGTGCAGAAATATCAATTTGAACAGCTATTCATATACAACAATACCTTCACAGAGCTAAGAAACCAGGTAAGAGATTACAGCACCTGGGTATAGCACAGAAATAAGAAAAGGCACACTGAAGAGGGTAGGAAGGACAGTTGCACATTACACACGTCAACCCTTCTCCAACCTTTGCAGCATAGTACAGAGAGAAATACCTACTTTGCAGGAAAGAGGAGGGAAGTGAGCACCCAATTTTGCTCAGACCATAACACTAGGCTCACACCAGTGAAATCCAGAGCCAGTCAGGCCCTCATGGCCCAGGTTCCTGGTTAGCACTTGTAGACTGAGTGACCAGGCCCCTACAATGCCAGGCCAGAACCTGGATAGCTATTTCTCCAAAGAAGACTTAGGGAACATCACACACCCGGGCCTGTTGGGGGGCGGGGGGCAAGGGGAGGGATAACATTAGGACAAATACCTAAGGCATACAGAACTTAAAACCTAGATGACGGGTTGATGGGTGCAGCAAGCCACCATGGCACATGTATACCTATGTAACAAACCTGCATGTTCTGCACGTGTATTCCAGGACTTAAAGTATAATAAAAAAAAAAAAAAGAAGACTTAGAAATGGCCAACAGGTATATAACAAAATGCTCAACATCACTAATCATCAGGGAAATGCAAATTAAAACCACAATGAGATGTCACCTCACACATGTTGGAATGGCTATTATCAAATTATCAAAAAGACAAAAGATAACAAGTGTTGATGAGGATGTGAAGAAAAGGGACACCTTGTACACTGTTGGTGGAAATGTAAATTAGTATAGCCATTGTGAAAAACAATACAGAGATTCCTCAAAAGATTAAAAATAGAATCACCACATGATCTCACAATACCACTACTTGGTATCTATTCAAAGTAAAAGAAATCAGTATATCAAAGGGATCCTTGCGCCCTGATGTTTATTGCAGCACTATTCACAATATCCAAGATATTGAATCCACTTAAGTGTCCATCAATGAATAAACAGATAAAGAAAATTTGTTATATACCCACAATGGAATATTCAGCCTTACAACACAGCCTCTCTTTCCTTCCCAGTTCTTACACCCTCTATTATTTACAGGACCTCATTCCTAGCCATTTGTCAGCAAATCCCAATTTATCTGTTTGCTGATAAGATTTAAGATGTTAGGGGAAGGGTGTGGTGGCTCATGCCTGTAATCCCAGCACTTTGGGAGGCCGAGGCAGGCAGATCACGAGGTCAGGAGATCGAGACCATCCTGGCTAAAATGGTGAAACCCCGTCTCTACTAAAAATACAAAAAATTAGCCGGGCGTGGTGGTGGGTGCCTGTAGTCCCAGCTACTCGGGAGGCTGAGGCAGGAGAATGGCGTGAACCCGGGAGGCGGAGCTTGCAGTGAGCCGAGATCGCACCACCGCACTCCAGCCTGGGCGACAGAGCAAGACTCCATTGTAAAAAAAAAAGAAAAAAAAAAAAGATTTAAGATGTTACCATCCCAACATAATATGAAACTCTTCAAGTTCATGGAGACCCCTTCAGGACCCAAAGATGTTCATTTTTGATGGTGGGATATTAGAAATCATAGGTATGAAGGGAATATGGAATTTCAAAGCTGGTCTGTTTCACGACCCTCTTTTGATGCATTAGAAAAATTAAGATCCAGAGAGAGGAAGAGGCTTGATCAGATCCACGCAATAAGTCAGTGACTGACCAAGGCCACTACACATGTCAGATCCAAGGGCTCCTTGCCCATTCAGATCATAACTTATAGATGCCCATGCAGTCAGCTTGAAAGTTAACCTTGACCCCAGAGGTCTTTGTGATGCTTGGCAAACATACTGGCTTGCCCTTTAAGCTGAGGGGATAGGAAGCAGGTGTCAGTTTTGTTAATATTGTGAGGGATCCCAAAGGTTATATGAACCAATTCCATAATATAACAACTTTCTGAGAGGAAGTGGTAGGAGAAAGAAAGTGAGGAAGGTTAAAGATACTTGTTCCTAAATTTGTATTTAAAACCAGTGAATTTCAAATCTGGGCTATGACTCAGAAACACCTGTAACTATATTCACAAACTAGGGTAACTAGGGGAATTACTTTAAGGTGGGTTATAAACATAAAAGCTAAAACTATAAAGTCTCTAGAAGAAAACACAGGACAAAATCTTTGCCATCTGGGGTTGGCAAAGATTTCTTAATAGGATGCAGAAACAGACAGCTCTATAAAAAAAGAGAAAACTTAGACTTAATTGTACTTATCCAAAACACTATTAGGAACGTCAACTGGCAAGCTACAGAGGAGGAGAACATATTTGCAAAACATACATTTGACAAAGGACATATCCAAGATGTACAGTGAACTCATAAAACTCGAAAATATAAAGAACAGTCTAACTGAAACATGAACAAAAGACTTGAGGAGACGTCTCACAAAAGAAGGTTGCCCAGTAAGCACATGACCAGGTGCTCAACATCATTAAATATCAGGAAAATGCAACCAAATTCTCTTATATAATTAGTGGGAGTGTAAGGAAAATAGCACAGCCATTTTGGACAAAGGCTTGGCAGTTTCTTGTTTAACAGCAAACAAATAAATAAAAAACTACCCTAAAATCCAGCAGTTCCACACCTAGGTATTTGTCTAAGAGAAATGAAAACACATGTCCTCAAAAAGACTTGCACAGAAACGTTTGGGTTTTTGTTAGTTTTTTATTAATTGAAAAATAAATGTAAGGAATAGAAGTCTCTCAATTTATTCCATTGACATTTTATCCCATAAATCTAATCTTTTTTTTTTTTTTTGAGACAGAGTCTCTCTCTGTCACCCAGGCTGGAGTGCAGTGGCTCGATCTTGGCTCACTGCAAGCTCCGCCTCCCGGGTTGACACCATTCTCCTGCCCTTAGCCTTCCCAGTAGCTGGGACTACAGGCGCCTGCCACCACACCTGGCTAATTTTGGGTTTTTTGTTTTGTTTGTTTTTTTTAAAGTCTTAGGGTACATGTGCACAACGTGCAGGTTAGTTACATATGTATACATGTGCCATGCTGGTGTGCTGCACCCATTAACTCGTCATTTAGCATTAGGTATATCTCCTAATGCTATCCCTCCCCGCTCCCCCCACCCCACAACAGTCCCCAGAGTGTGATGTTCCCCTTCCTGCGTCCATGTGTTCTCATTGTTCAATTCCCATCTATGAGTGAGAACATGCGGTTTTTGGTTTTTTGTCCTTGCGATAGTTTACTGAGAGTGATGATTTCCAATTTCATCCATGTCCCTACAAAGGACATGAACTCATCATTTTTTATGGCTGCATAGTATTCCACGGTGTATAAGTGCCACATTTTCTTAATCCAGTCTATCATTGTTGGACATTTGGGTTCGTTCCAAGTCTTTGCTATTGTGAATAGTGCCGCAATAAACATACGTGTGCATGTGTCTTTATAGCAGCATGATTTCTAGTCCTTTGGGTATATACCCAGTAATGGGATGGCTGGGTCAAATGATATTTCTAGTTCTAGATCCCTGAGGAATCGCCACACTGACTTCCACAATGGTTGAACTAGTTTACAGTCCCACCAACAGTGTCAAAGTGTTCCTATTTCTCCACATCCTCTCCAGCACCTGTTGTTTCCTGACTTTTTAATGATTGCCATTCTAACTGGTGTGAGATGGTATCTCACTGTGGTTTTGATTTGCATTTCTCTGATGGCCAGTGATCATGAGCATTTTTTCATGTGTTTTTTGGCTGCATAAATGTCTTCTTTTGAGAAGTGTCTGTTCATATCCTTTGCCCACTTTTTGATGGGGTTGTTTGTTTTTTTTTGTAAATTTGTTTGAGTTCATTGTAGATTCTGGATATTAGCCCATTGTCAGATGAGTAGGTTGCAAAAATTTTCTCCCATTTTGTAGGTTGCCTGTTCACTCTGATGGTAGTTTCTTTTGCTGTGCAGAAGCTCTTTAGTTTAATTAGATCCCATTTGTCAATTTTGTCTTTTGTTGCCATTGCTTTTGGTGTTTTAGACATGAAGTCCTTGCCCATGCCTATGTCCTGAATGGTATTGCCTAGGTTTTCTTCTAGGGTTTTCATGGTTTTAGGTCTAACGTTTAAGTCTTTAATCCATCTTGAATTAATTTTTGTATAAGGTGTAAGGAAGGGATCCAGTTTCAGCTTTCTCCATATGGCTAGCCAGTTTTCCCAGCACCATTTATTAAATAGGGAATCCTTTCCCCATTGCTTGTTTTTCTCAGGTTTGTCAAAGATCAGATAGTTGTAGATATGTGGCATTATTTCTGAGGGCTCTGTTCTGTTGCATTGATCTATATCTCTGTTTTGGTACTAGTACCATGCTGTTTTGGTTACTGTAGCCTTGTAGTATAGTTTGAAGTCAGGTAGTGTGATGCCTCCAGCTTTGTTCTTTTGGCTTAGGATTGACTTGGTGATGCGGGCTCTTTTTTGGTTCCATATGAACTTTAAAGTGGTTTTTTCCAATTCTGTGAAGAAAGTCATTGGTAGCTTGATGGGGATGGCATTGAATCTATAAATTACCTTGGGCAGTATGGCCATTTTCACAATATTGATTCTTCCTACCCATGAGTTTTTGTATTTTTAGTAGAGACGGGGTTTGACTGTGTTAGTCAGGATGGTCTCGATCTCCTGACCTCCTAATCCGCCCGTCTCGGCCTCCCAAAGTGCTGGGATTACAGGCGTGAGCCACCACGCCTGGCCCCATAAATCTAATCTTTTAAAAATTAACTATCAGTGAATACTTTATCACAAGAACTAGCAGATAAAATATGAATTAATGAGTAGCAAATTAATGTTAATATTAATCTAGAAGTAGTTGATCATACTAAGATGCTTATTCTTTTTCTGGACATATGTTTTTATTAATATAATTTAATGTTATATACATATAACACAAATATATAATATAGTTATGCCATCAAATATATAATATAGTGATGCCATCAGATTTGTTTTGCTCCAAAATTAAATATGTCAATAATGAAAATGGATTTGCAGAAATTCTAATTCCACAGTTTATCCCTGAATTTCAGCTCTTGTGTAGGATCAGATTTTTACTGTATTATTTTAATTATATGTACCTAAAATGGAACATGGGACTTAACAGAATACGCAGGAAGAGGTTATCAAAAATCAGAGACAAGACCCTAAACTGAACTCAAGGACTCCTGGCTGTGCTGGGGCTCAACAGATGGCTCTAGGAGCCACTCCAGACCATCAAGATAAGGGTGGAACCAGCCCAGTGAGACACAACCGGCATTAATGATGAGCTCAGGGAGGAAGCCTGTTGATGCCCAGCAAGGTATGCAGAATTAGAAAAGATAAGGTACTGCCGTTGATCACTTCCCAAAGAGTGCAACAGATAACGCAGAAGACCTGAGGCAACACCAAAGGCTACACAGTAGCCATTTAAAATTAAGTAGATGAGTTGCTTTGGCTTCAGTTTATTGGTCAACAAGCTGGGATAATTATATTAATATTTTCTGTGCCAAAAACAAATGGTTGTCATAAAGATGAAATAACCCAATGAATTTGAAATTTTTAATATTTTTTATGAAATTGATAATAATAGGAAGAATAAGAATAAATGGGACTGCCTAACAAAGAAGAGTAATTAAGCTAGAAAGCAAGGAAGAGATTCTGTGTAAAGCTATGAATTATTCTTTATGCATTGAATACCCATGATTTTGTACTTATCTCAAGATTATTTTAGGAATCACTGTCTCTTAGGGTGTATTCTCATGAGCAAGGGTATTTAGAAGTAGGAATATGATATTTTATCTTCACATACAATCTATAGCCCTTGAAAAAATATGTTAAAGGATTTTGTTTCTTTCTAATGAAGAGTAGACTAATGACTCTGAAGTAGGTTTGTGGCATGATGAAAGAGGGAATACAAATCTTTAAGATGAGCAATGTAAAAAACACAAGAGTAAATAATGACTAGTTTTGTGTAAGAAGAAAAAAAGAGAGATTAATAATTTACTTCATTTTGTTTGGTTTAATAAGAAAAATATCAAAACATCACATCAAAGTAGTCGTTTCAAATCCAACTTCACTTCAAGCACTGATAATAATTTATAGGCCAGAGGAAGAGTTATGAACTGCATGGATTATTTAAAAGGCACAATATTTTCTCTTTGCTTTCCTACTCAAAAACAAGGACAGTTTTCAAAGAGAAGAGAGAAAGAGTTGTAGAAAATGCTATAACAAGACAAATTGTAAAACAAAAACAAAACAAGTTCTACTCAGTTATTAAATAAAATTTAAACCAACCAAAAAAATATTTAAAATGACCTAACTCCCCACCCTCCACCACTGGTTTTATAAAATTATATAGCCTACATTTCTTTGACAGTCCATCAAATGAATAAAAATATGCCTCATTTTAGCAGAAGAAAATTCTAAAGCAGTACATAATGGCATTTCACTGCATGAATTAAGTAGGATTATAAAGTCTTTACACTTTAGGAAAAGCCCTTAAACACGTGGGATTCCCTCAGTTAACTGGAAAACTAATCTCAGGGTCTATGCATGAAATCACCTTACTAATCTCAGCTGGCCCTTTCTCATTGTTCCTAGACCAAAAATATTTAAATGTGCCTTGTTTTACAATCAAGTTTTGGCTCTGCTTCTGCTGGGTTATTTGCTCCCAGCTTAGCTGCTGCTGTTCTCTTGCCGCAGTAATAATGCTTGTAAAATTTGTAGAAAGAAAACAGGACCACAATTTATAAGATTTAGTTGATAATTTCTATCTACTAGTAAGGCTGTATGTTGTAGCAGAAAGAGTGAATTTAAATTATGGTTAGACTATTTATTATCTGCATGAACTTGGGAATTTACTTAAATTCTCTGAACTTCATTTCCACATCTGAGAGTTGCTGTAAGAATTAGAAACAGTATGTTCAAATTGTCTTATGTAATGCCTGGTGCATTTTAGGTATAAAATAAATGGTTTCATTATATTTTATTGTATTTCTACAATTAAGTTAAAAACTCACAGTTTGGAACTATTACGTCTAATTAAAATTATGAAATCTTCAAACTTTCTAATAGAGCACACTAAAATATTTTCACATTCATCATCACTATTGCTTCTCACAAAACAACCTACAAGGCAGACAAGATGGGTGTTATTTAATTAACTTATTTATGTTTAGAATTGTTGTTAAAAATTTCAACTTTTATTTTAGATTTAGAGGGCATATGTGCAGCTTTGTTACACGGGTATATTTCATGATACGGAGGTATCGGATATGAATGATACCATCACACATAGAATGAACATAGTACCCAACAGTTAGCGTTTCAACCCTTGCTTCCCTTCCTCCCTTCCCCATCTAGTAGTCCCCAGTGTCTACTGTCACCATCTTTATGTCCAAAAGTACCCAAAGTTTAGCTCCCACTTATAAGTGCGAACATGCAGTATTTGGTTTTCTGTTTCTGAGTTATTTTGCTTAGAATAATGGCCTCCAGCTGCATTCACGTTGCTGCAAAGTACATGATTTAATTCTTTTTAATGGCTGCATAGTATTCCACAGTGTATATATACCACATTTTATTTATCCAATTCATTGTTGATGGATACCTAGGTTAATTCCATGTCTTTGCTATTGTGAATAGTGATGTGATGAACATATAAGTGCATGTCATTTTGATAAAATTATTTATTTTCTTTTGGATATAACCTAGTAATGGGATTGCTGGGTTGACTTATAACTCTATTTTAACTTCTCTGAGAAATCTCTAAACTGCTTTCCATAGTGGCCAAACCAATTTACATTCCCATCCCTCTTCTCTGCAGCCTCCCCAGCATCTGTCCTTTTGTTGACTTTTTAATAATTGCCATTCTGGCTGGTGTGAGATGGTACTGCATTATGGTTTTGATTTGCATTTCTCTGATGACTAATAATGTTGAGCATTTGTTCATGTTTGTTGGTTGCATGTTTGCCTTCTTTTGAGAAGTGTCTGTGTCCTTTGCCTACTTGTTATTGGGTTGTTTGTTGTTTACTTATTTAATTGTTTAAGTCTTTATAAATTCTGCATATTAGACCTATTTGGCTCTTTTTTGGTTCCATATGAATGTTAGAATAGTTTTTTCTAATTCTGTGAAAAATGATGTTGGTAGTCTGATAGGAATACCATTGAATCTGTAGATTACTTTGGGTAGTATGGCCATTTTAATGATATTGATTCTTCCAATCCATAAGCATGGAATGTTTTTCCTTTTGTTTGTATAATTTATGATTTCTTGTGTTGCTCTTATAAATGGGAATACACTCTTGATTTCGCTCTCAGCTTGAACATTATTGGTGTATAAAAATGCTGTGGATTTTTACAACTTGACTTTGTATCCTGAAACTTTACTGAAGTCATTTATCAGTTCCAGGAATGTTTTGGTAGAGTATTTATCATCATATCATCAGTGAAGAGAGACAGTGTGACTTCCTCTTTTCCTATTTGGATGCCTTATATTTCTTTCTCTTGCCTGATTGCTCTGCATGGATTTCCAGTATTATGTTAAATAGGAGTGGTGAAAGTGAGCATCCTTGTCTTGTTCTAGTTCTCAAGAGGAATGTTCCCAGCTTTTGCCTGTTCAGTGTGATGTTGTTATTTCATTTTAAGAATAAGGAAACGAGGATTCAATGAGTTGTTCAAATAGCTGGTATATAGTGGATCAAGGAAGTAAATCTATATGTATGGCATTGAGCTTACTGTATTATGTTGCTGGGAATAGGAGAAAGCTAAGGGTTTTATGGTCTTCTCCCCTAAAATTGTCCTCATGTTAGTTGATGGCAACTCTGTCCTTTCATGTAGCCAAGGTCAAAACTTTTGGAGTTTTTATTCTTCTCTATCATACTACCTTATCTCACATTATCTCAATCAATAATTTTGGGGGGGTTTTCTTCACAATATATTCAGATTTGTACTAATTCTTACTACCAACACTGGTCATCTTTCTCCTGAATAACTCTCACATTTCTACTACCCTATACCCTCAACCACAGTCAATTATCAACACAGCAGCCAGAATGACTCCTTGATAATATAAGATGATGTAACTCTTCTCTCAAAATCCTCTGATGACTTTCCATTTGCCTCAGAGTAAACAGCAAAGTCTTTATAACAGTCCACAAGACTACATGTCCTGACTCCAGATAATTATTTGCTCTCCCTCTCATGTTCTCCACTACAGTCCCACACCAATTGAACTTACCCTGAGAGCTCACATGAGGCACTCCTGGGATACACTTTCCCCAAACAGTATCATGGTCAATTTCCTTACCTTCTTCAAGTCTTTGCTAAAATGTCACCCCTCAATGAGGCTTATCCCCAACCTCCCAATTTAACATTAGAAATTATCTCCCAGTACTTCAGATCTTCTTACCCTGATCTATTAATCTTTCTTTCCATCATATCTTTTTTCTTCTAATACTCTGTATAATTTGTTTATTAATTGAGTCCATTACATTCTTGCTCCCCCTGCCATTAAAATTTAGGTTCCATGAGGTTAAGGAATTTTTGCCTAACAAGTGCAAACAGCATAGACAAGTGCCTATCACATAAATATGTGTGGTCTAAATGAATCCTGCCTTCTGCCTGCCATCTCACTTTAGAACAAAACCTTGACCACTTCCTCCCTAAACACACCACATGTACACATATACATGCACATACACATGCACATATACATACAAATGCACATGCACACACACACATGCATATACACATACACATATGCATACACATACTCACATGCATACACATACACACATGCACACTCACACACAAATGCACACACACATCCACATGCACATGTTTGATTGCTTTTAACAGATCTACTCTTCCTGGCCAGTACACTATGGCTCAGTGTTTCTCAAAATATTGTCCATGTATCATGAGAATGAAATTTACAAAGGATTGTTGATTAATAGCATAGATCCCGAGCTCTCTCCTAGAAATGCAAAGTTAGAATTTCTGGGGCTGGGTCATATTAGTAGGATCCCTTTGCAGACTAGAATTGAAGAAAATTGGCTAGTCTTTTCTTTTTTCCCCTTTTTCTTTCCTCCGTCTGAGCTGTAGTTTTCCTTGAAAAAAGAAAAAAAATCTGTGAAAACAAACATCCCCTAAAGGGCCAGTAATTGAAACAGGGGAATGTGTTCTCACCTTCTGTAGGCCACTCTGGAAAAGAAAAAGCACTGATATGAGTCAGTGTCAAGATGTTAAAGTTGAAATATTTTGTTTCATGACAGAGGTTAAAAATGCAGCCACGTCACATGGCCTTTTAAAGTAATTTGTTTGCATTTCTCTTGTTTTCTGTCCTACTTGTTTGGAGTAACTCTGTCTCATGGAACAGATAGCGTTATCCGACCTCCTCTATCCCTCCCTATTGTCATAATCACCGAGGAAAACCTACAAGGGGATTTTTAGGCTAGCTCTGCTCTAGACATTGGGAATAAGCCTTCTCTTTGCTTGGCATTGATACTCCTCACTTCATCTCACTACTATCCTGGTGAGACATGATAATATGATTAGGAGCTTGTCCTGGGTGAAAGGAACCAAAGATTAACTTAGTTTTAGACCAGATGCATACTTGTGGTCTGATCTAGCTTACCTGTTCTGGTGGTGCCATATAGGAAAAGAGGTCTTTAGCTCACACCAATGGAAGAGCTTTAGAGGGTCCAAGAATTCCCTAAAATTATTTGCAAAATGCATTTGTGGTATTCAATATTTTTATAGAAATAAAGTACTAAACTCTCCTTAAATTCTCAAAAGTTTCTGAGCATCAAAGGAGATTAAAAGCCTCTTCCCTTAGGATTCAAGGTTTCATTAGAATTAATGTCCTCATAGAAAATTCTCTTTGTATAAACACATAAGTAAATTATCTGTTTACATTTGCCTTGCAATAGTGTGGTACCAAATATATTTAATTCTAATTCTGATCATTGTTAACATCCATCACTACTCTAAGAAAACATGCATGCTTTTAAACATTTTTTAGGAGGAGGGTCTCTCTATGTTATCCAGACTGGCTTAGAATTCCTAGGCTCAAGGGCTTCTCCTACTTCAGCTTCCAAAGTATCTGGGACTATAGACTTGAGCCACCATGTCCTGCAATGCATACATTTTAACTTGTTCTTTCTGTGACTTACTCCTAAGGTATGAACAACCAGAGAATCCCAATGTCTTTGAACAGGGATTGAGCTATGCCCATATTGAGCAATGCTTTGGTTTGGATCCCAGAATCTATCATCAAATCTTCAAACAGCATCTATCCTAGAAATGGTCTTTTAAACTTAATTCAGTAATGAGAAAACATGAGACATAATTTTTCAAAATCAAAATCTAAAATATATACATCCACACTTCAATTCTTAAAGGAAATTTGAGTATTTTACTTCATATTCGTTTATTGTTAGGACATAAGATTTAAAGTATTCTGGGATTTATATTAGAATTAAAATATTTTCATTTGAACAGGAATTTGCAATTGACTTCATTTTCCTCTTGTTTTAATTTAAAGTCAAATACATTTTCATATTTGAACATTTAGAATAAATCCAATAACAAATTATCATTTTTCTTTTTTGTTTCATTTATTGGGAAATGTTTTTTAAGCTCCTATATTGTTCAAGATATGGTGTGGGTTATTTAGAAATATTAAAAAATGTGAAGATGTATATAATCTCAGTCTGGCACTCCATAGGCTTATAATCTTAAAAGACTGATGAGATGCACACACCTATAGCTACAGAGCAAAGCACTAAAGGGTGTACATATGTTATAGATAGTAAGTCATACGGGAGTTCAGCTGAGACAGTACTCTGTGTTGGGGTGTGTTAAAGAAATGTACCACCAATTATTTACATGAAAGACAAATGTTAGCCTATTATAATCATAGAGTTCAATATTCAATTTTATCATTCAGTATTGATCAGAATCATTTTAAAAATATGGGTAAATTCAAAATATACTTTCAGAATGCATTATGTATACCATAGCAAATAGACGCTAAAGGTTTTCAGTAATGATTCAGTCAATTAATCCACTCATAGAGTTGAAACACCAGCCCTCTGCACAACTGAGAAATCAATGCTGAGAAATGAATGAGGGACGAAGGCCAATAATTTGACATAGATCGGCTCAAATGGTTCAGTGTCCACTCATAAAGAAATAGTTCCAGGAAAAAAGAAGAAAGTTTCAAATGAGTTTAACACAAAGGCAAATACTTACAACTTGTATTTCTTAGTCAGTATCTGCCATGATGACAAAAATTTCAGAGTCCTTGGAGTCTCCTCCAAAATGTTGATCATGAACTTTGGGCATGAGATAGTGGACTGAATAGCTTCTTCATTTATTAGCCCCAAACTATTGAATATTAGATAATTCATCTCTGTCTCTAACTCTTATCTCTGTGTGTGTATGTATACATATATAATATATACTTTTATATAGTGTGTATATATTACATATATATGTTCTCAATTTCTTTGAAAAAGTAAGACATATAACTTTATATTTACCATTTAATAGTCACAGTTTACCTTGAGGTTCCAAAAGGACTATGCTTATTAAGCTTATTCTACCTGAAAGATAAACAGTGTTAAATATTATTTTACTCAATGTAAAATTCAGGTACTCAAATTTCCCCCATGTGTTTATCTGATACAACATTATCTATTAACTTTTTGAGATTAGGAACCATGATAAAATATTGCATATTTCCATGGACAACTGATTAACTACTTTGTTTTTCATTGATGAACACTTTTAGAGAGCAAGATTTTCTGATGTATCCTTTCTTTAGCATGACTAAATTTTACACTGATTCACAGAAAAGAATAGGACACTTTCTTTTGTTGAGAATTGTTTAAGCCCCCAAATCTGAAAGGAATATCAAATATCACACTTTCAACCAAGACTGTCATAGTCATGAGCATTGTGAGTCAGGAGCTCTGGGAAATCCATTATTATGCAAATTACTCAGTCTTCTTCAATTCCATAAAGGTTAATCTCTTGGTTCAGAAATTTAAATTCCATGAGAAGTCTACTGAAGAATATTGAACAAAAGTACATCTTATTTTTCTGATAAGTTATTGTAGTTTTTTAGATCTCCGATTTGGGGGGAATAGAACAAACATTTTTATTTGGAAAGTGTGCAACCACATAATAAAATTTTAATCAACTGTAACATAAAAACAGCAAAACATTAAATTCTAAATAAGTAGAAAGTATTCACTTATTCCAGCATAAAAATGTCTTCACCTCAAAACAATTCTAGGGATCAGTAATTCTGTATAGCAACATTCTTGAGAACAATCTATAATCAGTAAAATGTACATTTTAATCTTTATAAATATTTACAAATCTTAAAGTTATCAATTAAATAAGATAACAGTACTTCCAAACATATTTTTTGAATATAGTTATTTTTCTGTCTATATGCTCTGTATCTAAACACTTAGCAATTGTTTCATAACAAGTAAGAAAAGATAACACAACTCATCAGAAAACAAATATTCTGACAATAATGTACTTAGTGGTACTTGACACATTTTAGCCAGCTCTTAAATGCTCTTTCTGAGCATTAAATCAATACAAGAGAGCCAGTCATCAGGCAACCATAACGTTGTCCCTTTAAATGTCCAGCATTCTGTTGGTAAAGAATAATCAACCATTATGCTATTATAACTCTATCTATACTATATGGTGTTTGCTAAACATTTTAAGGGAAGTTTCAAAAGACTCACTGTTGCTGGTTCTCAGTAATGGAAATATAATGCTCCCCGGTCAGCCTTTCTGGCCACCCTCCTTCCCTGGCTTCCAGTGCCTGACCCATCTTCTTATCGTGCTCATACTGATCTCTTCAGTAGCACTGATTAGAACCTATAGGAATCCTAAGTTCCTTTATTCCATGGAGTGAAGTCCTTTACCCACTATCACATAATGAATTATTGATGTTAAAAGCACACGGAATAAAATATTTTATTTTATGAACTAATAACAAAATTCCAGAACATTTTTTTTAGTGTCCTTCAGAACCTCTTGATCCTATAAGACTTTACCTCAGTTTTATTGAGAGCTTATAACTTGCCAGGAAATGAGTTAGGGGTGTATAGTCATTTAATCCTCATCAGAAACTTTTAAGATAAGAGACAATATTGATGTAACTGAAGGTTAAGAAAGCTAAGTACCTTGCCCAAAGTCACTAGCAAATCAGAGGTGCAATTTGAACACAAGCAGTGTGACATCAGAGCCTATGAATTTAAGTACCTATACTATATTCCTTCTCATAGGTAGAAGGAAAGATTCTGTGACTTATAAATTGGTTAGTACTGCACACGATAGCCCTGGCAGTAGATTAACAGTGTTCACTGGTATTTAGAATGCATTTTAGTAATTTCTATGTTCTGTGAAGCCCTATGGTTTAATTTCTTGGTGGACTATATGAAGTCCACCTCTCTGTGGGACCATCTATCTGCCCTACTCTACCCTACCTGTCTCAAGGCTGGGCCATGAAAAGATGTGATGAATGAAAGATGAGCAGAAGTGATATGTGTCACTTCTAGACAGAGGCTTTAAGAGTCTGTGGGTGCTGTGCATGGTGCATGCTCAATTCAATCTTTGCAACAGCAACATACATGACGCCACATGTGGCTTCTCTGTCCAACTGGCTCCCAGAGTCAGGTCAAGAGCAGTGACACAGAGCCGAGGCTGCAGCTAACCCACAATGGGTGGGAAATAAGTTTTATTTGTTTTAAGCTACTAAGATGTATTGATTATTACCTAGCTTATCCTGGTTAATTTTTTACCATATTTTTTTTTACCCTAGACCCTGTCTTTCACAGAACACCTATTAATATCTAATGAGATACTAGTTTAACACAGAAGACGGCTGGAGAAACTCTTCCCCCATACAATATTATCGAAAGATGAAAACAGAATTATTTTGGAGACAATGAGAAAGCCTTGCTCTTGTCACAGCGTGACTAAAGGCTAAGGGAAAAAATGCTTAAAACTGACAGTTCTTTTTATTATGTTCTCCCCAGCAACAACTTCACAAAAGTACTTGTGCCTGATACAGCTGTCCCCCAAGATTCTGTTTCACTCAAATCTATTAATTAGTTCATTCAATAATTATTTTCTAAATGCTTGCTAGGTGCTGCTGGTCGGTATCAGGTGCCTACCCCCAACCCAACATATGGCTGTGTCCTTAAAGTGCCCAGTGATGATGTAGAAAACTCTGACTTCCCAATCTGACTGATAGAAGGTTTGAATATGTTATTAATCTTGTTGTAAAAATCTCATGATGTTTTTGAGATGTCAGTTTGGCTAGGATAGAGTTCCCAGTTAGTCAATGGAATATTTGTCTGAGTGGGTGTGCTGTGAAGGGATGTTGCAGATGTAGGAGTCCCTAGTCAGTTGACTCTAAGCAAGGGAGATTATCTGGATCTCCTCTGGATGGGCCTAACTTAATCAGTTGGAAGTCTTGAAAAGCTGAGGTTTCCCTAACAGAAAAAATTCCACTGTGGCTTTTGTCCGTTGGCCAAATGTTACATGTTGTTCTGCAACTTCTTTCAATCAAAATAATATTTTGTGAAAATGCATGCATATTGATATAGATAATTTTAGTTTAATTTTATCCTTTTGATGATCTCCCATTATATGCACATATCACAAATAATTTACTCTCCCGTGTACAGACATTTATGTTTTTTCAATAATATCGCCTTCACATAAAAAGCTGCCATTCTTATGCATATCTCCACATGAGCTATCTCTATCTATTCCATTCTTATGCATATCGCCACACAAACATGTGCAAGAGATGCTTTAAAGTACACATCTAGCGGTAGAAACAGAGTACCACGTGGTGAAAGTTTCTGCAGCTTTACCAGCTATCACCAGGACACTCTACAAGATTATTCACAAGTTTTAAGTACCACCAGCAGCGTACAAGTGGTACCCTTATTCCAGACCCTCAACCACACAGCATTTTCAGGCCTTGTCATCTTGTTCAAGTTGATGGGCCTGAAATAAAATCTCATTTTCATTTTCTTTCTTTCCAATGGAGTTGAACATCTTATTTTTATTAGATATTTGGTTTTCTTCTTCTGCCAACTACCTGCTCATTTCCTTTCTATGCTTATCTATTGAGTATTTTGTACTTTTCTTACTGATTTTAAAAATTCTTAATATATTCTGAATAATTTATTTTCAATTATGATAACTTGATATATTTGCTTCTGAATCTCAACATTTTTTCTACGTGTTAAAAGTAATATTTTTGTAGACATTTCTAATTTTAATGTATTCAAAATTATCACTGGAATTTTTTACAGTTTGCTGCTTGATGCCTACTCAGCCTGGTCCTCTAGGTTCCCACCAGTGCTGTGATCCCTACATGTCATTTCAATTTCAACACATGTCTGTTGGTTACAATTGGCCAGAGACATTCTCTGCTGCTTTCAAACTAACTGATGTAACCTTAAAATCATATTATGACTTTATCTAAATGGAAACTAAATTTTAGGCAGAAAGATCAATGCACAATAACACAAAATGTCTTGTTCCCTGAGCAAATTTCTTATCACCTCTTGAAAATTTGAGATCAGATAGTAGACATAACACATGGGTGAGGCTCACAGTGTATTTATACTTCTGTTTTATATAAGCTCATACACAACCATAAAAGACATCCATGTGCATACAGAGTATTTGAAAAAAAATCAATTTAGATTGTTAAATGTAGTGTGGAGAGGTTTTCACGTTGCTTCCCATTAACATGGAACTTTCTGCAAGTTTCTGTGCATCCCTGCCTTTTGTAAAGTTGACTTTAACTAAGGAAACCAAGTATGATTAAAAGAGAATAGGATAGAGGGAGGAGCCAAGATGGCCGAATAGGAACAGATCCGGTCTACAGCTCCCAGCCTGAGCGATGCAGAAGACGGAGATTTCTGCATTTCCATCTGAGGTACGGGGTTCATCTCACTAGGGTGTGCCAGACAGTGGGGGCAGGTCAGTGGGTGCGCACACCGTGCGCGAGCTGAAGCAGGGCGAGGCATTGCCTCACTTGGGAAGCGCAAGGGATCAGGGAGTGCCCTTTCCGAGTCAAAGAAAGGGGTGATGGACGGCACCTGGAAAATCGGGTCACTCCCACCCGAATACTGCGCTTTTCCGACAGGCTTAAAAAACAGCACACCACGAGATTATATCTCGCACCTGGCTTAGAGGGTCCTACGCCCACGGAGTCTCGCTGATTGCTAGCACAGCAGTCTGAGATCAAACTGCAAGGCGGCAGCCAGGCTTGGGGAGGGGCGCCCGCCATTGCCCAGGCTTGATTAGGTAAACAAAGCAGCCGGGAAGCTCCAACTCGGCAGAGCCCACCACAGCTCAAGGAGGCCTGCCTGCCTCTGTAGGCTCCACCTCTGGGGGCAGGGCACAGACAAACAAAAAGACAGCAGTAACCTCTGCAGACTTAAATGTCCCTGTCTGACAGCTTTGAAGAGAGCAGTGGTTCTCCCAGCACGCAGCTGGAGATCTGAGAACGGGCAGACTGCCTCCTCAAGTGGGTCCCTGACCCCTGACCCCTGAGCAGCCTAACTGGGAGGCACCCCCCAAGCAGGGGCACACTGACACCTCACAAAGGTCAGTGTGAATAACAGGCAGGGTATTCAAACAGACCTGCAGCTGAGGGTTGTCTCTGTTTGTTAGAAGGAAAACTAACAAACAGAAAGGACATCCACACCAAAAACCCATCTGTACATCACCATCATCAAAGACCAAAAGTAGATAAAACCACAAAGATGGGGAAAAAACAGAACAGAAAAACTGGAAACTCTAAAAAGCAGAGCGCCTCTCCTCCTCCAAAGGAACGCAGTTCCTCACCAGCAATGGAACAAAGCTGGATGGAGAATGACTTTGACGAGCTGAGAGAAGAAGGCTTCAGACGATCAAATTACTCTGAGCTACGGGAGGACATTCAAACCAAAGGCAAAGAAGTTGAAAACTTTGAAAAAAATTTAGAAGAATATATAACTAGAATAACCAATACAGAGAAGTGCTTAAAGGAGCTGATGGAGCTGAAAACCAAGGCTTGAGAACTACGTGAAGAATGCAGAAGCCTCAGGAGCCGATGCGATCAACTGGAAAAAAGGGTATCGGCGATGGAAGATGAAATGAATGAAATGAAGCGAGAAGGGAAGTTTAGAGAAAAAAGAATAAAAAGAAATGAGCAAAGCCTCCAAGAAATATGGGACTATGTGAAAAGACCAAATCTACGTCTGATTGGTGTACCTGAAAGTGATGGGGAGAATGGAACCAAGTTGGAAAACACTCTGCAGGATATTATCCAGGAGAACTTCCCCAATCTAGCAAGGCAGGCCAACGTTCAGATTCAGGAAATACAGAGAACGCCACAAAGATACTCCTCGAGAAGAGCAACTCCAAGACACATAATTGTCAGATTCACCAAAGTTGAAATGAAGGAAAAAATGTTAAGGGCAGCCAGAGAGAAAGGTCGGGTTACCCTCAAAGGAAAGCCCATCAGACTAACAGCAGATCTCTCGGCAGAAACCCTACAAGCCAGAAGAGAGTGGGGGCCAATATTCAACATTCTTAAAGACAAGAATTTTCAACACAGAATTTCATATCCAGCCAAACTAACCTTCATAAGTGAAGGAGAAATAAAATACTTTACAGACAAGCAAATGCTGAGAGATTTTGTCACCACCAGGCCTGCCCTAAAAGAGCTCCTGAAGGAAGCCCTAAACATGGAAAGGAACAACCGGTACCAGCCGCTGCAAAATCATGCCAAAATGTAAAGACCATCGAGACGAGGAAGAAACTGCATCAACTAACGAGCAAAATCACCAGCTAACATCATAATGACAGGATCAAATTCACACATAACAATATTAACTTTAAACGTAAATAGACTAAATGCTCCAATTAAAAGACACAGACTGGCAAATTGGATAAAGAGTCAAGATCCATCAGTGTGCTGTATTCAGGAAACCCATCTCACGTGCAGAGACACACATAGGCTCAAAATAAAAGGATGGAGGAAGATCTACCAAGCAAATGGAAAACAAAAAAAGGCAGGGGTTGCAATACTAGTCTCTGATAAAACAGACTTTAAACCAACAAAGATCAAAAGAGACAAAGAAGGCCATTACATAATGGTAAAGGGATCAATTCAACAAGAAGAGCTAACTATCCTAAATATATATGCCCCCAATACAGGAGCACCAAGATTCATAAAGCAAGTCCTGAGTGACCTACAAAGAGACTTAGACTCCCACACATTAATAATGGGAGACTTTAACACCCCACTGTCAACATTAGACAGATCAACGAGATAGAAAATCTACAAGGATACCCAGGAATTGAACTCAGCTCTGCACCAAGCGGACCTAATAGACATCTACAGAACTCTCCACCCCAAATCAACAGAATATACATTTTTTTCAGCACCACACCACACCTATTCCAAAACCGACCACATACTTGGAAGTAAAGCTCTCCTCAGCAAATGTAAAAGAACAGAAATTGTAACAAACTATCTCTCAGACCACAGTGCAATCAAACTAGAACTCAGGATTAAGAATCTCACTCAAAACCACTCAACTACATGGAAACTGAACAACCTGCTCCTGAATGACTACTGGGTATATAATGAAATGAAGGCAGAAATAAAGATGTTCTTTGAAACCAACGAGAACAAAGACACAACATACCAGAATCTCTGGGACACATTCAAAGCAGTGTGTAGAGGGAAATTTATAGCACTAAATGCCCACAAGAGAAAGCAGGAAAGGTCCAAAATTGACACCCTAACATCACAATTAAAAGAACTAGAAAAGCAAGAGCAAACACATTCAAAAGCTAGCAGAAGGCAAGAAATAACTAAAATCAGAGCAGAACTGAAGGAAATAGAGACACAAAAAACCCTTCAAAAAATTAATGAATCCAGGAGCTGGTTTTTTGAAAGGATCAACAAAATTGATAGACCGCTAGCAAGACTAATAAAGAAAAAAAGAGAGAAGAATCAAATAGGTGCAATAAAAAATGATAAAGGGGATATCACCACCAATCCCACAGAAATACAAACTACCGTCAGAGAATACTACAAACACCTCTACGCAAATAAACTAGAAAATCTAGAAGAAATGGATAAATTCCTCGACACATACACTCTCCCAAGACTAAACCAGGAAGAAGTTGAATCTCTGAATAGACCAATAACAGGATCTGAAATTGTGGCAATAATCAATAGCTTACCAACCAAAAAGAGTCAGACCAGATGGATTCACAGCTGAATTCTACCAGAGGTACAAGGAGGAACTGTTACCATTCCTTCTGAAACTATTCCAATCAATAGAAAAAGAGAGAATCCTCTCTAACTCATTTGATGAGGCCAGCATCATTCTGATACCAAAGCCAGGCAGAGACACAACTAAAAAAGAGAATTTTAGACCAATATCCTTGATGAACATTGATGCAAAAATCCTCAATAAAATACTGGCAAAACGAATCCAGCAGCACATCAAAAAGCTTATCCACCATGATCAAGTGGGCTTCATCCCTGGGATGCAAGGCTGGTTCAATATATGCAAATCAATAAAAGTAATCCAGCATATAAACAGAGCCAAAGACAAAAACCACATGATTATCTCAATAGATGCAGAAAAAGCCTTTGACAAAATTCAACAACCCTTCATGCTAAAAACTCTCAATAAATTAGGTATTGATGGGGCGTATTTCAAAATAATAAGAGCTATCTATGACAAACCCACAGCCAATATCATACTGAATGGGCAAAAACTGGAAGCATTCCCTTTGAAAACTGGCACAAGACAGGGATGCCCTCTCTCACCACTCCTATTCAACATAGTGTTGGAAGTTCTGGCCAGGGCAATTAGGCAGGAGAAGGAAATAAAGGGTATTCAATTAGGAAAGGAGGAAGTCAAATTGTCCCTGTTGGCAGACGACATGATTGTATATCTAGAAAACCCAACTGTCTCAGCCCAAAATCTCCTTAAGCTGATAAGCAACTTCAGCAAAGTCTCAGGATACAAAATCAATGTACAAAAATCACAAGCATTCTTATACACCAGCAACAGACAAATAGAGAGCCAAATCATGAGTGAACTCCCATTCACAATTGCTTCAAAGAGAATAAAATACCTAGGAATCCAACTTACAAGGGATGTGAAGGACCTCTTCAAGGAGAACTACAAACCACTGCTCAAGGAAATAAAAGAGGATACAAACAAATGGAAGAACATTCCATGCTCATGGGTGGGAAGAATCAATATCGTGAAAATGGCCATACTGCCCAAGGTAATTTACAGATTCAATGCCATCCCCATCAAGCTACCAATGACTTTCTTCACAGAATTGGAAAAAACTACTTTAAAGTTCATATGGAACCAAAAAAGAGCCCACATTGCCAAGTCAATCCTAAGCCAAAAGAACAAAGCTGGAGGCATCACACTACCTGACTTCAAACTATACTACAAGGCTACAGTAACCAAAACAGCATGGTACTAGTACCAAAACAGAGATATAGATCAATGCAACAGAACAGAGCCCTCAGAAATAATGCCACATATCTACAACTATCTGATCTTTGACAAACCTGAGAAAAACAAGCAATGGGGAAAGGATTCCCTATTTAATAAATGGTGCTGGGAAAACTGGCTAGCCATATGGAGAAAGCTGAAACTGGATCCCTTCCTTACACCTTATACAAAAATTAATTCAAGATGGATTAAAGACTTAAACGTTAGACCTAAAACCATGAAAACCCTAGAAGAAAACCTAGGCAATACCATTCAGGACATAGGCATGGGCAAGGACTTCATGTCTAAAACACCAAAAGCAATGGCAACAAAAGACAAAATTGACAAATGGGATCTAATTAAACTAAAGAGCTTCTGCACAGCAAAAGAAACTACCATCAGAGTGAACAGGCAACCTACAAAATGGGAGAAAATTTTTGCAACCTACTCATCTGACAATGGGCTAATATCCAGAATCTACAATGAACTCAAACAAATTTACAAAAAAAAACAAACAACCCCATCAAAAAGTGGGCAAAGGATATGAACAGACACTTCTCAAAAGAAGACATTTATGCAGCCAAAAAACACATGAAAAAATGCTCATGATCACTGGCCATCAGAGAAATGCAAATCAAAACCACAGTGAGATACCATCTCACACCAGTTAGAATGGCAATCATTAAAAAGTCAGGAAACAACAGGTGCTGGAGAGGATGTGGAGAAATAGGAACACTTTGACACTGTTGGTGGGACTGTAAACTAGTTCAACCATTGTGGAAGTCAGTGTGGCGATTCCTCAGGGATCTAGAACTGGAAATACCATTTGACCCAGCCATCCCATTACTGGGTATATACCCAAAAGACTATAAATCATGCTGCTATAAAGACACATGCACACGTATGTTTATTGCGGCATTATTCACAATAGCAAAGACTTGGAACGAACCCAAATGTCCAACAATGATAGACTGGATTAAGAAAATGTGGCACATATACACCATGGAATATTATGCAGCCATAAAAAATGATGAGTTCATGTCCTTTGTAGGGACATGGATGAAATTGGAAAACATCATTCTCAGTAAACTATCGCAAGAACAAAAAACCAAATACCGCATATTCTCACTCATAGGTGGGAATTGAACAATGAGATCACATGGACGCAGGAAGGGGAATATCACACTCTGGGGACTGTTGTGGGGTGGGGGGAGGGGGGAGGGGATAGCATTGGGAGATATACCTAATGCTAGATGACGAGTTAGTGGGTGCAGTGCACCAGCATGGCACATGTATACATATGTAACTAACCTGCACAATGTGCACATGTACCCTAAAACTTAAATAGAAAAAAAAGAGAATAGAATATAATAAAAAATTCCAGTTATGATTTTCAAGTCATCCTCAAAATTAGACAAACTAAAATCACTTGCAAAATGATTAGAATAAACATAGGAATGTAAAAATCTCAGAGGCTCATGAGAACTAGGATGTTTCATATCCACTAGGATTTGCCCTTAGTCATCCAGCATTAAAAATAATGGCTATTCTTGGAATCTCTCAAAGGTCAAGAGATGAAACCAAAACATTTTTCTGAGACAGCTAGAAAACACTAAGGAGGTATGACCCATCAATTTAAAGTTCCATCTTACTGAAAAGTTCATCAGGAAAATTACAGAAAAATTAGACAAGATATTTAAATAGTTGTGCTCACAATCTTGAGATATATATATATATATATACACACACACATATATATTCATATATAAAACCTTGAGATATATATATATTTCTAAGTGATACTGAAGATTTTCTTTTTTCCTGTCCCAATATCAATCAGTGCTATAACTAATTCCATGAAACTGAATTTCTGTGATCTCAACTTCAAGACATGTATTTAGCATCTATACACCGATCAATGAATATATTAGTCATGTGTGTGAGTGTGTGTGTGTATGTGTGTGTGTGTTTGTGTATGAAAATATATGTTTAGCCATGACCCAAATTCAGGATACAATATAATATAACAAGAAATCCCAAGATATACGATTACCATTTGGCCTTTTCACTCAGTCCTTTTGGAGACTTATTTCTTCTGATCCATGTGCCAAAAAGTTCCGATAAAATTAATGATTTGAAGAAGGAAGTTTAGAAGCAGAGAAGTAGAAACCAACCAAACCATGGCCTAAGGCTTAGTTTGCCAAAGCTCAAGCTGAGATGTAGTCTTGGGCATGTTATTACTAGCACAATTGCCTCTTTCTTTGCCTAGTGGCCTTATTGTACTTGTTTGGATTTACAATTGAAAGGAACCCTAAATGCCAAGCTAGAAGTCAAGAGGAATAACTGTTAAATTAAAGACAAATTTGAGTGAGTTAGGAAAAACATGTGAATCTTCATTAAGCAGATTTTGGGAGTCATTGACATCTACTGCTGTTTAATGGCTGGGGAGGGAGCAGTAACTTCCACACCTTCCACACCTGGATCATGAGTTGCCTAAATTATCGAAGGCCTCCTTTGTTCACTCATTCATTCTCTGAGCAAACAGGCATTTTACCTCTACTGTATGGTAGCTCTGACATACAGTAGAAAGAGATACAGCACAGACTATACCCTCAAAGAGCAATACAGTTTAGTGAAGAGCATCAACAAGCAGTAAGAACACTCTGGCAGAAGACGGACAACCATTCCAAGGAAAGGTTTGAAGAAGAGGGAAAAGTAGAAGTTATTAAGCAAGAGAAGGTGTGAGTGGGGAGGAGACCCGCAGAGTCAAAAGAAGAAGGAGCAAGAGGCATAAAAGCAGGGAAGCTGAAGAAAGCGTGGAACATTTGGAGAAAGCAAGTGGTTCAGTGTGGCTGGAGCTCAGGCTCTGCAGGTGGGAATATTCAAAGACGAAATGTAGCCAGGATCCAGGAGTCAGAGAAGGAAAGTCCAGAGTCTAGGGTAAATGTCGACACAGAAGTTTATCATCACAATAAAGAGATGAGATGGAAGCAGAGCCAGAAATTATGGAACTCAAAGAAGGTCTTGTCTTTAATTTTGAATTATTTTCTTCCCTTAAGGTGAAGGAAGAATAATCTGAGCTTGAAATAAAGACTTAGAATATAGACCACCGCCTGCAACCTTCTCACTCAAAATTAGAAGACATTATTGGATAATTTCAAGGGAAGTTATTAACTTGAGAAAAACCCAGAAATAAGGTAAGGCCAATGATAGGGTTTGAATCTGTGTCCCCACCCAAATCTCATGTCGAAATGTAATCCCCAATGCTGGAGGTGGGGGCTGGTGGGAAGTGATTGGATCATGGGGGTGGTTTCCAATGCTTTAGCACCATTCCCCTAGTGCTGGTCTTGTGATAGAGTTTTCGCAAGTTCTGGTTGTTTACAAGTATGTAGCAACGTTCCCCTCTCTTTCTTCCTCCTTCTCCAGCCATGGAAGATGTGCCTGCTTCCCCTTCACCTTCCACCACGATTGAAAATTTCCTGAGACCTCCTCAGAAGCCGAGCAGGTGCCAGCTTCATGCTTCCTTTACAGCCTGTGGAAGCACGAGCCAATTAAACCTCTTCTATTTATAAATTACCCAGTCTCATGTATTTCTTTATAGCAATATAAAAACAGACTAATACAGCCAAGATGCAGCATTTTGTGTGGAATTTCATAATTAAAGAGAATTTTTTTTTCTTTGTTCCTGCTTTTGGCATAGTCGGACTCTAGAGGGCATAGTGGAAAGAGATGAAACAAAATTGGAAGGAATGAGTCATGAAAGGAAAAATACAGAGTGACAGAGGAAAGATAAGAAAAGGCTTGCCAGAGTGACAGTTTCCAGAGATGACAGCAGAGATGTTCTGTTCTCGCTAGCCCCATCATTTAGAGTGACGTTCTCTACACATTACATGGGGATTGTAAGAATCTGGCTGGACCCCTGACAGTCAGGGCAGGCATTCCATAGAGTGACCTCTGATAATTGACAACATCCATGGGGTAGAGCCATTTCTTTATATGTGAGGGTCATGAGGTACCATATATTCCAGGGATCAAGGATCAACATCAACTTTCATTATCACTGAAAACACTCACCAACCTTCCTTGGATTCATTTGTACTTTCCTATAACACCTTTCCTAAGTGGCTTCTAATCTAATTTGGATAAAACACCATTGGTGTTTTTAATACTTATTTGGTTGCCTGGATGTGTTTTGTTTGTGTATGTCTGAAGTAACTAATCCAAAAGGAAGAGTCTTTCTCTTGTTGCTCTCATTTGGTTTTCATTTTCTTGATAGTGTTCCTTTGCATAAAGAATGATCACCTTACCGAAAAATGTCATCTTAATCTCACAAGTGGTAGGAATTCTGTAAAAATACTCAATAATAGATCATACCTAATGGATGGTACCTAATGTTCTTTCATAGACAGTGTATTTGCTGTTTATAAACAGTAAAAAAGAAAGAACAATATTAACAAAGATGAAAAATAGCCCTCTCACAAATCCCCCAAATCATTTTATCTGTAATTAATCTGTAGTGAGAACAGGCAGTTGACATAAAGTGAAAAAGATCGTCCTGACAAGACCTCTTAGTTCAGTAAGAGTCTTTTAATTAAAATGAGGGATTTCTGAGTATGTGTTGTTTCCAAGCAGTGGGAAATTATGTTAGCATGCAACATTATTGAGGAATCTAAAAGCAGACTGGAAAGAAATAGGAGAAACTGACAAATGTAAGGTCCCTGGTTGCACTCACTCTCATTGTAAATGTTGTATCTTCCCACAGTGTATATTGCAGCAAATTTTCAATCTCACTGGAAAAAGCAAAGCCATTGAAACTTTTTAAACCATTTTACACCAGTTTTGAGTGCTCATATTTTACGGTCTTCAAAAATAGTACATATATTAGATTGTTGGTATAGATATATTAAATAGATTTTTCATTTTTATTTTATAGTCCACACTTCAGAATAGTCTTACCCCCAGTGGAATTTTGGGGCTGCATATTTGGCAAAATAGGTATTGGTGCCTCATTATAGGAAACACACTTCTAACAGAGTTAGTTACATACATAATTAAGAAAAGAAAGATCTGTTCATTATTTCCTTCCTTAGAGTGGAGGACATAAGGCTTTGCAATCAAATAAAGCTGTACTGGGACAGCAGAAAGTGAAATATTTTCACAATAACCAGGATAGTAAATATTTGCCTTTTTTTTTTTTAAGAAAAGAGAAAGCACCCATCTTCGTTGGCAGCATAGCGTAGTGAAAGTGATATGCGTCATTTGCCCTCTTACTTACAGGAAGTCTGTCACTCTATCTTTAATACCAGGACAGGCAGTGACAACTCAGTCTTTCTGTCTTGGCATAACTGCATGCCCCAGAAAGCTTCCATAATTTCAACTGCTCTTTTCAAATGATTCCAGAACAAATTTGGGTTTTGAGAGGTGACTGTTAGAGTAAGGGAAGGGAGGAACATGACTGACCAGAGGCCAGCACTCGCCTCCACCACTAAACAGCCAGCTCAGCCAAGATTGGCTCAGAGCCAGGAGGAACTCCCTATTTCGGGCAAAAAGTGAGAGATCCTCAGCAATCCACATTCCCCCACAGACTCCTGGAATCCTAGTCATGGGAGAGCCCCTCAGCACTCCTGGGCCCTGAGACTAACATTGGGAGCTGCCTGGAGTCCACATGATGGCACTGTTGCAAGTTACCATCAAGTTGGTGCTGGGTCCCATGTATTCCACAGGACACAAGCAGCTGCATCACCACACCATTATGGGAGCCCAACTCCTACCAGACAACATGGTATCCTAGGGCCCAGCAGCTCCTGAATCCCAACATCCTTGAAGCCCAGCTGACATCCCCCCATGTCCACCTAGAAGGCTGCAGCATTGTGAGGCCAGCTGGACCCAGCAGTGAGCCTAGGTGCCTAGCACTCTAGTGTGCCACACAGTATGCTGCATCCCTGGGGAATAGGCAGTGTGGCATACCAGAGAAGCTTTCTTCAAAAGAAAGGGAGCCAAAGTTTGTGCTCCTCAGAGCCTGAGAGCTGCCTGACAGGACTGCTGTCTTTAACAGCAATTCCTCCCCGCCCAGCAGCAGCAGGGATGCCACATACTCATACGTGCCTTCAGTAGGACTGAGGATCAGCCTGCCAGTGCACCATCCTGGGGTCTGAGAACAGGCCTGTCCTACCCATTGCCACTATCAGCCCATGCCTTTAAGGGCCTGAGGACATTCCTGACCTGCTTACAACCATCATTCATGGTGCCTGAGCTCACTGTCTGGGGGCCCAGAGATTGACATGCTCCACCCACAACTAGTGGTACCTATAGTCCAGGGGCCTGAGGAGATACCCTCCCTGACCGCCACTGCCAGAGCCCTTGCACACTTTTTGACAGCCTGTAGTTGGGCATGGTCTGCCTGCCACTGCTGTCAGTGCACACTATTCAGGAGCATGGGGACCAACCCACCCTGCCTACCATCAGCAGTGCATGCACATACCATCCAGGGGCATAGCGACAAGCCTACCTTGCCCACTGCTGGTGCCTACATGTGCTTCCCAGCAGCCCAAAGACTGGCCTGCCCCAGACTGCCACCACTTTGCTGGTGCCCACCCCTACACACCACTCGGGAGCCTGGGGAACAGCCTGCTATCACCACTGCTGGTGTCTGCATATGCTACTCAAGGGTCTGAGGGTTCAGCTGCCACCACTACTGCCACCACCAATGCCATGCATGCTGCAAGGATCCGAAAGACCTGCCTGCCTAGCCCTCTGCTGATACCACATCACCTGAGCATGCTGCCAGGAGGCCTGAGGACTGACTCACTCAGATCCACCACTGCTGGTGCCCGTGTCCACTGCACAGGAGCCCAAGGACCAGCATGCCCTGACTGCTGCTGCCACCACTGGTGCCTGAGGACCAGCCCACCTTTCATTTCCATCCCCAACAAAGCCTTGCTACAGTCTCTACTAACAACTGAAGTTAAGGCTGTAAGGAATGAACAGACACTACTGACATTGATTACAGCCAGAGAAATCACATAAAGACTACACTCCCACACCCACCAAAAATCAAAGGCAAAGCACCCTACCCAACCAACACTATAAATACATCTATTAAATAGGGAAATTTTTAAAACTCTGTGATACAAGAGAACACAGAAAAACAATAGAAAGAAATCAGAAATAAAAGTCATGATTTGAATGAGAAATTTAACAAAGAGGTAAATATAATTTTCAAAGAACCAAACAGGAATCCCAGAACTTAAGAATTCAAAAAATAAATTTAAAGAATACAATCATGAGCTTCAACAAGAGACTAGATCAAGCAGAAGAAAGAATTTCTGAACTTGAAGACAGGTCTTTTCAAATAACCCATTTAGAGAAAGAAAACTAAATAAAGGAAGAAAGCTTATGTGACATATAGAACACCATAAAACAACTATATATATATATTTTTTTTAAATTGGGAGTTTCAGATGCAGAAGAAATGGACAAAGGCATAGAAAACCCATTTAATGAAATAATAACTGAAAACTTCTCAAGTCATGCAAGAGATGTAGAAACACAGATACAATAAGCTTAAAGACCCCAGATAGATTCAATCTAAAGAGGTCTTCTCCAAGGCATATTGCACTCAAACTATCAAAAGCCAAAGACAAAGAGCAAATTCTAAAAACATCAAAAGTATCAAATCACATACAAAGGAATCCCTATCAGAATAACGGGTATTTCTAAGCAGAAACCTTATAAGCCACAAGAAAATAGAATGATACATTTAAAATGTAGAAAGAAAAAAAACAGCCAGCCAATATACCTTACCCAACAAAGCTATCTTCAAAAAATGAAAGAGAAATAAAGTCTTTTCCAAATAAGCAAAAACAGGAAATTCATCACCACGAGACAAGCCCTATAAAAATTCTTAGGGGAGTTCTACATCTGGAAGTAAAAGGAAGATATTTACCCTCATGAAAATACACAAAATATAAAGCTCACTTGGTAGACCAAATACAAAAACGAGAAAGAGACTGAAATCAAATGTTAACACTATACCAGATCACCAAATCATAGTGGTAAACAATAAAAGGGGAAGAAAGGAACAAAGGATATGAAAAACCAGAAAACACAAACAAAATGCTGGGAGTAACTCCTCACCTATCAGTAACAATCTTGAACGTAAATAGCTGAAATTTCCCAATTAAAAGATGCAGACTGCCTGAATGGATTTTTTTTTTAAAGACAAATATTTGCTGCCTAAAAGAAACTTACTTTGGGCCGGACATGGTGGCTCACGCTTGTAATCCTGGCACTTTGGGAGGCCGAGGCAGGCAGATCACAAGGTCAGGAGATAGAAACCATCCTGGCTAACACGGTGAAACCCAGTCTCTACTAAAAATACAAAAAATTAGCCGGGGATGGTGGCAGGCGCCTGCAGTCCCAGCTACTCGGGAGGCTGACGCAGGAGAATGACGTAAAACCGGGAGGCGGAGCTTGCAATGAGCCGAGCGCCACTGCACTCCAGCCTGGGCGGAAGAGCGAGACTCCGTGTCAAAAAAAAAAAAAAAAAAAGAAACTTACTTTACTTTGCCGGTAAAGACGCACACAGACTGAAAGTGAAGAGATAGGAAAAGATATTCCACATCAACAGAAACCAAAAGTGTGCAGGAGTAGTTAAACTTAGATAAAATAAACATTAAGTCAAAAGACATAAAAAGAGACAAGGAAGATTATTACATAATGATAAAGAGATCAATTTAGCACGAGGATGTAAGAAATTTGCATATATATATATTTATAGTCAGGGTTCTCTCGAGGGACAGGACTAATAGGATTGATGTATATATAAAGGGGAGTTTATGAAGGAGTATTGACTCACACGATCACAACGTGAACTCCCACAATAGGCCATCTGCAAGCTGAGGAGCAAGGCAGCCAGTCCGAGTCCCAAAACCTCAAAAGTAGGGAAGCTGGCCGGGCACGGTGGCTCATGCCTGTAATCCCAGCACTTTGGGAGGCCAAGGCGGGTGGATCACGAGGTCAGGAGTTCAAGACCAGTCTGGCCAAGATGGTGAAACCCCGTCTCTACTAAAAACTACGAAAATTAGCTGGGTGGGGTGATGCACACCTGTAATCCCATCTACTCGGGAGGCTGAGGAAGGAGAATCGCTTGAACCCAGGAGGTGGAGGTTGCAGTGAGCAGAGATGGTGCCATTGTACTCCAGCCTGGGCAACAGAGTAAGACTCCGTCTCAAAAAATAAATAAATAAATAAAGTAGGGAAGCCGACAGTGCAGTTTTCAGTCTGTGGCCAAAAGCCCAAGAGGCCCTGGCAAACCACTGGTGTAGGTCCAAGAGTCCAAAAGCCAAAGAACTTCGAGTTCAATGCTCAAGGGCAGGAAGCATCCAGCACGGGAGAAAGATGGAGGCTGGAGGACTCAGCCAGTCTAGTCCTTCCATGTTCCTCTGCCTGCTTTTATCCCAGCAGGTGATTAGATGGTGACCACCCAGATTGAGGGTAGTTTTTCCTCTCCCAGTCCACTGACTCAAATGTTAATCTCCTTTGGTAATACCCTCACAGACACACCCAGGAACAATACTTTGCATGCTTCAATCCAATCAAGTTGACGCTCAGTATTAACCATCATATACAGGTTTGAGCATTATACCAACATCTGAGCATTATACCAACATCTGAATACTTACCTCTTTAGGTTCTAATTCTATAATCTTAAATGAAAGCTCCAGAGAGTCCTGTTGATTAATATTTTGTCTGACCTGGCATAAATTCCAGGTTTTGAAAGATGATAAATTATGAAAATTAAATTATGCCTAGAGACAGTTTTGTCCATAACATCACAAACTCCAAAAATTAACTGCACAGGGAGTAACAGGAAACACCAAATACAGTTTACTGGATGTGAAGCCATCCAAAATTATTTTGGTTTTCAGAAATGTAATTGCTGCAAGAATTAGCTTGAAATATAAATTGGAATTCATTTTTTGTTTTCCTATTACTGTCATGGGAGGGAGGGATAAGGAGGGGTGAGAAGGGGTGACTGAAGGTTCTTGAAAATAATTCTCATATTTGACTTCTCAGGTTAATTTCTTCTTATTGTTTATGTCTTGTTGAAGTGTAAAACTTTTAATTCTGAAGCTAGAGGGCCACAAGAAATACACGTTTACCAAGTCCATAGCAAAAGAAAATAGTATCCCATGATGATCTCTTTGTCTTTCAATATTTAACTGCTGGTGAATTGTGGAGTAAGCAACCTGTCACATACATTAGTCCTGTGAGCTATGGACCATTAGACTAGAGCAGTACTTGATGTAGCTTTATCTTCTAAGATGGTTGTTAATTTCTTTAAAGTAGTTTTGGGACTTGAAAATCTTTGGCACAGTTTGGGGAGCAGAAATAAATTTGTTGCCTTTCTGTGTATTACTGAAAATTGCTCAGGGTGGTACAAATTTTCATTTTATCAGGCCATATTACAGTCTGAATTATGTCCTTTTAACAATGAACTACCACATACTTATGAAAATAACTTCGTAAATATTAGTAAAGCCTTTCCCCTCAGGCTAGCCTATGGGTGTTGCTATGAATAAACAGAAGTGGACTGACTGGAATGCTACCCTATTAGGAATTATCAATGTTGAGAAATGACCTCTTAAATTTTGGTTTGGAGGTCTCTGCTAAGACTCTACCTTATTTTTTATTATAATGTGGTTGTCCTGTATACCATATTCTAAATTATTTATTAATTGGAGTGGAGCCTAACCACAGTATCATTAATAATTAATTCTTCTTTTGGATCTGTGTGCATTCATGTGATTAAATGCCTGTACTTTAGCTTATGGAACCCACAATCTGCTATTTTGCATTGATTAGAAGAAATGCACAAATAGCAAGCACCCATTATGGAATTCCCAAAGGATATTCTCAGGAACCTTCTCCTGAGTGTTTCTAACCTCTGATGCACCATTATGTGAAAAGGGAAAATCAAAGTCTTCTACCCACAGTTTGTTGCATTTGAAACAGCGCATTTGTGGGTAGGTAGAGCTTTGTGCCTGCTTCTTCACCATTGTTCTTTTAATACTTATTTTTCCTCAAGAGCAAAGAGATGGGTGAATAGGATGGATAAGCTACATGAAGTGTCCTCAGCAATATGTAGGAAAATGAAATAACATTTAAAAAGATATGCTTTATACAGAATTTTCAGCTTTACCAAACATAACTGATTTCATCTTGATAAGCTAGATCCTTGTTTTAGGAAAAAAAAAACACTCCTCCCAGCCCAGACCTCAGATGCTTAACATAACAAAGGTTTACTTTTTACTGTGGGTTCACACCCCATGCAGTTTGGCAGAAGGCACTGTTTCACACTCCCTTTCAGAAATCAAGCCTGGCAGAGAGCTCTCCTCCTATTACTTGTTGGTCTGGAATAAAAGGCATGTTTGGTCTGCACACCAGGGAGAGAGAGGCTGCAGACCACACCTGGGCTTTTCATGATCTCAGAGTGAGACATTGAATGATAAATTGAGTCATGGAGGTGATACATTGCTCCCACTCAGAGTTCACTGGCCATGACCAGTCACATGAGTGGGAATTCGGGGAAATATAGAAATTTGGGGGAGCATTACTGTCTATGGCCCTGTCTATCCTTCTAGTCACCAAATATCCTTTTGTTATTTTCTCCCAATATATGGCTCACATTTAATAGCTTCCCAAAGGAGGACCCAAAAAAATTCCATCCAGTCACAAACTCAACTTCAAGTCCAGGGTCCCTGGGTGATGTGCAGTCATCTCTATGTTAAACCCAAATGTGACTCCAGCAGCTCTAGGTCCAGAAACCTGTAGACTAAAAGGACCTGATACTGCCCTCTCTAATGAAAAAAAAAAAGAGAGAAAAATAGGGACTGACAGTAGTGACTTATTTGTATCAATTCCCAAATTCCACTGAACAGATGTTATGAAGGACACTCTCTTTGGTGGAAACGGATCTTGATTCCTTAATTCTGACTCTCCTTGGCCACACTGATTCAGGCATTGAAGAGTATAACCCTCTTCCAGGCTATGCAACTTTCTGAGCTCAATCCCTTCCAATAGAACATTAGTACCCTGTCATAAGCCTCATTATTATCAATATTCACTTCCCCTCCTTGCAAGAGGATTGTATGTCCCGCTCTATGTTAATCTCTGAGTGTTATATGATTTTTTCCAAAAAGCAAAATCATATAAGCAATGGAATGTATTATGTCTAGGGTAGCACGTGTTCTCCATGATGTCTTTGCCCTCTGCCATGCTAATTTGCAATGTCAGATAGGACCTAGAGAAAAGGAAACGTGGAGCAGAGCCACAGCCAACCTGTGATGGCCATGGCCCTGTGGTGCAAAGAAGAAATGAGCTTTGCCGGCTGTAAGCTACTGACATTTCACAGTTGTTGTTGCTGCAGCATGAACTAATAAGTCCATTCAAAGGCCACATCTCTTTTAGTCTAGTGGCTTTTTTGGCAATATAACTGTTTCAGAAACTTTATAGAGCTTCTTAAATAGTCTATGCAAGTTAGTCTGATGTGCTAATAAATGTATCTAACATTCTCTTTGAGGCATGATTCTCATCTATGAAATGTGGGTTTGCTTTCTTACTCTTACAACTCTCACTCTCTCTAAACTTAATATATATATTATATATTTATATATAATAAAATACATTATATATAACATAATAATATATTTTATATATATATATGTTGCTCCTATCCTTAGTTTAGTTTTGCCCTTAAGCATTTAAATTACTTGAAAGGTTGTACTGAGTATTTTTCTCAAAAAGGCTTTCTTAAGCCTGTTACTGCCAGGTATCAAAGCAGTTGACTCTTCTAACTCAAAGGACTAACTGTCCTCATTCCCTTTTATTAAGCTGCAAATTGACAATTTCTTTACTGAAATTATCTGTTTCTTTCAACGCCTTGTAAATACAACTAAGTAGAAATAAAAATACTATAAGTGCTCCATTTTTCAACCTCTTCCCATAGATACGCTACATGATCTACTTTGAAAATTATCACAGGCTCCAGTTTCACAAAATATTTTAGCCCTGCAAAAAGAGATTGCTAATGGAAATCTAAAAACACTTCTAAAATTTAAAAGTTTACTTAAAAACTAGGTTGTTATCTTTTTAGCTGGATAACCACTTCCTCAGTGGCCACTAAACCATTGCCATATACTTTAGTGTTTTGGTTTGTCTGTTACAGGAGCATATCTCTCCTGGTACCAGTTTCTGTATCAGTAAGGAAAGGTTAGGTTACACTGGGGCAATCAATAATTTCCAAATCCCTGTGGCTTCTCATACCAAAGATGTATTGGTCAGTCTCAGTACATGTTCCCGGGAGATGGTCACAGCTTCTGCTCTAGACAGCCCAGTGGAGGGCCCACTATCTGGCATTTGTACTAGTTGGCCTGGCAGCAAGCCTTTACAAAACCTCATCCTGGAAATGACACATGGCTTTGCTCTGGCCAATGTATTGACCAGAACTGGTCTCCAGGACCCCACCCAACTTTTGTAAAAGTACTAGAAAAATGTAGAGAAGTAAATGAAATCTTTGGGGGATATTGCTATCTCTACAAAAATTATGTAATATACCATTCAAATTAAAAAGAAGGAAGCAACTGTAAATATGAACAAAATGACAGGAAAAAGAAAAAATTTATAATAATATCCAGGCACAGTAATTATGGAATAAATCAGATTTCTGGCATGCCTGTTTGTATGACAGCAAAAAAAAAAAAAAACCACAATCATTTCTGAATTATTCAGAAAATGACTGTCTAATTTGTATTTTTTTAACTCTTCCTTGCTTATCTTTCCCCCTCTGGTAGTTACTATTCCTTAATACAAGATGAAAAACCCAAACTAGGATATTTTATATCTTACAGTTGCTATGGCAAAAGGTATTAACAAATAACAGTAACGTGTATTATCTGTACAACTTGCAATCTTAATCAATTGTGTGGCCATATAATGTATTGCTCAAAGCAGAACATTTTGAGAGTGAAAATGGGTGATATTAAATATATAGAGAGATGACTCAAACAATTTTATTTTTCAAAATGTAAAGATGTGTAAAATAGTTGCGCAAAGATTAAGAAACTTATTTGAGGTTGTAAAATTAAAAAGCAGGAGAAACATGCTTAAATTTGAGCTGCCTAATTCCCATATCTCAACTCTTACTCACTGTGCTGTCTCAATTACCTCCTCCCTTCTCACTAGAGAGTCATTAATAATAAATTTCTCAAACTGGGATAAATATATAAAGAACTTCAGAGAACATAGGAAGCTTTGTGTCATATTTACTTGTGATGATTCCACATTAATCAGGAAAGAGCAAGGGAACCGTTGGGAAATATTAAATAAAAAGAGCCCAGTTCTGCCATAATTTTTGCTTAAATGTGGAGGGAGGTGAAATTGGTTGAGAGGTCATGGCAAAGTCTTAAGGGACTCCAGAAGACTGGCTCAGTACTTTGAATAATAATGTATTAATGTATATTATTATTATAATTATTTGAACAATAATGTATATTAAAATTATTCAGAAAATAATAAAATGGGTAATATCCAGTTCAGTGTAAATGAGTAGTATTTACTCAGATATAGAGCACATTTTCCTTTCTTTCTCTGTATCCTTCAAAAGTCATAAGAATATCTGCACATAATCATATATATGGTGTTAAATTACTCCACGGAAGTTGCTAGACAGCATAACCTGATGGAAGAAACAGAAAACGTAATAGAAGTGAAATCAGTAGAGAAGTTAACAGAACTTAGAAGCAATGATGCATTTCATTTTCACAGTATGCCCTATGGTTTTTCATTTTATTTTGTTTTGAGCATTGTAGCTTTTAAGACCATGAAACTATTTGTTAATTTCCATGCCCACTGCCAATCAAAGTTCATGGATATATTTTGCAGGAATATGTAGCACCCGTCAAGCATAGTGTAAGTAGTGATTAAAGGGGCAGATAAAGAAACAAGGTAAAGAGAATGAATGAATGAATGATACAAGGTTTAAAATAGATAATTTTGTCCCACGACAGCCTCTACTCCTCAAGGATATGCACTGAAAACTAGACAGGCCATTCTCTCTTTTCTACTCCATATGTGATGTTGGCCCCAAAGACTAATACAGTTTCACAGTGGGCAAGGCAGTTACACTCATATAAAGTGGTTATTGAGCATTTTATGACATCCCAAAACATTTTCAAAAATAACATTTGCCTGTAAAATTGACAGTCTCCACTCACCTTTACCAAAGTTTCCCTTAGAAAGTCCCTTATTGATTAGGTATGGATTAGGATAGCCTTAGTTGATAATTAACAAGGTCATTTGCAGGTTGCCCAGTCTGGCTTAAATTTAAATTTAATTTTTGGATTGATATTGGACCTTTGATGTCCCTTAGGGAGATAGTATTTCTTGTGTTAGCCAATTTATATACTTTTTGCTTTGGAAAATTGTTTTAAATGACCCATAAACTGCCAGAAATCAATTTAGATTTTGCTATAGTGTTTCAACCAGACAATGAACACAATTCAATTAATCCTTAATAGTAAGTTCTCTGAATATACCTTAGTTATTTTTTATTGCACGTGGGATGATTATTCATGATTGTTTGTGGCACTACCAGCAAAAGGAAAATTGACCATATTCAGAGATAAACTACATGTAATTATGTAATTACACTTGACATAAATTTAAGGATATTGAGTGTACCAGGAAATCTGTAATCTGGAAGTTTTATTGTCTAATTCAAAGATCTAGCCAATAAGCTGTGTAGATTTTTCTTTTAAGTAGCTAACCACAAATGAGCTAATGACTGATGGTTTTATGGTTACAATATCAGTGTACATATGACCAAAAATTGCTAATGGATTTAGTTTATATATCTATTTGAGAGAAACAGATGCTCTGGATCTTAGAGAACAGTTAGCCTCTGTTATTTCTTTGCTTTGAGAATAATTTAGAGCCCTAGTCTTCTAGCAGGATTCTTAATAGGTCTGGAGTCCCAGAAATGCTGAACGGGGACCTGAACCCTCATTAGGCATATCCAGACACAGCTCAGCAATTGCTGGTCTTTACAATCCCAACTGGTCAGTGGCCCTGAGGCCCTAACTCTTCTGCTGGTCTCCTCACTCATTCCCAAGGCTGTAGGTACCCAGTAAAATATTAGCACAGCTTCCCTGTCCCCACTCCTCACCATTACCCTCCTTATTGAAACTTGTCTTTTCAGCTTCTGTCATCAGACTAGTCCCAAGTTTCCTGGCCTCCAAATTCAATGTATTTATAAGATGCTGCCCAAAATAGTATTCCCATGGCATAGCTCCTGAGAAGAAAGTATCACATCCTAGGCTCCACCTAGGATTTTGGAATGCCTCACTCTGACCCTACCTTCTGTGCCCAGAAGTAAGCATTGGATTCCTTACAAAAGGTAAACCCAGGAAATAGGGTTTACCAATAATTGAAACACAGCCAGCAACAAGGCAAAAGTATTTAACAATAAGTGGTCAAAAGAGACACGGAGACATAATTGAGCATCTCCCTCATGAGAACCAGCGTGTTCTGAACTAAGATCCTTCAACATCTAAACATTCCCAAAGTGTTAGTTCTGCTTCCAAATGCTAGCCAAAGGGAGAGAAAGCTAGTGTTATGTAATAGTGATACAGGGTTATTACTGTAAATTATCTTTTTTTTAGAAAAAAAAAATTCTCACTCTGTCACCCAGGCTGGACTGTAGTTGTATGATCTCAGCTTACTGCAATCTCCACCTACAGAGTTCAATCAATTCTCCTGCCTCAGCCTCCCAAGTAGCTGGGATTACAAGTGCTTGTGACCATTCCTGGCTAATTTTTGTATTTTTAGTAGAGACAGAGTTTCGCCATATTGGCCATGCTGGTCTTGAACTCCTAGTCTCAAGTGATCCACCCACTTCAGCCTCCCAAAATGCTAGGATTACAGGCATGAGCTACTGTGCCTGGCCTGTAAATCATCTTTTATGGTTCGAAGGAGACGGTCCATTTTTTGTCATGATCCGGTGGCTAGTCAAGATCACTGCAGAGCTGCAGTGATGCCTCACATTTTTGTTTCAAGTTTATAATTCTGAATGTATTTAGCCCATGCTTCCATAGGTTGGCCACCCCACCAAGATGGCAGAAGCAGGAGAAACTTGCATCCTCAGCCAAATAATGTTCAGCCACCTGATGCAGCCCTCCATGTGAACTCCGGTGCCCTTCTCTTACTCAGGTTTATCAGCAAAGGGTCTCGCATCCCTTGGGAGAAATTCTCCTCCTCAGGGACCTCAAAGCTTTTTCCAGTATGTGAACTTCTGTCTGAAGTATCTCATTAACCTAGTTGGATCGGGGAAGTTCTAGCAGCATTTAACCTCAGAAAGGCAGGTATAATTTCTGCAAAATCAAGATCCCTGGGGTATAACAGCTCAAAAACCTTCCTATGGTAAATATATTGAGACTATTTTATAAGACTGTGCCCTATTAAAAAGTCACACATGCAAAACACCTCATAAAAGTGAATGGATAGGATACAGATTGCAAAATGCAGTAAACATCTAGTTGGTCTATCAGATTTTCTTCCGATCTGCACCCATTTTTTCATAGGTATTCAATCCAGCTCTCTCGATTATTGTTAGTTTCCAATATATGCAAAATACCACCTCAACTACATTTACATTATATTTTATATTTTTATAGCCATGTTGCATTTCTTATTTTGAATTCTATATAACAACTGAATATTTTAAATCAGAGAATATAATATGTCCTTGTATATTTTTAAAACATGACCATAAATACAGTTTGCAAAAATATTTATTGAAGTAACAATATTCTTTATGATGTGTTTGAATTGTTTTACCCTATCACAATTTAAACATAAGTTGAGGAACAAATATGACCTCTAGGTGGCATCTAACAATTATTGAAATCAAAAGTTTCCTACAATGCTCTGAAGGTTTGAGAGCCAATTCCTGCCTGGGCTACCATTATCTCAGCACTTCCTGTAGCTGACACATTTTTAAGGAGGTTCACAACCCTAACAGCCCCACAATCTCCCAGTACTAGTATGCCCTATGGTGAAAGTTAATGGCAAACAGTAACAACCCAATTCTGGAAGGACTGCTAATGGCCCAGAGTCTTCAGTACTGAAGGTTTGAGTCACTCTACCAGGTACAAAACCAAGACCTGCTGAGGTCCTTGCTGAGGGTAAAGGAAATATGGAATAGATAGTGAAAGAAGGTAGTTATAAATACAGCTATGACCACATGACCCATCGCAGAAATAGACTGTAATTATTATAATATATCCTTATTATGAATATGTTTGCATATACGTATTTGTACATAGAAAGTGTTCTTGTTTTCTTCTCTCTTATTTCTTTGTCATGTAACATGAGATAAATTAACTTTATACCACAGTATTTTAAGCATTGTGAACTTTTCATCATAGTATATAAGTAACAGAATATCAAGGAGAAAAGTAAACATTACTGAAGGATTTTGCATCCTCTTCTGGGGAAAGGGTAAGTGCATTTCCAGTTGTGTATAGGATAGTAGTATCATGTTTGGCAGAAATGATACTTTGTTTTTGTCTTTATTTGGATATTAAGTATGGTTTATAAAAATGTGTATAGGTATCAAGTTGACAAGCAGTGGACTCTGATGATTAATTTATTGTTCAACTTGGCAAGGTTGTAGTCCCCAGTTACCTGGTAAAACACTAGTCTAGATGTGGTTGTGAAGGTATTTTATATATATAATTGACATTTAAATTGGTTGACTCTAAGCAAGCAGATTACTCTCCATAATATGGGCAGGCATCATCTAATCAGTTGCAAGTCTTGAGTAAAGACTGAGGTTCCCCAAAGAAAAAGGAATTCTTCCTCGAGACTGCAATGTAGAAACTCTGCTGGTTGGCCCTAACAATTTTGAACTCAAGATTGCAACATCAACTGTTATCTGAATTTTCACCCTGCCTGTCTGCCTTATAGCTTTTAGACTTGCCAGGAACCATAATTATTAAGTGAGTCAATTCCTTAAGTAACTAAATTTCTCTCTCTCTATCTGGAGAACTCTGGCTAATACACATACCTTTGTTTCTCTTCAATTTGTTTCTTTATGCTTGCAGCTTAATAAATCATTTAAGCCAAACAAAATCAATGAAGAAAGTATTGATTTGAAGCTTTTGCTCTTAACTTACTATCCAATACAATAAAAATTTAATAAATCATATTGAAACATTTCTAACTTACAAAGCCAAAAGTTACACAAAGTGTAAAGAATTCAACAGTGACTTTTTGAAGTAAACTAGCAAAGTGTAATACAACCTTTTCTCCTCCACACAGACTAGACCCACCCTTGGAAACAGAACACACCTAATTTCCAACTGCTCTGGATGAAAATATTGTGAATTAAAATTCTATGTTTTTTTATTTCAAAATGGCTGGCTATGGACATTGGATGCCAGGTCTCCTCAGAAAGAAGATCAGAATTACCAGCAAATACACAAGTTCCAAATGGAAAACTGAGAAAAGAGAGCCAGGACCTGTCAGAGTGTCCATGGTAAGAAGCCAGGGTACAGAAAAGGAAAGCAGCAAGAGTCTGGCAAAGATCAGCCCCCAAGGAACTCAGAGCCCTCTGGGAAAAGTAGGTGGAAGTGCATCTCTGCTCCCCTCACCCCTGTGACTATCTGCTGACTACCAAAATCTGGAAACCCTCTGCCCTTGTGACCCAGGGCAATTCTATCAGTGGTGATTTGGAGACTACCCAAGAACAGAGAACTGGGTGGCCACCTCATGCAGGTGTGCCCGCACTTCCCTCAGACCCAAACTGAGACAGCAGCCACCATACTGGTTGTGGGCCACTGCTTTGCCCTGAAATTCTCTGCCCATGTGTCAGCACACCACCAGGTTCCCCCATAAACATACCCCACAGACCTACTCTGACTTTAACAAGTAAAGGAAATGGGTCCCTGAGGAGGTGTTGGGACCCCAGTAAGTATAACTCTTGGCATGGGTCATCTCTAAGGGAGGGGGGAGCACAGCCAGCCAAAAACTCCTTGGGACAAAGGAAATATGGGTGCCGCGGCAATCACTGAAGGAGGCAGCACTAATGCCTGGGAAGAAACATGTAGAGGGGGTCATCTTCTGCTCACCCATCCACTATTGTGAACACAGCAGTGTTTCTTTGGAGGAAGCATATTTGCAATTTTTGCAATGGCCCCACCTATACTGAAAGTGAGCCCAGACACTTGACTGTACACAAAAGCTGGATGGCAAATACCTCTCCCTAAACAGAGTGGCAGCATCCCAGCAACAGAGAATGGACAAGCTGCAGAATTGCCTGCTCCGAACTGGGAAAGAGGCTATGCCCTAAGTGCCCATTTTGGTGGTAGCCATGAGAAGACTGTATCTCTGGCCCACAGCCACACTGAAGCCAGGAACCAAAGGACAAAGTGTTTATGAACTGAAGGTCATGAGCCCTGTGACAAGGGCACGATAGGGGAGCAGATCAGTTTCTGCCAGCTCAGGATGAGGAGCTGTGCATCACCTCCCACTCCTTCCTTCAAGATCTTGGTGCATCCTAACATGATCTCTTCCCTCTACCCGCTCTCAGAACAAGTTCTTTCACAGCTCATCAGCCTGCCTGAGGGCAAGCCTGCTCTTACTTTTAAGGGCTACTACTTAATTGCAGCCTGAAGTGCACCATCAAACAAAACAAAACAAAAATTGCTGCCAGAAGGGCTTAGCGCTGGTCCCGGAGACAAGCTTCATGAGACCTCCACACCCTCAGCCTTGCAGGGGATAGTGTGTCAGCTCGAAGACTTAATACATCGCTGCAACAAGCAGCGACTAAGAAAGCTGCAGATGCTATCCACAACCATGGAACCCATAAAGAGCCTTGGCTCCCTAAACGCACACAGAAACAAAACAAAATGATCATACACATATATCACAGTCATACACTCAAGGGAAATATAAAAACACTAAAAAGTCCTATCCAAATGATAGCGAATTCAAAAAATTACAAGTGGCACATCTCTAAGATGAGAAGGAATCACTACCAGAAATCTGGCAGTACAAAAAGCCAGAGTGTCTTGACACCTCTAAAGGATGGCACAGCTCTGCAGCATTGGATACTAACCAAGCTGAAAATTCTGAAATGACAGATGAAGAATTCAAAATACAGGTTTCAAGGAAACTAAATGAGATCAAAGAGAAAGTTGGAATCCAATACAAATAAACCATAAAAACGGTTCAGGACATGAAACACAAGATAGCTATTTTAAGAAAAAACCATATAGAACTTCTGGAACTGAAAAATTTGCTAAAGGAATTTTTAAAATAACCTTAAGACCAGACATTTGAATTAACCCAATCAGACAAAAATAAAGGAAAAAGGATTTTTAAACCGAACAAGGCCTTTAAGAATATGGGATTATATAAGAACAACAAAATCTCCAGCTTATTGGCATTCCTGAGAGAGAAGAAGAAAAAGTAAGCAACTTGTAAAACATATTAAGAGGAACAATTCAGGAAAATCTCCCTAATCATGCTAGAGAAGTCAACATTCTGATACAAAAAAATTGAGAACACATGCAAGATACTATACAAATGACCGTCCCCAAGGAATATAGTCATCAGATTAACCAAAGTCAATGCAAAAGAAAAAAATCTTCAAGGCAGTTAGAAAAAAGGGCCAAATTACCTAGAAGGGAAATCCCATCAGACTGACAGCGGACTTCTCAGTGGAAACCTTACAATCAACAGGTGATAGAGGCCTATTTTTAGCCATGCTGAAGAAAAAAAATCTGCCAGCCAAAAATGTTATATCCTATCACACTAAGCTTCATAAAAGAAAAATAAAGTCTTTCCCAGACAAGTAAACACCAAAAGAATTCTTCAACAGAGCAGTCATAGAAGAAATGCTCAAAAAAGTTCTGAACATGTAAACAAAAGAATGATACTTACTACCATAAAAGCATACGTAAGTACAAAGTTCACAGAATCTATGAAGTAATTAGACAATTGAGACTAGAAAGCAACTCGCTAATGACACTAAGACGGGAACAAAACCTCACATACTAATATTAACCTTGAAAGTAAACACCCTAAATACTTCACTTAAAAGACATAGAGTGGCAAATTGACTAAAAAAAAGTAAGACCCAACTTTCTGATGCCTTCAAAGACTCATCTGATGCCTAATTACACCCACAGGCTCAAAGTAGAGGGATGGAGAAAGATCCATTATGCAATAGAAAACACAAAAGAGCAGGGGTAACTATTCTTGTATCAGATAAAACAGTCTTTAAACTACCAATAGTTAAAAAAAAGAAAAGGGCAAAGAAGCCAGGCCCACTGGCTCGCATCTGTAATCCCAGCACTTTGGGAGGGAGGCTGAGGTGGGCAGATCACCTGAGGTCAGGAGTTTGAGACCAGCCTGGCCAACATGGTGAAAACCCATCTCTACTAAAAATACAAAAATTAGCCCGGCATGGTGGCAGATGCTTCTAATCCCAGCTACTTTGGAGGCTGATGCAGGAGAATAGCTTGAACCCAGGAGGCAGAGGTTGCAGTGAACTGAGATCGCACCATTGCACTCCAGCCTGGACAACAGAGTGAGACTCCATCTCAAAAAAAAAAAAAAAAGACAAAGAAGGCTATTATAAAAATTAGAGAACCCAGACTCATAAATACCACTAGACCTAACAAAAGGGATAGACAGCCATTTGAGAGTGGGGGACTTCAACACTCCACTGAAAGAACTAGACAAATAATTGAGGGAGAAAACTAACAAAAAAATTCTGGACTTCAATTGAACCTAATATACATTTACGGAATACTTCACCCAACAACCACAGAATATACACTTTTTCTCATCTATATGTGGAAAATTCTCTAAAATTGATCACATGCTTAGTCATGAAACAAGTCTCAATATAATCAAAATAACCAAAATCATATCAAGCATTGCCTCAGACCACAGTGAAGTGAAATTAGAAATCAATACCAAAAGGAACTCCCCAAACCACATAAGCACATGGAAACTAAACAACTTGCTCCTGAATGACTTTTGGGTAAACAATGAAATTAAGGCAGAAATCAAATAAGTTATTTGGAAACAAAGATAGAAAGCTCCCAAATCAACAGCCTAATGTCTCACCTAAAAGAACTAAAAAAACCCAAACCAAACCCAAAGCTAGCAGAAGAAAAGAAATGACAAAGATCACAGCAGAACTAAATGACACTGAGGCCAAAAAGACCCATACAACTTTTCATTTTGTTGATTATACAATCAAATTATTGATTATTATATCAATAATTTATATAATTTATTTGGATAATAACAAATTATTATAAAAATAATCAGCAAAATGAAAAGTTGGTTCTTTGTGTCCAGGTGCAATAGTTCATACCTGTAATCCCAGGACTTTGGGAGGCCGAGGTTGAAAGATCACTTCAGCCCAGGAGTTCAACACCAGCCTGAGCAACATGGTGAAACCCCATCTCTATTTTTTTTAAGTTGCTTTTTTGAAAGAATAAACAAAACTGATAGACCACTAGCTAGATTAACCAAGAAAAAAAGAGAGGCAATTCAAATAAGCACAATCAGAAATGACAAAAGTGGCATTACAACTGATACCGCAGAAGTATGAAAGATTCTCACGAACTACTATGAACATCTCTATGCACACAAACTAGAAAACTAGAGGAAATGGATAAATTCCTGGAAACATACAACCTCCCCAGAGTGAGCCAGGAAGAAATGAAAATCCCGAACAGACTGATAATGAGTTATGAAATTGAATTCATAATAAAAAATCTACCAAACAAAAAAACCCAGGGCCAGACTGATTCACAGCCAAATTCTACAAGACATACAAAGAAGAGATGCTACCAATCTTACTGAAATTATTCAGAAAATCTAGGAAAACATGTTCCTCCCTAATTCACTCAACAAAACCTGTATCATCCTGATACCAAAATATGGCAAAGACAAGAAGAAGAAAGAAAACTGCAGGCCAATATCCTTGATGAATATAGTTGCAAAAAATATATAAAAATATTAAAAGATAATTCATCATGAACAATTGGGTTTTATTCCTGGGATGTGAGGATCAACACATGCAAATCAATAAATGTGATTCACCACATAAACAAACTAAAAAGAAAACCATATGCTTATCTCAATAGATGCAGAAAAATCATTCAATACAATGCAACATCTCTTCATGATAAAAACCTTCAACAAACTAGTCATTGGAAGAACATACCTAAAAATAATAAGAGTCATGTATGGCAAAACCACAGCCAACATCACGATGATGGGCAAAAGTTGAAAGCATTCCCCTGAGAATTAGAACAAGACAAGGATGTCCAGTCACCACTTCCATTTATCATAGTACTGGAAGTCAAAGCTACAGTAATTAGCCAACAGAAATAAAAGTCATCCAAATAGGAAGAAAGGAAGTCAAATCATTTGTTTGCTCATGACATGATTCTATACCTAGAAAACCCTAAAAATTTCTCCAAAAGACTCCTAGATCTGATACAAGACTTCAATAAAGTTTCAGTATATAAAATCAATGTACAAATATCAGTAGCATTTCTAAACACTAGTAATATTCACACTGATAACCCAATCAAGAACTCTATTTCATTTACAATGGCCACAAAAAGGTAAATCGCAGGTGCAACAAACAAATGGAAAAACATTTCATCCTCATGGATTGAAAGAATCAATATCATGAAAATGACCATACTGCCCAGAGCAATTTATAGATTCCGTGTAATTCCTATCAAATTCCCAGTCTCATTTTTCACAAGATTAGACAAACAATCCCAAAATTCATTTAGAACCAAAAAAGAGCCTGAATAGTCAAAGCAATCCTAAGCAAAAATAACAAAGCTTTAGGCATCACATTATCTCACTTCAAACAATACTACAAGGCTTTGGTAACCAAAACAACATGGTACTGATACAAAAATAGACAGATCAATGGAACAGAATAGAGAACCCAGAAATAAAGCCACACATCTACAACGAAGTTAACTTAAACAAAGTTGACAAAAGTAAACAATGGGAAAAGAATACTTTATTCCATAAATGATGCTGGGAAAACTGGCTATTCATAGGGAGAAGAATAAAACTGGACCACTGCTTCTCGCCATATAAAAAATTAACTCAAGATGGATTAAAGGCTTCAATGTAATACCTGAAGCTATAAAATTCCTAAAAAGAAAACCTACAAAAAACTCTTCTAGACTTTGGCTTAGGCATAGAATTTATGACTAAGACCTTAAAAGCAAATGCAACAAAAACAAAAATAGACAAATGGAACTTAATTAAACTAAAAAGCTTCTACACAGCAAAAATGTTTTAAAAATCAACAGAGTAAACAGATAACATATAGAATGGGAGAGAATATTTGCAATATGCATTCAACAAAGGACTAATATCCAGAATTTATAAGGAATTTAACTCAACAAATAAAAAAACCATTAAACCGTGGGCAAAGGAGATGAACAGACACTTTTCAAAAGAAGACACACACACAGCCAACAAATGTGAAAAAATGCTCACCATCACTAATCATCACAGAAATGCAAATCAAAACTACAATGAGATACCATCTCATACCAGTCAGCCAGGCTGTTATTAAAAAGTCAAAAAAAAAAAAAACCAAAAAACAACAACAACAGATGCTGATGAGGATGTGGAGAAAAGGAAGCGCTTATACGCTGTTGGTAGGATTGTAAATTAGTTCAACCCCTATGGAAAACAGTATGGAGATTTGTTAGAGTACTAAAAATAGAACTACCATTCCAGCCAGCAATCTCACTACTGGGTATCTACCAAAATGGAAAGAGATAGTTTTATCAAAACAAACAAACAAAAAAACCCACGTGTATTCATATGTTTATTAAATCACTATTCACAATAGCAAAGTCATGGAATCAACCTAAATATCCATCAACAGTGGATTGGATAAAGAAAATATGGTTAATATACACTGTGGAATACTACGCAGCCATAAAAAAGAATAAATCATGTCCTTTAAGCAGCAACATGAACAAAGCTGGAGGCCATTATCCTAAGTGAAATAACACAGAAACAGAAAATCAAATACTACATGTTCTCACTTATAAGTGGGAGCTAAACAGTCAGTACACATGGACATAAAGATGGAAACAATAGACATTGAGAACTCCAAAAGAGGGGAAGGAGAAATGGGGTAAGGGTTGAAAAACTACCTATTGGGTACAATGTTCACTACTTGGGGTATGGGTTTGCTAGAGGTCCAAACCTCATTATTACACAATATATCCATATAACAAACATACACATGTACCCCCTGAACCTGTAATAATATAAAAATAAATAAATAATTTATTAGTTATAAAATAAAAAATTTCTACATTAAAAATACATTGATTGCACAACTCAGTTCAAATGCTTACAAAAGGTATACTATACTCAGGAAAGGTCCTTGCTCTAGAAGAAATTATAAACACAAATCTTTTCACCTAAGTTTTTCTCTGTTACAATGAATTAATATTCTCTGCCGTCGGGTATCTTAAGCATAAGCCCCATAGGCAGTTATCAATTATCCAGGAGCCTGGGGAAAGGACATAAGGCAGCGCTATGACTATAGGAATAACAGACATTGGCCTCCCTCATTCCTACCCTCGAGTTCTAGCTCCAGCTCCCCTAATAACAGTGCAAGTGATAGATTAAGCTTGGAGGGCAAGAGTCTTTAGGGCTTTGTAAGATATTATAGCTCTTAAAGTATACATTGAAATTCTTTGAGGGCAAAGGATTTGAGTCACCTAGCTGACCCCTATAGTACTTTTTATATAATAAATTCTGATAATATCCATGAATAGAGGTCCAGTTTTGTGAAGCCACTCTCACACTCTCATTCTGAGAAGTAATAATATTTACTTCCATTTACTTTTGTGAACACTATATATATTACTTTAACATAATTCTGCAAAAAGATTTGCTTAGCAAAACTTTTAAAGCACTACATATATATTCCAGAAAATGATCTTGTCCTTCCTGTGTCCATGTGTTCTCATTGTTCAATTCCCACCTATGAGTGAGAACATGTGGTGTTTGTTTTTTTGTCCTTGCGAGCACATATACCCTAAAACTTAAATAAAGTCTAAAGACACATTGCTTTCTGCATTCAATAACTTGTATGAACAGAAAAATTAAAAAAAGAGACAATAACTACCTTCTCACTCATACTATATTTTAAAGAAAATAAAAAAAGAAGGGGCACTACTTCCACAATACAATCTACAGCTATAATTAAAACTCCATCACTTTTGAATTTTTCTAAATTTTGTGGTTAGAGTCCTTTCCTCCATGGTTGAAATTACTTTCTTGACTTAAGTTTCATTATGCAGCTTGCTTGCTCAAAACTTTTCTTAAACTTTTCATTTTCTGCCACTACCCTTTTCTCATTCTTAAAATCTTACCTGCAATCCTTCTTTAATCATATGAATTCTTGTAGAATAACTAATGTATAGGGGAATGTAAGAGGAAAAGTGGGCGTGCGAAGAGTCCCAAGCAGGCTGGAAACTATGACACTATGTAATGTATGAAAGATTAAGGTCCAAGCACTTCAAGAGGCTAAAGTAGGGGGAATACTTGAGGCGCGCAGTTTGAGACCAACATGGTGAGACCCTGTCTCTACAATAAACACATAAAAAATAAATAAGAATTAGCCAGGTGTTGTGGCATGCACTTGTAGTCTCAACCATTCAGGAGGCTAAAGTGGGAGGATTGCTTGAGCCCAGGGGTCCAAGGTTACAGTGAGCTATGATCATGGCACTGCACTCCAGGCTGGATGACAGAGCAAGACCCTGTCCCTAAAAAAAAAAAAAAAAAAAAACCCATAAAATACTTAAAAAATTTGAAAACAAAAAGACAAGAAATAGTAAAAGAAGAGGCCAAGTGACTGCCAAGGTGAACAGCACCTGGAAACTCACCTTCACCACTGAGATCTCAATTGCTTGTTGAGAAACTCGGTGGTATCAGTTCACCCAGGGATAGTTAAATTTCAGTGATGTCTACCCAATTCACGAAATGAAATTGGCAGGGAGCCAGCTATTGGATAAGGTGCCAAAATGATTACCTCACTGGGGATCCAGCTGACTGGAATAAGAGGCTAAATCAAGCCAGGTTCAGCTAACACATAATAGTAGTGTTGAATGAATAAGCAACAAAGCATACTGGGTCATGGAGACAAGTCAAGGTAAACAGCACGGTTGAAGTCAAGAGTGGGTACACAATGCAAGTGCCAAGCATGAAATGAAATCAGATCCCATTGGATTAAGGAACTTTCCAGAAAGGGTAAAACCAAAAGGGGCACTTACAGGCTCCTCTGTGAAGTTAGTTAAATAGCACATGGCTTTAGCACAGTGATTTTGAAGTTTAAAAACACTTTGCCTATGACTGTAACTTGTCTACCTCAAGCAGCCATATTCACTGCTAACGTGTGTCTGTCTTAGTTTCCTATTGATGCTGTAACAAATTATCACAAATTTGTGGCATAAAATAGCACAAGTTTGTTGTCTCATAGACTGCAGTTAGAAGTTTGGTTTGGGTCACAGGTTTCTCTGCTTCAGGTCTCATAGGCTGAAGCCTATGGGCTCTGGGAAGAACCGCATCCAAGCTCATCCAGGTTGTTGATAGAATCCCATTCTTTACTGTTGTAGGACTCAGGTCTCCGTTCCCTTGCTGACTGACAGCTAGGGGCCTCCACAGCTTTAAGAGGCCTCTTTCTATTTCTCACACATGGCCCCTGCATCTCAGGACTTCCCTTTCTTCCACATCTATCTTCTGCTTCCTCTTCCACACTATCTCTGACTCCAGCCAGAAAATGTTCTGTGGTTTAAGGACTCATGGGTTTAGATTAGGCCCAACCAAATAACAAGGACTTCTCTCTATTTTGAGGTCCTTAACCTTAATTACACGTAGTAAAGTCCCTTTGCCTTTTAAGGTACTGTATTCCCATATCCTCCGTGGCTTCAGTGGCCGCCACTCCCTCTGCCACCATCTCCAGGGAAGGAAAGGCTCTGCCATTTGGGAAGGTGGTTTCTATGTCACTGGACATAAGTTCTGAGAGTCAATTTGAGAACTCATTCCTGAACGTGCTTTGCTCCCTCTCCCCTGCCCACCGCACCTTACATTTAATAAATATGGCTGTAATTTTCTTAGGGTGTGGATATTAGGGGGGCATTATTCTCCCTACCACATACTCATACTTTATTATTATTTTCCTGGCCAGATTGCCCATTTTGTAACATTTACTGTTGCATATGCCTGAGAAGCTCACAGTTACCCTGTTTCTTAGGAAATATTAAGACTAGGGGTTTGCTGAGCAAAAATCCATGGTCAGAATACACACAGGTCTTGAGGCATATTATCAGTGAGTTTTGGTAGTGTGATGAAATAACCTTGTTTCTTGAGATTATTCCTATGAAGGTTACTAAATACTACTGTAACCCTGTCATTGCCACCATGTGCATTTGTGCAGGTTGTCCCTGCATAAGCATGCTCAGCGGAGGGACTGGAATCTGGCCAGCATTCCACCTAGGGCTCTATGTCCTGCCATCACCCAGAGAAAGCAGTGCCGACAGGTTCCCTCCAGCCCTGGAACTTTCTCTGCTCAATAGTGTTGAATGACAGTCTGACACATTCTTATTCTCCAACTTTCTCTTTGCTCAGCCTTGAGATGCCCATGTCTCTTCTCTTTCCTCTTGTCATTCAATTACTGTCTTTCTCATTTCACCAAGAAGCTGTAAAATATATCAATTCCCCACAGTAGAGCATTTTGTTTTCACTGGTTACATTCTAGGTTGGCTTTTTCCTGATACCATCTAAGTAGTCACTGTGACTGTAACAGTAATATTTCTTCACACCGCATTTTAGGGTAGACTCTTTCTGGGAATATATCCTCAAGAGAGTTCATTTTTTCCATCCTGTGAGAATTCCTATAAAGCTCAATCAAAGAGCGGGGCTATTCTTGGTCAAAATACCTTACCCATTTCCTTTCTGGACTTTTTAAAAACTGTCACAGTCCAGCTTAGTCTTTAAAGCTGTATATTGCTAGTAAATGTAATTTTAGTTCTCCAATGTTTATTCGTATGATCTCGGCAGCCGTGGGTAAGTTCACCTCATATTAACTAAACATTAGGAGAGGTCATTTATAAATGCAGAGTATAAATAAAATTAGTAATTCCTTTTTCAGCATTGGCCATTTTATTTTTGTCTTACTGTCAAAAATGTTCGATTTTTTTGGTAAAATTTTTAAAGATTAATCATAGATCAGCAAGACTGGGGGAAAAGGGTTGGCACAATTCTTTTTAGTAATTTTGAAATCTAGAACCTTGAGACTTTGACTAGAGTAAAATTTCATACCTTCACTACTCTCCACACCTGAGCTGCTCTTCCTACACAAAATGTAGCTTTCGCCACCTGCATGTTTGTGTCATTCTTGCAATCTAAAATGCACAGCCACCACCACTTTTCCTTACCTTGTTAATTTTTCACCTCTTTACTATTGCAATTGAAAACATTTTTCAAAATCTGGCTGCAATTCCATTCTCTCTCTGAAGCTTTCCTCACTCACTCCACCCAAAAGTGGGCTCTCACTCCTCTGTACTCCTTTTACTCCTTGGTTCTTTCACTTTTATAGTGTTGATTATAGACAAAATTGTATCTTTTTTTTCTGAGCATATTGTATGTGGGTTTCTCCAGATAACGGATAGAAATACCTGCGGTAGTTTTTCATGACTACATGAAAGATTTAAGAGACTCATCGACAGATCTATGTGAGTATGCAGGTTGTCTGGCAGATTTCAGGGTGACTACATGGAAAATTGACTTTAGGTTACAAGTTCTTTAAGGCCTAGAATTAAATCTTGTTTATCATTTTTCTGTACAATGGTCAGGATATTGTCATTTACTTGGTGGGTGTGCAACAAACATTTGCAAGGGATTAATAATACAGAATATTTTAAATTTATTTTGAAACACATTTTCAGAGGGGAGAGATTAACGTACTCACAATATATTACTATTAATAGAACAAAATTATAATTGTGTTCAATGTCCTTAAATGATAGCAGTAATGCCCTACTATTAGTATTACTAGTAGTTACAGTGAGAGCAAATCCTTATACAGTGCAGGCAATGTGCAAGGCACTGTTCCCAATTAATATGTATTAATATTAATATATTAAAATATAATGTTATATATTAACATTAATATATAATGTATTTTATATATTAATTCATTCAAACCTCATATAAATCCTAGGAAGGTGTTATATTTGTTATCCTAATTTTAATAAGATAAAACTAAAAAAAGAGACATTAGGTACCTTGCTAGAGGTCAAGCAGCTAGCAAATGACAGAGCTAGTTAGTATTTGAACCAGTCTGTTTCCAGATACTATGCTCTTAAAAACTAGACTATATACTAAGTGGAAATACTTTTTTGATGTGTGGAATATTTTTAGGATTCAGGAACCATGGACTGGATCTACATTTAACAATGAGTTTTGGTGTTGAAAGTAAATTCTGAGTAGCTGAGAGCTTTACATACCCAAGAGGTCCTGTGGTCTGATACTTTTGGGAAAGCCTACACTAAATAAATACTTTTCTCATACACCCTGTGATGAAGGGAATACAAGTTGAGAAACATTGATATGGACTAATGCAGTTGCTCCCTAAACTGGCTGCCCTCATTTATCTCCTATGATAAATAGTATTTGAAGCAGATAGTCTGTTTCCAGATACTATGTAATCTGGAAATTCACATGCAATATGCTCAGAAAAAAATATGATACAATTACTTCCATTATTAATACTATAAAAGTGAAAGAACCAAGGAGTAAAAGGAGTCCAGGTGAGTGAGAGCTCACTTTTAGGTGGAGTCAGTGAGGAAAGCTTCAGCGAGGGAATGGAATTTCCAGATTCCACTTCAAATACTATTAAAGTGCGCGTGCATGCACACGTGCACACACACACACACACATTTCAGTCCCAGCTAAGAACTGCTGCATTTGAACCCTGGGGATTGGGTGGTCAATCAATAGGTCCAATTATAGCAATAGATTTCAGAGCTATACTGGTAGAATTCTAAAGATTAGGAAAAATTTAGGTGTTAATATAAGTTCTTCACTACATTCTGCATGCAGCTTTTATAGTAAAAAGAAAGAAAAATAATAACGTAATTTCACATCGATAACCATTAATTTCAGTTATTTCAAAATTCAACTACTTTTTATGCTTATTACGTTATTATACTGTGGGTATTTCTAATCAGGGACCTAAAACAGTAAGTACAATTGAAATCATTTAGAAGAAAACTGAGCAAAAGGCAATACTATATAAAATAAGACCAATACTTGTATTAGTGTTAGTTTTATATACTATACAGCACATTTATTAATTGTTAGCGCTATATATTTGTTATATGTCTAATTCCTATAAGAACGTATTGGAATGCAACTTTCATTTCAGTCAGTCTGCTCTCTCTTTGGGTTTTAGAAATAGCAAGCATGAAAGAAAGTGGTACATTGCACATATCTATATTTTAAGGAATTTTTTCTTCTAAAAAGCACATAATACTTTGTAAGCATCAGAAATGCCACATTAAAATGAACTAGCAATCTTTTTGTTTTAAGGAAATGGAAAAGTTTATTAGCAAAAGCAATCAAAATGCTATTATTGCCCTACTTTTGTGTCTACTTTGCTTATACGCTTGTGGTTGGATCTCATTTCTCCAGACAGTGAATATAAGCCTTTTCAGTGTTTTTCCATTGCTTCACAAAAGATTCATGAGAATATTTTATCAATATTATTGGCAAACCCATACATGTATATATCTATATATACAGACTTTAATCTGGATCAGTAAATGATTGATTTCAGTCTTGAATCCTGAGGCATTAAAACAAACAAGAAAAAATGTGATAATCCAATTTAATATGGAAAAGGACTAATATGCTTCATTAAATGCACTCTTTATAAAAACCTAATTTTAAAAGAGATATTCTCCTGGGGTAGTTTTTCACAACTTTTGGACACATTCTCTCATTCATATTGCCTGTAAGTTTCACTCTCTTTGATGGAAAGTTTATTCAAATAAAGGTATAACCCGTGTGTGTGTGTGTGTGTGTGTGTGTGTGTGTGTGTGTGTGTGTTAAACTTTCAGCATTGTTAATTGCACATTATGTTTTCATGTTCTGCTCCTTCACAGGTGTGTGTGTGTGTGTGTGTTTGTGTATTAATCTTTCAGAATTGTTAATTGAGCATCATGTTCTGCTCTCTCACAGGTGTGTGTGTGCGTGTGTGTGTGTGTGTGTATGCATACACACATAGAAGTGCCTTTAATCATTTTTGTAATTGTCACAAAAAGAGGGGAAAGAAACTTCAGAAGATCCATCGACATTCAGTGGCTGGAAAAACTGCAGTAATTCAGATTTTACTGTTAAATCAAAAGTTTGCTTTAGATTTGAGGGCAGCTTTTATGGTGCTTTTTCTTTGTCTAAAGAAAAAGTATAAAGAAACTTTCAAGCCAGTTGTGCAATAAAGCCATTGAGAACTACCGGAACTTATACATAAAGCCTACCATCTGACAAAGTCTCTGCCAATAGTGAGTCATTGTCTCAAAAGTGTGTCTCATGCCAAGAGGACATAACAGAGAAAAACAGTTATTCAACATGACAGAAAGCATGTCTTGTTTATTTCCACCACCTCTCAAGTGTTCTGTAGTACCCCCCACACAGTATGTGATTAACACATTGTTGTCTAATTTGATGGCAACTCCAACCACTCAGTTGCTCATTGTAGAAACTTCGATTAACTAAACTCCTCTCTCATATCTTTTCACATTCAATCAGTAAACTGGTGTCATCAGTTTTAGCTCCTAATTAGTGCTAAGCTAACTCTCCCATCTTATGTTTGCTCTGCCATTTCCTTTGTTCATGCCAAACAGTTTATGTTGTGGACTCATTGGCAGTCTACACTCCAAGTCTCTCCAATTCATCTCCTTCACTGACAAATGATTTCTTCACCTAAACTACAGAAAGGATGATACAAAATCCTGCTTTGAACTTTCAATAAGCCTCATAGACTACAGGATTAAGCCCCAATCTTGTTATACTATACAAGGTCCTCCTTTGCCCAACTCTAGCAGCCTCATCGCCCCCTATTCTGTATCACCCAGATTATACTCAGATCAAACCAGACTTTGCACGTGCTCCCAGAAGCACCATGACCTTTGACTGCTCAGAACCATTGTAATGTTTCCTCTGGTTGAAATGATCCTTCTTCAGTCCTGGTCCATGTCCTGGAAATAACATTTATTCTTTCGATTGAAATGTTTTTATTTTTTAATCGTAGAAATAAGATTATAAATCATCCAGAGATCAAAGTTTGTAAAATATGAACAGGAATATTGTGTTTTTTAGAAACCAGTTCTCCTCCAGAAGTCTTTCTTTTCTTTTACTTCATAAAAAACAACAAATACACATGCAGGTAAAACTATCAAAAATACAGTTTTATTCACGTGTTTATTTTTATGTATTTATTCATTTTTGTGTCCACTTTCTTTGGCCAGACAGTTGCATTAACATGATTTACAAAAATATATAACTGAACTTATTTAATGTCACTGATTCTAAAAAACACATATCATTCCAAAGCATATAACAAAACATTATTCTAAAGCAAATAAAGCAATCTGCATGACTAGATGAACAGACGGAGAAGGATTAATTTCTTTTCCTTGGGTTATCATTCAAAAGGACGTCTTTTTTAATTAAATAGTTTGACACAATCAGATATTTCACAATAAATGGCAGTTTTGTACACTGCAGCTAACAGCCTTCTTTCTCAGAAATATGCCAGAGAAAGCAAACAACATTGGAACACTGGGTATATGGAGGAGTGTGTTGGAGGTAAGAAAATTTTAGGAAGAAGACCACGGAGGACCTTAAATATCCTGCTGGAGAGCTTAAAATATATTCTCTAGGTGCCATCAAATGCTTTTGAGTGATGTATTTAGAGTTTCATAAAGAGCTTATTGAATCTTGGACATGGAAAAGAATGGTTTGAATTGGGTAGAGCTGGTAGAAGAAAAACCCAAAATTAGAAGGACACTGAAATATATCAATATTAACAACAATGATAAAGGTTGTTACTGGACCATAATTAAAATGGAATTGAATCTAAGCCACTGCCTTTGGGCAGGATGGCTTAATAGAAATATAGAAAAAGCAAATAATGATCAGTCCAGGAGACCACGAAAAATGGAAAGAATACAGTCATTTGGGTCAATTATAGTGGCCTCTCCAGCCCAGTTGTTACCATTAAGTAGGACTGTGGTTTATAGTCATGGTTCACTCCTCCCAGAGCTGTGTGCATCAGTGGGACCTGGAGTCTGATATCCTCCATCTTTTAGGCTCTGTCTCAATGAAATATTTACATTTTATTTGTAGTACAGTGGCTGTCACATGAATCTTCAATTCAAAGCATTATCCTTTGTGATGCAGCTTTTATTCACTTTCAAGGCACTTAGATAAAGTCATTGCTGTTGATTGCATGACTTGAATGTGGAGGTAAATAGTAAATTTGTACCATCCTAACCATTATTCAGGAAAGAACTAATTGGACTCGCTGACTCAGATTCTGTAAATCTTTTTGCCACAATAACTACATTAGCACAGATAGCTTAACATAGCTTAATACCACAATATAGGGCATCTACTAGCTTTTTCACTACAAAAGGAACTTTGGCTTGAGCTTCAAATTTACATAAAATTTGTTGCTTTTTTTAATATGGAAAAACAGTCACCATCTAGTTGACAAAAATTATTTACATCACATTTGTAAAATATATAAAAATGAAACATGTTGAGATTATCAAAGTAGTAAAAAACGATAGAAAATTATGTCTTCAATGTTCATCTTTGTTTTAAAGGACTATTGTACTATAACTTAAGTATGGATAGTCATCTTGTGGTCATGTCTAGGTTTCACATTTTCTATATCTATTCATCCATTGATAGGCAATTAGGTTGATTCCATATTTTGGCCACTGTGAGTAGCGCAGCAATAAACATGGGAGTGCAGCCATCTCTTCAATATACCGATTTTCATTCTTTTGGATATATACCCAGCAGGAGGATTGTAGGTTCATATGGTAATTCTATTTTTAGTTTTTGGAGGAAGCTCTATATTGTTTTCCACAGTGGCTGCATTAATTTACATCCTCATCAACAGTGTACGAGTGTTCCCCTTTCTTTATATCCTCACTAGCATTTGTTATTTTCTGTCTTTTGGATAATAGCCATTTTAACTAGGGTGAGATAATATTGCATTGTGTTTTTTATTTGCATTTCCATGACAATTAGTGAATATTATGCACTTGACTATGTGAATATAGTGTACATAATAACATTGGTAGCACATTCAATTATAATGTTTATTATTTCATATTATGTTGTAAGTGTATACTCAAGTTGATTTAATTGCTAAACACTATCCATGCACAAATAGAGTAAACACATTTTATTCAAAGTCCATGGAATGATTTAAAATTTTGATCTTGTTGATAGGGTTTGGCTCTGTGTTCCCACCCAAATCTTATCTCAAATTGTAATCCCCATAATCCCCAGGTGTCAAGGCCAGGACCTGGTGGGAGGTGATTACATCATTGGGGTGGTTCCCCCATGCCGTTCTCACGATTGTGAGTGAGTTATCACAAGATCTGATGGTTTTATAGGTGTTTGAGAGTTCCTCCTACACACTCTCTCTCTTGCCTGCTGCCATGTAAAATGTGGCTGCTTCTCTTCTGCCATGATTGTAAGTTTCCTGAAGCCTTCCCAGACATGTGGAACTATGAGTCAATTAAATCTCTTTTCTTTATAAATTACCCAGTCTTGGGTAGTATCTTTATAGCAGTGTGAAAACGAACCAATACACTTGTAATCCCCCCAAAAAACTTTCATTAAATCCACCCAAGTAGAAAGTTTCTATGAAGAACCTGCAATAAAACAGAAAATAAAAAAGGACAAAATTTCAATCAATAAAACTGCAATCAATTAATTGTTAAACTTATATAGTAATTATTGGATGATGTGCATAGTCAAAACTTCAATGATATGATATTTAAAAAATGCTAACAACGTGATGTACAGCAAAACTGTACTTATGGTCATTTTTTCCTGTCATAAATTCTTGAGTTATTTGAAAAATAAAAATCAGTGCAAATAAGTTTTGTAAGCCTAAGGAAATTGTGCAAATTCTAATGAGTGAATTAGAAAACATTTTTTTAAAAGAAGAGTAGAACTAATATACAGGAGCTAGTTCTTTGAGGAAAAATAAAAAATAAGTATAGGTCTAATAAATAAAACAGAAACATTTAATGGGCAAAATTACAAATGAGAAGAGTTTAACAGATTTCAAATTTTTAATTAGAATAAAATATTGTTTATAATGCTATACTAAAGAACTTAAAAATTCCAAATGGATGTTTCTGTGATTGATTCAACGGGGAGTAGAAAACCTGAATAGCTTAATAATAATGGACAAAGAAACTTAAAACCTCTCCATGTGTCCAACACTTTTTTCTAAAATATGCTTAGGGGCCAAATGACTTACAGATACGTTCTTTGAAATTTTGAAGAAGTTCCTAGTTTCCATAGCGTTTAAATTATTTCAAAGCATATAAAAAGATAGAATGCTTCACAAATCATTTTACAGAGATTGTACAATTGAGATAGTAAATCTTGATGATGATCTCATAGCACTTGATCTTGGCCATAAAATTAAATGTAAATTAAATTACAAAATTAAACCTGCAAAACAACCTCCTGTTATAAGTACAAAACTGGAATACTAACAAAATAATGGGATTTGAGGAAAGGGGTTTGTTAGAAGAAGGATATGATACTAAGATTAATATGGGAAACCAAAGTGGAAAAATGGCCATACTTAATTACAAATTTTAAAGAAGAGAAGTAAGACAGACACTTTCTTTCATGGAAATAGACATACCCTGGCAAAAGAAGTTAACCTGGGGTTGAATCTGGGCTTCACCAAAGAGATTTTCATCATTTGGCAAGTCTCTTAACATGTCTTTCTCTCATTTCATCTTTCAAAGGAGAATAATAAACACCTCAAATGTGCCACGTGTAAATTGAATCATATAAAAGATATAAAGCTTTTTATATGACCCCAGTGTATAGTAAGTGCTTGTGTTAGCAACTTTTATAATTAATGTAAGTAGCATTAATCTCAGGAATCAAATTGATATAACATTGGCACAAGAATCAAAAGATCAATCATGAATCAGGAAGCTAAGAAATATGAATTATTTGAAATTATTTCATTTATTACGGACACATTAGCAGAAATTATTAAAGAAAAATGAGGATTATTTAAAAACAGCTCTGTGGTAATGCTTAGCTGATTGTCCCATCATCAATTATTGAATAGTTTGTCTTCATGGAATACAAGTCTCACAGTGCAGGCATGATTCAGGGCAAGCTAAACATTTCTAACTTTTCTAATTTTTCTTATCCAATTTCTTAACATAACACTAGTGTCAGGTTTAACAATTTGGCACAATGACTCACAGAACTCAGAAGAGCACTTTACTTACTATTACCACTTTATTATAAAGGATATAACTCAGAAACACCGAACAGGGTCTCTTAATAAAATATTTTATTTTATTCTGTCTGCACAATTTGTATTTTTTTATTTTTGCCATTAATATTTTGTTCGAAAAAATAAAATAAATTTATTTTATTTTATTTATTATTATTATACTTTAAGTTTTAGAGTACATGTGCACAATGTGCAGGTTAGTTACATATGTATACATGTGCCATGCTGGTGCGCTGCACCCACTAACTTGTCATCTAGCATTAGGTATATCTCCCAAAGCAATCCCTCCCCCCTCCCCCCACTCCACAACAGTCCCCAGAGTGTGATGTTCCCCTTCCTGTGTCCATGTGATCTCATTGTTCAATTCCCACCTATGAGTGAGAATATGCGGTGTTTGGTTTTTTGTTCTTGCGATAGTTTACTGAGAATGATGATTTCCAATTTCATCCATGTCCCTACAAAGGACATGAACTCATCATTTTTATAAATAATAAACTTTCACTAGATATTGTCCTCAATAGATATTTTGAAATGAGTTTTCAGTAGAATAAAATTCATTATACGCTAAATATTTTTGTATTTAATTAAGTGTATGTATTCTTAAGAAGAGGTCTGTAACTTTTAGCTGATTCTCATAAAGGTTAAGACTGATGAAAGAGTAAAACCACATTTCTATAATTTTGATGCGAAGATCTTTAGAAAGATTTCTCGGCCAGGCGCGGTGGCTCACTCCTGTAATCCCAAGCCCTTTGGAAGGCTGAGGCGGGCAGATCACCTGAGGTCGGGATTTCGAGACCAGTCTGACCAATATGGAGAAACCCCGTCTCTACTAAAACACAAACAAACAAACAAAAAAATACAAAATTAGCCAGGCTTGGTGGTAGTACTAAGTGGTACTTACTAAGGAGGTACTTACTAAGTGGTACTTACTAAGGAGGTACTTACGAAGTGGTACTTACTAAGGTGGTAGCTACTAAGGAGGCTGAGGCAGGAGAATCGCTTGAGCCCAGGAGGCGGAGGTTGTGGTGATTGGAGATCGCACCATTACACGAAACTCTTTCCCCCCCCCCAAAAAAAGATTTCTCTAACAAATAGAAAACAGTAAAAAAACAAACAAACAAAAAACAAAAACCAAAATTCAAGTTAGAAAATTATCAACATTTTATTCACTATCATATGCATATTTAAAGAATCACTATCATATGCATATTTAAATATGAATTTGATGAAACTTCCATTTTCTGAGTCTTCTCCAGAAGTTCCTTAATCACAACTGATAATACAGATAATATATTTCAATTGTGCTTTTTCTAAACCACATGGCTTTCTGATTGTCAAGCTTTCCTTTTATTTAAAAATATCTAGATGTTTGCCAGTATCTTAAATCTACATGTTTAATATCTTATAAAGAATTGATAGTATTGGGAGTGTTTTGGAGTTCAAACCCTTCGTCATTAATCCTCACAACTACAATGTCCAAAAAATATGCATGACAATGTATATGAAAAGTTCTGGCTAATTCTCCTTAAACGTTGCTGTCATGCCACTCGGTTTTATTTCTTCCAGCAGTGCTGCTTTAATCCAGTATTTTACTTAAACTAAATCGAATTTTTGGCAGTGGACGTTTTTTAATCCTTTTTAAATTGGTTCTAAAAAGATTGAATTTCACTGGTACATCAATGAAATAAAAAATCATTTTTATTAAAATAATCTTCGGTATACTCTGAAACATCTGATATGAATTTCATGAGCAGTTGTCTTATTATTCAGTTGAGAATGTGGTTACAATCACCAGATTGTGTAACATTGAGATCGTTATTGTTCCATTGATTGACTTCTGAATTTTCATACATTTGTAGGACTCAATTGTGAACTATAAAATAGACTTACTTAGCTCGATCTCTGATTTCTAACAGCATCAGAAAACTCATAGATGTGTAATTATAGATGTAATAAATTTATCATGCTCTCTACACTGAGAATATCATTTTCTAAGTTATAAAAATATATTTAATAATGAATTTCACATGTATTCCCTATCCTTCAACCTGTTTCAGTGAGCTGTAATTTTTTTATTCAGTTTTATTACAAATTCACCATTCTAAAATTTGAATGACTTCAATACATATCACATTTTCTTAATTTTCTACCACCAGAAGCACCTTCTCTATCACAGAATTTTCATTTATCATGTAACTTTTTTCTTGTCAGAAAAATTAGCACCACTGTTACAGTAGGTAGGTAGGCAGTCAGAAATGAGCAGGGAAGGAGAAGCCACCCTCCACCCCAACGCCCACCAGGAATGTCAGCAACCATCAGGTGATGGTCAGGCGGTTGCTAAACTGCCTCTCTAAAATAATGATTGGTCACAGCTGGCGCCAGAGAACGGCAGTCTCTCAGTAGATAGGAAAACCTCAAACTGGTGATCAGCAGCTTCCCAATAAGATCTCAGGAGTTGGGCAAGTGAGCTCAAGCATGCGCACTAAGAGGCAAAATGGCAGAGTTTAACCAGTATATGACCATCTAGGAACACTGGGCTAGTAAGGGAAGACTGCCTCAAGTGAGCATGCGTACAGCTCCAGTAAACACACTGGGCATGCTGCACACCCCAAGAATTAACAGGCCACTGTGCATATGGACAGGCCACCCCGAGGGAAGAATCAGGGGAGAAGTAATGCAAGACCCCGGAAGGATGCCAACATATAAAACCCTAAGTCAAAAGTTAAACAATGCCCTTGATCTCTCAAGTTGCCTGCTTGACCGTCTTCCAAGGATACTTTACTTCCTTTCATTCCTGCTTTAAAGCTTTTTAATAAACTTTCACTCCTGCTCAAAAACTTGTCTCAGTCTCTTACTCTGCCTTATGCCCCTAGGTCAAATTCTTTCTTCTGAGGAGGTGAGAATTGAGCTTGCTGCAGACCCTTAGGGATATGCCACCAGTAACCTTACTAATAGAATTCTACCTCCTTTCTAATCTTGTATCCAACTTTTATAAGTCTATAAAACAGGACTATTTAAAATGTCACAATTTAACTACATCTTCTTGTACTTTAAATCTAAATTTTAGTTACATGTTTCATCATATCTAATAAATTTCATAAAGTGAAGAGTCCTAAATTAAAGCTGTCCTGTATGTATCATCTTGTATTCATAGATTGGCCCCTGATGAAAATTCAGTTGTGCAATGCTACAATCTCAATTGATATCATCAATTGACTCAATTGGTGAAATCTTACAAATATTTGCAAATAATCTTAATATTTGTTTTGGTAACAATTTTAAATTATTACTGTTACTAACATGAGTTATAATAAAACACAGATTTAATATTAAACTGTTAAAAAACAGTAAAAAACATATGCAGCATGTGTATAGAACTGTTATTGATATATGGTAGGATATTCATCTGGTAGATGTGGTACTTTTAAGGTAACCTGATCACTGTGCATACAAATGCCATCACTTACTTCACTGATAATTTTGTTGCTATTTTCTATTTTGAATTTCGATTTAAAATTTGTTGACAATGTTCAATGACAATTTGCAATTTTTAAACAATAACTGAACAAATAGGACAACGATGTATTTCCTATCAGTTGATACACTTTTAAAAGCTTTATAACTTTTAATACAATAGCAAATAAAAGGTTTTACCTTCTGGGAAGTTGGGAAGAATTATAAAATATTTCATTGTAACTTGCTACTCAAAAAGTGGTCCACAGACCGGCAACATTAGCATCCCCTAGAAAGGCAATAGAAATGCAGGTTACCAGGCCCCTCCCCAGACCTACTGAATCCAAACTGGCATTTTAAGAAGATAAGAGTCCCAGGTGATTCATATGTGTATTTAAGTATAATTCAAATAAATTATGAATTATCAAAATATATGTGTATTTAAGTATAATTCAAATAAATTATGAATTATCAAAATATATCTTTTCTTTCATAAAAATAGTATTTTCAAAAGAGTTGCATGTGTTAGAAATAGAATGTTCACCTCAATAAACCCAGACTACATTTTACATATCTATATTATCCTCAAGTGAATGGGTTCAGAATTTGTCAACATACCAAATAATGCAAATTCTTTTTATTTTACATCTTCCTTCATTCAGATTCTTACAGAAGGATTGAGTTATTGTAACTGAAAACTTGAAAACTAACCAGCAAAAAGTGCTCTGAGATTATGTTTGGTTGGAAGTGAACCCAGATGGCTCTGTGAGTCTCCAACAGTTTGTATGCTTAGGTATGGCTAACTCCTCCAAGCTGTTCTGCAATGCAGTACCTCCACTACCTGGAGAACAATAGCAGAGAGCTGTCATAGGCCCTTAAATAACTGCCAGGTAAGACCTACACTAAATGTGTATGCAGGACAGGGCAGGCAGGTAGGGGAAGGTGGACCAAAATTTCAAAATGAAGGATCTAGGATAAATTTCGGAAAAAAAGATTGAAATTGTGTAACAGTAGGAGACGTGAAATAAGGAACCATCAGTGCTTTTCTCAGGGTAATTAAGAATAAGATTATTCTTTAATCTGCATCAATATATTAAGTTCTTCCTTCAGGTTTGTATTATGCACCCTGCTCTGCATTATACTTACAGTATATTTGCATATGGATAATTTATAGGGGATAAGAGAAAGTTGCTTCCCAGTAGACTAATTTTATCTCAATGACAGTATCCAAATGTTTAAAAAATGATAGTACAACCAATTCAATGTTTACCTGATATAAAAATATTTTAAATCTAAAATGCAGGTTTTATTTATGTTACAACATCTGAAAATGCCTCCCAAATCCCTGTGAGTTTCTGAGATCTCTACTTTGTTAACCATGAGCTAGAATTGGCTAGTGATTTGGCAATGGCGGCTGTAGGAAAACTTACAGCAAATAAATAGACCTGATTTTTGCACATTGGATTCTCCTCAGATCTCACCTCTAACTCACAGCTCGTTGACAATTAAGAATCAGTTTTTCAATGTAAAAAAGTAAACAGACCAATTACTTCATAATTAGACAATTTTAATAAGTGAAAGAGACTGGTAAATAAATCTGTATTTCTACAAAAATCACTACGGCATTCAAAGTTTTTGTTGATATTGCACACTGTTACGGACTAAGGGTTTGTGCCTCCTCCAAATTCACATGTTGAAGCTCTAACCCCCAGTGTGATGGTAATTGCAGACGGAGTTTTGGAGATGAGGTCTTAAGAGTGGGGCCTCAATCTGATGAGATTGGTGTCATTATAAAAAGAAGACACATAAGAGTGTTCTCTTTCTTCTTCTCTCTCTCTCCCCACTCCTTTCTCCCTTTTGCCCTTCCTCTCTCCCTCCCCGCTCTCTGCAAGTACCCACCAAGAAGAGATCATGTGAGGGACACAGTGAGACAGTGAAGTAGCAGCAGCCTATAAGCCAGGAGAAGAGGCCTTAGAATGAAACCAACCCTCTCAGCACCTTGATCTTGGACCTCCCCACCTCCATAATTGTGAGAAACAAATTTCTGTTTTTTATGTCACTGAGTCTATGGCATTTTGTAATAGGAGCCCAAGCAGACTAATACATATTTCAAATAATTTCTGTTCCAAATTATTTGGTAGTAGGCGTAGACAAAGGAAAAGGTCAATTTGACTATTACATCATAAGATTTCAATTATAATCATTATTTAAAGGCAAAGATGAGAAAACTGACCTAGAAATGCAACTTACTAGATGTCAGAGAAATGTGGAATGCTTCCTTTTGTGCTTTATTGAATCAAGTAAATCTAAAATATATTTTAAAAATAGTAATGGCAAACCATGCCCTGATTTTTGAAAACAGGCAATGTAAAAACAGTGTTATATAGAACTTAATAAACATATCAAAAATGTTAAATGCATACACAATACATATTGTTTTCACATACAGTTCTAACATTGGCCCGAAATTACTGGTAAGAATAAAGAAAAAAGTGCATAGATTAAAAACCAGAGACATATAATGAAGATTATTAGATATAATGAAGCTATGTAGCCGAGAATAAAAGCCCCAAATCGCTCTTGATACTTGAATCTAAGAATCCTTAAGGTAATGTACTAGGAAAGTCTTGTTTAAAAGTGTCTGTACATAACTAACAATTCCATGTTACAAATAGAATCTTAGAACAAATCTGTGTGAGTGGTTTCTTCAAGGAATAAATAAAACAATATATTCTGAAAGTTACATTTTATACACATATATAAAATTGTCTTTCTCATATAATTTGTATTGTGCTGAGATTCCAGGAAGATATTTTCTAATGTGTCTGTAGAATGCTATGAAAATCATCCAGAATAAAATGGTTATATCTGATTAAAATCCACGAGAGCCAGAATTTGTATTTGTTTTCATCATTCTCGTATTCCTTGTGCTGAGAACATAGCAGACGCTAAATAAATGGCACACAGCAGAGACTTAATAAACATGGAATGGGTGAATGAATTGACAGGAATCAGAATATGCTACCCTGAAACATCATACCTTGGTATATTGGATACTTTAAGCTAAAGGAATTTGAGTAACAGCAGGTTCAGGAAGCGCTCTCTGACCTCCCCCTTCATAAGACCCTCATGTGAGAGATGCCTTTTTTGTAGCCAAAAGAAACATCCTTATGTCCAAAGACAGAGGGATGCCAAAAGGAATCTGAATGAACAGATCTTGTTGAGTTTCCCCCAGCTTTCTACCCTTAGCTCGTACACCTTTGTCCTATCACATTTTTCCATGATCTTCCATTCTTCATCAAACTCAGTATAAAAACACTCAGGTTTAATTATTTCTTCAGGTCTTCGTTTATTTACAACTGACATTAAGTAAATTAGTATGTCTTTCTCTTGTTCATAGGTCTTTCATCAATCTAATTTAGAGATCCCAGCAAATGAATCTAAGATGGGTAAGATATTTTTTTTCTTCCCTAAAGAATGAATGTATTGGCCAGGGTTCTCTAAAGAGACAGAACTAACAGGACAGATGCATATATGAAGGGGAGTTTATGAAGGAGTATTGGCTCACGCGATCACAAGGTGAACTCCCACAATAGGCCATCTGCAAGCTGGCCGGGGAAGCCAGTCCGAGTCCCAAAACCTCAAAAGCAGGGTAGCTGACAGTGCAGCCTTCAGTCTGTGGCCAAAGGCCCCGAGAGCTCCTAGCAAATTACTGGTGAAAGTTTAGTCCAAAAGCTGAAGAACTTGGAGTCTGATGTTCGAGGGCAGGAAGCATCCAGCACAGGAGAAAAATGAAGGCCAGAAGATTCAGCCAGTCAAGCCCTTCCAGGTTCTTCCGCCTGCTTTATTCTAGCCACACTGGCAGCTGGTACCCACCCAGATTGAGGGTGGGTCTGCCTTTCCCAGTCCACCGACTCAAATGTTAATCTCCTTTGGCAACACCCTCACAGACACACCCAGGAACAGTACTTTGCATCCTCCAATCCAATCAAGTTCACAGTCAATGTTAACCATCATGATGAGTGAACAATGTTGTAGATTGTAAGATTATCTTCATTAAAACTACTCCTGTGGTGTTTAACAATATTAATTATAAGTACTTATAAATAACAGAAAAAGAGATTAAGTAGACATTTAATGTTATTATTTAATATATTTGATAGTTAATGAAGAATGAAATTTCCATGCAGGTTTTCACACATATCACTACTTAAACTCTTCATTTGCTTGTATACTAGTTTCTAGTTGCCTGACCCATTAGGATGAAAGCTCTATAACAGCAATGGCTTTGTTTTCTAAATACCTGTACTAATGGTGCTGAAAACAGTGCTCGTCAAACAGCAAGTGCTCAAAAATTGTTTGCTAAATGAAATAATAAAAATGTAAAGTACAGATTCTCAAGCCAGTTTAGATGGTGAGGCATCTAGAAATTATGCTTGATGTACTTTAAAAAATACTGTAATAGGCAGGGGATGGTGGCTCACACTTGTAATCCCAACATTTTGGGAATCTGAGGAAGGAGGATTCCTTGAAGGCAGGTGTTTGAAACCAGCCTGGGAAACAAGTGATATGGTTTGGCTGTGTCCCCACCCAAATCTCAACTTGAATTGTATCTCTCAGAATTCTCACATGTTGTGGGAGGGACCCAGGAGGAGGTAATTGAACCATGGAGTCTGGTCATTCCTGTGCTATTCTTGTGATAGTGAATAAGCCTCATGAGATCTGATGGGTTTATCAGAGGTTTCCACTTTTGCTTCTTCCTCATTTTCTCTTGCCACTGCCATGTAAGAAGTGCCTTTCACCTCCCACCGTAATTCTGAGGCCTCCCCAACCATGTGGAACTGTAAGTCTAATTAAACCTCTTTTTCTTCCCAGTCTCAGGTATGTCTTTATCAGAAGCATGAAAACAGACTAATACACAAAGAAAGATCCCATTTCTACCAGAAATAAAAAAAAGTTTAACCAGGCATGGCTGTGCACAACTGTAGTCCCAGATACCCAGGAGGCAGAAGCAGGAGGATCACTTGAGCCCAAGAGTTTGAGGCTACAGTAAGCTATGATCATGCCACTGTACTCCAGCCTGCATGACAGAGTACAGAGTGAAACCCCATCTTTTAAAGGAATAAAGAAAAAAATAGAGAGAGAATAAGATATTCAAATGTTAAGCTTAAAAGCATTAAGCTTGTAATTGGATAAAAATCATGCAATACTATCTGTAGTTGTAAATTATAGAATAGATAATGTATGTTAATTTTTTCATTCCCACTTTTAACTCTCCCACTCAAAATTTCAAATATGATAGAGTGTGGAGTATCTACCAAGTGTCTTGAACATAATATTTGTACTTCAAATATTAATAAATTTAGATTATAATTGCAAGTCATTTAAACTCAGAGCACCAGAATTGCATATGTAAAATGGATTTGCTATGCTAATACATGTCCCTTTTCTGTCTTGTGCAATGTTAAGGTCAATAAAAATAGATTTTTAAAAATACCAGCAGGTTATTAAAGGTGACACAACTCCTTTCATTAAAATAATGATATTATTATTATCTGAATGCTAACATCAACTTCTAGAATCTAAAGGCGAATTCTGTAGAATCTCTGTACTTTTGTCTTAATCTGTTTGGTTGCTATAACAGAGTACCATAAACGGGATGACTTATAAACAACAGAAATTTATTTCTTATAGTTCTGAAAGCTGGAAATGTAACGGCCCAATGGGTTCATCTTGCCTGCTGCCTAGACAGAGCGGATTTATCAAGACAGGGGAATTGCAGTAGAGAAAGCGTAATTCACACAGAGCCGGCTGTGTGGAAGACCCAAGTTTTATTACTACTCAAATCAGTCTCCCTGAGCATTCGGGGATCAGAGTTTTTCAGGACAATTTTGTGGGTGGGGGAATGACAGTGTGTCAAGAGGGCTGATTGGTTGGGTCAGAGATGAAATAATAGGGAATTAAAGCTGTCTTTTTGTGCTTAGTTCCTGGATGGGGGCCACAGATCAGATGAGCCAGTTTATCTACCTGGGTGGTGCCAGCTGATCCATCAAGTGCAGGGTCAGCAAAATATTTCAAGCACTGATCTTAGGAGCAGTTTAGGGAGGGTCAGAATCTTGTAACCTCCAGCTGCACGACTCTTAAACCATAATTTCTAATCTTGTGCCTAATTTGTTAGTCCTACAAGGGCAGTCTAGTCTCCAGGCAAGAAGGAGGTTTGCTTTGGGAAAGGGCTGTTACCATCTTTGTTTTAAACTATAAACTAAGTTCCTCCAAAGTTAGTTCAGCCTATGCCCCGAAATGAACAAGGACAGCTTGGAGGTTAGAAGCCAGATGGAGTTGGTTAAGTCAGATCTCTTTCACTGTCTCAGTTATAATTTTGAAATAGCGGTTTCAGAAAGAACAAGATCAAGGCACTGGCACTGGCAAATTTGGGGTCTGGTGAGGACATGCTTCTTAGTTCACAGACAGTTGTTTTCTCACTGTGTCGTCACATGGTGGAAGGGACAAGGGAGCTTTCAGGGATCTCTTTTATAAGGCAAATAATCCCACTCATGAAGACTCCAGTCTCGTGATGAAATCACCTCCCAAATGCTCTACCTCCTAGTACCAAGACATTGGGTGGTAGGATTTCAACATAAGAATTTAGTGGGGACACAAATATTCAGTCTATAGCAACTATCATTCCAAACACCATAACATCATAGCATATTTCAGCAATAACCTAAATTGAGAAGAATCGCAAAGAAAAGATGATGTAATATTAGATAGGTAGCTATTCCCGAAAAAGTTTAATATTCAATGAGGATGACTATGCAGGTATTCAAGTTACCTGAGGATTCTATTTCTACATATTGGCCTAGGAAATAGGGAAATTAGTTGACCAAATAATTACTGGGCAAATAAATACATTGGGGGGAAAAAAATCCACATCAACAATACTTTGAGAAACAAGGTAGGGGCATCAATTTAACATTGCTTAAAGTTTACCATAAATTTTGTAGTGAAAGGAACATATACTCAACTGCCTCAAACACACTATTTCTAGAATGCCTGGCCTCTTTCGACAACAACATCTTCATCTCTAAAAGTAAAAGTACTCCTAAGGGCATCAGACTGAGCTCCTTGGAGGCAAGGATAGCATCATGGTTATCATTGTAACTGAGACACAATGCTTAGTAAATGTCTGTAGAGCAAATATGACTGTACTGAATGTGCCAACCACATATAATTATTTGAAATACACTGCACCACTGTTTGTCATAAACCATTGAAATATCCAGTAATTGTTCTGTGCATCCAAAACCTATCTCGAGGCTGCCTGTCACATCCCGGAGAGGCAGAAAATCCATTGTCAGTTCACATTAGAAAAACTGCTAGGAATGTTCAATTCAATTCACTAAAGATTTGTTAGTCTCTTGCTATGTGTCTTTTTATTATGCTAGATGCTATAAGAAAAAAAGACATAAATGTCATGATCCTTGCACTTAGAAGGGACTTGTCTATTTCTATCCCTGTATATACGTGTCACTACAACTATTTTCCAAAGAAACATATCCCTCAATCTTTCACAGTAAGTCACCGTAGCATTTTTATTAGGAAACTCAAGTAATAAAAGGGCAGTTCTCATAAATGTTAAATCTGAACAAACAAACAAGGTGCTATAAAGGAACTAGGGGAGTCATAAAACTAGGCGAGCAAAGGAAGAAAGCTACAAATTAAGTAGTGCTGTAACTAAAATAATAACTGAGACTGAAACTATCTCATAGGGAAATACAATAAAAAGACAAACACTGCCTGAGAAAAATATCATCTGTATCTTATGGGTAGTGGGCTCCATTTTTTCTTTCCTTTTAATCTTTTAATGTTAATTTAGAAGACACCAAATAAAAAAGATAAAGATAGACATTTTGAAGACATGAGGTGCTACTTGTGACTGGTCAACCAGAAGGGTACACGATAAACAGGATAAAAGGAAATGTATTGGTGAAGCCAAGACATCTGCTCCCAATCCTAATTTCATTGAACAGTTTGATTAAAGGGAAAGAAAATTCATTTAAATTAATGGCTAGTATTTGCATTTTAATGGAACATTTTGGAAGATGTAGTCACCAAATATTTCAGCTATTTCCTCAGGGAAGGCAATAGGAGTTCAATTCATTTCAGAATTCTAAAGCCAGTAAAAATATGATCCCATTCTCGTAAGACCAAGTGAAGCAAATCTTTTGAATGTCTTTGAACAAATCAATTCAATGGCAAATGAATAAATATTTTAAAAAGAGAATATTCTTGACTCCTCAATTATTTTACAATAGTCCAGAGAGAGAAATTGGACCCAGATTTACAAACAAATCAGGAAGTTTGAATATCTTTAATTGAAACTAGACCACATCCAAGTGATAACTGATTGGCAAGTTTTGATCTCCATCTTCAAAACTCTATCCAGGGAAGTTGGATATGCTGACGGATTCAGCTGACTTATAATAAGCTATTGGTGCTCTGTAGTTGTCAATGTGTCAGTTTACTTTTTTATTTTTAGGAATGCCCATGACAAAAAAGCGTTTTTGTTGTTTGTACAGCTTCACATTTACTGAATTGAAGAAATGGGAGAGGTTTTAAGAAGCATGTTATCCTGAGTGTTAAGATATTTCTCTTGCATATGAATGGCTACTTAACATTAATATTTCCTAACTAGTAATTTTTATAAGATGAAATAATAATACTACTAAATTCTTATAGGAAGTCAAGTATTTTGAAAACATGTTATGTGTTCTTATGACTTTTTTTCTGAGAAGCAAAAATAAGAAATATATTTATCCCTTTTCCACTAATTGCGCAAACTGCTCGCAGATGCCAAATAATCCTTCATGTTTTTCTCAGTGAGTCAGGTCCCGGACTCATGGAGACTGCAATAAACAGAGAATAGATTTACATATAAGATAGCTTATTACATCAAAGTGAACATGCTTTCAGTATTAATAAATTTTTAAAAATCTGCATTTCCATTGGTAGTTTCTACCTCGTCAATATATTTTTCCCCTTAAAATTTTAATACCAATTCAAATATTTCAGAAAGAGGAAAAAAATCTACTTGGATTGATACAGAACCCTAAAGTCATAGATTTATTATATATAAAGGCATAAATCCTAGAAAGCAAATTAAAATTTGTCTTCCTTTTTGCAGATGAGAGAATTGAAAAGCAGATTCTTTAGCTAGAGGAATTATCCAATACAAGAGGGAGCACAGTGAGGCCCTCAAGCTGAATGGTTCATTAGGCAGTGCAGATGCAGCTCTTAGTCACCCATACCTCTCGAGTTTCCATAATGCCATAGTTTACTAAAGATTTGAAACAAATAAAATTCACTTTAAATTGATCCTCAATTTTCTGGTCTAAAGCCAAACTGTGAAGTAAAGGTAGATAAAGACTCCTCTAATGAGCATAGAAAAGAATCACAGTGGGGCGCGGTGGCTCACACCTGTCCTTGTAGTCCCAGCACTTTGGGAAGCCAAGGTGAGTGGATCACTTGAGCTCAGGAGTTTGAGACCAGCCTGGGCAACATGGCAAAACCCCATCTGTACAAAAATACAAAAATTAGCCAAGCATGGTGGCATGCCCCTGTAGTCTCAGCTACTCAGGAGGCTAAGATGGTAGGATCATTTGAGCCCAGGAGGTCAAGGCTGCAGTGAGTTGTGATTGTGCCACTGCACTCCAGCCTGGGAGACACAGGGGGACTCTGTCTCAAAGAAGAAGGAGAAGGAGGAGAAAGAGAAGGAGAAGGAGAAGGAGGAGAAGAAGAAGGAGAAGAAGAAGAAGAAGAAGAAGAAGAAGAAGAAGAAGAAGAAGAAGAAGAAGAAGGAGAAGGAGAAGGAGAAGGAGAAGGAGAATGAGAAGGAGAAGGAGAAGGAGAAGAAGAAAGAAGGAGAAGAAGAAAGGAGAAGGAGAAGGTGAGTCACAAAAGGAAAATGGGAGCAACAAGTTTTTCTTGTGACTGCTTTCCTTCTTTCTTTTTGAAGACAGTTGTGATTTATTGCTTGTTTTCTAATAAGTGGTGGAACTCCGTGCATTAGCAAAGGTATTACATAGATGCCCAAGCTGGGCACCTGTCTCTCTAGATGAAGCCAACAATTATTACTGGAAAATTCACAGAGGTGGGGAGGTGGCAAATACAGGATTATTAGAATGATAGAGAGCATAAAACATTGTTACTGAACAGTCTACAGAGTTCCATTAGAAAGATGGTGGACAAAATGTCCTATGGCCAGGATGTAAGAAAACAATGTTTGAAATAACGAAAGTCTAAAAGTGCCACTTTCTGCTTACAAACCAGAGTCAAGATATGGATGAAGCTATTATAGACTTAAAAAAATACTGCTGCAATTCAAGTGAAACCTCTAACTTCTGGGAGCCCCAAACAGGAAGAACGGTCATGCTAATCTGATGAGATTACAGAGGATCTGTCACCCAATCTAACGGCTGCATTTATGCACACTCTCCTGCAGTGTGTTTGCAAAAGAAACACTGTTGGCTCTGTCATAACTCAGGAGGAACAAACTGTGCCTACCCTTAACTTGAGGCAGTTAATGTCTTGGTTAGAAAAATAACAAGATGAGTGGCTTTCCGTTGATTATTTTTATAGCACTCGACACCATATCACATATGCTTGTTAGACTAATGACCACCACTAATACTTTGAGGACATGTGGGTGGCTAACAATATATCAGGCTATATACACTCGGCTATGAAGCCACAGGTAAAATGCAGGCAGAGAAAGAAAATAAGTTAACAAACATGCAAAATAAATCTGGCAAAGGAAGGACAAAATGTTTCTACTATGATCTGGGTTGGAAAGGGTTAGAAAAGGTCAGGGGAACACTAGAAACCTACAATTGCTGGTCATTTGGGGAGCCAGAGACATCCACTGGAAGATTGCACTTCATATTTAGACAGAAACACGTCTTATTAAAATAACATTATGAAATGGTCGCAGTTTTTACCCGATTTCCCCAATGCTGACTTCAGAATGTTTAGATAAACATCATGGAAACTCCATCCATCGTGCAGCATGTAAAAGACAGAGAAGCTTCCAAAATCCATGAAGACAACCAAAGGATTAGCTGAAAATTCCTGAACTCAAATTTTAGAGTGAAAGTTATATATTCAGTTTTCTGTATACCTTAAGTTCAATGACAAACTTCAGAAATTGTAGAGTGAGGATATGATATAATTCTAATAATTTTAATTTCAATGCTTTCCTCACCATGAAATTCTTAAAAACTCATAAATATCAAACTATTCTAGGACCCAAAACATACTATATTCATTTATTACTCAATAATAGTGTTTCACAGAGCATTTTCTATGGAGCATTTGTTTCAAAATACTCAAGACAATAGAATTTCATTTTAAAACAACTTAAATGCTTGAATCTACCTAAAGATTCACAATGATCATGAGCATATTAAAAGTTGTGAGCAGTCCTGCAACTTAAAAAACAAAAAGTTTTCACCAGACCAAAAAAAAAAACCACAAGAACAGACAGCTACAGACCATTATTTCTTATGAATATAGATGCAAAAATTCTCAACAAAATTTAGCAACGCAAATGAAATCAGTAAGGCAAAGAGATATGTGTACTCACATGCTCATCACAGCACTATTCATAATAGACAAGGAATGGAATTAACCTAAGTGTCCATCAACAAATGAATGGATAAAGAAAATACAATTCTAGCTATTTATACAATGGAATTCTATTCAGCCTTAAAAAGAAGAAAATTCTGCCATTTGCAATGACGTGGATGAACCTGGAGGACATTCTGCCAAGTGAAATAAAACCAACACTGAAAAATACTACGTGATCTCAATTATATGTGGAATCTTAAAAAGTTGAACTCATAGAAACAGAGAGTAGAATGATGGTTGCCAGGGCTTGTGGGAGGAGTTTGGTCAAAAGGTACTAAGTTTCAGTTAGAATGAATAATTTCTGGAGATATATTATACAGCATGGTAACTATAGTTAACAATTTATCGTATACTTGAAAAGTGCTAAGAAAGTGGATCTTAAATGTTTTCTACACACACACACACACACACACATATAAATATGTGAGATGATGGATATGTTACTTAGCTTCATTTAATTATTTTACAATAATAGATGCATCTATCAAAACACCATGTGGTAAACATAATTTGTCAATTATATCTTAATAAAACTTGGGGGAAAGAATACAGCAACATATAAAAAGCATTATACATGATGATGAAGTGGAATTTATTTCAGAAACGCAAGGTAAATTTCACATCTGAAAATCAATTAATGTAATCACACAATCCATTTACGCGAAATGTTCAAAACCGGCAAATCTGTGGAGACAGAATATAAACTGGTAGTTGCCTAAGGCTGAGGCAGGATGCAGAGAACGGCAGGAATGAGGGGTGGTGACTGCTACATAGTCAGGAGTTTCTTTTGGAGGCAACAAAAACATTCCAGAATTGGTTGTAGTGATGGTTACACAACCTTGAATGTACTAAAAACCATTGAATTGTATATTTTAAGCAGGTGAATTGTCTCATATGCAAATTTTATCTCAGTAAAGATATTACCAAAAATTATTTTCACAGACTTCTTACTTATAATATTATCATTGCTAGAGTAATAATATTGGCAAGAGTTATTTTTGCCTTTGCAAAATGTTACTCCTTTTGCCTGGAATGGCAAGCATATTCCCTACCTTTTTTCTGTCTTAAAAACTTCTTCTTCTTTATTAATAATCAGCCAAAGTGTCACCACCACTATAAGGTCTTCCATGATTCACTCTGGAAAAGGCAAATATTTTTGAAACGTGTTTAACCATGACCCACACATGAACTCTGGGTGGGTTGGTGGGTGGATGGATGGATGAATGGATGAATAAATAGATGATAGATAGATAGATAAAAAATTTACAAAGCAATATTTACTCTTACCACATGCAGTTCATGCTAATATTTGGTATTGCGTATTATTCTAGTCTAGTCAATTTCATTTTTAAAAATGTTTTTGTGGTCCATTAAATTAATTTAATGACCCTCTAATGAGGGGCAATCTGCAATTTGAAAAATATTATCAAAACTAAATTGAGCCTATATTGTACAGTTTAACATACACATCAATTTGCGACAGTGAATATTCTTACCTTGGATTCGTGTTATAGGATGTTATAGTCATTGTCCATATTCTGCATTAATCTCCTTTTTGAATATTTAGAGTTCTGCTATTCTTTCCTGAGTATCATAATCCTGACCTACACAGGTAAGTAATTTTTTTATGCCAAGGAATTATTTCTCTTTTTTTTTTTTTTTTTTTTTTTTTTTTTTTTTTTTTGAGACGGAGTCTCTCTGTCGCCCAGGCTGGAGTGCAGTGGTGCGATCTCGGCTCACTGCAAGCTCCGCCTCCCAGGTTCACGCCATTCTCCTGCCTCAGCCTCCCGTGTAGCTGGGACTACAGGCGCCTGCAACCGCGCCCGGCTAATTTTTTGCATTTTTAGTAGAGACGGGGTTTCACCGTGGTCTCGATCTCCTGACCTCGTGATCCGCCCGCCTCGGCCTCCCAAAGTGCTGGGATTACGGGCGTGAGCGCCCGGTCAAGGAATTATTTCTATTTAAAGAAAAGACTTGATCACTTACTTTAAAATGATGCTTAATTCCTAATTTCCTGCTGTATTAGCTAGAAAATTGTTTTTTCCTCCAATATACTCTACAAAGTGGTGGCTGACTGTTTTACTTCCTCTTCTGGTAGTGGCTTCTGAGCTGTAACTCTGTCTTATATTCTGAGTTTTATATGCTCTCCACAAGCTCCTTTGTGTTCTGCTCTATGTTCTCCTTTTAACAAGGGCAGATTGGAAACATAGTGAAAGCAATTTCACCATGAGCAGAGATATGGGTACAAACGACACTTACTGCACCATGCAAATAATTGCATCCTATGAATGTGTACCACAAGTAATTTTATAATTGAAGTAAGCCATGCCCAGTGACGAGTAGGTTATCTAAACAACATGATTTCAGATTTTCATTTTTCCTTTTGTCATATTTACTTATGATTATTTTTGTTATTATTTCTGTGTCCATTGTAAAACATTACATCCAGTCTTTAGATAAATAATCTGTATGGAGTGGGAGTGATAGGAAGTGGGTATCGAGTCTGGTAATCACTTCTTTGATATAGGGCTAGAACAATATTGGATATAGGTACCTGCAAGTTTATTCTACATATGGCATTCGAATTTATTTTTTCTACAAATCCCCATTTAGGAAACTGCGTGTGTGTGTGTGTGTGTGTGTGTGTGTGTGTGTGTGTGTGTGAGAGAGAGAGAGAGAGAGTTTCAAAAGGACCAGGGTATATTTATGCATGATAAGTCACATAGCCTGTGTATCAGTAATTCTCTCCTTCAGAAATAATTCCAAAGAATATGTCCATCAGGAAACACCACAAAAACAGTAATAGGCGTAGGGTTTTAGAAGAAGTGGCCTTTATTTAAATCCCAGATTGGGTCCTAGTAGTCATCTTCTCTCTGCAAATACTGACTCCATTCTTATATGTACATATCTTGTGTACCATCTATCTAGATACGGCCTGTGCCATATTTTCTTTAAGCTAGAATTTTATGTCTCAGAGCCTCATATAGTTGTTTTTAAGCATTCTCTTGCCTCATTCAGTTACTCTCATACCTTGGCAAATGTCTGTAAACATCCCATCTTCATTCCAGATCCTTGGAATGGGCCTGACAGACCACAAACTTAAAGAGCACATTATTGACTTTTGTATGTACTGCAGATTCTTTATAAGGTCACCAACCTCAAGGGATATGAAATCCAGTGGCAGAGACAAAATAATGATGATTAACCAATAAAGAACAAGAATGAGAATGTGTGGGGCATATCATAAGTGCTACAGGAATTTCGAAGAAGGAAAGATTTCCGAGAATTCTAATAGTCAACGAAGGATTCTCTTGAAGACTTACACTGTACGTAAATAGGCAGAAAAGGGAATATGTTCCAGGCAAAGAAATACATTTAGGAGGCTGTGGCCTATAGTGTAATGGGTCTGTTGGTTTTAACTTCAAGTCTAAAATATATCCTTTCCACTTATGTTGTTTTTGAAAAGCTAATGAGTATTTCTTAGCCAATAGTATTCTTACCTCTAGAATTAAGATGAAATACCTGCAGTGCTTGGCAACAGTAAGCAATCAATACAAATTTATTGTCACCTTTTTCCAAAAAAACATGAATAGAAGTACAGTCAAAAATTAGAAACATGTTAGTTTATGAATTTTGGGTAAGAAATATGTTTGTTTAGAGTTCATTGCAATCATGAATCCCATACATGTAACAGGTAGCACAGTAACAAAACTGAGAGCTTTTTAAAATTCTAAACGCCTTGGACATTTATATTCAAATGAAATGACATATGGCAGGATAGCATCTCTTGCCCCTTTGCTCCTTGTTACTCATGGCATCCTCATTACTTATGGGGAGGAGACTTGTTGGCATAATAAAGTTATCAAACTCTTGCTGTGAAAAGCAATTGATCTTAGAAAGTAGATACTCCATTCAGAAAAATGTGACAATTCATAGTATACAGAAGTTAACAGGAAGGTCAGACAAACTGCAGGGAAGAAAGACAAAAAATAAAGAAGGGAGAAAATTCACAGTGAAAAGATCTCAGACTGACGAGAAGGTCATCTGAAAGATGAATAAAGAATGCCTGCGCCCTCCTGAGACTCGGAATATATTCCTAGCTGCCTAGTGTAATATTGGGACTCCAGTGGTGGACAATAGATTTTGTGACCTTTCCAACTGCCACTGAGATTGAAGGCAGGGTTTCCTGAAAAACCAACTGAAGATTAAATGGAAGTTGTATGGATTACCCAATTTGGGATTCCAATGCTACTTCCCTCTTCACCCTCCCATCTCCCAGTCACAGCATCAATGATTTCTGCCTTTTAAGGATGAAACAAATAAACAAATAAAAACTACACTGTCAAAAGATCAATGCTTAAACAAAACCAGTGTAGAAAATGAACATTAAGTTTCAGCTGGGCAATATGGCTTTCACAGGACTTAGAGTGTGGCTCCTTTAGCCTGGTCTATCTTTCTTTGTTGCCTGAACATAGCAATTTTGTCATGCTTTTGTGAAGGAACTTTGCATCTGAGAGTTTCTGTTGATTTCCCACATTTTGCAGGGATAAATGCCCTGTAGTACAATTCTTGAGTCATATGAGAGTTGCATGTCTAGTTGTTGTTGTTTTTAACCTGCCAAACTGTTATCGAGATTGGCTATAATATTTTACAGTCCAACCAGCAATGTATGAGTGTGATCCACTTTCTCTGCATCCTTGTCAGCATTTGGTTCTAGCTGTGTTTTATTTTAGCCATTCAGTTACGTATATCGTGATATCTCCTTGTGATTTTAATTTGCACATCCCTAATAACTAATGATATTGAACATATTTTCCTGTGCTTATTTGTTATTTGTACATACTCTTTATGTGTTTTGCACATTTTTATTTGGATTATTTGATTTTTTACTGTTGAGTTTTGAGAGCTCTTTATAAATTATAGTGTTTTGTTGCATATGTGGTTTACAAATAGTATTGCTCTTTCTATAGCTCTTATTTTCCCTTTCCTAGGGCCAAATTTTTAATAAGGCCAAGTTATCAATTTTCCCTTTTATGGATTATAATTTTTATGGCATGTCTTAGGAAATCTTTGCTCAGGCCTATATCCTGATATTTTTTCTTTTTTAAAAATATCTTTCAATTTTTAAAATTTTTAAATTTTAATTCTTGTGTTTACATAGTAGATATATATGTTTATGGGGCACATGTTATTTTTTGTACAGGCATGCAATGAGCAATAATCACATCATGTAAACTAGGGTCTCCATCCCCTCAAGAATTTATATTTTGTGTCACAAATAATCCAATTATAATCTTTTAGTTATTTTTAAATGTACAATTAAATTATTGTTGACTGTAGTCACCCTGTTGTGCTATCAAATACTAGGTCTTATTCATTCTTTCTCACTATTTTTTGTACCCATTAACCATCTTCACCTTCCCTCAACCCCAGCCCCTCATTACCCTTCCCAACCTCCGGTAATGATTTTTCTACTCTCTATATCCATGAGTTCAATTGTTTTGAATTTTAGATCCCACAAATAAGTGAGAGCATATGATGTTTATCTTTCTGTGCCTGGCTTATTTCACTTAATGTAATGACCTCCAGTTCCATCTATGTTGTTGCAAGAGACAGGATCTCATTCTTTTTTATAGATGAATAGTACTCCATTGTGTATCTGTGCCATATTTTCTTTATCCATTCATCTATTGATGCACACTTAGGTTGCTTCCAAATTTTGGCTATTCCAAACAGTGCTACAACAAACATGGGAGTGCAGATATCTCTTTGATATGCTGATTTCCTTTATTTTGGGTATATACCCATCAGTAGAATTGCTGGATCCTATAGCAGCTCTATTTTTAGTTTTTTAAAGAACCTCCAAACTGTTCCCCATAGCAGTTGTACTAATTTACATTCCAACAAACAGTGTGTGAAGGTTGCCTTTTCTCCACATCCTCACAAACATTTGTTATTGCTTTCTTTTGGATATAAGCTGTTTTAACTGGAGTGAGATAATATCTCATTACAGTTTTGATTTGCATTTCTCTGATGATCAGCGATGTTGAGCACCTTTTCATATGCCTGTTTGCCATTTGTATGTCTTCTTTTGAGAAATGTCTATTCAAATCCTTTGCCCACTTTTATTGGATTATTAGATTCTTTTTCCTATAGAGTTGTTTGAGCTCTTTTTATATTTTAATTATTAATCTTTTGTCAGGTGAATAGTTTCCAAATATTTTCTCCCATTCTGTGGGTTGTCTCTTCACTTTGTTGATTGTTTGATTAGCTGTACAGAAGCTTTTTAACTTGATATAATCCTATTTGTCTATTTTTGCTTTGGTTGTCTGTGCTTATGCAGTATTACTCAAGAAATTTTTGCCCAGACCAATGTCCTGGAGAGATTCCCTGGCGTTTTCTTGTAGTGGTTTCAGAGTTTAAGGTCCTAGATTTAAGTATTTGATTTTATTTTTGTGTATAGTGAGTGTTAGGGGTCTAGTTTCATTCTTCTGCATATGGATTTTCCATTTTCCCAGCACCATTTCTTGAAGAGATTGTCTTTTCCCCAGTGTATGTTCTTGACACCTTCATTGAAAATGAGTTCACTGTAGGTGTGTGAATTCATTTCTGTGTTCTCTATCTTGTTTCATTGGTCTATGTGACTGTTTTTATGCCAGTACCGTGTTGTTTTGGTCACGATAGTGGTGTAGAATAATTTGAAGTCAGATAATGTAATTCCTCCTGTTTTGTTCATTTTGCTTAGGATAGCTTTGGCTATTCTAGGTCTTCTGTGGTTCCTTATAAATTTTAGGATTTTTTCTCTATTTTTTTTGGAAAAATGTCATTGGTATTTTGGTAGAGATTGTATTGAATTTGTAGATTGCTTTGGGTAGTATGGACATTTTAACAATATTGATCTTTCCAATCCATGAGCATGGAATATCGTTCCATATTTTGGCATCCTCAAAAACTTCTTTCACCAGCATTTTATAGTTTTCATTACAGAGAACTTTCACGTCTTTGGTTAAGTTAATTCCTAGGTATTTAATTTTATTTGTGGCTATTTCAATGAGACTACTTTTTTTATTTCTTTTTCAGATTGTTCACTTTTGGCATATAGAAATACTATCAATTTTTTATGTTGATTTTGCATCTTGCAATTTTACTGAATTTGCTTATCAAGTCTACTAGTTTTTTTGTGTGTGGAGTCTTTAGCCTTTTCCACACATAAGATTGCATTATCTGCAAACCAACATCATTTGACTTTTTCCTTTCCAATTTGAACCCCCCTTATTTCTTTCTTTTGTCTGATTGGTCTAGCTAGGACTTCCAGTCTTATATTGAATAACAACGGTGAAAGTGGGCATTTTTGTCCTGTTCCAGATCATACAGAAAAAGCTTTCAGTTTTTCCCCATTAAGTATCATACTTGCTGTGGGTCTGTGGTAAATGGTTTTTCTTATGTTGAGGTATGTTTCTTCTATACCCAGTATAAGGGGTTTTATTACAAAGAGATGCTGAATTTTATGAAATGCTTTTTTTGCATCAATTGAAATAATCATATAGTTATTATCCTTCATTTTGTTGTCATGATATATCACATTGATTTATTTGTGTATGTTGAACCATCCTTGCATCCCAGGGATAAATCCCACTTGGTCATAATAAATGCTTTTTCTAATGTATTGTTCAAATTTGTTAGCCAGCATTTTGTTGAGAATTTTTGCATCAATATTCATCAGAGATATTGGCCTGCCTGTAGTTTTCTGTTTTTGATGTGTCTTTCTCTGGCTTTGGTATCAGGGTAATACTGGCCTCATAGAATGAGTTTGGAAGCATTCCCTTCTCCTCTATTTTTCAGAATAGTTTGAGCAGGATTGGTATTAGTTCTTCTTTAGATGGTTTGTAATATTCAGCAGTGAAGCCATCAGGTCCTGGGCTTTTCTTTACTGGAAGACTCATTACTTGCTATTGGTGTGTTCGGGTTTTGGATTTCTTCCTTACTCAATCTTGATAGGTTGTATGTACATAGGAATTTGTCAATTTCTTCTAGATTTTTCCAATTTATTGGCATACAGTTGCTCATAGTAGCCACTGACGATCCTTTGAATTTCTTCAGTATCAGTTGTATGTCTTCTTTTTCATTTCTGATTTTATTTATTTGAAACTTCTCTCTTTTTTTCTTAGTCTGGCTAAAGGTTTGTCAATTTTGTTTATCTTTTCAAAGAACCAACTTCTTATTTTCATTAATCTTTTGTTTTTTTTTCAATTTCATTTATTTCTGCTCTGATAATTATTATTTCTTTTCTTACTAATTTGGCGTTTGGCTTGCTCTTGCTTTTCTAGTTCTTTTAGCTGAATTATTAGATTGTTTATTTGAGGTTTTTCCTCTTTTTGATGTAGGCACTGATAGCTATAAACTTCCTTCTTAGTACTGCTTTTGCTGTATCCCATAAGTTTTGGTATGTTGTGTTTGCATTATCATTTGTTTGAAAAAAATTGTCAATTTCTTTCTTAATTTTTTCATTCATCCACTGGTCATTCTGGAGCATATTGCTTAATTTTCATATATTTGTATATTTACAAAAATTCCTCTTGCCATTAATTGCTAGCTTTATCTATTATGGTCAGAGAAAATGCTTGATATTATTTCAAATTTTTTGCATATTCTAAGACTTGTTTCATGACCTAACATATGGTCTAAATGAACCATGTGCACAGGAAAAGAATGTGTATTCTGTAGCTGTTGGATGAAACGTTCTGTAACTATTTATTAGCTCTATTTGGTTTACAGTACAGATTAAGTCTGACGTTTCTTTGCTGATTTTCTATCTGGAAGACCTGTCCCATATGAAAGCGGGGTGTCAAAGTCTCCAGCTATTATTATACTGGGGCCTATCTCTCTATATAGCTCTAATAATATTTCCTTTATGTATCTGGGTGTTTCAGTGTTGGGTGCACATATATTTAAAATTGTTATATTCTGTTGCTGAATTGACCCTTTTGTGATTATGCAGTATCCTTCTGCGTCTCTCCTTAGAGCTTTTGTCTTAAAATGTATTTTGTCTGATGTAAGTATAGTGACCTGTGCTCTTTTTTGGTTTCTGTTGACATGAAATATCATTTTCTCTCCCTTTATTTTCAGTCTACATGTATCTTTATAGGTTAAGTATGTTTCTTGCAGGCAACAGATCAATAGATCTTGTCTTTTCATTTATTCAGCTAGCCTATGTCTTTTGATTGGCAAGGTTAGTTCATTTACATTCAATGTTATTATTGATAAGTAAGGACTTACATCTGCCATTTTGTTATTTGATTTCTGGTTGTTTTGTGGCCTTGTTTTATTTCTGTCTTCCTCTAGTGAAGATAATTTTCTCTTGTGATATGATTTAGTTTCTTGCTTTTTGTTATGTATCCATTGTATGTTTATTAGTTTGAGGTTGCCATGAAGCTTGCAAATACTATCTTATAACCCTTTGTTTTAACCTGATAACAACTTAACACTATTTTCATAAACAAGCACAAAGAAAACTAATGAAAATTCACCATAACTTCTTCCCTCTCTTTTTAACTTTTTGTTGTTTCTTTTTATATGTTATTGTGCTGACTGTGCCTTGAAAAGTTTCCATAATTATTATTTTTGATTGGTTTATAGTTTGGCCTTTCTACTTAGGATAAGAGTAGTTTCCACACCACAGTTACAGTGTTATAGTATTCTGTGTTTTTATGTATACTTACTATTACCAGTAAGTTTTGTACATTCAGGTGATTATTTATTTCTCATTAATATCCTTTTTCTTTCTGGTTGAAATACTTCCTTTAGTATTTCTTGTAGGATGGCTCTGATATTTGTTAAATCCCTCAGTTTTTGTTTGTCTGAGGTCTTTATTTCTCCTTCATGTTTGAAGGATATTTTTACCAAATTTACTACTCTAGAGTAAAAAGATTTTTTTCTTTAGCTCTTAAATATGTTGTGCCACTCTCTCCTGGACTTTAAGGTTTCCACTGAAAAGTGTGCTGCCAGACATATTGGAGTTCCATTGTATGTTATTTGTTTCTTTTCTTTTGCTACTTTTAGGATCCTTTCTTTATCCTTGACATTTGCGAGTCTGATTACTAAATGCCTTGAGGTAGTCTTGTTCGGGTTAAATATATTTGGTGTTCTATGACCTTGTACTTGGTTATGATATCTTTCTCTAGGTTTGGGAATTTCTGTTAGTGTTCCTTTGAATAAACTTTCTACTCCTTTCTGTTTCTATCCTTCCTTTTTAAGGGCAATAACTCTTAGATTTGCCCTTCCGAGACTATTTTCTAGATCCTGTAAGTGTGCCTCATTGTTTTTTGGTTCTTTTTTCTTTTGTCTCCTCTCACTGTGTATTTTCAAATAGCCTGTCTTTTAGCTCACTAATTCTTTCTTCTGCATGACCTGTTCCACTGTTAAAGAACTCTGATGCATTCTTTAGTATGCTTATTATATTTTTCAGCTCAAGACTTTCTGCTTGATTCTTTTAAATTATTTCAATCTCTTTGTTAAGTTTATTTGATAGAATTCTGAATTTCTTCTCTGTGTTATCTTGATTTTTTTTTTTTTTTTTTTAGTTTCTCAGCACAGCTATTTTAAAAATCTCTGTCTGAAAGATCGCATATCTCTGTTTCTCTAGGAGTAATTCCTGGTGGCTTATTTAGTTCATTTGGTGATGTAACGTATTCCTGGATGGTGCTTATTTTCGTAGATGGTCGTTGGTGTCTGGGCGTTGAAAAATTAAGTATTTATTGTAGTGTTCACTGTGTGGGCTTATTTTTAGCCATCCTTCTTGGAAAGGCTTTCCAGTTATTTGAAAGGAATTGAGTGTTGTGATCTAAGCTGTTTCTACTTTAGGGGACACGTAAATCCCAGTAATGCTGTGGTTCTTGTAGACTCATAGTGTTGCCATCTTAATGATCTTAGATAGGATCCTGGAGAATTCTCTGGATTACCAAGCAGAGACTTGTTCTCTTCTCTTACTTTCTCCCAAACATACAGAATCTCTGTCTCTGTTGTGAGCCACCTAAAACTGGAGTTGGAGTGACACAAGCACCCCTGTGGCCATCACCACTATGACTGCACTGGGTCAAACCTGAAGCCAGCGCAACACTGCGTGTTGCCCAAGGCCTGCTGTAACCACTCCCTGGCTACTGCCCATGTTCACTCCAGGCCCTGGGCCTCTACAGTCAGAAGTTGTCAAAGCCAGTGAGGCCTGTGTCCTTCCTTTTAGGGCAGCGAGGTTCCCCAAGCCCCAGGTGGGTCCAGAAGTGCTATCGGGGAGTCAGGACTAAAGTCAAAAACTTTAGAAGTCTACCTGGTATTCTATTACATTGCAGCTGAGCTAGCACTCAAGCCCCAAGATGCAGTCCTTCCCACTCTTCGGTCCCTTTTTCAAAGGTAGAGGAGCCTTACTCTGTAGCTACTACCACACCTGGTAATAAGGAGTGCTGCCAGACTACCACTGATATTTCCTTAAGAACCAAGTACTCTTACGTCAGCTTGTGATGAATGTTGCCTGGCCTTGGTAGGGCAATGTGCTGCCTTTTGACCCAAGGCAGGTCCAGAAATGCTGTTGAAGAGTCAAATTTTGGAATCAGGACCCCAAGAGCCTGCTTGGTGGTCTACCCCATTGTGGAGATGTTGATACCTAAGGTGCAAGACTAAGTCCCCTTTACTTTTCCCTCTGCTTTTCTCTAGCGGAAGGAGTTTTGTTCTATAGCCACCACTGCTAGTAATATGCTGAGTCTCACCTGAAGCCAGCAAGTCCCAGAGGCTCACCAAGGCCCTCAATGTAGTACTTGGGTATTGCTGCTGGTTATTCAGGGCCCAAGGGCTCTTCAGTTAACAGGTGATGCATGCTGGCAGGTCTGAGTCCTTCTCTTCAAGGCAACAGGTTCCTTTCTGGTCCAGGATGTATCTAGAAATGTGTAGGAGCTAGAGCCTGGAACAGGGTCCTCATGACTCTGACTGATGCTGCATTCTGCTGTGGCTAAGAGCTGATATCCAAGATGCAAGACAAAGTCTTCCCCATTCTCCTCTATCCTCTTTTCAAGTGGAGAAAAGGGGTCTCTTTGGAACTGTGGTCTGTGCAGCCTGAGGTTAGTGGAGAGGTGCAGCACTCCCTTGGATGCCTCAGCTGGTGTCTCAGCATCTCGTGTTCCTCCCCAGTCCACTGTCTCTGGACCTAGTTCAGCCCTAGGATTAGTCTAACTGTTGCAGTCCTTGTGGCCTAGACTGCTTTTCAAGTTACTTAGAGACCAAGAGCACTTTGGCTCTCAGTGGCAAGGTTTGCAGGGCACTCAAGTTTAAACTGCTGGGACCAGTAATTTCTCTCTGGCTAGGGCTGGTTTAAATGCTCTCCCTGTGGGTGGGCATTAGCTAAGTTTGGTCTGGTTTCTCTTCCTGCTCTAACAGGACAGCACTAAATTTAATTCCTCACAGTTGCTGAATTCTCCCTTCCCCAGTGCTCAGAGATACTCTCTGCGCCATGGCACCATGCTGCTGCCTGTGGTGTGGGAGGGGTGGCATCAGCAACTCAGGACTGTTTTTTTCTGTTTTTTGTTTTTTCTGTCTCTTCAGTACCTTTTTCAGTGATAGGAAGTTAAAACCAGGTACTGCGAGTGCTCACCTGATTTTTGGTTCTTATGAAGGCATTTTTTTCTGTGTAGACGGTTGTTAACTTGGTGTCCTTATGAAAGGGCATGGTGATCTGTGGTGCTTTCTATTCCACCATCTTGCCCCACCTCCTCTCCACAAGACTTAATTACGTGTTCTTTAACAGACTTAAACCTTAATTATAAAGATACAAGTAAGTTCACAGTAAAAGAGTGGGAAAACATAGCATACCAAAAATATAAGAAAGCTGGTGTGGCTATATTATTATCAAAAATCAACTTTAAGATAAGAAGTTAAGTGAGATAAGGAAAGACATTTCAAAATGATGGAAGTATATGTTTATAAGGAACACATATCAATCTTAATTTTTATGGACCTAACAACAGACTTCAAGGCGGGCGGATCATGGGGTCAGGAGTTCGAGACCAGCCTGGCCAACATAGTGAAACCCCATCTCTACTAAAAATACAAAAATTAGCCAGGTGTGGTGGCTCATGCCTGTAGTCCCAGCTACTCGGGAGGCTGAGGCAGGGGAATCACTTGAACCAGGGAGGCTGAGGTTGCAGTGAGCCGAGATCACTCCATGCTCCACTGCACTCCAGCTTGGGGATGACAGAGCAAGACATCATCTTAAAAAAAAAAAAAAAAGTAAAAAAGAAGCAAAAAAATTGGCAGAACTAGAAAGAAGGATATAGAAATTTTCAATACATTAGGAGATTGTAATATCTTTTTTTGTAATTGATAGAACAAGTTTAAAAAAAAGATAAAGATATTTGAACAGTGCTGTAAACCAACTTAACCTAATTGATATTTATAGTACATTACACTCAACAACTAAAGAATATACATTCTTTTCATGTTCCTGTAAAACCTTGATCAAGATAGAGGATATGCTGAGCCATAAAACAAGGATTAGTAATTTTCAGAAGATTGAGGTCATATAAAAATGCTTACTATAACGATATTAAGATAAAATAAGTAGTAAAATGTCTTAAAAATCCCCAATTGTGCACACATTAAGCAACACACTTACAGGTTAAAAAGGTAATAATGAGAATTAAAATGTTTGCACTCAAAAATTAAAATTTGTATGATGGAGTTAAAGAAGGTCTTAAAAGGACATTTATAGTTTTAAATGCTCCACGTTAAATAAGGAAGAAATACAATGAACCAATTTTCCAACTTCAGGAACTAGAAAGTAAAGAACACCAAGCCTCCAAAATAAAGAAATAAATAAAAAATAGAGACGATAAATCAATAAAGTGGAAAACAGGCAAACAATTAAAAACATTAAGAAGCTAATTAGTTCTTTAGAAAGATTGATAAAAATGATGAATCTCTAGCTTTGCTAAATAAAATAAAGAGATGAAACCCAAGTTACCAATATCAAGAATTAAAGGGATATTATTATTACAGATATTATAGACATTAAAAGAAAAATAAAGTTGTATTGTGAACATTATTCCAATAAAATAAAATATTCTTTGAAAAATTATTTGTAAACATTGACATAAAAAGTAACAAAAATTAAATTAGCCTAATTATTACAGAATTTAAATTTGTAACCAAAGGCTCTTTCACAAAGCAAATTTCTACTTCAAATAGCTTCAATGATGAATTCTATGAAACATTTAATAAAGATATATTAACAATTTTACATAAACTTTCATACAAGAGGAGGGAATATATTATTTCAAAACTACTATGAAACCTAAACAATAGAAAATATTATAAGAAAATAAAATTATTAACCAATATCCCTCAACATCATTTTTAAATGTCATGTTAGCAAACTGACCTAATCTGTCAATGCATTAAAAATCAATATAACATGATTAACTGGAGTCTATTCCAGGAATCCAAGATTGGTTCAACATCTGAAAATCAACAATATAGTTTACCTTGTTAGTAGAATAAAGGAGAAAAATCAGATAGTTATCTTAGTGGATGCAGAAAAATTATTTGACAAACTTCTATGCATGTACATGCTAAATACTCATCATAAACTAGTAATGGGAAGGAACTTCCATAATGTAATAAATAGTATCTATTTAAAAATCTTATAATTCACATTATTTTAATAGTGAAAAACTAAGGGTTTTCCCCAAGTCAGCAAAAGTGTCTGCTCTCTCCATTTCCAATTAATATTCTACTGGGGGTCCTGTCAGGACAGGCAAGAAAAATATGTGCAGGGTATAAAGACTGGGAAGTAGAAGGAAAATCTGTCTTTATGCACATCTGACAGAATGATTTACATAAAAATCCTAAATATTGTATCTTTAAAACTACTAGAATTTCTAAGTAAAACCAATAAGGTTACAAAATACTAACTTAACATAAAATCACTTTTATTTCTATATACTAAGAACAAACTATTGTATATTAATTTCTTGAGGCTGCTGCAGCAATTTTCACAGACTTGGCACCTTAAGACTACAAAAAGTTGTTTCTCACAGGTCTGGAAGCCAGAAGTACAAAATCAAGGTGTCAGTAGAGACACAATCCCTCAAAAGACTAGAAGAGAATCCTTCCTTGTATCTTCCACATTCTGGTGGCTTCTGGCTTGCTTTGGTTCATGGCAGCATAAATTCATTCTGCTTTCATCTTCACAAGGATTCTTACCTCTGTGTCTTCTCTACTGCCATCTCTTATAAATACATATGTCATTGGATTTAGAATCTATTCTAAATTGAGGATGACCTCATCTTGAGATCCTTAATTACATCTGCAAAATCCCTTTATCCAAATAATATGATCTTTACAGGGTCCAGGAATTAGAGTTTGAACATATTTTTTGAGCCACTATTCAGCCAACTACAGTCGGTAAATGAAGTATTAAAAACATCACAAAAATATAAAATATTTGAAGTAAATTTAACAAAAAGATACAAATCTTTACACTGAAAACTAATGTACATTGCTGAGAGCAATTTCTATAAGATGAAAATAGAGATATATACCATATTCATGGATTAAAATACTCAATATTCTTAAGATGACAACTTTCTCTAAATTTATCTAGAGATTCAACATGATAATAAAAATCCCAATAGGATATTTTTTTTTACTGAAAAGATAAGCCTAAAATTTGTATGGTCTTAGATTGGCCAAAATAATCTTAAAAGAGACTAAGAAACTTGGAAGAGTTACAGTATCTGATTTCAAGATTTATTATAAGATGACCATAATCAAGACAGTAATGTGTCAGTATAGGGAAAGACAGAAAGATCTGTAGAAAAGGATGAAGAGTTCAGAAATAGATCCACAGATATGCAGTCAACTGATTTTTTTTTTTACAAAGATACCAAGTTAATTCAATGAGTCAAGTTGCAGCAAATAGTGCTAGTAAAACAGAATATCAACAGGGAACAAAATGTATCTCAACCCTTATTTCACACAATACACAAAAATATATTTGAGATGTACCCTTAACTTAAATGTAAATCCTAAAATTATACAATGTCTATAAGAAAACAAGAGAATATCTTCACAACCCTGCAGTAGTCAAAGAATTTTTAGGGGACAAAAATCATTCATTATAAATGAAAATCTGATAAATTGGATTCTATCAATGTTTTTAAAAATTGTGTAACAAAATATACTGTTAAGAATATGTAAATGCAAGTCACAGACTGGGAGAAAATATTCTCAAGAAATATATGACAAAGTATATCAAGAATTTAGAAAGAATTCGTGTACACTCAATAATTTTAAAAAATAGCAGTCAAATAAAAAATATCAGGCAAATATCTTTAATGAACACTTCATAAAATAAGATGTAAAAATCGGCAATTAGCATGTGAAAAGTAGCTCTACAACATGCTTCATCAGCAAAATGAAAAATTCAATGACCTGCAACTTCATACCCCTAGAATGGATAAAACTAAATAGCTGATAATACCAAGTGTAGGCCAGCATATGGAGTGATTGGAATTCTCATAAATTGCTGGTATCAATGTAAAGTGGTAGAACCAATCTGGAAAATATTTTCAGCATATTTTTATGAAGTTAGATATATAATACACTTACCTTATCATCCATCAAATAAACTGTTGAATATTTACCCAAGGGATATGGAAATATGTATGCACATGAATAGTTGTACATAATTTCTCCTAACCATTTTATTCATAATAGCTAAAAACTGGAAACAACTCAAATGTCCACTAACAGGTAAATGAATAAAATAAATAAAATAAAAATCAGGACATCATTTGCAATAGAATGCAGCAATAGAAAGGAAGGAATACTAATAAAGAATACAAAAATTTAAGTGAGACACAAATGGAATCCATACATTATGATTCTATTTATAGGACTCTAAAGAAGGCAAACCTCAGGTATGATGGACTGCAAAAGGCATGAAGAAATTCTTATGATGATAAAAAATCTTTTACATCTTATCAGCGTGAGGATTACATCAGTGAATAAATTTGTTAAAACCCATTAATTTGTACACGTAAGTGTTGTGGATTCTACTATATAAAAATTATATTTAATGAAGTTGACCTTTAAAAATATCCTGTTGCATTAAGAATAAGTTTGAGGATTGGAAATACAAAATGCTCTATCAAAGAATAATCAAAACCCCTAGGCTTTGCATCTGCATATAATATATTGATTGTACATTATTTTAGCTTGTTTATTGTTGGCCCTAAAGTATGTTTTTCTATACAGATATTGTCTGTCTTTGGCAGTAATTTAGGACAGGATAGGAAATGCATAAACAATTCTCTTAATTTATTATGATAATATATGTCCTCTTTATGCATAGACAAAGAAAATCTTGTGGTAAGATTAAGGTTAATCATAATTTTTTTTTTTTTTTTGCTAAAAATCTTGCACACTCTTTAGGGGCTATGAAACAATAAAAAAAAATAGATATTGGCATCTGTCCCCAGTTTTTGACACAGAGCTTCTAAAACTCTTGTAATTTCCTAAGCAGGAAGTTACTAGGAGCATCTTTTATTCTAATATTTGGTTTTTGACCCTGGTTCCTGACACAGAACCCCTAAATCCTTAGAATTTCCTTGGTAATAGGAGCATCTTTTGTCTAATGAGGCAACCCTTGGTGGGCTACTGAATGGGGGCTAGTCATCAGCAAAACCAAGGCATGATTAGAATTTTGAAATCTTCAGCCCCAGCCCTCATCCACCAGGAAGAAGAGAGAAGATGAAGATTGAGTTAATCAATCATGCTTATGTGATACAGCCTCCATTAAAATCCCTGAAGTTCAGGATTGGAGAGCCTCCATGTTGGTGAACAGATGGAGGTTCTGGCAAGGTGGTGAGCATGGAGAGGGCCTGGAAGCTTTGCACCCCCTGCCCCATTCCTTGCTCTATGCATCTCTTCCATTTGGCTATTTCTGAATTGTAGCCCTTGTAATAAACTGGTAAATGTAAGCAATGTTTCCCTGAGTTTTGAGTCATTCTAGCAAATTATTGAATCTGAGGAGGAAGTTGTGAGAGCCTCCGATTTATAGCTTGGTCAGAAGCACAGGTGACAACCCGGACTTAAAATTGACATCTGAATTGGGTTATGGGGATACTATTGTGTGACTGATCCCTTAACTTGTGGGCTCTGATGTTACCTGCAGGTAGATAGTGCCAAAATTGAAAAGAATTGTAGGACATCAAGTCCATGTTTCCAGAGAGTTGAAAAATTGCTTGGTGTGGGAAAAAACACACACACACATTTTGGTGTTGGGAGTGAGGTGTTCTACAATTATTGAGTGTTGTGAGAAAGTAAGAAAAATAGTATATTTTCTTATACAGGTGGCTTGAGTTGTAGCATTTAGACATGTTTTTTAATATTTCGTGTTATAAAATGTTAAAAAGTACAGAAGATAACCTAATGACAATCTGTGTATCCATCACTTGATTTTATCATTGTTCTATACTAATCTCAAATTGTTTTGAGTGATAACACTAAGGGACTTTGTTTAAAGGTCCTGCATAAACCTCACTGATTCTATTTCCTTTTGCCCCTCTTTCATTATTCTGAATTTGGTGCTTATCGTATAATTAGACTATGGATAATTTATATGTACATAAAAGTGGAACAAAATTGACTTTTTTTTGTTTTTGGTTTTTGTTTTTTGTTTTTTTTTTGAGAGTATTGGAATTTTTTTATTATTATACTTTAAGTTTTAGGTTACATGTGCACAACGTGCAGGTTTGTTACATATGTATACATGTGCCATGTTGGTGTGCTGTACCCATTAACTCATCATTTAACATTAGGTATATCTCCTAATGCTATCCCTCCCCCCTCCCCCCCCCAAAACAGTCCCCAGTGTGTGATGTTCCCCTTCCTGTGTCCATGTGTTCTCATTGTTCAATTCCCACCTAGGAGCAAAAGAAACTACCATCAGAGTGAACAGGCAACCTACAGAATGGGAGAAAATTTTTGCAATCTACTCATCTGACAAAGGGCTAATATCCAGAATCCACAATGAACACAAACAAATTTACAAGAAAAAAAAAACCCCATCAAAAAGTGGGCGAAGGATGTGAACAGACACTTCTCAAAAGAAGACATTTATGCAGCCAACAGACACATGAAAAAATGTTCATCATCACTGGCCATCAGAGAAATGCAAATCAAAACCACAATGAGATACCATCTCACACCATTTAGAATGGCGATCATTAAAAAGTCAGGAAACAACAGTTGCTGGAGAGGATGTGGAGAAAATTGACTTATAAATTGTTTTTTAATTTATGTGTTTTGTAGCATACTATATATGTTGGTTGATTTTTTTTTGCACTCAACATTGTTTTTTATATTTGTCCACAATAATAGATATATCACTAGTTTACTCATTTTTAGTAATATATATTATTTCATTGTATGACTATATCACAATCCACTTTTTTGTCTCCTATTAACTTGTAAGTTTTTGTATTACAAAAATGCTGGAATAAACATTTTTTAAGATATTATACAAACGTGCAAGAGGAACTCTACTGCAATAGTTATCAAATTGTAGCCTGGGGGCACGTGGGGCTCTGAGACCCTTTATGGGCTCTGCAAAAACAAAACTGCTTTTATAATAATATTAAGACATTATTTGCCTTTTTTTGTATTTTAATGCTCTCCTGAATGTAGAGGGAGTTTTCCAGACACTGCGTGTGGAGTGGTAATGTCATCACTCTCACAGCTAATAGAATGTATGTTTGTGTATTCTTATGTTTTAAATTTTTCACAGCTTTAATTTTTGATGTGGTAAATATCTATAACCCACGTGAAAATAGTTTCTTAGAGTCCTCATTAATGTTTTAGAGTGTAAAGAGATCATGATATCAAAATATTTGAAAATCATTGTACTAAACTATATAAGAAAAATGCATCTTCAGCTTTACTAGACGTTGTCAAATTTTCTCCAAAGTAGGTGTAATAACATAGATCTTCACAAATAATGGGGTAGCAAAAATTGGCCTCTGCTCAATCTGACTTCTACATCTTGCGTAAGGGGATCTGGTTAGCTGAATCTGATCACATTCATTATCCCAGTTGAAAAGGAGCCTGTGATTTGTAATTATCTTTCTAGGTTTTGTGAATCCAGAAGGCATAGTAGAAGATTTACATCTTCAACTGAGTTCCATATCAAACACAACCATCCTTCCATACATGCCTTTAAGTTTTAAATTTAATTCTAAAACTGTGTGAGCTGTATATCAGGATTTTTCAGATACAGTATTGTTACTGCTATTCAGTTCTAAATATCAATACTACCTATTGTAATTTTTGTCCTTTACCCATAAATAATTTGCTACTGCATTTAAGCCTTAAAATTTACTAATTTTTAAATTATTATTAATTTATTTATTTTGAGACTGGGTCTTGCTCTGTCACCCTGAAAGTGGTACGATCATAGCTCACTGCTACCTCGAACTCCTGGGCTCAAGTGATTCTCCTGCCTTAGCCTTCTGAGTAGCTGGGACTACAGGCACACGCCACCATATCCATCTAAGCATTTTTAAGTCTTTAGGCATGTTTTTAAACCTTCTATTGATTTTCTGTTTAATTGCATTATGGTTAGATGTTTCAGTTAAAGTAACCTTGATTTTTTAAAAATGTGTTGCAGACTTCCTGAGAGATTTCTTGTATGGCCGTATGGTCAGTCTTTATTTAGAAGCCATGTAAGAGTTCTACTTCATAGATACAAGGTTCAAAATGGATATTTTAAATCAAGCACATGAATTATATCTTCCAAATTTTTTGTAGACACATATATAATTAAAATATATCTTAACACATAATATAATTAATACAATATGCATATGTTCAAAATATACTGACATATTACATATTAATATTAGTATTACCATATTAATATATAAATATGTGTTAATTTTTTTCTATTTTTGGTCTATTAGATCTCTCATTTTTAAATAAAAATAAGTTAAAAATCAACTTATGCTCATTTTTGCTTCTTGTAGCTCTAGATTATGTTGATAGGTTCATATAAGGTCATGATCATGAATTTTTTTGGTGGATTATTCTTTATAATATTGAGTTATCCCTTTTTATTTAACAGGTTTTGTCTTTGATTCTGAATTGTCTGATCTTAATATTGCTACCATCACTTTTGTTTTTATTGCATGTTTTCGTTGCTCATCTGTTATCCTTTAATCCAGTGTATGTGTATATGTCTAGTATATGTGATTTGGGGAGTATCTTTCTTAAGGAGTATATAATCTCTTTACTTACCTTTCATTCTTCTGGCTTTTCTCATTTGTGCCCTCAATGGCACTTATCATACTTTTGGTCATAACCATTCTCTCTTGTGCATTTTCTGATGTAATCTTTATTTCTAAGGTAATGTCCTCTTTTTCTTTAGTTTCCTTCCTAAATTTTGTCAGTTCCTGCTCTTTTTCCTTCTCTTCTCTGAGCTTTTGCATTTCCGTTCCTTGTGTTATTTTGTAGCTAGAAATGCTTTTTTATTATACTTTAAGTTGTATAGAAATGCTTTTTAAATTACATATAATTCATATTGATATCATGTGTTACAGCTTTTAGCCACTGTTTGGTGTTGTTTCTTCTGCTAGAAAGTTTTGTTTATTGTTTTCTGTTCTGTGATCTGCCCTGCCCCATGTGGAATCTTTTATTCTATCTTGTTTCATTAAAGCCTTTATCATCTAAAATGTGTTTCTTTCCTTCACCATCAGCTGATTCTGTCAAACTGAAGATTCATAGAGCCTGGGACAAGGATTCTCAAATATTTTGGTATCACGATCTCTTTACACTCTAAAAAATTAATGATGACTCCAAGGAACTAGTTTCATGTGGTTTATATATATATTGATATTTACTACATTAAAAAATTAAAGCTGCGAAAAATTTTAAACATAAAAATACACAAGCATACATTCTATTAGCTCTCAGAGTGATGACATTACCACTCCACGTGTAGTGTTTGGAATGCCTCTTTCTTGTTTTCTTCCAGGAGCAATGACTTCCCAAGACCACTCCACCTTGTCCCATAGCTGGGCAAGCCCCTTTCTTTCTTCTTCTTTGCCAGTGCTCGGACTGGCCAAGTTTCAGAACTGTTCCCAGGAGTGCCCATGCATGTGGCACTTTCTCTTCCTGTTTTGTTTTTTTCACTACTAGTGCCTTCTACCCTCCCCAGCTCTGCTTCACTGCAGTATTTATTTCCCATATCCTGGAAAATAGGTGTTTGCAATCTTCCTTGCTTCCTAAGAATGCTGTGAGTATAGGTTGTAGATATGTGTATTTGCTTTCTTCTTTATCCGTTTGGATTTTAGAAAAAGGTGAGGGGCTATCAAAGTCCATAGGGCTACCATTATGCTACCTTCTATCATCTCCTGGGCTGGCTTATCTTAAAGTCTTCATCAGAATTTAACACAATTATAATACTGATAATAATTTCATAAGGAATTACTCTAGTTATTAGTTTTATCAACTGTCTTTCTTAACTTTAGATTTATTTACATATTTTGGGATCCTCGTTTGTAGACTCATTTCATGTGGTAGGTTTTAATGTTTTTATATACCTTTTTTCCTATCTCCCCACAAACTGCCACGTGTACAGGTCTAGCAGTTTTGAGCTTCCTTCCACTCAGATCTTCTTCTAACTCCAGAACAAGACTTTTTAATGGAATTTTGAGTTTCTTCTCCACAGTGATTTTTGGGAAATTACAGAGCCAGCAGAGAGTTTGATTCACGTGCTGGTTACAGGGCCACGCCTGTGTCTTCTTGTCTCCCTGAGTTGACAGCCTGATGAAAGGTGTATTTTAGACAGAGGCCAGTATACTTTTTTTTCTTTCTTTTTTTCTTTTTGAGATGGAGTCTCGCTCTGTCACCAGCCTGGAGCGTAGTGGCGTGATCTCAGCTCACTGCAACCTCCGCCTCCGAGGTTCAATCGATTCTCCTGCCTCAGCCTCTCAAGTAGCTGGGATTACAGATGCCCACCACCACGCCCAGCTAATTTTTGCATTTTCAGTGGAGATGGGGTTTCACCATGTTGGCCAGGATAGTCTCCATATCTTGACCTCGTGATCCACCCGCCTCAGCCTCCAAAAGTGCTGGGATTACAGGCGTGAGCCACTGTACCTGGCCCAGCATACTTTTTATATTCACTCTCCTTCATACTTTTTATATTCACTCTCCTTTCATTTTGCAGAGAACCCCATCCCATCCTCACCCTGGCTTCTGTTGTGAGCCTAGCTATGGACGTGTATGAAGTATTTGCATTCTCTTTTACCCACAGAAATAATCCAACTCTGGCTGCCCTTGTTGACTTACAGAACCAGAGCCCGGACAGCCACAGCCTCAGGCCTGACCACATCACATTTCTCGTCCCCAGAGTGCTTATCTAGCTTTCAAGTCCGGGTACATATCTTTTCAGTTTTTTATATTTTATCCAATTTTGGTACGTATCTAGAGCAGATGACAGCATCAAACCATGATTTGATGGAGGCACTCTGGCCATAGATTTTTAGATTGAATTACGTAGAAGAAGTTGCAGATCTTTAGATGTTAAAGTCATAAAATCCTTCCTCTAGAGGATGATAAGATATCAGCATGCATCAATATTGGACTTATAATGTCCCAGCACTAGGCATGTTGTTTTATATACATTATTATTATCTATATTTTTGTAAGTGGGGAAATAATATGGGTAAGTAAATTACTCAGGACCTCTTGCCAGTATGTGACAGGAGTGGTATTAAAACCCAGTTCAGCCTCCTTGCCAAGTAGATACTTCAACCAACATACCAAGTATTTAATGTTTACTTCTTAAAATTCAGGAAATAATTCTAGGAGAAAAAAAAACATAGCCAAGTTCTTCACAGTTAAAGTTTCTGAATCGCATCAAATATCCACAGAGAGCTTTTTAAAATTGTTCATAAAATACTTGGAGATCTTCCGATGAAATTGCTATTAGCACAAAGCATTTTCCACACACTAATAGAACCACTTGTGCCAGCAGACATTAGTTTCCAGGCAGTCTCAGTGAAGTACAGTTCCAGATGTTCTCCTATTTTAACAGCATCTTCTGAGCCTTTTAATTTCCTTGATTTGCAGCATGAATAATGCTTATCAGCCCTCAGTGTCGGCTTCCCATTATCTGCTGACCCAGCCTGCTTAGAGCTTTGCATGCACAGTGCACCTCTGAAGGGAATGAAGGGACCGAAATTGGCACTGGTCTTGTGTCCCCACTAATCTCAAGCTGAGGCTGACAGGACGGAATGGAAAAGTGGCCACTGTAGGAATTTCCTCCTTTCTGCTACGGATATTTTATTTGCTTTATCAAGGATAATTCAGCTTTATGAGCATCAGTCTCTTACCTTCCATGGGCTCTTGATCTCTCCTGCAAATGTGCAGAGTCTGTGTTGGATTTTTTAAAAAAGACTCCTTGTAATTATCTTTCTTATAAATGCCTAAATTCTTTAACTTTTCACGGTTAATTTCTTACAATTGGCTCTACTGAAATCAGAGAGAGTACTGACTCTCTTATAACTGCTTTCTTTTTAAATTCAGCATCTTTCTTTTGGTCCTTAGTCTCTTTAACCAGATTCTGTCACTTTGATTCTCTTCCCATCCTTCTTCTGGCTTCTCCATTTCTGTATGATGCAACAATGTCATTTTCCTGTAACTTTAAGCAACCTGCATGTTCCATTCTGACTGACGGCTCCTCTTGCTCCGCAGTCTCTTCCTTGCAGACCTCACCTCCATGGATTCTGCTCTTCCCTGTGCAGATGACTCAGAGGTGTCATGCATGCCTTCAGCTACTGTCCACAGCTCTACTGAACTCTCGGTTATTTTCTTGGAATTTCCAGCATTACCCCAAACCCATCTTGCCTAAAATGAAATGTTGCCTCTTCCCATCAAAAAAACTCACGTCTTCCTTCTTCCCTGATAGTTTCCCAATCACAGGAAATTGACTTAATTATTTAACAATAATCAGACTTCAGTCTTAATTAATTAGCCTTAATTAATTAATTAGTCTAAATTATTCAGACAATTTTTAACATAATCAGTCTGATTTTTTTTCTTCAAAATCTGTCACACCTGTTGCTTCTTTTTTCCTGCTAACATCATCCTACTTCTGCTCTTTACACCAAAACATATTTCCATAGGCTTTTGGCTGGCCTCTGCTTCTGATCTTTCTCTAGGACATGAGCTAAGCTTTAATACAGAGTTGGGTTCATACGGCACCATTTCCCTTACATGACTTCTCTCAAAAATATAAGTGTAACACCATGGTCTTTCTATAAGTTTTCACTCTTTAATATGAACTAAGACTTTCCACAACTGATATAGACTTGATTCTAATGTAAAAAGCACTCATTCATTGAACAAATACATGTGCCAGGCACCATGCTAGGTGCTTGAATGTAAGAGGAAAATAATGAAGAGAAAATCTCTCTGCCTCTATGGAGCTTTCTTTCTAGTGAGGGAAGACAGAGAATAAACAATAAACAATGAGAATAAACAGAGAATAACAAGGAATAAACAATGAGACTAAACAATAAACATTTTTTAAAACCTAGCAAATTTCCCAGAATGTTACAAGGTAAGGGCTAGGAACAAAAACAACAGAGAGGACAGATCTGTTGGACAGCATCCAGGATGCTGGATGGCATGATGGCACTGGGTGAACTGCATTTGTATAGAGCCCAATCAGAGGAGTCTTCACCAAGAATGATACAATTTAAGCCAAAGTATAAATAAGTAAATCCTTTTCAAGTAAGGATCCCTGTATGGTTGCAGAGAAGTGAGAGGAGAAGGCTGTGGTAGGAATCAGGTGAGAGGCAACAGATACCAAACACTCAGGGCCTTTTAGGCCATTGTGAGAGCTTTAGCATTTACTCTGAGGGAAATCTGAGGGTGGTTGGGGTCAGTTGGAAAAATCATATAGACATCCTAGTGGCGATTCCTAGTGAGCAACTGGATACTCATGCCTCAAGTGGAGGAGAGAGGTCTGGACTGGGGATATATTTGGGGGATTGCCCGTGCTAGGAAATACTATCACTATAATCATTTACTTAGCTTTACCAAAGCTTCTCTACTTTCTTCCCAAATCTTTGTATTTTCCTGTGTGTGTATACATTCTGCTTTATTTTCAGTGCAGTATTCGCTTTCAGTCACAGCCTATCCTTCTATGGTTGAGTCTTGCATAATCATCTTTAACTTTATTCACTATTTACTGAGCATTTGATATGTGCCAAGCACTACGCTGGAAATTAGAGACCCAGTAACATACAATAATGTATATGAAAGACAGAACTTTTGCCCTCCTATAACTTACAGTCCAATGAGGGATAAGAACAATAAAACAGACACTTTCAACACGTGTGGCCACTCCTCCCTCCTCAATACTCTTTCTTCACCTTGTCATCAGCTTTAAGTTTTTATTTTATCTCAGTCGTGGCTCTTTTTCAGTTTCCTTTGCTGGTTCCAACTCTTCTCCCCATCCTCTTCATCTCAGAAGTCCCCAGGGCTGGCTCTTCTTTCCTTTTCTTTCCTCTATATGCCCTCTCACCCATCAACATCATGTCTAGGACTCAGACAGCCTCCTAACTGGGCTCTGTATTTCTCCTCTGACACTTACAGTCTTTTCTTAACGAGTCGCCAGAGTGATCCTTTTACACTGCCAGTCAGATCACGTCGTCTCTGTGCTCAACACTCTGCAGTGGTTCCCCATGTGTCCCGGGGTCAAAGTCCAAATCCAACCAAGACCTGCAAAGCCGTCCATGGTCTCATATAAAGCCCCTCGTTACCACTGATCCCATCACTACTTTCCCTACTGCTCACTTTGCTCCCAGCAACCTGACCTCTGTGCCCTTCCTCAAATCCAGTAAGTGCTCTGCTGTATGAGAATTTTTTCACTGGCCATTACTTCTGTCTGGAATACTCCTCCAGATATTGACACAGCAAACCTCTTAGATCCTTCAAATCTTTCTTCAAATATCACTCGGAACTCTCAATTATTTTACCTTGCTCCTTCACCCGCCCCCCTTTTTAAAATCAAAGTTTATAACATTCTAATATATTATATAACTTTTTCATTTTGATATTTTTAAACACCTATCCCCCATAACAGAATATAAGCTTCATGAAGATTTTTATGTGATTTGTTCCCTTTTAGAACCATGCCTGGAGAAGTGCCAGGGATGTAATAGCTGCTCAGTATGTATTTGTTAACTGAATGGGCAAAGGAAGAATACAAATAAATACCTTTCAAATTACATATTTTTATTAGTGCTATGAAATAAAGTACTGTGATAAAATGTAAGCATATCTATGAATGCATAGAATGACAGAACATAAGCAAAATATATAAGCATACTTACATATTTTAGAGAAGACGCAGCTCTAAAGATGATACTTAAGGCAATATGAGAAAGATGAGAGGCTAATGATTAGAAGTGTGGTAAGGCAGGTGTGGGGGTGAGAAGGACATTGTAAGCAAAAGCAGAGGGAACAGCCAGGTGCAAAGGTGCTGGCTGGGAAGAATTTAGTATTTTCTCCGAGTGAGTGGAAAAGGATGAGAGAGAGAGACTAACACATGACAGGGAGATTAGCGTGAGATGAAACCAGAGGGGCAGGCTATAAATAAGATAAGGCCTTTACATCTTAGTAAAAGATCAAGGGGAAGTCATTACAGAATTTCAAGAAGAGAAATGACCTAATGTGATTTGTATTTATAAAGGTCATTCTGAGTAACGCATGGCGAATAGATTATAGGAGAGAAAGAATGGAAACAGAAAGATCAACTAAGAGACACTGCACCAGTCACAGGGCTCTCCCTGATGGTAGCCAAGACTGGCTGGTGGCAGTGAAGTTGGAAAGAAGTAGGTGGATAGGTGAGATATTTTGGAAATCAAACTGATTGTCTTAGGTATCAGTGCCATACATTCCAATTCTACCCCCTAGATGTTAAGATAATTTATTTGAAATATCTGACATTGAATATCAAATAGCAAATAAATGCTTTTATTCTGTTTAGAATTGACAGTGGTTTTGGCTGCTGGTGTGAAGAAAGTCTTAACCTCTGCACAGCATTACTGCTTATACCTAGTTAAGTTCTGCGATTTTACTGGGGGTCCCATTTTCTACTCCAGCATTGTGATGGATGATTTAGAGAAGGTTCAAGACATTATTTGCATTCAACCTAATTCCTTAAAAATTTATCTCTGACAAAAATATAGCTCCCCTTGAACTGAAATAATCAAGGATCAGAGTAATTTTTTTTTTTTTTTCTCAAGACAGAAGTTTCGCTCTTGTTGCCCGGACTGGAGTGCAATGACGTGATCTCGGCTCACTGCAACCTCCACCTCCCAGGTTCAAACAATTCTCCTGCCTCAGCTTCCCTAGTAGTTGGGATTACAGGTGCCAGCTACCACACCCAGCTAAGTTTTTGTATTTTTAGTAGAGACAGGGTTTCACTATGTTGGCCAGGCTGGTCTCGAACTCCTGACCTCAGGCGATCCACTGGCTTCAGCCTCCCAAAGTGCTGGGATTTCAGGCGCGAGCCACAGCATCCGGCCCAGAGTAATTTTATATACTGCAATCCTTCAGCTAAAATAGCAATGTAAAATAATAAAAACTACAATATGTTATATGAAATAATGTTTTTTGGTATTCATGAAATCTCAGCGAACTATGTTTTGAAGACTTAGACCCTTCTGTTAGTTCTATATATACAAGTTTTGAGTGTGTCTGAAATTTGTGGTGATAAAAATAGTAACTTAAAATTTGAGGAACACATCTGTATTTTTTTCTAGCCCATTATGTTTTAGTAACAGTAAGCTAAACTTCTTATTCACAGGTAACATGTATCTATTATTTCCTTCGATGTTAATATTATTTTATATTGTGTGCCCTTTTGTCTCCAGGGCCACCTCTTTCACAAAATGCTTGAGTGACTAACATAATGGTGCCGTGCTCACAAATAGGGTGTGATATATTGAGTGTTCAGGTAGGAGTGAAACTAACAAGTTCAATTTGAAAGGTTACAGTGAATTTTAGATACTTTCATTTAGTTAACTGTTTTAACTTATCTTATCTTATTTATTTATTTTTGAGATGGAGTTTTACTTTGGTCGCCCAGGCTAGAGAGCAATGACATGAACTTGGCTCACTGCAACCTCTGCCTCCCGGGTTCAAGTGATTCTCCTGCTTCAGCCTCCCGAGTAGTTGGGATTTCAGCCATGTGCTGTCACGCCCGGCTAATTTTTGTATTTTTAGTAGAGATGGGGTTTCGCCATGTTGGCCAGGCTGGTCTCAAACTTCTGACCTCAGGTGATCCACCCGCCCTGAGGTAGAAGCTGTGTAGAATAAAAGCAGCCATGTTAAATATACAATTCCTTGAGTTTTGACATATGCATTCACCTGTGAAAGCACCACCACAATCAGTATATAGAATTCCTCCCATCTCAGCCCAGTGTTCTTGTGACCTTCCCACGCAACGGTACCACTCACTGGGCCTAAGTAACCACTTACTTGCTATCTTACATTATAGATTAGATTTCCCTTTTCTAGTTTTTATGTAAAATAGAACAATACAATAGATATTCTTATCTGGCTTTTTTGGATCAAAATAATGTTTTTGAGACTCATCCATATCATTGCATATATTAGAAAATGCCTTTTAACTGCTGAGTAGTAGTCTATTGTATGAAATCACTTCAAGTTACTTATTTATTTCACTGTTTTTGGATAATTTAAGTATTTTTCCAGTTTTGGACCATTATGAATAAATTTTCTACTAACATTCATGAAAAATCTTTGTGGGATCATAGGTTATCATTGCTCTTTGGAAAATACCTATAATTGAATTGTTGGGCCAAACGCTAAATGTACATTTAATTTTATAAGAAACGATTCAACTTTTTTCCAAAGTGACTGTACTATTTTACGTAGTCCCAAGCAACATATGAGAATTCCAATCAGTCCAGTTACTATAAACTTACAGTAATCTAAACAATGTGATTTTGCCTTAATGATAGAAAAATAGATCAATGGAACAGAATACAGAATCTGGAAATACACCCCAAACATAGGGTTGAATACTTTTTAACAAAGATGCTATGGTAATTACATGGAGAACAAAAAATATTTTCAACAAATATTGCTGGAATAGAAAAATAAATCCAGTCATGTGCCACGTAACAACAGTTTGAATGACAAACCACATATATGACAATGGTCCCATAAAATTACGATGGAGCTGAAAAATTCCCACCTAGTGTTGTCTTGATGATCCTGGCCGTGTATGGGCTTAAGCTAATCTGTATGTTTGTGTCATAGTTTTTAACAGAAAAAAAATAGCTTAGGAATTTTTTTTCTTTTTTTTTTTGAGACAGAGTCTCACTCTGTCACCTAGGCTGGAGTGCAGTGGCATGATCTCAGCTCATTGCAATCTCTGCTTCCCGGGTTCAAGTGATTCTCCTGCCTCAGCCTCCTGAGCAGCTGGGACTATAGGCGCCTGCCACCCGCCCAGCTAATTCTTGTGTTTTCAGTTGAGACGAGTTTTCACCATATTGGCCAGGCTGGTCTTGAACTCCTGACCTTGTGATCCACCTGCCTCGGCCTCCCAAAGTGCTGGGATTACAGGTGTGAGCCACCACACACAGCCAGAAAACTTTTTAAATTTACATAGAAAAAACATAAAATAAGGATGTAAAGAAAGAAAATAATTTTGTATAGCTGTGTATTTATGTCTTAAACTAAGTGTTATTACAAAAGAGTCGAAAAGAGAGAAAAATAAGTTTATAAAGTTAAAAATTACAGTAAGCTAAAGTTAATTTATTACTGAAGAAAGAATTGTTAAATAATTTGACTTACAGTGTCTATAAAGTGTACAGTGGTGTATGATAATATACTGGACCCTCACATTCACTCAACACTCACTGACTCAGAGCAATTTCCAGTCCTGTAAGCTCCATTTACTTGAAGAACTCTATATAAGTATACTATTTTTATCTTTCATACGGTTTTTTTACTGTACCTTTTCTGTGTTTAGATGTGTTCAGATACAGAAATACTTATTACTGTGCTACAACTGTGTACAGTACAGTAACATGCTGTATAGGTTTGTAGCCTAGGAGCAATAACAGGCTATACCATACGGCTTAGGTGTGTACTAGGCTATACCGTCTAGGTTTGTGTAAGTACACTCTATGATGTTCACACAACAAGAAAATTGCCTAATAACACATTTTGAAAAACATATTCATGTCATTAAGCAATGTATGGCTATAAATCCTTACTCTTACACACCTTACATACAATTTAACTCCAAACAGATCATAGGCATAAATGTAAAGGTCATGACTATAAAAGTCCTAAAAAAAAGCATAGGAGAAAATGTTTGCAACCTTGGGGTAGCAAAGATTTGTGGATAGAACAAAAAAAAATCATGAACCATAAAAAAAAGTTGATAATAGAACTTCAAAATTAAAACTTGGCTGCTCTTCAAAAAATACCTTAAGAAAATGAAAAGGAAAGTCATGTTACGGAGAGAAGATATTCACCATATATCTGACAAAAGACTTGTGTGCATTATATATAAAGAACTTTTCCCAAAACAACCCAATAAAAATTGGCTAAAAGATTTAAACAGAGATTTGACAAAAGAAATTCTGCAAATAGCCAATATGCATAGAAAAATATTTTCAACATCTTTAAGGGATACCACTACATATCCACTAGAACCGTTTTAAAAATAATAAAAACAAACAAACCTGACAACATCTCACTTCTCTATTTTATAATTCATCATGATTATAAAATTGCCACATATTCATTTATTTTTAAAAACTCAGTCTTCAATGGCTTCCTCATCACCTGTAAGAAAAAATTCAAACTGCATTATATGAGAACTTTTGCTCCATGTTTTCACCCCATTTTTTCTACATATCCCTATCATGAAACCTGCAGTCTAGTTCTAGCTAGCCATTCACCCTTACCTGATCTTGCCATGTGCTTCATGCCTCCATGCTTTTGAGAATGCGCTTCATTTATTCTAATCAGTTTCCAGTCTTGCCCAACTGTTGAACCTGTTTTATTTTTGGAAATCAAAGATTTTGCCTTTTCACACCTCCATTTGATAAAATATTTATTTTTTAAGAAAAAAAAGTCTTTTGCAGGCACATTGGCCCTTCTGTTTTTTAAACACATTGGTCATGCTTTCATTTTAGGGGCTTTGCATGACTTTCTGGAATGCTCTCCCATCCACCCCCATATCCCCATGTCTCCATGACTGCCTCCTCTGGGTTTTGGTTTAAAGGTCACTTTCTCAATGAGACCCACCCTCATCATTTTATTTAAAATTTCGAACAACTCTAACCCCCACTATTGCAATCCCCTCACATTGATCCTACTCTACTCTTTCTTCATTTCCTTAGCATTTAACACCTTCTAAGGTACCCTATAATTTATGTGTTATTGTCAGTCTACGTGGGCAGGATCTGGCACATAGTTTGCAGTAACAAAACATTTGTTAATTACTGAAAAAGAACTTTTTGGCTTTCACAACTCTAATGCCCCCAGTGAACAGCTTTATTTTAGAGTCTTTTCATTTTCTTAGACTCTGTGCTGTACATATATTTGAATGGGCTTTCTACCCTTTTCAAGCCCGCTACTTGCCTTTCCTTTCATGTTCCTTTGTTAAAAACAAAGAAAAATCAGTCAATTAAATACTCATTCAGATTAAAAGACATATCTTCACAGGGTCCAATTACCAATGAACGTGACACTATCTCACCCAGAACTTCAGTCCCAGGAGGGATAGGTAATTGACATTAAGCACTCATGGCAAAAAAATTATTAGTATATTTTACCTTAGAATTATCTAAACGTTTGTCCCAGAGCTTCTAGCTAAATCCCATATTAGTCTTCTACAATGACTTTGCCAGTCCTTTTGGATTGCATTTCTCCACATATTCTAGTAAAAACAATATTCTGTCTTTTAGTGTCAGTTATTTGGGTCTTCATATTTTGGGAGCATAGCACATTTTATTTTTTGACTTATAGTGAATGCCAACCTTGCCCATTATTTGTCTATACAAATATTGATGGCAATCTTTATTTGTACTGCTTTAAATGTATACTCAGGAGTTTTTTTAAAAAAATATTTTTTGGCATTTGTTGTCAACTTTAAATTGTCAAGACTTCATCAGAAATTCAGTGTTACTACAAAACTTTCATATTTAAATTTCCAGCAAAATGACTTTAATAAAATAAAATATTCAAATTAAGTAAGAATTAGGACTTGACTTGATCCCTAGTTGTTGATGACCCTTGAGTACTTGGTATTCTATTTTCTTAGGAGAATGGTGCAGAGTTTTCCAGATGATTCAAAATAGCCACAGTTGTTGGTCTTATTTATAAGGCTCTAGCATAAACATGTCAAGCACTGCGTACGGGGGTAGAAAGGTTGAAATCCCTGTGCCAGTAGTATTTAATACACTTTACTCTTCTTGATTAGCTGCCTTCCATACTAGAATAGGGGGTCCTCAGACAGGAATTGTCTGTTTTGCTTGCTGCTCAATCTCTAATACCTTACACAGTGCTGGGCATTCAATAAGCCCTCAGTTGAATGAATGTGTGAAGTGAACGGTTTGAAAAGAACGGGGAAGGGAATTAAACCTACATTCTGGTACCAGCTATTTATTTCATTTATGTGATATCTCTGGACCTCATTTTCCTCATTTACAAAGAAAACAGTTTGGATTAGATGATGTTCATGGTTAATGTATCCCATGTAACTCATGGGTCTCTTCCACCTCATTTATTTACAAAATTGAGTACACTGTCAAATGTCTCCTGAAAAGCTCAAGGTTTAAGAAAGCAAGGCAGTGGAATGGGGCAATTCTTCTGTTCCGGATACTCATTTATTTTACAATTAAACAGTGTCCACAGGATCCTAATTAAGTTTTTGGTCAGGATATCAGTTTAAACCACTGCCTCTAGCACCAGAAAACCAGACCCAGTATTCTCATTTTTTCACTAACTTGCTGAACTGGACAGGGGTGGTGCCAAGTTTTGTGAGACCTAGAGATTATAATATTAGGGAAGGGGCTGTTAACACTTGAAGAAAAATACAAAAATAAAAATATCAAATTAATGTTTTAAATATTTACTTAAAATGAGAAAGGAAGTAACAAAAAATTACAAATTTTAAGTAGCTCACTACCACAGATAACACCAAAACTGGGAAAAATAGCACAATGTGGTTCACTAATTGGCTTACTGACACATCTTGGTAATATTTTTACTACATATTTAGCTACATACCCTGTGAGAGCCTCTTCATATGACAACATGACATTTTGTAATAATTGTAATAATTGCTATATGTAGAATAAAAAGATAATTACCTTCCCCCTAGAAAGCCTCATTGAAGCTTTAAAAATTGATAATATAGGAGAGCTTTTTTCAGCTTTATTATTTATTATTGGTCACTTCATGTAAACTTTTTCCAATGTTGCTAAATTTGAGAATGCCTATTGAGTTTCTTACATTTATAAACTAAGATTTTAGTACACTTCAAATTTGCTTGTGCAGTAACTAATTATATAGATTCATATAATTAGTAGTATATAATTGTATAAAATTATATTGTATACAATTATATATGTTATATAGACAATTCATTCTTGTTAAATAATTGTATTACTACTAAATCAGGAGCTTATTCATTAATTTATGTGAAATTTTTCTTTTCTTTCTAATGAATCACTGTTTTGAGTATGATCTGAAAATTGTTTTCTTACCATTAATTTCTAGATTCTAGGATAATTTCTATTGATTTTATCATTTATCTGAATTTTTCTTATATATTTAGTAAATCAATTTTAAAATTACAATCATATACCTCAAAACCAGAAGTGTGTTCTCTTCTACTGTTTTTATAGAAACTTTCCAAAGATTCTTTTATATTTTCAGTTCAACGGTTTATTTGACCCTTAACAACTTTTTGAGTAACTCTGTCATCTCTTTCATATTCGTCTCTTCTCTGAAATTTTATTTTAGAGATCTTGAAAGGCTGTTTTACTTATAATATAAACTTTGAACAGTCTTAAAATGTGCAATCTCATTACACTTGAAATTTAAAGAAAATTCACATTAATAGGTGTATTTAAAGGATTCCATCTACGTGATAAACTTGAAATGAAAACATGTATCTATAAGAAAATGCTGAATTAGTCAGCCACTTGCAGAGTCACCTTTTGTCTTGAATGACGCCAAGGAAGAGCTGAATGGGGCACACTTTCTGTACCTTGATTATTGTTTTAAAGGGTGCTTGCAGCCGGAACTGCCTATATAACATGTGCAGCCTTTTGTCCAAAAAGTATTAACAATTCTGATAAAGTGATGGCAGACAGTTAAGCTAGCGCAGGACCCTTCTAAGTGTCGGGAACTGTGTAAATCATACAGGTAACATGACTGCAAAGCTGGCCCTGCACGGGGCCCCTGGCTCTTCTCCTTCATAACAGCAACACCATTATATGCCTGCCTGACTGTTGTTCAGCACCTCACAGAAGGAACTCCTAGCCACATGTATTCCACTAGAAGGCAACTAAATATTTCCCCAAGTCAATGTTTCTACAGATCCCTAAAACATTCATTGCTACTCCAATGCCCCCTGAAATGAAGGAAAGGGTGAGGAAGGGAAAATTAGAAAGAAAATGGAATCTTAGCCAATTTCAGTTTGACTATTTTGTATTTGCAAATGTACCAGCACATATTATCCTATAAACATTTCTACAGCCTCTACCAGAAGCTTAGATTGGGTTTCTGCAAGTGAAGAACATTGAGGCAAAGGCGTGTAGCAGCTGGGCATGGTGGCTCGTGCTTGTAATCCTGGCACTTTGGGAGGCTGAGGCAGATGGGTCGCTTGAGCCCAGGAGTTCGAGACCAGCCTAGGCAACATGGCAAAATCCCATCTCGACTAAAAATACAAAAATTAGCTGGGCATGGTGGTGCACACCTGTAGTCTCAGCTACTCAGGAGGCTAAAGTGGGAGGACTGCTTGAGCTTGGGAGTTGGAGGCTTCAGTGAGTCAAGATAGCACCTGCACTCCAGCCTGTGTGACAGAGTGAGACCCTGTCTCAAATAAATAAATAAATAAATAAATAAATAATAAAATTAAATTTAAGAAAGCATGTAACTTTATGGCAAATCCACATCCGGGCATGGGTCTGAGTCACTGCCACATGCCAAGATCCCCTGAACACAGGTGTTTCTGGTACAGAAGGGGTTTCCTTACTACCTACTTTGGGGCCAGTATTGTTTCCATATTGCTACCTGAGAAACCCAGTAAGTTAATTCTCCATCCATTGTTCTTTTGGGAGACAGAAAGAAAAAGAGAGAGGGAACAAAGTCGACGTGCTGGGGCAGGCTTCTCCATCCCATAATTTCCAGATTCTCTCTGGAAATCCTCAGATTTGTGTCTAAGCATCATAGGAGTTTGCTAGATCTTAATCCAATGGTCAACTGATGGCATATAACTATGTGTCCTGGTGTGGTTGTTTAAGTATCTTGCAGCCTAAAATACTTTTAGTAGCTTTCAGAATTAGTATGAAGAGGCTTTCTTACCACTTACCAGTTGCTTGTCACAGGATTTTCAATATTTGGCATTGAACCTCTGAGTTGGGGATGGGCATGGATGTGTTGATGGTAATAATGGATGTGCAAAACCGATGGTTTGCTTAGAAGACATCAATCATTGATTTCAGCCCCATCCAGTCGTCATCAAGTTCAGCGTCTCTGATATCACAGGGGCAAAAGAAGAAGGACTACTTGTAGAAGTCCTGAGAAATCCTATCTCCCCAAATTTAACCCCCATATTCACACACTGTTTTATGACCTTCCAACTAAAATAAGGACTCAGAAGTAAAGATTTTACACTCTTTTCTGCAAGGGCTCAATGGTGAAGAGTCATAGTTAGTTTTGTATTTATCAAATCAGATCCTTAAAACACTTCTCACATAAGCATCAAGAACACCCTGTTCACAGTTACGCTGCTAATAAACAATTGATTCCATTTCATTCTGGTGAGAATGAAACATTTTCCTGGAAGTGCTCTGATTATCCAGCTTAATCTCCTACATGTCCTTGGCAAATGGCTTTTCCTTAATTCTAATTTGAACAAGAACTCAATTTTTCATCGAAGCAAAATACTCAATAAGAAGCCCTCTTTTTAACTTCACTAGAGAAAATAAAATCCTTGGCTACCACTTTTAATACATATGATCAACTATCTAATATATCTCATCAAGTTTTTGTGCTAAGCTAAATGCAATGGCTTTATTGGTTCCTAAATTGCAGGTTCTCTTTCTTTCTGCCACTCATCATTACCCTTTGTCACCTTATTTGTTCTAGCCAATTTAACTCATTGATTTTCATTGTAAAGGCTCCAATACTGCTAGCAATTTGGGACTTTCACAAGTTAGCCTAATTCATGTTAATTGGCATCACTGTCAGCTTTATCATCGAGAATGTAAGTTACAACCTTTTTATTCTGGGTATGTCTGTAAAGGAAGGGGCTAGACAAATGAACAGCAACAATAACAAAAAGAATGAACAAGAAAAAATTTGAGATCCATACTTTATAAAGAAGCTAACATTCCAGAAATGTGCTCTTTTGTTTAAAAGGGATTTAGAAACATAGATTGAATTTCAGTACTAAACCAGCATTTGACCAACACATCCTGAGCCCCTAAGAGTCAAACCTCTTGCCTAAAATCAGCAGTGCTGATGACTAAATGCAGTTTAAAATAGTAAGTGCTCAAGTAGAGGCATGGATATACAGAGCCTTACATTACATTCCCAAGTACTCGTCATTTTCTTATAATAAAAAGATACTATTCTTTCCTTTAGAGCTAGACCTTATGTGAAAAATTACAGGGATTTCTTAACAATTCTTAATATTATTTTTCTCACCATAGCTTTTATTTAACACCAAAAATTAATTCTGTTTTCTTGACTCATGGAAATAGTGTTTAAAATCTAATGCCTTCAAGCTAGCAATGACACCTTGCTCATGCTTTTGGAAAATTATAGTAGAGGACTACTATAGACAGAGTGAAGACATTATTGATTTTTATGGATTATTTATTTAAATAATTTGTTTTAGATTAGGACAGTATGATAACAGTTATCTTCCTTAAATGAAGATGCAAATATTTTATATTTAATGGAAAAATATCTTTAATTTCATATTTCAAAACTTCAAGTCTTTCAAAATTGTTATGAATTCACAAATGATAGAAGTTGTGGACCGTATACTGCCACAATGCAGTCACCACCTCCTCCTTTGTGTTGGCCAATCATTACTCTGCCACATACATAACCCTGAGGAAACCACAGTTTAATAAAAATTTGAAAGGAATTAGGTGAACCCAAATGTTAGCACAACTCAAGAAAACTATTTATTTTAGTCATCGGTGTATCTCATAAAAATAACTGCATTGGCACCATCAGTAATCACCTATTAAAAAGTAAGCTCCTTCAGGGAAAGAATTTGGCTTATGCATCTTTTTATTTTCAATACCTAACATGGCACCAGGTCTCAAACTGGAACTAGGCAAAATAGGTATGTGGACTGCCTGTCATTCTGGTACTCTGCCTGCATAATTTAAGAAAAGGATTCCCTGGGTGCCACCAAACTCTCTCTTGGTTAGGGCAATGCCCAGTAAATAGCAACATGTACTTTACTTGCATTTTCGTCTTTGGAAACTAGTTGAAGGAAGAATTCAGATATTCTCAGGGCTATGACCCAATTCCAACTTAATATAATTGTGGATTATCTGAACATGAATATCATCCACATTCTCCATTCAGATCTTTACATGTAAAATGTCAGTGGATATTGTTTCTTCTTTGTATACATGGAAAATGTATACAGTGAGACACTATGACATCATTCCTCAAGTTCAAGATAGAATTAGTTTAAGAGAAAGCTGCAATTGAGAGCACTATAATCAGATTGGTAGTTTGGACTATGTCAATTACTGCAGCTTCTTCAGGTTCATGTCACAAATCATTATCCTCATCAAACTGGACCTGACTTAAAAACAGAAAGTCATTTGTCTATATTGTTACTGTTTGTTACACTAATCCTAGGACCATAAATTGGAGTGAAAGTGAAAGTTCAGAATTTGGAAGCACGTTTTGGCCTTAAAATTCCAAATAATTGACCATGACATATGGTAAGCACTTCAGCCTCTACTCCTTTTTCTAGAGTTAGAATAAACAGTCCAACCAAGGAATAACCTAAAGTTATAGGTCAAATTCTTCTGTCCATATTCCAATAAGACTACCAAATCTTCACTATTCCTACCTTTTCTCTTTGAAATATTGTTCCCACTCTGTGCTCTGCCATCCCCAACTAATCCAACTAAATAGCTAGAGAACAATTACAAAGCCCTAAGTTGTATTTAATGACTTAAAGAATGAAAAATATTCCCCAAATTGCTGTGCAAAAATATATGCAGATATAAAATTAAACTCTCTCTTAGGCTTTCTTGTTATTTCCAAAATAATGACTCAAACTAAATGTCCATCAACTAATGAATGGATAAAAAGAAAATGTGATATACATATATATATATGGACACAATGGATAGTGTCCATGTAATGAATGGTATAAATAGTATACACACAATGAGTATTATCCATACAATGGCTACTATTCAGCCTTAAAAAAGAAGTACATCCTATCATTTGCAACAACGAGGATGAATCTCAGGAGAAAAATTTGGACCCCAGTTTTACATTTAAGCTCTCATTACACTGTAGTCAATGGGTAGAAATAATGGTGATAGCTACTTGGTAAAACTTGTCGAGTGCTACCATGTGCTAAGTAGTATTCCAAGTGCCTCAAGTGTGCTACCTCATTTACATTTAACCATCATGTGACATAACTGGAATTGCCATCTCCATTTTACAGAGAAGGAACACGAGAGGTTAAGTAAAAGTCCAGTATTTCTTTCCTTTTTAAAAAATTTTTATTGTTTATTCGTGTGAGTACATAGTAAGTGTGCATATGACAATTCTTACTGTCTTTCTGAAAGATAAGCAATAAGGCAGCCTTTCATCAGTTTATATAATGATTACGAATTGAGGAGACATTGAAAAATAATTTATCTTATAGAGTCTAACAATACAAGTAGCAAAACATGCTTTGCAATAACTATATCAGACATTCTCAAACTTTTTGGTCTCGGCATTCCTTTATATTCTTGAAAGTCACTGAGGATCCCCAAATGCTTTTATTTATGCGGGTTCTATCTATCTATCTATCTATCTATCTATCTATCTATCTATCTATCATCTATCTATCATCTATCTATCGTTCTCTATCTATATATTGCATATTAAAACAATGGAAAAGTTTAAGACACAAGAATACAGACGCACAAATTCCATTCACTGTAAGGATGATGACATCATCACATATTATGTAGCTCTGGAAAATTACACTGTATACATATGACAGAAACAGTGAAGTGGGCAAATAACATTTTAGGATTATTGTAAAAATAGTTTTGATCTCACTGATCCCCTGAAAGTGCAACATTTTGAGAAACGCTGATTAAAAAGTGGTGGTTCTTACCCTGACAATTCTCCTCAATAAATGATTTTAAGTTACTGATCAAAAAAAGTGAGAGATTCTACAAGACTATTTTTATGTTAGTAATGGGATTGAAGTTGATGTTCCAATTACCTTCTGGTCATTCTTTTAAGCCACAAATGTCTGACTGCAGCAGCTGGTCCTGGATGATATTTATTAGTTTACCACCAAACTTTAGAGACTACACAGACCCCTGAAGCCATACTTAGTGACTATTTACAAAGAGTTAACCTATCATATTAAAGTGCTAAGATGACATACAATAAATAATGATCTATCTGAGTACGACCTCTGCAGACACCATGGCTGTAATTGAGTCAGGAGTTGAATTCAGATGACCCAAAATGGGGTGTTGCCACCCAGTCCTACCCGAAGGAGTCAAGGAAGACAAAAGCTGGCAGTCAAATCACCTCTGACCAAATGAAGCTGAGATCCAGATGCTATAGAGGGAGAAAGTTAACACTGAATTTTAAACATTAAATTAAAACATTAAACATAAAGTTAAATTCAGAACATTGATTTTCACCCCAATTTACAGTCCTAGGATTAGTGTTAAAAACAGTAACAATACAGAAGATATAATTTCATTCTTTTTGGGCTGAATAGTATTTCATGTGGATATATACTATATTTTTTATCCATTACACAATCTATGCATGTAACAAAATTTCACATGTACTCCCATAAATTCGTACAAATGAAAAGAAAGAAATGAGAATGATACCACAAAAAACAGTAAATAATACAATTCATAGCCTAAAGGAGGGCTTAGAGGCAGCATTAGGTCGAGGGCAGAAAGCAAAAGTTTGAATTATTTAGAAATATGGTCAGAGAAGGCAAGTCTGAATGAAGTGAGGAAGATCTGAGGTGTTGGCTGTGAATAACTGTAGTGCATTATTCAATGACTTTTATCAGTCAACACATCTGTGCATGGGTGTGAGAGACTGGCTTAAAGGATAAGATTGTGCTATGGCTTGAGTGCAAATTCAGGTGTTGCCAGTGTGATGTTATTAAGAGGTGAGGCCTTTAAGAGTTGGTCAGGCCATAAGGGTTCCTTCCTCCTTAATGACATTAAAGCCCTTATAAAAGAGGCTTCCTGCAGCTTTTGGTTAGCTTGCCCTTCTCTCTTCTGCCATGTGAGGATGCTGCAAGAAGACTTTCGTCAGACCAAATACCAGTGCCCTGATCTTGGACTTCTCAGCCTCCAGGACTGTGAGAATTGATGTCTGGGTTTTTCAATAAATTATCCAGTGCCAAGGATTCTGTTACAGTAGCACAAACAGATTAAGACTAGTTGGTTCCATAATGTTGAAAGTGAATGTTGGCTTATATGGATGCTATGTTGTCATCCTCCTATTACAAAACAAATAAAAGGCCAGGCGCGGGGGCTCACGCCTGTAATCCCAACGCTTTGGGAGGCTGAGGTGGACATATCACGAGGTCAGGAGATAGAGATCATCCTGGCTAACACAGTGAAACCCCGTCTCTACTAAAAATACAAAAAATTAGCCAGGCATGGTGGCATGCACCTGTAGTCCCAACTACTCAGGGGGCTGAAGCAGGAGAATCGCTTGAACCCACGAGGCGGAGGTTGCAGTAAGCTGAGATCATGCCACTGCACTCCAGCCTGGGCGACAGAGCAAGACTCCATCTCAAAAAAAAAAAGAAAAATAAAAAATAAAAACCCTGATAAAATGAGTATTTCCTACTTTGACCAAATCACCTTACCACTTATAACAGTTAAAAATAACATCAAACATTATTTTCACTTCTAAATTATGTATATTACAGAATTAAAAGAGCTTTCATTTCTAAAAGATTTTTAAATTGTGCCTTCCTTTCAATCCAGACACGCACAGACAAACAAACAAACACACACAGAATGAATGATGGCTAACATTCTAAAAGTTTGAAATTTTTGCATCAAAGTAAATTCAATAGTCGACTTAAAAATCCATCATTCTAAATTAGACCACTTAATTATACTCATTTTCTATTTTTATAGGTTTAGCTTTTGAAACCGGGCAGTACAAAAGAACAATGACAGGAATGGTATTGATGCTTTCCGAGTTTCATTCCCAACTCTGCATCAAATGCACACAAATAAATGCATCTGTCTGAAACCGTCATACTACCCTGTTCTTTCTCAAGCACTCACCTTGTAGTGAATGAAGCTCTGCAGACAAGAATTATGTGACAGCATGACCTTTATGAAACAGCAGATGCGCCATTATGTTAACAATTGGCAAATCCTAAAACAGCAGCAAACATGTTGATTCGATGTCTGTCATTTCCAAATGCCCCATTTGACAGTTTCCTGGAGTTCAGAGACAAATAATAAGGCATACACCACAATTTTACATTAGAGATTTTACTGTAGCCACCTAGAGGAAGCAATTTACCTAAGGTAGCGAGTTTTGTCTCTTCTCTAGGACTGCCACATAGATGAAATTATTAATAAACAAACAGATTTTGAAGAGGCCACATGGGAATGGATAGACACCTCCCAGGTAAGGTCAGGTAGCAAACTCTACCTACTGCAACCCAGGGTTACTTCTGATTGAGGAGACTGCTTCAGATCCTCAATAGGGAAACACTCCTTTCTGTCTTTTGGGCATATGGCTGAGTTGGTCCCTGAATTGATCTCCTTGCCAAGATGAGGAACAATATCCTCAACTATCAAAACAACTATCTGTCATCTGAAAACACTTCCAGTCAAATATATATATATATATATATGTATATATATATATATATTTTTTTTTTTTTTTTTTTGAGGTGGAGTCTCACTCTGTCGCCCAGGCTGGAGTGCAGTGGGAGATCTTGGCTCACTGCAGCCTCTGCCTCCCGGGTTCAAGTGATTCTCCTGTCTCAGCCTCCCAAGTAGCTGGGATTATAGGTACTCACCACCATGCCCGGCTAATTTTTGTATTTTTAGTAGAGATGGGATTTCACCACGTTGGTCAGGCTGGTCTCGAAATCCTGACCTTAAGTGACCCACCCGCCTTGGCCTCCCAAAATCCCGGGATTACAGGTGTGAGCCATCGTGCCTGGCCAGCCAAACATATTGAGTGTAAGATAAGAATCTGTTCACAAAGGACCCTCTGCATTTGGCAGTCCCTGGAGCTATGCACACTGATATGCAAGTTTTCCCCTTACTTTAACTCTTCTAGTCCACATAAAAGATTTTAAAACACTGATAGATGTTTTTAAAGCTTTTAAAGCACCTCCACTCAGAGACCACTGCAGAAGGCATGTGTGGTGGTGTTGGCAGTGGTCTTGATGATGACCTCACAGAAAGGTGGGCCTTGGGATAGTGGGCAGCTCAGGCTGACCGCAAACACAGGCTTTCTCTTTTGCCACTTTCACCCTGATGTTGAAATGTTTGAGAACTGCAGAGTTCTGTTAACAAGGTAGAAGCTGAGTTTCTATTCAAATTTCCCTCCATTTTAATAAGGTAACTCTAGAATGACTCGAAAAGGCAAAGACCACTGTGGCATCAGGGTTTCAGAAGCATCACTATAAACACCAGTAGACTAGAAGGACAAGCTAGAATTAATGTGGCAAAAATATTCCATTTCCATTGCAGCTAGAATCATGGAGCTGACACTACAATCTTTTTTAAAAAATTGCCATTCACCAGGGCACCTTCAGACAAAGAATATATTACTGCTTCCCATGACTGCTCCAGATACTCATATCTATATAAAACAGGAGCACTTATTTCACACTAGTTGTTCACTCGATCATTATCATCAATAACATAGATTTGTAATCAAGTATAGATAGAAGTGATAAGGAAAGATAGGTGATAGACTGTGTTAATAAAAACACTACTCAACTAACAGCTGAATTCCAGCTATTTCTTGAAATTTCTTTGTTCCTATGAAATATGTAATTCCTCGTTGTGTTAGTCTGTTTTTCACACTGCTGATAAAGATGTACCTGAAAGTGGGCAATTTACAAAAGAAAGAGGTTTATTGGACTTATAGTTCCATATGGCTGGGGAGGCCTCATGATCATGGTGGAAGGTGAAAGGCACGTCTCACATGGTGGCAGACAAGAGAAGAGAGCTTGTGTGGGGAAACTCCCATTTTTATATAACCATCAGATCTCCTGAGACTTATTCACTATCACGAGAACAGCACAGGAAAGACCTGCCCCAATGATTAAATCACCTCCCACAGGTTCCTCCCATGACATGTGAGAATTGTGGGAGTTACAATTCAAGATGAGATTTGGGTGGGGACACACCTAAACCATATCACTCATATTTTAAAAATATCAGAAGAGTTTTCATTAAGCACAAATTAACCCTCTTGGCCCCCACATTCCACACCAGCTCCCTTCTCATTTCTCTGTTCATCTTTACAAAAAATATGAAAGAATATTTTATACACTCGGCTTCCTCTCTGTTTTGCATTCACATTTCTTGCATTCAGTCCACACTTACCTGGGTTGCATCTCCCCATCTCCACTGAAATGATTCTTGTCTAGATAATCAATAGCTCCAGGTTGCTAAATCAGGGACACATTTGTCGGCATATTGTTCAACTATTTAGAGGCATTTGGAACAAACAGTATTGGTTTCTTGAAACATTCTCTGCTCTAAGATTCAGTGTCACTGAATTCCTTGGCTCTCCTCCTACCCTCTGGCCTCTCCTTCTCAGTTTTCTTTGTTGGCTTCTCCTCCTTTACCAAAATTCCACAGAGAGGGATGTCTTAGCACTCATTCGTGAGACTGCTCACTTTTCCCTAATTCAGGTTGCTTCCAGCACCATCTGTACACTGACTTTCGGACTTATACTTTCAATCTAGGTTGTCTGAGTCCCAGACTTGTGCATAAATAGGCAGGTAGATAGATAGATAGAGAATTATAATAGATAGATAAATAGGCTCACACCTCCACTTAGTTGTCTAATAGGCATCTCGAATATAGGAAGTCCAAAGTGGAAGTTTAAAACAAAACTTGCTCATACCATCTAAACCTCGAGATCTGTTTCTCCCTCAGTAAATAGCCCTGTCAATAAAATTCAACCCAGGAAAACCTTCATTTGTACTTACTTACTTCCCTTTGCTTCCCATATCACACAAACAATGAATCCTATCATGTCACCTCCAAAAATATTTCTCCTTTTTAGGTACTTCTCTCTTTTCCCATTACTACCACCCTAACCAAGCCATCAACACTTCTGATCACTTAAAAAAAAAAAAAGAAAAGGAGAAGAAAAAGCTAAAGACTTATCTTTGCTTCTACTTTTTACTTCCACTGATTCATTTTTTCCAACCAGAAATACGAAATCCTAAAATCACAAATCTAGTCAGGCCCTTCCTTTGTTTGAAATCTGTGTTGCTCTCCATTGCACCTAGAATAAAATCCCAGCTCCTCACGATGGATCAAGATGCTGCCTGGTTGAACCTCTATCTCGTCTGTTGTCACTCTCTTACTACCTGCTAGCCATATTGGCCTCCTTCTGTGCTTTCTATAATATGCCCCAAGACTTTTTCTAAATACTGTGCACCTGATATAAACTTTGCCTGGAATGTTGTACCCACCACCATTTTATAAGAAGTATAACAGTGCATAGTAATTTTACCGTGTATCTGTTTATGCATTGCAAATAGACAGTAAGTCCCATAAAGGAAGTAATAATGTCTATCTTGTTCTCACAGTATGGTCATCACCTGTATAGTAGGTACTAGTGTCTGGCACAGCATAACCATTCAATAAATATTCACTTAATTCTTTAACAATTTAATTCAGTTAGCATAATCATTAGAGTATTGAAATTCTATACTAAGCTGAATGCACTTGTCCCATTATTCTTTTTCCTTCTCATATTATGGAATTGAAGTTATTTAATATATGTATTAATGAAGTAGTGAATGAGTAGACTATGAAGGGAAGTGTTCATTCTCCTCTAATTATGTTTTTAAGCAAGGTATAGAATTTCAGATGCTGGATAACTAATGAAAGAGAAAAAAGCCTTACTGAAAAGAATAAGACATTGTGGGAATAAAATCCAATCATCCAGAAGGCTTGAGAAGAGAAATGAATAGATGCCGCAGTTAAATAACTACCACAAGAAAAATAACAAGGAGGGCAATACTGAAGAGCAAATAATTCAATGAGAACAAAGACGTGGACTCAGAGGGTCAAAATTTTTCTCTGACCTATGTGGCACAATAATCTATTACATAGTTAATAATTTGAAAGACGTTTCCATCAGCCTGGGGCCCTCTCTCCGGTATCGAGACACAGTGATATTTTCTATGTCAAGACCATAGCTCCAGTCCACCAGATTAATGCCAGAAATATGTATACGCAGGGCCTACAAATCTAATGAGTATGTTGGCAGGCCATAATTCTACACAGCTTCAATATCACTGTCCTACCTTAATATCACTGTCCATAATTCTACACAGCTTCAGTATCGCTAGCCTACTCAGAGCCCCTCTCCATGCTTGTTGTGATCTGATTTTATTCCCCCAAAGTTAAATAACAAAATAGGCAAAAGCCTTAAGGTATCAAAAGGAAAATATAGAGAGAATTGGGGTAATTAGTCATGGATTACTATCAACACTAAATTATTATTAACCCCAAATTACCACTACATTGGCTGTTGTCACTTCATGTTCCTGTTTTACCAGTCTGCATATGCAATACTATGACATAATTCCATGGTTTTTCCAATAGTTTCAAAACCAAAATAAAAATAACACAACAACTTCAAAAATTCCAACTGAAAAAATGTTTGTCATTCCAGTGGAATATACCAGTGGTATATTTTCCTGCGGTATTTATAAATTATATATAACTTTCCAGTGGAAAATTTAAAAACATTTATAACTTGCATTGAAAGTATCAGAAAAAAAGATACAGGTTTAATTAATATTGTTTCCTATTATCTCTTAGAAAACAGTCATTTAAAAAAGAAAAAGAAAAAGAAAAAACTTGTCAGTCCCTTATGGGACAGCTATAACAGCTCCTCTACAGTTCTGCATTGTTTTCCTTTTTGCTTAGAAAAATATAAATAGAAGGTATTCATTCTCAATGAGACTCTGCTAGTGACTACAGTTATTTCATGAAAGAAAACATGAGCCATTTAAGTAAAATATACTATTTTGCATGGACCAGAACAGATTTTAATTTTCTTTATAACATTTGAGTGAGCATTCTTGTGCACAAGGTAGTCTAAAATCCTCAGATATCTTTTTCTTTACTGTTATTAACTTAACAAACATTGAGCTTTGACTCTGGCATTGAGCTGGGTGATAAGAATACAAAAATAAATACTCAGTTGCTACCTTAAGAAGCCCACAGTTCAGTTTCTTTCATTATTTTCAGAGGCAGCAATTATTTATTTAAGTAACTAATCTCATAACATAAATATATAATTTGTTTCACTAAAATCTCCATACTTTGCATTTTAGTAGTGATTTTTAGAAATAATTCTATATTATCTACCAGAAGAAAATTTTAGCTCAGAAATTCCTAATAAATGTCTTATAAAGCACTAACTCTTCAGCATGTCAATCTTCATGGCAAAGGGGAAAATTATGTATTTAAAAAAGTGAAACATAGTCAAAAGAGTTTCTTGATTTTATAACATCCCAGAGGTTCTACCATGCAAACATGCATTATAAATTTCTTGGCCAGGCACAGTGGCTCAAGCCTGTAATCCCAGCACTTTGGGAGGCCGAGGCGGGCGGATCACCCGAGGCCGGGAGTTCGAGACCAGCCTGACCAACAAGGAGAAAGTCTGTCTCTACTAATAACACAAAATTAGCCTGGCGTGGTGGCGCATGCCGGTAATCCCAGCTACTCGGGAAGCTGAGGCAGGAGAATTGCTTGAACCTGGGAGACAGAGGTTGCAGTGAGCCGAGATCACGCCATTGCACTCCAGCCTGGGCAACAAAAGCGAAACTCTGTCTCAAAAAATAAAATAAAAATAAAAATAACATAAAATAAATTTCTTAACAGGAAAATATATTATCTGGCATTCACTGAGTTTATTTTACAGGAAAACCGCATTTCATGGGGAAAACACAAAGAAATCAAGTCCAATAGAACATATTTATGAAACTCCAGATAAGGTACAATTTAATTGGGTCAGAGATGGGTCAACATGTAATCATGTCTAATTTACCCTATTGACCAATCTACAATTATTAAAGTATCTTAGAATTTACCCTAAAAACTCTTAGCTTACATAAAAAAATGACTCTTTACATATAATTTGAGTCTACAAGAGAACCAATATCAACTTAAATAGATGCCTTCCAGCTCTCTTTTTCCTTTAAGAATCCATGTGCCAGACTCCCACTACTGAAGATAAAAATGAGCTATACAGAGAAAGATCAGTGAACAGGGAAAGAGGAATGTTTTGAAAACTGTAAGCTGTTATGCAGAGATAATTTCAATTTTCCAAGAGGATAATGCAAAACCCATTAAGAAAGAACTAGAATATTTTTCTCAATGAATAATCATTTCATAATAATATCATATAAATATCATATGTGAAAATAAAATGATGTGCAGAATTCATTCCTTGTTAGAATATCAGGAAAAGGTCCTGAGGCCCAGGTACCACAGTGTCAGGTTTTTCCCTATAATCTTAGGTAGGTCACTTCATTTCCCTGTGGCTAGACCTTTGCATTCACATAGAAGTCGGATGAATGAGAAAAAGTAAAAGCACTTGAATATCTAGGTTTTCTTTTATAATTTCTGAAGAAAAATTCACCTAAACCAATGGGAAAAAATGAAAACTGCTCTTGATAAATGGAAAATCTCAATAGATATAAACCAAATGTATTTATCTAAAACGTCAACTTTTATCATTAAACACTAATCACAATTAGTTTGGGATTTTAGCATGAACTTAGAAATAGTTCACCTACACATGTTCTGAAAAGACAATCCAATGCACTTTATTCATGGCTAATGTGATAAATGCTCAGCATGTCTAACTGGGGAAAGTATCACAGTGACATCATACAAGTACATTCTGTTTTTATTCCAACGATTGGCAATACCCCCATCACATCAAGTTTTAAAACTAAGTCAAGGGGGAAAGATGGCTGCAGCGCAAATATAACCAGACAGAAACCAGATGGAAAAGAGACGTAACGCAGAGCATGACAGCACATTCTTTCTAGCAACACAATTATAAAGGCATCTGTTCTGAAAGTACAGGTTTCCACTGCATTTTTGTTTTACCTGATGGATGAAAGAACAGAAGCATCTTAAATCATGTGAATGACAAAGCTATATATAACATGTTACTTATATGCAGGAGCTGTTAGTTTCATGATGTCATGGACAGCGTTGATTAACAGCATTCTGTCCCAAAGGGTATAACTATAGCCATAAAAGTCGTCTTGCAACTAGGTGACTAACTGCTCTAGCTACAAGGCAGAAGGGCAAACCTGAACAGCATCATGATATCCCAGGCCTTGATGGGAGTTGGGGTTGCATAGAGCACAATTTTTCTTAGGTCCTGGCATATTTCTGCCAGTGGCAGAGTGATTTTACTGGCATGAATCAGAAAGCATGTGAGTCATCTGTATAATAAATGAGACAACTTTATTTCATTCAGCTTCTGCTCACTTCATTATAGAAACAAAAAGTAAGGAAAATTTCTGTTTTCTGTCAGGTTTTCCCAAAATGATCAGTCACTGATGGCTCACATGTCCCCATCAGAACTGTATGAGACTATGAAGCCACAGCTTGTATTGCCAGCCACCCAGGCAGGAATGTGGTTGCCAAGCACACTGGCTCCTGCAATGATTTACCACTTCCAAATGTTACATTTGACAACAAATCTAAGAAGTGCAGCTTTCTCAGCTAGAAGCTTCCTGAGTTGGATCTTCTGTCACTGCTGCTTGGCTTTGGTGTCTCCATGAAGGACCAGTTAGTTTTATGCATCTCTGCTTGCCAAAGCTCAATCCCATGACTTAGACTCTGCACTTCAGGTTGCCTCCATCTTTCGTGTTCCACTAACAGACCCAATCAAACCAAAGGTCTGATTGAATTAACTGGTTGAGTTAACTGGCAGCCCAGTTCAAGAAGGAGGTTCGGAAGGGGAGAGCAAACTAAAAAAATGCATTTGTTGAATACAAAAGAGACTAAATGAAAACCACTTCTCTGAGTATATGGAACGCTACACAAACAGGATGTCTGAAAATTAGTATCTGCTATATGCAAGGAGAATGACTGTCACATATGCCCAGTTGAAACCAAATCATAACTTTCAAATTGAGAGGTAAGGTAAAAATGTATATTTGTGAATTGTACAGGATATTAGAAATTATCTACTCCCCTCACCTATGTAATGCAGAAATAGTCTACAGGATAGCTTCAGAGCACTCATGCGGCCTTTGAATCATTTAAATCACTAGGAACCCACTTGCTCATGGGGCAGCCCATTTCTTTGCTAACCAATTCTGCTGACTAAAAGAGATTCTAACAGTGCACAGAAATATGCCTCTCAGAAGCTCCCATACACTAGAATTCTCATTGTGGCCACTTCACAGAGCTGGGTGAGAGCTTATCTAAGAAATTTGCTTCATACTTTATACTCCAGTCCACTCTGATTCTTGCACTTTGAATCATTCAGATTTGTTTGTAATTCTGGTCAGTATCCATTCGGTCCTAGTATTCCTGATCTTGGCTATACTCTTAATTCCGCTTTGCTTAACTACAGGTTCACTGATTGGATCATCGCCTTTGTTCAGAGAATAAGCAGAGATTTACCAGTTGGCTCTACTGCCTGTTTCCTTTTCCTAGGCACTGTTCTGCCGTAACAATCCTCCAGAGTATCCTTTGCTGGCACAGAGGGGCTCCCAGCCCTTAGCCTTCTCTCCAGAGTATTCCAAACCACACTGTTGATTGTGTGTCCCAACTTGGTTTTTTCTACCTGCTCAGCCTTGAAAACTCTCTCCCACTTCCCTCTGATTCTCACTGCAGAAATAAGCTGAAGTAAGACTCTACCCAGATCTGGGAGAGTAATGAGTAACCAAAGATTTAAAATACAGGCAAAAAACAAACAAACAAACAAACAAAACCTGGTAACAGCATGAACTCAAGCAAGGAAGATAGATAATGGATACAAACAATATTAAAAGCTAGCAATTGTAGAATGTAATAACTGAATTGATGATATGCACTGAGGAACGTGTATGTGAGAAGCAGATTACAAGACCAAGACTGGTACCATTCACCAAGATAGATGATACAGAATGAGTCTGATGGAAAGTAATGATTAAGTTTTCAAGATGATTGATTTGAAGTGCCTTTGGGCCTTCCAAATTGAAACATTTATTAGGTCATAGGAAATATAGGTCCAGAAATCAGAAGAGTTCTTGATTAGATTTGAGAATCATCAAAATGTAAAGGAAATGTTAGGAAAGGGTTTTTTAAAAGATATTTTAGGTATTATGTTGAGAACAAAAAGCTCAGAGAGATGAAAATGGATCACTGTGGAATTATGACTTTGACTCTTAAAAATTGAGCAGGTAGATAAAGAACAGTTCTTGAAAGAAATCTAGAATGAATATCTAATAATAGTAAAAGAGGAGAAAAATTAAAAATTAGATAATGAAAATCAAAGGAGATAGTTTTAAGAAGAAAATGGTTAACAGTAACAAATGTTCATCAGAGCGTTCAATGCTTCTGCCAAATCACTTTAGAATCTGCCCCACTCAAATTCAAGTAGCACTTTAATCTTATTGACAAATGCACGAGACAAATAAAACAATACTTTCTTTTTGTTTGATTCAACTAACTAGCCTTCAAATTACAGAGTCACAATTTTACCCAAGAAGACATGAAAGATAAAGCCATCACTTCTATGGCTTCCATCTCAGTCCCTATAAATGTATTGCTTGCTTGGTGAGCTGGGAAAGACTGTCTCCTTGGGCCAAGTGCTGTAAGGTTTCTTATTTTAAGGACTTATGCCTCTGTATTTTGGCACAAGAATGATTCTTGACATAAATCCATCTATTTTCCTAGGAAAAACATTTGGAACTTTCCCATTAAATTGTGAAATGAATTAATAAAATATGCACTTTCTCGTATCGGGAATTATGGCTTAATGTTGTCTAATGAAGTTGATTTAAAAATAATTATACAAAGAGGTGATGTTGAATCCAGCAGAGATACAGTTGGATATTAAACTCAAATTAAAGATCAGACAAGTATATGGTATTATTGAATGACTGGTGAATGCATCAAAAGCTAAGATGAGCAGAGAAAGCATGCAATTATAATATCAAGTTTTATCAGTTATTAAAACCATATCTGAGAAAGAAACTGTCAGATATATTTTAAAATTCTATTACCTATTTTAAAACAGCCTATGTATTATTATAATTTTTGGCTTTTATTTTCTGTTTTTTTCCCCCAGAACTCTAGCACAGGTCAGTAAACAGAGCATTATCCACACAGGAAGGTCCTCTCAGGTCGCAGCACTCCCAAAGATAACAACTTTCTACCTGTTAACATTCTAATTTAATTTTCCCTTTCATTAAACTGTAGTAAATGGAATCACAAAGTATATACTTTTCTGTATCTGGCATCTTTCACTCAGCATTCAGTTTGTGAGTTTTATTCACGATGTTGAATATAAGTTGTCCTTTCTTGTATCTGCAAAGTACTTCATTATGTGAATATCCCACATACTATATATCCATTTTGTTATTTTTGGACACATATTGTTGTCAATTTGGGACTGTTAAGAATAAAGCTGTTATGTGCATTGCTATACATGCGTTTTGGTGATTATATGTAGATATTTCTGCTGGGTAGATACCTGGGAGTGGAATTTTTTAGCATGTATCAACAAATGATTGATTGTATGTATCAACAATGACTGATTGATTCTAAATGATTGTACAATGCATGCTACTATTTGGTATTATAGAAGAGTTTTGGATGTTCCTTGTCTTCTTTAACACTTGTTACTCTCTTTTTCGTCTTAGTCATTCTGGTGTTTATATAACTTGTTTTGGTTTTAGTCTACATTTCCCTTTTATCTCATAATGTTTTGTGTACCTTTTATATGCATGTCAATCATTTGGAAATCTACTTTCTGTAAAGTCCCTTTTCAAGTCTTTTGTATATTCTTCTTTGGTAGTTTGCTACTGTTGAGTTGCAGCAGTTTTGTGTGTGTGTGTTTTTTGTGTCCTGTTTCTGGCTTACATTTTCACATTCTTAATAGTGTCATTTGCTGAACAAAAATTTTTAATCTTAAACTAGTCAAAATTCTCATTTTTCAATTATGGTTAGCACATTTAATGTCCTGATAAATAATTAATTGTCTACTCCTAAAACATTAAAGATGTTTTCCAATGTATTTTCCAAAGGGCCGTATTGTCTACTTTTTCCACCTAAATCTGAAGTCCCTTGTTTGGTTGTGTGTGTATGTGTACTTGTGTGCACACATGTGTGTGTCTGTGTGGGTGTGTATGGTGTAAGAAAATCTCAATGTTCTTTTTTTAATATCAATATTCAATTGACTCAATACAATGTATTGAAAAGACTATTGTTTCCATGGTTCCTTGCACAAAATGACTTTGTTAGAAATAAGATGATGCCTATCTTTGTACCAATAATATACTATCTTAATTACCACAACTTTTGAATAGATCCTCTTATTTGTTAGTGTAGGCCTTCAGTTTGATTCCTCTTCTGAAAATCACCTTGGCTATTTTTGGTCCTTTGTATTTCAAAAGAAGTCTTAGAATTAGCTTGTCAAGGTCAACACAGAAAAAAGCAGGATATTTATTGGTACTCATTGAAACTATAAACAAAATTGGAGAGAAATAACATCTTTTATAGGAAGTAAAAAAGGTCCACAAATTCCATCCTTTCTTATAATCATGCTTTTGCAATGAAATTTTACAAGGTTAGGCTTCAAGAAGCATTGTGTTTACTTTCTCTCTTTTGGAACTCGGCCAAGACACCATATGAACAAGCTTGGGATAGTCTGTTGATTATGGGAGACAAATGCCCCTATGTTACTATCATCTCTTGCCCAAATTAAAGCCAGACATCTGCCCAATATGTAAGTGAAGTAATTCTCCAATCAGATTTTAGTTGATCTACCAGATGACCATAGATGCATGTTAGTCAACACTTGTTACTCCCTTTTTCATCTTAGTCATTCTGGCAAGTAAAAATAAGCTGAGCATGACCTAGATCAGCAGAACTTCCCACACGACCAGACTCATGATCAATGATAAATGGTTGTTATTTTGTCTCTAAATGTGGAGGCAGCTTGCTATACAGTGATTTCTAACTGACACAATGTATTCACAATATAGTGTCTTTCAATCCATGAATGATATGTAACTTAATTTATTTTGTCTTTTTAATTTTTGTCAATTTTGTATTGTTCAGTGTAGAGATCATTTTAATTTCTATTTCTCGATAATTTTTAATACAACTGAAAATTACATGGTTTTTAAAATTTATTTTTCTAGTTATTTGGTTTAAATTATAAAATTGATTTTTACATATTTAATGTGTATCCTATTACTACGCTAAAACCATTTTATTAATTTTAATAATTTATAGAGTCTTTAAAATTTTTTATTTCACAATTCTATTTTGAGAATAATGACAGCTTGGATCCTTTATTTCTAATCCTTATTCCTTTGCCTTCTTTTATTTGCCATTTTGCACTGTGCTGAATACCCAGCACAATTCAGGGTAAAGTCTCAACAGTTTACTATAAAATATGATGCTTCTGATAATTCTTTGTTATATCAAGAAGCTTTTTTTCCATATGTACTTTGCCAAGAGTTGTGGTTTTTATTATGAATGCTTTCTGAATTTATCAAGTGCTGTTACTAAATTTATCGATATAATCATTCAATTTTTCTTCCTTTTTGTGTTAACATGATGAATTAGATTTTCTGTTTTGCAAATAATAAACCACTCTGGCATGCTTGAAATGTATTCCACTTTTATGTGATATATTTACCCTTTTAATATTCTTGAATTCTCTTTGCTAATATTGTATTTACAGTTTTTGTATCTTTGTGCAGGAAGGAGACTAATCTGCAAGTTAGTTCCTGTCCTTGTCAGGACTTGACTTCAGAGTTACACTGGTCTCTCCCTTTCCATTCTCTGCAAGAGTTTTTATAATATTGGTGTGTTGTGGTTTTTTTTTTTTTTAATTTAGCTAAATTTACTGTTGAAGTCATTGAGCCTCATGTTTTCTTCAAAATATATATAAATAAAGTACAATTTTTTTTTTTTTTTTTTTGAGACGAAGTCTCGCTGTTGCCCAGGCTGGAGTGCGGTGGTGCGATCTCGGCTCACTGCAGGCTCCGCCCCCCGGAGTTCACGCCATTCTCCTGCCTCAGCCTCCCGAGTAGCTGGGACTACAGGCGCCCACCACCATGCCCGGCTAATTTTTTGCATTTTTAGTAGAGACGGGGTTTCACCATGTTAGCCAGGATGGTCTCATCTCCTGACCTCGTGATCCACCCGCCTCGGCCTCCCAAAGTGCTGGGATTACAGGCGTGAGCCACCGAGCCTGGCCTAATAAAGGACAATTTTTAATAGCCACTGGACTATTTAAGTGATCTATTCTTCTGTCAGTTTCTGTAAGTTGTATTTGTTAATGTCTATTTCATTTAAATTTCTAACATCAGTGTGTACTTGTTTAGAATATCTTCTTGTTTTTAATTTCTATAGAATATACAGTGATGTCCACTTTTTAACTGTTGATATTAATAACTTGTTAACTTGTATTTTTTCTTTTTTCTTGACAAAGTTATTCTGAGTTTATAAATTTTGTTATTCGTTTTACAGTGCCGTTTTGATTGTTAATTTATGGTTAGAATTTTTTCACTTATTAATTTCTACTTTTGTATTTATTTTTTATATTGTTTTGCTTTTCTTTTTCTAAATTCTTTAGGTTGAATATAAAATCATTGATTTTTCATCTTTTTTTCTTTTCTAGTGCATGGAAACATAACTACTTATGAATTTTTCACTTATCTTTTTTTTTTTTTTTTTTGAGACGGAGTCTCGCTCTGTCACCCAGGCTGGAGTGCGGTGGTGCGATTTCCGCTCACTGCAAACTCCACCTCCCGGGTTCACGCCATTCTCCTGCGTCAGACTCCCGAGTAGCTGGGACTACAGGTGCCCGCCACCGCACTCGGCTAATTTTTTGTATTTTTAGTGGAGACGGGGTTTCATTGTGTTAGCCAGGATGGTTTCGATCTCCTGACCTCGTTATCCGCCCACCTCGGCCTCCCAAAGTGCTGGGATTACAGGCGTGAGCCACTGCTCCTGGCCCACTTATCTTTTTTATTACTGATATCCAGCTAAATTTCTCTGTGGTAGTATAATATACTATATCAAACTAATATTTGCGAAGACTTTCTATCCCGGTACACGGTCAGTTTTGGTCAATGTTTCATGTGCACTATACTTGTTACTTAGGTCAGTTTTGTTGACTTTGTTTTACAGATTTCTTCTGTCATAGAATTTTTGTCTACATTTTCTATTGGCTATTAAGAGAGCAATGTTAAAGCTTTCTACTATGATGTTATAATTATTTATTTTTTTAGTTTGGTCAGTGTATGTATTATATATTTTGAAGTTATAATACCAAATGCATAAAAATTTAGAATTGTAGTATCTTCTCAGCAAATGTATCCCTTTATAATTTGTAAATATCCTTCTTTATCTCTAGTTACCTGTTTTGATTTAAATTATACTTTTTCTTGAATTAGAATGGGCTTAGTAGAGGTGCTTTTTTCTTTTTCTATTATTATATTACTATTATTTGCATGGCATTCTTTTTTTCTTTTTTTTTTACTTTCAGCCTTTCTGTTAAAAGCAGTTTTTTGTATGTGGTATGGCAAACATAACCTTTTGTTTAAAGTCCTTAGTATATCGACTGCTATCTTTTGTTGCTTAATTTCCATTGCCTTCAAAGCCAATGTTTCATATATTTTGTTCATTTATTGGTTGTTTCAGATAGAAGAATAAATCCTGTTCCTCCCTCTTGGTTAAAAGTGCACATCTGTCAATTATCTGTTAGAAAGATTTATAATAAAAACAAAAAAATCTTTAAATGTACTCAGGTAATTATTTCTGTGCTCTTCATTCCTTTATATTGATCTACAGTTCTATCTGGTATCATCTTCCTTTTGTTGGAAGGATTGACTTTACCATTTCTTTTATTCAGGTCTACTGGCAATGAATACTTATAGCTTTTGTATATTTTACATTGGCTTTATTTTGCCTCCTTTTTTGAAAGACTTTCCCTGGATATATAATTCAAAATTGATTTTTTTTTCTTTTAGTATCTTAAAGATATTGTTTCACTGTCTTTTGATTTGCACTGCTTACATTTTTTTTCAATAAGAACTCTTCTTTCATACTTATCTTTTTTCCTTTATATATAGTGTGTCTTTTTTTCCCCCTGTGTTTAAGATTTTTCCTTCATCTCTAGTTGTGTTTTTACATGCCTTAGAATAGTTTTATTTATGTTTTCTTGTGATGGGGTTTGATAAGCTTCTGGAATCTTTGTGTATTTAAAATGTTTCTCAAATTTGAACAACTTCAGCTATTCTTTTTACAGATTTTTTTTGCCTCACCCCTCCATGTCCTCTGTGTCTTCAAGTTCACCTATCTTTTCTTCTTCATTATCTAATCTGCTGATAATCACATGCAGTGCATTTTTTCATCTTAGAAATTGTAACTTACATATGTAGATATTCATTTTGGGTCTCCTTTTTATTTTATATGTGTCTATGTAACATTTATTCTTTCCTCTAGCTTCTTGAGTGTATGAAACACAATTATAATAATTTTTGTAATTTGCTTGTCTACTAATTCTATCATCCATGTAATTGCTACGTCAGTTTCAAGTGAATGATTTTTCTTCTAATCATGGATTGTATTTTCTCACTTCTTTGCATGGCTAGTAACTTTTAAATGAATGCTAAATGTGAATGTTACCTTATTAGTTGCTAGATATTCTTGTATGCCTATAAATATTATTGAGCTTCGTTCTGGGATGCAAAAAAGTTATTTGAAAATGGATTGACACCTGGGGGTCTTGCTTGTAAGCCTTGTTAGGTGGAGCATGGCAGCATTTAGTCAAGAATTAGTTTTTCCCAGTATTAAAGCAAGACACTTTATACTCTACTTAATGCTCAGTAAATTCTGAAGTTTTCTACTCTAGCTATTTGAAACAAGTGCTACTCCTGGTGTTATGTGAGCTTTGGACACTGTTTCCTTTATATTAAGTATCACCTAACTTTTTTGGGGGATGTTCAATGTCATGAGAGCCATTGTTCCACATTTTGGTTTCTTTTTCAGTTGATTCAGGCAGTAGGTAAAGCTAGTCCCTGTTACTTCATCTTTGCTGGAAGCAGAACTATATAATTTGCACTTTAGATTATAACATTTAGTCACAAGTAAGATTGTGACTAAAAAGGTGAGAACCTGACAAAAGTCACATAGTAACACAGTGATGGGTGGGGTTTGTGGCCACCTCACTTTGTGGCCATTGTGACCGTTCTTTTTTATAAGAAGGATGGTGGCAATGAACATACAAAGGTTAAGAGCAACTGACACGCAAAGAAGAGCATGCACAGACACTAAACAACCAGGGGTGAATTTTGCCAGACATTGCCTGTTAGTACTTAGCACTACTCCTTCCCTTCTAAGCTTTTCCTCTTTTCACATGCTAGAAGACTCTCTTGTCAGCAAAGTCCCACTGTAAGTTCTGACAATTAGGCATTTGCATAAAATTAGAAGAGAAAAAGAAACTATAATTTAATATTCTTCTTCAGATTCCAGCAGTAATCTAGTGTGCACTCTTATTGAATAAATGGCATTGAAGGAAAAGAGAATTATGATCCGAATATAGCCAGAAAACAATGTGTGCTTCTTTGCAGCTGTGTGGCAACAAGAGGCATATTAAAACAGGCTCCTGTGGACACAAAAATAGCCTCATTTCAGTTTCTAATCTTTCAGTAATACCATCTTCCTCCCATTTGTTCCTCTAGTAATTACAAATTTCCACCCTGATAATTTATATTAAATATGTCTTTTATCAAAAGATCTACAATGCTATCTTTTACTGACTTAATTTTGTTATGGTATTCCACTAATGTATGAAGAATTACTGAATGAATAAGTTAATGAGAAATAAAATAAGGAGAAAGAAGAGGTTGAAAGGAGAGAAAACATTACAAGAAAAGTTGAAAAAAAGAAGGAGATGAAGGAATTTGTCTTACACTGTTGATTTTTGGCATATTTTGCAAAAACCTTTTCTGATAATGCCCATTTTCGTATTGGATAGCATACTAAGGTATTGACAATTCTATAATAGTTTAAGTTTCTCTTTTTTATTTTAAGCATATTCAGTTTTTAAGAATATCTCTTTTATGATTTTGTAACTCTCTATTGCTCCACAATCAAATTAATCATGAAAAATTATTTCTCAAATGAAAACAATAATACTGTATTATTTTATTTATATCATTCATATGGTTTAGAACCTGCATGATGACAGTATACATTTTGGTTTACATCCCCCAATTATTCTACAGCTTTTAAAGTTATCTGCAGTAACTAGCACACACAAAATATCGCATCTATCAAAAAACAACATCAGAAACATTTCTATTTACCATTTCAATGTGTGGTTTCTTCATGAAGAGGCAAAGTATCTTGTAACAATTATAAATGTTAAATGTAGCCAGTTCTACTTCTACATTCTTTCCTGCTGGCTTATGTTTGATGTCCTATGTTCATTCCATTGGCCTTTACAAAACACAGGTTTTTATGTATTTTCAAAGGGTTTTGATTTTTGCAGTGTTTCCTTCATTATGAAATGAACTAACAGTAAAACATGCAGATATATAAATATAATTAAATGTAAGGTTTCAGCAGTACCTACTGCCACTTCATTTAGCATGGTCAGGCCTCTTTGCCAAGGACACATTTAATTTATACTTGAGATTATCATTTAAGCTAAATCAAGACTATCTCCCTCTCCTCCTTCTTGACCTCTCCTCTTCTTCTCCTTGCTTGACCTCTCCTCATCCTTTTTTTCCGTCTTTATTTTGCAAAATAATTTTTAAAATAAATGAAAATATGCACATTGCAAAAAATTTAAACTTTGTCTTTACCATCTAGATACATGACAGAGAGAAGAGAGAATTAAAACTCTACTCCTCTTTGCTCTCTACTTCTAGTGGAGACTGTAGTGTGTCAATCAAACCTTTTTCAGGACTGAAGCACTCATTCCCCCCGTTGCTGATAGTGTTGAGTGCTGAGGACTCACAACCTAGGCTCTCCCCAAGAAACGCCGTTGGACAAAGAGAACTGCCAAATGTTAACTCCTTCCAAAGGGCAGTTCACGTGCAATGATTGCTCAGGGTGGATGGGAGAGTATGAAGTCCCAGACTTTTTGCTTCATTTCAGTATTTCTGAATGGTCATCTCAACAACAGAGATTTCCAGAAGGTTGACTGAAGTCTCTTTTGCAGCTGCATCACAACTCAGCTCTGCCTTTTGCCTTCACCTACTTCACTCACTCCTTTATCGGTGTTACTTCTGAGAGCACACCCCCAACAAATCACTGGCCTGCAAATTTTCATTTTATAATCTGTTCTCTAGGGAAACAAAGCTATGAAGGTTAATACCAGAAGTAGTACACAGGAACAGACTCTGAAATGGAATTTTGAAACTGGGTCATTCACTGGCTGGCAATGAGGACACTGTCACTGGTGAACAGTGAAGTCCTGATAGCACCTGGCTTCCTGTAGCGGATCACTAAACTGAGATGACAGATATTATGTCCTCTAAACCAATGGTAAACTGAGTGAGTTTCTGATAAAAGGAAATATATCTCGGGAATATTCAAGGTGCTGGATGGGGAAGGGGAGTAGTAATTATAAGATCTATGAAATACTGCTGGCAGGTATTGACACATTGAATTAATCACAAATTTAGGCAAAATGTGGAAGCTAGAGGACCTCCTAGGCAGCATCTGAAGGCTCTCATATCCTGTAGTCAAAGGGCAGAAAAAGGTGAAATACTTAATTACAAGGGTGAAAGAGAAGATTGAATTCTCAACCCCTACAAGTCTGCTACTCCAAGACAATAGGCCTGATGGGGACCTGAGTGGTCTGGACATTCTGTAGGACATCTCATTGATTCGTTCTATCGATGACATCATGTTAATTCGATGAGCTGAATAAAAGGAGGCAAGTAAGTTAAACAGTGATGTTCTTAGTCGTCTAGTAGCCTCAAACATGCTGGGACTTCCCCTCTAACATAAGGACAAATTATTGAGTCTCGCTTATCACTAAAATGGGAGCATAATGACCAGTAGGGACATATTCTACACTTGGGAATGCTCTTCTGACCCATTCAAGAGTGTCAAGGAAGGCCGCTAGGTCTGAGTGGAACTTAAAGGAAAAATAGATCTCTACACAGGTCCCAGATATGCTATAGGCCACTTGCTACTTAGGTCACGTAATCCTACAGACCTAGTGGATCAGAGGTAAATGTGATGGGAAAAGATGCCATGGGAAGATGATGGTAAATCCTAGTAGGTGCATAAAAACATACAATTTAAAATGTATTCTCAGAAGGTCTGCAGCAGAGATTGATATCAATGAAATTGTTAGAGCAACTTATATGTGCTTTACCATTTTTATATCAACTATGAAATATTTATTAATATAAGAGGATATTAACCATAACAAAATGAAACCCTACACCTATCCCTACTCCAAAAGCTCCTTGAGTACCTCTTTCTGAATGTATCCCCTCTCTACCCAAGACAGAAAACCAATTTTTTAAATAACATTTGCCATTTCAATGAACTTCTTTATATTTTCACTAAATATCCCTAAAAATAAACAGTATTTTTAATTATTTTATATTTCATACAAATGGTGTAATGGCATTGGTTCATCATCAACTTCTATTTTGTAGAAAATTCTGTTTGTGATATTCAATTATGTTGACCTATAGCTCCAGTTTCTTTTTTTTATTTTTTACTTTTAACACCTTGTACTATTCCATTGTGTTAAAATGCCACAATTGATTTAACTGTCCTATTGATGGAAATATCAGTGGTTTCATTTTTTCCCTGTGGCACTAAACCCTTTTATGAATACTCTTAATGTACATATATGTTCATCTTTTATAGTCAGTATCACATTGTCCTCCAAAGTCAGACAAATTTGAAAAGCATAGCATCTTTTTGCTAATTTATTTTTAATTTTTAATGATATATAATAGTTCTACATATTGATAGGGTAGATGTGATATTTTAATACAAGCATACAATGTGTAATGATCAAAGAGGTGATGGGTGTGCCAATTACCCAGATTGATCATCACCTTTAAAATTTTAACATGCATATTTAACTTTACAAAGTATCTAACTTCTGTCTGAACTATACTTAGCTGGGTATATGATTCTAAGTTAATGGTGATTTTCTCTCAAGACTTTGAAGAGATTCAGCTCTTCAGATTCCTCTGTTCATTGTTTGGAAGTCTGTATTCTTTCTAGTTGTCTCAGTTCTGTGGCCCATTTTAAGAAAAGAACTCATCTTAAGAACTTCTTAAGAAGAGAACTCTTCTGCTTTAATGTTTCAGAGTTTTACTAACAGTATATTTAAAGGCGAATTTATTTTTATTTTTCTGCTTGGGTTTTATTGAATTTACTGAACGTGAAGATTTGAGTCTTTCATCGATACTAGAACATTCTCTGTTGTTACTTCTTCAAACATTCCTTCTCCCTTATTCTTTCAATTATCTTCCTCTGAAACACCGAAAGAATTTTGCATCTTCTCATCCTAACCTCCATGTTGCCTAACCTCTTATGTTATCGTTTCTTTTGTCTCTGTATCATATTTTGTGTAATTGTTCTTAAATCTGCGCTTCGGTTTACAAATCTATTTTTTTTCTAATCTGCTGCTTAACATTCTTGAGCATTTATGGCAGTGTTTATATATTTTTTTACCTAGAAGCTATATTTAGTTCTTTATCAAGCGTTTTTGTTAAATACAACCATATCTTTTGTGTTCATGTTTTTAATTATTATTTTTTCCTCCTTTAAACTTACTAAACAAATTTATTTTGTCTTTATTTGTAATTTTTATATCCGGTGCCCTTCAGGGTCTAATTCTGCCCTTTTTTCTTTCTGCTTACCATATAGTAGCTTGTATCTTGGTCATTTTAGATTATAAAACCAAGCTTAAGTGGGCTTTACATGTGGGAGGTTTTTTTGCAGCCTTATTTCAGAGAGATTTTTCTTTGCTAGAGTCATGCACCCAAAAGTATTACCAAACTGAAGCTACTTTAAAGTAAATTCTCAGATTGGGATTTTCTAGATTGCCCAAGTAGTACAAATTTGGATCCCAAACCTATGTGATAGCAGGCTTGTCAATACAAATTCTTAAAAGAAATTTTTTGTTGATAGTGTTACTTTTTGTTGTTGTTTTGTTTGCACTGAGGGCACAGGACAAGACTGTCAAGTTCCCTTGTCTTCATTTTTTTTTTTTGGAAGTTTTCTAGTCCATTCTTTCCCCAACATTGAAAGGCCCCAGTTTATGCAGAAATCTCAAGCCCCATTCCCCTCCTATATTGACACAAAGCCCCAGCCACAGTCCCTCGCATAGCCATGGAACCTAAAACTCTAGAGTATTGAGATTGGCAGACTCCTTCAGGACAACCTTCAGAATCACCACGTTAGCTTTCTGCTCCCCCTTTGTATCTGATTACTGAGCATTTCCATTTCATTTTTCTTATTCCAACTGTTCATTTTAAAGGACATTAATTATAGTTTATTTGGCATTTATAGATGCTTTGCAGTGGGACAGCTTTCAGCATACCTAATACGCCATATTGATAGATGTACGCATGTCGATTTTAAATTTGAGGAGATGATAATAATTTGTTTTCCAAGTGGTTGTTCCTAATTAATGATCTTCCAATGGAATGTGTCTGCTTTAGTCAGCATCAAGCTTATATTCTTAATCTGTTAGGGAAAAATGTACCTGGAGTACATTTTGCATTTCTTTAATTATAAGAAAGTTGACCACCTTTTCATAGGTTTATGAGAAACTTTTCTTTTACTGTAAATTGCCTATTCAAATCTTTGCCCACTTATTGGGGTGACTTTTTCTATGGTTTCATATAAGAAGAAATTAGGTTTTGACTGTTCCATGTTGTTTAACTTTTTATTGAGCTAAAAATGACATATGATATATGTCCCATATTTATTGTATACAATTTAATAAATTTTCACATATGTATACAACCCTGAAATCATTACCACATTCAAGACAATGAACATTCCCTTCACCCCCATAAATTTGACTTATTGCAAATATTGTCTCTATTTTTATCATTTGGGTTTCTTTTTAAATTTAGATTTAAGGGTTTTTTACTAAATTTCTCTGCAGCCAAATTTGTCAATCATTTACTCTAGGGCTCCTTTTTTATTTTTAATGCCCTGTTCAGAAATCCTATTCCAGGATTATTTACAAACTCAGCCACATTTTCTTCCTCTATTTTCTTCTGATTTCATTTTTATACATTTAAATTTTTGAGACTGCTTCTTTCTTGGGTAGCAGCCCAAAATATTCTATATAATGGCAAATTAGATATTTAAGTCAGTCAGATATCAGAATGAACAGTTTCATTTGATACAAATTACTGAATTTCAAATCAAATGAATTGCATCTATTGTGGTATTGGCTATCATACCATACAAGAAGTTACAGAGGGTCCTATTTCTCCTAGCAACTCTGTGAGGAACGTATTATTTTGGGTCTAATTTGAGATCCATGTTGGAAAGCCTTCCTTTTTAATATGCCCATTCATAAAATTTGATATAGCATCTTATTAATCACCTAATTAATTGCTATTTTGTTTCTTAAATGACAGCTAATTTCAATCAAGACCACAGAAAAACCCGGGCAAAAATAATAAAGGGGAACAAAATAATAAATTAAAAACTTATCACTTTTTTTTAAAAATTTCTGTTATATTTTTAATACACTGATGCTATTCTTACACAAATTTAAAAGGCTGGGTAAGTTGTGGTGGTTCACACCTGTAATTCCAGCACTTTGGGAGGCCGAGGCAGCAGATTGCTTAAGCACAAGAGTTCACAGCATGCCTGGGCAGCATAGGGAAGTGCAGTAGGCCCTTCCTATCCATGGGTTTCACATCAGTGAATTCAACCAAACAGGAAAAGAAAATATTTAGGAAAAAAAAAAAACACAAAATAACAATAAAAATAATGCAATTTTAAAAAATACAGCATAAAAACTATTTGCACAGCATTTACATTGTATTAGGTATTATAAGTAATCTAGAGATTATTTAAAGGATATGAGAGGATCTGTATGAGTTATATGCAAATACTACACAATTTTATATCAGAGACTTAGCATCTTCAATTTTGGTATCCCTGAGAGATCCTAGAATGGATTCCCCACAGATGCCAAAGAACGGCTGTATATCAACTAAGCAGTGATATATGAGAAAACACACCTCCTGGTTTCTAGCTTTTGATTAGAAGGTGGTATTTACAAAATGATTTGTTTTAGCATTTCCTTTAAATTTCTTTTAAACCCTGAGTGTTACTTGCTCTGGCATAGGCAGCGACTTTGCCACGTCATATTTCATTTTGACAGAAGTAGTGATTTTAAAGAGGTAGTAGGTCTGACCAGTTAAATGTTCTCATCTTTAGTTTAATAAGTCTATGGGTACATTCAAACTGATTAATACACTCAGACATATTTGTGGGTTTTTGTTTCTCTTTTCTTTTGGCTGGGGGTTGGGGACAGTCATTGGGTATTGGTCAAGTTATGTGCAGCTTGTGAAAAGTTATTGTTTAGGAGAAAATATGTGGACAGTTGTAAAATTCAATTACACTAGAGCAGCAAAGGGTTTTAACCAATTGACATGTGCAAGGAAAAGTGTTTCCTTCTTCTAGTGAGACCAGAGGTGAGAGAGAGAGGCAGCAGAGGAAATGGAAAGGGGAAAAAGTAAATTGAGGAAGAAATGACTAGACTAAACAGGTAATGAAATAAAATATAAAACACACGTGAGAGGGGATCTTTTGAAACAAGAAAAAATAAAAACAGAAGATATGTGGGAAGTAAGAAAAGAGAAGTTAATGGGAGAGCTGAGAAGTATAAAGATCAAAGAGAAAAGAAAGAAAAAGACAAGAAGAATCAGAGAAAAAGAAAAAAGAATTGGAGGAAATATAAATGGCAAAGACAAATTAAGTGAAGATAAGAGGAACAGAAAACTGAAAAAAGGAAAAGAGAGAAAGGATGTGTAGCAAATAGTGTTGCAAATACTGACACAGATTGATAACTCATCTGTGTAATTCTCCCTAGTCCATGGATTTTACCTTTGCTCACAGATAAATGCAAACACAGAAGTGGTTAATAGAGCACTTATAGGTAGTGTCTTTGAAGAAGAAATGTTACAAGACAGTACTCATGAAGTAATTTTTTAAATTACAGCAAAAAATTAGTAATTTCTGTTGTTTTTACTTGACCTTAAAATCTATTTTTCATTAGGGAGACTTTAAATTTTCAATAGTACCTGAGTTTTGTTTAGCCTCACAACTGCACTCATGCAAACGAAATGAAAAATGTTTTCCTGTGAATTGCCCATTCAAATCTTTTGCATGTTTTACCTAGTGATAGAAGAGAAGATTGTGTGTTTTTAACATAGGAGAGAAGATATTAAAGTAACGCATAAGAAAATGAACATTTTTGTTCTGTTAGATTTCTGGTAAAAGACTATTTTTTGCCCCAGCAAATATATTTTATTGTGAACAGCTATGAAGAAAGGTACACCCCTGTGGCCTCTGTATGCTCTAGGTGTGCTTGCTTTACAAAAGAGGTATATGTGAGCAAAATAGGCTGTAAATAAAAATCACGAAAAATAAGCCCCATTTCTTCATAAATTTCATAACAAATATCAGAAATATGTTCTCTTCAGGGAGGGATAGGAATCTAACTTCTAATTTTGGATAGCACATAGATACAGGGATATTTTGCCTCATTGCCTGCGTTATTGAGTTTTAAGCCATATGTTCCTGGCTTTCATTCACAATATTTACACCACTGGTGAGATGATAAAATTTGAGCACAGTGAGTCCTATTCAGACTTCATTTAATAACTCATCTTTATCTTAGAATATATTCATCAGACTAAATCATATGATTCAAGGCAACTTTTCTTAAACCAGGCAGAAAGACCATTCTGAGCCAACATTACAGAAACAAAGTTTTCTCTTCTATTTGTGTAAAGAGGAATTGAAATGATAGTATCAAGAATAGAAGTAACATTTATGTATTAATATATTTTTGTCTTTCCTAAAGTGTAGGATTTGAATATATTTCCTATTCTAGGTGCTGGCATCTGAATTATTTCCTCTCTAACGCGTTTCCATATCCCACACACATCCTCTACCCCTCATGTTCCACTTGATTGAAAGGGAGATCACATGAAAACCAAATGATGTCCTTACATCAGTATGCTCCTCTACTACCAGCTCCAGAAAGAGACGCAGATGCCCTGACAGCCGTCTGGCCCAGTCCTCTCCATTCATTCACTGCAATATGGTAGATGAGCAATTGCTCTGTTTCAGATCCCAGAAACTGAATTATCTTTGAAATTAACAAGCAGCATTGCCTCCCCACTACTAATTTTTCCACCATTACCTAACTTGAAAACTTCTAAACATATAAGCCTATAGATGACGTTAGTCAGTAACAATGTGAAATCTTACAATTTCAATCAATCCCCTGCAGTCTGCCTTTTAAAAACCTAAATAAATGCCGTGCATGGTGACAAAGATTCTTTACTTGTCCAAACTTTAGTCAGGCTCCTGAACCTTCTCCTAGTCCCATCCGTGCTCTTCCCTGTAAAATCCAGTTTTATAAAGAATCTTGCTAAATCTGTTTAGCAAGAACCCTTCCACCCTCAATATATGACCAACTTCCTCATCCTCCACCATCCCCCATGTGATGTCTGGTCATCCTGGCCTGTCTTCAGCAAGAATCTTGTTAGGTCAGTTTAGCCTGAATCCCTCCTACTCCTAATGTTACCTCTGAGTAACTTTCCATGCACTGACCCCCACCCTGCTTTTGGCTATAAATTCCCACTTGCCCATGCTGTACTCAGAGTTGAGCCCAATCTTTCTCCTTCATTTCAGAAATTCCATTGTGATGGTCCTGAATAATGTCTTCCTTACCATGTTTCATCAAGTATCATTGAAGAACATTTTCTCTAACAATAATTTAATTTGATTTTTTAATATCATCAGAGGCTGTATATGAAATCACACTGGCTTCTATGAGAAGCACTAAATAAACTAATAGTGTTCACAAGCCAGATAATATTAGGTTGGAGATGAAAATGACCTCACAAGTTTTGAAAATCAGGTTTCAAAAGAAAACTTACTTGTCAGGCTCTTTGGTAACTGAAATGGATTCAAATCCAAGACTTCGGATTCTTATTCCAGTATTCTTTCCACTGTGCCACACGGCCTTTTTAAGACTATGTGGAAGGCAAACCATTTAGAATATGAATCATTAATGACTGTTGATTTTATTTGACTCAATGTTAGTAAGACACTTAAAAACCCTTAGTAAGTTTTAACAAATTATTGTAATTCTTGTTAGCTAGTAGCTTAAAACAATCTTCTGGGTCACTTTTAGAGCTGTCACTTAAATCAGGTCTCTGACCAAGCAGTTATCATCTTAATTCAAGTATTTGCAAGTTAGTGACCTCAATAAAGAAAACAGGGAGAATAAGGAGAGGTAAGAAGTTAAGAACAATTGGGAAGAACAGATAATAGAGTTATTCATCAAAGTCACAAAGTCTGGAGACTAGTCAGTTTTGTGTTCTAGTCCTGGTTCTTCTACTTACTGGTTGCACCAGATTAGCCAAATTACTTAACATCTCTGAACCTCAGCTCCCTCCTATCTGACTGCGGGCAATAATAGTATGCACCTCATAGAAGTTTTGTGGATTCTAAATGTGAAAATGTACCTATTCTGTAGCATACTTATACTATAGTACCTGACACTTAATGCCCAAGAAAAGCTGGCCAAATCCCAATATCTTTATGGATAATTTTTTAAATGGTCACATCTGGAAACTATTATGCAATGCTCTCATCCAGGTGTATTCCAAAATCAAGGCTTTTGTAGAGTAGCCATAAGGAGCTTTATGGGGAGTGTGCATCATTTACCCATTCCAGAGGTCATCAGCTTCCAGTGAGTGAATCACTTCTCTGCTAGGTTCAATGGAGAGAATGTTGGGAAAAGCATTTTCTTTGTCACTGCAAGGCTGAAAGCAGATTGTGATGTATCCCACAGCTCAAGAGAGAAGCCAAGATGGGAAAGTGCTCAATTTGGTTAAGCTTATTTACTGACTCATCCCAGAACGGTTGTGCTTATATTAAAATTTTATATATGAAATGTACATAAAAACGCACACAGATGGGATGAGCATATGCGGGCGTGCGTACACACACGTGCACACACAGAGTCAACCTTTTTTAATGATAATGAAGAAAATCTAGATAAGCCTAGAAAAAAAACAAAAGTGCCCTTTACTCTTTGGAATTGACTTTCAGGTTTGGGAAGAAAGATTTACTTTCCAAATTATGTTTTGCTTTGGCAAATATTAGCTTTCCCCAGGCACACAATGATTAACAACACAGTAAATCATGCTGGATAGCAGGAAGAAGACAATTTGAATTAAATATTTAGGACTGCCTCTAAACTCTCGATGGCAGGGACAACAGACTGTCACTGTTGCATCTATACCTAGCATAATGACAGGCACATAGTATGTCATTATTAAACACTTGCTTTTTAAGTGAATAAAGAGAAATAAGTCCTCATGTGAAACTCAATATATACTAATCTTGAGACAGTAAGGCATTAATTATCACCTCAACGCCCTAAGTCAATATTAAAAAATTCTTTTTTCTTAACAAAACTAAACTAATAATTATATTCATAACTGAAATAACTTTGATTTTTAGGTTTTTATAAGCTTTGAGAAAGTGGCTCATTGCACATTTATTGAGTTCTTACTAAATTTCAGCACTGTCCTGGGCACTAGATATACAAAAATGAAGAAGATGTTATCTTTCCTTATCATCTTTTCTTTTTTCTCACAGCCTATTATGAGGGTAAAATCCCTAGTGTGATTTTTTAAGTAAAACCCAGTGTGAATGTAATGTTATAAAAAAGTGGGCATGAGAGTCAATCTGGCTCAAAGAAGTTGTGCTGGAGACTCTTTGCTCCTCCAGAGCCCTTCTCTTCACTTTTCCACCCTGTTCTGTGCTCCAGGAGCTGGAGGGACTACATCACAGTCTTCCTTTATCCCTGATTTCAGTTTCATTCGGCCAATGGGAGGCACTGGCAGGAGATCAAAGGGCAGGAGGACTGTCAGGCTAGGGTATTTTTAGCACAGCTCCTTCCCTTTGGAAGTTGTACAGGTTGGCTGCATGCCTCTACTGAAGGCTACTCTTCTTATCGAGTGCCGTCTTCTCCATGCTCTTGCCCCTTGCCCCTTCAGACCTATGGATGGTAATAACCTGCCCACACCTAGGTAAGTATTATCATCGTAACTCAACTCAAATTATCCAATTTGAGTGCACCATCTGTTTCTTTTCAGGAACCTGGGTAGTAGACTGTTTTTGGTGCTTTTACTGTAGAATTAAGGAGCATTAGATGATCTCTGAGGTCTGTTTCAACTTGAAAATTTCACACACCTAAAATTCTACTCAAATTTAAAATACTTTGAAACTACTGAAACATCTTTCAGTTATTATTTTGTTCAGGAAGACAGAACCCGTTCTAGATATTTTGAACAGGAAAGGATTTAATATTGGAGATTAGGACATTACGAAAACATGGGAGGGGCTAAGGGAATGAAGGTAAGGAAAAGTTACCTCTAGAATTCAGGAAATTAGGAAGTGCAGAAATTACAGACAAGCACTATTGATGATCTTAACTGCCTGCAGCACGGAAATAAATTATTTGCAGTGGATGCCCTGAAGCTGCTGGCAAAACCTCATACTTGCTACAGCCTCCCACTGGCACAGAGTACTACTGGCTTCTACTTCTCTCCCATTTTCAAATTCTTGCATGAATTCCTCTCTTGATCAAATCTAATATCCAACTCTGTGGCAATAATTCTTGGAAATATTACATCCCAGGCAGCTAGTCTCTGCATGCATGCAAAAAAAAAATGTTTAACAGAGAGAAAATAATGCTTAGCTCCTTTGAATCTGGCATAACACATTAAATTATATTTGTAATAAAGTTTGATTGCATTATTTTATTATAAAAGTAATACATGAGCATTATTTTAAAAATCAAACAATTAAAAGGGGTATGAGTTGATAAGCAAAAGTTGTTCATGTATCTATAGATGTGGTTCTGAGAAGTAATCCTCTTTATTGTTTCATTTTTTAGTGCTTCTAATAGTCTCTTTCATACCTCCAAATACTATGCTTACATCTCTATTTGTTCCTCTGTCAATCCCAAAAAGTATCTACTGCCTCCCTTAATAAAAGTTTAGGAAATTAGCTCACTTACATTATTACTCTAACACTCCTCTCCCTAAATTTGTCACTTATATTTTTTGTTTACTGATTACAATTATTCATTTATATGGTAAAACTAAAGCTTTATTTCTTGGTCCTTCTACCTGAGCAATATCTCTTCATTTGACATTGTTTAAAATTGTCTGATAACTATAATAATGCTCTTCATGAGTTCTCTCAGTATTTATGTGAAAAAAATATATAATACAATATTATGATTGTGTAATAACATTTATTGAGGAAATAAGTAGTGTGAATGGACCCACAAAAAAGGAAACGAAATCCAAACTCTTCAAATTTGTTTTGTTACAGAGAGTATGTAAAAAGAAAATTAGCAAATGGATATTTATTTATTTATTTATTTATTTTTGAGACAGAGTCTTGCTCTGCCGCCCAGGCTGGAGTGCAGTGGCGCCATCTCGGCTCACTGCAAGCTCCGCCTCCCAGGTTCACGCCATTCTCCTGCCTCAGCCTCCCGAGTTAGCTGGGACTACAAGCGCCCGCCACCACGCCCGGCTGATTTTTTGTATTTTTAGTAGAGACGGGGTTTCACCGTGTTAGCCAGGATGGTCTCGATCTCCTGACCTCGTGATCCGCCCGCCTTGGCCTTCCAAAGTGCTGGGATTACAGGCGTGAGCCACCGCGCCCGGCCGCAAATGGATTATTTTAAACTCCATCACCAAAGTTCAATCAATTCATTATTAAACCACAACTTCATACTAAACTTTTTATAGATATTTTTGCTTTTGAAGGAACCTCTGGTTACCCTTGTTTTTGAAAGAATAATGCCTTCAACTTATTGCTAAGATGATCAGCTGATGAAATCATATTTTTAAAAGTGAATCCACATTTGAATCAGGTAGAAAGAGGTTCTGACCAATGAAACTGAAAACCAACCACTAGTATCAACCACCAGCAATAGATAGGGGTCTATTCGCATCACATATTAAGACTTCTGGGGTGAGCTGGCTGCAGCTTAGTGCAGCAGCACAATGATGCCATAATTTACCCAGAACTTTTCACCCTTCTTCTCTGCTATTCTTAGCACCATCCAAGCCTCAACATCTTCTTGGTCCTCTTATTCACAAGATGGTAGCTTCACTTCCTGGTAGGAAGAGAACACATTAAAAATTAAATAAATTGTCTTCTAGCAAGGCATCGCTGTTTTACTAGGGGAAAACAGTTGAATAAAGGTAATTTAGCCTTTTTCTCACTGGCTAGAATTGTATTTTAGGGTCATCCCTAGAATTGCCTGGAGGTAGGGAGTTGGTGAGGAAGAAGAGGTATCTGGGTGCATTTGGATCAACTAGTCCATTCCATCTGTAATACTGTTTTTCTTTAAAACATTTTTCTCCAATCACTCTGACCTTCTATTTGGGTTTACACCAATCCATTACTAAGCTATCTTATTTAGTTTTCTTATCATTTCATTCTTGGGTTATGTCCACTGTTTTTTGCATTTTGTTCTTTTTTCTTTCCATATTCCTTATTTTGCCACAATATATATATTCAATAATCTTCCTGAGGAAGGTGGAGTGGAGATAAACTTTCAGAGTCCTATAGTATCTAATAATGTATGGAAATTACTCTCACAATTGATTAACATTTTTTAAATTTAACTTTTATTTTACATTAAGGGGTATATGTGCAGGTTTGTTTTATAAACTTGTGTCATGGGAGTTTTTTGTGCAGATTATTTTGTCAGCCAGGTATTAAGCCTAGTACCCATTAGTTATTTTTCCTGATCCTCTTCCTCCTCCCAACCTCCACCCTCTGAAAAGCCCAAGCGTGTGTTGTTACCCTCTATGTGTCCATGTATTCTCATCATTTAGTGCCCATTTGTAAATGAGAACATGCAGTATTTGGTTTTCTGTTCCTGCATTAGTTTGCTAAGGATAATGGTCCCCAGATCCACCCATGTTCCTGCAAAGGACATGATCTTGTTCTTTTTATGGCTGCGTAGTATTTCATAGTGTATATGTACCACATTTTTTGCATCTAGTCTGTCATTGACAGGCATGTAGATTGATTCCATGTCATTGCTGTTGTGACTAGCGCTGCAATGGATATACGCATGCATGTGTCTTTATGATAGAATGCTTTATATTCCTTTGGGTATATACCCAATAATGGGATTGCTGAGTCAAATGGTAGTTCTGTTTTCAGCTCTTTAAGGGATTGCCATATTGTCTTCCACAATGGTTGAACTAATTTACACTACCACCAGCAGTGTATAAGTGTTCCTTTTTCTCCACAACCAGCATCTGTTATTTTTTGGCTTTTTAAAAATAGCCATTCTGACTGGTGTGAGATGGTTCTCATTGGGGTTTTGACTTCCATTTCTCTAATAATGATGTTGAGCCTTTTTCATACAATTGTTGGCCTCATGTATGTCCTCTTTTAAAAAAATGTCTGTTCATGGCTTTTGCCCACTTTTTAATGGGGTTGTTTTTTTCTTGCAAGTTTGTTTAAGTTCCTTATAGATGTGAGATATTATATCTTTGTCAGATGCACAGTTTGCAAAACTTTTCTCCCATTCTGTAGGTTTTCTGTTTACTCCGCTGATAGTTTCTTTTGCTGTGCAGAAGCTCTTTAGTTTTATTAGATCCCATTTGTCTATTTTTCCTTTTGTTGCAATTGCTTTTGGCATCTTCATCATAAAATCTTTGCCCATGCCTATGTCCAGAATGGTATTGCCTAGGTTGTCTTCTGTGGTTTTTATACTTTTAGGGTTTATATTTGTCTTTAATCCATTTTGAGTTATTTTTTGTACATTGTGTAAGGAAAGGGTCCAGTTTCAATCTTCTGCACATGGCTAGCCAGTTATCCCAGCACCCTTTGGTTAATATGAAATGGATTCCCAATAAGGAATCCTTTCCCCATTGCTTGTTTTTGTCAGGTTTGTCAAAGATCAGATAGTTGAAGGTGTGTGGTCTTATGTCCTGGTTCTCTATTCTGTTCCATTGGTCTATGTGTCTGTTCTTGTACTAGTACCATGCTGCTTTGGTTACTGTAGTCCTGTAGTATAGTTTGAATTAAAGTCAGGTAGTGTGATGCCACCACCTTTGTTCATTTTGCTTAGGATAGCCTTGCATATTTGTGGGGTATTTCTGTTTTGTTTTCATATGAATTTTAAAATAGTTTTTTCTAGTTTTGTGAAGAATGTCAATGTCAGTTTAATAGGAATAGCATTGAATCTATAAATTGCTTTCATCAGTATGGCCATTTCAACAATATTGGTTTTTTCCATCCATGAACATGGAATGCTTTTCCATTCATTTGTGTCATCTCTAATTTCTTTGAACAGTGTTTTGTAGTTCTCCTTGTAGATCTCTCACTTCCCTGGTTAGCTTTATTCCTATATTGTTTGTGTGTGCATGTATGTGTGTGTGTGTAGCAATTGTGAATGGGATTGCATTCCTGATTTGGCTCTTGGTTTGACTGTTGTTGGTGTATAAGAGTGTTAGTGATTTTTCCACATTGATTTTGTATCCTGAGGCTTTGCTGAAATTGTTTATCTGCTGAAGGAACTTTTGGTTTGAGATGGGGTTTCCTAATATAGGATTATATCATCTACAAAGAGATAATTTGACTTTCTTCCTGTTTGGATGCCATTTACTTCCTTCTTGCCTGATTGCTCTGGCCAGAACCCAACACTATGTTGAATAGGAGTGGTGAGAGAGGGTGTCCTGGTCTTGTGCTGATTTTCAAGGTGAATGTTTCCATATTTTGCCCATTTATTCTAATGTTGGCTGTGGGTTTGTCATATAGGGGTCTTATTATTTTGAAGTAGGTTCCTTCAATACCTAGCTTATTGAGAGTTTTTAACATGAAGGGATGTTTAATTTTATTGAAAGCCTTTTCTGCATCTATTGAGATAATCATGTGGTTTTTGACTTTAGTTCTGTTTATATGATGAATCACATTTTATTGATTTGTGTATGTTGAACCAACATTGCATACCAGGGATAAAGCCTACTTCATTGTGGTGGATACACTTTTTGATGTGATGCTGGATTCAGTTTGACAGTATTTTGTTGAGGATGTTTGCATCAATGGTCATCAATGATATTGGCCCAAAGTTTCCTTTTCTTGTTATGTCCCTGTCAGGTTTTAGTGTCAAGATGATGCTGGCCTCATAGAATGAGTTAGGGAGCAGTCCCTCCTCCTCAAATTTTTGGAACAGTTTGGCAGGAATGGTACCAGCACTTCTTTGTACATCTGGTAGATTTCAGCTGTGAATCCATCTGGGGCTTTTCTTGGTTGGTAGGCTATTTATTACTGCCTCAATTTCAGAGCTCATTATTGGTCTGTTCAGGGATTCAATTTTTTCCTGTTTCAGTCTGGAGAGGGTGTATGTGTCCAGGAATTTACCTATTTCTTCTAGATTCTCTAGTTTTTGTGCATAGAGGTGTTCACAATGTTCTCTAATGGTCATTTGTATTTCTGTGGGATCAGTGGTAATATTCCCTTTGTCATTTTTGATTGTTTCTATTTGGATCTCTCTTTTCTTCTTTATTACTCTAGCTAGTGGTCTATCATTTTTTCAAAAAACCAGCTCTAAATTCATTTCAATGGTTTTTTATGTATCAATTTCCTTTAATTCAGCTATGATTCTGGTTATTTCTTGTCTTCTGTTAACTTTGGGTTTGGTTTTCTCTTAGTTCTCTAGTTCTTCTAGTTGTGATGTTATGTTGTTAACTTGAGATCTTTCTAACTTTTTATGTGGGCATTTAGTATTATAAATTTCCATTTTACCACTGTCTTAGATGTGTTCCAGAGATTCTGGTATGTTGTATCTTTGTTCTCATTAGTTTCAAAGAACTTCTAGATGTCTGCCTTAATTTCATTATTTACTAAAATTTGCACAAGAGCAGGTTATTTAATTCCCATGTAATTGTATGATTTTTGTGAATTTTTTAGTCTTGATTTCTAATTTGCTTGCAGTGTTGTCTAAGAGATTGTTTGTTGTGATTTCGGTTATTTTTCATTCACTGAGGAGTGTTTTATTTTCAATTATGTGATCAATTTTAGAGTATGTGCCACGTGGCTATATTCTGTTGTTTTGGGGTGAAGAGTTCTGTAAATGTCTATCAGGTTCATTTGACCCAGTGCTGAGTACAGGTCCTGAATATCTTTGTTAATTTTCTCTCTTAATAATCTGTCTAATATTGTCAGTTGTGTGTTAAAGTATCCTGCTATTAGTGTATGGGAGTCAAAGTCTCTTTCAAGGTCTCTAAGAACTTGCTTTATGAATCTGAGTGCTCCTGTGTTGGGTGAATATATATTTAGAATACTTAGGTCTTCTTGTTGAATCAAACCCTTTACTATTACATAATGCCCTTTGTCTTTTTTATCTTTGTTAGTTTGAAGTCTATTTTGTCAGAAACTGGGATTGCAATCCCTGTTTATTCCTGTTTTCCATTTGCTTGGTAGATTTTTCTTCATCCCTTTATTTTGAGCCTATGTGTGTCATTGCATGTGAGATGGGACTCTTGAAGGCAGCATACCAATGGGTCTTGGTTCTTTATTTATTTATTTATTTTATACTTTAAGTTCTAGGGTACATGTACACAACGTGCAGGTTTGTTACATATGTATACATGCCCCATGTTGGTGTGCTGCACCCATTAACTCGCCATTTACATTAGGTATATCTCCTAATGCTATCCCTCCCCCCTCCTCCCACCCCATGACAGGCCCCAGTGTGTGATTGGGTCTTGGTTCTTTATCCAGTTTGCCAATCTGTGCCTTTTAATCAGGGCATTAGCCCATTTATATTCAAGGTTGGTAATGATATGTGTGAATTTGATCCTGTCATCATGATGTTAGCTGGTTATTTTTCAGACTTGTTTATGTGGTTGCTTTATAGTGTTACTGGTCTGTGTACTTCAGTGTGCTTTTGTAGTGGCTGGTAAAGGTCTTTCCTTTCATATTTAGTATTTAGTGCTTCCTTCAGAAGCTCTTGTAAGGCAGGCCTGGTGGTAACAAATGCCCTCAGCGTTTGCTTATCTCAAAAGGTTCTTATTTCTTTTTCACTTATGAAGCCTAGTTTTGCTTGATATCAAACTCTGAGTTGGAGTTTCTTTTCTTTAAGACTGTTGAATATGAGCCCCCAATCCCTTCTGGCTTATAAGGTTTCTACTGAGAAATCGACTGCTAGTCTGATGGGCTTCCCTTTGTAGGTGACTTGTTCTTTCTCTCTAGCTGCCTTTAACATTTTTTCTTTCATTTCTACTTTGAAGAATCTGATAATTGTGTGTCTTGGGGATGATCTCTTTGTGAAGTATCCAATTGGGGTCCTCTGCATTTCCTAAATTTGAATGTTGGCTTCTCCAGATAGGTTGGGGAAGTTCTCATGGATGATATCCTGAAATATGTTTTCCAGGATGCTTCCATTCTCCCCATCTCTTTCAGGGACACAGTGAGTCATAGGTGTGGTCTCTTTACATAATCCCATATTTCTTGAAGGTTTTGTTTATTCCTTTTCATTCTTTTTTCTCTATTTTTGTCTCACTGACTTATATTAGAAAGCCAGTCTTCAAGCTGAGATCTTTTTGTCTGCTTGTTCTATTCTGCTATTAATACTTATGATTGCATTACAAAAATCTTGTAATGTGTTTTCCAGCTCTATCAAGTCACTTGTGTTCTTTTCTATATGGCTATTTTGTCTGTCAGCTCCTGTATTGTTTTATCATGAATCTTAGCACCCTTAGATTGGGTATTAATGTACTCCTGTAGCTCAGTCATCTTTGTTCATATCCATGTTCTGAATTCTATTTCTGTCATTTCAGCCATCTCAGCCATCTCAGCCTGGTTCACAACCCCTGCTGGGGAGATAAAACAGTCTTTTGGAGGAAAGAAGGCACTTTGGCTTTTTTAGTTTTCTGGGTTCTTGTGCTGGCTCTTTCTCATCTTTGTGTGCTTATGTTCCTTCAATTTTTGAGGTTGCTGACTTTTGGATTTTTTAAAAATTTTATCCTATTTGGTGACCCAAGGGTTTGACTGTGGTATAAGGTGGATTCAGCCAACTGGCTTGGTTTCTGGAAAATTTTAGGGGACCAACACTCAGCTCCCAACTCCTGGACTACATGCTCTAACTCTAGGGAACTTGTGTTGGGCCCTGACTTTGTTCTCTGGCTCCTCAAGGTTAGGAATCCACTGCACTGAGGAGGCCAAACAGCTCCCATACCACTGGTCACTACATTCCAATGTCAGCCAAAGCATTTCCAAGTGTGGTGAGAGCAAGATCCATTTTTGTTTGCATATGCCAGCAGCAGTGGTAGTGGCAGTGCTTATTGGTGGGGTGCATGCTTGTCATCTGTGGCAGGGTGTTAGTGGGTGCTGGGGTGCCTGCCTCCCTGTGGGCATTCACCAGACTGGCGGAGGAAATGCAGCTGGAGGGGAGCAGGGGCCCCTGCTGGTGACTATGTGCATGGTTGCATTGATGGTCGTGTTGGCTCCAGCAGTGGGGCACTGGCAGGTGCAAGTCTATATGCCTTTCCTATGCACTGTAAGCAGGAGTGATCACTCAGGGCAGGGGAAGATCTGCCATTCTCTATGTCTAGTTTTACTCTTGTGGTAGTGTTAGTGCAAGGTCAGGGTGCTGATGGAGTTGGGGCTGGCTGGCTCTGTGCCCATCAAGGCTCTGTCTGCAAAGGCAGTCAGTGGAGGAGGTGGGTAGACTGCACTCCCACCACAGCAGTGACTGGGTGGGGTACATGCATACTTGCACCCTGATGGGGCAAGGAAATAAAAACCTGCCCACACAGACACATACCAGCAAAGCAATGTGGGGAGTTGTTGTGGGCCAAGGGGAAGCTGCAGTGTTGGTAAAGAGCATGCAGGTTGGTGCATGACCATGGGGGCCACCCTACTGGAGCTCTCCATTCATCAGGCATGGTACAACAGTGCAGAAGCTATGATGTGGGCCACAGGGCAACTGAGGCTGTCCTACAAGCAGGCATGGCCAGACTGTGGCCCTGGGAGAGGCCAGCAGACCAAGGGGTGCTCAGGTCAGATCAGCCCCATGTGATGGGCAAGACTGACCTACAGAGTTCAGAACCAACAGTTCCACTAGGATTAGAGTCTCCTTTGGGAGTAAGTTGAGCCTAGTGGGTAGCCATTTCTGGTCATGCCCCACTACAGACACTCCTGCACCAAACTCTCTGGGTTCCACATCAGCTGGCTTTCTGCCCCTACCACTTTTTTAAGCAGCTCTCCCTGCCAACTCAAATGTCCATGGTAATTGTGGGATCTCCTCTTGCTGGGGTAACAGAGGCCAATGGTGAGAGTGGGCTGCTCCTTGCCAGTTCAACTCACCAGGTCCCCCAGAGTCATTGAGGGCCAGGAAAAAGTTCAGGTATGCAGTAGGCCCTTGTATGGTTCCCAGCTTCCTCCCTCTTCAGCCCAGCTTCTGTGTCTTTCCTCTATCCACTCTCAGTGCCTTCCTTCTGAAGATCTGCTAGGAATACACAAGCCATCTTGGTCCGTTGGTGGCAGCTGTTCCACCTGACTGTGTCTAGTCAACCATCCTGTCTTCCCCCTCCCATTAATATTTTATTTATTTAACACTTTCTAGAATGCTGGTTTGAAATCTTTTTCTACCACATAACCTTAAAAGTATTGTTCCATGTCTTCTAGCAGCTAGCTTTGTAAATGAGTAGTCTGAAGCCAATCAAATTCTTATTCCTGAAAATATTAAGAAACTTTAAGGAACTTTCTTTATCTTTATTGTTCTAATATTTTACTAGGTTATGTCCAGATACAATCATTCATTCAACCACTACTTATTGAGGGCATACATTACATACTCTATGTGAGTGTTACTGGGAATTTGGCAGAAAGCTATGTCAATTCAGCCTGTACTCTTATTATAATTGAGCTGGGAAAAGAATTTTTCTTTTTCTTTTTTTTTTTTTTTTTTTGAGATGGAGTTTCACTCTTGTTGCCCAGGCTGGAGTGCAATGGCACAATCTCGGCTCATCGCAACCTCCGCCTCCTGGGTTCAAGTGATTCTCTTGCCTCAGCCTCCTGAGTAGCTGGGATTACAGGCATGCGCTACCAGGCCTAGCTAATTTTTTGTATTTTCCGTAGAGATGGGGCTTTCTCCATGTTGGTCAGGCTGGTCTCGAACTCCCGACCCCAGGTGATCTGTACACCTCGGCCTCCCAAAGTGCTGGGATTACAGGCACTAGCCACCGTGCCTGGCCAGAATTTTTTAAAAATCACATGAATAAGTAAGTTCTTTTCTAATAGTGATCATACTATGAAGAAAATAAAACAATACGAAGATAGAGAAACTGATTAGTGTGAAGAGATCAATGAAGACTTTGGTCTGGGAACTGATATTTCACCAAAGGGCCAATTGATGAGGTAAAGATATGGGAATGTAGTTATCGATAAAAAGGTCAGTATGGCTAGAGTGTTGTGAATAAGGGGAGAGTGATATCAGAGTTATGGACCCTGGTAAGTAATTTGGGTTTCATTTTAGGTATGGAAATAAATCATTGAAGGATCTTAAAAGGAAGTTGAATGATCAGAATTATGCTTTAAAAATATATCTCTTTGTACTCTTAAAACTCAACAGAGCTAGGGAGAAACACAAAGCCATACTAGAGTTTCCATTTTCAATTCATGACCATAAGCCCCAAATTCAAGTGGGCCTCGTGCTGCTACCCAATTACATATTTCCCTGATCCATTCTCTCTCTCACTCTTTTACATAACTTTCTCCTCTGTTCTCAAATCTCCAGTACTCCTGCCTCATACCCACTCTGTTGATGACCTTTCTATTTTACCAAGGAAACTGAAGCCATCAGAAGAGAATTTCCACAGATTTTCCTTCAGTCTACCCACCTACTAGCACCCGTACTCTGTCCACTTTTTTTTTCCTGCTCACATACCTTCCTAAAACTAATTATTCACTTGGATGTAAGATTTCATTCCTGTCATCTGCTTATGGGCATCACTTAAGCGATTCTACTTCACTTATACCCTCATTTTTTACACTCTCTGCTAGAACATTTTCATCAGCATATAAATATGCTGTTAACTCTCCCATCTTTGTTTGTATAAATTTAGGGGGTACAAATGCAATTTTATTACATGGGTATATGGTATAGGGGTGAAGTCTGGGGTTTTAGTGTATCCATCACCCAAATAATGCACATTTTCCCATTAAGTAATTTCTCATCTCTCATCTCCTTCCCATTCTCTCCTATAAATACTAGAAGAAAACCTAGGGAAAACTCTTCTGGACATTGGCCTAGGCAACACATTCATGACTAAGACGTCAAAAGCACAAGCAACAAAAACAAAAATAGACAAACGGCATTTAATTAAACTTAAAAGCTTCTGCACTGCAAAAGAAATAATCAACAGTGAACAATCTGCAGAATGGGAGAAAATATTTTCAAACTATGCATCCAACAAGGGACTAATATCCAGAAACTACAAAGAACTCAAAGAACTTAACAACAACGACAAATCCTCATCCCTTAAAAACTCTCTCTTGACTCTAATTCCTCCATCATCTACCATTCCATTTCTCAACTTCCTTTTGTCTCAAAGTCTCCCAGAGGATTTCCTATACAGGCTTCCTCTGAAACTTTTCCCAGTCACTCTTAAATCCATTCTAATTAGGTCTTTACTTACCCACCATCACTACTCTGACACCATAACTTTCAAAGTAATCTATGATGTCTGCGTTACTAAATCCTATCATTTCTGTTTTTATCTTACTGGACCAATCAGTTGCATCTGACACAGTTGACATTTTCTCCCAATTGCTACTCTTTGGCCTCAAGGACATCACTCTTGGTTTGTTTGTTTGTTTTTCTACCTCATTGGTTTGTCCTTAGGTTCCTTTGTAGTTTCTCTTCTTCCTTCTGAACTCTTAATGTTGATATTCCAGAGCTCACTATTTGTCTATTATTTCTTCTCTTCATTAGTAATGTCACCCAGTCTCATAAGTTTAAACACCATTGACCTATTCTAACGTATCTTTGGCTAAGACCTCTTCCTAAACTCCAGACTCTTATATAACTTTCAGCTTCTTATTTGATATTTCCACTCAGATGTCTAACAGACATGTTAAATTTAAATCTCCAAAATTGAATTTCTGATAATCTGCAAAAATCTGTATCTTTCTCAGTCTTTCCCAGCTCAGCTGATGACAACTTCATCCTCCAAGGTTGTTCAGGCCAAATCAGTGAATTCATCTTTGACTTTTCTTCCCTCTCACCCAATATTCAATCTGTCATTAAAGTATATACACACATCCATCCCTTCTCAAAATCTCCAGTTACCACCCTAGATTGACAACCACTATTTTGAGGAAATTTTACTGCAATACTTAGCACAGTAGGTTTTGGGGTTTTTTAGAGGTTCTTTGTTTGTTTGTTTTCTTCTACATTTGTCTTTCTGTGGCACCACAGCTGCAAAATTTGTTTTTAAATGTTTAGTCAAATTACTCATTCTGCAACGCCCTAGAGTGGCTCTCCATTGCCTTTTGAAAATAAAAGCCACAACCTTAGAATCATCCATAAAATTTACATATCTGACCCCATTACCTCTCTGACTTCATCTTCTACCATCTTTGCCCTTCACTCTTTTCTCTTTCCTTACACTGGCCTCCTTGATGTTCCTCAATTACACCATTCTCGAGAGAACCTTGGGATTTTTGCATTAGTTCTTCTCTCTTTCCCAAATGTTCTCTCCCAAGTCACCACATGACTAAATCCTCCAACTTACTGGTTCTTTGCTTACAAAGTTCTGTAATGGTTAATTTTCTGTGTCAATTTGGGTGGGCTAAATATGATCAAATATTAGTCTGGATGTTTCTAAGAGGGTATTTTTGGATGAGACTAAAATTTAAATTGGTGGACTTTGAGTAAAGCAGATTGCTTTCTTTAATCTGAGTGTGCCTCATTCAATCAGCTGAAGGCTTGAACAGAATAAAAGACTGACTTCTCCCTAGTAAGAGGGAATTCTGAAGCATTGACTCTTCCTGGGTCTCCAGCCCACTGGCCCACTCTGCAGATAAGAGTTTTGCCAGCCTTTATAATCTCAAGCCAATTCCTTAAAATACATCCTTCTCTCTCTCATAAATATATATACACACACATACATTTACGTATGTACATATATACATCCCTTTTTTTCTTTTTCTGTAAAGAACTTTGAACACAAGCTCCTTCCCAGAGTTTCCTACTCTGACAACTCTTGTTTAAAATTATAGCACTCTCCTCTAATTCCATTGTCCCCTATCCTGCTATATATGTACCGTTTCAATTCTTGTTTTGCTGAATTATCTACGTCTCTGTCTGTCTGTCTATCTATCTATCATGTATTACGTTTATTTACTATATACCCCCTCCCACTTGAATATTAGTTCGATGAGAGCAGGGATTTTTGTCTGTTTTATTTACTGTAGATCTGCACCATCTACAAATAGGCTTGGCAGGTAAGAAATTTACTAAATATTTTTGACTGATTGATTGAAAATAAAAATGTACATGAATTTTGAAAACTTGATATTGCACTCAAAAAACAAGTCAAAAGAATACTTACAATGTGATTTAATTTCTATAAAGATTAGAAACATTAAAATACAAAACATTTATAGAAACATTTGCAATAAAATGTTTTTAGAAGAAATGCTTTTCATCTAGAAGTGAACAAGGAGAACCCATTTGGAGACCTCAAGTTACTGCCTCTTAAGCCTGGTTGTGAGGACACAGGTGGTAATTTTATTATTATTCTTTAAACTGCACAAAAACATAGTATATACATTTTGGCATATATAAGTTCTAGCCTAATAAAAATAAAGAACAAACTAAACAAATTATATTTCTTGTACACTTGAGTTTCTGAGATGAATTTATACCCATGCAGTGCTTTTTGATATAAACAAGTGCTGCTTTTGTAATTTCATTTGATCCTCAAAATCTCCTGTCTCCAGTCTATAGACGTGGAAGCTGGAATCAGAAGTGAAATGACTTACTCAAGTCATAAGGCTAGTCACTAAGAGAGCCAGGAATACAACTTGGCTCTCCTGATTTCAGAGATTTGGACTGGAAAGTACAGTGATATTTTACACCTCTGTGTAAAGACACTAGATTCACAAAGGGTGTAAAATGTATTCAGTCACTTTGAGAATTTTCAAAGCAACTTGACATTAATTTATGTCATTAATTAATCATGTTGATTCTTATTTTCAGGCATAAAATACTGGCCATCACATGATGTTGACCTGAAATTTAAATCCGAGCTTCTACCTAGGTATTTAAAAGCCCCATGATAGACACCTCTCTGTAGCAACAGAGCTTTTCTCTTTCTTTTGCCTATTAAACTTCCGCTCTTAACCTCAAAAAAAAAAAAAAAAAAAAGTCCCATTGGAGGCCGGGCACTGTGACTCACGCCTGTAATCCCAGCACTTTGGGAGGCTAAGGCGGGTGGATCACCTGAGGTCAGGGGTTCAAGACCAGCCTGGCCAACATAGTGAAACCCTGTCTCTACTAAAAATACAAAAATTAGCTGGGCAAGGTGGTGGGCGCCTGTAAAAAAATAAAAATAAATAAAATAAAAGCCCCATGATATGACTACAACCTTCATCATCTCATCTTCTACATTCTACCACAGTTACGCAGGAGTATTTTGAGAGCGTAAGAAGTCCTTTTATATTATGTTTCCCTTGTTGTGATTATACTTTTATCCTAAAATATCATCCTACCTTCTTCTCGCTTATTAGACAATTGGCTCTCCCTTGAAGACAGCTTAAACATCTCCTACCTCCACATAAGCCATCTCCAAAATCCCAATTTGGAATTAATTGCTACCTTCTTGGTGCAACCGCTATGGGGTGTTGAGATTTTTATTAGAACAACACTTTTATTCTGTCTTGTACTATATTTTATGCTCTATACTGAATTATAAGTTACTCAAGAAAATAGAGTCTGTCTTGCCAGGCACATTGGCTCATGCCTGTAAACCCAGCACTTTAGGAGGCCAAGGTGGGAAGACCATTTGAGGTCAGGAGTTTGAGACCAGCCTGGCCAACATGGTGAAACCCCATCTCTACTAAAAGTACAAAAATTAGCCAGGCATGGTGGCAGGCACCTGTAGTCCCAGCTACTCAGGAGGCTGAGGCAGCAGAATCTCTTGAACCCAGGAGGTGGAGGTTACAGTGAGCCAAGATTGTGCCACTGTACTCCAGCATGGGTGACAGGTGAGACTCTATCTCCAAAAAAAAAAAGGAGAGAGAGTTCTAAGTGCATTTTTATTCACCATCAAATAACACATAATGGCATAGTATATTACTTCAATAACTGCTTAAATAAATTTAGTAGTGCACTCAAATAAAAAAAAATTCCTCAATGAGTTTCATCTACATGAAATCTTAATCAGTTTTTCTTAAGTTCTGCAAACTAATTTAAAAGATAATTTACTGATACTTTTTTTTTTACTTGAAAATACAATCGTGTAAATAGCATGGCATTCAATCCTATCATGATCATTATTATTACTGTTATTGATCATAATGGTGGTTAAGGGTTTATTTTTGAGTCTACAAAATCCAAGAAAGAGTGTTTGCTCATAGAGGGAGAAATCAACATCTTATCTCACTGCTGCTATAGAGTAGGCACAGATAAGAGTGTCAGGTCTGACCATTAGTACTACTAATTTAATTCTTCATTAGTTATACAGTATTCCAGGTGTACTGAGACAGCCAAGAGGTTGTGAATCAAATCTGGTAATCTCATTCTTTGTATGTACAGGCACGTTTTCAGCAGCAGGGCAAGAGTCCACATAAATGAATGTATTGATCTTTTTCAAAATTCGACTACAAACCAATTTAGAATCAGATTTATTAGATGTCAAGTGCAGCAGTTGTAGCAAGATCAGTGACATAATTAAGGGCACTGTTGAGTATTAGGAAGAAAATGAGAGGGTATTTTTTTCCTGTTAAAGAGTAAGAAATGCTAGTTGAATACCAATAATTTGGTTGCTCATGAAAGTACAAGTCACATTAATATTTAAGCCTTTTAATGATCTCTAAATTCTGCCCATTTGGCACTGAGACCATCTGACAGATTAGGTAATAAACCACTTCCCAAGGAAGTCTTCCTTAAAAACTTTTCATTTAGATATGGCACTCATACTCTCTTCCATAATGTATCATACTGATTTTTCACTACCTGTCTAAATAAAATCTCATGTTAAACATTTCCTCTAGGAGAATATTCAAGCTAGAAGAAAACAAAATCCAATTAAATTGATATTTATGAAATGGTGTCATTAGAAAAAAATAAGTAGTTGTTTATATGGTCAAATTAAAGACAAATGCACATAGGCTAAACTTGCCTTCCATTGCTGCATACACCAACCCTGCAGTCAGCTTCTCGCACGGAAAGAAATGTGAGTTGTCAATCACTTTCATCTTAACCATTTTCAGAATGAGGACTTAGTGATTCATACACTTTTTTAGCTTGTTCTAGTGCCCTATAAGTTACTATACATTTCAAAAGACCTCAATAAGAACCGCATTCAACAATTATTTCAATATTTCTGCTTTTACTTACTAGCCAGTCTCTATTTTTTCTAAATATTTTACCCTTTGTGGATATATCACATTAAAGATTGTGAATCTAATATCTGCAATAAAAATCTCTTAATTCTACGTGACCTCTAATTTCCTACTTTTCCTCAGCAGCTAAGCCTCAGCAAAGAGCAGTTCATGCTTGCTGCCTTGTCTATTTCCCCACTTCTCTTTTATTTCTTCTTTACTTTTCCCTTAAATTTGCTATGACAGTAGTGACCCTTCATTTGAACTATCCCAAAGGACACTCGGCAGTTCTGATCTGCTGCCTGTCTTGGCCACATTATAATTTTCATCCCTCTCTCCTTTCCTAAAGTCTCCACTCCCTTGGCTTTCGCAGCCTGCTCTGGTGTGCCCACTTATTCCAGGCCAATCCCTCTTGCTTTCTTTCACAAACTCTTCCTCAGATGTCTGCCAATGGGATATAAGAAAACTGGTTTATGATACTGCCAGGGATATCCTTGGAGGAAGGGGACATCATGTTTGTCCTCATCTCTTCCCACTAGATAGGATGTAGATGTGATATCTGAAGGTCGAGGAGCCATCTTGGCCCCTGAGGTTGATCCATGTATTGAGAATGGAGAATTAACAAGATAAAAACATCATTGATAATAATGTAGCTGCTCTACCAGCCTTGAATTGATTATGTTTTTTGTTATGTTTTGCCATCTTGGGGACCTTGCTGGTCTGGGAAAGACTGCTCCTTTCAGGTCTAACAAATTCCTAGAAATACTAAATAATTCACCTGCTAGCACGCCTTTCACATGCAAACCAACTAATCCTGAGTTTATACCTCCAACCACCTCCTTTATCTAATTCACACAGCAAGCCAATATTCCCACTATAGTAAATCAACCCAGGGCCAGGTTCCAGACAACTAGGGACAGACCCTACGCCTGAAGACTCACTGGAATTATTCAAACTCACCAACCCTAAACTGTTTACCCTCAACTTCCCACAGAAACCCCTCTAAAGGCTGTGGACTATGCTTTCCCCTCACTCCTGCTTTGGCCTCTCTCCTGACCTCTTCTGGTGCTTCCTACATAGTCTTGCATGGCTGTGTCTCTCATTTCTAGAGGAACTGTAGCAGTAAACTTTTCTTTCACTGACATTGACTTCTCCATGTAGTCACCCAGTCACTTTTATGAACTAAGACCTGGGTACAAATCTTGTACTCTTACCTCTGAAACTTATTGATATGAGAAAGACATAAATGTTCATCTTATTGAAATTACTGTTTCTTTTGGCCCGGCATGAGGGCTTATGCCTGTAATCCCAGCAGTTTGGGAGCCAAGCTAGGAGGATCACGTCAGTCTAGGAGTTCAAGGCTGCAGTGAGCCATGATCATGCCACTGCACTTCAGCCTGTGAGAACTTGACTCAAAAAAAAAAAAAAAAGGAAAAGCTGTTATTTTCAGTTTTCTATCATGTATAGTCAAATATTGTAATATACACATACATCACTAGTATATTCCACAAACTCCTCAAATACAGCATGTTCAAATAGTGCCCAATATTCCATCCCCTCGAATGCCCCCTTACTCTTATTCTTTCTTTTTCAAATAATGTTACTATGATCTACCCATAGGAATCCAGATCACAAACCTGAGAATCATCCTAGAATCCTTCTCTACCTTTATGCTCCAATTCAACAAATACCTAGGGCTTTTTCATTTTATCCTATTCTCTAAATATTTCTTAAGTATATCCTTCTCCTCTTTATATATGAACTACCTCTGCCTTGCACTTCTTTCCTGTACTAATAAATAACACTTAGAATAAAATACAAATGTTCTATTATGGCCTAATATCCCCCTGCATGACCTTACTCTTCTACTTTAACTACCATAACTTTCTCTACTATATTCTACCCTCCTTACCCTCTAGGCACTATGCCATCCCTTTCTGTTTCTTGGAGATATTGATCTGATTTCTGTTTCAGAGCCTTTATACCAGCTGTTCACTCTGCATGGAGAACTAATCCTTTCCCCAGGCTTCTCACATGGCTGGTTTCTCCCTCTTCAAATCTGAGTAAATGTCAGCTCCTCAAAAGGCTTTCCCCGATCACCCTATATAAATCCCCCTCTAGCACACACAGATACACAGCTATTCTCTCTCACACTATTACACTTATTTTCTTTATCGCATTTATCACATCTGGAATTATCTTGTTTGCATGTTGTTTACTTGTTTGTTGTTCATCTCCCTCATGAGATAGCAAGCAGATTAAGATAGATTTCATCCGTTCCTTCATTCCTACATCCTTTTTGCCAAGCATATAGGAAGTGCTTAAAATATGTGTTGAACAAATGAATGAATGGTCTCTCTGTTTCTAATCTGGGTCCCCCTTTTTGGACCTATCCTTCTCACTGATGCCAGAATGGTCTAGATAGAATCTAACTATGAAACAATACTAACAAAAACTTTTCAAGGCACTACCAGGTGTTCCCAAACTTTAGTGTGCTAAGAAACACCTTGAAGTAATCAAAATATAGATTCCCAGGCCCTCTCTTAAGAGATTGTGATTTGGTACATCTGGCTTAGTGTCTAAGAAAATGCATTAAATGTATTTTTAACAAGCATTCTAGGTGATTCTGAGGCAGGTGGTTCATGAAACCTGCAGAATAAAATTCACATTACTTACACTGGCCTACAAGGACTTCTATCACCAGGTATTTACCTGGCCCTGGGTCCATTTCCTGCCATGTCCCACCTGAGCTTTTTGTTCAAGTTTTGCTGAGATACAGATGTTCTTCTAAAACACCCGATTATTTCTTGTACCTGAGCTTTTGCTTCTGTTGTTCCTAGTTCACTGAGCTGCCTCTACCATTCCATAAGAGTCATCCTTTCCAGAAATATTTCCTAAAATCCTAAAAAGGACTCAATACAGCTAGATAGACAAGAGGCTCTTGTTTTCTTGCCTTTATTTATTTTTTTTAGATGGAGTCTTGCTCTGTCACCCAGGCTGGAGTGCAGTGGTGAGATCTTGGCTCACTGCAACCTCCACCTCCCAGGTTAAAGCAATTATCCTGCCTCAGCCTCCCGAGTAGCTGGGATTACAGGCACCCACCACCACCCCCGGCTAATTTTTGTATTTTTAGTAGAGGCAGGGTTTTGCCATGTTGTCCAGCCTGGTCTTGAACTCCTGAACTCAGATGATGTGCCCACCTCAGCCTCCCAAAGTGCTGGGATTACAGGCATGAGCCACCAGGCCCGGCCTGCTTTTCTTTACCTATATATAGCAATGGAGGAAAAGATTTGAACATCTAGGACTTATAGTTCCATTTCTAACTATGATAATCTCCCTTGGGTTCAAAAATGGGATGGAAATAGGCTATTTGTAAAATGTTATGAAAATATATTGACTTTGGAGGACTCGGAATTGTTTAGTAAAGCCAAACCAATAAACAAACAGCATCAGAAATTGGATCCTTTCTGTCTTTCCTCCAGTCCCATTGAAAACAGAGCCTAAGAGGAAAGCTTCTGTGCTGATATTTTATTGGGGGTGTGCAGCCTCAGAGAAGCAGAAGTGAGAGAGGGCAGTGAGCTAGAGAAGAATGAGAGAGAACTCAACATGGTGTTTTACAAAGCTGACCACAGCCTCATAATAAATGCAGCTGATTGCTCAGTCTCACAAGGCCTCTGCAATAGGCTATTTGAATGACTCCATCTTGGGATAGACCACCATGAGGAGGAAAAAAGGAGTATTTTTCTGCCAGCACCCTCTTCATCCATTTCCCATGCCCCACAAGGAGTTAAATCCTCCAGCCTTGCAGGTTGTGTTTCTTGGTTTCTCAAGACAGCTGCTGCCATAGGCAGACACAATTGAGCTTTCTTGTTAGGCAGTGCTTCAAGCATGGTGAATGGAGTGGGGCTTTGATGGGAACCACCATTTCTGCATCCTGCAGGTCTTTTGCGTTAGTGCCAGTACAGTCCTTCCCAGTATTGCTTCTGATTAATCATCTTGGCCAGGATGTGGGAGGACATTTTCAAGAACTTCAACTAATTCCTTCTATCATAATGGCTGTTACTCCATAGATAGACATACACAAGTCAGAAATTCTGCCAGCTGCTAATTTTATCTGTCCCAATTACACTTGCAGAAACTCCAGAAATAACTGCAAAATGGGCCCTGTGACTAAATGGGTATGGCGTGAAGTAAACTTGAGACAAGGGCTCAGTCTTCGGGAGACCATGATAATGTTTTGGGTTCCCTAGTATTAATGTTAATTCAGACCTCACAATGAACAATCCTGATTCCTCACTACAAAGTTATCCTGGAAAATGACATCAGGTCTGTTTAAGGAAGGATCAATGGAGTAGTCATCTCATATACTTCTAATGGCATCACAGTATCCTTCTTCAAAAAGAAGAATACCAGGCTCACCTCCAATCACAGGGCTCTGGGTTGTTAACTAATTTAGATTTGAAAACTGAATGAAAGACCACGATTTTTCACTGCAAGAACAGACACTAAACTTCTTCTTCCCAGCTGTGTTTTTTCTAAAATAACAAAATAGGGTAACATCCTAGTTGAGCTTCCCATCTGTCTCACTGCTCAGAGTCCCACGATCCGTTAGCTCTCATCATAGCTCTCTGTAACTCCGGGCACCGTTTTCATCATTCCAGTCTTGCTGACTACCATGGTTGTTATGTTCACCTTTCCTCTGACAGTTCAGTGCCTCTGCCTGGCTTCTGCAAGTTTGTAAGCTGGGGGATAGAATGGTGAGTTATTGTTTAATGGGTACAGCATTTCAGTTTGGGATGATGAAAAGAGTTCTGGAGCTGAGTGCTGGTGGTGGTTGCACACAGTGTGAATGTACTTAATGCCACAGAACTTATACTTTAAAAAAGTGAAAATGATAAATTTTACATGCGTACTTACCGCAATAAAAAAGCAATCCAATCCAAAATTATTATCCTTATAAGTATCATTAAAAGCACAAAAGCCATGTAATACCAAGTGTGATTTCCTGTACCTCATGGAGCCTAGTTATAATAGCTGCTTTCAAATCATCGTCTGATAGTTGACACATTGGGTCATTTCATGGTTGGGGGTGTGTGTGTGTGTGTGTGTGTGTGTGTGTGTGTGCATGTGTGTGTCTTGCTTTCCCTTGGGAATTGGTCACATTTTTCTGATTCTTTGAATTTTAAGTAATTTTGAGTTGCTTTTTAAAACATCGTGAGCATTATGCTGCAAAGGCTGAGTCCTGTTATAAACTTATAGAGAATGCTGAAGTTTGTATTTTTGTTTGTTTGTTTGTTTGTTTTTGGAGGTGGAGTCTCGCTCTGTCAACCAGGCTGGAGTACAGTGGCACAATCTCAGCTCACTGCAACCTCCACCTCCCAGGTTCAAGCGATTCTCCTGTCTCAGCCTCCCGAGTAGCTGGGATTATAGGTGCCCACAACCATGCTCGGCTAATTTTTGTATTTTTAGTAGAGCCGGGGTTTTACCATGTTGGCCAGGTTGGTCTCGAACTCCTGACCTCAGGTGATCTGCCTGCCTCAGCCTCCCAAAGTGCTGGGATTACAGGTGTGAGCCACTGTGCCCAGCCTGTATTTTAGAAGGCATTCAACCTGTTTAGGTTTATACATTATAGTCTTTTCCTTCTGTAAGGGTAGTTTTAATATCCATTGACTTCCTTCGGTCTCTGCAACATTGGTTTGGATCTGTTCCGTGCATGTGCTATTCAGGAGACTTGTGCAGGTGGTTCAAATTTCATTTAAGTTCCCCAAGCCTTGGCTATACATCTTTGATTGTGCCTCATGCATGCATATCTCAAGGTTTAGTCTAAAATTAGTTCTGGTTAATACACAGAATTAGGAGAACCCTTTCCTGTCTTTCTTCTCTGTAGAATTTCTCCCCAAATTCTCTGACCCACTGAAGCTCCCTTCACTGGTTTCTCTGGCCAAAAACAAACAAACAAACAAAAAGTTAAATTTATATCGGTTTCAGCTACATGTGCCATGTGCAACTCAATGGCTGAGGCCTGCCCTCAGGGTAAGACTGTGAGAGGAAAAAAATAAATAGTAAACCCCACTTCCAAACATTTGACTTCTCCAAGCTGTGATTCCCCTCCAAAATCCTGTGCTTTCATTTAGTTTTTGGAGTCCTCACGTTGCTGTTTATTTTGTTTTGAGTTTCTAGTTGTAAATGGCAGGTGAGACAGCTGGGGTGGGCTTACACCACCACAGCAGTAGCAGGATGCTCCTCCCTCCTTATTTGTTTGCTAAGATATCAGGAAGGCTCAGCCAGGAAGTAAAAGAACCACTTCAGTTTTTTCAAACACAAGGATATCATTACAAGCAAATTGGGTTTTCAGGTGATGGAAGGTCTGAGAGGCTAAAAAGAGACAGCAAATCAACACAGAGATTGACAACAGCTGGAAGCTGCCACCAACCCTCATGCTAGAGGGACAATAGAAGATTTTGTTATTAGAGGCCAGATGTCAGGCTCTCTGGCAGGAGCTAGAACACTGGAATATGCACTGCTGGGACCAAGGTGGGAGGAACTCAGGCTTGGAGCTACCGAGAAGACAATTCACAACCAGAGATGCTATAAGAGGCATCTGACTAGGGGTAGAATATCCTGGCTTCTCCCATCATTCTCGTCTTCCAGTCTACCACCAGTAACTCCCATTAAGCAAACCTATCTGGAAGCTAGAGTGTAAGACAGCCAGAGAAACGAGTTTCCCTAATTTAGAGAGCAAAGCAGGAAAAGGCAGGTGCTATGGTTTGCATGTCTCCCATCTAAAATTCAGGTGTTGCCAATATGATAATATTAAGAGGCAAGGCCTTTAAGAGGTGATAGGGCCATGAGGATTCCTCCCTTATGAATGGGATTAAGTCTCTTACAAAAGAGGCCTCAGACACTCTTCACCCCTTTTGACTTTCTGCCCCACAGTTTACCATCAGAGGACATAGCAGCAAGGTGCCATCCTAGAAGCAGAGAGCAGACCCTTACCAGACAACCAACCAGCTGGTGCCATGATCCTGGACTTCTCGGCCTCCAGAACTGTGAGAAATAAATTTCTATATTCTATAAATTACCCATTCTGTAGTATCTGGTAATAGTAGCACAAATAGACTAAGACTGTAAGAAAATGGATTTGGGTCAAACGAGCATTTGAGTGGCGCATTAAAGAATTCTCAAATAAACCCCAGATATCTTTTGCCCATAAATAGTAGTACTTTACATCTTAAGATGCATTTTAAAAAATGAAAATTTAGATAAAACAACAAATAGCGTCAATTTTCTACATGGCTAATATCTGGCAGAAATCTAGGAATGGCTAACATTTGAAATGATTATTTCTCAAGATGCGATCTGTGTTCTCTAACTCCAATTCTTGGTATGAGAGAGAGAGGAGCCATCCGTTGTTCTTTCCACATTTTGATTTCCAGCTGAGATCAAAACACATTGATCAAAGCCAGGAACCAAGAGCCAAAGGTGAAAGAATCCACAAACTCAGATACATGAGGACATACTGAGTAAGATGGAGAAAATGGGTTCCTCTTCCTATATGAAAATCCAGAAACCCCCTGACAATCTAAGAGTTGCACTTTACAAGGAAATGAGCTCATACTTCAACATTATAACACCTGACAGAGTGTTGATTTATTTTAACCCATAGAGATTTAACAGGAAAATAGTTTAGGACAGCTGTCAATACATACCCTCTAGCATGCCTCAGATCATTTTCTCTAAAGGAAAATATATCTTGGGTTCTTAGAAGAAAATTCAAAATACATTTGTCAATAAAAAAATCTTCTAAACACTTCCTTTTGTCATACTCAACCTAAAATATTTTGTGGTTCTATTTTCATGAGATATTTAAATTCAAATTTTTCTTATTATTTATAATACAATCATTTGCATGTAAGCAACATCCAAAACTATTTTTTAAAGCAGGTTTTGTACAGGTTATTTCAGCAAGAACTCAATTTTTCTTGATTAAAAAGTGCAAATTTAAAATGCCATGGAAATTTCTGTGTTTTCATTATATCCTTTCCATATCCTCCAATGCAAAGGTTATAAATCAGCCTATAAGTGGAGGTCTATTCTTAAACTAACATCTCATTTGTTTGAGCTAAAAGCCAAATACTTTAACTCATTTACCCATGAAAATTTTTGTTTCACATGTAAAGTAAAACAAACACAGGGGCAAACCTTTATAACATTTATTATAGAGGAGAAAGAGAGTAGGATAGTTAAGAATATATTTCTTCTGAGATAGATTTCATCTGTGTAGTTTTTAGACCAGTTAACTGCTGCATAAAGTTTCCAAATATGCCAGTGGTTCTCAAAGTCCCCAGTCTCAGTGAAGGCAACATAGGTTCACATATGGGGCAGTCCCATGGTCAGTCCCTGATTTGGCCAGGAAGTGGCATAATGGCAGCTAGTTCTCCATTAACTAGTTCTAACTTCACCTTTTATCACAACTGAGCCCCCACAACCCAAAGAACAGCCTGGATGAGAAGTATGTGATAGTTTCTCCTTAAAGAACATATTTCCCCTTAGACAAAAAAAAAAAAGTTATAATGTTCAAACTGAAAACAATACATGTATCCCTTTTCAGCTATGTGTGGCATATATACACCTGGGTAAGCATAAATAGTGTAGAAAGCACTCCTAGCTGACATTTTAACATTCCCAGGAAAGTACGTGAACTTGCTTCCGTGCCTTCTCGGAAATAGGATGGCCAATATAGTGCTTTGTACAGGTTCATTTTTCAGTTTTGTCACACATAGGAAATGGCCTTACCATTGAAAAATACTCTTTGGATGTAAAACTATCCAAAAAACAATTCATGCTATTCACAAATGAGAAAAGTGCGGAGGTCAATAGTTAAACTGCAATTGCTCCATTAAAGTTTTCTCAACCGCACACAGACAAGGGTGGAGGGAGAGAAAGAGGAAGAGGGATGGAGGGAAAGGGAAAAAAAGGAGAAAGAGCTACAGGAGAGATGGAGGAAGAGACAGGATTTAAACCATGTATGCCTTTGTCCTTGCAATCTTAGTTCTATTTTATGTTGATATCTCCTGCAGCTAATTATGTTACTTCTGTTTCACATGGATCTCATATAGAAAATGCACAAGTGTTTAAGAACAGAATATAATGATGAAGGAATATCAATAAGTATATTTTTTGCATTGGTTATATTAGTCAAACATGGCATTACAAAAGGAGTGTCTAATCTTCCCCAGATACCATTATAAGGTAAAGTTCTTACATATTATTATCAGCATCAGTAAAATTTGATAAATTTCTACTTGACTGACAGAAATACAGATTTATCTTTGTTCCATGCCACTCCTGATAGACATTTACCTCCACCTTGGAACAATACAAAGGACTCCACTTAAAAGGCAAATCAAGCCAAACCTTATAAAGACAAGCCACAGACTCCAGGTTACATGGTTTGAGTTCTGCACAAAATATTTGAATGGATGCTTCATAAAATATGATATATGAGGACTTGGTGCAGAACAAGATGGCAGAATAGAAGTCTCCGCCAATTGTCCCTGCTTCAAGGACACCAATTTAACAACTAACTACATAAAATAGCACCTTTATAAGAACCAAAAATCAAGTGAGTACCTGGTTTTAACTTCGTATTACTAAAAGAGGCACTGAAGAGGCAGGAAAAACCATCTTGAATTGCTGACATCACACCTCCTCTCTCCCCCAGCAGCAGTGGCATGGTGCAGAGAACATTTTTGTGTGCTGGGGAGAAGGAGATCACAGTATTTGTGAGGCATTGAACTCAGTGCTGCCTTATTATAACAGAAAACAAAATTGGACCAATCTATTCATGAATTGGAAAATCAATATTGCTAAAATGTCCACACTACCCAAAGCAATCTACAGATTTAATGCAATCCCTATCAAAATGCCAATGACATTATTCACAGAAATAGAAACACAATCTAAAACGTATGTGGGACCACAAAACACCCAGAATAGCCAAAGCTATACTAAGCCAAAAAAAAAAAACAAAAAAACAAAAATAAAAACAAACAAACAAAAACTGTAGGAATCACTTACCTGACTTTAAATTACACTACACAGCTAAGGTAACCAAAAAGGCATGGTACCCACATAAATAAAAACAGACACATAGATCACTGAAACTGAATAGAGGATCCAGAGGTAAATCCATACATACATCTACAGTGAACTCATTTTTGACGAAGTAGCCATGAACATACATTGTGGAAAGGACAATCTCTCCAATAAATGATGCCGGGCAAGCTGGACATCTATATGCAAAAGAACAAAACTAGATTCCTATCTCTGAACAGATACAAAAATCAAATCAAAATGGATTAAAGACTGAAATATAAGATCTCAAATGATGTAACTACTACATGAAAACATTAGGGAATCTCCCCAGAACATTGGACTGGGCAAAGATTTCTTAAGTAATAAACACTTCACAAGCACAGGCAACCCAAAACAAAAATTGACAAATGGGATCATACCAAGTTCCAAAGCTTCTGCACAGCAAAAAAAAAAAATAATAATAATAATAATAATAATTAACAAAGATAAAAGCCACAGAACAGGAGAAAATACTAATTTATATTCCCATCTTGCAAACTACCCATCTGACAAAAGGTTAATAACCGGAATACATATGGAGCTCAAACAAAAGTGTAGGAAAAACATCTAGTAATCCTTTTTTTAAAAAAATGGGCAAAAAATCTGAATAGACATTTCTTGAAAGAAGACAGGTATATGAAAAGGTGCTCAACATCATTGCTCATCAGAGAAATGCAAATCAAAACTGCAATAAGATATTATCTCACCCCAGGTAGAATGGCTTCTATCTAATGTCTGGCAATAACAAATGCTGACGAGGATGGAGAGAAAAGGAAAGCCTCGTACATTGTTAGCGGGAATATAAATTAGTACAACCACTGTGGAGAACAGTTTGGAGGTTTCTCAAAAAACTAAAAATAGAGCTACTGTACTATCCAGCAATCCTGCTGCTGGGTATATACCCCAAATAAAAGAAATCGACATATCAAAGAATACCTGCACTCTGATGTTTGTTGTAGCACTGTTCACAATAGCCAAAATTTGGAAGCAATGTAGTGTTCATCAACAGATGAATGAATAAGGAAAATGTGGTTCATATACACAGTGGAGCACTAATCAGCCATAAAGAAGAATGAGATTCTGTTTTTTGCAACAAAATGGATGGAACTGGAGGTCATTTTGTTAAGTGAACTAAGCTAGACAGAGAAGGACAAACCTTAAATGTTCTCACTGATTTGTGGAAGGTAAAAAGGAAAGTAGTTGAACTCATGGACATAAGAGTAGAAGGATGGTTAACAGAGATTGGGAAGGGTAGTCAGGGAGTGTGGGGGAAGTAGCGATGGTTAATCGGCACAAAAACATTGTTGGAAAGAATGAATAAGACCTAGTATTTGCTAGGTGTTGTATAGTCACACAACTGTGTGACTATAGTCAAAAATAATTTGATTGTACATTTTAAAATAACTAAAATAGTACAATTGGATCATTTGTAACACAAAAGATCAATACCTGAGGTGATGGGTACCCCAATTACTCCGATGTGACTATTATGCATTGCATGCCTGTTTTGAAATATCTCCTGTATTTCCTTCCTGTGCGAGGCCAGCTGAGGGCACTTGCTCCCATTGTTTCTGCTCCTGGGTTAACAATCAAGATGGTACATGCTGATGCCTTTTCTCATCCTTTGAGTCACAATGAAGTTGTTGGTTTAATTTTCCATTTGACAATATTTGGTTCAGTAACATACTTTAGTATCAAATGGATGGTAGATGCAATTGATCCAATAAGAAAGCAAAAAGCAGAAGCTCAGAAACAGGCAGAAAAACTAATGAAGCTAATTGGTGTGAAAAACGTGAAGCTCTCAGAATATGAAATGAGTGTTGCTGCCCACCTAGTAGACCATCTTTTCTTTTTTTTTCTTTTTTTTTTTTTTTTTGACACAGAGTCTTGCTCTGTCACCAAGCTGGAGTGCAATGGCATGATCTCGGCTCACTGCAAACTCTGCCTCCCGGGTTCAAGCGATTCTCCTGCCTCAGCCTCCTGAGTAGCTGGGATTACAGACGTGCGCCACCACGCCCAGCTAATTTTTGTATTTTTGTAGAGATGGGGTTTCACCATGTTGGGCAGGATGGTCTTGATCTCTTGACCTCGTGATCCACCCGCCTCAGCCTCACAAAGTGCTGGGATTACAGGCATGAGCCACCGCGCCCAGCCTAGTAGACCCTCTTAATACGCATGTTACTTGGAAGTGATATAGCAGGTTTAGATGAGGTCATTACGGATCTGAAAGACAGTCATCTTACCTATCAAAAAGAAACATTTGTTTGAGAATTCCAGGCTTCTGCAGCCTCCAAAAGGTGTTCTTCTCTATGACCCTCCCCAGGCTGTGGTGAAACGTTGATTGCCAAGGCCACAGCCAAAGAAGCAGGCTGTCGATTTATTAACCTTGAGCCTTCGACACTGACCAATAAGTGGTATGGAGAATCTCAAACACTGGCTGCTGCTGTCTTCTCCCTTGCCATGAAGCTACAACTGTCCATCATCATTTAGACGAAATAGACTCCTTTCTACGAAACCGTTCGGAGTTCTGACCATGAAGCTACAGCCATAATGAAAGCTCAGTTTATGAGTCTCTGGGATGGACTGGATACTGATCACAGCTCCCAGGTCATAGTAATGGGAGCTACCATTCATCCTCAGGACCTTGACACGGCTATAACGAGAAGAATTCCTACAAGATTTCATATCAACCAGCCTGCTTTAAAACAGAAAGAAGCAATCCTGAAACTCATCTTGAAAAATGAAAATGTGGATAGGCATGAAGACCTGCTAGAAGTTGCCCAGGAAACTGATGCGTTTTCAGGAAGGGACCTAAATGCGATGTGTTGAGATGCTGCCCTCCTCTGTGTTAGAGAATGTTAATTCTACATCAGAAGAAAGCCATGATGAAGATGAAATTCGGCCTGTTCAACAGCAGGACCTGCATCGGGCAATTGAAAAGATTAAGAAATCGAAGGATGCAGCACTGAAAAAAATTAAGAAATCAAAGGATGCAGCATTTCAGAATGTTTTAACACAGGTTTGTTTAGATTAAGAGTGAAGATCATTTGCACAGTTCACTGATCTAGTTTGATGTGTCCTCTTATCTGTTAGTGGAAGTAGAATGGAAAGAGTGCTCTTTAAACAATGAGGGAGTTCAGTGTTTATGGTTTTGTACTCTGAATTCTAAGTTGTTGAAATACAGTTGTTATATAAGTGGCATTACTGTTTGTCAGAAATCATGAGGAGGAACAATTTAATCCAGCCTGAACGTGGGTGCTTGTGTTTGAGCTCTTTAGCCATATGTTGTACAGCCTTATAGAATCTAAGCTGGTCTTACAGTCATGAATGATTCATTGGGTCATTAGTGAGCAATAGGGATGTGGTTAGGCACTGTTTCCTTGACATGTGAGTATGTGTTTGTGTGTGTGCACATATGTGTGTATATTAAATGTATATATCCACACATTTTATATGGACATTCTGTAGATATGTTTGAATACAGAATTTTTTTTATCCTAACTACTGAATCCAGAAGTACCGAATAATATACAGTAAAACTAAGATTTAAGATTGTGTCAAAAAGTTACAGTGATTCAACCATTTCCATTTGTCATTTGTTTCAACCTTTTTTAAGTTGAGTGTTTTTCTTTCTGCAGTTGATTAATTGGATCCTCCACCTTGCATATATACATCTTGCATATATATACATGGGCTCAATTATTAGATTTGTCAGGATAATCAAATAAAAATACCAGGTCAGTGATCAGCATTGAATGGTTGTTAGACAGTCATGTCAGTCAACACTGATTTCACCTCTTTCTGTAAGCATACTGAGTAAAAACTTTTTTTCAGTTTAAATTGATTTACGTGAAAGTGGATTAAAAGGCCTTTCAAAAGAATGGGTTTGAAAAACCTCAGTCCGCTTTAATACACGTACATTTCTTTCCTTTCTTCATTTAATGTAACATATGTCTGTTGTAACTACATTTCTTAAATATTATTTTAAGGTTATATGTTCTTTAATTATGCTCCAACATAATTTGGTCACCAAAAATGAAATAATAGTTTAAAACAAGTAGCTGTTACTAAGTGTGCTAAAAATACTCATTTTGTAATTAATTTTTAAAGTTTTCTTAGTATATTATAAATTGTTCCCTGGTCAAGTACAAACGTACACATCAAAATGCCCATATTGTATCTATCATTTGATGTGAATTATATGTGAAATTTTTCTTGTTCAAAATTTTACTAACCAGAATTCTGTTACAGGCACTTAAACACGCAGCATGAGGAAAATGGAACAACATAATCTTGAGGTGCCTTCTGAATCATCAGATTAAATTATGCTTCGTATGTTTTGTTTTACTGTATTTCTTTAAAAACTCTCAATCTTTATTCATGTGTTACTGGATTAATTTATTTGATAATGTCTCACAAGAATCTATTAGATCATTTATTCTTCAGTTGTGCTTTGAATGATGGGGTGGAAGTTTCAGGTGAACACTGTGGATAACAAAAGCAAGTTGTGGAAGGCTGTGAAGAGGATGGAATAATTGAATACAAGAAAAAAAATCAAAAAAAATTGTCCCATTTTTAATAACTATATTACACTATTATTTTATAAATGTGTAACAAATGGGTCCCTCTTTAAAAAAAAGAAATATCTCACGTAACCCATAATACATACACTGACTTTGTACCCACAAAAATTAAAAAATTGGTCCCTAATAAATAAATAAATAAATAAAAGAATTCCTCATCTGTCACCTACTACCCACCAAAATTTTCAATAAGTACAACTATTTGTTTGGTGAATGAAATAGTAATATTTTCCCTTTGAACCAGGTGTTTTAATGCTGTCAGCTGCTAAAGATGGAAATCAGCAAAGAAGGAAACAAGCTAGGCCACTACTCACTCCTTCTCCTTAGCCCATGGAGATATATTCCACAAAGCCAGCTATTGATTGCTACCATTAGTCGGCCAGGCAAACCAGCAATAATTGCTTTAGCAATTTTCTTCATGAACATTTCCTGTTAATTTCCCAGGAGTAAAACCAGCTCCTCCCCCTCTTTTAACAAAAAGTCAGAGAGCAGGTGGAAATTATCATACTCATAAATGTTACAAAAGTATTATTTACTTGGTTTGGGGTAGTGAAGAATGCAAAGCAAAAGATGAAGTATTTCCAGTTATTAAAAGATTTGAATCAACCACATGTATCAGTAAGTAAAGCAAAGACCAAAATTGAAAAATATATTTGATTTTTTATTTATGGAAACTCTTCACCATTCCACTTAAAAATAAGTAATATCCCTTCAGGGTTTGGTACATTCCAAGATGTCTAACTTTCTAATTATTTAGACAAAAAAAACAATGGTTTAGCTCACTAATTTTTACTGCTTCTTATATCCCAAATCTTTTTTTTTTTTTCTGAGAGGGAGAGAATTTTCCTTTGTTCTGAAGTACATCCTTTCAAACATCATTTAGTGGTGGTCTCATGTGATTGGCTTCTTGGTTTTGTCTGCCTAAATACATCTATTATTTTATAAATGTGTTTATAAATTAAATGTTTAATTTTCTGTGTCAACTTGGCTAGGTCATGACACCCAGATATTTGGCCAAACACATCTGGATATTGCTGAGAAGTGATTTTTTAAGATGAGATTAACATTTAAATCAGTGGACTTTGAGTAAAGCAGATTACTCTCCATAATATGGGTGGCCTTATCCAGTCAGTCGAAGGCCTTAACCCATTTATGCCAGAGGTTGCAAATTTTTTGTGTGAAAAATCAGACCTTGGCAATGACCTTGAGCAGTAGGATATAAATAAATCCCACAAGCTTAGCGTTCCAATAGTGGAGCACTAGGCATAAATGCCTTAAAGAAAGGACTGATCTCCCCTGAAGAAGAGAGAATTCTGCCTCTAGATTGCTTACAATCTGAACTGGAACATCAGCTGTTCTCTAGGTCTTAAGTCTGCTACTCTAACCTACAAATTTTGGACATGCCAATCTCCACAGTCACATGGGCCAATTCCTTAGTTTCTCTGGAGAATCCTGACTAATGTATGCAATGTCTTTATTTCATCCTCATTCTTAAAGGATATTTTCATCAGGTATGCTATTTTAGGTTGATGGTTATTTTCCTAGTGCATTGAAGGTATTATTTTACAGGTTTAGACTTCCATTGTTTCTGTTAAGAAACAGCAGTTTAATTGTTTTTTTGTTTTTTCTTTGAAGGTAGTCTGTAGTTTTTAATGGGTACTTTTATGAACTTTTTTTTTTTTTGCTTTTGGTGGACTGTGGTTTCACTAGATGTGTGCATGGGTAGATCTCTTTTTTATTTTGCTATTTGAGATTTACTGGGCTTGAATTTGTGAATTAGTGTCTTTCAACAGTTCTGGGATGTTCTTAGCCATTGTATTGTCAGACATTGATTCTTCTCCATTTTCTCTCTCTTCTCTTTCTGAAAGTTCAAATAGATGATTGTTAGATCTCACTCTGTCCTTCCTATGCCTTAATCTCTATTTTGTTTTCTATTAGTTCCCTCTTCAGCTATATGTCTTTTTTTTTTAATTAATAGATTTGTTTGTTTGTTTGTTTGAGACAGGGTCTTGCACTGCTGCCTAGGCTAGAGTGCAGTGGTGCAATCATGGCTCACTGCAGCCTCACTCAACTGCCCAGTCTCAAGCCATCCTCTTACCTCAGCCTCTGTTCCATTAATCTACTTGTCAATTTTTCCAGCAACACCACACCCTCCTGATCACCATAGCTTTATGGTAAGTCTTTTATTTATTTACTTATTCATATATTTATTCTATTTTATTTGAAATCTTTTATTAAAATATAATGTACACACAGAAAAGTACATAAATCAGTGAATCTTCCAAAACTCAATATAATACTATAGCCAGCACCCAGATCAAGGACCAGAACATTTTACCAGCCCCAAGGATCTTCCTCATGTGTTCTCTCCCAGTCCTTACCTCCACCAAGGGCAATCAGGATCCCAGCTTCTCTCACTAAAGAGCAATTTTACCTGTCTCTGAACTTTTAGAAATTGAATTATTTATATATGTACTCTGGTATGTTTGGCTTCTTTCCTTTTCTGATTATAGAAATAATTTAACCTAGAAAAAAATCCAATACTTAGAATTTATCATCAAAGGAAGTTAAACATCACATTAAGTATATAGGTTTTTTTTTTAACTTGTATTTTAGGTTCAGGGGTACATGTGCAGGTTGGTTATATAAATTGCATGTTGCAGAAGTTTGGTATACCCCTTATTTTGTCACCCAGATAAAGAGTTCTGCTAACAACCCTGTGTTTTTTCCCTTCATTCACTCCAGAATTGATTATTCTTCTTACTTGTTGGATTATTTATGGGATAAAGAAGTTCTTTTTTTCAGATTAAAACTATGTTATCCAGTATTTCTAGTGGTTTTCATATTCGTATAAAAAGGTAACTAGCAGTTGCCAGAGGATTGTACCCAAATGCTCTGTGGGCCCTTAGCTCCACCTGGAGCATATATGGCCACAGCCACGGCACCTGCACCCTCGGCAAGCTGGCCACTTCTCCCTGGACTAGACCATGTGGGAGCACTCTGTGTCCCTGCCCAGGAGGTCTTGAGATGGACTGATGAAAACTGAAAGGTCATATTTGCCATGTGCTGAGGTTAAGGTGGATACTAGGGTGACTGTGGAAAGGCAGATGGGAGTGAGGGATGTTGGTGAGGATCTGCTTGGTGATGACATCACCATAGTCTGGTTGTAACATTGCCTACAGTATAGCTTGGAGTGCTCTTCCACAGTGCAGGCGTCCACATCACTGATGAAGGTCTTACACCCTATGCATTCAGGAATGGGGTTGGGATGGGAGAGTAGGTTTGGCTGCTTTGGGAATGGGGAGACCCAGACCTGATAGTTCACCCTCAGTACCTGCAAAGGCCTGGGGAGGAAACTGTGATATTTATTTTTGACTTGAGTGTTTATATTCTATTTCTTTTAAAATGGTATCTGCTGTTACTTCTAGGTTAACCTTTGGTTATAAAATCGTTTTTCTTTTATTTCTACTTCTCTCGAGTTATTAAATTCATTTATAAGATTTTCTAGTTTTGATATATGTTTTCCTTTATGCCTTATGTTATTTTCTTAATGACTGTTTTGAAGTACACGGTTCCAATTTTTATCTGTTATGTTAATACATCTTTCTGATATAATTTCATTGTCTTTAGGAGATATGATTTACTATTCTTTCTTTTCTCATAATAATTTTTCATGAGACTTGAGAGATTTAAAAACATGGCTGCAGCTCTATAATCATCGTCTTTATATCTTAAGCAGACAATTCATACAATAAGCATTCTAAGTACATTGAGTTGTGGAAATTGTTTTCTTGAATTGGACACATGTTGATAATAGCTGCTATATATTAAAGTTCTCATGCTGCCTCTCCTTGTAGATTGATGCCTTGGTACTTTCTGCTTTTAAAGAAACTTTCTCTTATATTTAATATCATGTCACAAATAAACTTGATGATTTAAGGCTTTAATTTATTTTGTATGTATCCGAACCTATTAGAAATAATACTAGGAGCATGAATTCCACGTTAAAACACCTCCGGTTACTTATTGCAAAAAGTTCTCCCCTCATTTCGGAGCAACTTTAAATGTCTTTCCCCAAGCTATATATCTTTGTTAAAATTACATTGGTCATGTCACTAAATAATGCTTGGTACCTAAAGAAATAAAAGAATTTAAGTGGAAAATATAGATATTATTTTGAAAACATTTCAAAACAATGAAAATGTGATGGATTTCCCCTCTCATTTTGAGGACAATTTTAGCCTTAGATGGAATCTTCTTAAGTGTTGTTTAAGTAAGACGCATTGTTTCTAGTCTTTTTTTGTTGTTGTTCTTTTTTTGAGATGGAGCCTCGCTCTGTCACCCAGGCTGGAGTGCAGAGGCGCGATCTAGGCTCACTACAAGCTCTGCCGCCCAGGTTCACACCATTCTCCTGCCTCAGCCTCCCGAGTAGCTGAGACTATAGGAGCGCACCACCACCACACCTGGCTAATTTTTTGTATTTTCAGCAGAGACAGGGTTTCACCATTTTAGCCAGGATGGTTTCAGTCTCCTGACCTCGTGATCCACCCGCCTTGGCCTCCCAAAGTGCTGGGATTACAGGTGTGCACCACTGCACCCAGCTGTTTCTAGTCTTAATGATAATTATGACAGAATCAGGGTTATTTTTAATGGTAAATATTTGCTTTTTAGAGATATTTCTATATTTATTTCTGTGCTCCTAAGTTTTATTCTAAAACTCATTTACATAAAATATGCTTATCTTAAAAAATGTATTTATCTATTTTTTACCCTCTTTCCCCACTCAAAAGACAAATTTATATCTACAATCTCAGACTTACATAAAAACAAGACATCACTGAAATTTTGTAATAGCTGAAATTCATGAAGTCTTGAAAGGTAAAACAAATGTCTTTATTTTTACACATTTATGTTGTCAGTAATCCACAGAGAGGCAACAGGGAATAAAAATGTCATAGAGCAAACTACTTCCAGTTGTATTGTTTTAACAAAATTCTGGCTGATTATCAGTTGTGCAGGTTTGTCTACTTTAGAAAAGTTCTGTTTATTGACTTTTCATCAAATATTTTTAAATGCTACATCATATTCCTTTGCCCATATACCTCAGAGACCTCCTTTGTTAGCCTGCCTATTAATGACAATTATCTTTTTTAAAATCAATTTTACTAAATGTAGTTACATACAATCAATGCACCCATTTAAAGTATTCAGTTTGAACCACTTTGACAGACCCCCCCCCCGCACCAGTGCAACCACTACCAATTCAAGATTTGTTATCTATCTTCATGCTAATACCATGTTTTCTTGATTACTACATAGGTGTTGTATTAAACTTCAAATTCAAATAAGATAAAAATGAAATTTTATTCTTACATTTCAAAATTGTTTTGGCTGTGCAGGGTCCTTCAAATTTATATATTAATTTCAGAATCATCTTGTCTGCCAAGTTTATCAATAAAGACTGCTGGCATATTTATTGCATTAAATTTGTAGCCCCCTTGGGAGAACTGACATGAAAATATTGATTCTTCTAGTCTTTAAATTGTTATATCTTTCCATTTATTTAGCTGTTCTTTTTTTTTTATATACTTTAAGATTTAGGGTACATGTGCACATTGTGCAGGTTAGTTACATATGTATACATGTGCCATGCTGGTGCGCTGCACCCACTAACTCGTCATCTAGCATTAGGTATATCTCCCAATGCTATCCCTCCCCCCTCCCCCCACCCCACAACAGTCCCCAGAGTGTGATATTCCCCTTTCTGTGTCCATGTGATCTCATTGTTCAATTCCCACCTATGAGTGAGAATATGCGGTGTTTGGTTTTTTGTTCTTGTGATAGTTTACTGAGAATGATGGTTTCCAGCTTCATCCATGTCCCTACAAAGGACATGAACTCATCATTTTTTATGGCTGCATAGTATTCCATGGTGTATATGTGCCACATTTTCTTAATCCAGTCTATCATTGTTGGACATTTGGGTTGGTTCCAAGTCTTTGCTATTGTGAATAATGCCACAATAAACATACGTGTGCATGTGTCTTTATAGCAGCATGATTTATAGTCATTTGGGTATATACCCAGTAATGGGATGGCTGGGTCAAATGGTATTTCTAGTTCTAGGTCCCCGAGGAATCGCCACACTGACTTCCACAATGGTTGAACTAGTTTACAGTCCCACCAACAGTGTAAAAGTGTTCCTATTTCTCCACATCCTCTCCAGCAGCTGTTGTTTCCTGACTTTTTAATGATTGCCATTCTAACTGGTGTGAGATGGTATCTCATAGTGGTTTTGATTTGCATTTCTCTGACGGCTAGTGATGATGAGCATTTTTTCATGTGTTTTTTGGCTGCATAAATGTCTTCTTTTGAGAAGTGTCTGTTCATGTCCTTCGCCCACTTTTTGATGGGGTTGTTTGTTTTTTTCTTGTAAATTTGTTTGAGTTCATTGTAGATTCTGGATATTAGCCCTTTGTCAGATGAGTAGGTTGCGAAAATTTTCTCCCATTTTGTATGTTGCCTGTTCACTCTGATGGTAGTTTCTTTTGTTCTTGAATTTTTATCAGCAATGTTATAAAACTTCAAGATATGAGTCTTATACATATGTTAAATTCATTCCTAGTTAGTTTATATGTTTTGATGATATTGTAAATAAAATTTTAAAAACTTACATTTTTCTATTATTTATTGTTAGTAAATAAAAATACAGTTGATATTTAAATATTGATCCTGAATCTTGTGACTTTTCTAATTTAATTTATCAGTTCTAATACAGTTTTGGTAGATTATTTAGGATTTTCTACATATACAATCATGTTTCCTGTGAATAATACAATTTTATTTCTTTTCTAATTTATATGTCTTTTATTTTAAAAAATTTTATTCTCTTTTTTTCTCCTTTATTGAACACACAAAAATCTCCCATACTGAATGGAAATGGTAAGAGTGGACACCCTTGCTTTGTTTTGATCTTTAGAGGAAAGCATTCACTCTTTCACCATTAAGCATGACCTTACCTGAAAATTTTTTATAGCTGCCCTTCACTAGGCCAAGAAAGATTTACTGGGTTTCTAATTTGTTTAATTAAAAAAATCCAATAAATGAGTGTTGAATTTAGTTAAATGCCTTTTATGCTATATTAAAAGAATTATGATTATTTTTATACTTCATAAATGTGATGTCACATTACTTGATTTTTCAAATATTAAATTAACCTTTTATTACTCATAGGATGTCAGAGCCTTTCAAGAGTATACTTAGAATTCTTGCCTTAAATCTTTGTTATTGTTGTTATACGTTTTACTTACACGTATATCACAAACCTGTAAAACATTTTTATGTTTTTTAAAGGAAATTTAAAGTCTTTTATATGTACTCATTTATTATCTGTTATTTTTGGCATTCTTTTCTTTGTGCAGATCTGAGCTTTCATCTGGTATCATTTCCTTTCCGTCTGAAGAACTTGCTTTCCTTGGTAATTAAAGTCTGCTAGTGATTAATTTTTAAAAAATTGTTCTATAAAAATGTGTTTATCTTACCTTCATTTTTTACAATTTTTCATTGTTGGGAAATACACATAACAGAATATTTACCATCTTAACTATTTTTAAGTGAATCATTTGGTGGTACTAAGTACGTTCATATTATTGTGCAACCATCACTACCCATCCATCTCCAGAACTCTTTTCATCTTGCAAAACTGAAACTTCATACCCATTAAACAATTACTTCTCATTCCCTTCTACCCCCAACCTTTGGCAATAACCATCTACTTTCTGTCTCTGTCATTTTGACTACTCTGAGTAGCTTATATAAATGTAATCATACAGTATTTGCCTTTTTGTAGCTGGCTTATTTCACTTAGCATAGTGTCTTCTAGGTTCATCTATGTTGTAGCATATGTCAGAATTTTCTTTCTTTTTTAAGGCTTACTGGTAAGGAAGGACTTGCTTCTGTCATTTTGCTATTTGTTTTCTATATGTCTTATAGCATTTTTGTCTAACATTTCCTACATTACTTTCTTCTTTGGGGACCTGAAGGACTCCCTTTAGCATGTTTTGCACTGATCCTTTTCATTGGGAGAATACTTTAGAGGATATAGAATTCTCAGTTGATAAACCCACTCTCCACCCTAGTACTGTAAACATATGTTTCCATCCTTTTATGATCTGCATTGTTTCGGATGAAAGTCAATAATAATTCCTATGTTTGTTCCTCTGGGTGTGTAGCATAAATATTTTTTTGGCTGGCTTTAAGATTATTCTTCTTTATTACTAGTTTTACACAATTTGTTTATGATGTGATTTGGGTGGTTTTCTTTGTGTTTATCTTGCTTGAGGTTCATTGAGGTTCCTGAATCTATAGGTTAATATTTTCCGTCATATCTGGAAAAAATCTTATCAATTATTTATTCAAATTTTTTCTCTGCCCAATTCCTCTCTTCCTGGTACTCTTTTCATACTTATAATAAATTTCTCATTTTCATCCAAGAGATTACTGTGACTGTTCTTTTTTTTTCCAGCCCTTTTCCTTCCTGTGCTTCAATTTGGAAACTTTCATTTGACTTTTCTTCAAGGTTATTGATCTTTCTCTCTGTAATCCTTGCATAATAATTTAATTATCTCAGTCATTTGGGGTCTGTTTCTGTTGAAAAATCTCTTTTTCCATTTGTTTCTTATGGCCTACAGTCTAGATAGTGCCCCAAGACAGTAAACTGCAGTGATTATGTTGCTTACCTGATTTTTCCCCTACTCTTATGAATTATAGTTCCTATTTCTCAATGCTGAAAAAATTGTTTCATTCATTTTGCCCACTTTTCTATTTATTTAAGGTGGAGTGATTAGTCTAGTTTATCATAACTTATACGGAAAGTCCTGACAGTTATCTTTTAATTTTGATGTCTTAGAATGTTTGTTTCTTTTTTATGTCATGTGGAAAAGTAATGGAAGTAAAGCCCAAAGTCTGGTTGAGCTGGAGTTAAGCACTGATTTAACATGGGTAGCCAGTTACATATGATGCTCTAATGATAGCTCCCATCATTTGCTTCCTAGGTTTGAATTTTGCTAGAGTCTCCACCATTCCCCTTAACATTTCTTTTAGAGAATCAGATCATCATACCTATTTTCCATTTATCAAAAGCCTCACTTGTACTTCTTTAGACTGCTTTTGTCTACTCATTCGACTTCATTTTCTTTTTTTTCTTTTTTTAAAATTATTATTATACTTTAAGTTTTAGGGTACATGTGCACAATGTGCAGGTTAGTTACATATGTATACATGTGCCATGCTGGTGTGCTGCACCCATTAACTCGTCATTTAACATTAGGTATATCTCCTAATGCTATCCGATTTCATTTTCACTGCCAAAATTATCTGGGGTTGTCTGTAATTATCTCAGCTCTTCATGATCTCTTCTCCTCATCCCCATTGTTGCTTCAATAGATACCTAAGAACACTGGACTTTGATTCATAACATTGAAATGTGCATCACAGCATAACCAAATCGCTACGACTGCTTGGGAATCTCTCATAACTTCTCTGAACATACTTACATGTGGAATCAGCATGAGAATACAACCTCTTCTTGTCTCATAGATTTGACAAAGTCAAAGCACAAGTGTAAAGTTTACAGCATGTTATCTTTGTACTAACTCATGTAATAGGCTCTCAAATAATTTTTTTACCATCTGTGCTTTTTCATTAGAAAATTATTTTGTGATGTGTCATACATAACTTAAACATTGTTTCGTACCCCGTAAAATTGATTTAAAAATTGGCTAGATGACACTGAGCAGAATGTCAACCCTCTGTAACTCATCTGGAACTCAATGCACATTTCACATTCTTTACAGAAGATTTCCACACATGGCCTAAGTTTGCTCAGTGGGTGGGCTTTCAGGAGAATGAAGGTTTTTAAATTCAGGACCTCTGATTTATGGTGGGTCTTTATTCCAAAGACTTTCTTTAAATTTAGTTTTTTGAGAACTGAGGGATTGAGAACATATTTTTCAAAGGATGTGTTCATTTAAATTGCAGGTAGATGAGCCCACAGGGCTCTTCTCATACATAATGTAGCTGTGCTATATGGATTAACTGATACAAATAAACTAGAATTTGTGTCAAAGATATTTAAGCTGTGAAGTTGAATTATAGTTTTAGCTTAAATACCTAAACCAGAGGTATCTCTGACAGAAGTAATTTTCTAGGTCTGATTCACAGGTAAGTACTTGATTTTCAGCAGCATGTCTTTGTTGATGAGATTTTTCAGATTTTAGCTGTTGAACTCGCAACAAGGACATTGATTGTTTTCGTTTCATTCTGTATATACCCTGATATCTAAGGATGTTTTATTGGATATTCAATGAGGCCAGAGGCTTACCATTGATGGATTTTATTTTACATTCCTTGAATTTTCTAATCTGTACAATTATATATATGTGTGTGTGTGTGTGTGTGTGTGTATTTCTTTTATGTGCCCTATTGCACATAACATGCAGTATAAATACGTCATATATTAAGTGTAAGTTGAATAATTAAGTGAACTTGTGTAATATACCAGCTCATCTCTATCACACATATTATTTCTTTCTGTCACTTCATTTTTTTCCTCCTCATTCACTTCCATCAGCCTAAATCTTGAAAACTGAAGCAAGGCTTATTTTGCTCTGTCTGCTCTTTTTGGTCTGTTCTTTAGAACAGGATACTTGCTTTTGAAAACTGACACTTCAGACCATTGCAGTTTATTCTTCATAGCCATACTTTTGAATAGGAAAAAATATGCTTCCCTTGGCATGCTGAGGCTTTTGTGAAGTGGAGAAGACAAGCATGGAGTGAGTCTGTTTTGATAACTATGGGGAGTTGGTTGGAGAGAAAACTGAAACACTTACTAAACCTAAGGTGCCACTCCATGGGGACGAATAGTGATGTAGATTACTGCTAGCAGTGTTAGTGTCATCAGATAGGATTTTCCTGGTGATTGTAGGAATTGCAGTCTGCTGAATGAAACACAGAGAATAGTAAAAACAACTTACTAGAGCTCACTAACCCACAAAAAACATATATTTTTGTTTCTTCCATCAAACTCAAGAGTCCCAACCTATTTATGTTTTTGTTTTCTGACTGCAGTTTCAAGGTAATTGATGCCTACAAAAAGGTGGATCCACTACTTGTTATTTTACTGATAAGAGTTTTCTGTTCTGCTTCAGTCTTCCTTTGCTCCTAACCAACTATTTAATTCCATGCCTCCCATCTTCTGTATCCTAGGTCAGCTGTGCTAACTTGATCTGTGAAAATAGGCTGTGGATGGTCCTTGCCCTTCTGGACTAACTTGTGCTGCCATGTTGTTTATAGTCATTAGAAATACTGTAAAAGCATGCACTCGTATTCTAAATTCTACCTTCTAGCATTTGAGAATTTTGTCGAAGACAATATCCTGCCAAAATGCTTCAACAACAGAACAAGAGAAGGGAAATAGAATCCTGGAACCAGTCAGGATTTCTGCTGAGTTACAGCATCTGTACATAGCTCAATATTAAAATATTAAAATTAAAATACTGTAACTTAGCAAGCTAATAGATAAAAAGAGAAAATGCATATAATTATCTCTTTATAACTAGAAGAAATTTGATGAAATTCATTCTCTATTCTTGTTAAGAACTCTTAATGCACTGCAACGTATTTACATAAAATATCCTGAAAATAAAAATATAATTATTATTTCATATTTTTAAAAGAACTGCATCTAGAACATCTAGAACCATTCCTTTTCATTTCGGAGCAAGAGGAATATGTTCATTATGACATTGTTTTTTAATGAAGTCTAAAGTAATAAATTAGAGAAGGAAATAAAGGGTATAAAGTTACAAAAGAGAAGGAAAAATAAATATTTGCAGTTTAATATAGTTATATCAATTACAAACTCAAGTGGATGATCTGAAACTCTCATAAAATAATAAGAAAATTCCATGAGGCAGCAGAGTACATTAAGAAAAAAAGGAATAGCTTTCTCATATACAAAATAAAAACAAGATAGAAAAACATAATTAAAGGGAAGCACTTACTGACCATAGCCACAAAAAGGTGAAAAACACAGAAATAAACTTAATAAGAAATGTAGAACACATAAATAAATTAAAATTGAGAATACTACGAAGGTACTCAAGAAGACTTAAATTTAAATGCATTCCCCCTTTTTGGACATGAAAACTTAATGTCATTTTAATGTTTATTCTCTCCCAATAAATCTATATGTTTAATATGCTCCTCAATAATTATAGTAAGATGACTTTTAAATGAACTACACTGATTCTAATATTGATCATTACAAAAATTCTGAAAAACAGTGAAGTTATTGCTTTTTGAATGTACCCTCCAAGGGGATGAGTATTTAGTCCTACAAGATATTAAACGTATTGTTATAATATAGTAATTTCAAAGTTGATACCAGCACTTACATAAGTAACGTGTGATTTAATAAAACAGAGTAAAATGTTCAGAAAATAGCTCGGTAAGTTTGTGAATTTGGTATGTGTTAAAGGTGACATTGAAAAATTAGTGAAAAAACATGAATTATTCAATAAATGATGCTAGAAAAACTGCATAGCCATCTGGAAAAAAATAATACTGGTTCCTACCATAATTTCATATGAAGCAAAGATTTTAGTGTAAAAGAATTATCCATAAAAGTATGGAAATAAAACATAGCAAACATTTAAAAAGTAATTTTGGAATAAAACATTTCTAAATGTCATACAAAGCCCAGAAGCCATAAAAAAAGATTCATAAACTTGACTAAAAATAGAATATTTGCATGGCAGAAATAACCATAAATAAAATACAAGGAATTTAGAAAAATGTTTTAATACATATCATAGGCGAAGGCTAATTTCTTTAATAAACACTTTCTATTCATCCATGAGAAAATAATAAATGATCCAATAGAAATAAGAGCAAAGGTCATAAATAGTTTAGAGAAAGAAATTACAAGTGACTTTCAAACTGATAAATAAATAACTTGGTATATTCAAAATGGAAGATAAATATAAATTAAAACCACAATTAGGTAAAAATGCTATTAGATTGGCAAAGATAAAATGTTAGATAATGCAAACTTGTATTTGTGTGTTATATGGGTCAATAATAGAACTAATAATGATATTTGACATGTTTTGAGTGTTTACTTTTTGTCAGGTACTGTTCTAAGAACTTTACATGTATTTATTAACTAATTCATCACAACGATCCTATAAAGCAAGAACAATTATTATTCCTATTTTCAGATGGCAAAATTGAGGTCTGGAAAGATAAGTAACTTGTTCAGTTACACAGAAAGTAGTTGGCAGGAGTAGAAAGTGAACACAGGAGATCAGCTAAAAGATATAAGAGCAGCTTATACTCAGCTGTGGTTGTTCTATAATAAAAAGTACAAATACAGTCCCTTTAATACTGAAATTCCACATTCAGAGTTTTATCGTATAGATTTACTCAGACATTTACAAAATGATGAATATACATTTATTGCAACCCTTTCCGCAATAGCAGTAGATTGGAAATCAAAGTTCATTACCAAGAACTGATTATATATACTGTGGTACAGCCATACAATGCATCCTAAGCAGGTGAAACCAAATGAAAGTTTTCAATTTCTTCATCTGTAAGTATATTATCATTTGTGTACCAAAAAAGTATCATTGTATATCCATTATTTGTGTGGTATATGTGTGTGTGTGTGTATGTGTGTGTACTCACATTATATTAACATATCTCTGAAAGGATATACAAGAAATTGGTAATAGCCATAGGTTGGTGCAACAGTACATTAAAAGTAATGGCAAAAACCGCAATTACTGTGGCACCAACCTAATAGCTGCCTTGGAGAGGAAAATTAAGGGTGGGAATGGGGGAAAAACTTACTTTATTCATTGTATATTCTTTAAGATATATTGTATATTCTTTAAGATTTCTTTATATTTTATACCATACGAATGTATTGTCCATTCAAAAACGAAATGCATTTATTAAATTTTTTTATATAATTTTGTTTTTGGAAGTGGCTTCACCAATATTCTGAAACCCTTTCTCTACAGGCAGGTATCTATGTGCCCTTGTTTGGCAATAGCTACCTCTAATTGACACCAGGTTTGAAGGGAATGTGTTGTATCTGCAAATGGTGTTGAGGCAGATCCAAGGTGGGCATCGTTGAGCTGGATTTCCTTCTGCTCACAGAAACATTTTCCACATTCTTAGGAGAGATATTTAAGTGTTGTTAGGATTGCCTTCCCTCTTCTCATCTGTCTCCACTGCCCGTATAAACACCAGAGCTTGAACCATCTATTTGTCTAAACCGTTATGCCTGGGTCTCCTGGACCCACATTCTCCAAACACCATTCTTATGCTCCATTCTGCACTTTGTCATTCACTGATTTTGTTTTAATAGCCCAGAATCTTTGTTATCTCTTTCCTCAAAACTATAGTCCCCAAGCATAGAACATCAGAATGCTTAGAGAAGATTACCTAAATCAAACCGTTTATTCTAAAGGGAAAGACATTAAGGCCCAGAGTTGGGAAGGGACTTACCTTCTCAAACCTTCTTTGTTGCCCAGTGCTTGTGGCTTCTTGTCTGTCTACCCAGCTACTCTGCAGACGTTTCTGTTCTGGCTCCTTTCTGGATGACTTTCCTCTGCTAGATGGAACATAGAGGAGCTCCCAATCATTCTGTGTGGAACTTTTAAAAGTATTTTGTGGCATAGAGATATGATGAACTGAATAAGAAATTAAAATATAGCCAATGATGCAAATAAAGGTTTATTTTCTTATTCAGTCTAATTTCAGTTGGTAGGGACTTTTTTGATTTATGTTCGTATTTGTTACATTTGAGAAATAAAGAGTAGCAGAGGTGTTCTGGAGAAATAGTTTTCCTCTGTTATCTTGCTATAAATGTCTCAATTGTAGTTCTTTTAGTATTTGTAATGAATTGGAAGCTATGTTTTTGAGAAAAAGATGACAAGATTTTGGGCTATACAAACATGAGATTTGACATTGGCATTGGTATGTCATTTGTGCAGATATAACATGTTTTCACATAAATTAGGACACATTCCAAGTAGCATGCTATATTCCAAGTAGCATTTGTCTTAGTCCGTTTGCTGTTGCTATAATGGAATACTCAGAGACTGGCTAGTTTATTTTTAAAAAGAAATTGATTTTGGCTCATGGTTCTGGAGGCTGAGAAGTTCGAGATTGGTGGCTGCATCTTCATAATGTAATATGTATAATGTATAATGTTCATAATGATGGATGAACCATCATAACCTGGTGGAGAAGTGGACTGGGAAGTCTATATGTGCAAAAGGGGCAAAATACAAGGGGTGGCCTTGCTTTGTAACAATTCCCTCTCCTGGTAACTAATCCAGTCTGGAGAGAACTAAAACTCACTCACTTCCATAAGAATTAAACAAGTTCTGTGAGAGCAGCATTAATCCATTTTAATGACTTAATCACTTCTTATAGGCCCCACCTCACAGCATTACCACATCAGGGACCAAATTTTCAACACATAAATTCTAGGGGACACAGTAAAAACCATAGCAGCATGCTTCTTCTCTGTTCTTACTGCAAAAAATCCCACTCATTGCATTTAAAAATTCCCTGATGACTTCTGGCTCATTTAAAAAATTTAAATAGTCAACTCCTTTTTAACTTAAGTTTAGCTGGTTGATCATGATTAACAGATAAGTAAATTTTTTAAGTTAATGAAAAAATGACTGCATCTTGTTATTGCCACACTGTGTTATGAATACACCAGTGTGATTAATGAAGCAAGTGCTATTTATAACACTGAAGTACATGGGCAAATGGTATTATCTTTGGTCCTGACAATCAAATACTTATTCCACAAATCATCATTAAGGCCTCTTACGTGCAAGGCACTATAGAAGCTGCTAAATGCTTCTTTGCTACTCTACTCATAATCATTTTATAGCATATATTTTCTATTATTGACTAAAACTAACTTCAGATGAATTAAAGCGTAAAATTTTTTTAAGTTAATGAAGAAGAAAATATTGCTGGAAATAACTCCAAATAGGAAGCACGTTCAGTCATGAAAATGAATACTCAATAGTTGACCAAACTAAATTACTATACTTGAAAATAATTACCTTGAGTCAAATTAAAAGACAATGAATAAAAGTGGGGAAAAAGTCAAAACAAATGACTGGAAAAGATTTCATCAGAAGCTTATATTTAATAACAATTCTACTGCTGTTATCCAGAATGCTATCATATATGCCATTTCCAAATCAAGAGTAGTAAAAACGACCATTCCTAATAGTGATTACACTATTAGAATCTATGCAAGAAAAATAATTAGAGTAATTATTTGAAAATAAAACTATTTTTATGCAGTCCTCTACATGAAACTCTTAAATGGATTCAGGATAAAGACCAAACTCCTTATTTTGGTTTATGAGGCCCTAAACATTACATCTGTTAAAAAATAAAAAATCCTATTAAATCTCATTTGTAGTCACTGTTTCCTAGCACCTTTTCTCCTACAGCATGTAGAAAGCCAAGCGTCTGTGTTCTCTCTTACCTCTGCCTTTGTTTCTGTGTCCAGAAAACCCCAATCCTTCTTGCCCTGTCCAGTCCAGGGCTAGAAAGAGCATCCTGTTGTTGCAAGTCCCCCAGTACCTCAAAACACTGGTTGGTTTTCTTCATTCTGTCCATACCTCTTTAATAGTTTCTTCACTAAAATTTCTTCAATTTCCAGGTGAGGTTGCCATACATTTCTTGCTAGGATTCTAAATGATACAACACTCAAAATTCAAAATTAAGAAGTGTTAATATTTTGTGTAATGTCTTTTTTAAAAAGTTTTTAAATCAGTTTTATTAGATATGATTTATACATAATCAGATGCACCCATTTTGATCATATAATTTGATGAATTTTGGCAAATGTACATGCCTGTCTAACCACCACTACAATTAAGAAAAAAACACATGTCCATTAACCCCCAAAAAGTTTCCTGCATCTTTCCTCTGTCAAGTTCCCATTCCTATCCCCAGGTAAAATCTAATCTGCTTTCTGTAACTACAGGTTAGATTTGTGTTCTAGAGTTTCATCTCAATGGAATCATATAATAGGTCCTCATTGGTGTTTACTTCTTTTGCTCAGCATAATATTTTAGAGTTTTATCCATATTGTAGCATTAATCAGTAAATCATTTTTATTGCCAAGTAGTCTTCAGTTGTATAGATAAATTACAATTTGTTTACTCATTTTCCTGCTGATGTACACTTTGGTTGTTTTAAGGTTTGGGCTATTATAAATAAAGCTGTCATAAACATTCATGTACAAGTCTTTGTGTGGATATATATTTTTTATTTGGGGGGATAAACACCTAGGAGAAAAATTAATGTGTCGTATGTCCTCTTTACAAGGAAATGTCATATTTCTCTTCAAAGGAGAGTACCATTTTATATTCACACCAGCAATATATCAGATTTCTAGCTCCTTCATGTTCTCACCTAGCACTTATTTTCATTTTTAAAAATTTAGCAATTTTAATCGATTGGTGGCATTTCATTGTGGTTTAATATGCACGTCCCTGATTACTAATAATGTTGAGCATTTTATCATGTGTTTAGTTATCCTTTTGCCTATTTTTTTAAATTGGCTTTTGTTATTATTTAAGACATATATTCTGTATTCAAGTTCTCTGTCAGATATAAGCATTACAAATATTTTCTCTCAGTCCCCTGCCTTTTTATTTTCTTAGTAATGATTACAATGAGCAGATATTTTAAATTTCGATGACACCCAACTCAATATTTTTTTCTCTTATGGTTTGTGATTTTTGTGTCCTAAGAAATCTTTGCTTCCCTATATTTTCTTCTGGAAAGTTATTTTACCTTTGAAGCAACAAACCTTGTGTTGAATGTTCCCAACACAAAGAGATGATGAATGTTTGAAGTGATGGATATGCTAATCACCCTGATTTAATCATTACACATTGTATGTACGTTTCAAAATATCATACTGAATCACACTATACCACATAAATATGTACAATTATTATGTGTCAATTAAGAGTGATAGTAAAAGCAAAAATCTTACTCCATTTAATACAAGAGGATGACAGTTGAGTCCAGGAACAGAGGTGATAAAGACACAGAAGTTCTGTAAAGAGGGAAAATAAGGAAGGAGGAAGGGCTGCCTGAAACCAGCTTTTCTGTATAAGCTTTGTCTACATAGAGAAATCATATGAAATCAAGTGATTATTGCCAGTAGGTTTGATACTCAACTACTTCTCATCCCTATGAAACTTGATCGTGATGAGATGTTTTGTATTACTTTCCAGTAGCAGCACATCAGAGACTCTAAAAATGACCAACTATAGATGGACTTGGAATTGTGGATGATTTATTTTGAGGTAGAAATAAATGAGAAGTACCAGTACCATGTGTCAAGAAAAGAGGGGGAAATCATAAATCAAAAGTTACACACCATTAAATTAACTTTTAGACTTGAACCATTTGTTAACCATGAGTTTCAGGAGAGAAGAAAGTGGAGAAGCACAGATGAAGCACAAGTGCACAGAAATTAATTTATTGGGGAATGTGAGGCTAAAATCTCTGTATTTCAGTGTGACACCTACATGGGAAGTTTAGGAAACTTTTCAAGACTTTCTTTTGGAGCAGGAACACCTTGTCCTCAACAGTCTTTGCAGTTCTGACTATGAAAGTTGATGTTAGATTTTCATAGCTAATGTCTGCTGATTGTATTTCCTATTGTGTCCACTTCCTTCCCCAGGGCTCCCTAACAGGTGTCTAGCTTGTTTACTGAAGATTCTCACAGCCTTTTGACAACATTCTTAGAGTTGAATTATTTTGCCATTTTGCTCCTTAAACATAGAATGGATGGTGTTCACATCACAGTAATCCTCTAAACTCTTGCCTTCCCCTAATATTCCCCCCAGTAAAACTTATTTTAGGTAAAGAAATATAGCTTTTCTGTTATTAAAAACTTAAGAATAATTCTATTTTCTGCATGATGCCCTTATGTTATGGGATATTTATTAGCCAGGCTCTCTGTACAGGATATTTTTATATTCCAAACTAGAATAAACCCTCTTCTATTCAGAATTTTTAAAATTAAGAATTTGTGATGATTTAGAAGGGGCTAACATTTGTTTTGAAGGCAGGGATTTGTCTATTTTATTCATTGCAAAATGAATATCTGAATATAAACATACAATTTTTGAAGGCTTAGCATTCATTATATACAACAAAATTCTTCAACCCACATGGCATCATAAAAGTCAAATATGAAGTATTTATGTTGCCTTTCACCCAACGAATTCAGTAGATAATATATCTTTCTGAAAATAATATATCCCCAAAAACTGCAGTACAATTTAAAAGAAACAAAATAAAATAGATGTTTATGTTAGTTGCAGTTTTCTTCTTTGTATTTTTCTATGTTCTAAATTTTCTGGAATGAAAATGTGTTATTTTATTTTATTTTACTTATTATACTTTAAGTTCTAGGGTACATGTACACAACGTGCAGGTTTGTTACATATGTATGCATGTGCCATGTTGGTGTGCTGCACCCATTAACTTGTCATTTACATTAGGTATTTCTCCTAATGTTATCCCTCCCCCATCCATCCACCCCACATCAGGCCCTGGTGTGTGATGTTCCCCAACCTGTGTCCAAATGTTCTCATTGTTCAATTCCCACCTATGAGTGAGAACATGCAGTGCTTGGTTTTCTGTCCTTAAGACAGTTTGCTCAGATGATGGTTTCCAGCTTCATCCATGTCCCTACAAAGGACATGAACTCATCCTTTTTTATGGCTGCATAGGATTCCATGGTGTATATGTGCCACATTTTCTTAATCCAGTCTATCATTGTTGGACATTTGGGTTGGTTCCAAGTCTTTGCTATTGTGAATAGTGCTGCAATAAACATACGTGTGCATGTGTCTTTATAGCAGCATGATTTATAATCCTTTGGGCATATACCCAGTAATGGGATGGCTGGGTCAAATGGTATTTCTAGTTCTAGATCCCTGAGGAATCGCCACACTGTCTTCCACAGTGGTTGAACTAGTTTACAGTCCCACCAACAGTGTCAAAGTGTTCCTATGTCTCCACATCCTCTCCAGCACCTGTTGTTTCCTGACTTTTTAGTGATCACCATTCTAACTGGTGTGAGATGGTATCTCATTGCAATTTTGATTTGCATTTCTCTGATGGCCAGTGATGATGAGCATTTTTTCATGTGTCTGTTGGCTGCATAAATGTCTTCTTTTTGAGAAGTGTCTGTTCATATCCTTTGCCCACTTTTTGATGGCGTTGTTTGATTTTTTTTCTCGTAAATTTGTTTCTTTGTAGATGCTGGATATTAGCCCTTTGTCAGATGAGTAGATTGCAAAAATTTTCTCCCATTCTGTAGGTTGCCTGTTCACTCTGATGGTAGTTTCTTCTGCTGTGCAGAAGCTCTTTAGTTTAATTACATCCCATTTGTTTATTTTGGCTTCTGTTGCCATTGCTTTTGGTGTTTTAGTCATGAAGTCCTTGCCCATGCCTATGTCCTGAATGGTATTGCCTAGGCTTTCTTCTAGAATTTTTATGGTTTTGGGTCTAACATTTAAGTCTTTAATCCATCTTGAATTAATTTTTGTATAAGGTGTAAGGAAGGGATCCAGTTTCAGCTTTCTACATATGGCTACCCAAGTTTTCCCAGCACCATTTATTAAATAGGGAATCCTTTCCCCATTTCTCGTTTTTGTCTGGTTTGTCAAAGATCAGATAGTTGTAGATGTGTGGTATTATTTCTGAGGGCTCTGTTCTGTTCCATTGGTCTATATCTCTGTTTTCGTACCAGTACCATGCTGTTTTGGTTACTGTAGCCTTGTAGTATAGTTTGAAGTCAGGTAGCATGATGCCTCCAGCTTTGTTCTTTTTGCTTAGGATTGTCTTGGCAATGTGGGCTCTTTTTTGGTTCCATATGAACTTTAAAGTAGTTTTTTCCAATTCTGTGAAGAAAGTCATTGGTAGCTTGATGGGGATGGCATTGAATCTATAAATTACCTTGGGCAGTATGGCCATTTTCAAGATATTGATTCTTCCTATCCATGAGCATGGAATGTTCTTCCATTTGTTTGTGTCCTCTTTTATTTCATTAAGCAGTGGTTTGTAGTTCTCCTTGAAGAGGTCCTTCACATCCCTTGTAAGTTGGATTCCTAGGTATTTTATTCTCTTTGAAGCAATTATGAATGGGAGTTCACTCATGATTTGGCTCTCTGTTTGTCTATTATTGGTGTATAGGAATGCTTGTGATTTTTGCACATTGATTTTGTATCCTGAGACTTTGCTGAAGTTGCTTATCAGCTTAAGGAGATTTTGGGCTGAGACCATGGGGTTTTCTAAATATACAATCATGTCATCTGCAAACATGACAATTTGATTTCCTCTTTTCCTAATTGAATACCCTTTATTTCTTTCTTCTGCCTGATTGCCCTGGCCAGAACTTCCAACACTATGTTGAATAGGAGTGGTGAGAGAGGGCATCCCTGTCTTGTGCCAGTTTTCAAAGGGAATGCTTCCAGTTTTTGCCCATTCAGTATGACATTGGCTGTGGGTTTATCATAAATAGCTTTTATTATTTTGAGATATATCCCATCAATACCTAGTTTATTAAGGGTTTTTAGCATGAAGGGCTGTTGAATTTTGTCAAAGGCCTTTTCTGCCTCTATTGAGATAATCATGTGTTTTTTGTCTTTAGTTCTGTTTATATGATGGATTACGTTTATTGATTCGCATATGTTGAACCAGCCTTGCATCCCAGGGATGAAGCCAACTTGATCATGGTGGATAAGCTTTTTGATGTGCTGCTGGGTTTGGTTTGCCAGTATTTTATTGAGGATTTTTGCATTGATGTTCATCAGGGATATTGGTCTAAAATTCTCTTTTTTTGTTGTGTCTCTGCCAGGCTTTGGTATCAGGATGATGCTGGCCTCATAAAATGAGTTAGGGAGCATTCCCTCTTTCTCTATTGATTGGAATAGTTTCAGAAGGAATGGTACCAGCTCCTCTTTGTACCTCTGATAGAATTCGGCTGTGAATCCGTCTGGTCCTGGACTTTTTTTGGTTGGTGGACTATTAATTATTGCCTCAATTTCAGAGCCTGTTATTGGTCTATTCAGGGATTCAACTTCTTCCTGGTTTAGTCTTGGGAGGGTGTATGTGTCAAGGAATTTATCCATTTCTTCTAGATTTTCTAGTTTATTTGCGTAGAGGTGTTTATAGAATTTTCTGATGGTAGTTTGTATTTCTGTGGGATTGGTGGTGATATCCTCTTTATCATTTTTTATTGCATCTATTTGATTCTTCTCTCTTTTCTTCTTTATTAGTCTTGCTAGCAGTCTATCAATTTCGTTGATCTTTTCCAAAAACCATCTCCTGGATTCACTGATTTTTTGGAGGGTATTTTGTGTCTCTATCTCCTTCAGTTCTGCTCTGATCTTAGTTATTTCTTGCCTTCTGCTAGCTTTTGAGTGTGTTCACTCTTGCTTCTCTAGTTCTTTTAATTGTGATGTTAGGGTGTCAATTTTAGATTTTTCCTGCTTTCTCTTGTGGGCATTTAGTGCTATAAATTTCCCTCTACACACTGCTTTAAATGTGTCCCAGAGATTGTGGTACGTTGTGTCTTTGTTCTCATTGGTTTCAAAGAACATCTTTATTTCTGCCTTCATTTTGTTATGTACCCAGTAGTCATTCAGGAGCAGGTTGTTCAGTTTCCATGTAGTTGAGCAGTTTTGAGTGAGTTTCTTAATCCTGAGTTCTAATTTGATTGCACTGTGGTCTGGGAGACAGTTTGTTATAATCTCTGCTCTTTACATTTGCTGAGGAGTGCTTTACTTTCAATTATGTGGTCAATTTTGGAATAAGTGCAATGTGGTGCTGAGAAGAATGTATATTCTGTTGACTTGGGGTGGAGAGTTCTGTAGAAGTCTATTAGGTCTGCTTGGTGAAGAGCTGAGTTCAATTCCTAGATATCCTTGTTAACTTTCTGTCTCATGGATCTGTCTAATGTTGACAGTGGGGTGTTAAAGTCTCCCATTATTATTGTGTGGGAGTCTAAGTCTCTTTGTAGGTCTCTAAGGACTTGCTTTATGAATCTGGGTGCTCCTGTATTGGGTGCATATATATTTAGGATAGTTAGCTCTTCTTGTTGAATTGATCCCTTTACCATTATGTAATGGCCTTCTTTGTCTCTTTTGATCTTTGTTGGTTTAAAGTCTGTTTTATTAGAGACTAGGATTGCAACCTACCCTTTTTTTTGTTTTCCATTTGCTTGGTAGATCTTCCTCCATCTCTTTATTTTGAGCCTATGTGTGTCTCTGCACGTGAGATGGGTCTCCTGAATACAGCACATTGATGGGTCTTGACTCTTTATCCAATTTGCCAGTCTTTGTTTTTAATTGGAGTATTTAGCCCATTTACATTTAAGGTTAATATTGTTATGTGTGAATTCGATCCTGTCATTACGATGTTAGCTGGTTATTTTGCTCGTTAGTTGATGCAATCTCTTCCTAGCATCGATGGTCTTTACAATTTGGCATGTTTTTGCAGTGGCTGGTACCAGTTCTTCCTTTCCATGTTTAGTGCTTCCTTCAGGAGCTCTTTTAGGGCAGGCCTGGTGGTGACAAAATCTCGCAGCATTTGCTTGTCTGTAAAGTATTTTATTTCTCCTTCACTTATGAAGCTTAGTTTGGCTGGATATGAAATTCTGGGTTGAAAATTCTTTTCTTTAAGAATGTTGAATATTGGCCCCCACTCTCTTCTGACTTGTAGAGTTTCTGCCGAGACATCAGCTGTTAGTCTGATGGGCTTCCCTTTGTGGGTAACCCAACCTTTCTCTCTGGCTGCCCTGAACATTTTTTCCTTCATTTCAATCTTGGTGAATCTGACAATTACATGTCTTGGGATTGCTCTTCTCGAGGAGTATCTTTGTGGCATTCTCTGTATTTCCTGAATTTGAATATTGGCCTGCCTTGCTAGGCTGGGGAAGTTCTCCTGGATAACATCCTGCAGAGTGTTTCCAACTTGGTTCCATTCTCCCCGTCACTTTTAGGTACACCCATCAGACATAGATTTGGTCTTTTCACATAGTCCCATATTTCTTGGAGGCTTTGTTCGTTTCTTTCAATTCTTTTTTCTCTAAACTTCTATTCTCACTTCATTTCATTCATTTGATCTTCAATCACTGATACCCTATCTTCCACTTGATTGAATCAGCTGCTGAATGTTGTGCATGCATCACGTAGTTCTCATGCCATGGTTTTCAGCTCCATCAGGTCATTTAAGGTCTTCTCTACGCTGTTTATTCTAGCCATTCATGTAATCTTTTTTCAAGGTTTTTAGCACCTTTGTGATGGGTTCAAACATCCTCGTTTAGCTTGGAGAAGTTTGTTATTACTGATCTTTTAAGCCTACTTCTGTCAACTCGTCAAAGTCATTCTCCATCCAGCTTCATTCCATTGCTGGTGAGGAGCTGCGTTCCCTTGGAGGAGAAGAAGCGCTCTGATTTTTAGAATTTTCAGCTTTTCTGCTCTGGTTTCTCCCCATCTTTGTGGTTTTATCTACCTTTGGTCTTTGATGCTGGTGACCTACAGATGGGGTTTTGATGTGGATGTCTTTTTTGTTGATGTTGATCCTATTCCTTTCTGTTTATTAGTTTTCCTTCTAACAGTCAGGACCCTCAGCTGCAGGTCTGTTGAAGTTTGCTGTAGGTCCACTGCAGACCCTGTTTGCCTGGGTATCACCAGCGGAGGCTGCAGCAAATATTGCAGAACAGCAAATGTTGCCACCTGATCCTTCCTCTGGAAGCTTCATCTCAGAAGAGCACCTGGCTGTATGAGGTGTCAGTCGGCCCCTACTGAGAGGTATCTCCCAGTTAGGCTACTCGGGGGTGAGGGACTCACTTGAGAAAGCAGTCTGTCCGTTCTCAGATCTCAAACTCCGTGCTGGGAGAACCTCTACTCTCTTCAAAGCTGTCAGATAGGGACATTTAAGTCTGCAGAGGTTTCTGCTGCCTTTTGTTCAGCTATGCCCTGCCCCCAGAGGTGGAGTCTACAGAAGCAGGCAGGCCTCCTTGAGCTGCAGTGGGCTCCTCCCAGTTCAAGATTCCTGGCTGTTTTGTTTACCTACTCAAGCCTCAGCAATGGCAGGTGCCCCTCCCCCAGCCTCGCTGCCACCTTGCAGTTCGATCTCGGACTGCTGTGCTAGCAGTGAGCCAGGCTCTGTGGGCATGGAACCCTCCAAGCCATGTGCGGGATATAATCTCCTGGTGTGCCGTTTGCTAAGACTGCTGGAAAAGCGCAGTATTAGGGTGGGAGTGTCCCGATTTTCCAGGTACCATGTGTCACGGCTTCCCTTGGCTAGGACAGGGAATTCCCCGACCCCTTGTGCTTCCTGAGTGAGGCGATACCCTGCCCTGCTTCAGCTCACACTCGCATGGGCTGCACCCACTGTCCAACAAGTCCCAGAGAGATGAACCTCAGTTGGAAATACAGAAATCACCCATCTTCTGCATTGCTCACACTGGGAGCTGTAGACTGGAGCTGTTCCTATTTGGCCATCTTTGAAAATGTGTTATTTTATAATCAGAAAAAAAATCAATACTATTTTTAAAGAATGTAGTGGATGAGATCATTTGCAAATGTATACCTGAGGAAATTTTGAGGACATCAAGGTCAGTCAAGGTGATTGGGAGTTAATACCAGAGAGAAAAATGCTGTCTTTGGAAATATGACACTTCTATCAGGGACTGAATTATGTCCTTCCTCACAAATTCCTATGTTGAAGCCCTAACCTCCAATGTGATGTATTTGGATTTGGGGATTTGAGAAGGCAATTAGATTTGGATGAGGTCATGAGGGTAGGGCCCTCATGATGTGATTAGAGTGCCCTTACAAGAAGGGACACCAGAGAGATTGCTTGCTGTCTCTCGGTGTCATGTGATGACACAGTGAGAAGGTGGCCACTGGCAAGCCAGGAAGACAGACTTTGCTAGAGCCCAACAATGCTAGCATCCTGATGTTGAACTTCCACCCTTTAATAGAAATAAGTTTCCACTGTGTAAGCCACCCAGTGTGTGGTATTTTGTTAGAGCAGCCCAAGCTGACTGACATAGACTAAGCGGACTGAGTTCCGAACTGTTGTGTGGCAAGTAGTTTTCTGAAAACCTTCATGTCTTGAAAAAAAGAATATAGAATCAATATTGTTGAGATATGTTTAACCTTGATAAAGAAACTAAACCCTTCAGTCACATTCAAAGCACTTAGTGGTTAAGAATAAATTAGTACTATCTATTAAGTGTGCCTAATGGGAGTTCAAGCATTTTTCCAATACAGTCAGCCCCGAGATAGTGTTGGTGCTTATTGCTGTTGTATCAGAGGAAGTTATTTTAGGGAACACTTTTTTGAGAAGTGTGAGGTTTAAGTGCTTCTACATGTTGCAATAAGAATAAAAGGATAACTGGTGATGTTCATGTAGAATATCTCCAGAGCTTTATTGAAGCCATGTGTATGTCTAATGAACACAGTATACTAAAATACCTAAGGAGGACTGGTCATCTTTAGAAACAAGAGTAGGATGACATGCTGAGATAACAAAGTAGTAGCTTGCTTTCTTAGGTACCATAGTAGAGTGTTAAGGCACTAACTCATTGCCAAAGTTATAAAGGACCAGTAATTTCCTTATCACTGGATGTTCAATGGGTGAGAAGTAGTTTTCCTTCAAGACGGATAATATCTAAGAAATTTCATAAACCATCATGAGTAAAATTATACCTGCCAATTGTGTGGCATTTATCTTTATCTACTACTGTACATTTCCACAGGTAAATGTGGTATAAGACTCAAAATTAATATTTTATGCTGCCTTGACCGCTGATGAAATTGGGAGAGCCTCAAATTGCCTAATCACAAGTTTCCCCCCACCACTGTGATCCTGTGCATAAGGTCTTCTAACCAAACAACTCACCATATCAAAAAGACCAAATGCAGTTCCTGCTTATGCTTGAGTAATGGGCTTCATTTCCCTGGCAGCCCACAGTATTTAAACAAGCCAATCACATTCTTCTTTGGGAACCAGGGGGCCCTCACCTTCTTGATACTCCAAAACCTGCCTCCCACAGCCCCTGATTGTTCACTCTGTCCTTGAGTGCAACTGGAGATACAGAGATACAGATATAGATATGAATAGATATAGATTATTCATTCTTAGGAATATAATAAGCAACACGTGTTTTAAAGGAACATTTTTGGTGAAACCAATTTCCTTAGATATATAACTAATAAATCCTAGGTATTTAGTGAGTAATTACAGATTTAGAGATGGAAAATTTTTCAAAGTAATAATAAGAATCTGGCATAAGAAAGTTCTGCATCTGCTTAGAATATTTTGATGGATATGCAGAAAAGGAATAGGAAAAAGTAGACAGTGAACAAAAAGGAAAAATTCAGAGACCTAGTGTGTTAGTCAGGGTTCTTTTAGAGGGACAGAACTAATAGGATGGATGGATAGATAGATAGATAGATAGATAGATAGATAGATAGATAGATAGTAGATAGATAGTAGATAGATGATAGATAGATAGATAGATAGATAGATAGATAGATAGATAGATAGATGATAGATAGATAAATGGGAGCTTATTAAATATTAACTGACACGATCACAAGGCTCCACAACAGGCTGTGTGCAAGCTGAGGAGCAAGGAGAGCCAGTCCAAGTCCCAAAACTGAAGAACGTGGAGTCTGATGTTCAAAGGCAGGAAGCATCCAGCACAGAAGAAAGATGTAGGCAGGGAGGCTAGGCCTATCTCTCTTTTTCACATTTTTTTCTGCCTGTTTTATATTCCCTGGAAACTGATTAGATTGTGCCCACCAGATTAAGGGTGGATCTACCTTCTCCAGCCCACTGACTCAAATGTCAATCTCTTGGCAACAGCCTCACAGACACACCCAGGATAAATACTTTGCATCCTTTAATCCAATCAAGTTGACACTCAATATTTACCATCACAAGTCCACCCCTTGTCAACTTGAACCCATACACATCTCCTGAGATTATACATAATCTTCAAATAAAGATAATAATGAGGTCATAATTAGGCCAGACACAGTGGTTCACGCCTGTAATCCCAGCACTTTGGGAGGCTGAGGCAGGCGGATCATGAGGTCAAGAGATCAAGACCATCCTGACCAACATGGTGAAACCCCATCTCTACTAAAAATTAGCTGGGCATGGTGGCGCACGCCTGTAATCCCAGCTACTCAGGAGGCTGAGGCAGGAGAATTGTTTGAACTTGGGAGGCAGAGGTTCCAGTGAGCCGAGATCGCACCACTGCACTCCAGCCTGGGTGACAGAATGAGACCCCATCTCAAAAAAAAAAAAAAAAAAAAAATTAGGTCATAATTACACCTAACATAAAACAACTCTCCTTTGTACAACCAGAAATGCACCAATCCCCAACCCAAATACTATTACATAAAGTTAGCAATATTTAAATGCTGGTCTGAAGTCAATAAATTTTATGTCAGGAAATAAAATGAAGGCATTTTCTTAGTACAAAGGTATGCATGCACGAACATGTTTTTAATAAAAGAAGGAGGAAATACTCATGACAGTTATAGTCCTTGTTTCTGTAGCTGTTCATGTGGTCGTAGCTCATATTGATGACTATCACCTTCTACTACCCATTCTGTATTCCCTTTGCCTTCAGCAAGCACCTCAGCAGGTCATGGATTTTTCCTGGTGAAGTGAAAAACCTTCATTCCTGAAGGGTCTGGGTCATTTGTAGTCCTGCCTGGATTGGGCTGTTGTAGTTTCCCATTGGCCTTAATCACAGGGCATGGTAATATTAAGTGATGCCCTAATGGATCTCCTATATTCCATGAGCATTCTTCCTTACCTCCGTTGTGGAGTAGTAGACAGATTTCATCTTGATAGTCTGGGTCAATCACCCCAGACAACACTGTAACTCCCTTCTTAACCTGTTGACTTAAAAGTAGGAGGAGCCCAAATTGTCCAGGTGGCAATCTTAACTTCCAGTTTAATGGAATCGTTGTGTCTCCCGGTGGCAGCGTTCCTTCCTCTGGAACTAAGACCTCTAGGCCAGCAGAACGTAATGTCGTGAAAACAGGAAGCAAAAATTTTGCTAGTGGATCCCTAGGGGTGATGGTGAGTGATGACACTTCCACTTCCACTCCTTGATTCCTGGACCCATGAATCTTGGCTATGGGAGAAACAGTACCATATATTGGATGCTGATTCAGAGCGTACATGCCCTTCTGGAGAACTTTGCCCCAGCCCTACAAAGTATTGTCACCTAGTTGGCACTGTAATTGTGAATTTGAAAGGCCATTCCACCATTCTATCAATCCAGCTGCTTCAGGATGATGGGGAACATGGTAAGACCAGTGAATTCCATGAGCATGAGCCCACTGCCGCACTTCTTTAGCCACAAAGTGAGGGCATTGGTCAGAGGCCATGCTGTGTGGAATACCATGACGGTGGATAAGGCATTCCATAAGTCCTTAGATGGTAGTCTTGGCAGAAGCATTGTGTGCGGGATAGGCAAACCCATATCTGGAGTAGGTGTCTATTCCAGTGAGGACAAACCTCTGTCCTTTCCATGATGGAGGAGGTCTGATATAATCACCCTGCCACCAGGTAGCTGGCTGATCACCCCGAGGAATGGTGTCATATCGAGGGCCCAGTATTAGTCTCTGCTGTTGGCAAATTGGGCACTCAGCATTGTCCGTAGCTGGGTCAGCTTTGGTAAGTAGAAGTCCATGTTGCTGAGCCCATGTGTAACCTCCATCCCTGCCACCACAGACACTTTGTTCATGGGCTCATTTGGGCAATGACAGGGATGGCTGGGGAAAGAGGCTGAGTGGTGTCCACAGAACAGGTCATCCTATCCGCTTGATTATTAAACTCTTCCTCCAATCAGGTCACCCACTGGTGAGCACTTACATGGAATACAAATATCTTTACAGTTTTTGACCACTCAGAGAGGTCCATCCACATACCTTTTCCCCAAATTCCTTTGTCACCAATTTTCCAATCATGCTTCTTCCAAGTCACTGACCATCCAGCCAAACCATTGGCTACAGCCCATGTATCAGTATATAATCGCACATCTGGCTATTTCTCCTTGCATGCAAAGTGCACAACCAGGTGCAGTGATGAAAGTTCTGCCCACTGGAAAGATTTTCCTTCACCGCTGTCCTTCAGGGATGTCCTAGAAAGGGGCTGTAGTGCTGCAGCTGTCCACTTTTGGGTGATGCCTGCATATCGTGTGGAACCATCTGTGAACCAGGCCCTAGTCTTCTCTTCCTCTGTCAACTGATCATAGGGACCTCCCCATGAGGCCATCAGTGCAGGCCGGGGGAGAGAAGACAGGGTGGCAGGAGTGGAGACCATGGGCATTTGAGCCACTTCCTCATGTAACTTACTTGTGCCTTCAGGACCTGCTCAAGCCCAATCATGTACATACCACTTCCATTTGATGATGGAATGCTGCTGTGCACAACCCACTTTATAGCTAGATGGGTCAGAAAGCATCCAGTTCATGATAGGCAGTTCAGGTTGCATGTGACTTGATGACCCATAGTCAAACGTTCAGTTTCCACCAAAGCCCAGTAACAGGCCAAGAGCTGTCTCTCGAAAGGGGAGTAGTTAACTGCAGAAGATGGCAGGGCCTTGCTCCAAAATCCTAGAGGCCTCCGCTGTGATTTACCTATAGAAGCCTGCCAAAGGCTCCAAACAACATCCCTATCTGCCACTGACCTCAAGCACCATTGGATCTTCTGGGTTATATGGCCCAAGTGGCAGAGCAGCTTGCACAGCAGCCTGGACCTGTTGCAGAGCCTTCTCCTGTTCTGGATCCCATTCAAAACTGGTAGCCTTTCAGGTCACTTGATAAATAGGCCACAGTAACACACCCAAACTCCTTGCCTCTCACGAGTGGTGAATCAGGAGTGTCAAATGCATTAATTTGCATAACTCTCTAAACAGTTCACACCAAGGACTATCAGTGTTCTCTATACTATTAAAAGTAGAGTCCTTAGCATTTTGGGGTCTAATCATATTAAGCAGCCAACTCCAGAAACCCCAAAACTAACTAAAGAACTCCATCCTTAATATTCTGTTCCTCTAGAACAACTCCTGGTACCAATATCTGTATTAGTCAGGGTTCTTTTAGAGGGACAGAACTAATAGGATACATATATACATATATATAAAGGGGAGTTCCTTAAGTATTAACTTACATGATAACAAGGTCCCACAATAGGCTTTGCAAGCTGAGGAAAAAGGAGAACTGGTCTGAGTCTCAAAACTGAAGAACTTGGGGTCTGATGTTCGAGGGCAGGAAGCATCCAGTTTTTTTCTACCTGCTTTATATTCATTGGAAGCTGATTAGATTGTGCCTACCAGATTAAGGGTGGATCTGCCTTCCCCAGCCCTGTTAATCTCTTTTGGCAACACCCACACAGACACACCCAGGGTTAATATTTTGTATCCCTCAATCCAATCAAGTTGACATTCTATTAACCATCACACCCAGAATAGATTCTGTTTTTCTAGCTCTGATTGATTCATTGAGAAAAAAAGTAAATTGTTTTTGAAAAAATAAACATCTCAATTCTATAGTAGCACTTAGTATTTTTATACACATTTGCTTATTTGGTAATTTAGCCTGCATTTTTTTCTTGTTTCATGGAAGTCACAAAATTGTTCTTAACTGCCTCTTTTATGGACTTCTTACAGTGTTGGTGTCATAGTAGGTTTATCCTAACTACCTTTTGTAGCCATGATTCTTGTGCTCAGAGCGGACAAATCAGGATAGTGGTTTAACCCCTATACAATGTTGCTTCAGAAAGTTAATTTTTCTAAGTGTGTATCACATTTTTGAGAAAGTACATATAAGGTAATAAATAAAAAATTAGGCCAGAAAGAATGAGAATCAATGGACGAGTCTATAAAATACATAATATAATCTATTGCCACTCAATTTTCTTTATTCATTTTTGTGGCAAATTTTTCTGTGAACATTTTCATGAATTCTCCAAAATAACTACTTCATGGAATGTTCCTCAATACCATAGCTTCTTTATCAATGCCTGGGAAAAATAGAAAATCCAGATTTATGTTAAGACATTTAGTTGACAAAAAATACTTTAGAGCATATATCCAATGTTAAAAAATTTAGTTGTCAAAAAATTTAGTTGACATTTAGTTGACAAAAAATACTTTAGAACATATATCCAATATTAAGTTTGGGGACTGCATTTAGAATAAATATTCAGCAGAATTAAAAACTCATTCATTATACTCACATGCAAAACCTGGAATTGAGTGCTATTTCATGAATTAGGATTACCCAGACCTGTATCCATTGACTGTCAATCTCTTTGCCAGTCTTCTGCGGCTTTATCTGTAAATGATTTCTGATGTCTGCTTCTGTGGATTTATAAAGTGTGCTGTCATTGGTCTCTTTACCTATGTTAAAACAAGCAAAACAATGTAATTAACTTTAATTGATTTGTTGAAAAGGATGGGTGGGGACTTACACTATCCATTCATTTCCCTGAAGGTGTCCCTCTTTCCTTTCCCCTTGCTGTTCAGAAGGTAAACTTGAGGTCTATTGGGTGCTATTTTTTCCTTGTTATTTATCTAAAGATCTTTCTGTTCTTTTACTCCTTGAAGCCGGCAAATCTTTGTGATTGATTTCTTTCTATCACCAGGTAACTTTTTTTTTTTTGTATGTGGGGCTGGAATCAAACACTGGGAACTCTGAATGTGTTTGCTCTAGAAAAAGACTTGAAGTTAGTGAAAGTGCATCTTAGAGAACATGTTGTAGGGGCCAAGTGAATGTCAATTAAAGTTCACTACAGAATTTCTGACTTCAAAAATGATTTTCAAATTTGCAGATGTGCTTTTGTATTTCAAAACTTTTTCTTAGTCACTGAACCCTGTTTCTGTTCCTCTGAATGAAGGATCACACAAAGAGCATGGTGACATGGCATAGTAGATCAGCTCACACAGGGCAGGGACTGTGTTTCACTTGTGTGATTTCACACCCAGCACACAGGTGCACCAGCTGGGCACAGAGTTAGTGCTCTTTGAAAAGATGTGAGGACAACAAAACCTGCTTATCACCTACGCAGCCTCTGGGACTTTGGCAAGTGATAGTAATAAATAGCAATACAAGAGAAAAAAGTTTTGATGATTAAAGCTCTCAGCTAGTAAATTTTTTCCCTTTTGTGTCTTTTTTTTAAAAAATTCACATTTCTTTTTGGTAAAGAAATTTACTTCAAAGAACACTGCTGTGTAAAAGTTTCCTTGGTTCTTGATATGCTGTCTCTCATCTACGGGGGAAATTGCAGGCTCACATTCCATTTTCCTTCAATTGCATCTTTTTGCATGTTGCCTGTGAATATCCTAGAAAGTGTACGCCTCATTTGCTGCATGTGGTTCCTCTAGACTGTTCAGTCACAGAGAAACTGACTGGAGCTTCAATAATGCCATGGCATCCTTCCTTCCTTTTCTCTTTGCCTATCTGAAGTCCACCTAATCTTCAAGGTCAAGTTCAAATCTCATTATCTTCGTCCACAAAACCTACAGTGATTTCTTTTATTCTCTGAACTGATAACATCTGTGCCTATGCTCTCCTTCCACTGTTAATTTCTTATCCCACTATGACCCTTTTGTGTTGTTCAATTTTAATGTTTCCTTGATGAATAAAATATAGTACATAATAGTTCCCAACTTTGTTATAAATCCTTTAAAAGGATATATAATGATTTACATGATTTCATGTCTATTACAATTTTTTTAACTTTTAATTTTTGTAGGTATACAGTAGGTATGTATATTTATGTGGTAAATGAGATGTTTTGATATAGGCATGCAATGCGTAGTAATCACATCATGTAAAATGTGGTATCCACCCCCTCAAGAATGTATCCTTTGTGTTACAAACAATCCAGTTATACTCTTTTAGTTATTCTAAAGTGCACAATTAAATTATTTTTTACCATAGTCACCTTGCTGTGCTGGCAAATACTAGGCCTTATTTATTATTTCTATTTTTTGTACCTGTTAACCATCCCTACCCTTCCCACCATGAACCACCCCCTGCCCAGTACCCTTTCTAGTCCCTGGAAGCCATCCTTCTAATCTCTGTCTTCATGAGTTCAGTTGTTTCAATGTTTGGCTCCCACAAATAAGTGAGAACATGTGAAGTTTGTCTGTCTATGCCTGCCTTATTTCACTTAATATAATGACCTTTAGTTCCATCCATGTTGTTGCAAATGACAGGACTCTTCTTTTTTATGGCTGAAAAATACTCCATTATATATATGTACTACATTTTCTTTATCCATTCTTCCGTTGATGGATACTTTGGTTGTTTCCAAATCTTGGCTATTGTGAATAGTGCTGCAATAAACATGTGAGTGCAGAAATATCTTTGATATGCTGATTTCCTTTCTTTTGGGAGTGGAATTGCTGAATTATATGTTAGTTCTGTTTTTAGTTTTTTTGAGGAACCTCTAAACTGTTCTCCATAGTAGTTGTACCAATTTACATTCCCACCAACTGTGTACAAGGGTTCCCTTTTCTCCATTTGTATGTCTTCTTTTGAGAAATATGCATTCAGGTCTTTTGCTCATCTTTTAATTCAATTATCAGATGTTTTTCTTTTTATTATACTTTAAGTTTTAGGGTACATGTGCACAACGTGCAGGTTTGTTACATATGTAAACATGTGCCATGTTGGTGTGCTGTACCCATTAACTCGTTATTTAACATTAGGTATATTTCCTAATGCTATCCCTCCCTCCCCCCTCCCCCCACCCCACAACAGTCCCCAGTGTGTGATGTTCCCCTTCCTGTGTCCATGTGTTCTCATTGTTCAATTCCCTCCTATGAGTGAGAACATGCAGTGTTTGGTTTTTTGTTCTTGCGATAGTTTGCTGAGAATGATGGTTTCCAGCTTCATCTATGTCCCTACAAAGGACATGAACTCATCATTTTTTATGGCTGCATAGTATTCCATGGTGTATGTGTGCCACATTTTCTTAATCCAGTCTATCATTGTTGGACATTTGGATTGGTTCCAAGTCTTTGCTATTGTGAATAGTGCCGCAATAAATAGAGTTTTTTGAGCTCCTTATATATTCTGGTTATTAATCCCTTGTCAAATGGGTAGCTTGCAAATATTTTTTTTCATTCGGTGGGTTGTCTCTTCACTTTGTTGATTGTTTCATTTGCTGTGCAGAAGATTTTTAGCTTTATATAATCCCATTGGTCCATTTTTGCCTTGGTTGCCTGTGCTTGTGGAGTATTACTGAAAAACTCCTTGCCCAGATCAATGTCCTGTAGAGTTTCTCTAATGTGTTATTTTAGTAGTTTGATAGTTTGAGGGCTTAGATTTAAGACTTCAAACCATTTTTATTTAATTTTTGTATGTGGTGAGGGATAGGGGTCTAGTTTCATTCTTCTGCCTATAGATATCCAATTTTCTCAGCACTGTTTATTGAAGAGGCTGATCTTTCCCTGGAAGTCCTAATATATCTAGTCTCTGGTTGTTCTTCTCCATTTGCCACTGCTACAGCCCTAGATAAGCCCACTGACATTCTCTCAGAGGAAGAGAAATTTGAAACCTGAATATTTTTAAAATCTTCAAACTTATCTTCCTGTTGTCATTCTATTACACCTTCAATACACATTCTTCTTTGTTGATGGACAATATTGCTAAAGTGTAAATTTGATCACCCAACTCTCTTGATTAAACTCCTTTACTTGCTCCTAAATGTCTACTGAATAAAATCTAAAATATTTAGTATGGCATACAGGGCTCTCGAAACAGGGCTCACACATACTTGGTCTCTCACTGTGTATAGCCTCCTCCCTTCCCTGTGTTACCCAAGCCCAAAGCCATAACAAAATTTAACCAGTTTTCTGAACATAGCCAGATTGTTTGGTCAATTTTTACGTTTTCCTGGAGTGTTACTCCTTTCTCTGTTCTATGACTCTTTCTTGATAACTGAGTTTTTGCCCCGATAGAATGAACCAACCTCTTTGTGTACCACCATACTTATGGTCCATTGTACCCACCACACAATTGTTAATGCGGATAAGGGATCAAGATTTCTAGCTGAGCAAAATGTGAACCTCGAACCACCCTACAGATGATTTCTTAAAGAGTTTATCCAAAAAAAAAAAAATAAGAAAAATTTCTGGTTTTGTAGACCTACAAAACAGAGCCTTTATTTACTTGTGTGGGGAGCTCTTATTCGTGGGGTATTCCGAGAGGGTGTGAGGAGTTCTTCTAGTCACTAAGAACCAGAAAGGAGGGTGAAGGCAACTATCGACTGGACTTCAGAGAGATTTAGACAAAAGAAACAATTACAACCAAAAGGTCAACCCAACCACCCATATCAGATTCCATTGATTGGACTACATTTCACGTGGCATGTAATCATCAGCATTTGGGGAAATGCTTAGATACAAGATTGTTTGTGCTAGCCCCATGCCATTTTCTCAGATTACCATGTTTCTCCCTGGGTCTGGATGTAGAAAGTAGATAGTGCATTTGGTTAAGTAGGCACATATGAGGGCATATTATAGGGTTCAGGGTAGAGTGGATCTTTTGGAGAGAAAAGGCCAAGGTGTATGTATGCATATGTATGTGTGTGTGTGTATGCATGTATAAAGTATAGGTGTATGTGTTAAAAAAAAAAGGCATCTTGGATGTGAGGGCGATCTGCCTGCAACATCTGTCACCCCATTGATCACCAGGGTTGATCCGGCTGATCTGGTTGGCTAGGTGGGTGTCCCCTTCCTCCCTCACCTCTCCAAGTGTGTCCCTCTTGAAGCTGCATGCTCAGTCGAAGAGGAAGACCATCCCTGATAGAGGAGGACCGGTCTTTGATCAAGGGTATAGGAGTAGCTGCACTCCCCTGCTAGAACCTCTAAACAAGCTCTCAAGAAAAGGGCCTCTCTGCATATCCATCCATCATGATCCTGGTCCTCAAGTTTCAGCAGCAGATTTCTTGAAGCCTTCCTGGATTTCTGCAATCCCACCCCCACCCCCACCACTCCTCTTGGAAGTTATATCATCTACCTCATGAACAATCTTCTGTACCAATCACTTTCGGCGTATCATCATGACTTCTGAACAGTTCTCATCTTCTATACAAGAGTAGGAGATCTGAGGGCAGAGAGTATATTTTATGTATCTTTCTTTCCCCCTGCCCACAGCACCAAGCATAATGCCATAATAAAATCAGGTTCCCAATAATTATTAATTGAACAAATGAGCAGATAAGTGAATGAATGAAAACAAAATCATTGAATGAATGATAGAAAGTAATTGGGGGAATGGGTAAACAAAGGGATGCACTGAGGTGATTAGAAACTTTCAGCATAAAAAGGCAAGTGTGAGCATATTCTCTAACTGACAGAAGGGACATTTTAATTAGAGTCAAAATTTAATCTACTCACCTAAATTTACCAGAGACCAATTTCAACTATGTGTTTTGATTATTACATTTAAAAATGTAGAGACATTTTGTTGGCATTGCAGTTACTATGGTACGGCTACGAGGGTAGTGAGATTTGAGAAGAGCAGCCCTTCTGAAGCTAAGTAATTGAAAAGGACTTCCGTACAGATATGCCTGCCTGAATGTATCTGGGACTTTATGCTCCTATATCTTGCAATGGTTGGCGTTTTGTTCTAGGAAATTCTACTGTACATACAGGCTAAACTTCAGTTGTAAAAAAGAACTATGTAGAAAAGTTTCTAAAACCCATTTTGCCAAATTAGAATATCTATTATTGGTGATGGAATTTGGTGTGATAGAGAATAGCTTATATCAGGAAGTCTGAGTTCAAGTTTTGTCTCTGCTACTAATTAGCTTGGGCCCTTGGAGGCAATTTTAGTTCTTTTGATTCTCGGTTTCCTTATTTTATAAAATGAGGGTGTTAAATGAGGTTAACTCTGATAGGATAGATAATATCCTATCATTCTATACATGGGTTTGAAAAAAATCAAAAACAGTCATTTTCTCAAAAGTTACCTCCAGTGCTTTCCTTTGATTTAAAGAAGGGCAGTTGACAAGATCTAAGCAGGTTTTTAAAATGAGAAGATTAAATACATTGTGGTAATAACTATATATGCACATATTGATACATGCATATATATGTGTTACAAGGAAATGAAAAAATCTGTTAGCAAAGATATTTATCACATAGGACTCAGTCAGCCAGGGATTTACTACTCCATACCGAGCAGAGTTGCTATAGAAATGTACACATCCTGGGAATAATATTAGTTGCAAGTCAGACAATTACAAAAAATTTTATAAAACAGTTCTACAGCATGGCTGTAATAACAATCTTCCCCAGACTCTTTTAAGTAGTATTTCAGAGATAGTCAATTCAGAATTAAGAAATATGAAGTATTTCTGTGGTTTTTCTCTTTTATGTCTACTTGTTAAAACTCACAGCAGAATGGCATTTGACAGTAAAAAATTGTAATTAGAATGCCTCTTTGACAATGATGGGGTAAAGTCAACATTTCCCTGTACCCTTGAGGAAAATATGTGAAAGTCACAAGGAGATAAGAAAAGAAATGAGCCCTACCTCCCACAAAACTAGGAGTCAGCTAAAACTTTGAACTACAAAATAGGTGAAATTCCAAAATCAATGAAAATAAAGCAGATTGGCAGTAGAAACTGGAAAAGTACACACGTGGCCCCAGATCTAAAAAAGGGCCTATGAAGTATATTTCTCGAAGACTATGTGGTTACCCTAAGTTGTATAAGAAAATCCTGTGTTCACAGCATTGGGTAGTGGATTCACAAGTTAGAGGTGGTAGCTTCCTGTGACTTATGTTGGTTCTGGGGAGCAGCAAAGGAGAGACTAATGAGGATTCACAGAGATAAGTCCTATGTATAGGAGATAAAGGCCAAAATAGCACCCATAGCCCTTTCCCCTCTAAGAACCTCATTACAGTAGTAGCTTGGGTAAAAATACACCTCATTAAACAAACGGAAGATCAAAAAATAAACAAAGCAAGGATATAACCAAAAAGAGGAGAAAATTATCAGAAAAATAGAGAACCCAACTGAAAAAATGCTGCTAAATGTTCTCAAATGAATTACAAAAGAAATTTTGAGGGAGAGTATCTATCACCTCAGGCATTTATACTTTGTGTTACAAACAATCCAATTATATTCTTTTAGTTATGTTTAAATGTACAATAAATTATTGTAGACTATAGTTACCCTGTGGTACTATCAAATACTAGGTCTTATTTATTCTAACTATATTTTTGTACCCACTAACCATATCCACTCCCCGTCCCGCTCACTACCCTTTCCAGCCTCTGATAACCAGCTTTATACTCTCTACCTCCATGAGTTTGTTTTAATTTTTACCTCCCACAAATCAGTGAGAAAATGTGATACTTGTCTTTCTGTGCCTGGCTTATTTCACTTAACTTAATGATCTCCAGTTCCATCCATGTTGTTGCAAATGACAGGATCTTATTCTTTCTGATGGCTGAATAGTGCTCCATTTGTGTAGAAGTACCACATTTTCTTTATCCATTGGTCTGTTGATGGACACTTAGGTTGCTTCCAAATCTTGGCTGTTGTGAATAGTGCTGCAACAAACATGGGAGTGCAGATACCATTTCGATATACCAATTTCCTTTCTTTGGGTATGTACTCAGCAGTGAGCTTGCTGGATCATATGGTAGCTCTATTTTCAGTTTATTGAGGAACCTCCAAACTGTTCTCCATAGTGGTTGCACTAATTTACATTCCCACCAACAGTATATCAGGATTCCCTTTTTCCACATCCTTGCCAGCATTTGTTATTGCCTGATTTTTGGATAAAAGCTATTCCAAGTGGGGTGAGATGGTGTCGTACCATCTTTTGATTTGCATTTCTCTGATGATTGATGATGTTAAGCACCTTTTCATATACTTGGTTGCTGTTTGTTTGCCATTTGCATGTCTTCTTTTGAAAAATGTCTATTCAGATATTTTGCCCACTGTTTCATCAGATTATTAGATTTTACTCCTATTGAGTTGCTTGAACTCCTTAGATATTCTGTTTGTTAATCCCTTGTCAGATGGATATTGTGCAAGTAATTTCTTTCATTCTGTGGGTTGTCTGTTCACTTTGTTGATTGTTTCCTTTGCTGTGCAGAAGCTTTTTAACTTGACGTGATCCCATTTTTCCACTTTTGCTTTGGTTGCCTGTGCTTGTGGGGTATTACTGAAGAAATCTTTGCCCAGTCCAATGTCCTGGATAGTTTCCCTGATGTTTTCTTGTAGTTGTTTTATAGTCTGAGGTCTTTTAAGTCTTTAAGCCATTTTGATTTGATTTTTGTACATGGCAAGAGATAGGAATCTAGTTTCATTCTTTTGCGTATGGATATCCAGTTTTCCTAGCATCATATTGAAGAAACTCTCTTTTCCCCAATGTATATTCTTGGCAACTCTGTCAAAAATGAGTCTATTGTAGATGTATGGATTTATCTCTGGGTTCTCTACTGTGTGCCATTAGTCTATGTGTCTGTTTTTATGCCAGTACCATGCTCTTTTGGTTACTATAGCTATGTAGTATAATTTGAAGTCAGGTAATATAATTCCTCCAGTTTTTGTTCTTTTTGCTCAGGATAGCTTTGGCCACCATTTGGGTCTTTTGTGGTTCCATATAAATTTCAGGGTTATTTTTTCTATTTATGTGAAGAATGTCACAGATATTTTGACAGGGATTGCATTGAACCTGTAGATTGTTTTGGGTGTATGGACAATTTAACGATATTGATTATTCTAATCCATGAACATGAAATATCTTTCCATTTTTGGGTGTCCTCTTTAATTTCCTGCATCAATGTCTTATAGTTTTCATTGTAGAGATCTTTTACTTCCTTAGTTAATTCCTAGATAATTTTATTTGTAGCTATTGTAAATGGGAGTACTTTCTTGGTTTCTTCTTCAAATTGCCTACTGTTGACATATAGAAATGCTACTGTATGTTGATTTTGTATTTTGTATTTTGTATTTTGCAACCCTACCAAATTTTTCATCAGTTCTCATAGATTTTGGTGAAGACTTTAGCTTTTTCCAAAATTAAGATTATATTGTCTGCAAATAAGGATAATCTGACTTCTTTCTTTCCAATTTGGGTACCCTTTATTTCTTTCTCTTGTCTGATTGCTTTAGCTAAGACTTCCAGTACTATGTTGAATAACAGTGGTAAAAGTGGGCACCCTGTTCACTCAAAGTGATCTTGGGTAAGATCCATGAGAATTCCCTGAATTACCAGACAGAGACTCTTGTTCTCTTCCCTTACTTTCCCCCACACAAACACAGCCTCTCTGTCTGCACTGAGCTGCCTAGACCTTGGGGTGGAGTGACACAAGCACCCCTGTGGCCACCACCACTGGGACTGCACTGGGTCATAATCAAAGCCAGCACAGCACTGGCTCTTGCCCAAGGCTCCCAGGGACTACTACCTGGCTACCGCTTATGTTCACTCAAGGCCCAAGGTTGGTGAATGTAGCCAGCCTGTGTCTTTCCCTTCAGGGCAGTGACTTCCCCCAAGCCCCAGGTGAATGCAGAGATGCTGTCCAGGACCCAGGGCCTGAAGTCAGGAACCTTAGGAATCTACCTGATGCTGTATTCTACCTCAGCTGAGCTAGCACCCAAGCTACAAGACAAGGTTCTTCCCACTCTTCCCTCCCTCTTGACGGCAGAGGAGTCTCTCTCTGTGGCCACCACAGCCCCAGGACCACAGCAAATACTGCCTGGCTACTGCCAATATTCACTAAAGGCTCAAGGGCTCTGCAATCAGTTTATGTTAAATGCTGCCAAGCCTGTGTCTCTCACTTCAGGACAGTGGGCTCTCCTCTGTCCCTGGGCAGGTCGAGAGTGCAAAGGCCTAGAATCAGGGACTGCAGGAGCTAGCTTGGTTCTCTACCCCACTGTGGCTGAGCTGGTACCCAAACTCCAAGGTAAAGTCCCCTTTACTCTTCCCTGTCCTTTCCTCAAGCAATAAGAGTCTCTCCCCATAGCCACTTAGCTGGGAATGTGCTGGGTTACACTTGGGGCTAGCACAGCTCTGAGTCTCACCCAAGGCCCATGATGAGTACTGCCTCACTACCATTGCTGATTATTCAGTGCCCAAGGGCTCTTTAAGCAGCAGGTGATGAATCCTGTCAGTATTTGTTCCTTTCTTTCAAGAGAATGGGTTCCTTTCTGGCCCCAGGTGTCTAGAAATGTCCAAGAGTTAGGCTCTAGAATGGGGAAGCCTCAGCACCCTGCCTGGAACCCCATTCCACTGTGGCTAAACTGGTATCCAAGTTGCAAGACAAAGTCCTCTTTACTCTCCCCTCTCCTTTCCTCAAGTAGAGGGAAAGAATTGCCCCCAGAGCTGTGCTGCCTAGGGTTGGGAAAGGCTTGACTTAAGCAGTCCTTTGCTTATGCTCGCTGATGTCTAACTAGGTTCCAAGCACACCAAGTCCACTGGCTTTGAACCCTGCACAGCACTAAGACATGCCCAGGAATTGCAGCCTTTGTGACCTAGACTGCCTTTCAAATTTATTTAGGACACCAGAGCACTTTAGCATGCATTGGAAGGGCTTGCTGGAAATCGGATTCTGACCACTGGGATAGATGATTTGCCTCTGTCTAGGACTGGTCTAAATGCTCTCTTTGTGGGTGCCCGCTGAATTCTGTCCTGTGTTGTTTTCCACTGTGGCAACATTGAATCAATCAGGCAGCGCTGAATTCCAATGCTAAGTCCCATGATCACTTCACTCTTCCTTACCCTATCTCACAGATTCTCTCTCCACACCACACAGCTGCTGCTGGAAGATTGGGAAGGGTGGTATAGGCAGCTCAAGACTGCCTTTCCTACCCTCTTTGGTGCCTCTTTCCTTAACTTGTTCAAAGCAGATACTGTGATCACTCACTTGGTTTTTGGTTCTTATGAATGTGCTCTTTTGTGTGGATAGTTGTTTGATTTGGTGTTCCTGTAGGGAGATGATCACTGGAAGCTTGTATTTGGACATCTTGCTCCACCTCTGAGACATACAAAAGAAATTTAATAAAGAAAATTTCTTAATAATAAAGTAAAGCACAAAGTAGAGAGAACGAGAGGAAATGAAATGTGAGTGTACAGATCATAGTAAAAAAGTAAAAAAAAAAAAGCCTCAAAACTCCATTAGACAAATAAATTAGAAAAAGTACAATAAGGAACACAGAGGATACTGATGCATAAATAGGGTTGAATGTTAGTGTAGATATGGAACATACTCAAAGTAAATGAAATGTAAGTGTAAATGGAGCTTACACATAAGTGTAAATGGAGTTCCTAAAGAAGGAAGCTGAAGTATTGGAACAGAACACACATTAAAAGAAACTACCATCAGAGTGAACAGGCAACCTACAACATGGGAGAAAATTTTCACAACCTACTCATCTGACAAAGGGCTAATATCCAGAATCTACAATGAACTCAAACAAATTTACAAGAAAAAAACAAACAACCCCATCAAAAAGTGGGCGAAGGACATGAACAGACACTTCTCAAAAGAAGACATTTATGCAGCCAAAAAACACATGAAAAATGCTCATCATCACTGGCCATCAGAGAAATGCAAATCAAAACCACTATGACATATCATCTCACACCAGTTAGAATGGCAATCATTAAAAAGTCAGGAAACAACAGGTGCTGGAGAGGATGTGGAGAAATAGGAACACTTTGACACTGTTGGTGGGACTGTAAACTAGTTCAACCATTGTGGAAGTCAGTGTGGCGATTCCTCAGGGATCTAGAACTAGAAATACCATTTGATCCTGCCATCCCATTACTGGGTATATACCCAAAGGACTAGAAATCATGCTGCTATAAAGACACATGCACATGTATGTTTATTGCGGCATTATTCACAATAGCAAAGACTTGGAACCAACCCAAATGTCCAACAGTGATAGACTGGATTAAGAAAATGTGGCACATATACACCATGGAATACTATGCAGCCATAAAAAATGATGAGTTCATGTCCTTTGTAGGGACATGGATGAAATTGGAAATCATCATTCTCAGTAAACTATCGCAAGAACAAAAAACCAAACACCGCATATTCTCACTCATAGGTGGGAATTGAACAATGAGATCACATGGACACATGAAGGGGAATATCACACTCTGGGAACTGTGGTGGGGTGGGGGGAGGGGGGAGGGATAGCATTGGGAGATATACCTAATGCTAGATGATGAGTTAGTGGGTGCAGCGCACCAGCATGGCACATGTATACATATGTAACTAACCTGCACAATGTGCACAAGTACCCTAAAACTTAAAGTATAATAAAAAAAAAAGAATTTCTGAAGACACTTTATAAACAAAAACATTCAATCTACAGACTAAAAGGGCATACCAAATTTCAAAGAAAGTTGATACAGAATGGCCATGGTAGGAACTGCTGGCTATATCCCAAAATCTGTTCTACCTGCTCCTGAGCATGGAGCTAGATGACACTTCCTTGCTTACTTAGGGAGTGGCTATGTGATGGTTCTCTCCAGTGGAATTAAGCATACTTAATGATTTGCCATAGCATGATTTAAGTCTCCAGCTTCCTCCCTAGTAGTGTTTATTTCCTTATCATCCAATATCAAATCATGAAAACAATGCCACATATTTTAAGTCAGTTATCTTATCATTCCATTTCTGTTGCTTATTTCCATAATAATTAGTGAAGGCTAGATTACTATAATAAATACACTCAAATGAAATAGTGCAAAACACAAAAGAGTTTATTTATTGCTACTGTAATAATCAAGATTGAATGTTCCAGGTTGGTGAAGGAGGACCTCTCTTCCCCACAGTCATTCACGGACCGAGGCTTGTTGTTGCATCAAAGCCTACTGACCTAAATGCTCAATAAATGCTATCATTAACCCTTTCCTCTGGTCCTAGCTTATGGAAAGGGGATGAGGAACATGGAGGAGTACATCAAGAAAGCATTATTGCCGGGCCTGGAAGTAACGCAAAGGTGTTCCACTGTACAGCTTCCAAGAAGGTCATATTTCCCAATGCTCCCTTCAGATAAGGCCATGGAAATTGGGCAAGCAAGAATTTTCTGAGGGTGAAATGAGAGGCTACAGAAAACAGTAAATTCCTCATAGAGAGCAGTTCCAAGGTATAATTGAGAAATTGCCACCTTTGTCAAGACTTCACACTGCTTGCCGCACTGGGTAAGCTGTGACTTCTGTGTGTTTCTCATTCTTTCCTTTTCTGAATGGGGATTTTCGCCATGGCTAGCTTTTCTATACTCCACTGACATTATTGGATATTTGTATATATGTGTGTTTGAAGAGGGCAGATGTTGGATTGTATTTTTAATCTATAGATTGTCAATCCTCCAGGAAGCAGAACTGGGCCTGATGGCAAGGATAGAAATCACATAGAAATCCTGAATTTTGAGTTGGATGCAATAACTGAATAATATTGAGTTTTCTCCCTTGTGGAGAGGTGACTGTTTTTCACATGTGGTCAGTGGAATCTGTATGACTATATTGTTGCCAGAGGAGCAGATTGTGGCAGAAGTGTCTCATGTCCATCAAAAGATTTTCTTCTTCAACCCTTACGCACATTGTCCAGCCTCCTTTGTGTCATGTGACTGCATTCTAGTCAATATTATGTGAGCAGAAGTGATGTGTCCCAGTTTTAGACATGGCCCATAAAATATCCATGGGAACTCCTCCATGCTCATTCCCTCTTATTATGACCACAATGGTCAAAGAAGGCAGAGCTGAATGACTATGTGGGTTAGAAGCCCCCCAAAGCCTAACCTGAAATATATATCCTATGAGCAAGAAATCGATTTCTATTCTTTTTGAGCCATTACTTATTGAGTCTACCCTGTAGTAGTTTATCCCATGCCAACTAGTAACACAGGCCATGCTGAGGCATCTTAGTAGTGCTACGAGACATCGAAGACAAAGAAAAATATTGTTTGAAAAGTCAGGCAATAAAATCAAGTCACTTAAAAATAGAAAAAATGAAGCTATCCTCAGATTAATGCATAGCAACATTTGACATAATGGAAAAATTCTTACTAATCCTCAGGGAATGAACTGTGACCCAAGAATTTTAAATTTAGACAAACTGTCATTCAAGTATAAAGATGACAGATAAATATATTTTAGGGAATATATTGTATATCTTAAAGTACATTGTTTTTATGAATCTTTCTGAAAGACATTATGAGAAGATGAACTTTAGTTTTCCAAATACTGACTGGAAAATTATGGCAAAAGACTGACAATGAGAATTGGGTTTATTTAAATATAAATTACAGCAAAAGATAAACACACCTAAAGAAAGGTACCAATAATACTAATATGTACAATTTCCAATAAATATACAATAGTTGTAAATAATAGGCACTAAATGATAAAGAATCAACATTTATACAGAAAATGCTAGAGATATATGATGCTAGACTAATAGATATATTATGCTGTATAATGCTAGGGAAATAGAAAAAATGTTAGTTATAACAGGTGAATACCTTTTTTGGTTTGTAACAAAGCAAGGGGACAAAAAAGAGCAGACAATAATAACTTAGTATTAAAAAATATAAGTACGAGGTAGATTTATAAGGTAGATTTAATTGCTACATACTGAACTTTGTATCTTAAAAATAAAGAATATGCCTACTATCAGTAGGATAGTAAAAGGAATGACCATATCATATGCCACAAAGAAAACATGAATAACTATCATAAAATGATATAGACAAAACTGTGTAATATAAATGCAATAAACTCAAATTTAATAAAATCGGATAGTCAAAAAGCCCCACTACTAGATATTTAGAAACTTTTTCTTAAACAACTTATAAACATAAATAACAGAACATAAGAATAAGGAAAATACTACATAACAGCACATAGGATTTACAGTCAGAGGATAAATTATAGTCTACAAGCTTATGTTAATGAATAGGAGGATAAATCATAGCCTGTAAACTTATATTAATGAATAAGAAAGCATGACTATAAATGAATTAAACATGTAACTAAAGGAGATAGAAAAGGACCGAAAGGAAAACAGAAATAAGGAATTAGTAAAGGTAAAAGTAGAAGTCAATGAATTAGAAAACTGAAAAATGGTAACGCTATATGTATATCCAAGAGATGGGTCTTACAAAATAAATATTACAGGAGATAAATGCCAGCTAACTATGCAAGAAAAGGGGAGAAGACACAAATATATAAATTTAAAAACAAGAAAGAAAATAACCACGGTGGCAGATGAAATTAAATGAAGCATAGGAGCCTGGTTTCCAAAACTCTATGCAAATATATCCGAAATATTTAAAAGTGGATTGTTTTCTAGGAGAATAAAATGTATTAAAACAGATTCCGGAAAGGGGAGAAAAATATGAAAGACTAATTAACATAGAAGAAATAAAGTTGTCAAAGATCTAATTTTCTAAAAAGGACTCTGTCCAGGCAATTTCATAGAGGATAAATTTGATGCCATTTAAATTGTTCCAGAGGCTAAGTGAAGAAAGAAAGCTTCCAAATTTATTCTATGAAGTAGTACACAAAAAGCACAGAAGACAATCTACAGCACAATATTGATGTAAAATCAGAAATAAATTATTAGCAAAGACCACTTAGTAGTCAATTAAAAGAAGTCATTTCAAGAACATGAGGGTCGTTCTATATTAGAAAATATATGGACATACTTCATCTTGGTTATAGATCTAAGGTGAATCGCATAAACATCTCCAAAAGTTTTAGAAAAGCAATGAAAAAGTTAAAGGTAAGCCAGTTGCCATAGACCACATATTGTCTGATTGTATCCACATGAAATATCCAGAACAGGTAGATCTAGTGAAACAAAAGTAGATCAATGGTTGCCTAGGGTAGGAGGGTAGGATGAGGAGTGAGGAAAGTAATGGGTCTGGAGTTTCCTTTTGGGGTGATAAAAACATTCTGAATTTAGATTGTGGTGATGGTTGCTTGACTCTGGATATTCTAAAATCATATTCTTCAAATGGGTTGATTGCATGGTACATGAATTATACCTCAATAAGACTGTTAAAAAGTCGGTGTACATTCTGGATTAAAGTATTATCTACTTTAAATAAAATATTCTTAAATTGATTTTTAAAATCTCTCTCAACCTCCAAGCCAACATCAACTTTGATGAGGGAAGCAACAATGTTTCTTCATAACCTCTTGGGACAAAGCAAGGATATGTACTGTCAGTGCTGTTTAACACTGTTCAGAGAAACAAGCCAATGCAATTAGACAATAAATTAGAGACATAAAATTTGGAAAGAGTAAGGCAAAATTATCATTATGTGAACTGCTATTATTGTAGACATAGAAAACCTAAAACTAGTCAAGAAAAAAATACAAAACTGTAACAAAATCCAGTAAGATGGATGAGTATAAAATTAATACACATACATCAATAGCTTTCATATTTGCAGATTACAATGACATACCATTTAGTTGAGGAAAAATCACTGTGTATATTCATACTAGTCACCAGCTCTGTGACCTAAGAGAAGTTACTTAAAATCTTGGCACCTCATTTTCCTCACATCTGAAATACAGAAAAGAAATCTCTAGCTCCAAGGGTTTTTCTAATGACTAAAGGTAATAATTATTCAATAAATGCTGGTGCTCTTCTCTAGCCCTTCCTCTAAGAATAGGATACAATGTCTCTCTAAATTGGTTCACATGTAGTGTTGGTGGAGGGAGTGCAAACTGATAACCTGAATTACCTCGGGATGTCCATTTCTTCCCTATGGCAAATGACAACCTTGTGCCATTTCTTGGGATAGAAAGTGAGCTGCTTCTTTAGCACCAACTTTAATCTATTAACAGTGCAAGCTGGGGGTGCTATGTTGAAAATAATTGTGAGGCTACCTGGACTAGGTGAAAAAAAAAATCTATGATTCATTATGACTGACTTTCTTAAGGAATCAGAAGAGGGTGTGTATTTATGGGAGCAAATTCTGCACCAGAATATGCATCTCAGTTTTCTCCTTTTCTCCATGTTCCTTACAACAATTTTACCTAAATTCTTTTATGATTAGAATCAAAAATTGCAAATATGGCATAAATACATAGTTATTTGTGGTCTATCAGTAGCAGATACTTGCTTTTCATTAAATGATAGTCAAGATTTATTAGTCATAGAAGCAAATATTTCAAAGGCAAAACCCAGGATAATGCTTGTTATAGTAAAAAACCTCTCTCTAGTCATCTTTACAGTTGTGCTATTATTTTATCAGACTTTAGACATAGTATTCTTTGCATTTGAATTAAAATTGTATTAAACTCATAGAGTCGATAGAACAGTATTATTAAACATAATATATTTTCAAAAACCTCCAATACAACAGAACTTTTATATTTTAAACAGTATCATCCTTCAAATTAGTCATACTAGAATGCTAATTACTTATTCAACTGATATTGTTATTGTTTGAATTATTTTCTGAGTTTCTTCTTGCAATTACCATCATAGCCTGTGGTACTTTCTTTTGAATATGTGGAAATAGTTAGAAATGATTTAGAGACAACTTCTAGGGGAGAAAATATATGTTCCAGTTGAATTGTCTTGCTTGGCACTAAAACAAGGAAAAAGTTTAAGTTTTGACAGTAAAGTAGTAAGATTGGCTTTTCAGTTTGTGGCTTATTCATTGCCTGTAAAAGCACTTGTATGCACACATACATACACACACACACACACACACACACACAAATCCAAAATGTTTTGAGTGATTGCATCACTCAAAAGTAGATTCCACTTGCATCATTGCCAGAGTAGATTCATAACAAGTCATTTTGGTCCCTCATCTTGTGTTTCTGCTACCTAAATCAGCTTCAGACCAGCAGAAATAGACGTACTCAAGTTTCTCATGCAATGAGTTTCCCAATAAACTGAATGCATTGTGGGGTAATGGATCACATTCCAACAGCTGTGAGTTTCAATACTGACATTGCTGCTGTGTAATATTCAATGTAATCTCAGGCAGCCTTGATGTTATTGTTATTACACGACATAACAGGTTGTTAGGATAAGTGAGATAAGATGCAAGGTACCAAGACCCAGTGGAAGCACTCACCAGGTGTCAGTGCCTGGTTATTTTAAATCAGGTTTGGAATAAGATGGGGATATAATGAAATACTAAGAATAATGATATCTTCTAGTTATTTTTATTCTACCATAGAATTGTGCAATTTCCCTATACACTAATCTTTTATAAATAGACCACCATTGGTTTCTGAATATTTTCTATGCCATAGGCAATTTTCTTTTTGGACATCTTTGTTACATTCAGCCTAAGACATGATTTAATCTGTGATCCTGGAACAGTCTGCCCGAAAGGGGAATCATTGAGGGTTACTCACACCTAAAGTTAAACTCAGGGAAGAAGACATCTTCCGAGATTCCAGGGACAGAGAGCTCCAGGGGTCTGAATTACAACTTGTACTCTCTGTCTTATAATTAAATTTGTAACAATTAGTGCTGACCAGAGACTTCAACATTGAGTACTAGTGATCTAATTAAGGCCGATTGTTCTCAGAACAATTCCAACAGTGCTTAAGATAAGTAGTAGAGGCGGAATTATAGAAGTGGTCATGTGTCTTGGCTCTTACAGGGATAGCAGGGACTTCATTTTTGATTTGGGTTGTGATCTGTTCTAGATGTGATATTGTGACTAGGAAGCAACTGATGCCTCTCCTGGGGGCTTTATTTTTCTAATTTTCCTCTGAACCAGTAAATATATTAAGTTTGATAGTTGTGAAGCATCAGTGTCATCTACTAGGTATAAGTTTCAGAAACTATTTTATAGTTTAAAATCTTGATTTTTCCCCTTAAAACAAAAGGTATATTATTTTTACAAATTTCATAATGATTATTTGTTGATGAAATTTACCTTTTTTTTTTTTTCTTGAGACGGAGTCTTGTCTCGCTCTGTCGCCCAGGCTGGAGGGCAGTGGCGCGATCGCGGCTACACTGCAAGCTCCGCCTCCCAGATTCACGCCATTCTCCTGCCTCAGCCTCCCAAGTAGCTGGGACTACAGGCACCCGCCACACGCCCAGCTAATTTTCTCTTGTATTTTTAGTAAAGACGGGGTTTCACCGTGTTAGCCAGATGGTCTCCATCTTTAGCCAGACGGTCTGCATCTCCTGACCTCGTGATCCGCTCGCCTCGGCCTCCTAAAGTACATTTTTTGTTTTATTCAGTACAATTTACAAATGAAAATAGTATATATGTATAGACTATAAAGTGATGTTTTGATATGTACACATTGTGAAATGGTTAAGTCAAGCTAATTAACATATTTATCATCTCACATACCTATCATTTTTTTGTAGTGAGAACCTGTCAGGTTTACTCTTGCAGCAAGTTTCAAGTACACAATGTATTGATATTAACTATAGTCACCATGTGTAAAATAGATTATTACTCTTTCGGTGAATTGGTCCTTTAGTTAGATCTAGATAGAAAGACATGGACTCCCTTTGGAAGATCCTGGTTTCTGTTGGTGAATATGTTGGCAGTTCGAAGAAGTTGAGCTGTTCACAGGGCATGAAGGTTTGAGACCACAGTTCCCAGTGGTGGAATCAAGTTTCTTCCTAGAAGTTGCTGTATTGAGTTGGCCGTAGTGCATGTCAACAAACTATGGTAGAAAAAATAATGTTGCATTATCATGAGGAGCAAATAGCTAGATCAAAACTCCTTTGTAGGGACTCTAACTAAAAACTATATAAAACCTTGGGCCCATTTGGAGCACTCATAGCTTAGGAGGTCTTTGAATCAAACAGAAAATATAATCAAAAGTGTTTCCTAAAAAATCAGAGTCAACCCATTAGAATTAGTCAAATGTCATCCATTGAGGTATTGCATTTCTTCAAATATTGCCCTCTTCTACTTCTCGTTTTCTATGTATTATTTCACAGAATGTACCTCAACCAATATGATTTCAGTAATAATAAATGCTATTTAAAAAGACAGCTCAGTAGTAAAATCAAAGTCAAAATTTTATGTCATTTCATATACTCATGCCTGAAGTTAACATATTAAAGGGTCAACATGCCTCTAACTCTATAACAATGTACTAAAGTTCTAGGCTTATTGTGTGGCAATACCAAGTGCTTTAGTAAAGGGTTTGTCAGACAGTTGTCTGTGGACCACCTGCCCAAAATCCAAAGGATGGATTCTTGGCCCTGTCTTCAGACCTATTGAGTTAGAATATCTAGAGGGTATATCTAATGAAGTTTAATTCTGGAAATAGCACTCATTGGATTAGAAGAAGCAGTTCGTATCTTCAAGGTAGTGAAATTAAACACCAATAACTTGGCACAACTGAAGTTTTATTTGTAATCACACCACTCAAGAACGAACAGTTGATTTGGGGACAGACAGATGAATAAGCATGCAATTATAATACAATGTGATAATTCTGAACCAGGAAGTATTACTTACCTTATGCAGGATAAAAGAGGAAGTGACTTATCGCTTGCAGGGAGGGTTGAAAAGGCTTCACCAGTGGAAGATCAAGGAAGGATTTACTCATTAGAGACTGTGGAAGGGTCTCACTGAGCAGATTAGCATAGGGAAGCAATTTAGCTGTGCTGGGTGAATTTTGCTTCATTGAGATAGTACAAAGCCAGATCCAGCGTAAAGGGTAAAGAATCGATAAGAAATGGTTACCTTCTTGGGAAGATTTCCAAGCTACCCTTACATTTTTAAGCAAACTTGTATTATGATGAAAATACTAGTTAAAGATTGTTCTAGGGATGTTATAGTTTAGATATCTATCGTCTCTAAATCTCATGTTGAAATGTCATCCCTAATTATATTAGTCTGTTTTCATGCTGCTAAAAGGACATACCCGAGACTGGGTAATTTATTAAAAAAAAAAAAAAAAAAGGTTTAATGGACTCACATTTCCACATGGCTAGGGAGGCCTCATAATCATGGTAGAAGGTGAAGGAGAAGCAAAGGCATATCTTACATGGTGGCAGGCAAGGAGAAGTGCTGAGCAAAAGGGGGAAAAGCCCCTTATAAAACCATCAGATCTCGTGAAAACTCACTCACTTTCACAAGATCAGCACAGGGGAAAAACCTGGCCCATTATTCAATTACCCCCCACTGGGTCCCTCTTGTGACACCTGGGGATTATGGGAACTACAATTCAAAATGAGATCTGGGTGGTGACACAAGCAAACCATATCACCATATTGGAGGTAGGGGCTAGTGGGAGGTGACTGGATCATGGCAGCAAGCAGATTTCCGTGAATGGTTTAGCACCATCCTCTGGTGCTGTCCTCATGATAGAGAGTGAGTTCTCATGAGAGAGATCTGGTTGTTTAAAGTGAGTGGCACTTCCACCCACTCTCTGTCTTGCTCCTGCTCTTGCCATGTACTGCCTGCTCCTTCTTCACCTTCTGCCATCAGTAAACACACCCAGAGGCCTCTCCAGAAGCTGAATACATGCCAGCTCCAAGCTTGTACAGCCTGCAGAACCATATGCCAATTAAACCTCTTTTTTTAATCATTTACCCACTCTTGGGTATTCCTTTATAGCAATGCAAGAACAGTTTAACACGGGGGATTATGGGTTATGTGGGCTAAACTAGAAGAGACCCAGAGATAAACCAAGAGGCATTTGTAGACCAAGCATATAGAGATGAGGGCCTGATCTAAGTTACGGGCTGTGTAAATTAGAACAAGAGGGTAAATAGAAATGGCATTTTGGAGCCAGAAACATCAGCACTTGGTAAATGTATTCTGACCTAACACTTGTACATGGAGTGATTCAGTTTTCTATATTCATAGCTTAAGACTCAATCATTATTTTCTAAAATGAGATTTCATCCCTTTCTGTGTATTTTGACTGTGGCAAATACAAAATCCTTCCCTGATGTGATGAATTATTTAAACACTATAACTTTATTAATACCTCCCCAACATGTAGCTCATATGGAAATATGCTTCCATTAAATTGTTGATAATGCCATAATAGACTTAGGAAAAATATATTCTACTGGTAATTATTTTGTATCCTGTAGCTTCATTAAGCTCCTTGTCTAGGCTTCAGGAAGATGTATGTGCTGTATTAATGGTCTATCGACTATTAAAATGTAACACGACTTTTAAAATGAAGGGTAAAATTACCAAGGCGCAATAAGTATGAATGATGGGGAAAGTGAGATAATGAGAACATAGTGTGGGACCCTCCTTGACACAATGTATCAGCTGAGGATGTGCAAATTAATTTAAGTGTTAAATGCTTGGAACTCAAATCTTTCAAAGAGATTTTTTTTCTTTTCCAGTTAGCATAGCACTTGGGTAGGACAAGGGTAACCTAGTCAAGTATTCTTAAAGAGACACTACATTAGAATTATACTATTTTTGATACAGAGGAAAACTACACAGATACATAATTCTTTAGGGACTCAAGAGTAGGAAGTCAGCAAACTGTGGCCAGGAGGGAAAATCCAGCCTGCTGCCTGTTTTTCGTAAGTAAAGTTTTATTGGAACACAAACACAATCACCCTCATTCATTCATGTATGTATCATCACTGGCTGCCTTTGTGTTAAAACAGCAGGGTTAAATAGTTGCAACAGAGACTTTATGGTCTGCAAAGCCTAAAATATTTTTTGCTTGGACTTTTATTGGCCCATGCTTTAAAAATAAAAAGTTTGTTGACCCCTGCTCTAGAAAGAAAAATAATATTAGAGCAGCACACGAGGGTGGTCTATTCTAGTGCCTTTGAAGCTCCATTTTTGCTCCTTCCTATTTCTAGATAGGGAATCAGAAATTATATCATTCACTAGTGTCCTTCTTACTTGTAAACATTAGGACTGGCTCATTCAAAGTCATTGAAATTGCTCCCTAACTTCCACCTTTCCCTACCATTCTTCCCTGGTACTCTGAGCTCCAGCCACACTAGCCTTCTTGCTGTTTCTGAAAAATGCCATGTCGTACTCACTTCAGGACTTTTCAGCAGCCTGGAGTTCTCTTGCCTCATATTTTCTCAGCTTCAATGCCCTATGCTCAGGGAGGGCTTTCCCGCTCACCAGATTCATAGCATTGTCCTCCTACTCCATCACTTGTTAACTCACTTCTCTCTTATATTTTTCCACTGCATGAATCACTCTCTGAAATGGTTTAGTCTACTTTTTACTTAGTTACTGTCTGTTTTCTTCATTAGATTGTCAACTCCAACACCTAGAGCACTGCTTGGCACATAAGAGGCCTCCATATTTGTGATGGTGGCTGTTGAAATGCTCTGCTGTAAGGCAAAGTCGGCAATACAATCCAGAGGGCAACAGAGCCTGATTTAGATTCAGAAATTTATTTATCCTCATGTAAATTAATGTGTGGAAAAGTTCATAATTTCACAGACACTTAAGGCCTAATTTTACTTTCAAAATATTCCAGGGAACCTCCACAAACTCCCGACTGAAAAATGTCTGTCTTCGTATAGTTTTTAGAACATCTCAATATTCTGTTTTAAAAGTAAATACCCTATACCCGCTTCAGCTCCAAATCCTTGTCTGATGCTTGGGTTATTTTAGTAACCAATTTTAGACATTCCAGTTTTCAGCTATAACATTAACTTGAGAATGAAAGTAGAGTTACATAACAAGTGAACAGCCTCCTCAATTATGACTAACTTTATGTATTGATCTCACCATTTGTATATGCAAGAATATATATGCTGGAAATCCTAGTGAAACATAAATGACCTCATTTTTAATCAGTGGACTTCAGTCCTTTGGGCTTTCAAAGCAACCCTTTCTAGGAAAGAAGGCTCAGTTACATTTGCTGCTTTAATTTTCAGATAAAGTCCATCTACTGTGACATACTGTTCTCATTAGCTAAGGAAATGAGGTGACAGAATTTAGGTGGGCAATTCTTAGTGTGAAAGAAACAGCCATTTGACTCCAATTAAAGAGATATGGCTTGGTAAATCTCTAGTGCTTTCACAAATTCAGTGACATTGTTTTAGATATTGTCAAGTAAACTTGATAGTACAGAATTAACAAAGAAAAAATGTAATCCAGCTAGCTTCCCTTGCTCAAGATACTTGGAATGGAGTGCAGGTTACACAGCATGTATTCTAGAGAGTTTGAACTTTTTCAATGTTAAGCATTCCTAATTCAGCACAAAGCAGTGTTGTTTATGTAGTATTGTTGACTTATGAGACATTTTGGGCTCTGTGCACTTAAATATGTCACCAGAGTTACTCTTTAATTAGTAAGATGCTGGAGTACTATTTAGTAAATTACTCCTACAGTGAATTAAATGACCTCCTTTTCTCTGGGAAAACAAAACCAAAACTTTGTCTTCTTGTGAACTTAATTTATACCTAATTATGATCAGAGTTGATTTTGGTTTTAAAAACATATTATTTTATTTAAAGCTGACTTGTGACTTGTGCTCTGACTGGCATTAACTAGATTTACAAAACTGCTCGATTTTCATGCCCACTAGTATCAATTGGTAACACCATTGTTAGTTCTAGCTCAACCGTATTGGATTATTTGGTGTTAACTGGACATTTCTGTTTGGACACTTTTCTTGATATTGTGAAATCTCTGAGTTATGGACAAAACTGTGTCTGCCAAAATCATATGTTGGAACTCTAACCCCTATAGGGGTGACTATATTTGGAGACAGGGCCTCTGAGGAGGTGATTAGTGTTAAGTGAAGTCACTAGTGTCCTTATAAGAAGAGGAAGAAATGCCAGAGAGCTCTCTCTCTGTGTGTACACAGAGAAGAGACCATGTAATAACACAGTGATAAGGCAGCCGTCTGCACATCAGGAAGTGAAACCTCACTGGAAATCAACCCTACTGGCATGATCTTGGACTTCTAGTCTCCATGACTGAAAGGTAAATTTCAGTTATTTAAGCCCCTCAGTCTGTAGTATTTTTGTTATGGCAGTCTTCAAGATTAACACATTCTTTATTTTAAGAAGGATGTTTGATATTTTTTGTGCCTTTGAGAATGATAATCAGTGATGCTGCAGAGGACTATACAGGGAAAATTCACAGAGGAGCCCCTGAGAAATTAAAACTATCATTGGAACACCTGAGAAGCAACACACCAACAACTATGAATAAATGCACACTGAAGGCACATCCAAAAGCTTTCCACAAATGGTCTGGGTTTGATGGAAACATATTTGTTTTAAATCATATTCAGAATGGTTCAGGTAATAAATTATCTGAAGAATGTGATTAAGAGCTATAGGATTTATAGCTAATATTAGCAAGAGCTCCCAAGGTGCTGCTATAGTGAACTTTCAGTGTAATACACATTGATTCATAAAGGTAAGAGTGACCCGGCAGAGAAATGAAATACTCAGTCAGGTTATTTTCAGACAGTCCTTGCCTGAGGTGAGTTTTAGTGTGGAATGGTCACTGGTTGGGTATAACAATCTGAGTTAAAAGAGTGATGGGGTGCATCCTGTAGGGTCCCAGGATGGTTGCTTAGTTCCAGGATAGTTTGTCTCCTGGTCCTAAGCTCTCTGCTAGAGAAGAACTACAATTTGGGCGGCTGGCTTTTTTCATTCATACCCTCTTAGAATTATTTTTCTTTCAAATTTGTGTTGTAGGTGAAAATCGCCAAGTCTTAGAAATACAGCTGAGAATGAATAAGGAGAGAGAGTTGCTCTGCCTAAGCACATTCTCCCTCACTGAAGGCACTTTGAAGTGACCTCAGGAAGATCACAGAAGTTCCCCTAGCTTCACCCCCACTATAGAAATGCAACCAGAAACTATTCAAAGACAAAAATACCATCCTGAATTCACCAGAACCTGGAGAAATGGAGACACCCACTGGGCACACAATTGAGAGAAGTTGCCAGCAGTAAGAGAAGCCGCCATTTTAGACTGCACCACACCTCCCTGAAGCCGTCAGAACTACACTCCCAGAGAATCTCCTAGACCCAAGATTTCCGAGGTGGAAGGAGGGAATTGGAAGTAGACATTTGATCTCTCCACCAGTCAGGGAATCTTCCTGGGAAGCCCACTCTGGTCCCGTCCCATGGGAATCACTGGAAGCACCAGAAGTGCTGAAGCACCTGGGGTAAATTGGGGGATGAAAAGCAGGGGTGGTGATTGCAGTAACTGGCATGGATACCTTCGCAGCTGCTCTACAGTCTGATCAGCAGAGATACCATGCTGAGGAGACTGGCTGGTGCCACAGGGTTGCAGAGGGCACAATAAACAGGAAGGCCAGACCCCTGGCCGGATTTTCACAAAACCCAGCTGCTTGAGTGCAGCCTTCCCCTGACTGGGAAACAACTGAAAGGTCAGTAATTAAGTTCCAGTGTTTGTTTAAGTCCTCCCCAGACAGGGCAATTAGTTCCTGTGCAGTGCTTTAGTCCTGGTGCTCACCATAAGCCCTCCCCAGAAAAGGAAGCCACAGCAGACCAATAATTAAGTCCTGATTTTAAGTAGTAGATATCTAAAACCACCAAAGAACACCTGAAAAAGCTGGAAGGGGTGGCTGTCTCCTTAAATGCACAGGTATCAATGTAAAGACACAAAAATTATGAAAACTCAGGGAAATATGACACTACCTAAAGAAACCAACAAAGCTCCAATAATGGACTTGGAATTAAAGATCTGTGATATGTCCAACAAGGAATTCAGAATAATCCTTTTAAATGCCTTTCAACTGTTTTTAAAAACTGTGTTGACTCCCCCACCAACCTGTCTTGCAAGCCTACCTCTGTGGTCTGACTTGCTGATGTTAGGCCCCGGAGAGATGGTCAAGGTTAGATTATGTGGGGGTTTGTAGGTGATAGCAATGAGTTTGGATTTTCTTTCCTCTGTGCCATCAAAAAGAAGCACAATGACATTGTTTGCTTTACATTTTAAGTAAATGTTTGGAATAAGTCGTAGCAGGTTAAGAATGAAATTAGGGAGACCAGTTATGCTGCTTCAGTAGAAGAGGCAAAAAACCACGGTACCTGGATAAAGGCGGCAGTGGTGAACACGGAAAACAGTGGATGGATGCAGGTAATAATTTGGAGATACAGCCAATAGAAGTTGCTGCTGAACTAAATGAGAGGGTGGTGATACAAGAGAAAAGACAGAATTGAGGATGACATCTGCATCTGGGGCTTCAGTAATTGGGTAGTGGTTCCAAGCACAGAATTGGAAAATGTTGTGTGAAGCAGGTTTTCAGAGGAAAATCAATAATTCCCTTTTGGACATGTTAGTTTTGAGATTCTTGTTAAATATCCAAATGTCAGACAGTTACCTTCACTAGCACGGAGTTCAATGAAGTGAGTTTCTTGAGATACAAATTTGGAAGTTATACTTTTAAATGCTCAACTGGCATTTAAAGTCATGGGTATGGATGAAATCACCTGGGGTGAGGAATTAGGTAAGGTGAAAAATAAAAAGATTAATCCACAATCCTCATTCTCAAATAATGTAGGTGATAAAATATACATCTATATATCTATATGTATACCTATATATCATTATGTAAGTAGTAGAACTCCAAAATCACTCACTGCCTCCAAGCTCCATTTTTGTTCTTCCAAACACAGATAATTTATTCCCTGATAAGGTAGTTGAATCTACAGCCAAACTTTGGCATCTTTCCTACTTTCCTTGTTTGAATCAGGTTGAACTTGAATTGGCAGGAATGATTGAATCTTCCATTATTTTAGAAAAAAAAAAAAACAAAACAAAACAATCACCATTACCCCATGAAGCTTTTCTTTTCTGCACAGCTAAAACGTCTGAATATGGTGCTCCAGAATCCTCTTGTAATTCAGCAGATTTTGTGATATCAAAAATATTTTATACTTGAGAATAATGGTTTCTCTAGAACAAATAAATAATTCTTGATTCCGTATGATATACTGGTACTCTCCTCCCACCTCGCATGGATGTTTTCAGGCATCTGCCCAAATAATGGGCATCCTCATCTTGCCTGATTCATTAATGAAAAACAAGTTCACCTGACAATGTAAATAAAGACAGGAGAACGAGAAATGGCAAGATCGAAGTAGCATTTTATAATTCTCAAGAAGTGAGAATTTCATTTTAAAAAAGAAAAATGTGCTATTCACCTAATGATTTTCAATTTCACCTTTAAGATCTGATATCCCTTCACAAAGAATAACTTCCCTCACCTTTGCTTTTGTTAAGTTTTATAATCCCACTATTTAATGTTTTAGAATTTGGGCTAAATAAAAGTTGCATTTTTGAGAAACTTGAACAAGGGCAAGGATTTTTCTTTTCTGTTTTTTTTTTTTAACAGTGATAACAGTAGCAAATATGATAACGATGGAGATTACTTTTACTTTTTAAAAAAACTTAATTTAATTTTAAGTTACGGGATACATGTGCAAGGCATGCAGGTTTGTTACATAGGTAAACATGTGCCATGGTGGTTTGCCATATCTATCAACCCATCACGTAGGTATTAAGCCCCGCATGCATTAGCTATTTATCCTGATGCTCTCCCTCTCCACCATGCCCCCTCAACAGGCCCCAGTGTGTGTTGTTCTCCTCCTTGTGTCCATGTATTCTCATTGGTCAGCTCCCACTTATAAGTGAGAACATGCGGTGTTTCATTTTCTGTTCCTGTTTTAGTTTGCTGAGAATAATGGCTTTCAGCTACATCCATGTCCCTGCAAAGGACATTAGCTCATTCCTTTTTATGGCTGTGTAGTATTCTATGGTGTATATGTACCACATTTTCTTTATCTAGTCTATGATTGTTGGGCATTTGGGTTGATTCCACGTCTTTGCTATTGTGAATAGTGCTGCAAATGAACATATGTGAGCATGTATCTATATAATAGGATGATTTATATTATTTTGGGTATACACTTAGTAATGGGATTGCTGGGTCAAATGGTATTTCTGGTTCTCAGTCTTTGAGGAATCACCACACTGTCTTCCACAACGGTTGAACTAATTTATATTTCTACCAACAGTGTAAAAACGTTCCTATTTCTCCGTAGTCTTGCCAGCATCTGTTGTTTCTTGACTTTCTAATAATTGCCATTCTGACTGGCATGAGACAATATCTCATGTGGTTTTGATTTTCATTTCTCTAATGAACAATGATGTGGAGCTTTTTTTCATATATTTGTTGGCAACATAAATGTCTTCGTTTGAGAAATGCCTGTTCATGTCCTTTGCCCACTTTTTAATGGGGTTGTTTGGGTTTTTCTTGTAAATTTGTTTAAGTTCTTGGTAGATTCTGGATATTAGACCTTTGTCAGATGTATAAACTGCAAAAATTTTCTCCCATTCTGTAGATTGTCTGTTCACTCTGGTGATAGTTTCTTTTGCTGTGCAGAAGCTCTGTAGCTTCATTAAATCCCATTTGTCAATTTTTGCTTTTCTTGCAAGTGCTTTTGATGTTTTCATCATGAAATCGTTGCCTGTGCCTGTCTTAAATGGTATTGCCTAAATTTTCTTCTAGGGTTCTTATAGTTTGGGGTTTTACATTTAAGTCTTATTTCATCATGAGTTAGTTTATATATAAGGTGTAAGGAAGGGGTCCAGTTTTAATTTTCTGCATATGGCTAGCCAGTTCCCCCAGCACCATTTATTGAATATGAAATCCTTTCCCCATTGCTTGTTTTTGTCAGGTTTGTTGAAGATCAGATGGTTATAGACATGCAGTCTTATTTCTGAGATCTCTACTCTGTTCCATTGGTCTATGTGACTGTTTTTGTATCAGTACCATGATATTTTGGTTACTGAGTCTTGTAGTATAGTTTGAAGTTGGGTAGTGTGATGCCTTCAGCTTTGTTCTTTTTGCTTAGGATTGTCTTGGCTGCATGGGCTTTTATTTTGTTTCATATGAATTTTAAAGTAGTTTTTTCTAATTCTGTGAAGAATGTCAATGGTAGTTTAATGGGAATAGCATTGGGTCTATAAATTACTTTAAGCAAAAGCTGGAAGCATTCCCGTTGAAAACAGGCACAAGACAAGGATGCCCTCTCTCACCACTTCTATTCAACATAATATTGGAATTTCTGGCCAGGACAATCAGGCAAGAGAAAGAAATAAAGTGTATTCAAATAGGAAGAGAGGAAGTCAAACCATCTCTGTTTGCAGATGACATGATCCTATATCTAGAGAACCCCATTGTCTCAGCCCAAAAGTTTCTTAAGATGATAAGCAACTTCAGCGAAGTCTCAGGATACAAAAGCCATGTGCAAAAATCACAAACATTCCATACAGCTACAGTAGACAAGCAGAAAGCCAAATCATAAATGAATTCCCATTCACAATTGCCACAATGAGAATAAAATACCTAGGGATACAGCTAACAAGGGAAGTGAAGGAACTCTTCTAGGAGAACTATAAACCACTGCTGAAGGAAATCAGAGAGGACACAAACAAATGGAAAAGCATTCCATGATCATGGATAGGAAGAATCAATATCGTGAAAATGACCATACTTTTGCTTTTATTCCTCCTCACCACACTCTCCACCCACCAAAGCATGAAGGAGGGAAATGTTGTATCCAAGTGAAGCTGAAAGGGATATGGCAGGCTACAGTCCATCCATAAGAGGCAGACAAGAAGCTTAGGATCAGCAGTGCCAAAGGGAGCTCTTTATGTCCAACCACCCTCTCTCTTATCCCATGAGAACAACTGGTGGATAAAGGAGAAAAATACATAATTCAAATAATGGAGAAAAAGCTTTATATCTGATATTGCTTTTTTGTCACAGAAAAGCAAGCTGGTTCTAGTTAACATTTTCCTCCTGATAACTCACCTCCAACATCTGTAAAACTGTACAAATATTGGCCTGGCACGGTGGCTCATGCCTGTAATCCCAGCACTTTAGGAGGCCAAGGCAGGTGGATCACAAGGTCAGGAGATCAAGACCACCCTACCTAACATGGTGAAACCCCATCTCTACTAAAAACATAAAAAATTAGCCGGGCGTGGTGGTGGGTGCCTGTAGTCCCAGCTACTCAGGAGGCTGAGGCAGGAGAATGGCGTGAACCTGGGAGGCGGAGCTTGCAGTGAGCCGAGATAGCGCCACTGCACTCCAGCTGGGCAAAAGAGTGAGACTCCGTCAAAAATAAACAAACAAACAAATAAATAAATAAATAAATAAACTGTACAAATATCATTGGTAAAATATGCTTTCCTAATAGGAAAACATCCTCTCCCTGAAATTAAGGATGGCCATAGAACTACATTCATTCATCTATTCTCATTTTGTTTATCTTCTCATTGAATTTACCTAGCACTTTCCTGACAAAAATGCACTTAACTTCTTCTCTAAACCTTCAGCTCTGCTACTGGTGCCTCTTTGAGAAGTGTCAAAGTGGTTTCCAGGTCACCTGAGCACTGGATCCCCATGCTGATTCCATTCTAGTAGGCTAAGATAGCAGTCCCATAATCATCATTTATGAACACTAATGTCCTTGTCTAGACAGGAATAATCGACCTATCATTCCTAATCCCATTATTCACTTTCCAGGTCTATACACTGTCTAAAGGTGAGTGAGTTTAAAAATATCACTGAATGTTCCTGATAATTAGTTAGAAAGGACTCTATAATGCAAATGTGTGCACATTCAAAAAAAATTGCCCCTCCTTCATTATATAGACTATGTGAGACTGTAGCCATTGGCATTTATTGAAGTATCTTTACTCATTAGAGAAAAGCGAATTAGTCTTTCATTATGCAAGAAATGTTTGGTTTCCCACTTGCACACAGAAAAATACAGAATCACTAGCAAAGAGACAAAATATCGCTTTACTGTATTTGGTTCCCACCCTTAACACGGTTCATGAGCTGGTAGAGTAGAATAGTGAGGAGAAACATCAGGGGTTCTTTCCCCTACTCTCATGACATCCGATTATATTTCACAGTAACCCTGCAGGGTCTGCTTGAAATGCTCATGTCTTAATGCCATGCTCATTAACACAGAAAAGACAATGAAAACAATGACCTTTAAAATGTATATCTTTCTAATTGTGTGCTGACAGTCTCTCTTTGCAGCTACACTGTTTGTTTGAGTAAAACCCATGATTGAAAAATACCTCAAAGTTCAATTCCCCTGGGACTCTACCAAATGAGTAGCAAAATGTGCTTTGACATTCTTAAGTCTTAGAGGTTTATATCTTGTACCAAAATATTGTGTGAGATTTACTGAAATCAAATAGGCTTTTATTGGAAGAGACAGAGGTAAAATTACATATCTATTGATATGGAAGGGGGACAGGGAAGTGCTGGATAGAGAAGGGCAGGGTCCCCGGTGAAGGCTCCATCCTCTGGTCTGTGCCCAAAGACATAAGTGAGAACAGGCACTTCTATTTTCCACCCAAATGTTACATTTTCCAAGACCATTCTGGCCCATTACACCCCCCATCCCATGCCCATATAAACCCAAGACCTTTATAGCGAGCGCACACACAAGTAGCTGGAAGTCGAGACCAGCAGACCAGCAGACCAGCAAGGGCAGAACAATGCAGCAGAGCAAGAGAGAAGAGGGACGTCTGTATGTCCAGAAGAGTTCAGCTGGGGGCTTGTTGGGGAAGAGTCCGGCCACTGGGTGGCCCGACTCTAGGGAAAGAACACCTTCCCACTTCATCCCCCTCTTCAAGCTCTCCATCCATCTCACTGAAGCCACCTCCACCACTCAATAAAACCTTTCACTCATCCTTCAAGCCCATGTGTGATTCATTCTTTCAGGACACTGGGCAAGAGCTCAGGATACAGAAGGCTGTCACACTGGCCCCCAGCCCTTGCGAAAAGACAAGGGTGTATTGAACTGATTAACATAAAAGCCACCTGCAGATGGCAAATCTGAAAGAGCTTTGTAACCATGCCCACTTGGGCTTCGGGAGTTAGACACCCACCCCTAGATGCTACTTTGAGACCAGAGCCCAGAAGTGCTGGCTCCAGCCTCTGCACTGCCCATCTCTACGCTCTCCCTTGAGGTTTGAGCTGCAGGGCGACTAAGCATGCCAGCCACCCCTGTCGCATATCCTGCCAGGGGAATCAGGGAACTCTCCTGTTTCACTCTGATATGTCCTGAGAGCAGTAATCATTCTAGTTGAATCAACATAGAGATAATAAAGTCTTCTGGCAACTCATAGACATCAAGGTTACGCCATTTTTGACTGTTATTATGCAAAGGTTTTAAGGCAGCCTCTTTGGCTAATAAGATTAATGCTCTCAGTCAGACAAACTGTAATATCCAGAATGAATTCTCTTCAGTACACTTTTAATTGGTACTTTTATGCCAAGTGTTATCATATATTTTCTCTTGTTTCCATGGCTAATGCAATAACTGTCTGTAGCACTCATAGTTTAAAAGTTACTTCAAATACGTTATTTTATTTTGGAAATATGCATGTATTATATTTGAAAAATCTATATCAAATTGATTTTTAAAACATCCTTCTATCAGAAATTTTTCTTTCAGCAGACAAAAATTAGTAAGTTTTAGAATAATTTATCAATATAGCTAACAAGTTCCTGTACTCAATAACAAGGTAATGTATACTCTTTTCAGAATATATAAACAATTTACCAAATTTTACTACAGAATAGGGAAGAATATTTCAAGAATTTTCTAAGGATGGTTAACATGCAGAACAACATGTCTGAGACTATTGCAATAAGATTAGAAGCCAGTTAGAATAATCTAAATCTCTCTACATTTCTCAAACCAATAAAACCAAGGAGGACAAACAAAATCACATATAACCTGCAGAGTAAAAGATAGCAAATTCTATAAATGTCCATTTTCCTGTAAATTTGAAAATGAATGAATACCAGAAGATCACTGGAGACTCCCAGAGTGGGGTTAGGTGGAGATTGCACAGAAGAATGAAAAGAGCAATGGGTCCCAGCATTGGCAGAACACACTACCTGAAGGAGAGACTCCCTCTCAGGAAGGGGAAATATTTAGGACGAGTCAGATAGAGCAGGGCTACCTGGAAATCAAAATGAAGGGAGTTGGTAGGCATGTGGAACAGAGATGAATTATTGACAAGGCATCACTTCTCGGGAGAGAATGCAGCTTAGAAGGGGGAATGTCCTTTGGAGGCTTAGTCCAAAGGTAAAGACGCCATCAAATGGTGGACGATTCCTAAGAAAGCAGATGACATCACACAATTGGACCTGTCTCCTTCAAAACTTGTGCCATTTATTTAAGCCAGGTTTTATTGAGGTGTAATTTACATGAAGAAAAATTCATTCTGATTACATGTTAATGTTTGGTGAAATCTGACAAGCTTACAGTCATGTGACTCCCCACATCACAATTAAGATATAGAATATTTCCCTCATCCTGAAAGTTCCCTGTGCCCTTTGTGGTCCTTTCCCCAGCTCCTGGCAACCACTGACCTCTTTCTTGTTTCTATTGTTTTGCCTCTTTCAGAACATCATATAAATAGATCATAATACGTAGTCTTTTGAATGTGACCTTTTTCACTTGGCATAATGCTTTTGAGATTTGTCTTATTTTAATTGCTAAATAGTAATTCATTGTATGCTTACACCACAATTTGTTTACCTGTTCATCGGCTGATGGACATTTGGGTTGTTTGCATGATTATGAATAAGTTACTATAAATAATTACATATATTTTTTGTTATGGACATCTTTATTTTTCTTGGTAAATAAAAAGGCAAATTTTATATGTCGACTTGGCCACATGCACAGTGCCCAGCTATTTGGTCAAATGTTATTCTGAGTGTTTCTGTGTGGGTGTATTTGGATGAGATTAATATTTATATAAGCAGATTGAGTACAGCAAATTGCCCTCCCTAATGTGGTTGTACTTCCTCCAATCAGTTGAAAGCTTGACTATAACAATAAGATCAGCTTCCCTTGAGTAAAAGCGATTCCTCCTGCCAGACTACCTTGGGCAAGGGAGATTAGTTTTTCCCGACCTTTGGACTGAACCTTTGGTGCTTCCTGGGTCTCAATTCTACCAGCTTTTGGACAGGAAGTATACTATTGGCTCTCCTCATTCTAGACCCTCAAGATACCAGCTAGAACTAACTCGTAGTTTCTCATGGGTCCTGAGCTTGCTGATTCAGCTTGTAGATCTTGGGACCTGTCAGTCTCTGTAATTGCATGAGCAAATTCCTTATAATAAATGTCTCTCTCTCTCTCCACACACACACACATAAACACACACACACACATACACACACACACACACATACACATCATATTGCTTCTGCTTCTCTGGGAACCCTGATCAATACCGTCAGTATTTAACATTTAAAAAAACTACAAAACTGTTTTCCAAAATAGCTGTATTTTTCATTCCCATTCTCGGGACTTGGTATTGTCTATTTTTTTCCTTAATAGCTGTAGCACATTGTGATTTTAATTTGTATTTCCCTAATGACTAATGATGTTAAGCATCTTTTTGCTTATTTACTTACCATTTGTATATTCATATATCTTCTTTGGTGTTATATATTTAAATATTTTGCCATTTGGGGGGTGGGGGAATTATTTTCTTATTATTGAGTTGAGAAAGTTATTTATATAATCTGAATACCAGTTTTTTTATTTGTACAAATTTATGAGATACATGAGAAATTTTATTACATGCTTATATATCCAAAAAACCAATTACATAAAGTATCTGGAAATTGTTCTAGAGGCATATAGCCAATGGATAAACTTTTATTCAAGTATGCCTACCAAATCTCGGTAATAGCAAAAGTTTTTGACATTTCAGCCACAACCTGTTGCACCTCCAACCCAAGTTCTGTATTATGAAAACTTTGTATGTGCAGTCAGAAGACAAGGGCTCTCTTACCTTGTTGCTCCCAGTATGGAACTATAGTTGATATCAGGAGAGGCTGATTTCTGGCATTTTTCATCTCTGTCAAATCTGTATTGCACAAGCTCTATCTAGGCATATGTGACTGAACAGACCAGATCTACCCTTCCCCAACTCAGTTGCCACTCATAGGACAGAAGCTCTACCCAAGAATACTGGGCTGTAAATCACCACAACAACTGGCTTGGCAGTTGGCAGTTCCACCTTGCAAAAGGTAGCCCAAGAAGGCTGGGGCTACCACCTCTTCCTGTGCCTACTTGTAGAGTAGTGATGTCACTCTGGGAAAAGCAGGCCCCCACTTCCAAATCTGCTGCAGTGTTTTGAGGGTTCTTCCTGGGGGGAAGGGAAGATCATAAAGGTTAAGAGTTCTATAGTTATGGCTGAAGAGATTGAACTTTTAGGATCAGAATGAAGACAAGTATATGTTTAAGGACTTTGCTGAAAACAAAACAAACTTTGAAGGAAAGCAATTAAGAGGAGTTGGTAGTTCTATAATGCAGCAAAGTGGATGAGCAGCCAGATGCCTTATAGAGAGAAACAAGGAAACAGCAATTAAGAACACTCTTGGGATCACAGTCAACTCTGAGGGTTGGAAAAACCGTGCAACTAAGTGGTTGTCCCAGCTCTGGAGAAATCAGAACAGAAGACAGAACAAACTTGAAAGCATTTTCCAAGCCATACACAGACACATCAACACACGGTAGAAGCCTCACTGGCACAAACTTCTTAAACACAATCTCTGATGACCAAACATTTACTGAGCAATATGCTAGGCTGGCACAGGTATGACTCCTGGGAAGCTAGACTTAAAAATAACATGACAGTCACTTCTGGCTGTCTGGAAGGCTGTGTGTATGCTGAGAACTGTGCCCTCTCAGAAATAATCAGAGAGGGAACTTCCAAGCCACTAGTCCCTGCCTGAACATGGGGCAAAAACCAAAATGGTTTTCACTGTGATCATAGCCTCCAAGCTATACACACATGCAATGGTGAAGGGTAAAGATCTAGAAGTAAAAGGCTAAGGAGGCTTAAGCACAACATTCACCCAATAAATAACTTACACTGACTTGTAGTAACCATTGGTTGCCAGGCTAACACAAAAACAACAAAAAACAATTTGAGCATACTGCAGGAGAAATAGGCTCTGCAGAATTAGCTCAGCCAAGTCATTAAACAAATAATCAAATGACCAAGCAAACAACCACCACCTCCAGAAAGGGAGTTTAGTACCCAGAGTTTTTTGTTTTGTTTTATTTTGTTTTTTTGAGACAGAGTTTCACTCTTGTCACCCAGGCTGGAGTGCAATGGCACAGCCTTGGCTCACTACAACCTCCACCTCCCAGGTTCAAGCAATTATCCTGCCTCAGCCTCTCAAGTAGCTGGGATTACAGGCGCCCTCCACCATACCCGGCTAATTTTTGTATTTTTAGTAGAGGCAGGGTTTCACCATGTTGCCAGGCTGGTCTCGAACTCCTGACCTCAGGTGATCCACCCACCTTGGCCTTCCAAAGTGCTGGGATTACAGGCGTGAGCCACAATGCCCAGCCTCCAGAGTTTTTATAATATATCATTATATTATCTAAAATGTATAGTTTTCAAGAAAAATGTGAGATAAAATTTGAAAACAGAGGAAAGTGTAACACATATGCAAGAAAACAAACAACAAGAGGGGAAAAAAGAGAAAGAAAAAAAGAAGAAAAAACCCAGGCAGTTGAAACTGCTTTTGAGGGATTCTAGATGGTATAATGAGCAAACAAAGTCTTCAAAAAAGCTATTTCAAATGTGTTTAAAGAACTAAGGAAACAAGGTTTTACAAAGTAAAGAAAGTTGCAATAAAATGTCTATAAAATAAAGAATATAGATAGAAAGTACTAAAAAGAACCAAACAGAAACTCTGGAGTTGAAAAATTATAATACATGAAATAAAAATAATTCACTAGTAGGATAAAGTTTCTATATTTCTCTGGAATTAGGTTAGTAGAAACCTGAAATAGGTTTGAGCTAGTAGAAGAGAGCATCATGGAACTTGAAGATAGAGCAGTAAAGATTATTCAATCTAAAGAAAACAGAGGAAAAAAAGAATGAATAAAAATAAAGAGCCTCAGAGAAATGTGGAACATCACTAAATGTACATTAAAATATTTATGAGAAGGAGAGGAGAGAGAGAAAGGGGTGGAAAAAGGAAATCAAAGATATAATGACTCAAAACTTTCCAAATTTGATGAAACACATTAATGTACTCATCCAACAAGCTCAATGAGTTCTAAGTAAAATAAAAGCAAAAAGATCTACATCCAGACATACTATAACCAAAATGTTGAAAGCTAAGAACAAAGAGAAAACCTTGAAAGTGGAAAGAGAAAAATAATTTATCACATACAAATGAATCTCAATAAGATTAACAGCTGACTTTTCAACAGAAAAAAAGGGGAGCAGAACAACATATTCAAAGAGCTGAAAATAAAAATGTATTAGCCAAGAATTTAACATTCTAGAAATCTATCTTTCAAAAAAGGGAGTGAATTCACAGTAGCAAAGTCATGGAATTAACTTAAATGCCCCTTAACAGTGGATTGGATAAAGAAAATGCGGGACATATATAGCATCGAATACTACACAGCCATACAAAACAATGAAATCTTGTTCTTTGCAGCAACGTGGATGCAGTTGGAGGCCACTATCCTAAGCAAATTAACACAGGAACAGAAAACTAAATACCACATGTTCTCGCTTATAAATGGAAGCTAAGCATTGAGTACACATTGGACATAAAGATGAAAACAATAGACACTGGGGACAACCAGAGAGAGGACAAAAGAAGGGGGTAAAATCTGAAAAACTACTTATCGGGTACTATGCTCACTACCTGTGTGATAGGATTATTTATACCCCAAACCTCAGCATTACAAGATATATCCATGTAACAAACTTGCACATATACCCCATGAATCTAAAATAAGTTAAAATTATGTTTTAAAAAGGAAGTGAAATACATTCCCAGTTAAAAACAAGCAAACAAATAAAAAAAAACCTTGACAATTTGTTGGTAGCAGGTCTGCTTTACAAGAAATACTGAACACCACAAAGTATTTCTAGCTCACATTGCAAAACAAGGTACAATTATGTAGATAATTATAAAAGAAATTATAATTGCATATTTCTTTTCCTTTTTTCTCTTGGCTAATTTAAAAATTTTATTAAAATATGCATATGATTGCATTGTTGTGGCTGTACCTTATAGAAATGTGATATGTTTGATAATAATAGCACAAGGGAGGTGGGTGGGAACAAAGTTCTATTGAAGTAAGAAAATGTCATCAAATGGGACGTTAAATCTGCTTAAAGAAATGAAGAGAACTGGATATGAAGGTTAACATAAAAATTTAAATATATTCTTCTATTTCTTCTGTCAGCTTCTTTAAAGATTTAAGATTATACAGACTGATAATCATCAAATATGTCATTGGGTTTGTGACATATAAAGTTGTAATTTGTATAACAGTAATAGCACAAAAAGGGGATCAGGTAAATGGGACTCTATAGGAGGGTAAATGGGACTCTATAGGAGTAAAGTTTTTCTGTTTCCTTGGAGTTAAGTTAATATAAATCTTAAGTAAACTAAACAATCCAATCAAAAGGCAGAGATTGTCATATGAGATAAAAGAACAAGATCCAACTATATGCCATGTACCAATACAAATACATTGATACAAATAAGTTGAGTAAAACAAAGGAAAAATATGCTAGGTACCAATACAAATATATTGATACAAATAAGTTGAAGGTAAAAGGAAGGAAAAAGATGTGCCACGTAAACCACAACTATAAAAGACTTGGAGTGGCTATACTAATATCAGACAAATAAACTTAAAAATGTTACTAGAGATAAAGAAGGACATTTCATCATTATTAAAGGGCCAACCCACCAGAAAGATAAAACTTTGGAATGTATATACAACACAGTGCCCAAAGATGAAGCAAAAGCTAAAAAACTTGAAGGGAGAAACAGATAATTCAGTAATAGTTGAAGAACCCAATATCCCACTTTCAGTGAAGAATTGACCAGCTAGGGAGAAAATCAACAGGAAAATAAAAAACTTGAACATTATAAACCAATTGGACATAGCAGATATCTAAAGTACATACTGTACAACAGCAGCAGAATACATATTATATAGCTCTCATAGAACATTCTATAGGATAACTCATGTTAGGCGATACAGGTGTCAATAATTTTTTTTTGCAAGGGTGGGGAAGGGGGATTAAGGTTCTGGCTTTGTCGCCCAGGCTGGAGTGCAGTGACACTCCACTCACTGCAACCTCCACCACCTGGACTCAAGCCATCCTCCCACCTCAACCTTCCCAGTATCTGAGACTATAGGCACACACCACCAAACCCATCTAATTTTTGTATTTTTTTGGTAGAGACAGGGTTTTGCCATATTTCTCAAGCTGGTCTTGAACTTCAGAGTTCAAGCTATCCACCCACCTCAGCCTCCCAATGTCTTGGGATTACAGGCATGAGCCATCACACCCAGCCAAGCTTCAATATTTCTAAAATTAGTGAAGTTATACAATGTATGTTCTCTGACCTCCTGAAGTAAATTAGAAATCAAAAACAGAAGAAAATTTGGGAAATTCAAAATATATGGAAATTAAACAGCACATACCCTAAGTAACTAATGGGTCAAAGAAGAAATCAAAAAGGAAACTAGAAGATATTTTGAGATGATTGGAAATGGAAACATGTCTTACAAAACTTATGAGACGCAACTAACACAGTGCTTGGAGAAAAATTTATACCTATAATGGCCATATTATAGATGAAGAAATGTTTCAAATTAATAACCTAAGTATGCCCTTTAAAATTTTTTTAAAAAAAGAAGACCAAATTTAACTAAAAGCAAGTAGAAGGAAGGATATCATAAATACTAGAGCAGAAACTAATAAAATACAGAATAGAATATAATAGGGAAAATAAAAATAAACAAAACCTGATCTTTGCGGGGAAAAAAACAGAAATGACAAACGTTAGCTAGGTTGACCAGGAAAAAAGAGAGATGACTCAAATTATGAAAGTTATGAATGAAAGGGGATATCACCACCAACTTTATAGAAATAGGATTATAAATAAGTACTATGAACAACTCTATGCCAAAATTCACATAAATAAATTGGACAGATTTCTACAAAGACATACACTGCTGAGACTTACTCAAAAATAAATTAAAAATTGGAGTAAATTTACAACAGATAAAGTGATCAAACTAGTAATTTAACATTTTCACACAAAGAAAAGCCCAGCACCAGATGGCTTTACTGATGAATTCTACCAAACATTCAAAAAATATATATATACACTAATCCTTCAGAAACTCATCCAAAAATAGAGCAGGAGGGAACACTTCCAACTCATTTAATGAGGCCAGTATTATTATTCTGATACCCAAACCAGACAAAGGTGAGAGACCAGCATGTATTATGTTTTCTCCCTGAGATAAAGACCAAGACAAAGATACTTGTTCTAGCCACTTCTATTTGAATTGTTATGAAGGTTCTGCCAAGGGCAATTAGTCAAGGAAAAGAAATAAAGGACATCTGGATTTTTTTTAAAATGTGAACTATCTCTAGTCATGGACGACAATTTTGTATATAAAATTCTGAAGAATCCACTAAAAACTATTAGAACTAACAAACAAGTTCAACAAGGCTTCAAAATCTAGTAACAATGTAAAAAAGCCATTGTATTTCTATACAGGTGCAACAAACAACCTGAAAATAAAGTGAATAAAACAATTTCACTTATAATAGCACCCCTCTGAGGTGTTAATAAAAGAAGTGCAAGATTTGTAAATTAAAAACTGCAAAAATTGTTGACAAAAATTAGAAAATATTTAAACGAATCAAAAGACATTCCATGTTTCTGGATCAGAAGACTAAATATTGTTAAAATGATAATACTCAACAAATGTATCTACAGTCTCAACAAAAATCCCTTTCAAAATCCTACCTGGCTTTGTTGCAGAATTTGGCAAGGTGATCCTAGAATTCATATGCAAATGTAAAAGATCCAAAATAGTCAAAATAACTATGAAAAATAATTACAAAGTTGGGGAGCTCACATTTCCCAATTTTGAATCTTGCCTCAAAGCTATTGTAATCAAGACAGTGTCACACTAGTGTAAGGACAGAATTGAACAATAGAACAGAATTGAAAGTCCAGAAATAAACCCATAAGTTCATAAATAAACCCGTAAGTCCATAAACATTTATGATTCACAGATTTTCCAAAAAATGTCAAAACAACTTAACTGGAAAGAAGAGTCTTTTCAACAAATAGTGCTGGCACAAGCACGTGCAAAAAAATGAAGTTAAACCCCTATCTCACACCATACAAAAAAATTAACTCTAAATGAACCAAAGACCTAAATGTAGAGCCAAAACTATAAAACTCTTAGGGGAAAATATTGGGGTAAATCTTCATGACCTGGAGTTAAGCAGTGTTTTCTTAGCAGCAACACAAAAGAAGGAGTAGCAAAAGAGAAATTTTTTAATTGGATTTCATGAAAAGTATAAGATTTTGTGCTACAAATGATATTATCAAGAAAGTTAAAAGACAACCCATAGAAGTGGAGAAAATATTTGCAAATCATATATTTGAGAAGGAACTGTTAGAATATGTAAAGAATTCTTACAACTCAGTAGTAAGACAAAAAAAAAAAAAAAAACTAAAAGTGGCCAAAGGATATGGAGAGACATTTCATTAAAAAAATAAAGATATACAAACGGCCAATAAGCACATGAAGAGATTCTCAACATTATTTATCATTAGGAAAACGTAAACCAAAACCACAAGATACCACTTCACACTAGTAGAATACAATAATTTTTAAAAGACCAATAATAAGTGTTAGTGAAGATGAGGAAGAATCCTTGTACACTGCCGTGTGGATGTAAAAGAGTACAGCCATTTTAAAAAACAGAGTGGCAAATCTTCAAAGAGTTAAACATGGAATTATCACGTGCCCAGCAATTCCACTCCCTGGTATATGCCCACAAAAATAAAAAACGCATGTCCACTCAAAACTTGTACACAAATATTAACAGCATTATTCATAACAATCAACAAGTAAAACAAATCAATTGTTTATCAACTGATGAAAAGAGAAATACGATGTGGTATATTTATACAATGAAATATTGTGCAGGAATAAAAAGGAATGAAATACAGCTACTACATGGGTGAACCTTGTAGTAACATTATAAATGCAATATAATGTAGAAACATTATAAGTGAAAGAAGCAAGTCACAGAAGAATATATATATTGTATAATTTCATTTATATGGAATGGCCAGAAAAGGCAAATTTATGGAGATAGAAAGTATATTAGTGATTTCTCAGTGGTATGGGGGAGTGAGTGAAAAGGGTGGGGTTGGGGTGCGGCAGCTGATGTGTGTGATTATTCTAAGGGAGATTAAAATGTTCTAAAATTAGATTGTGATAATGGTTGCATGACCTTAGAAAACACACTTTAAATGAATGTGAGTCATACACCTTAAATGAGTGAATAGTATGGTAGAAGAATTTTATCTCAATAAGGCTGTTTTTAAAAGTTTTAAATAAAGTTACTGTTAGAAGAAAATAGAAAGTAAGCATAAAAACTTTCTAGCTGATGAACATAGGCTATAAAAAACAACCATGGGCCGGGCACTGTGGCTCACGCCTATAATCTCAGCACTTTGGGAGGCTGAGGCGGGCAGATTACCTGAGGTCAGGAGTTCAAGAGCAGCCTGACCACCAACTTGGTGAAACTCCGTCTCTACTAGAAATATTAAAAAAATCAGCCGGGCATGGGGGTCGGCGCCTGTAATCCTAGCTACTCAGGAGGTTGAGGCAGCAGAATTGCTTGAACCTGGGAGGCGGAGGTTGCAGTGAGCCGAGATCACACTACTTGCACTCCAGCCTGGGTGACAGAGCGAGACCCTGTCTCAAAAAACAAACAAACAAACAAAAAACATGTAGCAGAGGAATATCATTACACAGCCCTTCACGTTTAATTAAATATCATTAAAAAATAAATTTCACATGAGAGAATACATGAATCTGAAATTAACCATCTCAGAAATTGAGTAACAGAAAGGATTTGAAACAAGACCTGATTAAACTCAATAAAGAAATGAGTGAAAGAAGACAAAAATATTTTGTCAATGAAGGCCTTTTGTTATATTTCCCATGGTATTTCATCTTTTTTCATGTTGTAAATAGTAGTCTCAAAGTAATTATTTTCTAATTTTTGTTGGTGTATTAGTCATTCTCACACTGCTATAAAGAAATACTTGAGACTGGGTAATTTACAAAGAAAAGAGGTTTAATTGGCTCATGGTTCTGCAGGTTGTACAGAGCACATGGCAGCATCTGCTTCTGGGGTGGCCTTAGGGAGCTTTCACTCATAACACAAGGTAAAGTGGGAGCAGACGTCTTACATGGCAGGAGCAGGACCAAGATAGGAGGTGGGAGAGATGCTACACACTTTTAAAATAACCAGATCTCATGATAATTCACTCACTTCCATAAGACTAGCACTGAGGGGCTGGCACTAAACCATTCATGAGAACTCTACCCCCATGATCCAATCACCTCCCACCAGGCCCACCTCCAGCCTCAGTGGGGACAGAGATCCAAACCATATCAGTTGAGATATAAATTTAAATAATTTTTCTATAATGACCTTATGTCCAGTGATATTGCTAAATCATTTATTAATTTTAAATTGTCTACAGATTATTTTGAATTTTAAGTGCACACAATTATCTTTTTGGCAAACCCTGAGAGTTTTACTTCTTCCTATCCAAACCTCATGAATTTTGTTTTCATTTTTTCCTCATTGCAAAATTTTGTGACTAGTATGATGTTGCAGAAAAAAAAAAAGTGGAAATAGCAGAAATTCTTGTCTCATTGTGACTCTCAGGGAAAAAGCACTTAATGTTTTGCCATTATGATAATTTTTATGTAGGATATTACTAAATACTGTTTTTCAGTTTAGGAAGTTCTCTTCTATTCCTAATTTGCTTTTTTCTTTCCAATTTTTATTTTATATTCACAGGGTAGACATGCAAATTTGTTATATGGGTGAATAGTGTGTCACAGGGGCTTGCCATTATTTTGTCACCCAGGTAATGAGCATAATATCCAACAGGTAGTTTTTCAATACTCACTCTCATCCCACACTACAACCTCTAGTAGTCTCTGGTGTTCTTTGCATTCATTTGTATTCAGAGTTTAGCTGCCACTTGGAAGTGAGAACATGCAGTATTTGGTTTTCTGTTCCTGCATTATTTCCCTTAGGATAAGGGTCTCCAGCTTCATCCATGTTGCTGCAAAGAACATGATTTTATTCTTTTTTATGGCTGCATAGTATTCCATTGTGTGTGTGTGTGTGTGTGTGTGTGTGTGTGTGTGTGTGTGACATATTCTTTATCCAGCCCACCATTGAAGGGCATCTAGGTAGATTCCATGTTTTGCTATTGTGAATAGTGTTGTGATGAACATACACATTCATGTGTCTTTATGGTAGAATGATTTATATTCCTTTTGGTATATACCCAGTAATGGGATGGCTGGGTTGAATGGTAGTTCTGTTTTAGATTTTTTGAGAAATCTCCAAACTGCTTTCCACAGTGGCTGAACTGTTTACATTCCCACCAACAGTGTTTCAGCATTCCTTTTTTCTCTGCAGCCTCACCAGCATCTGTAGTTTTTTTGACTTTTTAATAATAGCCATTCTGACCAGTATGAAATGGTATCTCATTGTGGTTTTGATTTGCATTTCTGTAATTATTAGTGATGTTGAGCATTTTTTTCGTATGCCTATTGACCATTTGTATCTCTTCTTTTGAAAAGTGTCTCTTCATGTCCTTGTCTATTTTAAATAGGGTTGTTTGTTTTTTGTTTGTTAATTTGTTTATGTTCTTTATCAATTCAGGATATTAGACCTTTGTTGGAAGCATAACTTGCAAATATTTTCTCCCATTGTGTAGATTGTCTGTTTACTCTGTTGATAGTTTCTTTTGCTGTGCAGAAGGTCTTTAGTTTAATTAGGTCCCATTCGTCAATTTTAGTTTTGTCACAGTTGCTTCTGGAGTCTTCATCATGAAATATTTGGCAAGGCCTATATCCAGAATGTTATTTCCTAGGTTTTCTTCTAGAGATTTTGTAGTTTCAGGTTTTACATTTAAGTCTTTAATCAATCTTGAGTTGATTTTGTATATGATAGTAGGAAGGGGTCCAGTTTAAATCTTCTGCACATGGCTAGCCAGTTCTGCCAGAACCATTTATTAAATAGGAAGTCCTTTCCCTATTGCTTGTTATTGTTGCCTTTGTTGAAGATCAGATGGTTGTAGATATACATCTTTATTTCCAAATTCTCTATTCAGTTCATTTGCTGTGTGTGTCTGTTTTTGTGCTAGGACAATGCAGTTTTCGTTACTGTAGCCTTGTAGTATCGTGTGAAATTGGGTAATGTGATGTCTCTGACTCTGTCCATTTTGCTTTGGATTGCTTTGGCTATTTGGGCTCTTTTTTGGTTCCATATGAATTTTACAATAGTTTTTTTTTCTAATTCTGTAAAGAATGTCATTGGTAGTTTGATACGAATGGCATTAAATCTGTAAATTGCTTTGGGTAGTATGACCATCTCATTTAACAATATTGATTCTTCCTATCCATGAGCATGAAATGTCTTTCCATTTGTTTGTGTTGTCTCTGATTTCTTTCAAGAGTATTTTGTAATTCACATTGCAAAGAACTTTCACATCCCTGATTAGCTGTATACCTAGGTATTTTATTTTTTTCTGTGGTTATTGAGACTGGGATTGTGTTCTTGATTTGATGCTCATTTTGGATGTTATGGGTATACAGATAAGCTACTGATTTTTTTACTTTGATTTTGTATCTGAAACTTTGCTGAAGTTGTTTATCAAGTCTAGGAACCTTTGGACAGACACTGTGAGATTTTCTAGGTATAAAATTATATCATCTGCAAAGAGAGAGATAGTTTGACTTCCTCTCTTCCTGGTTGAATGCTTTTTATTTCTTTATCTTGCCTGATTGCTCTGACTAGAAATTCCAGCGCTATGTTGAATAAGCGTGGTGAAAGTGGGCATCCTTGTCTTGTTCCAGTTCTCAAGGGGAATGCTTTTGCCCATTCAGTATGATATTGGCTGTGGGTTTGACACAGATGGCTCTTATTATTCTAAGGTATGTTCCTTTGATAACTATTTTGTTGAGAGTTTTTAACATAAAGGGATGTTGAGTTTTATCAAAAGCTTTTTCTGCATCTATTGAAATGATCATGTGGTTTTTGTTTTTAGTTCTGTTTTTGTGATGAATCACATTTATTGATATGCGTACGTTGAATCAACCTTGCATCCCAAGAATAAAGCCCAAATGATCATGGTGAATTAACTTTTTGATGTGCTGCTGGATTTCTTTTTCTTCCATTTTGTTGAGGATTTTTGCATCTATGTTCATCAAGGATATTGGTCTAAAGATTTTTTTCATTGTGTCACTGCCAGGTTTGGGTATCAGAATGATGCTGGCCTCATAGATGCTTCTCCTCAATTTTTTGGAATAGTTTTAGTGTGGTTCAGGTTTGTTATCAGCTCTTCTTTACATGTCTGGTAGAATTCAACTGTGAATCCCTCTGGTCTAGGGTTTTTCTGGTCGGTGTCTTTTTATTACTGATTCAATTTTGAAAATGATTATCAGTCTATTCAGGGTTTCAATTTCTTCCTGGCTCAATCTTGGAAGCTTGTATTTCTAGAAATTTATCCATTTCTTCTAGGTTTTCTATGTTTTGTGTATAGAGGTGTTCATAATAATCTCTGAAGGTTTTTTGTATTTATATGGTGTCAGTGGTAATGTCCCCTTTGTCATTTCTGATTGTGTTTATTTGGATACAATCTTATTTTTCATTAATCTAGCTAGCAGTCTATCAATCTTATTTATTCTTTCAAAGAACTAATATTTTGTTTCATTGATCTTCTGTGTGGTTTTTTACATCTAAATTTCATTCAGTTCTGCTCTGATTTTGGTTATTTCTTTTCTTTTACTAGCTTTGGGGTTGGTTTGCTCTGGTTCCTCTAGCTGTGATGTTAGGATATTGACATGGGATCCTTTTAACGTTTTGATGTGGACATTAGTGCTATAAACTTTCCTCTTAACACTGCTTTAGCTGTGTCCCAGAGATTCTGGTATTTTGTATCTTTATTTATTTTCATTAGCTTCAAAGAATTTCCTGATTTCTGCCTTACTTCTATTGTTTACCCAAAACTAATTTATTAGCAGGTTGTTTAATTTTCATGTAATGGTATGGTTTTGAGAAATCTTCTTAGCATCAATTTCTATTTTTATTGTGCTGTGGTCCAAGAGTATGGGTGGTGTGATTTTGTTTTGTTTTGTTTTGTTTGTTAAGAATTGCTTTATGGCTGAGCATTTGGTCAATTTTAGAGTATGTGCCATGTTCAGATTAGAACAACGTATATTCTGTTATTGTTGGGTGAATTCCTCTGTAGATGTTTGTTAGGTCCATTGGGTCAAGTGTCATGTTTAGGTCCCAAATATACTTGTTAGTTTTCTGCCACAATTATCTGTCTAATGCTGTCAGTGGGGTGTTGGAAATCTCTCTCTATTATTTTGTGGTTATCTGAGTCTCTCCATACATCTCTAAGAACTTGTGTTATGAATCTGGGTTCTCTGATTTTGGATGCATATATTTTTAGGATAGTAAAGTCTTCTTGTTGGATTGATCCCTTTACATTATACAATGTCCTTTTTTCAATGGTTTAAAATCTACTTTGTCTGAAATTAGAGTAGCAACCCCTGTTCTTTCCTGTTTTTAATTTGCTGGGTAGAATTTTCTCCATGCCTTTAATCTGTACCTATGAGTATCACTGCATGTGAGATGGGTCTCTTGAAGACAGCATGTAGTTGGGTCTTACTTCTTTTTCCAACTTACCACTGTACCCTGTGTCATTTAAATGGGACATTTAGCCTGTTTATGTTCAGGGTTATTATTGATATGTGTGGATTTGATCCTGTTATTGTGTTGTTAGCTGGTTGTTATGTGGACTTGATTGTATAGTTGCTTTCTTCTGTCAATGGTCTATGTACTTTAGTGTGTTTTTGTGATGGCTGGTAATGGCCTTTCATTTCCACATTTAGCACTCCCTTAAGGACCTCTTGTAAGGCATGTCTTTTGGTCGTGAATTACCTTAGCATTTGCTTGTCTGAACAGGATTTTATTTTTCCTTTGTTTATGAAGCTTAGTTTGGATGAGCATGAAATTCCTAGTTGGAATTTCTTTTCTTTAAAGATGCTGAACAGAACATAAACTCTCAATGTCTTCTGGCTTGTTGAGTTTCTGCTGAAAGGTCCGCAGTTAGTCTGATGGGGTTCTTTTGTTAGATGACCTACCCCTTTTCTCTAGCTGCCTTTAATGTTTTTTCTTTCATATTTATCTTGGAGAATCTGATGACTATGTGTCTTGGGATGGTCGTCTGATATAGTATCTCAAAAGCGTTATTTGAATTTCCTGAATTTGAATGTTGACCTCACTAGTGAGTTTGGAGAAATTTCATGGATAGTATCCTCAAATATGTTTTCCAAATTGCTTGCTTTCTCTTCTTGTCTTTCAGGGATGCCAAAGAGTCATAGGTTTTTGTCTCTTTACATAATCCCAAGTTTTTTGGATGTTTTATTCATTTTTTTGATTCTTTCTTCTCAATTTTTGTCTGAGTTGATTTGAATAACTAGTCTTTGGGCTGTGAGATTTTTTTCCTCAGCCTCATCTATTCTGCTGTTAATACTTCTGTTTGTATTATGAAATTCTTGTAGTGAGTTTTTCAGCTCTATCAGACCAATTTGATTCTTTCTTAAAATGGCTCTTGTATCATTTTCCTGAATTCCTTGGATTGGGTTTCAACTTTCTTCTGAATTTCAATGACCATCGTTGCCATCTAGGTTCTGAATTCTAAGTCCATCATTTCAGCCATTTCAGCCTGGTTAAGAATGATTGCTGGGGAGCAAGTTTGGAGGTAAGAAGTTGCTCTGGCTTTTTGAGTTGCCAAAATTTTTGCATTAGTTCTTTCTCATCTTTGTGGGCTGTTTCTTTAGTCTTTGATGTTGGTGTTCTTTGGATGGGGATTTTTACTATTATACTCTTTGAGGCCCTTGAGGGTTTGATTGCAGTATAAGTTGGGTTCAGTCAACAGGCTTTATTTCTGGATGATTTCAGAAGATCTGGGCTCAACTCAGCACTCCTGGCCTGCATGCTCTAACTCTGAGGAGCTGGAACCAGGCTTACAGCTTTGTTCTCTGGCCCCTCTAGGTTAAGCACTTGCTGCACTGGAGGAGCCAAGGTATTTCCGGTGTGCCTGCAACAACACCCTGATGGGGGTGCCAGCAAAAGCACTTCATTGGGTTGGTGAGGTCCACATGTGCACACATGCCATCAAAGTGGTGGGAAAAGGCTATGGGCAAGTGTGTGCCATCGAAGGAGTGGGGGAGACTGTGAATGTGTGTACATTGGTGAGGGCCCATCTGCTGAAGCTCCTTGATGGTTAGACAGGGTCTGCCAGCAGAAGAGGTATGGTAGTGGCCACCGGGAAGCACCCGCATTGGGCATTTGAGGCTGCACTATGAGCAGGTGCCACCAGGAAGGGACCCCAGGAAAGGTGGGCAGACAGGGGAGCACTCAGATTAGACTGGCTTTATCCACAGGTAAGACACCCCTACTCTGTCCAGACCCAACTGTCAACAGAAGCCAAAGCCATCTGGAGGAGCATGGTGAGCCTTAGGGGATGGGCATTTCCAGCCATGCTCTACTGCAACTACCAAACCCTCTGCGCTCTGCAAAGAGGAGAGTCCTGTTCATGCTAGCTGTCCAAGCAGCTCTCTCTGCAAGCTGAAATGACTGTGGGGGTCGTGAGGTCTTCTGCAGCTAGGATTCCAAAAGTCCATGGTGAGAGGTGGCTGCTCCTTGCCTATTAACTCACTTTTTACCCAGGACCTGCTGGGGCCAGGAATGAGTCCTGGTGCTTGGCAGCCCCATATAGGGCTCCCAGCTTCCTGTCTCTTTAGCCTAGAGTCTGTTTCCTCCTTGCATCCACTCTCAAGACTTCCTTCCGAAGATCTGCCTGGAGCGTTCTGGCCTTTATGGTCTGCTCTCTCAGTGGGAGATGTTCTTCCTGGCTGCATCTAGTCAGCCATCTTGTCTCCCTCTGAGACTGTTTTTTCAATCAAAAAGGATGTTAACATTATTAAATACTTTTCTAGTACCTACTGAATTAATCACATAAGTTAATTCATAATTACATTTATCTTGAGTGTTAAATCATCCTTGAATTCCTGGAATAAACCCATTTGGTAGTAATGTATTTTCTTCTTACATACCACTGCATTCTATTTGCTAAATAATTCTTTATTATTTTGCATCTAAATTAGTAGATTTCAGAAGAACCTGCTGTTTTTAAAGAAAGTGTTGGAAAGTGTTTGTTCTTTTTCTACTCTCTGGAAGATATTGCATAACTCATTATCTCCCACATATTTTGAAAAATTCACTTTTAAAGCCCACTATGTATAGACTTTTGTGGGTGTAAGAAGATTTTAAAATAATGTTCAACTTATTTAATTGGTATTGCACTTTAAATATCATTTATTTCCTCTTTCATAAATTTTGGTATAATGTGTTTTATTAAACTATTCATTTCATTCAAATTAGCATGTTTATTGGCATGTATTTATTCATAATGTCCTCTTATAATCTGCTAAATGTCTCTAAGATCTGTAGTAGTGTCTTTGTTTCTATTTTGTTATTGGTAATTTGTGGTTTCTATACTTTTTCCTTCATTAATTTTGTGGGAATTTATCAATTTTGTAAATATCTTTAAGAATCAATTATTTGTTTCTATTTTATATCTATTTTCTATTTTATTGATTTCTGGTCCTATTTTTTACTATTTCCTTGATTCTACTTCTTGGGTTTTGATTTGCTCTTTCTTTTCTAGTGTTTTGAGGTGGAAGATTTGGTCACTAATTTTTAATGTTTCTTCTTTTCTGATATACTTATTTAAGGTTAGCCTCTCTCTAATCAGCATATTATGAGCTGCACCCTACAAGTTTTAGCATGCAATACCTTCATTAGCATTCAGTGTGAAATATTTCATAATTTCTACTTTGCCTTAGATCTATGGATTTAGTTATAAATGTATTGTTTAATTCTAAACACTTAGTAGTTTTTATTATTTATTTCTAGTTTAATCCCACTATGGTAAGGAAATTGTTTTAATATTTTGAAATTTATCAAGGCTTATTTTACATGGTATTCTTTGTTAAATGTTTCATTGTGCTTTTTAAAAAAAAGTGACTGTTATTATTAATCAGTGGAATGACCCCTGTATCATTATGAAATTTCTAGCAATATATTTTGCTTTTTATTTTTTTAAAGTATTTCTGTGCCAACTTTTTAAAGTAGAACATTTTTGACATTTATTGTTTTATATTCTTTTAATTTCAACTTTTTTATCTTTACATAAATCTTGTACCTCTTATAAGCAGCATATACCTTTATTTGTTATTTGTTTATTTGTTATTGCTAACTTGTCTAAGAATCTTAGTACTTTACTTGGAGTATTTAGTCAGTTTGCATTTAGCTACTTACATGTTTAGGTTAGTATCTACAATCTTATCCTTTGTTTTCTCTATGTATCAGGGACAAGTCAGAAACCACATAAATAATTTTAACAAGAAGAATTTAATATAAAAATTATTAACTAGTAAAAGATAGCTGGGGAAGGCTTATAGACACCCCCCACAAAAATATTCATATCTGGAACCTGTTAATGTGTTACTTTCTATGACAATAAGGATGTTGCAGAGATGATTAAGTTAAAGATCTTGAGAAAATTATCTTGATTATCTAGATGGGCTCAGTATAATCACAAGGGTCATTATAAGGAGAAGATGGAGGCAGGAGAGTCAGTGTCAGAGAAGGAGATGCAATAAAAAAATCAGGGTCATAGTCAGAGATTTGAAGATGCTATGGTTCTGGCTTTGAAGATGGAAGATGAGATCATGAGCCATGGAGTGCAGGCAACCTTTAAAAGCTGGAAAAGGCAAAGGAATGCTCTCCTCTTGATTCTCCAAATGGAATGTAGGCCTGCTAACACATTGATTTTAGCCCAGTGAAATGCATTTTGGATTTCTGTCCTACAGAACTATAAAGTAGTAGATTTGTGTTACTTTTAAGCCACTAAATTTGTGGTAGTTTCTTACAGCAACAACAAGAAACAAATTTATTAGCTAACCTAACCACTAATGACGCAAGAGACAATTCTAAGGACTTTCAAAACAGCAAAGTAGGAGCAGCTGCTACCTCTAGGGATGAGGGTGAGTACCCAGGAAAATATATCCTTCCTGTAGCTATTTTTAAATTTTCTCTACGTCTTTGGGTTTTGGCTATCTTACTCTGATGTGGTTTATTTTTATATATTTTGTTTTATAGATTTCATCTTGGGTTTGCTGAGCTTATTGAATCTATGATTTATGTCTTTCCTCATATTTGAAAAATGTTTGGTCTATCTCCTAATGTATTACTTCTTCCAATTTTCTCTTTCTTAAACCATATTTATATCATGTTAGATCTTTCAACTGCATTGTATTTATGTCTGACACTCTTTTAGTTTTATTTTTATTTTCTTTTTCTTTGGTTTAGGTTGTATATTTTCAATTGCACCTGTCTTCCAGTTTCCTACTCCTAACTTTACTTGTCTCCAATCTATTGACTGCTTTTTTCAGCAAGTAACTTTTTAGTTTTAGAATATTCATTTGATTCCTAGAAAAGTAAGTTCCAGTTGACTCTTAAAATTCTCCTTCTTTGCATCCACTTGGTCCAATGTTTGCTCTATTCTATTGAACATATTAATCATAGTTATTTTAAAGTCCTTATCTGTTAACTGCAATAATACTGTGGCTCTGATTTCATTTCCTATTTTTTCCTCTTGATTATGGGTCATATGGACATGACTCTTTCACATCCCTGGTGACTTTGGATTGAATGAATGTTGGACATTGTATATTAAAAACAGGAGATGTATTCATCTATTCTCACATTGCTAATAAAGACACACCCCAGACTGGATAATTTATAAAGGAAAGAGGTTTAAATAGCTTACAGTTTCCCATGGCTGGGGAGGCCTCACAATCATGGCAGAAGGCAAATGAGGAGTAAAGTCACGTCTTACATGGTGGCAGGAAAAGAGAGAGCTTGTGTAAGGGAATTCCCCTTTATAAAACCATTAGATCTGTGAGACTTACTATCACAAGAACAGCATGGGAAAGACCTGCCCCCATAATTCAATTACCTCCCACCAGGTCCCTTTCATGACACATGGGAATTATGACAGCTACAATTCAAGATTAGATTTGGGTGGGGACACACAGCCAAACAATATCAGGAGAGAATCTAAATGATGTTGTCTTCCAATAGCAATAGTTCACCCTTTTTTCTGCTAGGTTGATGTGGTTGGAAGTTTGTTTGAAGATTAATTTAATTAAGTCTACCATTTTCCCCCTTTCTCTTGTGTCTCCAGTATTGCCACTACAAACCTGTGCAACCACTAGAGTATGTGCTGGTTCCTCTGTGCCCTGGCATTAGATCTCTGTGGCCAAGCCTTGTTCTCAGTCTCTATCTGCACCCATTAGGAAATTTCTTGAGGAAAGAAGCAGTTGGAGATCATCAAAACAAATTCATTACTCCTTTCAAACCTTTTAGTTTTGACTCCTGTGTCTCAGATCTCCTAATTAAAATTGTTACTTTTAGGGGATAGGTAGGAATAAGGTAGAGAGGATGGAAATGGGAGCAATTCTTCTCAATGTAGTTTTCAGTTTTGGATAATGTTAATGCTTTATATATTCAAAATACATTTAAAATTAAAAGGAATCAAAATGAAAACTCTAAAATTGAATACAGGCATATGTATGAACTCAACAATATATCAACTTGATAATATAATCACAGAGAACAGAATAAGTTCAACTAATCTACGGGCAAAATAATCTGATTGCGTATCTTTAGTATGTTAGTATGTTTACTGTTTAACAACATTAAACCTTATTCGGTGAATTTATTGTTAGTGCATGTATTGCACTAAATATTAAACCTTATTGAGTATATATATTGTACAGTTGAAACTATTTTATTATATTGTAACATAAAGTAAATAAATCGATATTATAATAAAAGATTTTTAATTAAAAGGGGTACAAATATGTATGTAACTAAAAATATGAGCTTGCTTTCTCTCTCACGTGCATATACACACGTGCACACACATGCACACACACACACACTCATACACACCTCAGCTTTTTCCACTAAAGTGGCCTAAAAGCAATGATCCTCCAGTGGCAATGAGCATACATAGTGCTCAAATTCTGTTTTCTAAATAATAATTTTCAACCAAAAGGAATTAGGGCCCCTTGGAGAAAACTAATTCCAAATCTAAGGCAGGAAAGTACAGAGTGAGCTTGGGACATGTTGTTGCATGTATTAGCAAAGGAATGTCCAAAGACAAATGAGATTATTTTAAAGCCATGGAACCAGCTTGAAGCAGTTCCACTGTTTAGATCTGGGAACGTTTGAGCATTCAGGGCAATAATTGGTTGAATTAAACAAATCCATGAGTCAGCTGTAATACTCTAAATGATTAAATAAAAGGAGAAAGATGGCTACAGGGATATTGACTAAGAAAAGCTCATTTTTATAGAAAGAATGATAGAATCAGAAAATATTCATTTTGTCATTCCTCCAAACTCAGGAGAAACTCAAAAATGGATACAAAAACCATTGCATGAAAAGTGACTGGATTTGTGCATAGCGTCAGGAGATGTGCGTAGTGTCAAAGTATCTCATCACACATTACTTGATAATTACAAAGGAGAAAAATGAACCTTCACAGTGGCAAGACTTGACTTCTACCTCTTTCAAAAAGTGAGTGAATTTACTATCACTAATAATTAGATTATATTATGTTATGTCCCCTGATATGATACAATATGGTGTACACACTCCATTACCTATAAAATATTTTTTATCTAAATATTAACTTCAATTTACACACTTCTAAGCCAAACTTCCAGTCTAGAGAAAATACAAGAGCTAGAGAAAATAGTTAAATGATAACATGAGAAAATAATCACAGTGATCTAGATTCTTCCAAAAGTAAAAGTAGTTTTAAAAAGCAGGAGAAAGTTCAAATTTTAGGGACTAAAGAAACCTAACAAAGCAGTTTATTATAAACCTCGATTATAATAGTTTACTATATTGTTAGCTATTAATAGTTTATTATTTGTACTTTAAAGTGCAGGGAAAGATCTCCGTTGTTCCTCTCCAAAGTCCAATCTCTCCAACTCCAGAGAATGTTTTGTAAATAATTTATGTAATTTTTATAAAAATTATAATCAGTAAAAGTATGAGTAGCTATGTGTTATTTTAAAATACATTTGTAATAAAAACATATAAACATGTCTATAGAGCTTATTTATTCAAATTAGCAGACTACTGTATTCCATTATATAACAATACCACAATTATCTACTCCTCTCCTGATAGAGATTTGTATTAGTTTTCAACATTTTAAACTTAAAAATTAATTCTATATCTAACAATCTTTTCTTTTGTACATCCATATACTTTCTAAAGTGTGATGGTAATTTTCACATTATCCGACAGTATACGAGTGTTTTCATTTCTGGTCTGTACAACTTTGGTACTGACAAATTTTTGAGTTTTGCTAATCTGAGGTAAATAGATAAAAATAGTTTCTCATTACTGTTACAGGATGCAATTGTCCAATTATTGGTGAAATTGTCATTTCATGCTATTGGCTATTTGAAATTCCTCCTCTAATGTAAGTGTCCTTTTCTCGTTTTCCTATTATATTGTTTGTGGTTTTCATATTGATTTAAAGTTATTTGTGTTTTTTATTTATGTTGCAATCTTCTCCTAGTTGGTGAATTGCTTTTAAATCTAGGATGCCTTAGCTTGTTATATTATTTTACATATTTTTAAACTAAAAATAATGAGAAATGGTAACATCTGAAATTTTATATGTAGCCTCCTAATTAACTTTTACCAAGTTTATGGTACAGTCATCAATGGCAAGGTAAGTCTAGGAGACTAAATTCCCATATCACATTGGACAGTTTCCTGAAGACTGGCTCTCTCGGTAAAGGTGTATCCTTTGATAGGGTAAATATGATTAACTTCCAAGGAAATGAAAAATTTACAACCTTTAAATGTCCAAGACCCAGGGAGGGACCTCTGCTCTCAATAGATCTAGAGGAATCCTCCCTAATGATGATGGCCACACCCCAGTTTTGAAACACCAAGCCATGAAAATAGAGGGGCACTTACAGTTCTATTTATTGAGTGCATTTTTGAGACTTTCAAAGCTCACTGAGCATGCTCTGATTTAGGTATAACAGATTCAAAATGTATCACTTGTGCATTACCTTCCCCACATTCCAGTTCCTTTTCCTGCAGCCTTTCTGGCCTTCTAGCTCTGGCTGAAGACCACCTAAAGAAGGAGAAGGATATGACTTAGGGGTAGTTTCTTCTAGAAAGATAAAGGAGAAGAACATCTAGTGTTGACTTGGAAGTGGGAATATTCAAGGAGAGAGAGAGAGAGAGAGAGAATTCCAACTTCTAACCTCCTTTGTTTGAAACTCATAGGAGGTGAGTGGGGAGAGTTAAAATATCCTCATAAGTTTGAGGACTATTCCTAGGGAGCCAGTGACAACATTTCCCACTTCCGAGTAGCTTGGTGTTTGGTTTGAGATTCTTCAGAGAGACTTTACTCTCACTTGTCACCACTCAGGAGCAGCTTATAGGACATCCTAAGTGGCCCCTTTGTCCTTGTGGGGGAATGAGGATGTGGTGAGAAATTGGGAAACCTGGGATCTGGTGGGAAAATGGTGGAGTGAATGCACCTTGCTGTGGGAGGCAATGGTGCAAAAGCCAGAGAGCTCCGCGTGCCATCTTTCTGGATGCAGTAATGTCCTAAAGGGCAGAATAAAGACCACAGGTCTTTCTTGGCTGCCATAACTTCCCTTGCACCCAGATCCCAACATACAGAGAGTGACAGGGAAGAGGAGAGGAAGTAAAAAGATGATTTAAACGTTCCTCTTAGAGGGATTTGAACTGGGAATTGAATGAATATTTACCTGAAAGGACCCTTTTAGCTTGGAAGACGCTGGATTACTTTTAATTGGCAATTTTTAGAAATCCCTCTCCCCATCCTATCCTCCTCTGATGCTGTCATGGGCATGGAAGCGCCAGAGCAAGGTGAGATACAGAAAATAAAGATGCAGTTTTACACAAGGATTTGTGATCTTTAGGATTTTATTCCAGTTAGATGATAATTCATTCCTACAAAGACACTATCTTCTATATTTCTGAGGGGAAAAATCATAAAGACTCATTATTCTCATATTGTTAACTCTGTTCTGGGCACCAAGTTGAGGCTGCTTCACACTGGCAATGTTCTTAGTATTTTCTTTAAAAACCATGCCATGGGCACTGTAAATGTAATCTGGTACATTCCTTCCCTTATATGATATTTGGTCAATAATTTGGTGGACAACATTTTACATATTCTTAAAGGCTATTTTGTCTGTGATGTTCAAATACATAAATATCAGATAACCTGTCTGAATTTTAATTTTTAGTTTTCTTTACTACTAAAGTAATTCCTAAATCTAATATTACAGATGATTATGTTATCTACATATTATCTGTAATATTCTTATGAATAGTAAGAAGTCTTATTTTTAAAAATTATTGTCAGAAGTTCAATTCAAATCATTTGTTTTGTGAATGATGCATTCAAAACAACCTTCAAAGCTTTATGGAGTTACACAAGGGAATGCAGTGTTCCAGTTCTGAGGTTTTATAATTACTGAGGAAAAAGGTGGACACATGTCCCTACCCTCACCCCATGTCTCCTTCTTAATGTCCATTCAGATGCCTTGTGACAACAGTGGTTGTACTAGAGTCACCTTTATTCAGTCAAATATTGACATGCAATATTGACACAACTGTATTAACATTTCCATTCCCAGATGACTCATTTACTGGGAGCAAGTTCACATGCCAATCCATAGTAGACATTTAATAAGTATTTGTTGGATGAATAAATGAACATATTGGCCGATTTGCATGAGACCTTAAAAAAAATGAGGTGTGGAATATTCTTGCGGTAAAACAAATAATTGTGATAAGTTCCTTCTTTTTTCTTCTTGATATTTATGGCATCAACTTTTTACTTATATCTGGTATTTGATATAACATGTATTAATGGAAGTTGCAGTAGAGAAGAAAAATGAGGAGATATTTATTTTTATTCTTAGAAAATGGGAATAAATCATGGAAAAGTTTATGATTTATTGAGTTATTTTATGAAGTTCTGATCTTAGATATCACATTTCTGCAGTTCAGAATAAATCACTGAAATTGACATCGGCCAGTCTGAATTTCAAGAAATTACCTGCTGGAGACAAGAGGGATCTCTTCTTCAGATTGGCAGTCTGGGGAAGACAGCCTCTATAGTACTTTAGAACCTGAGATACCGTGGTGGAGGGAGCCCTGGGTCAGTAGGAGTGGGGTCGAGTGGTAAGATTCACCCTTAGGCTAGTATTGACGTAAGGTGACGAGGAGCTGTAGACAAAAGATTGTAACCATAAGAACTTCATAGTTTTTGTATTTTCATCGAGTTTATATTTGGTGTGTTTTTTGTCTTTTTTTTATGATTATCAATAAAACGCTTGAAAGGAGATGAGTTTGGGGAATAATTTTTGGGAATACCACAAAAGACACTTTTGTGATGGAAATCCTTAAAAAGACACAATCCATTACCCCATTGGGTTCAAAAGGCAATTGTGAACTACTGTGGAGTTTGGAAAGAAGCAATGAGGTAATCAAGGATACTGTTGAAAAATCTAGCTTATCCTATGGATGGAAGGAAATTGAAACTAATGGAGGCAAGGCTGGTAAAACAATAGGGTCTGAGACAATTCTGTGGCATTAGAAATGAAAGAGGAAGGTGAATCCGGGAGACGGAGCTTGCAGTGAGCTGAGATCGCGCCACTGCACTCCAGCCTGGGCGACAGAGGGAGACTCCATCTCAAAAAAAAAAAGAAAGAAAGAAAAGAAAGAGGAAGTAATAATCTGTGAACTTTTTCCTTAGGAACTTATTGGCAATGAAAAAAATGAATTTGTTAAGCCATGCTGGTTCTGACCCAAAAGCCATTCCCCAGCCTTCCTCACTCCCCTCTTTCACTACTGGCAGAGATTGTCTCTCATTTTACAAGCTGAAAATGCCAGATGCTTGCTTTTACAGTCTTCCTTACACCCAGAGCATGTGCATATGTTTAAACGGTCAAGAAGAAGTCATAACATGGGTGTCTGGGAGAGCTTTTATCCCACAAAAACAACACTTCACTCAAAAAACAAACCAAACAAAGAAAAATTCTCCTTCCTGCCATTGGATGTGAGGCTCAGACCTCTAGTAACCATTTTGTGACCACAAAGGAACAAGCCTGAGGAAAAGTCCTACACGCTGAGCAACAGGCAGAAATATTGCCATCGCTGAGTTGCAGAAGCAAATCTAAAGATGTTTTGCTTCTGTAATTATTTTTTATGGGAGATTACAAGTGGGTTTACCGTTCACTTTTCAAATCTTATTTCTGTATGATGTTTAGCTTGGGTAAATTTTACCTTAAATCCACTTTTTTATGGAAGGTAACATATTTGTCGGTTTCAAGGATTAAGATGTGGGCATACTTGGAGGCCATTATTTTGCCCACCACAGGTGAAAAAGGGAGTGTTATTCTTAAATCATTTGGAAGGACCTCTGTGTAAATGCAAAAGCCAGACAAGAAAATGCTGTCATTCTTTTGATATGGACTCGAATTTCAACTTCATGGTTGTCTGCTTCCTTTTTAGAGTATTATTTATCCTCCTAATAAAAAGAAAGTGAAATTTCCCATTTCTTTACATTTGTTGGCTTTTGGTTAGTCATTTCGAAGACCTTTGGAGAGGACCTAATATTGTAAAAGTGATAGATTTAGATTGTTCTAATAACAGAGTTAGTAGGCTTGAATACAATCCTTTTTGTATTTAGAAGACACAGAACTCTGTTGCATGAGGTTTATATCCTTTTTGAAGCAGGAGAATTTGGTTACATAGCAATAGAAAAATTTAGTAGGACAATTTATTTTCAAATTAGGGCAGGAGAAATGCTTTTTTCTCTGTTAAGTAGTTAACAAAATGATTAATTTTATTAACTCACTAGAGCATAAGATAAATTTTGAGAAAGTCTCCAGATTTTGTGTAGTTATTGCCTAAAACACTTTACATGGCTTTGGAACCTTGTGCTATATGGATTACTTAGCTATGGCTTTGATAGCTTTTTGGCTAGGAGAGACTTCAATAATTAAACTGATAATTGCTTTAATCTGGGCTTTGTTTTTATATCTACTTCTGGCTTCCACTTAATGGAGGTAGAGATACTAGCTAGCAGTCAAACTACTTATGCTATAGATATTGTGTTAGGAAAAACAACTTTTTATTTCTTTTTAAGAAATGTTTTAAAAGTCAATGTTTCTCTGGAAATTTACAGTCTCCTTGGAGATGAATGTCTATAACATTAAATTTATTGTTGATTTTAACCTCATGCAATCCATGTACATGGCTCTTGCTCATCCTCCATTACTTTATTTTGTTATTATTATTGTTTTTACACAGAGCCCATTTATGTGTGCATGAAGAACAAGACTATTTTAAGCAACTGAACAAGGTATCACTGCAACCTGGGAAACAAATTTGATCCTTCAATTTCTGCACAATTAATTCTGTGGCAGGTAGCTTAGGAATCCCAAGCAGGCATAGAAACCATGATGAGGTCTCCTGTGCAAACCTCTCCAGATCTGAAACAGCCCCTGCAAATGCTGATTGCTTGCAAATGCAACTGTCTAGGTTACATACAAAATGAACATAATAAGTTTTTATTTCCCATGGTGATACACCAACAGCTACATTCGGCTTCTAATAGTCTGCAATTCAGTAATAATAGCTTGGTTCAGTTTAGTTTATTGAAGACATAAAAATACTTGGCAGCCAGAGGCTGGAATGCATGGTTCAAGGGAACAAGATTCCAACAGGGACCACAGGACCTGTACGTGGAACATGGGTATACTCAGCATTTAGCAGCTATGATTTATTCATTTGGTGAAAAGCAGCATTCCATAAATATGATTTATGTAATTACTGTGGAGAGAATTCAATCTCTAATTTTATAGAAGGGTACCTCAGAATTTTGTTGCACACACCTCACCTTTTTAATAACATTTCTTTTGGCAGAAAATATTTCAGTGTCTCACTTTTCTCAGGAGAAAACTCTTCATTTTCATCTTTTAGAGAGGAAAGAAAAAAATATCAAGTTGCTTTTCTCAGTAACTGGCTTGAGAGCTTAGGCATTACACATCTCTGCTGTGAAACTGAAGGATTTCTTGAATTCAGCTCAAATATCTTAAGCAGAGCTATTTGGGTATAATTTTTTCATCAAAAATGTATCTTCTAGAGGTGAAAATTTAAAACTTTAGACTGGAAAATATTCATTTAACATAAGATGCCGTTATTAGGTGCTAGAAAGTTTAGATAATGTTGGTAATGAAATCCACCATATTTTTATTTATCTTCCACATTACTGAAACTCGCTTAATATTTGGACTGAGAAGAACTGGGCACAATTAAGCACTGTATCTCAACTCAACTATGCAACACACTTGACCATATGAGCTTCAGGAATCTGTTGGCTTCCCTAAGCTTTGGTTTATCCATTTACCAAATGAATGAGTTCGTCAGCCATCTGCCTTATCTGCTACCTCACAGATGTGTTTTAAGTATACCTGAATATCAAATAGAATAATAAATGCAGAAATGGTAGGTCAACTTTACAGAATTTTGTGAGCTTTTATTATTTCATAAAAAGTAGGCCAGTGACACCATGAAGATATGTTCTTTGAGGTGTTCCTACATTGGTAACAGTGGCATTACACAATTCCACATACTCTGCCAGCCTCTTTGTTGCTTGTGATACAATTGTAACTAGTGATGAACCAAGAATTAAGGTAGTCTGTTACTATAGTCATGGGAGACAATCTGGGAATGACACAAAGAATCCTGGTTCAAGATGGAGGTCTTTCAGTGTGAGATTTTGGGTAACTCACTGAATTTTTTTAAACCTCAGTTATCTCATCTGTAAAATATTTTAATAAAACCCCTTGATACTATGCCTCCAGACTGCTCCATCAAAAGAAGCAATGGAAACTCTTTGGAAACCTAAAACCCACAAATGGAAATTGTTATCATTTATCTTATATTTGGACATGCTAACCTTTAGCATTGACAAATGCCATTATGTAAAAATACAATTATTTCCTCATAAAAGCTTAATGCTATACTGGTGACGGAGAAAATCCTTTCTGTTTGTTTTCTATGATAAACAGCTTTCAATATAATTGCAGTAAATAAAATCTGTAATGTCTTTATAAATCTTTATTTAGTCAGAACCATGACTATTTCATATAGTGACCTTTTCTTTTGAAAATGATGAGTCTTCTTTGTCAATAAAAACTTGAGGAGTTTACAAACAGACAATGGAATCATCATTATTAAGAAAACTCAAACAAAGTGTTTTAACAATAATATAGGTGTTTAAGAAACTCCACGTATGAAAACCCATATTTGCAAAATAGATTAGTTGGGGAAAAAGGTAATGGGATAATGACTTTACATACTTATTCATTGCCTCTTAAAAGCTTTCAAATAGGTTTTAGAAACAGATATATTATCTGATGAAATATGAAATAAGTACATTGATATAATGTAGAATTAAAACAAAGGGTTACAGAAAAAACTTAGGGACAGGAAGTGGCTTTTTGTTGGTTTTCACTTTAGTAAGATAAAAAGCTTTTACATGGTGTGAAATCATTTAAATATACATAGATATATAGAAAAATATTGAACTAATACAATAGTTAGATTTTGTCTTTTTTTTATGGTGGTAAAATATATGTAACATAAAGTTTACAATTTTAACCATTTTAAGTGTATAGTTCAGTGTCATTAAGTACATTTACATTGTTATGTAAGCATCACTATTCTCCATCTCTAGCACATTTTCATCGTCCCCAACTAAAACTCTACACTCATTAAAGAGTTATATTTTGAATAATTTTGTCACCTTGATCTATTTACACTACCATAAAATTTATCTTTGGTATTTAAATATATTTACAGCAGTGTCTTCTACTGTAGCAATATTTTAAATAAAGAGAGGCTTTTTCCAAATATATTTAATTAATTAGGCAAATTGAATTTATATACTCATATATTAGGACCTGTTATAATAAATTTTTGTTATAAGCTAATTTGTAATTTTATTTTTGAGCATTTATTTGATACCAGAATCTTGCCATAACAATAATATTTTTTGGTTCTGCAAAGAACCAAAATTTCTGCAAAGAAATTTTCTCCTAAAAACTTAACAATCCTTGGCTACATTCCATTATTTCAATGATTTTCTCTATATTATATGAAGTAATGTGGAAGAAATTCTACCCCAGGTGCATCGTGTCCACGTTTTTTGATATCTATAAAATTTGAAAATTAATTTGAACTTTATAATATTGATATTTTTGTTCTGTCTCCTACATTGTTTAGGGGATTATACATTGGTACAGTTTCTATAGAGGGTAATTAATCAGAGCTCTCAAAAGTTTAAAAAGTACATTCTTTGACTTGGCAACTACATCTGTAAGAATTTATCCTATGTTTATACCCAGATGAATTCACCAAGGGATATATAGCTATGAACAACTCTTGAAACACATTATTCAGAAGGCATACAACCCAATAAATATGGGGAAAATGTATAAAAAGACTCTTCCAAAAGTATACAAATGGCCAAAAGCCCATGAAAAGATGTTATCAGGGAAATGCAAATTAAAACCACAATGAGATACACTACACACTCACCAAGAACGGCTAATTATAAAAAGGACAATTCTAAATGTCCATGAGGATGTAGAGCAACTGGAGCTCATATATTGATGGTGGGATTAAGAAATGTTACAGTTACTTTGGAAAACAGTTTGGCAATGTGTTATAAAGTTCAATAAATACATATCAAATAAAACATATGTTCATGCAAAGACTTGTTTACAAATGTTCACAGCAATTTTGTTCTAAATTGCTTCTAAATAGGAAAACCCAAAATGTCCATCAATTGGAGAATATATAAATAGTGGTATATCCATATATTGAAATTCTACTCAGCAATGAAAAGGAGTGAGCAATGGATACATGCAACAACAAGGGTGAATCTCAAACACATTATGTTTTAAGAGCACATAGTGTATGATTCCCTTTATATAAAATTCTAGAAGAGGAAAAATCCAGGTATTTTGACAGAAAACAGTTAAGTGGTTGAGTAGGTTAACCACAAATAGTTACCAGGAAACTTTTTAAGGTGATGAAAATTTTTGGACCAGGCACAGTGGCTTACACCTATAATCCCAGCACTTTGGGAGGCCAAGGTGAAAGGATTGTTTGAGCCCAAGAATTCAAGTCCAGGCTAGGCAACATAGAAAGTCCCTGTCTCTATACAAAAAATAAAAAGTTTAGCCAGGCATGGTGGTGCACACCTGTGGTCTCAGCTACTTGGGAGGCTGAAGTGGGAGGAGCACTTGGGCCCAGGAGATCAAGGATGCAGTCAGCTGTGATTGTGCCACTGCACTCCAGCCTAGGCAACAGGGTGAGACCCTGTCTCAAAAATAAATGAAAAGGGCTGGGCATGGTGGCTCATGCCTGTAATCCCAGCACTTTGGGAGGCCAAGGCAGGCAGATCACGAAGTCAGGAGATCAAGACCATCCTGGCTAACATGGTGAAACCCCATCTCTACTAAAAATACAAAAAATTAGCCGGGTATGGTGGTGGGCGCCTGTAGTCCCAGCTACTAGGGAGGCTGAGGCAGGAGATTGGCGTGAACCTGGGAGGCGGAGCTTGCAGTGAGCCTAGAGCATGCCACTGCATTCCATCCAACCTGGGCGACAGAGCAAGACTCCGTCTCAAAAATAAATACATAAATAAATAAAATTTAAAAAAGGAAAAATAAAGAAAGAAAAATTTCTATATGTTGATTGGTGTGGTGGTTACATAGGTGCACATATTCTTAAAAACTCATCAACCCGTATATCTAAAACAGCTATATTTCATAATATGTAATTATGTCTTAGTTGACAAAGTTGATTTAAAAAATGACAGCAATGGATCGTAACCCATTAAATTAAATAGAAAACCATGAACCCCCTACTAGTACAAGTGAATTCATTAACAGTTTGATGAAGAAGAGGAATCTTACATAGTTTCAAAGCACTACCCCACAAAATATGCCTATTCAGTGTAAAGTGGAAAAGGCTTACTTTTACAATGGAAAAGCTGGAGAGATACTATTTTAATCAAATGATCAAAGTGAACATAAGTAATAGGATATGTCAAAATCAAGTGCAACCTGATAGAATGCAAGGAGAGGAAAACATCACTTCTGTGCTATTCTTGCCGTAGATGCACAGTCACACACTGTATAATGATGCTTCAGTCAGTGACAGACCACATATGCAATGGCAGTCCCCTAAGACTATAATGGAGCCGAAAAATTCCTATAGTCTGATGACATCTCAGCCATCATAACTTTGTAGTGCAACACATTAATGACATGTTTGCGGTGATGTTCGTGTAAAAAAACCTACTGTGCTGCCAACTGTATAAAAGGCCAACACATACAATTATATACAGTACATGATACTTGATAATCATAATAAACTATGTTTCTGGTTTATGTATGCACCACACTTTTTATTGTTATTTTTTAGTGTACTCCTTCTACTTATAAAAAACAATCTTAAATGTAAAAGAACCTCAGGCAGGTCTTTCGGGAGGGATTCCAAAAGAAGGTATTGTTATCCTAGGAGATGACAGCTCCATGCATCTTATTACCCCTGAACACCTTCCAGTGAGACAAAGTGTGGAGGTGGTAGACAATGATATTGATGATCCTGACCCATGCAAGCCTAGGCTAACAGGCTAATGTGTATGTTTGGTCTTAGTTTCAACAACAACAACAAAAATTAAGTAAAAAATAAAAATTTTTTAATAATTTCAATTTTCATTATAAATTAAAAGATACACATGCAGGTTTATTACATAGGCAAATTGCATTACACTGAAGCTTGGGGTCCCAGTGATTTCATCACCCAGAAAGTAAGCATAGTACCCAACAGGTGGTTCTTCAGCCTACACTCCTGTCCCTCCCTCCACCATCTAGTGGTCCCCAATGTCTATTGTTGCCATCTTTACATTCATGTGTATTCAATGTTTAGCTCCTACCTATAAGTGAGAACATGCAGTATATGGTTTGCTGTTCTTATGTTAGTTCACTTAGGATTATGGCCTCCAACTCCATCCATGTTACTGGGAAGGACATGATTTCATTCTTTTTATGGCTGTATAGTATTCCATCGTGTATACGTACCACATTTTCTTTATCCAATCTACCTTTGATGAGTACCTGAGTTGATCCCATTTCTTTGTTATAGTGAATAGTGCTGCAATGAACATATAGCTGCATCTGTCTTTTTGATAGAATGAATTATTTTTCTTTAGGTATATACCCAAGAAGTGGGATTGCTGGGTAAACGGCAATCCCATTTCAAGTTATTTGAGAAATCAAACTGCTTTCCACAGTGGCTGAACTAGTTTGCATTTCCACCAACAGTGTATATCCATTTCCTTTACTCCTCAGCCCCACCAGCATCTGCCTTTTTTTTGTTTGTTTCTTTTTGTTTTTTGTTTTTTGACTTTTTAATTATTGCCATTCTTACCGATGTGAGATGATCTCTCGTTGTGGTTTTGATTTGTATTTCCCTAATGATTAGTGATGTTGAGCATTTTTTAATGTTTGTTGGACAGTTGTATGTCTTATTTTGAGAAGCGTCTGTTCATGCCCTTTGCCCATTTTCTAATAGAATTTTTTCTTTTTTGCTTGTTGATTTGCTTCAGTTCCCTGTCTATTCTGGATATTGGAGATTTGTCAGATGCATAGTCTGCAAATATTTTCTCCCATTCTATAGGCTCTCTGTTTACTCCATTGGTAATTTCTTTTGCTGTGCAGAAGATCTTTAGTTTACTTAAGTCCTACTTATCAATTTTTATTTTGTTGAAATTGCCTTTGGGACTTAACAATAAATTATTTGCCAAATTCTATGGTGAGAATGGTATTTCCCAGATTTTTTTTTTTAGGATTTTAATAGTTTGAGGTATCCCATTTAAACCTTTAATCCATCTTGAGTTAATTTTTGCATTTAGTGAGATGTAAGGGTCCAGTTTTATGCTTCTGCATATGGCTAGCCAGTTATGCCAGCATCGTTTGTTGACTAGGGAGTCCTTTTCTATAGCTTATGTTTGTTAATTTTGTTGAAGATGGTTGTAGGTGTGCCAGTTTATTCCTGGGTTCTCTATTCTGTTCCACTGCTCTCTGTGTCTATTTTTGTACTGGTATCATGTTGTTTTGATTCCTGTAGCCTTAAAGTATAGTTTGAAGTCAAGCGATATGATGCCTCTGACTTTGTTCTTTTTGCTTAGGATTGCTTTGGCCATTCAGGCTCTTTCTTGGTTCCAAATGAATTTTAGAATAGAGTTTTCTAATTCTGCGAAAAATGACGTTGGTATTTTGATAAGGATAGCATTGAATCTGTAATTGCTTTGGGTAGTATGGCCATTTTAACTATATTGATTTCTCCAATCCATGAGCAGGCAATATTTTCAATTTATTTGTGTCATCTTTGATTTCTTTCTTTCAGCAGTGTTTTTAGGTGTTGTTGTTGTTGTTGTTGTTGTTATCTTTCACCTCCTTGGTTAAATGAATTCCTATACTTTTCATTTTCATTGTGGCTAGCATAAATGGAATTGTGTTCTTGATTTGGTTCTCAGCTAGAATGTCACTGGTATATAAAAATGCTGCTGATTTTTGTACATTGATTTTGTATCCTGAAACTTTACTGAATTCATTTATCAGTTCCAGGAGCCTTTTGGCAGAGTCTTTAGGCTGTCCTAAGTATGGGATAATATCATCAGTGAAGAGTCATAATTTGACTTCTTCTTTTTCTATTTGGATGCCTTTTTTTCTTTCTCTTGCCTTATTGCTCTGGCTAGGGCTTTTGGTACTATGTTAAATAGGAATGGTGAGAGTGGGCACACTTGTCTTGTTCCAGTTCTCAAGGGGAATGGTTTCAGCTTTTGCCCATTCAGTATGATGTTGGCTGTGGGTTTGTCATAGATGGCTCTTAATATTCTAAGGTCTGCTCCTTTTATGCCTAGTCTGCTGAGAGTCATCATAAAGAGATGTTGGATTTTATAGAAGGCTTTGTCTGTGTCTGTTGAGATGATCCTGTGATTTTTGTTTTTGATTCTGTTTATGTGGTGAAACACGTTTATTGATTTTCATGTGTTAAATCAACCTTGCATTTTAGAAGTAAACTCTACTTGATCTTGGTGAATTAAATTTTTGATGTGCTGCTGGATTCAGCTTGCTAGTATTTTGTTGAGGATTTTTGCATCTACATTCATCAGAGATAATTAGCCTGAAGTTTTCTTTCTTTATCATGTCTCTGCCTAATTTTGGTATTAAGCTGACGTTGGCTTCACAGAATGAGCTCGGGAGGAGTCCATCCTCCTCGATTTTTGTAATAGTTTCAGTAGGATTGGTATCAGTTCTTTGTAAATCTAGTAGAATTCAGCTGTGAATTTATCTAATCCAAGGCTCCTTTTGGTTGGTAGGTTTTTTCTTACTGGTTCAATTTCCAAATTTGTTTTTGGTCTGTTCAAGGTTTCAATTTCTTCCTGGTGCAAACTTGAGAGGTTGTGTATGCATCCAAGAATTTATCCTTTCCTCTAGATTTTCTAATTTCTGTTCATAGAGGTGTTCATAACAGTCTCTGAGGATCTTTTGTATTTCTGTGGGATTGGTTGTAATGTCATCTTTACCATTTCTGATTGTGCTTGTTTGGATCATCTCTTTTCTTTTTTTCTTTGTTAACTTATCTATCAGTCTATCAACATTGTTTATTCTTTTGAAGAAAAAACTCTCGGTTTTATTGATCTTTTGTATGGATTTGGGGGCCTCAATTTCATTCAGTTCCTCTCTAATTTTGGTTATTTATTTTCTTCTACTAGCTTTGCGGTTGCATGGTTCTTTTTTTTCTAGTACCTCTAGTTGCACTGTTAGGTCATTAATTTAAGAGCTTTCTGACTTTTCGATGTGGGCATCTGTGAACACAGACTCAATATCCTCCTTCTATCTATTTGAAATTATATATTATATATATATATAATTGTTAACTATAGTCATCCTACAGTGTTATGAAACACTAGAACTGGCTGGGCATAGTGGCTCATGCCTGTAGTCCCAGCACTTTGGGAGGCCAAGGTGGGTGGATCACTTGAGGTCAGGAATTCGAGACCAGATTGGCCAATATGATGAAACCCCATCTCTAATAAAATTACAAAAATTAGCTGAGCTAGTGGCATACATACACCTATATTCCCAGCTACTCAGGAAGCTGAGGCAGGAGAACTGCCTGAACCTTGGAGACGGAGGTTGCAGTGAGCCAAGATAGCACCACCGCACTCCAGCCTAAGCAACAGAGCAAGACTCTGTCTCAAAAACAAAAACAAAAAAACACTAGAACTCATTCCTATCTAGCTATAATTTAGTGTCCCTCAGCAAATCTTTCCATGTCCCCCCTTCTCTATACCTTTCCCAGTATCAAGTATCCTATGTTCTACTTGTTATTTCTATAAGATTTACTCTTTTTTTTAGTTTCCACATATGGGTGAGAACATGCGGTGTTTAAGTTTCTGCTTCTGGCTTGTTTCACTTAATATAATCCCTCCAGTTCCATCCACATTACAGCAAATGACAAGATCTTATTCTTTTTTATGTCTGAACAGTATTCCACTGTGTGCTTGTATGTATGTATGTGTGTGTGTATACACATATATATATGTACATATATATATATGTCACCTTTTTAATCCATTCATCTACTGTTGGACACCTAAGTTGATTCCATATCTTGGCTATTATGAATAGTGCTGCAATAAACATGGGGGTGCAGATATCTCCATGATATACTGATGTCTTTTCCTTTGGATAATTCCCAGGAGTGGGATTTTTGGGCCATCAAAACTACTTGTAGTTTTTTGAGAAACCTTCATACTGTTCTCCATAATGGTTGTACTAGTTTACATTCCCACCAACAGTGTATAAGAGTTTGGGGGATATGTTTTAATATTATTTACAAGGCAGGTCTACTGGTGACTTTTAACTTTTGAAGGATAATTTCACTAAATACAGAATTCTGACTTAGTAGTTTTTTCTTTTAACATTTCCAATATTTTACTCCAATTACTTCTTGCTTGTATAGTAACTGAAGAGAAATCTGATCTAATTTTTACCCTAGCTCTCCTATAGGTAAGGTTTCCCCCAACCTCCTGGCTTCTTTCAATGTATTTCCTTTGTCTGCTAGGTATTTTTTTCTTTTTTTTTCTGTTGAATATGATATGCCTAGATGTAGATGTTTTTGGCATTTATTCTTCTTAGTGTTCACTGAGCTTCCTGGATCTGTGATTTGGTTTCTATCGTTTGTTTTGTGAAATTCTCATTCATTATTGCTTCAAATATTTCTTTCATTTCTTCTTCTCTATCTTTTCTTTCTGGTATTCCCAGTGTGTATATGTTGCAGCTTCTGTAATGGTCCCATAGTTGTTGGATATTCTGTTCCATTTTTCCATTCTTTTTTCTCTTCACATTTCCATTTTAGAAGTTTTTATTGACATATCTTTAAGCTAATTATTTTTCTCTTTGGCGATGTTCAGTCTATTGAGGAAGCCATCACAGGCAATCTTTAATTCTGTTAGAGTGGTTTTTATTTATTTTTTGTTTATTTTTATTTTTATTTTTATTTTTTGAGATGAAATCTTACTCTGTCGCCAGGCTGGAGTGCAGTGGCACGACCTCAGCTCACTGCAACCTCCTCCTCCCAGGTTCAAGCGATTCTCCTGCCTCAGGCTCCCGAGTAGCTGGAACTACAGGCGTGTGCCACCATGCCCAGCTAATTTTTGTATTTTTAGTAGAGACGGGGTTTCACCATGTTGGCCAGGATGGTCTCGATCTCTTGACCTCATGATCCGCCAGCCTCAGCCTCCCAAAGTGCTGGGATTACAGGCGTGAGCCACCACACCCAGTTGAGTGTTTTTGATTTCTTACATGTGATTTTGATTTTATCTTACCCACATGTTCTTGAGTGTCGCCCACTTTTGCCATAAGAACCCTTAGCATATTAATTATAGTTGTTTTAAGTTCCCTGTCTGATAATTTCAATATATCTTCCATTTATGTGTCTGGTTCTGGTACTTCTTCTATCTCTGAAAACTGTGGTCTTTGTCTTTTATTATGCCTTGTAATATTTTGTTGAAAGCTGGGCATAAGGTACTGGGCAAAAGTAACTAGTAAATAGGTTTCTTTGTGTAAAGTTTTATTTTTATCTGGCTTTTAGGGGTTAGGTTGTGTTTACTATTAGCTGCAGCTTTAGGTATCAGAAGCTAAAGTTTCCTCTGGTGTTTATGATGTTGTCTCCCTTTATGTCTTTGGGGTTCCCTAGTGACTTCTTAAATCAGGTCGAATATGCAGTTCTTTAGTTATATTATCCTGTTATTACACAGGAGCCCTATTGACGTGGTAGTAAGATACGGGGAGATGGAAAGTATTCTGGTTTCTATACTTAGGTCTCTGGCCTTTAGGGAATCTCTGCCCTTGGGCTATAACCTTCATAAATAAGTGCTTCTCAGTTCCCACCCCTCCTTCAGTGGGATGGGAAGTGGAGAGAGGCTAGAGCTGGGCAAACTCCTTCCCCCAAGTGAAAGGCTAGAGCAAGCTACAGCTGGATATTTTCCTTCCCCCAGGTTGGATAGCCTCCTGTAAAATTGAAGTCAATTAGGCTCTAGTGAAATTGTTTCCTTTGAGAACAGGTCTTATTAAGAAGAATAGAATTCTCTGGTCATATTTCAAGATGGCTGCTTTCCCCTTTCCTCTTCCAAAATCAAGTTGAGGTTATTCCCCAATTTTCACTTTGAGATCCTGAGAGAACTCCTGGAGGTAAAACTCATAAAAGGATGGAGCCTCCAAGTACTGAGCCCACGGGAGTTTTTAATTCTCAGATTTGTACACACAAACCCTCTAGCAGTTTTCCAATTGTAATTGAGATTTTCTGACTCCAGTACCGGTTCCAGTGGTGGTTTCTTCTCTTGTGTTTCTGTTGAAGTTGTGATTTTCTCCATCTGCCTGTCTCTCTAATTCTTGAGGCAGTGGTTTGCCCTATGCTGTCAATTCTCTAATGGATGTAAAAAGAAATGGTTGACTTTCAGTTTGTTATGCTTTTTTATTGTTGTGTGAATAGGAGTGATGCCTTCCAAGCTTCTTGCATGCCAGACCAGAAACTGGAAATGGAGTTCCTCTATTTAAAAAAATACATAATTATTAGTTATTTTGAAGTTCTTGCTTGGCTTATCAATGAGTCGACTTCTATTGCCTATTTTTATTTTCATGGTTGGATATATATATATATATATATACATGTATCTGGATATTGTTGGATATATATATATATGGATATTGTTGGAGATATATATATATGGATATCGTTGGAGTTATATATTATATATAGCTTATTCGCATATCAGTATTTTTTATTATAAACCAGACACTGTGAGTTACAAATATTTCAGATGACCTCGATATTCATCAGAGAGTTATCTCACTTTCCTTCGCTAGGCATTTAGGATTAGGGATTGATCACTTCAAGCCCGTCAGAGACTGAATTGTACTGAAGAGGGGTTACAGTTTTAGTAAGGTTCAGTTTACAACTATTTCTTCATGGGACCTTCCGGGCTCTTGATTAACTGCTATTAAAATGTCTATGTCTATATTCTGGAATGTCTTGACATGACTAAGCTCTGCCCTGATTTTCCTAGGTCAGAGCTCCGGACTCCAGCCCCATGCAACTTCAAAATATGACAAATGTCTTGAAGGGGAGATTGGCATGCAGATGAGGAAGGCCCTCTCGTCAACACATTTGTATTTCCTCTGTACTGTGAGACTGTGGGAGATTTACTGCGACATTTAGAAGCTTTCTTCCAAACTCCTGGGCCTCCGACACTGGTTCTAAACTCAGCAAATGTTCTTTGGGAAAAACAGACAGTGCATGTGAGGCCCCTCGAGTTTGGAATTTACGTCTCCAGCTTCACATGGTCTCTCAAGTGCTTATGCTTTTCTTCTCTCTGCCACCCACATCCCCACATCCCACCCACCCCCCAACTTTCCTCCCTTCACCTTCCCATGGAGACTTTTTGCCTGGGCTAAATCTGATCCTCAGCCCACTCTCAGAATCGATAAATGCCCCTAGGTGATTGTAAGCTCACCTAAGATATACTTTTTCTCCTCTAGAATTTTAGTTTATTAGATTTTTCTAGTTGTCTTTGCAAAAGCATTAACAGGCTCTGACTTCTGACATTCAACTAGATGTGGAATATCCAACCCCTAGCATTTCGTGGAATGTACTGACCAAGATAAAATGTGTTCTTATTAAATAATGCCATTTCTTGACCACTTCTGTTTTTAGGAATTGTAGTATCTGAGTCATGGTGATTAGAAGTACTAATGAAATAAATGGGAAAATTAAACTTCTACCAACATTTCATATAGTAGGGAGATGTCTGTGAAGAATTATAACTGGTACAGATTTTGTGTTTATAAACAAGGAGACAGAAAATGCAGAAAATAAAAAATGTTTTATTTAGTTTTAAAGTGGTCAGAGTACTTTGTTTCTAATCTCATAACATTAACTAGCAACAGATTGAACTTTTAAGCAAATTCCTCTGACCTAGTAGCTACTAGGAATACCTACTGCATGTAGAAACCATTCTGAACTTGAGGGCCACATAAAAAGAGGCCAGTGTCAGTAATTTGCCAACCCTTGATCCAGACCATGTATTGCTCTACCTCTAAACCATAGTTGCTTCATTTGCTTAAGTCTTTTCACATAATAAAACCCTTATTATAAAGAGGTGGTGCTGTTACCAGGACAACCAGGAACTGGGCCTCTACAGTTTATTGTCAGCTGAATTCTCTGCTCCGTTGTCAATTCTCAACTCCATTTCTGGCTTACCTCAAACAGAGTCACAAGAAAGTAAATATTTTGCAATCTTCTTGTCCTTAGCTGTTCGTTCCTCCAGAATGACATAGAGATTTGTAAATATTCACTGGAATTCAATGGCTTCATGCATTCTATTTCCACAAGCAAATCCTGATACATTTCTCTCCTTCAATATAAAGTATTTATTTTCTGATCCGTATTAGCCAACATCTTACACTCCAAATAACCAGTAACAAAAAGATCCATGGGTTGAGGTGAGATTACTGCTTTAGATAGAGAAGTAGCTGACCATTGTTAATTACTTTGAAAACAGATATGTTAAAAAAGATAAAACATACATTTATTGTCCCTGACAATTTACAAACCAAAATATACCATAATGCAACAAACTATCTGGGTTGTGGCTTATCTCCTCAGTTGAAACACTATTGCCAATGCTAAACAATGGAACACAGTATTTGGCTATTGGCTAAAGAAAATGATGTTCATACAGCTTAGACAGAAATTAGTCATTGAGTCACTAGAGACTATAAGCAGCATATGAATGCCTGAAACTTACAGAAGAATCAATACAGGCTATTAAACTCTCATTTCTTAGAATACCGTATACTTGCGTGTTTAAACTGACATCTTAAAAAGTTTTGTAAAGAGCAATTCAAACTCACAGCATGATAAATAATCTTTAGGTTTAATGAGACCTCAAGAACTAGACCAGCTTGAAGCATGTCATCTTACCTAGTTACTTAAGAAGCTAGTTTTTCCTTTTGTAACATGATCTCAGAAAAAAGAAAATATAATCATTGTTCTAAGGCAATCCACAAACTCTGTTTCTCCCATTACATTTTCAAAACTGCAGACACTCAGGGGGTGTCCGATTCATGCCTGGGGCCATGTGAAACACCCACCTCTGTGAGTAGCTTTATTGACTCTATAAACACTTCAAGACATTCCTAGCAGTGTGGGATAGCACGCATATCTATTGTCTATCTTAGGTTTGGAATCATTTTTCCTCTTAAAAATAACACACTGAACCAATTAGCTTTTCTAAATCAAATTAACCTAATAGCATTCAAAAACTGACAAACATAATCTGCTTGTTCTAAGACAAAAGTGGATTAGTGAACAGAATCATATCTCTAGTCAGGTCCAAATCAAGTTATAAATTCTAACCAAACAGTGATTGCTGGAATAAGTCATATTATTAGTATGCATAGTCATACTGATCTCAAATGTAAGCAACATAGGCCTTTTCAGCAGGGAGATATAAAAGTTTAGAGTTGAAGAATGTCTTTTCATGTTGTGGTAGAGAGCTTGTTTCCTTTGACGTACATGGCTCCCTCAAGCCTTAGGCTATTTAGTTACATTCCTTGTAGTCACAGGAAGGAATAGCACTCCTCATTTTTCTATACCATCTTTTAGGCATGTTATTGTTTAATACTTTTTTTTTTTATTGCCTGCCTGCTGCTTGTTAGCATATGCACCAAAGCAAATGAGGTAAGACTTCAATGCATCAAATGCTTTTCCTTAAAACAACATTTTTATTGAAATATGAAACAAATATTTTTATTACCTTCTTTATAGAAGTATTTTTTAAAGAATAGTGATTGATAATAGTGACAGAAAGGAGGACCTATGAATTATCTATAAATTATCTTTATATTTGAACTATTCACAAATGCAGAAAATTTAAAAATCAAATACATTTTTCACTTGCTAATATGAGTTATCTTTTCATGAGACACTATCCTATAAAATCCACGGAGGGATGTGTCCATTTCTATTCTCTGCCAACCCTTTTGGTACCACCCATTGGACAAACATTTAGAATTAAATTAAGGTTATCACTATTGTTAAGCAAATACTATTAGAGGTTAGACTGGCAGGTCTTCAGAAATAGCTCACACTGGAGCCATTCTGAGAGCCATGCATCTCAGTACTCACACTCCTGTGTAGCCTCCTTTCCTTGAATCTGAGAATCTGAGATGGTCCTGTAACTTGTTTTTAACCAGAAGAACATGGTAGAAGTGATACTGCCTGACTTCTGAGATAAAATTATAAGATTCCTTGCAGATTTTCACCTAGGTCCCTTGGAATGAGTACTCTGGAAAAAGCCAGGAGACACCACGCTGTGAGCAAATGCCCAACCTAGCCAAGCAGTGGAGCAACATGGGGAAAACGGAGATACGTGGACATTCTCCAGCTATTTCAGTCAACCCAGCCAAGGAGAAGACATGTGAGTGTAGATGCTATTGTATATGTCTAGGCCAGTAAAGCCTTTAGCAAGCTCGAGCCCCAGCAGCTATTTGAATTCAATGAGAGACCCCAAGTGAGAGCCACCATATTGACCCAATCAACACACCGAAGTGTGAGAGAGAATAATTAAGTGCTAGCCTAAGCCACTGAATTTTGAGGGTGGTTTGTTACACAGCAATCAACCAAAGCCAAGATATTGGTTACTTGTTTGGGGGTTTCATTTTTAATTATAACATTCCATGGCTTCTAAACAAATTTTGCACTTATAATTTTATCAATTTACTGATAATCCTGCTGTCCTTGTTTTGTATCTACAATGCTTAGATTAGAAAATCTAATGGAGAAGTGTGTTTGTGTGTGTGTGTGTGTGTATTTCACTCTATTATATAATGGATTTTGAGGAACAACTAGATTGGCTTTCTAAGAGAGGGGGAAATGCTTCTGAATATTTTAAGTAAAATTTTGGTCTACAACAACTCTGCTGTAAATTTTTAATATAATATTATTTTGAGACTTTGCATGAGCTAAAAACATCTAAAGCTAATAAAGCCAGGCTTTTAAAGAGAAAAAGAGTAATTATAGGTTGCCTGTAAGAAACTCACTTACTTTACTTTTTTATTTATTTATCTAATTTTTAACTTATCATTTTAGATACTCTCTGAATTTTAATTGTAGTGTTTAGATGTTGATCTGTCTTTACATGTCAAACATTTAAATTAACTCTTTTGCCTGAAAGAAGGAATACCAAGATATATAAATTGAATAAAAGAAGTGGTCTTGAGCACCATAAAAATACAATGTTTGGGCCGGGCATGGTGGCTCACGCCTGTAATCCCAGCACTTTGGGAGGCCGCAGCTGGTGGATCACGAGGCCAGGAGATTGAGACCATCATGACTAACACAATGAAACCCCATCTCTACTAAAAATACAAAAAAAAATTAGCCAGGCGTGGTGGCATGCACCTGTAGTCTCAGCTACTCGGGAGGCTGAGGCAGGAGAATTGCTTGAACCCAGCAGGTGAAGGTTGCAGTGAGCCGACATCACACCACTGCACTCCAGCCTGGGCGACAGAGAGAGACTCCGTCTCAAAGAAAAACAAAACGATGTTTCAAAATCTACACAGAAAAGAAAAAGAGGGGAGAAGAAAACTAAAAAGAGACTCTAAGAAAAATATTGAAGAAGAAGATGGTTGGTGAAGGGGATATTGCTCTAGTACTAGTATTTCTTTAGGCAGCTGTTTAATGTTGCCTCTGAATAAGTACATATTTTAAGGCAGTTAACAATCTGGTTTATGAAAAAATGGGAAATCACTGTGTGTTAGTGAGCCAGACAGATGTATATAGTGTGGATAGGGTTCTCTCTTTAAAATGCACAGAACTGGAATTTAGCGTTAACCTCATAAGCACTTGATGTTCATGTGGGTGCTCACCAGGCAATATGCTCCAGCTATTGAACAGAATGCATTCACTTGCTGTAAACTAAGAGTGGTCCCCTAGTAAGCTGGAAAAAGTTGTACTTATGTCATGTTTAATTTATATAGTGTAGACATCATGAATAATTAAATTTAATAACTACTCAATGTCAGTGTTTATATATGGCTAGTAGCCAATATTTTTTGGTTCTTCAAGAAGAAAGGTACATGTCTTAGGAAAACTTGGTACAGGAAAATATCAGTATTCTCACTTCAGAGTCATTCCTTTGGGAAAAAAAAAAAAAAGGCTACAAATTTCCTAACTACGTGTTAAGCATTGGTGCAGGCATTGATAAAGTTTGGATGTTTGTCCCCCACAAATGTCATATTGAAATGTAATCCCCAATGAAGACGGGGCCTGGTAGGAGGTGTTTGCATCCTGGGGTCAGATCTCTCATGAATGGCTTGGTGTTGTCCTTGGGATAGTGAGTAAGTTCTTGCGAGATCTAGTTGTTTAAGAGTCTGGCACCTCCTCCCTCTCTCTCTTGCTCCCTCGCTCTCACCATGTGACATGCTTGCTCTCCCTTCACCTTCTGCTATGATTGGAAGCTTACTGAGGCCCTCACTATGAGCAGATGCTGGAACAATGCTTATACAGCCTGCAGAACTGTGAGCCAATTAAACTTCTTTTCACATTACCCAGCCTCGGGTATTTCTTTATAGCAACGCAAGAGTTGGCTAACATGGGCATAGAGGGCATATAGCAGCTACATTTGCCTGAGGTGTATAGCAAAGGTGGTGTCAGGAAAGGTTAGCATTGAGCTTTGTTCTTTAAAGTGAGTAAGTTACCAGGATGGTAAAGGAGTGTGGATGCAAAGTAAGGAGTGGAGAAATACATTTTAAGAGGAGGGAATTATTTAAAACAGGGCCCGAATGTCTTCCTTGGGTGTTGCCATATATTGTATCTGAACATCTTATATAGTATTTATTATTTGATGATGTAAAATCAGTTTCTTATTGTTTCCTTCTTTCTCTAGATTGCAAGCTTAGGGGGCAGCAATAATACGTCACTTATGTTTGAGTCCTAATTCCTCATACGGTCTTTGGCATAAATAATAGGCACTCAGTAATTACTATAAATAAAGAAAGAAAATAGCTGTAGTAAAAATGGATAACATTTGTTGTAACAGTTTCATTTAGATATTTATGAGAGTGTTAGAGCTCCCTGTTATATTGTAAGATTTTTTAGGGAAGGGATCTTGCATTAGTTTTATCCTTTAAATGGTGCCTGACTCATAGTTAGAACCCTATGGAAAGCAAATTATAGTCCTTTACATTTCTTTAATCAGCCAGGGCCTAATTTAACCCTATAAGGTTATATAAAGGGCAGAAATTATTACAATAAATTATCTTGAAACAGCAGAATTCTGCATTACAAATATGAGGCTGCCATATTTCTGTGTTTCTGGTTGCCTAGAAACAAAAATGTGAAGTTGTATGCAGCTATAAGAGTTTGTACTCATAAGATATTCTATGCAAAGTTCAGCCTGCCTCTCTGGGTTTGGAAAGCATCAATTCTGAAGAGCTTCAGACAATATTGCGGTCTTCATAGCTGAAAGTTTGCAAAGTTTGGCTTGTTTCATGGTATTACCGGCATATCCAATTAGCTAAAGAAAATAATTCTTCATTTAGAGTATCCACAACAGACCAATAACAATATTGTTCAATAACAACTGCTCTAAATTTACTGATATTTAACAAATATTTTCAGACTTTACGTAATGACTGCTATGGTTTGGATATTTGTTCCTTGCAAACCTCATGTTGAAATTTGGTCCTTAGTGTTGGAGGTGGGGCCCAATGGGAGGTATTTGGGTTATGGAGATGGATCCCTCAAGAATAAATAAATGCGGTCCCTTGGGGTGAATGAGTTCTCACTCTATTAGTTCCCACCAGAGCTGGTTGTGAAAAAGAACCTGGCACCTTCCTCTTTCTGTCTTGCTTCCTCTCATGACATGTGGTATCTGCACACACTGGCTTTTACCTTCTGCCATGAGTAGAAGCAGCCTAAGGCCCTCACCAGAAGGACATGCTGGTGCCATGCTTCTCGTACGGCCTGCGGAACCAGGAGCTAAATAAACTATTTGTATTTATAAATTACCCAGCCTCAGGTATTCCTTTATAGCAACACAAAATAGACTCAGAAAATAACATCAAACATTGGAGAGTAGGGGAAAGGGAAAAATAGGGGAAATTTGATATTTGGCATTGTCAAGGTAACAGAATTATAATTTGGACCTCTTGACAAGTAACTAGTGGGTAAGTAGAGGCAGTGGCAATGCTGGGTAGTGGACTGTTTAATTTCCAGTTGTAAGTGCCCATATTTTCCCTGCTATAATTTTCACTGGATAGACAGATATGCAATTTGACATTTCAAAAGTAATGGGCTAGGAGTCAGCAGTCCTAAGCTAGATCTGCCCTTTTCCTGGCCTCAGGAATTTATACACGCAAGTAAAGATAATTTTGTCCCCTTGGAAAGAAAGCCATTCTGCTGATTTGATCTTGTTTTCTGTAACTGCTGCAGTAGGAGAGGGGGTATCAGGAAGAGCAAAGAAGATTGAAATTAGCTTTTGAAATGAAAGCAGGAAAACTGGAGGCTCTGTTCTGGGGAAATCAATGAACATTTAGCTACTCTTTTGGACACAGCTGGGAGCAACTCCCCAGCAAGAGTTTATATGTCCTCCAAGAGCAATTTCTCATGTGTCAACTCATTTTAACATTCACAACAGTGCTTGAGGTAGTCAGGCCAGGTGGTATATCAAGTGAACAAGTCGAAGCTCAGAGAGATTAAGTGACAGTGTTAACACAGTCAGCCAAAAGAGCTGGCTTCTAAACCATGTCTCTTGACATCAATGCTAGTGCTATTTCTGTTGCAACATCCTCCTTTATTTGCAGTGGTGGCGATCTTAATTATAATTCTATGGACAAGTCTAGGGCTTATCAAATACTGCCTGGTGTGCCTTTTTGTGCATATTCCTACCATATCATAAGAACCTGGAGAATACTTGTTAGGGTCACCCCCACCAGACCATTCCCTTCCCCTCCCACAGGCCTTACAATACAGTCTCTTACACTCTCCACACAGCTACCCCAGAGCAAAAGACAAACCCCCCCTTCACAGACCCCTCCAGTAACTGTTTGTCCAGACAGTTACAGGATGCGGTTAACGTGTCTGTTCACCTCACATAACAAAGCTGACAAAAAACATCTCCAGGATGCTGTCAAGACACCTGCACCCCGAGCTCAGCTCCCCCACCCCAGCTCAGCCCTCCTTCACACCCAGCTCAGCTCCCCGACCCCGACTCAGCCCTCCTGCACACCCAGCTCAGCTCCCCAACCCTGACCCAGTTCGTCACCCTATAAAGTTCTGCTGTAGTCTGTAAGCGGGGCTGCCTCCTCTCTTTTTGTCAGGAGGTAGCCTGGCAGGACTGAAAATAAATCAGCGTGCCTGAAACTTGGGTCTATTGGCCTCATTCCTTTCTCAGCCGTCCTTCCAATTATCCCTGAAAATACTGTTTTGTAGTACCCAGAATTTAATAAGTGTTCAACAGAGATGTATTAATTGCTTGATTAGGTGCTAACAGTATTCAGTCATGGAGTTTATAAAATAGTAAACAGGATTGTTATAGAACCATATATTATGACATTATTGGTGAGCAAGGGGTGGTTGTTAATACTATTTTGATTAAAGTTTCCTTGAATGACTGTTTTAATTATTTCATAAATCTATGTTAAGATGATCTACCCTTCACTTCTCTGGACTATGTTTTATAAAGTTTAGATAATAAAGCTTGGTACTTTTCTATTGTCTTCAGAAATTCTGTTTTTGAGCTAATATAGATAAATGGACCTCAGGTTCCAGCTGTCTATTATCAACTGCACACCAGGGGAATAAATGATAGCTCTCCTGTAAGAAAGCTATCATTTATTTAGATTTCTGGTGTCAGAAACTACACTGAGTCCTTTGAAAATTTAAACTAATTTAATTCTTACAACAGTACTGTATTATAGATACTACTCTCTACCTCTCAGATCAGGATGCTAATGTTCAGAGAATTGAAGATGCCCTAAGTCACATAGCTAGTTCTGGTATTTGTGTTTGATTGAGTCTTTTTTATTCCATAATCGTGTGTGTTTGTGTGTGTGTGTGTGTGTGTGTTTGAGTATAGAGAAATCCAAAGAATTGTGTATTGACCATCGAGATTCAGTAAGTATTAACATCTGGTCCCTTTCTTCTTCAGAGCTTTTATTTATTTTTTAACATTAAAAAAATAAAAATCTTTTGTTGGTAGTATCCAGCAGTAGTACATTTCTATATCCAACAATATCCAACATTAGTATATTATTAAAGCATTAATATATTGCTAAGTAATATACTATAGTTTTTTATTTATACACTTAAGACAACATATATTGACTTTTTACTATGATAGACTAGAATTTAATTCGGTTATATCAATCCTTTCTCTACCAATATCATTGTATCATCTTTTGTTTGCATAAATATTACTCTAACTCACTTTAAATTTTACATCAAGCCCCATTAAATAATGCACTTAAACCTCTATTTGTTCCTTTAAGTAAAGCCATAATTCTTTAAGATAATGGTATTAGAATCTTTACCCTTCCTTCTATTTAATGTCTCCCGATACCAACAACCTCCCTACTTCTGTCGTTTTTACTCTTACCTTATGAAAATTTATAATATTTTCATTTATCGTGACCATAATTAAGGCTTTCATGCTCTGTATATAGGTTGACTCTAAAAGCTGAAATGGCAAAAACCTTGTTTAAGTTATCATGATGATCTAACTACTACAGGGCTATTTAATGAGATATTATCATTTCCATCTATATTTCTATTATAGATACTAAATACTATTTTGGAGATATCCAAAGTAAAGTACTCTTAGCATCATGTTCAAATGATGAATCTCTTTTCATACCCAGCCTATGCTTAAAAGCATGATACAACTTTTATTTAGTTTGTATTTTGACAGTGTATTTCTTGAGTTTTATCTGGCTTTCTATAATTTCTGCTTCTATTTTTCACTATTACTGGTAATGGAAACTTAATCACAATATTTTTCCAATTCATATTTATTCTCTCAATTGCCTGTAGCCCATGCTGTTCTACTTGACTCTTGTTGACTTTTGTTTCCTGAAATTTGAGTAGGTCTTTATTTTTCTTCTTGCATTTTTTAAAATTTTTATCCAGTTCTTGATATTTCTAGTCTCTGTCACACAGTTACTATTATTGTATGGTGTTCTCTTTATTTCCCAGAGGTTTTTCTTGCAGAGTTTTGCATCTTCCTGCTCCAATATTGACTGGTTGCTTCCTAGATCTGCTACGCAGTTGCAGTCCTGGCACTTCCATTCACTCTTCTCCTGGGCGTTCAGCCACTGTTTCCTGAATCTCATGACTTCCTCTTTCTTATATTTTGTCTTATTTTTTAGAATACACCCTCAAGAAGCTTCCCAGGAAAGTGAGTGTGGGAGGTAAATTTTCTAAATCCTTGTATGCTGAAAATGTATGCAAGTTGTCTCTCTCCCAGTAGATTGGTTGTTTCACTAAGTATTTTTTCTAGGTTAAAAATCGTTTCCCTCAGAGCACTGTTTTCAAGCATTGCATGCTGTTTATGGGAAGTCTGACACCAATTTGATTCTGCGTCTTTTTAAAAACATTTTATAAAGTATGCTTCTCTCTGGAAATTTTAAGAATACTTAATGTGAGAAAATTTTGCAATGATATGTCTAAGTACACTTAATTTGTCAGTATTTGGTCAGCCTCTAAATTGGAAGACTCATTGCTTTAATTCTGGAAGGTTTTCTTCACTTTCCTAATTTCCTTCCTACCACTTATTTTTTAAAAATCTATTAATTTGATGTTAGAACTCCTGTTTTATACATTTTATTTTCTTCCTTCTCATATTTCTGTCTTTGTCCTTATAATAGGTTCTGGAAGTTTTATTAATTTTTATATTTCAATTCTGGATTTCTTTTTTGTAATTGTAAATTCTGTCTTCTGTTCCTTATTCATGACATCCTTTTCTTACTTGATGTATAAAACATCTTCAAAATCAAAGTGGATCTAGTTACAATTGTAATGTAACTTTTTTTTTTTTTTACCTTTCCTGATAAATGTTTTTTTCTTGGATCAGTTTCTCTATCTCACATTTTCTCTTGCAGGCTTTCCTCAAAAGGCGGTAATGTGTTGTTGCCTGTTTAAACTTAAATGTGAAGAAATAAGATAGATGGCTAACTCTGTCCTCTGGGCCAACAGCAGGATTTGTTTCAGCTTGAAAGGTCAGGAAGTTGTTATGCTACAGTTCCTCAACATGCCAAAATGCAAGATTTTCTTCCAGATACCAGCATCCAAATAAATTTGCCTGGTGCCCTCTATACAGTTTATTCAGTTTTAGTTTTAAAAAGAACTGTGCTTTTTTGGAAACTGGATGTGAATGTCTGGCTGGAGATCATCCTGAATGTAGAAGCAAGAGGGGCTTGAGGACCCTAAGTGAACAATGTAGAAATCTTCAGTAAATATTCATCTTGTTAGTCCTGTGTATTACTCCTTTCCATCCATCACCACCGCTTCCCTCTCAGATTCTTGAGTTTCTCTTATGTTCCTCTTGGCACCCATGCCCTTTCACAATTCAGCCTCCTCTGCATATATTTATGTCACTTTATCATCTACCAGAAATCTGTTGACATTTCTTGCCCATGCTATCCCTCCTAATTGCTATTGTTGAAAAACTATATTTTCTTATGTTTAATGGAGATTTACGAGAAAAAGATATATTTTATCTACTGTGTTAATTTCCTATGCCTGGAAAATATTTGTAGTTTAGAACAACAACAAAAAATTCTTTCACAGATCCAGAGGACAGAAATTTAAAATAAGGATCATTGAGCTGAAATGAAAGTGACAACAGGTTCATGCTCCCTCAAGAGGACTGAGGTGAGAATTTATGTCCTGACCTTTTCCAGTGTTTAGAACAGCATTTCTTGTATTCTTTAGCCCATGGCCCCTTCCTCCACCTTCAAAGACAGTTGCAAAACATCTTTTCTTTTGACTCTACTTCCCTCTGCTTCTTTCACTCATTTCTTTCTATTCTGTGTCAAGTCTCTCTCTGCCTCTCCTTATAAGGAGTCCTGTGATTGCATTAGGGCCCACCTGGATAATCCAGGATAATCTTCTCATCTTAAGATCTTGAATTTAATTATACCTGCTTAGTATTTTTATTTGCCATGTAATGTACCATTTACAAATCCTGGTGATTAAAAGATATATTTTGTAGGACCATTATTCAGCCTACCATATTGACCATTTTGAATGCCATGTAAATTGCCTTTTTAAAGTTCTTAAGAGAGAAAATAAATGTAGTAAGGGATTTTTCCAGTATACATTTACTGAGGAATATTTAGACTTTTAAAGCTGGGCTTGTCTTTTTAATGTCAAAAATGATTTGATTTCCCATTGACCACTGGCAAAAGAATCCCTTCTGCTACCATTTGCCTCTATGAAATCTTCCTGGAGAAAATGAGGTAATAACTGATTTTCACTAAATAAAGCACTGATGATTTTAGATTATGACCAATTACTCCTATACACCTGTTGCCTGTCCTATTCATTTTGTTCTCTATTATATGTTATTATGCAATACCACCTACATAATTCAGGGTCTATAAGCTGAAATTGACCACAATTTCTCAATATCCCCATGCCACAATTTTTTTTCATATGCTTTGAATGATGATCAGTTTTTTCTCTAATAAAAATAATAATAGCTATAATTAAAGAGCTCCTTTTAATTTCCACTTGACATTTACTATTTGATTTTTTAAATTATTTTAATATCTTTATTAAATTTATCATTCTGGTTACATTGTTTTTTTATTTCATTAAATTGTTTCTCTGTTTTATTGAAGTTTGCTGAACTTCATTAAAACAGTTATTTTGAATTATTTGTCAGTCATCTTATACATATCCATTTCTTTAGGGTCAGTCACTAGCACCTTACTTTGTCCACTTGGTGATGTCTTATTTCCCTGATTGTTCTTGATTCTTGTTATTGTACACTGATGCCTGGACATTTGAAGAAGTGGGTACAGAACTGGGTTATTCCAGTTTTCACAGGCTGGCTTTGTCTTGGAAAGCCCTGCAGCAGGTATAGTCCTGGTATAGGCTGGTAGCCTGAGGCAGATATGGCTGTTGTAGTATTGCCAGAAGCCTGTGGCCTGCTATGACAAATGTGTGCTAAAGCAGATGATAAGCCTGAGGCAGCTGTAGCTAATATAATACTGAGATGCCTATAGCCAGAGGCCACTTAGAGCTGTCCAGAGCCCAAAGCTGTTGACATTGGTCTGGTGTTGGTGCAGGCCATAGGTCAAGTTCACCATACAAGCTTGAAGCCTGGGGCTGTGTGATTCCACCTCATGCCAGGGTGGGTCTAGGGGCTCAGTCTGTGATACTGGCCTAGTATATGGGTCCTTGGGGAGTCTGCCCAGTGCTCGGTTTTACTCTGGTGGGCCCAATGTGGGTCCAAGACAAAGTCCTGTGCTCACTTCCCTTTCTTTCCCCCAAGCAGATGCTATCTCTCTCTCCACACTGTGCTGCCTGGGACTGGGGAAAAGGTAGTGTGGGTAATGTAAAATTGTCCTTTCTACCCTATTCAATGCATCTTTTTACATCATTGTGCCACAACCAGAAACTGTGATCTCTCACCTGGTTTTCTTAGCTCTAGTGAAGGTATTTTCATCTGTGGACAATTGTTTAAATTGGTATTTCTGTGTGTGTGGAGACAGTGCTGGAAAGTCTTACTCCACTATCTTGTCCCATTTACCTTTACATTTACTATCAAATATGACCCCTATAGACTCTGTGTGCTCATTATTCATTATTATCCCCAATTCACAGATTGGGAAACAGACTCTGGGATGAGAAGTGACTTCTTCAAAGCCATGAAGTTAATGAATGGAAGACCCGTATTTTAAACTAAGTCTAAATAGTACCAGAATTCAGTCTTCCAATTACACACCACTATTGGAACTGTTTGTGAGCTAAAAATGCTACAGATTTGAATCTTTTGCAAAATCTGCTTATTTATGGCTGCATTTAAATAATGTGACTCTAAATACACATGACAGCAGCAAAATTTAAAATGTGAAAGATAAAAAAAGCCAAAGAGATCGTGCAAGCTCTTGAAAAGACAGCTTCAATAACCTCTTGCACGTATTAGGTAATTTATAAAATGCCTGTGTTTGGAAAAATTCCTTCTTCCTTCTTTGTTTTTTGCAAGCAACTCTCTTCTGTCATAAAGACTCCCTTGCTTTGGCAAAATAACTCAGAGCAAAAATTTTAAAGTGTATTTAAGAACATGTTCATTCCGCTGTAGGAAGTAAAATTTTAGAAGTTCGACAGTTGGGCATCCAGATTTGAAGAAGAAAAAAATAGTAGGCATGCCAACATTTCATTTCGAAATAGAAAACACAATCCAAAATTAGGAAAAGGTGACAATTCAGAAAATTACTTATGAGCTGATACATAATTACAGGCTTTGAATTCCATTTTGAGTATGCAATATTTTACAGGGTTCTAAGTAGAGATCTGAAAAGATACAATGGTCCAAATAGTCCCCACCCTTCCTGCCAAAAAATATTCAGAACTGGCACAGACTTAGCAAATATTTCCAGAGAAAATATTTCTGATACAACTGAGAAATTAATGTGTTGGTGATTCGAATTAACAGGACTACCAAAATTTTCAATATACGTTAGTCTAAAACAAAAGAGAAAACAAGTTATTTATTTATATCCTAAAGTTTGACATTTTACATTTATGTTTTGCTTCTCCTAGAAATATCTGCCTGCTTTATTTTAGCCTGTCCAGATCCTTCTCATCTTCTAATTCAACTAATGCTGATCACATGGCTTATTTATGTCACGCATTACATTTCTAGTGCCTCATCTTTTATCTTCCAAAGAAACCTCTGACATAAGTACTATCACTGACCTTTTCAGATGAGGAGACCAAGAGTCAGAGAAATGAGGTGATTTCCCTAAAATCATACCACTGGGAAGTAGTGGAAACCAGATTTAAAACAATGTTTTCTGATTTATAGGCTAATTAAAGATTTGATTTCTTAGCTATCTCAGCATACAATGATCTTCATTACTATGTACAATATATTTGTGTTATATTCTATATGATTAAATCCTTTTTCAATTAAAGTTCTCTTCTCAAATAGAACATAAAATGTTTAAGACTAGAGGCCTTGTATCATGATTTTACCATATGTTCCACACTGTCCTGTACAATGATAGACATATAGTTGGAGCTCAGCAAATCAATAATCAGTCCTAGATACATTCAAATGGATCCTTAGGCAATGAGAAGACATTCATTTATTGGTGAGTGTGAAGTTGGTTCTTGGAATCTGCATTGACTTTTTCAGGCTAGTAGGAACAGCACCTGCTCACTGGTTATATTTAGAAATGACGAATAGAAGAAATGGTGAGAAAAAGGCATGGGCATGTTTGAGTTTTCTTATTTTCATTCAATTTTGTGGACTGTTGGGTTTTTTAAATAATAATTTTTAAGAGCTGAAATAGGATTTGATAAACTAAGACTAATAAATTATACTTAAGGCACTTGTTTTCTTCTTTCTTTTCATAATTTATTTCTGTCTCTACTGCCCTTATCCTCATCACACATTTTACTTCATGCATTCTACTAATTTACTTGACATTCTGCAAGTACAGTACATTTTATATGGCATATGTTATAATTTGACAAGATTTTTTGATAATATTAACTTCCTTAGGCACATTATAAGTCAATATGCAATGATATAGGACCAAATAGTTTCCTTGCCTTTATTTTTCTGAATCTAGCATTTAATCGAATAAATCTGTGGTGATGCTCCCAGTCTTTTATGTAGGTAAGCATATTTATGCCAGGACAATACAATTTATTTTTAAAATATTAGGTAAGAAATTTTCAAATATAATCTTAAATTCATAGTGAACATTGGAAGTGTATGTACCAAAATAAGTTTGAAGTATTCTCAAATCTCACTGATTGTGAAGACCTCAAAAGAAAGAGCCAAATATTGTATTTAGTTACACAGAAATATAAAGGGTCTTTAATGTAAATATTTCGATTAAAGAAGCTATGGACTGCTAATTTGTATCCCCCCTTGATTTACATGTTGAGGTCCCAACTTCCAGCGTGATTTTATTTGGAGGTGGGGCCTTTGGGAGGTAATTATGTTTAGATGAGCTCATGAGGATGGAGCCTTGTAGGACTAGTGTCCTTATAAGATGAGGAAGAGACACCAGAGCTCTCTCTCCCCCTGCCCCACAAGTGAAGACACAGTGAGAAGGTGGCCATATGCAAACTAAGAAGAGCCATATCATTAAGAACTGAATGTATTGGCACCTTGATATGGGACTTCCCAGCTCCCAAAACTGTGAGAAGCAAATGTCTGCTATTTAAGCCACCCAATATGTCATATTTTGTTATAGCAATCCAAGCTGACTAAGGAGGACTGAGTGTCAAACTGTTCTTGTGGACAAGCAGAAAACAGACTTTTAGACCTAGATAGATTTCTAAGAGCCAGAAGTAGGTATAAGCTAGATTGCAAGGTGAAATAGTTTGGATATTTGTCCCTGCCCAAATATCATGTTGAAATATAGTCCTCAATGTTGGAAGCAGGGCCTGGTGGGAGGTAATTGGATCATTTGGGCAGATTTCTCATGATTGGTTTAGCACCATCCTCTTCGTGCTGTAACTTGCAATAGTAAGTTTTCATGTGATCTGGTTGTTTAAAAGTATGTGGCTCCTCACCTCTCTTATTCCAGCTTTTGCCATGTGACATGCCTGTTCCCCTTTTGCCTTCCACCATGAGTAAAAGCTCCCTGAGGCCTCCTCAGAAGCTGAGCAGATGCCAACCCCATGCTTGTACAACCTGCAAAAGCATAAGCCAATTAAATCTCTTTTCTTTATAAATTACCCAGTCGCAGGCATTTCTTCATAGCAATGCAAGAATGGCAAAATACATAAGATTAAAGCCTGAAGCCAAGGAAACTCAAAGACTGCCTGAGTGGTAACTTCCAGAATGGTGCATGAAAAACTCTGTGAATCCTTTCCCTAATTAAACAACCATAACTGATAAAAATTATAGAAGAAAAATCACCCAAGCTCTTGAATACTTTGGAAATTGTCCTATAGAGCAGGGCTATGGAGATTTTTCCCAGGTGGAGGGGCATTCTGTAAGATCAGGGAGTTCCACAGCTTATTTCAAGGGAACTGACTTTATTTGGTATGGTTCAATATTCTGGGCACTATTGAAAAAATAGATGAGTACCCAGAGTACCCTGGATTTGTTTTAATCAGGCATGGTAAGATGGGAAGACACCAGAATTGGTTGTCATGAAATAATAAGTTTATTATATTTATAGATTCCTGGAAATGGGAGGCATGGTACACCAAACAAGGAGGCCACACAGGGAAACACTGGAGTTGTTCAGGACCTGAGGAAGCAGGGAAAAGTGTGACTAAGAGCCTTTATTGTGTTTTCTATGGGGAAAAGAGTAAGGGATGGTAAACAGGCTTAAGATTGGTTAGTTTAAATAATTTCAGTGAGCTCTGGGATATAAAAAATGTCCCTAGACTTCTGATACTTGGCTCTGGGATGATTAGGACAGATGAATAGTAGAGTCAGTTTGAGAGCCTTCTAAGAGAGGTGGTTAGGGGTATGGGCTATGAATTGGCTGGTTTGCATTTGAAAAGTGTGCTCCCACATGAGTTGTTTACTATCTCTAGTAATTGATTAACCCTGGTTATGGGCATTCCCTACAGGATCAGAAAAGCCCCCAGATGAAAATGTCGGAATACAGAAAGACATGGTTAATGAGTTGTAAGCAATTAAGAAGAGGCTGGTAGTACCAGGAGAGCTAAATGATAGTTAGCCAGAAGATTAATAAAAAGAATCAGGGAAAGAGATAGTTGTTGGGTTGGAACAAACCTCACAGACTGGCTTCAAAGATTAACCTGGCAAAGGGGCCCAAATTTAATTGGATCAGACTATGGAGCAACTTATGTCCAGGGAATTAATGGAAATAATAACATGATCAGCCACCAATTAATGGAGGCTAACCACTCAGTGTGACGCTAACAGAAATATGTAGCTTACTAGAGATATCAGAGAAAGAGATAGTAAAAAATTGCCTTTTTAAAAGAACTTTCATCCTAAGATGTATATGTATATGCCCAAGATTCCCCTCCTGAACTGACATCAGGGAATGCACACTGGGGGGGAAATGAAATTCACTAAAGTGCTCCAACTAAGTAACTAAACAAATAAACAAGCAAACAAAATAACAACAACCCATAGCCCCAAGAAAGAAAGAATAGGTATTCAGAGTTCAATATTATATAAAATGGCCAGTTTTCAACAAAAAATTATGAGATGTGCATAGAAGTAAAAACTGTAAATTGTAGAGAAAATTTGTACCTGCCTTTGAGAGAATCTACACGTTAGACTCAGCAGACAAATTTCAAAGCAAATATTAAAGATATGTTCAAGGAACTAAAGGAAACCGTGCCTTAAAAAGAAAAAGGTATGATGACAATGTTTCATCATGTAAAGAATGTCAATAAAGAAGGAAATAAATTACTTTTTTAAAAACTGAGCGAAAATTCTCAAGTTGAAAACTACAATAAACAAAGTTAATAATTTAATAGAGGGGCTCAATGGTATGTTTGAACTGGCAAAAGAATGTGTGATGTTGAAGACTGATTATTAGAGAATATGAAATATGAAGAATATGAAAAAACAGAACGAATAGAAATGAACAGAGTTTCAAAGAAATGTCAGACAACGTTTAGTGCAACAACATAGATATAGTAGGACTACAGGAAGGAGAGGAGAGGAAGAAAGGGGTACAAAAATATTTAAAGACATAATGGAGATATAGTGGCTGGTAACTTTCTACATTTAATAAAAAACAAATATTAATCTGCAAATCCAAGGAGCTCAGGAAACTTCAAGTAGGATAAATGCAAAAGATATTCACATCCAGAAAATTATGTTCAAAATGTTGAAAGACAATGGCAAAGAGAAAATTCTGAGAACAGCAAGAGAAAAACAACCCATCACTTCAAGTAAACTGTAATATTTAATATTAATATTTAATATTTGCTTTGAAATATTTGCAGCTGACTTCTCATTAGAAACAATGGAGGACAGAGGCAGTGGAAAGTCAAATTCAAAGTAAAGTAATAAATTGAAAGGAAAAAAAAACCCTGTCGAGAAATAATCATATATCCAAGAAAACTAACTTTAAAAAATGACAGTGAAATAAAAGCATCTTCAAATAAACAAAAATGGACAGAATTTATTGTAAGCAGATATTCCTTGCAACAAACATTAAAGTTCTAAATGAAAGTGAATTCAGACCATAGTTCAAGTCCACATGATAAAATAGAGTGCCAGTAAAAGTACTTGTTTATGTAATTATTTTTAAAAACTATATTTGCAAATTTCTTAACTGACTTAAAAGCAATCATATGAATAATATGTATATAATTGTATTATTGGGCCTGTAACACATAGAAATGTGATATATTAGAAAATATTACAAATAAGGTGAATTAGAGCAAAACAGTATTGGAATAATTAAATGATACCAATAGTACCTGGAATTCACTGGAACAAATGAAGAGAACTAAAAAGGTTAATATAACAAGGCATAAATATTTAATTGCTCTTCTTTCTTTTCTCAGCTTCTTTAAAAGACATAAAGTTGTACAAAGTAATAATTATAACAATATATCATTAGGTTTGTAACATATATAATCTAGAAAACACTAATTTAGTACAAAGAAGCAGAAGAATAAGAATGAACAAAACTTCTGAGTAATATGGGATTATAAAAAGAGGCCAAATCTATGAATCACTGGTGTCCCTGAAAGAGATAGGGAGAATAGAAGCAATTTAGACAATATATTTCAGGTTATCATCCATGAGAACCTCCCCAACCTAGCTAGAGAAGCCAGATTTAACCAGGAAATGTGAAAAACACCTGCAAAATACTTCACAAGAAGATCAGCCCCAAGACATATAATCATCAGATTCCCCAAGGTCAGAAAAAAAAAGTTAATGGCATCTAGAACGAAAGATCATGTCACCTACAAAGAGAAGCACATCAGACTAACAGTGGACCTCTCAGCAGAAACCCCACAAGTGAGAAGATATCAAGGTCCTATATTCAACATTCTTAAAGAAGAAATTCCAACACAGAATTTTGTATCTAGTCAAACTAAACATAAGTGAAGAAGACATAAGATTCTTTATAGACAAGCAAATGTTACAGGAATTCATTACCACCAGACCTGCCTTACAAGAGCTCCTGAAAGAAGCACTAAATATGGAAAGGAGATATTATTACCAGCCACTACAAAAATTCACTTAAGTACACAGACCAGTGATACTGTAAAGCAACCACACAAACAAATCTGCATAACAACCAGAAAACAACATAATGATAGGATCAAATCCACACATATCAATACTAACCTTGAATTTAAATGGACTAAATGCCCCAATTAAAAGGCACAGCGTGGCAAGCTGGATAAAGAAGCAAGACCCAATGGTATGCTGTCTTCAAGAGACCCATCTGACTTGCAATGATATCTATAGGCTGAAAATAAAGCATTGGAGGAAACTCTAAGAAGCAAATGGAAAAGAGAAAAAAAAAACAATGGTTGCAATCCTAATTTTACACAAAGCAGACATTAAACCAAAAAAGATCAAAAAAGACAAAGAAGGGCATTACACAGTGGTAAAGGCTGCAATTTAACAAGAAGATGTGACTATCCTAAATATATGTGCACTCAACACAGGAGCATCCAGATTCATAAAGCAAGTTCTTAGAAACTATCAGAGAGACTTAGACTGCCACACAACCCCATTGACAGTATTACACAAATCACTGAGGCAGAAAATTAATAAACATATTCAGGACCTGACCTCAATACTGGACAAAATGGACCTGATAGAAATCCGCAAAACTCTCCACCCAAAAACAACAGAATATACATTCTTCTCATCACTGCAAGGCACATACTATAAAATCGACCACCCAATTGGACATAAAACATTCTTCAGCAAATGTAAAAGAACCAAAATCATACCAACCACTCTCTTGGACAACAGCACAATAAAAATAGAAATCAAGACTAAGAAAATTGCTCAAAACCATGCAATTGCATAGAAACTTACAACCTACTTCTGAATGACTTTGGGGTAAATAATGAAATTAAGGCAAACATTAAGAAATTCTTTGAAACTAAAGAGAACAAAGATAAACCATACCAGAATCTCTGCCACACAGCTAAGGCAGAATTAAGAGAGAAATTTGTAACACTAAGTGCCCATATCAGAAAGTTACAAAGATCACAAATTGGCAATGTAACATCACAACAAAAAGAACCAGAGAATAATGAGCATACTAATCCCAAAGCTAGCAGAAGACAAGAAGTAACCAAAGTCAGAGCTGAACTGAAGGAGATTGAGACTCAGACAACCATTCAAAAGATCAATAAATCCAGGAGTTGGTTTTTTTGAAAAAAATTAACAAGATATAAGGCTAGCTAGACTAATAAAAAAGAGAGAAGATCCAAAAATAACACAATTAGAAATGACAAAGAGGATGTTACCACTGACTTCAAAAAATACATAAATAACTATCAGAGACTACTATAAACACTTCTATGCAAACAAACTAGAAAATCTAACAGAAATGGACAAACTCCTGGAAACATACACCTTCCCAAGACTGAACCAGGAAGAAACTGAATCCCTGAACAGACAATAACAAGCTCCAAACTTGAATCAGTAATAGCCTACCAACCAAAATAAGCCCATGACCAGATTCTAGCAGATTCTAGCACATGTACAAAGAAGAGCTGGTACCACTCCTACTGAAACTATTCCAAAAAATTGAGGAGGAGGGATGCTCTCCCAATTCATTCAATGAGGCTTTCATTATCCTAATACCAAAACCTTTCAGATAAACAACAAAAAAAGAAAACTTCAGGTCAACATCTTTGGTGAGCATTGATGCAAAAATCCTCAACAAAATACTAGCAAACCAAATCCAGCTGCACATCTAAAAGCTAATCCAACATGATCAAGTGGGCTTTATCCCTGGTATGCAAGGTTGGTTGAACATACACAAATTAATAAATGTGATTCATCACAAAAACAGAATTCAATACAAAAACTACACAATTATCTCAATAGATGCAAAAAAGCTTTTAATAAAATTCAACATCCCTTTATGTTAAAAACTCTAATAAACTAGGTATTGAAGAAACATACCTCAAAATAATAAAAGCCATCTATGACAAACCCACACCTAACAACCTACTTAATGGGCAAAAACTGACACAAGACAAGGATGTTCTCTCTCAACACTCCTATTCAATATGGTATTAGAAGTCCTGACCAGAGAAATCAGACAAGAGAATGAAGTAAATGGCATCAAAATAGGAAGACAGGCATCAAAATAGGAAGTCAAACTATCGCTGTTTGCAGACTACGTGATTCTGTATCTAGAAAATTCCATAGCCAATAAAAAATCCTTAAGCTGTTAGACAACTACAGCAATGATACATTGGATAAAGAAAATGTGGCACAGATACACCATGGAGTACTATGCAGCCATAAAAAAGGATGAGTTCATGTCCTTTGCAGGGACATGGATGAAGCTGGAAACCATTATCCTCAGCAAACTAACACAATAACAGAAAACCAAACACTGCATGTTCTCACTCATAAGTGGGAGTTGAATAATGAGAACACATGGACACAGGAAGGGGAACATCACAGACCAGAGCCTATTGGCAGATGGAGGGCTAGGGGAGGGATAGCATTAGGAGAAATACTTAATGTAGATGACGGGTTGATGGATGCAGCAAACCATAATGGCACATGTATATCTATGTAACAAACCTGCACATTCTGCACATGCATCCCAGAACTAGAAGTATTGGAAAAAAAAAAAACTACAGCAAAGTCTCAGGATACAAAATTTATGTACAAAAATAACTAGCATTCCTATAAACCAACAACAGCCAACCTGAGCGCCAAATCAGGAATGAAATCCCATTCACAACTGCTACAAGAAGAATAAAATACCTAGAAATACAGCTAACTAGGGAGGTGAAAGATCTCTACAATGATAATTACAAAACACTGCTCAGAGAAATCAGAGATGACACAATCAAATGGGAAAACATTCCATGCTCATGGAAAGGAAAAATCAACATCATTAAAATGACCATATTGCCCAAAGCAATTTATAGATCTAATGCTATTTCTATCAAACTACCATTGAAATTATTCACATAATTTAAAAACACTATTTTCAAATTCATATGCAATTTTTAAAGAGCCTGAATAGCCAAGGCAATCCTAAGCTAAAAGACCAAAGCTGGAGGCATCATGTTACCCAACTTCAAACTATACTACAGGGCTATAGTAACCAAAACAACATGGTACTGGTACAAAAACAGGCATATAGATCAATGGAACAGAATAGAGAGCCCAGAAATAAAGCCACACACCTACAACCATCTGATCTTCGACCAAGCTGACAAAAACAAGCAATGGAGGATGGACCCCCTATTCAATAAATGGTGCTGGGATTACTGGCTAGCCATATGCAGAAAATTGAAACTGGGCCTCTTCCTTACACCATATACAAAAATCAACTCAATACCCAGGTGAACATGGTCTAGAGTAGACCCCCCAGAAAACTGCAGCAGACCTGCAAAACAGGGACCTGCCTGTTATAAGAAGAACAAACAAACAGAAAGCAACAACAACAACATCAACAAAAAAGACCCCATAAAAACTCCATCCAAACAGATTGAAAGTAAAAGGATGGACAAGGAGATACATATAAACTGCAATGATAAGAAAGCTGAATGACAATATATCACACATAAAAAAGCTTGTACCTGAAAAAAGACATCCCTAAATGCACAAAGCAAAAGTTAACAGAATAGAGGGGGAAAAAAAACATTCAGCAATAATAGTTGAAGACTTCAATGATCTCACTTTAAAGAATATATCAGCTAGAGGGTGGGCGTGGTGGCTCATGCCTGTAATCCCACCACTTTGGGAGGCGGAGGCAGGTAGACCATGAGGTCAGGAGATAGAGACCATCCAGGATAATATGGTGAAACCCTGTCTCTACTAAAAATACAAAAAAGTTAGCCGGGTGTGGTGGCAGGCACCTGTAATCCCAGCTACTTGGGAGGCTGAGGCAGGAGAATCATTTGAACCCAGGAGGCAGAGGTTGCAGTGAGCCAAGATCATGCCGCTGCACTCCAGCCTGGGCGACAGAGTGAGACTCCATCTCAAAAAAAAAGAAAAGAAAAGAAAAGAATAAAAACAGAATATATCAGCTAGGAAGAAAATCAACAGGAATATACAAAACTTGAAAAACAGTAAAACAATTAGGGTTATCTATAGTCTACATCCATAAACACTACATATAGACTACCTCTACAGACACTACCAGAGAAAGCAGAATGTACATTTTTTTCAAGAGTACATGAAAAATTCTCTAGTACAGACCATGTGCTAGGACATAAAGCAACAAATAAACCTCAACAAATTTAAAAGAATAACAAAAGTGTTCTCCAACCACAATTGAGTAAAATAGAAATCAATAAAGAAATTTGGAAAACTCAAACATACTTGGAAATTGAACAACACACTCTTACATAAGCAATAGGTTGAATTTTAAAAGTCACAAATTAAATTAGAAAATTCTTTGAGATTAATAAAATGTTTTTAAATATCAGTACTTACGTAGTTAAAGCAGTCATAGAGGGAAATTTTTAGCTGTAAATATCTACCTTAAAATAATCAACACAAAATCTTCTAAGACAATGATGAAAGAAAAACAAAAAACAGTAAAGATTACAATGGAAATTAATGAAACAGAAAGAGGAAAACAATGGAGAAAAATTAACCAAACCAAAAGTTGGTTCTTCAAAAAGATCAACAAAATGGAAAAATCTTTAGCTAAACTGACCAAGAAAAAAAGAAAGAAGTCTCATGTCACTAAAATCGGGACTAAAAAGGAGACATTACTACCAACCTTACAGAAATAATTAAAGATGTCAAGGGAATACTACAAACAAATGTATGCCAACAAATTCACTAACTGAAATGAAATAGGAAAACTTTTGGACACAAACTAATGAAACTTACACAAGAAGAAATAGAAAATTTAAATACATACTCACTAAGCAAATATATTTAATTAGTCATTAAAAATGTTCCTAAAGAAAATAGCCAAGCCCAGATTTACCAGTCATGTAGTAAATTATTGTCAAATTAATAATCATTTATTTATTAGTCAATTGTTAGTAACAATTAGTAAACTATTAATTTAAAGAAGAATTAGTATCAATTACTCAACAGCTCTTCTGAAAAATATGAGGGAGCACATTTTCACTTATTCTATGAGTCTAGAATTACCCTGATACCCAAAAACCGACAAATAAATCATAAAAAGGAAGACTACATACCAATATTGCTTAAGAATATAGGCAAAAAAATCCACAAGAAAATATTAGCAAATAAAAGCAACATTTAAAAGGAACTATGTACCATGATCAAGGGGAATTTGTCTAAGGAATGTAAGGTTGGTTTTGCATCTGAAAATCAATTAATGTAATCTACCATATGCATGTAATAAAAAAAGAACCATGTAATCATCTAAGGGGACACAGAAAAAGCATTTGACATAATCCAGTGGCCTTTTATGAAAAAAATTCATCAGATTAGAAATAGAAGAAAACTTCCTTAGCCTGAAAAGGCATCTACAAAAATCCCACAGCTTACATTATACTTAATGGTGAAGCTGAATGCTTTCCAGATAAGATCAGAGACAAGGCAAGAATGTCCACTCTCACCACTTCTATCCAACATTGCACCTGGATAGTCTAATTAGGGCAATTATGTAGAAAAAAGTCATCCCAATTGGGAAGGAAGAAGTAAAATAATAATAATAACAATAATAATAATAATAATAATAATAATGCCATCCCAATCGGGAAAGAAGAAGTAAGACAATTTCTATTTGCAGATGACATGACCTAGTGTATAGAAAATACTAGAGAATACACTAAAAGCTTTTATAACTAATAAGTGAATTCAGCAAGATTGCAAGGTATAAGATCAATGTACAAAAATCAGTTGCATATCTCTATACCGGCAATGGACAATTCTAAAATAAAATTAACAACATTAACATTTACAACAGCATTAAAACTAATAAATACTTAGGAATAAATTTAACCAAAAAAGTGCAAAACTTGTGCACTGAAAACTAAAAAATATTGATGAGAGAAATTAAGGAATGCCTAAGTAAAAGGAGCACATCCCACATTTATGGATCAAAAATCTCATGATAGTTAAGATTGCAGTAGTCCCCAAATTGATCTACAGATTCCAGACTCATCACAATCCCTATCAAAATTTTAGCTGTCGCCCTGGCTTTTACTGTGCAGAAATTGGCAAGCTGATCCTAAATTCATTTGGAAATGAAAGAAACCAGAATAGTCCAAACAATCTTGAGAAAGAAGAAAAAAGTTGGAGGACTCACACTCCCTGGTTTCAAAATGTACTAGAAAAGTACAATAGTCAAGACAATGTGGTATTGGCATAAATATACACATACACATCAATGGTATATAATTCAGAGTCCATAAATAAACTCCTACATTTAAGATTAGTAAATTGTCAACAAGGATTCCAGGACAATTTAATGCAGGAAAGAATGGTGCTGGGACAACTGGATATCCACAAGCAAAATGATGAAGAAGGATTCATTCCTTACACTCTTCACAAAAATTAACTTCATGTAAATTGTAGACTTATATGTAAGATCTAAAACTGTAAAACTCTGAAGAAAAGAGAGGAGTGAATCTTAATAACCTTGGATTAAGAAAACCTTCTGAGATATGACCCCAAAAGTGTAAAAACAAAATAAAAAGTTGAAACATTGAGTTGCAATAATATTAAAAACTTTTATACTTCCAAGGACACTATCAGGAAAGGAAAAAGACAACCACAGAATGAAACAAAATATTTGCAAATTATATATTTGATAAGTTACATGTATCCACAATATGAACAAATTCTTATAACTCTTACATCTCAATAATAAAAAGACAACAAAATTAAAAGTGAACAAAGGATCTGAAAAGACATTTTTCAAGACATTGGCTCTTACATAAAGAGCCAGTAAGAACCAGAAATAATGCTCAACCTTATTAGCCATTAGGGAAATGTAAATGAAAATCACACTGAGATACAACAACAATAATAATAAAGGACAAATAAAAAAAGTGTTGGTGAGTATGTGAGAAATTGTAACCTTCATAAACTGGTGGGAATGTAAATGGTGCACATGCTTGAAAGCACAGCTAGGCAGTTCTCAAATGTGAAACATGGAATTACCATGTGGTCCCTCAATTCCACTCCTAGGTATACACCCAAGAGAAATGTAAATGTATATCCACACAAAAACTGGTACATGAATGTGTACGGCAGTATTATTCCTAATAACCAAAAAGAAGAGCCAAAAAGAAGAAACAAGCCAAGTGTTCATCACTGATTAATGGATAAATAAATAAAATGTGGTAGGTCTATACTATGAAATGTTATTAAGCAATAAAAAGGAATGAAGTACTGATATGGGCTACAACTGGAATGAACCTTGAAAACATAATGCTAAGTGAAATCAACTAGTCACAAATGTGTGATTCCATTTATATGAAAATCCAGAATAGGCAAACCTATACAAGCAGAAAGTAGATTCATTGTTGCTATGTTGGGCAGCGGGTGGAGTTGGTGGGTGGAAGGTGGAGGAGTGGGTACAGGATTTCTTTCTGGGGTGACATAATGTTCTAAAATTAGATTGTGGTGACGATGACACAACTCTGAACATACAAAAAGGCACTGAATTGTACACTTTAAATGGGTGAATTGTTTGGTATGTGAATTATATCTCAATAAAGCTTTTTTTTTTTTTTTTTTCAAAAAGAGCCATGCCCAGAGGGAAAGTTGGAAACGAAAGCCAAGTTTTCATTTAAAAGGAAACATTAAAGAGGTTAGCCAGAGAAACTTGAACCAAAGAAAAGACAGCACACTGTTCAGAATGGTCAATAAGAGCCTAAAACGGTACCCTCGGAATGAAGCAAAACTGAAGTCCCAAAGATTAAAACTGTTAGACATACAGGAAATGACAGAGCACTGAGTTTTACTAGAGGCTGAGGCAGGAGAATCGCTTGAACCCGGGAGGCCGAGGTTGCAGTGAGCCGAGATGGCGCCATTGCACTCCAGCCTGGGCAACGAGAACGAAACTCTGTCTCAAAAACAAACAAACAAACAAACAAACAAAAAACAAACACGAGCAACAAGATATCTAGGAGACCTGACTCAGACATCGTTCTTTGAGCTTCTTTTGCAGCACCTGGATGCAGTTTAGTCTGAGGATAAGTAATGCTAACTGCATAGAAGGCAAGCTGGTAGAGGGAAGTCTTTTGAGTTTTGGGATCTCTTACATTTTATGTTTTGCAACTCCATAGCCCTGTTTAATCAAATAACTATCTATTATTCAGTCTAGTGGCAGCCCATAAATTATAGAATAATTTATTTTAAAAAATGTAGACAGACCAGATATATGCAGCTAAAAGCAGTCCTAGATAAGAAATTATTACAGAGCAACTCCTCAGGTCTCTCATTCATCCTTTTGCTAGTAAATTCCATCAGTCAGTATTTGCAAGGAGCTCTGGTTGGCATGAAAATTGCCTTCGGCATCCCTGAGGATAAACAAGTTACAAACTAATGAGCCCTTTTCTTCCTCATAGCCATAAGGCCTATTTATTAGGGTGTCTACAATTCTGCTGGCTGGTGGAGAAGAGGTTTGAGCAGCTCAAATAATAATACAGCCTTTATTCTTCTAACAAATCTTTACTTAAATGTTGTGTATATATTATTATATATCAAATAATAATCATTACAGGATCCTTACATTGGCTCTGCCTTATAAGATGCAATAAGCAAACTTGAAAATCTTCATATGGGAGCAACCATAAAGATAAGAAAACTCTTTGGAGGCTGAGGCAGGTGGATCATTTGAGGTCAGCAGTTTGAAACCAGCCTAGCCAACATAACAAAACGCTGTCTCTACTAAAAATACAAAAATTAGCTGGGCGCGGTGGTGGGTGCCTGTAATCCCAGCTACTCGGGAGGCTGAGGCAGGAGAATCACTTGAACCCGGGAGGCGGTGCTTGCAGTGAGCCGAGATCGCGCCATTGCACTCCAGCCTGGGCAACAGAGTGAGACTCCATCTCAAAAAATAAAAATAAAAATAAAATACTCAAAATTATAACATGAGACAAGTCCTGAGAAACTGAAGAGTATTTAATCAGGAGGTGAAAATTTTGGCTTCAGAAGAGAAAATGCTAAGGAGGGAACATGAACACACATCTTCAAATATCTTAAGGGCCTGTCTCTGGAAGAGGAGTTAATCCCTTATGGGTGAACTCAGGAAATAATGGGTAGAACTGATAGAGAGTATATTCTAACTGTCAAAGGATATAAGATGTTGTCTTGGGAGATAAGGAATTTTCTTTTGTGTAGGTAATAATGTGTAGACTGAACTGTCTCTTATCAGAAACACTGTAGATATATTTAGCATTGGAAATGAGGTAGGTGACCCTACGTCCTAGTTTGCCCATGACAGTGGCAGTTTACTCTTTAATCCAGGTGTATTTGCGGGGCTCCTTTTACTCTCAGAAGTGCTCCAGCACATGACATGGTGACTTAGGGCAGTGATTTCTCACCCCCCAGTTATATATTACAGTAATCTGGAAATCTTTTTAAAAGTACTGATATCTAAACGTGGTTCCTACATCATATAAAACCAGAATCTTGGGGATGAGATGCAGGCATCAGTAATTTTGAAAGGTTCCCAAGTGATTCTAATGTGCGACAGGTGTTGAGATTCCCTTACCTGGAGGATCTTTTCATTTCAGTGTTAACTGAATCCTTTTATTCTATTTTATGTTAATATATGTTTTACTCCATAAGGAAAGCAAAGCTTGAAACTGCTACTGTTATAGTAGCAGAGGGAATAAAACAAACAGTAGGGAATAAGACAAACCTAAACATAGTCATATGTTTTTCTAATTCCATATATATATATATATATATATATATATGCTTTTATTACCCCCACCCAAAAAAGAGTTCCTTTGCATTCCCCTCCAAAAAACCTGGTGACATTTTTAAGCTTAAATGTTCTTTTATCAAGTGGAAAATAGATTCTATAAAGCTTTTATTTCCTTAGGAAAACCTGAGTCCACCAAGATTTCTACACTACACTTACGTCCTTTCTTTAATGAGGTAATTATACTGTCAAGTGTTGGGCTAAGAGGTTTACCACGTGTGCAACATTGAATTAAATTGGTGCACAGTACAGATGGCAGTCGTTGAGCTTTCTTATTAGTTTATTAAATTTGATCCTTTGAAATATTTTACCACTTAGCCATGAGCCTCTGAATTCACTTTAATGAGTCTAGTCCTTTATCAGCCGCTTCTTGAAAATGGTTTCACTTTTTATCCTGCCGTCAAATGAGCTACAAGCTAATAATGTATTTTTCTTTTTGTAATTCCTGGGAGGAAAAACAAAACCCACTCCAGTCCATTGTTTCCATGGAACTTTCATTTAAAGGATGAAGATGTATGATGTATGATGAGGATTGGAAAACACCATGTGTAAGTCCCAAACTTTACATTTTTAGAGATAAAATTTACCCAAGATTTATGAAATGTTATTACACAGGAATATATTTTATAAAGTTGATACCAGTTTGTATACATTTTAAGACATGCATAGTGCCTCTGTTTCACTTCATTATGAAACATAAAGTGGGGACTAAAACTATTGAATTTTAAGAGAAGCGTAAGTATTGTGTGTAGTTTCCGATTGTGCTTGGGAATCATTGTTCTCTAACCTGGGATCTTAGGCTGAAAAGCTGAAAATCCTTCACTTACTAACATTTGGCTTGAAAAATGGGTAACTCAATACAGAGAAACTAACTCTGTTCCAATTCCTGGTATAAATGATGTTTTCTTGCCATCAGCTATGGCAGGCAGCTGACACTCCTCCTCTCTTTCTCTATGTGCTCCAATGTACCTCATTTGCCCAGAGCCTCAGAAAACTCGTTTGCAGACTGGAAATCATACAGTGTAATTATTTAACAAAACAGAACAAAATTAGTCACCAAAACAACTAGCACTAAATAATAAATTTGCATAGGAAAGGCGTTTCATCCCTATCTGTCTTTCAGATGTCTAATCCTTTTCTGACTCCCTCTGGCTCATCTGATGACAGAGTGGATCTTTTCCTATAAAAAAAGACAAAAAGGCTGGATAACCATGTGAAACAAAGTGAAATAAGTCATATCCACACTAAAATTTTGTCTTGCAGTTTGGTCCAATTCAGTTGCTATAATTTTTGTGCTTCATAGATTTAACTCGGACTTTGGTGGAAAATCAAAAATAGTATAACTAGAAAGATCATGTATATTCATGATTACTTATATTTTAGTTGTTTCAATAATATATCAGTTCTTTGATTTCAAGAACCTTTGTCAGGCAATCTAATATATTTGTGTTCAGAAATCTCTTAAGGAAGGATCCTCCTTATTTTTGAACTGACCCTGGAAAATAAGTAACAAATGCCATTCTCGTTTCCTACTGATACCAATTTTCACAACCTTCTCTCAGATTTTTCTTTGACACTGAAACACAGACGAGCCATCTTTAATCTTTAGACATTTTCCCTTTTAGTCTGTTCTGTTTATGTTTGTGCGTATATATGTATGTGCATATGCATTTATTTAGTGGCTTGGCTATTTATTTATACCCTGCCTTATTCTGGAATGAATAAAAGGTGGCTTGTGAGAATATAGAAAATATACCAAAATTATAGCAGTTGATAATGGCAATGAAAGAATAAATAAAATATGAGACATAGATTGCAGCTTACAGTGATCACAATATGTTTAACCTAATAAGTTACTTATTAGTTAATGATCGAGCTGTTAATTTGATTCTAAGGAGACTTTTTTTTTTTTTTAAAAAGTAAACCTGGTTAGGTACACAATTCACAGGGACCACACGACAAAAATCAAAGTAATTTCTCAGGAGATGCACAATTAATCTTGATGCTGAGAACACTCAGCCCTTTTCTCCTGGAGTTTTTTTAAAAAGTGAATATGGTGCAATCCAATAAATAAATAATGCTCTCAGGACATTATATCCACAGATAAATCTATTTACTTTTTGAACCAAGAGGTTTTGAGGATATCAATTTATAGCATAATTGTTAATATTGATAGTAATGTTTCAACATATTTTAATGATACTGTTTATTATTATTCATGTATCTAATGTAAATTAAACGCCTAATGTATACAGATGAAGGAAGGCCCAAACATCCCAGACTTGTGAGGGGTTTTGAGTTAGGACAAGTTTCTTTATTCTTGGATGAATTGTTATCAGTTGTGTCAAATATATCCGAAAGGTCAAGTAAGAGGAGAGCTGAGAATTAACCATCAGATTTAGCAGTGTGGATGTCACTGTGATACTGATAAAAAAAAAAAAAAAAAAAATAGGAGAAAAGCCTGCCTGAAGAGAGGTTAAGAGAAAAGAGGAGGAAATGAATCGGAAGTGGTAAATATCAACAACCTTGAAGGAAGTTACATTATAAAGGGGGGCAGAAAGGTGGAGTTATAACTGGTCAGGGATGGGACCAGGAGAAAAGAAAATTTAATACTGGAGGAATCTCAGCTGATTTTTATGCTAATAGGAATTTTTGGTGGAGACAATTATCAAGGAGGAATTTCTGGAGGATGTCCTTGAGTAAGCAAGAGGAATGGGCTCTAGTGGAGGCATTGGCCTTAGTGGGGTACAATCACTCTGTCTATGGTACAGAGTAGAGAAGAGAAGGGACTTGTAGATAATAGTTGTGGTGAAATAGGAAACTGAGTCATCAGCTGAGAGTAGGGATAGGGGAACAGATGTTGCATGTTTGAGGAGACAGGAGAAGGTATTTAATAGTCGTCTAAGGAAATATAATATGATTGCCAGGTTCCCTTGAGGACACAATTCAAATTAATTCTCATAAATTTCAAATGGGACTAGTCAGCATTCTGTGTGCCTTTCTCCAGCCATGTCAGCTGTCTGGTAGGGCGTTGTGTCACAGAAAGCAGTTGGCTTTAACCAGGATCGGGGATTTTATGTATGTATTTATTATTTTTAGAGTTATTATTTTTTAAAAAGTTCAGAACTGATGTATTGCATGCTGTACTTTGAATGACATCAACCTATTTATTCATTCAATAACTATCAGTGTCAGACTCCATGGTTCCTGCCCTCAGGGAGTTCCACCTAGCCCATGTGAGTTAATGTTTGTAGAAGGAAAGGTATCAAGCCTAGATGACCTCGGTTTGGCCTGCAGAAGGCAGGGACAATCCACTTAGACTGGAAAATGAGTAACCGTTTTGAAAATGTTATACATAGGTATAAAGATATTATATGACACACCCCAATTTCCAATATTTTAAGTCAAAAGATTTCAAACTTTTATCTCAGGGCCCTTTCATACTCTTAAAAAAATTTTAAGGGCCCATAGAGTTTTTGTTTATGTAGGTTGTATCTATTGATATTGAAATATTAAAAATTAAAATCAATCCATTTTAACATGTTTTTAACTTAAAAATAATTAAACCCATTATACATTTTATGTTCTTATAAACAGCATACTTCTCATGAAATATAACTTTATTCTCAAACAAAAAATGTTCAGTATCAAAAGTAGCGTTGTTCTTTTTTTACAAATCTCTGATTTAGTAGATGCAACTGGATCTCATCTCTGCTTCGGCGTTTAATCTGTTGTAATAGCATGCATCACACAGCCTCTGGGAAACTCCACTGTACACTTGGGAGATAATAAGAGCAAACAAGGCAAGAAGCAGCTTAGTATTATTATAATTGTGACCTTATGTACTCTTCAAAGGGTCTTGGGGGCCCAGCGGTCTCTGGAGAACTTCGATAACAACTGCTCTCGGTAACAGCTAACTAAAAAGTGAAACAAACATGGACATTAGCTGTAACAGTCGCCTATGGGCATTGCATAGAAAAAAAAAAACTTGGCCAACAATTTAATTAAAATAAAAAAGCATTGGTTGATAATTCTTAAGTTGTGTTTTTGTTGTTGTTGTTTTTATTTTGCCTTTTATTTAACCAGTGTGTTTTTTTAAAATATAGAACTGGTGAAATTTAAGGAATCTGAAATTCAGCTATTTTTAATTCTTCACTGTTCAGTCCTGGAAGTTGAGGTCCAAAGAAATAATAATCTATGTCCCAATGATGGTCAGGGATAGCTACATGTTTTAAAATAAAAAATGGAAATCCATTAAATTGAGTCGTCAAAACAATTACGTGCAATTAGTTTAAAAATTGAGTATTTCAAATAATGTAAGTTAGCATCCAGATTTGATCATTTTGAAACTATCCTTTTTGAAATAATTCTAATTTTTTGTCAAACCATGCTAGTTACATACTATTAGTTATCCACTGGTGGCTGCTTACAGATGAGGCATAAGGTCTGGAAGGGATTAAGATAGTTGTTCTTGGATTTTCTTTGTAATTTCAAATCGTTATAAGTCATGGTGACATTGTGGTATATTAGACATTTGCTTAAAGAACATCAAAGACAAAAAGGAAAGAAAAGAATGGAAAGCTATTATAAAGTTTAGACTTTCCTAAAATCCATTTTGTTTATTAACCACGGTAATAAATACTCCTTTGACAACAAATGTTATTTAATGGGCAATACCTGGAGCTGCTGCAAATCTTCACTATCAATTGTACACTTTAATTAAAAACTAAGAAACAGCATAAATCCCCATGCATCTTTAAAAAAATGCAAATTCAATTTGTTATTATTTAATGCTATAAACAGCTGAGATATATATATACATATCAATTTGTATCCGTTCATATCAATTTATATATCAAATATATCAATTTAGTGGAGATACATATTTATTTATTCATTTCACATTTCAGGAGTATGCCTAGAAGGAGGAAAGATATTATCTGCTCTGTCAAACAGAATAGATATTTATTATTCAGCATATTTTCATAGTGGAAGAAATATACAATCATAAACCTAGCTAGAAATTTAAAACTTATAAACAGAAATTTGAGAAAAGAAAAGACAAACATGTCTTCAGTATCCTTTGCTCCCCACTTTTTAAGATAGGCAGTTCTCATTTTGAAGCCCATGCAACTCACACACTACTGGTTATCCCGGGGCAGCTGCTTAGAGATGAAGCATAAGGTCTCCACATGAGATAGAAAAGGAATGGTCAACCATAATCAACCTTGTTGAGCCTTGAGCTCCTTGTCTATTACATTTGTTTCTTCCAAAGTGCAACAGAGTAATATATCTCATTAAATGGTCACCTTTGCTAAGATTATAGGCTTTCCCTAAAGTTAAAGGTAAAAGTTTTATATAAGCGAAACATTTAGTAGAGCCTTAGAAATGCCTTGTAGAATGAACAACATTCATTCAACAAATATCTGAGCACCTAGTACTGTGATTCTCAATTCTGGCTGCACATTAACACCACAAGGGAAGTTGGTGTTTTTAAAAACACCAATGCCCTGGCTGCATCCCACATCAATTAAAGCAGTGTCTCTAGGATAAGAATCAGCAAGCGGAACTGTTATTAACTCCCCAGTTCTAATGTGCTAGAAACAGCTATATTCACTGAAGATGAGTAAAGCATGTTACTTATCCAGGAAACTTGACGACTACTGTGAAAGACAAGTATACATGTAGAAAATTGCACTATAATATAATATGAGATACAGAATACATATTTTCTAGCTGTTACAGACTATGTTCTGGGAACTACACATGCATGCTGTTATTTCTAATCTATAAAAACTTGTAAATTTGTCATTATTATCATTTTACAGATGTTGAAATTAGACTTCTAAGAGATTAGTAAGTTGACCAAGTTTACATGCTAGTAAATGGCACAATGGCTATTCAGCCTGCATCTCTGAGTCTGAAGCTTGGACTCTTTACACTAAGGCACACTGTAATATAATATGAGATACAGAATACATATTTTCTAGCTGTTACAGACTATGTTCTGGGAACTATACATGCATGCTGTTATTTCTAATCTATAGAAACTTATAAATTTGTCATTATTATCATTTTACAGATGTTGAAATTAGACTTCTAAGAGATTAGTAAGTTGACCAAGTTTACATGCTGGTAAATGGCACAATGGCTGTTCAGCCTGCATCTCTCTGAGTCCGAAGCTTGGACTCTTTACACTAAGGGACACTGTCTCTGGGGAGATTCTCAGAGGTAGTTAACACTTGAGTTGAGTCTCTAGGAATGAGTAGACTTGGGTACATAGGCAATGAGATAAGGGCATTCCATGTTGTGCCAAAGACACGGAGGCATGAAAGAGCATGGCTTGTTGGAACACTACACATCGTTCCACATAGCCATCTAGAGTGGTCACTGATACGTTTAATGAATGATGCACCATGAAACTGTGAAAGTAATCAAAGATTATATAATAGATGTTAAATATTTTTATTTAAACACCAAAATGTTAAGGAAGTATAAATTAAATTGACAGTAACTTGGAGTAGATGTCCATTATTTTGTCGGTTCAGCAACTTCTTTTGTCCTGGAAACATTACTCTGCCATTTTGGGGATATGCCCTACTCTCTTCCCAATCATGTGGTTAGATGATTCTTATATGCTCTTATCTGTCATTTCCTGACTCTGAACCACTGATCTCCCTTTATTGGCTCAGGAGAGCAGCCACAGCAATAAAAGTGTTTCCCCAGTTTCTGACCTAAAAATGAGGAAGAAAGTTGGTGCCTGTCTTCAGACAGATGCTGTGAGATGTGAAGCCTGGGAGCTACTGACAACTACCTTGCTGCTGCATGTTCACAGAAAAGAGAGATGGGAACTCAGACAGAGAGTCTCTGATTCTGACTGTCCTGTAGGTCCAGCTGTATTCCTAATTGTATTAGGATGGTCAACATTATTAGGATGGTTAACAGTAATGAATAACCTCCAAATCACAGCGGTTTAAATAATACAGGTTTATTTCTTGTACATTTTCATATCTACAAGGGATCAGTTGAGGACTGGATCATCACAATCATGTAGGGACCCTGGTGTATGGAGCAGACCCTTCTTCCATGTTGTTGCTCCCCATGTCAGAGGGAAATGAACACGCTCTGAAGGGTCTCTCACCAATAATTAAATGCTCAGGTCCAGAAATGCCACTTACCACTTCCGTTCACAAATCATTAACCAGGAGTGGTTAAATTGCCCTACCTAACCATATGGCAGGGGCATGAAGTACAAACCATATGGCTACACTGGGGAACAACCAGGAAATAGTTTATCAAACAGCACTACTGACTAGCACAGTAACCTACCCACAGATATTTTTTTCAATCCTTCATATTCCATGAGAAGTGCTATTATCTTTCCAATAATTTCCTTTAATTTTAATTTAGTACATTAGTTTTTACTTTCATGAAGTTAATACATTTCTATAAAGTACGTGGTGCTGAAAGACTTAAGAAAAAAGCAGGAGTCCTCCCACCACTCTCTGTCCTGGCTCCAATGGACAATCACTTCCCACGCTTTAAGGGGCTTCAACCTCTGCTGTGTCAATGACTGCTTCATTAGCTGCCTTCATTCTGCCCAAAATATGTTGATGCTTCTTACATAAAATACTCTCATGGGCTAGGAGTTTTCTTTTAAAATGGAAATGCCTGGAAACAAATGTGACATCTTCGGTGTTTTCCGCTTCCCTACTTATATAATCTTTGAGTGTTTATCCCTTTAAATATGTATATTTACTGTTGTTTTGATGGGATTGCAGGAGGAAACAAATATGCCACCTATATTTACACTTTCCACCCCCTATACCCAAGTTCTAATTGGGTTTCACTCCACTGACATTAAAGGAGTCCCAGAAAATGTGAAGCTCTTTAAGTCTCTGGTCTTCAAACTGCACTAATAATATAGGGATGCTACAAACAGTGCAGAGACATGTGGAATGAAATTTATTTGAAAGTGAATATTGCAAACACAAAATTATTTCAAGGAAGCGTTGCATATTTTCATGTGACACGAGCAAAGTCAACCTTGAATTTACAGGTAGAAATTACGTTCAGAGAATCTATGAAGTATTCAGAAATTACACTTACAGTAGTCCCCACTTATACATGGTTTTATTTTCTGTGGTTTCAATGTAGTCTGAAAATAGGTGGGTACAGTTCAATAATATATTTTGAGGAAGACAGAGAGAGAAAGAGACCATATTCACATAACTTTTATTACGATATATTGTTATAATTGTTCTATTTTATGATTAATTAATCTCTTACTCTGCTTAATTATGATAAACTAAACTTTATCATAGGTATATATGTATAAGAAAAAAAGTATATATAGGGTCGGTATTATCTGAGGTTTTAGACATTCACTGGGGGTCTTGGAATGTATCCCCCATGGAATAGAGGGGACTACTGTATTTGTATTTTAGCATTTCCAGGATCCTTTCTACCTAGCTCAAGAATTACAATACAAAAGCTAACCTAGCATTGAGACTCAACAGAGAGAAATAAAAGTTTTAGTCTTGTCAGGTCATTGATTTTATGACACTGACTTATTTTTCTCCAGGCTTTAGAAATCTTTGCAACTCTTATCCCTCTTTTTCTCTGTTTTGTTTTGAGAATCCCTCTGGGGATATCTTATAGATTTTTTTTCCCAATAAAGGTTAGGAGCCACTTGGGATTCTTTCAAGAGCACATAAGAATGACAGAGTATAGGACAGAGTTTGTTCTCAGAATAATATACACTACTGTATGTACAGAAACCATTACTTAGATTATTATAGGTATATGTGAATATTCCACAGATGATAATTGAGAAATGTTATGCTTTTATTATAGTCACCATGATGCAGACAGAAAAACAAAACCTGTGAGTGTTTTCTCAATTCTCAGAGAAAATGTTAGCACTAAGAATATATTTTTATATTTTAACTTAGGAGCTTTCTTGTGTTGATATTTTATGTATTGCTTTTCTGTTTCCATTAGGAATATTGTATTAATACTTGACTCAAAGATACTGAAATGTAAATATTTATTGCATTTGGAGTACTTCTAGCTTAACCAAAATGTTCAACATCCTGCAATAGGATGCTATGCACTGCAATGAATTATATGCACACCTACAACTTCATTTAAAACATTTATTGAAGTATTGAGACACTAATCTCCTTTAGAAATTAAAATAAAATGAATTTAGATGACAAGAATTTCTTCTATCATTAGACAAATCGTCGTGCCCCTTTGTCCCGTAACACTTTTGTTAGGTGCTATTAACCTAATACTTCATACTGAGAGAGTTTAGGAGATTTCTTAAGGTGATACTTAAAAGAAAGAAAAAAGAACTTCTTTTATGTCAGATAAATAAGGCTGAGACATTACACAGGCATTATATATTTTAGAGTAAGGAAACTGTATTTTAAGAAAGATAAATCTAGGTGGCAATCTAACCCCACATGTATTTCTTGTCTTACAAAATCTCCATTTATCTGTATGAGTAGAAAACAGTTTCATGTGTGGTATGTTAGGTCCTCCTATAATCATCTCCAAAGAAATAAGTCCCATATAATTGCAAAACTACAGCAAACTAAAATGATTTTCCTTTTAAATGAAGACTTTTAATTTGGGGTAAAAGGAAAAACAAAAATCGCATCAATTACTCATTCCCTTCATTTCACACCCTGGCATACAAAATAAAATATGCTTATTGTTGGCTGGTATGGAGGGGTTCTCTTTTAGTATATTTTTTGGTGATGGATATGACCTGCCTTCTCTTGGACCAATCACCACAACTTGTCTTCTGTAATTTATTTGCTGGGTAAATTATGAGGGTTCAAGCTGGAGCTCACAACATTAGCTGAATTAGCAGGTGAGCATTACAGTAGCCCACACTTTTCAGGAGCTCAGATGTGTTATAGAGTTCTTCCCACACTCAAGTCCACCAGGTGTAGGTCTCTTTTTCACTGTTCCATTTTCCCACATCTGGTAAGTGATTATTAGTTTTTTTTTCCTCATCAGCTTGTTTATTATTAAGATTTTGTTGGGGAAGTGGAAAATTAATTAAATTGGGCTCCATTGCTTTAACCTACTTAGTGTAACAAAATTTGATGAATGTAAATTAGTAAATTTTCTGGCCATGTTTTCATGACTAGCTCAAATTATTCCTGTTTTTAAAATGCGCTCAGTAAATAGTTATTGAGGTTTATCATGTGCCAGGTGCTTTTCCAAGTTGTGGGCATACAACTCTGAACAAAAACAGACCATGTCATTATTTCAGTGGAGGTGCATTTAGGTGGGGGAGACAATAAACAGATAATCATATATGTCAAGAGGTGATAAATGCCAACAATAAAAAATAGAGCAAAGCAATGAGATCAGATAATGAATGATGCAGTGTGTGCTAATTTGAATAAGGTCACCTAGGAAGTCCTCTTTGATAGCTTGTCATTTGAGCCAAAACTTAAAGAATCAAAGAAGAAAGTCATACAGATATCTTGAGGGAAAATGCTTCTGACAGAAACTGCAAGTGGAAAGGCTCTGAGGCAGGTGTGTAATAGTCCTAGTGAAGGTTCAGCAAAGAACTTGGTGTGGCTGAAGGGGAGTTAGAAGGGGTAGCATGATAGATGCAGACAAGGGAAATGGGAGGTGGGAAGATAGCAGATCTAACCATGGAGGCCATGATAAAACTTTCGATTTTATTCAGGTCAGTCAAATGAGATGAGATTGGAGACTTTAAAATTGTTTTAATTGACATAATATAATTGCACATATTTATGAGGTACATAGTGATGTTTTAATTACATATAATGTATAGTAATCAGACCAGAGTAATTATCATATCCATCATCTCAAACATTTATTATTTGTGTTGGGAAAATTCAATGTTATCTTCTAGCTACATGAAACTATATAATATATTATTGTTAACTATAATCATCCTACACTGAAATAGAACACTAGAACTCATTCCTCCTATCTAGCTGTGATTTTGTATCCTTCAACAGATCTCTCCCTATGCCCTCCTTTTCCTCCTCTTCCCAGCCTCTAGTATCTTCTGTTCCACTTTTTGCTTCTATTATTTTAATTTTTTGTAGCTTCCACCTATGAATGAGAACATGCAATTTTTAACTTTCTGCTCCTGGCTTGTTTCACTTAAAATAATGTCCTCCAGTTCTATCCATGTAGTTCAAAAACTTAGAGGAAATAGATAAATTGCTCGATACCTACAACCTACCAAGATTGAACTGAGAAGAAAGAAAACTTGAGAAGACCAATAACAAGTAATGACAGTAAATCAGTAATAAAAAGTCTCCCAATAAGGAAAACTCCAGAACTGGATGGCTTCACTGCTGAATTCTACCAAATATTTAAAGAAGAATTAATACCAATTCTTCTTAAACTAGTCAAAAAAAATGAGGAAAAGGATAAAGCTTTAGAGTTTATTCTGATGGGTGAATTGAGGTGGAATTGGAGGCTTAAAATTTTTTTAATTGACTTATAATAATTATATGTATTTATGAGTTACACAGTGATGTTTTGATACATACAATGTATAGTGATCAGACCAGGGTAATTCACATACCATCATCTCAAACACTTATCATTGCTTTCCTGATACTTACTATAATTTCCTAATTCATTCTATGAGGCCAGCATAACCTTATAACAAAACCAGAAAAGAAAACTACAAGCCAATATTACTGATAAATATAGACAAGATATCCTCAACAAAATGCTAGCAAACCAAATCCAACAACACATCAAAAGGATAACACATTATGATCAAGTAGAATTTAGCTCAGGAATGCAAGGATGGTTCAACATATGCAAATCAATAATGGTGATGCATCACATCAAACAGAATGAAGGATAAAAACCATATGATTATCTCAATAGATGCAGAAAAGGGATTTGATCAAATTCAACATCGCTTTATGCTAAAAAATATCTCAATAAATTAGGCATAAAAGGAAAGTAACTCAAAACAATAAAGACCATATATGACAAACCCACAGCTAAAATCATACTGAATAAAAAAAAACTGGAAGATTTTCCTCTAAGAGCCAGAACAAGACAAAAATGCCCACTCTCACCACTCTTATTTAATATAGTATGGGAAGTCCTAGCCAGAGCAATTAGGCAAGAGAAGGAAATAAATGGCATCCAAATTGTAAAAAAGAAAGTCAAATTGTTCCTATATGCAGATGACATGATCTTATAAATATATAAACCTAAACACCCTACCAACACACTCTTAGAATGAATAAGTGAATTCCATAAAGTTGTAGGATACAAAATCAACATACAAAATCAGTAGCATTTCTACACATGAACAATGAACTAGCTGAAAAAGAAATTTAAAAGGCAATGCTATTAACAATAAATATAAAATACCTAGGAACAAATTTAACTAAGGAGGTAAAGGACCGCTAGAAGGAAAATTATAAAACATTGAAGAGCATATAAATAAATGGAAAGATATACTATGCTTATGGATCAGAAGAAGTAATATTTAAACGACCATACTACCCAAAGCATTCTACAGGTTTAGTATAATCCCTGTCAAAATACCAATGACATTTTTCACAGAAATAGGAAAAATCCTGAAATTCATATGGAACTGCAAAAGATGCCAAATAACCAAAACAATGCTGAGCAAAAAGAACAAATCTAGAGGCCCTACCAAACTCAAAATATACTACAAATCTATAGTAACCAAAAAAGCATGATACTGGCACAAAAACAGAGACATAGACCAATGGAACAGAATAGAGATCTCAGAAATAATTTGCTTATCCACTAAGGCACTGATTTTTGGGAAAGGCGCCAAGAACACTCATTGGGAAAAGGAATGTCTCTTCAATAAATGGTTCTAGGAAATGTAAATATCCATATGCAGAAGAATGAAACTATACTCCCACCTCTCAAATTACACAAAAATGAACTCAAAATGCATCAGAGATCTAAATGTAAGAACCAAAACAATTAAACTACTAGAAGAAAACATAGGGGAAATATTTCAGGACAGTAGTCTGGGAAAAAGATTTTATAAATAAGACCTCAAATGCACAGAGAACAAAAGCAAAATTAAACAAATGAGATTATATCAAATCTTATGCACAGCAAAGGAAACAATAAAGAGAGTGAAATAACAACTTAAAAATGGAATAAAATATTTGCAAACTATTCATCTGACAGGGGATTAATATCCAGAATATAAATGGAATTCATACATCTAAACAGCAAAACAAAAAGTTGATTAAAATATTGACAAATGATCTGCATAGAGATTTCTCAAAAGAAGACATACAAATGGCCAGAAATTTATGAAAAAATGTTCAACATTATTTATCATAAGGGAAATGCAAATCATCCACAATGAGATATCATATCACCCCAGTCAGGATAAATAACAGATGCTGATGAGGATGCAGAGAAAAGGAAACTCTTATACACTCTTGGTGGGAATGTAAACTAGTATGGATACTATGGATATAGTATGAAGGTACCTTAAAAAACTACAAACAGAATACCTATATGATTCAGCAATTCCACTACTGGGCATTCATCCAAAGGAAAGAAAATCAGTATATCAAAGACACATCTGCACCCCCATGTTTATTGCAGCACTAGTTACAATAACCAAGATACAGAATCAACCTAGGTGTTCAATAACAGATGAATGGACCAGAAAATGTGGTCCATATACACAAGGAAATACTATTAAGCAATGAGAAAGGAAATCACAGGATTTTGAAATTGGAGACTTTGGGATTTGGAAATGAGAGGTTATCATATTATTTATAAAAAGTTTGGTGGAATAATGAGAAACAGGCTGGTTAGAGTGGATTCAAGAAAGAATGGAATGAAAATAAATAGAGAAAATGATAATAGGCAATGCTTTGGAAGCATTTTACTATAAAGGCGACAGAAAATGTTAATAGGATAGAGGAAGGCATGTTTGTTCATTTTGTTTAAAGTGTCTATTTTTAAGATGGGATTATATTTTTTATAAGAAGCAATAATTTCCAGAGCTAGGTTCTTGAGTAGGTGAAATGGAATAAAATTCAGTAATCCAAGTGAAGGAGTTTGCTGTAGAAGCTAGGAGAGCACATCCATTGTAACAAGAGGAAAGGCAGAGTATATGAGCAAAGATGCAATTAGGTTAGTAGATGTGATGATTGGAGCACATTGTTGGCTCTTAGATACCGGAAAATAGATTTGAAAATATGTTTTCTAGCTTTTCTAGTTGTTCACAAAAAGAGGATTTTCCTAAAATACGCTGTCTACCATTGCTATAAGCTTGTCTTCCATGTACGTATTTTAAAGTATGTAAGGTAATTAACAATTATGGGGTTGAAATTGGGTGATGTGAGCCTGGTAACTCTAGATTTTGAGAAGATTTTCTTTACAGGTTATCTGCCAATTCCCAAAGACATGGCTATGGGGTTAAACAATGAATAGAACTCTTGGCTACCTCATGGGACTAGGGGGGGAAATGGAGCAAGAGCTCTATTGACTGGTCCCCTGCCTAATCCCCTTTTGTGTAAGGACTCTGAAGCCTTTTGGGTTTCATGGAAGCTGAGTGAAACCTGAGATTGCCCGCTTTCCCCTACTTCCCTGACAACCTGCATGACACAGCAGAGGCAGTCATAATCCTCCTAAGAACATAACTCCATTTACCTGGGAACCACAACCCCATCCCCCACAGCAGCCGCAGCAAGACCCACCCAAGAAGAGTCTGAGCTCAGACAGGCCTAGCCCTGCCACCACCTGATGGTCCACCCCTACCCACCCTGATAGCTGAAGATAAAGGGCATACACTTTCGGGAGTTCTAGGGCCCCACACATCACCTGATCCTCCCCATATGAGCACAGCTGATGCTGTCTTGAATGTGCCACCTCCTGGAAGGAGACCAATCAGCATAAAAATAGAGCATTAAACAACCAAAACTAAGGACCCTAACAGAGTCTAGTTTACCCCCCTGCAATCTCCACTGTAGCAGGTACTGGTATCCACAGCTGAGAGATCCACAGATGGTTCACATCACGGGACTCTGTGCAGACAACCCCCAGTACCATCCCGGAGCCTGGTAGATCTGCTGGGTGGCTAGATCCTGAAGACAGATAACAATCACTACAGCTCAGCTCTTAGGAAGCCACATCCCTAGGAAAGCAGGGAGAGTACTACATCAAGGGAACACTCCATGAGACAAAAGAATCTGAACGACAGTCTTGAGCGCTAGACCTTCCCTCTGACAGAGCTTACCTAAATGAGAAGGAATTAGAAAACCAACTCTGGCAATATGACAAAATGAGGTTCTTTAACACCCGCAAAAAAAGCACAGCAGCTCACCAGCAATGGATCAAAACCAAGAAGAAATCCCTGGCTTACCTGAAAAAGAATTCAGAAGGTCAGTTATTAAGTTAATCAAGGAGGCACCAGAGAAAGGCAAAGCCCAATGTAAGGAAATTTAAAAAATGATACAAGACATGAGGGGAGAAATCTTCAGTGAAACAGATAACATCAACAAAAAACAATCAAAACTTCGGGAAACAATGGATGCACTTAGAGAAATGCAAAATGCTCCAGAAAATCTCAGCAATAGAATCCAACAAGCAGAAGAAAGAACTTCAGCGCTCAATGACAAGGTTTCTTAATTAACTCAATCCAACAAAAACAAAGAAAAAAGAATAAGAAATGAACAAACTCTCCAAGAAGCCTGGGATTATGTTAAATAACCAAGCATAAGAATAATCAGCATTCCCTGAGGAAGAAGAGAAATCTAAAAGTTTGGAAAACTTATCTGGGGGAATAATCAAGGAAAACTTCCCCAGCCTTGCTAGAGACCTAGACATCCAAATACAAGAAACACAAAGAACACTGGGAAATTCATCACAAAAAGATCATTGACTAAGGACATTGTCATCAGGTTATCTAAAGTTAAGATGAAGGAAAGAATCTTGAGAGATGTGAGGCAAAAGCACCAGGTAACCTACAAAGGAAAACCTATCAGATTCACAGCAGATTTCTCAACAGAAACCCTACAAGCTAGAAGTGATTGGGGCCCTATATTTGCCTCCTTTAAAAAAACAATTATCAGCCAAGAATTTTGTATCTAGCAAAACTAAACTTCATAAATGAAGGAAAGATACAATCTTCCTTCGGACAAATCTTTGTTCAGACAAATAAACGCTGAGAGAATTCACCACTACCAAGCTAGCACTACATGAACTGCTAAAAGGAACTCTAAATCTTGAAACAAATCCTGGAAACACATGAAAACAGAACCCCTTTAAAGCATAAATCTCACAGGGCCTATAAAACAAATACACACACACACAAAAAGCCAAGGTATACAGGCAACAATTAGCACAATGAATGGAACAGTACCTCGCATCTCAATACTAACGTTGAATGTAAATGGCCTTAATGCTCCACTTAAAAGATACAGAATTGCAGAATGGGTAAGAATTCACCAACTAACTATTTGCTACCTTCAAGAGACTCAACTAACCCATAAAGACTCACATAAACTTAAGGTAAAGGCGTGGAAAAGACATTCCATGCAATGGACACCAAAAGCAAGCAGGAGTAGCTATCTTTATATCAGACAAAACAAACTTTAAAGCAACAGCCATTAAAAAGACAAAGAAGGACATTACATAATGATAAAAGGCCTTGTCCAACAGGAAAATATCACAGTCTTACATATGTATGCACCTAACACTGGAGCTCCCAAATTTATAAAACAATTACTAATAGACCTAAGAAATGAGATAGATGGCAACACAATAGTAGTGGGGGACTTCAGTACTCCACTGACAGTACTAGACAGGTCATCAAAACAGAAAGTCAACAAAGAAACAATGGATTTAAACTATACCCTGGAACAAATGGACTTAACAGATATTTACAGAACATTCTACCCAACAACCACAGAATATACATTCTATTCATCAGCTCATGGAACTTTCTCTAAGTTAGACCATATGATAGGCCACAAAACAAGCCTCAATGAATTTAAGAAAAGTGAAATTATATCAAGCACTCTCTCAGCCCACAGTGGAATAAAACTGGAAATCAAATCCAAAAGGAACCTTCAAAACCAAGCAAATACATGGAAACTAAATAACCTGCTCCTGAATGATCATTGGGTCAACAATAAAATCAAGACAGAAATTTTAAAAATGTTTTAAACTGAATGACAATAGTAACACAACCTATCAAAACCTAAACACCTACATCAAAAAGTCTGAAAGAGCACAAACAGACAATCTAAGGTCACACCTCAAGGAAGTAGAGAAACAAGGACAAACCAAACCCAAACCCAGGAGAAGAAAGGAAATAACCCAGATCAAAGCACAACTAAATGAAATTGAAACAAAAAATACAAAAGAAAAATGAAACAAAAAGCTGGTTCTTTGAAAAGATAAATAAAATCGATAGACCATTGCCAAGATTAACCAAGAACAAAAGACAGAAAATCCAAATACGCTCAATTCGAAATGAAACAGGAGATATTACAACTGACACCACAGAGATACAAAAGATCATTCAAGGCTACTGCGAACACCTTTGCACGTATAAATTAGAAAATCTAGAGGAGATGGATAAATTCCTGGAAAGATACAACAGTCATAGCTTAAATCAGGAAGAATTAGATACACTGAACAGACCAATAACAAGCAGTGAGATTGAAATTGTAATAAAAAATAACCAACAAAAAAAAAAAGTCCAGGACCAGATGGATTCAGAGCAGAATTCTACCAGACATTCAAAGAAGAATTGGTACAAATCCTACTGACACTATTCCAAAAGAGAGAGAAAGGGACTCCTCCCTAAATCATTCTTTGAAGCCAGTATCTCCCTAATGCCAAAACCAGGAAAGGATAGCCAAAAAACAAAACTACAGACCAATGTCCTTGATGAAAATAGATGTAAAAATCCTTAACAAAATACTAGCTAACCGTGTCCAACAACAAATCAAAAAGATAATGCACCATAATCAAGTGGGTTTCATACCAAGGATGCAGGGATGATTTATCATATGTAAGTCAATAAATGTGATACACCACATAGACATAATTAAAAACAAAAATCACATGATTATCTCAATAAATGCAGAAAAAGCATTTGAAAAAATCCGGCACCGCTTTACGATTAAAATTCTCAGCAAAATCAGAACACAAGGGACATACCTCGATGTAATAAAAGCCATCTATGACAAACCCACAGCCAACATAATACTGAATGGGGAAAAGTTGAAAGCATTCCATCTGAGAACTGGAACAAGACAAAGATGCCCACTCTCACCACTTTTAGTCAACCTAGTACTGGAAGTCCTAGCTAGAGCAATCAGACAAGAGAAAGAAATAATGGGCATCCAAATTGGTAAAGAGGAAGTCAAACCGTTGCTGTTTGCTGATGACATGATTGTATACCTAGAAAACCCTGAAGATTTCACCAAAAAGCTTCTAGATCTGATAAAAGAATTCAGCAGTTTCTGGATACAAAATTAATGTATACAAATCAGTAGCTCTCTTATATACCAAGAGCAACCAAGCAGAGAATCAAATCAAGAACTCAACCCCTTTTACAGAAGCTGCAAAAACAATAAAATACTTAGAAATATACATAACTAAGGAGGCAAAAGACCTCTACAAGGAAAAGTACAGAGCACAGCTGAAAGAAATCATAGATAACACAAACAAGTGGAAACACATTCCATGCTCATGGATGGGTAGAATCAATATTGTGAAAATAACCATACTCCCAAAAGCAATCTACAAATTCAATGCAATTACCATCATAATACCAACATCATTCTTCACAGAACTAGAAAAAAAAATCCTAAAATTCATATGGAACCAAAAACAGCCCACATAACCAAAGTAAGACTAAACGAAAAGAAGAAATCTGGAGGCATCACATCACCTGATTTCAAACTATACTATAAGGCCATAGTCACCAAAACTGCATGGCACTGGTATAAAAATAGGCACATAGACCCATGGAACAGAATAGAAACCCCAGAAATAAAGCCAGATACATACAGCCAACTTCTCTTTGATGAAGCAAACAAAAACATAAAGTGGGGGAAGGACCTTTTCAACAAATGGTGCTGGGATAATTGGCAAGCCACATGTAGGAGAATGAAACTGGATCCTTCTCTCTCACCTTATACAAAAATCAATTCAAGATATATCAAGAACTTAAATCTGAAACTATAAAAATTCTAGAAGATAACTTTGTAAAAACCCTTCTAGACATTGGCTTGGGCAAGGATTTCATGACCAAGAACCCAAAAGCAAATGCAATACAAACAAATCTAAATTGCTGGGATTTAATTACACTAAAGAGTTTCTGCACAGGAAAAGGAAAAGTCAACACAGTAATCAGACAACCCACAGAGTGGGACAAAATCTTCACAATCTATACATCTGACAAAAGACTAATATCCAGAATCTACAATGAACTCAAACGAATTAGCAAGAAAAAAAAACAAACAATTCCATCAAAAAGTGGGCTAAGGACATTAATAGACAATTCTCAAAAGAAGATATACAAATGTCCAACAAATATATGGAAAAATGCTCAACATCACTAATGATTAGGGAAATGCAAACCAAAACCACCATGTGATACCACCTTACTCCTGCAAAAATGGCCATAATCAAAAAATCCAAAAACAGTAGATGTTGGTGTGGATGCAGTGAACAGGGAACACTTCTACACTGCTGATGGAAATGTAAACTAGTGCAACCACTATGGAAAACATTGTGGAGATTTCTTAAAGAACTAAAAGTAGAACTACCATTTGATCCAGCAACACCACTACCGGGTATCTACCCAGAGGAATAGAAGTCATTATACAAAAAAGATACTTGCACATGCATGTTTACAGCACCACAATTCACAATTGCAAAAGGGTGAAACCAACCCAAAGCTCATCGATCAATGAGTGGATAAAGAAACTGTGGTATATATATATATATATATATATATATATATATGATGGAATACTACTCAGCCATGAAAAGAATGAATTAATGGCATTCACAGCAACCTGGATACAAACTGGAGACTAATATTCTAACTGAAGTAACTCAGGAGTGGAAAACCAAATATTGCATGTTCTCATGCATAAGTGAGAGCTAAGCTATGAGGATGCAATGGCATAAGAATGACACGATGGACTTTGGGACTTAGGGGGCAAAGGTGGGAAGGGAGTGAGTGGTAGAAGACTACATATTGAGTGCAGTGTACACCCCTTGGGTGATGGGTGCACCAAAACCTCATGTAATCACCACTAAAGAACTTATTCATGTAACCAATTCATGTAACACCACCTGTTTCCCCAATAACCTGTGGAAATTTAAAAAAAAAAATTAAAAGTAAAATAAATTGTAGGAAACTGGGAATAAAAATAAGAAAAAGAAAAAGTTCAGAGTTTATGCAGGTAACCATGTAACCAGACACAGACTTTAAAACAATCATGACAAATATATTTATTAAAATAGAGAACAGTTTAAGAACGCTTGCAGAGGACTGCAAATAGTAAGATAAAAGCAAAATTCTATAACTACAAAAATCATTATTTGAAATTCAGAATTAAATCAATGAGATTAACAACAGATTCACTGGAGAGAGAATTACCGAACTAAATGATAGGTCAAAAGAAATAAAGAAATTATCAGTCTGGGCCGGGCGCGGTGGCTCACGCCTGTAATCCCAGCACTTTGGGAGGCCGAGGCGGGTGGATCACGAGGTCAGGAGATCGAGACCATCCTGGCTAACACGGTGAAACCCCGTCTCTACTAAAAATACAAAAAATTAGCCGGGCGTGGTAGCGGGCGCCTGTAGTCCCAGCTACTCGGGAGGCTGAGGCAGGAGAATGGCGTGAACCCGGGAGGCGGAGCTTGCAGTGAGCCGAGATCGCGCCACTGCACTCCAGCCTGGGCGACAGAGCGAGACTCCGTCTCAAAAAAAAAAAAAAAAAAAAAAAAAAAAAAAAAAAAAAAAAAAGAAATTATCAGTCTGAAGCACAGAGAGGCCAAAGAATGAAATATACAAAAAAAAAAAAGCTGTAACAGCATAAGAAATATAGTGAATAGAACCCCAGAAAGAATTTAGGTTATATTTGAAAAATTGATGGTTGGAAATTTTCTAAATATGAGCAAGAGCAGAAAACTACATAAAGAAGCCCTACAAACTCTGGCAGAGTAAATTAAAAGAAAGCTACACATATAGATATAATAATAAAACCTCAAAAAAATGAAAAAGAGAAAAAAATGTTAAAAGCAGCCAAATGGAAAAGGACATATTACCTCTAAAGGACAACAATAGAACTGACATCTGCTTTCTCAAAACCAACAATGAAAGCCAATTGACTCCTTGAATTTCTGAGAGAAAGTAACTGCTGAGTTCAAATTTTACACCCAATTAAAATAAAGTTCAAAAATGGATGGTGACATAAATATATTTTGGACAAAGAAAAACAGAGAAGCTGTTAACATCAGACACTCCTGCAAGATTCTTGGAAGACTGATATAGGTAGGTACATATAAGCTAAAATTGACCATATAACCAAACGCTATATCTTTTAACACTTTAAATATATATATAGAATTAAAATAAACCACAATAAATAGAAAGAAAGAGTAAATGAAGGAATTCTAAGGCTTCTACATTATTTGGGAAGAGATAGAAGTATCAATATATATATTAGACTTCAATGAGTCAAAGATGCATTTTATAACCCTAAAGATCACAGGTAAAAGATTAGTATAACTTCTAAGACAATGAATAAAGGATAGTAACAATTGCTACAAGAAGGGTAAGAAAAGGAAAATAATTATTTAGATATAACTAATTGAAAGCAAAAAGTAAGATAATAGATTTAAAATGTAATGTAATTAATATAATTGAATATAAATTAAAGGACAGATATTGTCATAAAGAATAATAAAACCAAGTCTAATGATATACTGATTAGAAGAGATACTGAAAATATCAGCATATTAGAAAGATTGAAAGTAAAACCACGGAAAAGGAATAGCATGCAAATATTATCCAAATAAAGTTAGTTTAGTTATATTCATACCAGACCAAATGTACTTAAAGGCAAAAAACACTACTAATAACTTATAATTCTGTAAAATAAGAAAAACACTACTAATAATTTATAACTCTGTAAAAATAAGAAAAAGAAAAAGTTCACAGATTATACAGGTAACTATGTAACCAGACACAGACTTTAAAAAATCATGACAAATATATTTATTAAAATAGAGAACAATTTAAGAACTCTTGCAGAGGACTGCAAATAGTAAAGATAAAAACGAAATTCTATAACTATAAAAATCATTATTTGAAATTCAGAATTAAATCGATGAGATTAACAGCAGATTCACTGGAGAGAGAATTACCAAACTAAATGACAGGTTAAAAGAAATAAAGAAATTATCAGTCTGAAGCATAGAGAGACCAGAGCAAAAGAGATAACTGCAGAAACATCAACAAAATGAAAAATGGTGAACTAAAAGGTTTAGTTCACCAGAAAGAGACAAATATTCTAAATTTGAATGTATTTAATAACATAATCTCATGATATATAAAACAAAGAAATACAGGAAAAACAAATCTGTAATCAGAGTGGGATATTTTAATAAGCCTCTCTGAGTACCAGATAGAACAAACAGTTTACAAATCAGTAAAGTTATAGATTATTTGAACAAAACAATTTAGAAAAATTGACATTATAAAACACTGATACTGACAACCATAGTATGCATAGAAAATTTACCAAAATTGCCCATAAGCTGGGTCATAAGGTCTCAACAAATTTCAAAGGATTAAAAACAGAAGAAAGGTTCTGTGGTCATTGTGGAATTAGGCTGGAAGCCAATCACATAGAGATAACTAGAAACTCACCATATGTCTGGAAATTTAAAAATAGTTCACTTATAAATAATTCATGGATCTGGGACGAAATCATAATGGTTATTAGAAAATATGTTGAACTAAATTATAATAAAAATAAACATCAGTCGGGCGCTATGGCTCATGCCTGTAATCCCAGCACTTCAAAAGGCCGAAGCGGGCGGATAACCGAGGTCAGGAGTTCGAGACAAGCCTGACCAACATCGTGAAATCCTGTCTCTACTAAAAATACAAAAATTAGCCAGGCGTGGTGGCACATGCCTGTAATCCCAGCTACTCAGGAGGCTAAGGCAGCAGAATCACTTGCGCCCAGGAGGCAGAGGCTGCAGTGAACTGAGAGCTTGCCACTACACTCCAGCCTGGGCAAAACAGCAAGACTCCATCTCAAAAAATAAAAATAAATACATAAATATACAAACATCAAACCTTGTGGAAGAAACAGAGCAATGATTACAAGGACAATTATTAGAAAAAAAAGCAAGACTACAAATCAATGATCTAACAGTCTACATCAATAACAACAGAGAAAGATTGGAAGATAATGATAGCTGTCTGAATCCAACTCTCCTCTCATGTCCTCTCCCCAGAACATAAGATCAATGGGTGCAAATAAAACCTCACGAGAGTCACACTTTTGGCGTTAACCAGGAGGCAGAGACTAGCATGAACTTTGTATTTCCTGTACCTAGAGAAATGAACAAGTTCCAACAGAGCTTGCATTATTGCTACAAACCCATGGATGTGTGAAGTGACGAAAGCAGACCTAGGGGTCTGAAAGTAAAAGAGGAGAGAGAGACAGAGGACACGGATAAGGCATAAACAAAATCACCCTTACAATGAGAAAGTCCAACACTAAGGATGAAAAACTCAACAGAGATCTGGGACTTAGTAATTCACAACACCAACTATAGGGAAGGAGCTTGGAAGTGACCAAAGGTGACAGACTTAGAGAAACATTGCACGTGGGGAAATTAGATAAGTATATAAAGTATGGCAGAAGGGGGAAGAAGGAAAGAAGAGGGGGAAATTAAGACAATATTGTCCACATGCGCCCCTCTGGAGGAAGGTAATGAATGTATCCTCCAGCCTAGAGATAACTGCGGAAACATCAACAAAATGAAAACTAGTGAGCATTTACTATATTTAATTGTAGAGCTAAGATTAAAACAAAAAGTGAGGGCAGGTTTGGAAAAATAATGTGTAGATATTATATGTTCTGATGAAGTAGAAAAAATGCAACTAAAAGACTAGGAAGTAAATGCAGAGAGAAAGGGGGAAATAGACCACTCTTGACTGCTGTGTAGGTAGCAGGTGGGAGTCAAAGGATACCATTTAAATTGGCTTCCCAGATAGTAAAATGTTAAGTAAGAAAAGAAGGGGCTTAAGAGCATAATAAAAGGTATACACATAAAGATAGCCAACAGAATAAAAATACAAACCTTCCTACTACCAGAAAATTTAAAAAATAATAATAAACACACCAAAGAGAGAAACACAGCATAATATACATAGCACATATAAAGTATGATAATATGATCCAGTTGAGACCAAGTATATCCATTATATCAATAAAGATGAAAGTGCTTCGCTTGTCTATCAAAATAAAAACATTTTAAATTTGGCTTATGAAGGAAAAGCCAACATTAGCCTGTATACAAGAAATATGGCCAAAACACGGCATTAAAAAGCTGAAACTAAAGGCGTGCACAAAGACACAACAGATAAAACAAAAACACAATCAGATGGAAATAATAAAAAAGCAGATGTTCTGACTCATATCAGATAAAGTAGAATTCTGGGCAATAAAAATTAAATGAGACATAAGACACCTTCTAATACTAAAAGCTGTAATTCATTATGAAGAGGTAAGTTACAAATATCTATGCACCAAAAAGCACAGCAAGTCTTATAAAAAGTGAAAAGTAAAAATAAAGTTTTCAACTCAAAAAGCTAGAAATAAAACAAAAGACACCCCAAAAAAGCACAAGGAGGCAAATACTAATGATAAAAAAAAAGAAATTAACAAGGTACAGAATTGAAAAGCATATCAAACCAATAAGCCAAAATTCTGGGTCCTTGGAAAAATTAACAAACAAATTACTATTAATAGTAAATTTGTTCAAGAAAAAAAGGAGAAAAATATGAAATAATAAACAACAAGTGGAAATGATGATTAACACAGAGAAAAAAATTTTTTTTTTTTAGAGGCGAAGTCGCCCTCTGTTGCCCAGGCTGGAGTCAGTGGTGTGATCTCAGCTCACTGCAACCTCCACCTCCCGGGTTCAAGCGATTCTCCTCCTTCAGACTCCTGTATTAGGCGTGTGCCACCTGTATTAGGCACAGCTAATTTCTGTATTTTTAGTAGAGACAGGGTTTCACCATGTTGGTCAGGCTGGTCTTGAACTGACCTCGTGATCCGCCCTCCTTGGCCTCCCGAAGTGCTGGGATTACAGGTGTGAGCCACCATGCCCGGCCAGAAAAAATTTTTTAAATCACAAGATGCTACTCTGTACACCTTTATGCAAACAAAATTGAAAACTTAGATAAAATGAATATTTTCTTAGAAAGAGACAGTTTACCAAAATTGATCTCTGTAAAAATAGAAAGCTTAAATAGACTCACTTGTGTAGAAGAAATAGAGGAGTTATCAAGGAACTACAATGTAAAAAAAAAAACCTAAAAAACAGCAGGGCCAGATGGTTTTGCAGAATAATTTTAAAAACTTTAGAGACCAATTAGTGTCGATGCTATATAAATTACTCAGAGAAAATGTTTTAAAGTATACAGTATTTTTACAAAACAAGTATAACATCCATGACTCAATTTTGTTAAATGTAACACAAAAAAGAAGCTAATATATAAATATTACTTATAATTATTAATGAAAAACTCCTAAATAAAATATAAACTGAGAAACTTCGATACTTCATTAAGAAAGTAATAGACTATGACTAAGTGGAATTTATACTAACAATGTAAGAATGGCTAATATTAGGAAATCTACTGATATAATTTGCCATTTTAATTGGTGGAGAAAGAAACATCATATAATTTTATCATGGATGCTAGAAAAGCCTTTGACAAAATCAACCCTCATTCCTAATAAAAATTTCCAAAAAATAAGAATAGATGTATTCTTCCTCAATGTGATTACAGACTACACACACACATACACACACTACATGCTAAATCCATCACTGTAATAAGAAATTGAAAAGTGCCATTAAACTGAGAACATAAGTCACAGGGAGAAAATATTTGCAACATATAGGTCTGAAAAGATTAGATCCAAGATATAATGACCTCTTACAATTCAATATTAAAAAGAAAAACAGTTCAATAAGAAAATTGGGAAAAAAGATTTGACCAAATACTATAGAAAAACCATATAAAAACATTTCTTGTTATTTCACATAAGAGGTGCTAAGCATCATTGGTCACAGAAAAATGCAGATTGAAAGCCACAATAAGATACTCTACATACCCATTAGAATGGCTAAAATGTAAAAAACTACCAGCAAATGTTGGTAAGAATGTCAAACAGCAGACACGCTATACACTACTGCTAAGAGTGTGAAACACTACCACCATTTAGGAAATAGTTCGGTATTTTCTAATAAGTGAACATACTCTTACCTAATATGACACAATGATTTCATTCCCAGATATTAACTGGAGAAATAAAAACACACGTCCATGCAAACACCTGTTTATAACATTTCATTCATAGTAGTTCCAAAATGGAAGCAGCTTAGGTGTTCATTAGGAAAATGGATGGACAAATTGTGGTATATTTGTACAATAAAATGCTACTCAGAATTAAAAGGAACACACTACTAATGCATGGAAAACATGAAAGAATCTCAAGTATTATGTTAAGTGAAAAAAATCAGACCTAAAGAGTATACATAGAGAGTTATATGAAATTCTAGACCAGACAAAAGTAATCTATAGTGATAGAAATCACATCACTAATGTATGCTAATGTTAATACTGGTTGGTTTGGGATAGTGTGATTCTTTTTAGTTAGTTATTTAAATATTTTCCTTATTTGTATTTTTGACTTTTTCTGTAGAGAGTGTATATTTAGTTCAAATAAAAAAAGAGGATGGCCAGGCATAGTGGCTCATGCCTGTAATCTCAGCACTTTGGGAGGCCAAGGCAGGAGGGTCATTTGTGTCCAGGAGTTCAAGATCAGCTGAACAACATAGTGAGACCTGTCTTTACCAAAAAAAAAAAATCAAAAATTAGCCAGGCATGGTGGGACCTGTAGTTCCAGTACTCAGGAGGCTGAGGCAGGATTGCCTGAGCCTAAGAGACACAGGCTGTAGTGAGCCATGATCACACCACTGCACTCAGCCTGGGTGACAGAGTGAGACTCTGTCAAGCAAAAAAAACAAAAACAAAGAAAGAAAGAGACAGAGATAGGATTACATGTTAAGGCAGGGATCCCCAATCCCTGGGCCGAGGATGGGTACTGGACCATGGCCTGTTAGGAATCAGCTAACAGGTGATTTTCAGCAGGAGGTGAGCCTCGGCTAGCAAGCATTATCACCTGAGCTCTGCCTCCTGTCAGCTCAGCAGCAGGAGAGTAAACCCTATTGTGAACTACGCATGCGAGGGATATAGATTGCGCAGCTCCTTATGAGAATCTAATGCCTAATGATCTTAGTTGGAACAGCTTCATCCCAAACCCACCCACCCACCCTCCCTCCCTGATCCCCATTCCTCCATGGAAAAACTCCATGAAACTTGTCCCTGGTGCCAAAAAGGTTGGGGACTGCTGTGTTAAGGTATTTAGATGTCTGTATTTTCTACATTTCCCTCAGCCAAGTACCAATGTACTAGCACATGCTTTCACGGAACGATTAGGCCAAGAATCTTTGAGAAATGTATTAATTTCTCACCACATAATGTCAACCTGCACCACATTTCCAAGGAATTCTACTTTGTTCATGAAAGGTCTCCGTTTTCCTTTTTATGTTTCCATTCTTTTCACGTCAATTCCCTGTCAGAGGAAACACAGAATGAACTGCAGCTACATCAAGGGCAGATTAATTTTAGGTGCAGTTCTAAATATTCTTTACTAGGGATAAGTGTTAAATGAATTAGTTAATCCAGTTTTAGAATACAGAATCAAATTATGTATCTTTTTACTTGGTAGATTCAATAATTATTTAACATATTAAAATTTTATGAATCTTGTAACTCATTCAGTTTCCTTTTATGAATGTCATCTTTGATGAATCTATGTCATCTTTCCTGCTTGCCTTCTTTCTTTGTGTTTGGGCTGCAATTGGGCTGAAGAAGTTTTCTCAGGTATTAATCCACAGTTATTAAAAACAAAACAAACCACATAAGAATTTGTTTAGAACAAGAATACTACTCTATTACTGTGTGGAGTTGACTGAGTAATCATGAGACCTCAGCTAAGGAAGAGCCCTGTAGCAAACTTTGTAACTAATTAGATTATTATGGCACAAGGGGGTTTTAATCTTTTTTTTTAATTTTATTATTATTATACTTTTTTAGGGTACATGTGCACAACGTGTAGGTTTGTTACATATGTATGCATGTGCCATGTTGGTGTGCTGCACCCATTACCTCATCATTTAGCGTTAGGTATATCTCCTAATGTTATCCCTCCCACCTCCCCCTACCCCACAACAGTCCCCAGAGTGTGATGTTCCCCTTCCTGTGTCCATGTGTTCTCATTGTTCAATTGCCACCTATGAGTGAGAGCATGCGGTGTTTGGTTTTTTGTCCTTGCAATAGTTTGCTGAGAATGATGGTTTCCAGCTTCATCCATGTCCCTACAAAGGACATGAACTCATCATTTTTTATGGCTGCATAATATTCCATGGTGTATATGTGCCACATTTTCTTAATCCAGTCTATCATTGTTGGACATTTGGGTTGGTTCCAAGTCTTTGCTATTGTGAATAGTGCCCCAATAAACATACGTGTGCATGTGTCTTTATAACAGCATGATTTATAATCCTTTGGGTATATACCCAGTAATGGGATGGCTGGGTCAAATGGTATTTCTAGTTCTAGATCCCTGAGGAATCACCACACTGACTTCCACAATGGTTGAACTAGTTTACAGTCCCACCAACAGTGTAAAAGTGTTCCTATTTCTCCTTCAAAATAGTCCTTGGAATTTTAATCTTCAGAAGACTAAATTATGTTTGTCCATTTGTTTACAGCTTATAAAAATGCTGTCTCTACCATTATATAATCTTTTAAATAATTAATTTAGAAAATAGGAGAATTTGCTAACTGTGCAAGTAGTATAAGCTATGTGACCCCTGTAGTCATTGGTTAAATCTCATTGATCATATGATATGATCTCACAACTAATAAATCCTAATTAAATATTTAGTATTTAAGATCCTAAATATTTAGGATTTAAAATATTCATATGTTGTTGGCAAAATTTTACAAAAATCATTATTGCTCCCTCAGAGCTCTGTATACGTTGCATTTATCTTCAGTGAGCTCCTCCTCACTGAGACCCTAGCATAATATAAATTCATTATTCAATGTCTCCAGAGAAAAAGCTTTTCTAGCATGCAAATTTTAAGCACAAGAAGCATATACTTTTAAATAATTATACTTTTTAAATAAATTTAATGGAAATATTTGTTAAATGTTATTTTTATCCCCACCTTTTAAACGAAAATGCCTATAACCTAATTTAATGATAATACTTATACATTAGCCAACATAGCAACTTGTAACATCCTCAGATCAATCTTTTAAAATTATCATTATCATCATTTGTTATGATTATTATTATTCAATCCATGGAATATTACTTTAATTTAATTTCAATTAACTTTAATTTTAGAGTTTAGAGTTTTTTCAATTTACTTTTTTTAACTTAAACATTTTTTAGGCCCGGCACAGTGGCTCACGCCTGTAATCCCAGCACTTTTGGGAGGCCAAGGCAGGCGGATCATTTGAGGTCAGGAGTTCAAAACCGGCCTGGCCAACATGGTGAAACCCTGTCTCTACTAAAAATACAAAAATTAGGCCAGGCACGGTGGCTCATGCCTGTAATCCCAGCACTTTGGGAGGCCGATGTGGGTGGATCACGAGGTCAGGAGACCGAGACCATCCTGGCTAGCAAGGTGAAACCCCGTCTCTGCTAAAAATACAAAAAATTAGCCAGGCGTGGCGGCGGGCGCCTGTAGTCCCAGCTACTTGGGAGGCTGAGGCAGGAGAATGGCGTGAAGCTGGGAGGCGGAGCTTGCATTGAGCCAAGATTGCACCATTGCACTCCAGCCTGGGCGACAGAGGGAGACTCCATCTCAAAAAAAAAAACAAAAATTAGCCAGGTGTGGTGGTGGGCGCCTGTAATACTAGCTACTTGGGAGGCTAAGGCAGGAGAATTGCTTGAGCCTGGGAGGCAGAGGTTGCAGTGAGCAGAGAGTACGCCGCTGCACTCCAGCCTCGGTGACAGAATGAGACTCTATCTCAGAAAAAAAAAAAAAAAATTATATGTTGTGAAAAACACATAACATAAAATTTACCACATTAACTATCTTTAAAGTGTATAATTCAGTAGTGTTAGGTTTATTCAACCATAGTGCTCCAGAACTTTTGGAGTTTTTTACCAGCCTCATTATAAAGTCAAAACCAGTATCAAAATATTATTTTAATTTAGGTATATTGAATAGGCTTGTGATTGGTATTGTATACATCATCAGAAATTTGGATTTGTTAAATAGAATCATTTGTAAGAGGAGTTTTCTATACAAGGGCAATTATTGTGTTTTTCTCATTTGTCTCTCTTTATGATAAAATTATGACTTGAATTTTAGGTCCCATGTCTTTATTTGAGATATTGTTAGTTAACTCTGTTGAGAGGTTCACAGTCGTAGTTGTGGATGAGTGCAGTTGCTGCTGCACTACAAATGCTTGAAATGCATGTGATTAAATTACATTCTGGTGGCCTGTCTCTGGAGACTCTCTAATCAGTGTATGTCAATAGCAATGACGGAAGACATAAACTGGGCTCTAAAATGATAATAGTATTGGCTGCCTTCATGTAGCAGGGTAAATGACTTTAGAGCTTTGACTTCAGGCTTCTTCAACATGAACCAATAAAATTTTTTAAAAGAGATTTTAGAAAATGAGTGTGTTACGAAGGATGAATAAATCTTAAATGCCAAGTTGACTCAAGAGGCAACTTGAACTAATTAGCATGTCAGCACTAACTCAAGCCAGGAAGTCGAGGATGCTGGTAGCATGAGTTATGCCATCTCTCCCAGATGCAGGTATGAAGATGGAGTGTGCAGGCCCTGCCATAAGCAGGCTGTTCCTTTGGTGTCTTCCTGTGGCCCTTGTCTGGGTCCCTTCTTTTCCTTCTAGCTAAGCCTCATTTCTCGTGTCATTACCACCGCCACATTCTTATTAGCTGTCTGTCAAGGTGCTAGAGTCAGACGGGCCTGGGTGACGGTGGGTAAAATTACTGGACCTCCTCAGACCAGTCTCCTCTTCTGTAAAATGGGGAAATAATGCCCACTTCATAGGCTTCTTGTTAGGATTAAACTGGCTAATCCTTTCATTGCAGGAAGCTCAAGCTAGGAAAAAGGTCCACTATTTTTTTTGACAGTTTTTATACCCTGGAGTAGAAGTGTGTGGAAAGGGACTGCTATGCTAAAATCGCCAGTAGTGTTTCTGTTTTTGTTTTAGAAACAACTATATTGTTCCTTTGTTTAGGTAAAGTCTCTATTTACTTTTTGGTTCTATACATGGAAAAGTCAGGGTCCTATTCTGGAATGGAGATTTTGGCATTTGAGGAGCTCAACTGCTCTATATGATAACATAGTTTAATAGCCAGCTTTCTTTGTAGCATTGTCCCTTTTTCTATTCTATATTTTAACTGTACAGGGTACTTATTGTAGCTATGGGAGAAATAACCACCCTCCCCTAGAAAGGAAGCCCTACACACACTGTGAGTAGCCTGACTGTGCAGCGTGGGTGGAATGTCACTCCCACCGTGAGCTGCCTCGTTGGTCCCTCGAGCTCAGTGGCTGAGGGATGAGAACTGGTAAGGGGATTTGGGGGATTGGGATGGCCCAGGGCAGTCATATCTAGTGTTCAGTTTAATGCGCAGATCAAGTTTTTATTTCTGCTTCGTTATCCACAGGTTTTAGTCACATTGTGCTAAACATTAAAGTTAGTTCTAATTAACTGTGCTTTGGGGGAGGGTCTTATGTTTGTTTCTATACTGGGAGAATAGGAAAGAGGCTGAGAGGTGACCTGCTTAGGGGCAGTTGAAGGTTGCTGAGATGACAAGAAACAGTACATATCTGTAGAATATACATTCCAGGATTTCCAGAGATATTAGAGTTCCAGAGATCAAACAATGCAGATTTGGATTATTGCTATTTGGGTGTTAAAACAAGTGAAATGTTCCTGCTATTTGTGCAGAACAATATCTGCTTTCAAGTTTTTTGTACTTTAAGAAGGTTTTCCTAAGATAGAAGGGGTTGTCTATATCCAAAGAATGGGTTAAGAACCATGAAACAACCCCAGTGGTGATATTTTAGGGAAGGTAAATTGTACCAGGTAGGCTATTGCCTACTTACAAATTGGTTCCTGTTTTGTTCCAAAAATAAACAGCATCTCAGAGCCCTCTCACCTTCTCAGAAAATTTGGAAGCCATTAAAGAGTTGGATCTGTGTTTCCTGGTCTGGTTCCTATGCTTACTTTTTTTTAAGCTATTTATTGAAAGGAATAAAACATCTACCTTGATTTTTTAAATTAACTTTTAAGTTCAGGGGTACATGTGCAGGTTTGTTATATGGGTAAACTTCTGTCATGGGGGTTTGTTGTACAGATTATTTTGTCACCCAGCTATTAAGCCTAGTACCCATTATTTTTCCTGATCCCCTCCCTCCTCCCACCCTTCACCCTCTGATAGGTTCCAGTGTGTGTTAAAACGTCCACCTCATAAACATCTTGTGCCACCAGATAGAAAATGTATTTAAAGATTATCTCTACATCCCTTATTCTCCCCTATCTGGCAGCTCCTATCCTTGCCCATGCCCATTTTAGTGCTCCAGTAACATGTTGCTGGGTAAGTGACATAGGCTATAGAGAAGGAAGGTGATGCTGGTGATGTGGCCAACAGGACTCGAGTCTCCAAAATCTCTGTGTAAGGGGCAGTGTTACCTTGGGTGTCAGGATTACAGTTACAGAGAAGAGAGCTAAGTTAAGAACTTCAAGAGGAATAGTCCTAGACTTTTCATTTGGAACCTCCCACCACGTGTGTGCCAAATGGAGGAGGATTTCTGACTTAAAAGTTAAGTCATGTGAATGGGGGTTTACACTGAGTGCATGCAGACAACCAGGAGAGTGGCAGCTGAAGAACTAGAAATGGACTGATTGCCAGGATGTGCACACTTTAGTGTTGGGTTCTAGTGTCGGCTTCTACTTGTATAATATTTTGGAATCTATGTTTTGGTTAATGCAGGAAGAAACTGAACATTTACTTTCTGTCTGAGGCATATCCTATTTCTTTCTTTCTGGATTTTTAAATAACATTATTTCTCTACATTGTCAGATACAATACGTTCCTCTTCAAAGGTTTAACTGTTAGCTTCCCTGTTCTTTGTTCCCAAGATCAACTTCCTTATTTGGAAAAAGTCCTTATTCATCTTGTAAACTACCCTTCCCACCCTTGCAGTGCTCAGACATGCCCAAACCTGCCTTGTCAGCAGCCTTGACTTATCACCCTTACTTCTTCCTTTTTCTGCTTCAGCCATCAAAACTCTTGTGTTATTACCTTATTTAGAGAAGTTTAAGCTTTAGCCAATCGGGATTCTTTAGATTGTGCAGTTCAACCCCAGCCAACAGGTGAAGGACACAGAAACAAGAATTGCATTAGTGATAAAAACCCCTTCTCTCCTTTGTTCGGTGTGCTCTTGAGACCATGCCCGGCAGAAGCAGCACCCTTCTGCAGAAGTAAAATTTGCCTTGCTGAGAAAATCTTGTTTAAGTGCTCGTTTTCTTTGTGGCACCGAGCATTTGTTTCTAACAACATTAACTCTTGGCTTCATGGGTTTTACTTCAAATGGTTTGTGGAGATACAATGTTTACTGGAACCAAAAACATTTTGCTGTATTTTAAGACAATTTAAGTGCCTGGTGATCCTGGGTATCAAAAATCAGCTGAAGGCTATTGTTATCAGCCAAACTCATTTTCTATTTATAAAATAATATGGAATGATTTTATTATTATAAGAAAGGTTAGCAGCATGCCTCCTTAGACAATATATGCCCAATAACAGTCTATAATCTCTCAAAGTTATTATGGAAGACACAAAGAAGCCTGGACGGAAGTGGTGGCCAGTTTACTTGAAAGAAATCTCTTTCTTCCATTTTTTTACTGCCAGGATAATTAGATATAAAACATTTTCTTAAAACTGTAAAAGGTAGGACTTTATATTTGTCCTCTAAAACTTTTATCCATTGACTGACTTAGTAACTTGATATATTACATGGCATTTTAATTTCAACATTTGGGAAGGGAGAATTATCCCTGAAAACACTATTTGTTATTGGGGCTTTGAGGCACTAAGAGTATCTTGCTTTATAAAATCCAGAGGAATTCTAATTTCAAACTTTTGCCGGAATTGGGGTAATTTGGCTGTTTACACCATCTCCATGGTGATTTCCAACACATTTCACACTTAATCTTAAAAATCAGTGTTTTCTACCACATCTTCCACCCACTCTTTTTCTCTTGCAGAAGCTGTTTTGGGTGATACACAATAACTAACTATATTCATATATATTCCAGCAGTTATGTTTACAAACAGATACAATTGCCTGGCAATTTGGTTACTTCTCGATTAAATCTTATTAATTACCTTTTTTAAGTATAAATTTAAACACAAATTGTCTCACAGATCACCTTCCTTATTTTAATAATTATGAGTCTCCATAATCATATTGCATGAGACTCATCATTATATTTATGCCAGTAAATATTGGAAAAAATGTAAGACATATTCTTTAATACTGAGTTATGGTAACATTAGCAAACATTTAATTATGCTTACTATGAGCAAAGTGCTTTAATCCTCACAAGAACACTCTGAGGTAGGTAATATTCTCATTCCAAGTTTATCAATGAGAAGAGTAAAGCCCAGATAGGTTAAATAAATTTCCCAGTCATGTAGCTAATAAGCAATGGATATGAAACTGGCATCCTAATCAGTTTGCTCTCAAAGCCAGTACTCTTAAGCTGTACGTGTTTTATCATTTGGTAATTCTGCACACAGACAGTATTTCTTTCTTGTTTAAGTTGGCTGGAAGCTACATATTAAGAAATTAATCATTGTGGATGAGAGTGGACTTTTGTAATCAAATTCTCTTAACAGTATTACTGATGAGTATTACTGATAGTAGGTGATTTAGTTCATTCCCCCTTTTGCTATAGAACTGCTCCAATAGGTCCTAGATGTGGATTCACTTCACCATAGCAGGCCACAGCTGCATGAGCAAGCTGGAACCGCCACCACCTGCATCCCTGGCTTGGATACCCTGTAATGGACTGTTTTACTTGTAGTCAGAGACAGCATCCTGAGAGAGTCCCTTTTGCTATTCCTTGGGATACCTCCTTCCTATTCAAGGGGCAGTTCCTCTTATATTTCCTCCTTTACACTGAAGGTTTTCCTTTATTGCCCTGTGCTAAAACCCAGGCACTGAAGTGAGATCACTAGCCAAACACTTCATGGGGATCTTCTTAAATGCTACCTACAATAAATAAGAACAGACAGGCCCACAAGATTAACAGGCACCAGCCAAGGAAGAAATTCTGGACAGAACTCTGTCTACTGACATTCTTGCTTCTAGTCTCGAATATGGTAAAAGAACACAGGTTTAGGAATTAGGACTTTAGTACTAAGTGTGCCAGTAAATCCTCATGGAACTGCAAATTATTTAGTCACTCTGGGCACCAATTTTGTCATTTGTAAAACAGAGAAAAAAGTTATTTCCCAACTTTACAGGGTTGAGATGATTAAATATCTTAGAGTATTTTGAAAACTAGAAGGCACTACACAAATAAAATCTGGAAGCATATGGTATTTCCATACAGCACATTAATACAAGCATAACACTGCAGCTTGTAGGAAACAGAATCGGTGTCCAGGGGTTGAGAATTTGCACATCCTTTCTATGCAAGAAGATCCTGATGACTACAGGAAATAAGATTGAGAACAGGTTCTAGGGAAATTTGGTCTTTTCTCTCTAATCTTTATAGCATGACATTTTGTTTATGGGTTTGATTTTCAGCTCAGTGGACTGTAGGCCTCTCTGTGAAGTTTCTGCTCCTAGGATAAAAGCAAAAGTTACATGCGAATACTTCCAAATTGAAAATATGAGTCTTAAGCTAATTGTCAAGGGCAAGAAAGAGATCCCAAAGAGCCACACTTTTAAATGTTCTAGTTTGGGGTATCTAGTTTAGGATAAGCTTTTTTGTGATAAGCAGAGTTTAAAATGCCTCTCTGCCCCACCCCACTTTGAGATTTCCTGCCCTAATCTTTGAGACTATGAGTATAATGAGCTATCATGCCTGCTATTATGAATGTACTTAATATTGCTAATCAGTTGACTTTGAGTTAGTCAAAAGGGAGTTAATCAGGCCCAGGTAGGTCTAATCTAATCAATTATTTGTGCCCTTTAAATGCAGAGAATTTCCTCCGGTGGGCAGCAAAAGAGGAAGTCAGAGAGATTCCAAGTAAGAGATGGATTCAACATGGCCCTGCTATCTTAGAAGGTGGAGGGGTCACATGGCAAAGCATGCGGGTGGCCTCTACAAGCTGAGAGTGGCCTCAGCCAATAGCAAGCAAGGAAGCTTCTATTTCCATCTTACAACTGCAAGGAACTAAATCCTGCCAATAACCAGAAGAAGCTTAGAAGTGAATTCTTCCCCAGATCTTCTAGGTAAGAGCCCCTCCTGGCCAACAACTTGATTTTGGCCTTGTAAGGCCCTAAGGAGAGAATTTGGTCAAGCTTGCCTGCAATGACCTACAGAACTATGAGCTAATAAATGGGTGCTATTTTAAGCTACTAAGTTTGTGGTTATTTGTTAAACAGCAATTGAAAATTAATAACGCTATTCCCTATATTTATGTTTCTACATTGCATTTATTCCTGTTTTGACTCCTTTTGTTCTACCACTGAAAACTGTATTCTGTCTTCCTTATAGCTGTAACTAGTTCTTTTTCTACTGACTTCATCTCCCAATGATATATCTGATATTAAATAGGGATGAGATATACTCATGCATCCTTTCATTCCATAAACAGTCATTAAGTGCCTATTATGTGCACTAATGCACATATCTGGGAGTAGAATAATGAAACAAATATTGTCTTTGTTCTCATGGAGCTTGCATTCGGGCAAATAAAACAAGTAATCATCAAATAAACTATAACATCAGCCATTGTGAAGTTTAAGAAAGGATGGTTGGTGAGGTCAGTGGCCAGCTACTGTTGGCTATGGCAAGGAATTTAGATTTAACGGGGAAGTTGTCGGACAGCTTTGAGTAGGCGAATGAGAAGATTAGATTTTTATTGTAAAAGGATCACTCTGACTGCTTTGTGGATAATATACCCAATTGGGAGGTGGTAGGTGGGAAGGTAAAGTGAGAGAGGTAAGGGGAGGTGATAGGGCTAGGGAAAGACAGAAGTCTGAAGGAGACATTCTGGTAGCCAGCACTAGATGGGAGTGGTAAAGGTCATGGGAAGTGATTACATTTGGAATATATGTGAAGGTAGAAGAAGATTAAACTGAAAACTAATCTTCAGCTCTTGAATACAAGTGGTTGAGGTGGCTCTTGAGTGATTGGCTCAACTCCTTCACTCCCCATTGATTGAGTACTCACCTTGCATATCAGCTGGCATTCAGATTCCAATTTTGGCTTGCTACATTATGTATATGATTTCACTTCCTCCTTAAAATAGTCATATGAAGTGAGTATCTTTAATCCTATTAATATTATTCTACATTATGGATATTCAGGGTTGTTTGTAAACAGATAAAACCGTGTTTGCATGTGTGTTTACCAGCAGTTTGATGTTTAATCATTTCTACAAGTTCTCTTCTACTTGAAAACCAACCACACCTTCTTTAAGACTTTTTTTTTTCTTTCACATATGATTCTTGATCCAGATGTCAGAGGCCAGAACTTGTCAAGAGCAGATAATTATAGCTGAGTCCAGGGATCCTGGAATGGAATTTTTACTTTTGGAATTTTCTTCTGCATTTAGAACATATGGCCTGAAGCAAAGACTGTTGCTAGCTCTGATCCCAGTTTCCATAAACATTGGTGTCTTTTCTGAGTGTGCCACTAGAGCAAGGAAGAGCATCCTGAGAGATTATTCTATATGATGCTGAGTCAGAGCACAGTCTCTATAGTATCACTAGTTGAAAGCAGAGTGCTATTTTAGGTTTCCACCTCTGACACTTGATTTTTGACAAGCTCTCTAACACATGCAAGTAATGGAGTATCTGATTGTCTAAAATGGTCTAAAACAATCCATTATAAATTCTTCACAATTCCTTTATAATCGAGTTGTTTAAAATGAAAACTAAAACCAAATATAGAATGTCGATCCTCTTGGCATACTTTTAGGAAGTGAAAAGGATAATTTCTGTTCCTTAAATCATTATTTTGAATACCTACTATGCACAAGCCACTGTGTCAAAAACTTAGGCCACCAAGATAATTCAAAAGCAACCCAGTCCCTGCCCTCATGGAGCTTTAAGTCTAGTAGAATAAGAAATCATTAATCAAGTACTCACACAAATAAGACTATAGTTACAAACTGAGAAATACTATGAAGCAAAAAGCAACATAAATCTTACTTTTATATTAAATATAAAAAGACCTTGCTGTATGTGTATTTATCTATGTCCTGAGAAAATTTGGAGAATGAAATGAATTATCAAAAATATGAATATTCATAAATTTTCTGGGAGCTATTATTTAGAAACATTTTAAAATAAACAAAAAGTTGTTATTTTTTCATTAACAAAGCACAACATCAGCATTTGACCTTTTACAGATCCCACATGGTACTGCCATCCTACTGAGCTAGCATGGCACATGGCCTGCATTTCTTTATATAACTTCTGTATTTTTATGTCTTCATTCATTCATTATTCTTTCCAGAAAAACTCTATTATCTTTTCTATAAAATTGCTAGCCTTTGCATAAGTCTCAAAATTGTACGATAACAATAAAAATAATACTTGTCATTATATTCCTATTATGTACCAGACATGATATATGTATACATAAATATATATATATACTCATTTAATTTTTTTTGGCAATCTTGAAATGTAGGTACAGTTGACTCTTTGCATCTGTGGGTTCCACATTCATGGATTAAACCAACTAAGGATCAAAACTACCTGGAAAAACAATTGCAATTGTACTTAGCATGCATAGACTTTTCTTCTTGTCATTATCCCCTAAAAATACACTAATAACAACTACTTACATAGCATCTACATTATATTAGGTAGTATAAGAAGTCTGGGGTTGATTTAAACTGTATGGGGAGCATGTGCATAGGTTTTATGCAAATACGATGCGTTTTTTAAATTTTTAAATTTTTTTAAAAATATGTAATTTAATTTTAAGTTCTGGGATACATGTGCAGGACGTGCAGGTTTGTTACATAGGTAAATGTCTGCCATGGTTGTTTGCTGCCCCTATCAACCCATCACCTAGGCATTAAGCCCAGCACACATTAGCTATTTATCCTGATGCTCTCCCTTTCCCCACCTCCTCAACTGGCCCCAGTGTGTGTTGTTCCTCTCCCTGTGTCCATCTGTTCTCATTGTTCAGCTCCCACTTATAAGTGAGAACATGCAATTTTATAAAAAGGACTTGAGCATTCTTGGATTTTGATATTTTAAGGAGGTCCTGGGACAAAACCCCCATAGATTGTGAGGGATAACTATGTTAGCCTTATTTCATATGAGGAAACAAGACCCACAGAAATCAGTAAGTTACTCAAGACAATGCAGATACTTGTTATTTTAAATTCAAATCAGGCTGATCAGGTTCTAAGTCATGCATCTTTTCATTACACTATGATAAGGACAATGACACAGGTACAACAATCGTTACATTTCAAGATGGTGTGTGATGAGTGCCATGTTCTGAAATTAGGATTATAGATTGGAAAGAGTGGCATTTTTAGCCAAAGTGGCTAGAGGATACCATTTCCTCTATTTACCAGTTCCCAGATCTGCCACATTTTTTCTTTTTGAGGTCTCTACCTAGTACATCATTATCTCCCTCTCCTTTATCCAAACACATTGAGGGTCCTTATAAATGGAGGAGAAAAGACTACTGCTGTCTTTAAAAGTGTTCTCCACTAAAAAGTTTTATTAGGAGTGTAGGAGACAGATTTGTAGTCTAATGTACTTACTCCACTTCTCATTCCAGTTTTTGTAAGAGAGACTCAATTGGTGATTCAAGACTGTTTCAGTGTATCAAATAGGTATGTAATATCATTTTCTTGCTTTTAGCAGTAATGGCATATTTGATATCTCCACTCTGAATTTCTCTGTTGATTTAGAAGGCTCATGAAGGCTCATCTGGTAGCATCTTGTGAGACAGTGCCAGCTGGTGAGGCAAATGGCAATGTGGGCTCGAAATGCATCTCCCTAGCCTTGTATCCAATTTGGATCACTTTTTGGTGTATGCCAAGCAAACTTGCACTCAAAAGTGGTCTGCATTTTAGGCACATAAATTTAACAACTATGATTAGGGTGGAGAAAAAAGATGATAAATTACATGAATACACTGTAATTTTGCAGAGCTTTTTAAAAAATTCCTAATGCAAGAAATATTTAAACCAGAGTTGGCAAACTTAAAGCCACTATTAATTTCCCCCAACATCCTTATAACTGTGCTTACGTTTCTTACCCTTCCCCAGAGTCCTGTGATTTCCTAAATAATGCATATGTGTTCCAAGATATAACAGGAGTATTGGATGTTTCAAGCAAAGGGCTTGAATCGGAATCTGTTACCCAGAGTCCATCTTGGGCAAGTCACTTGTGTTCTAAGAGTATCATTTCTCTCACTGGAAAAATGGTAGCTAAGTTGACCTAAGTTGACCTTTGCTATTTGTTTTTAAAAAGAAAACATATTCGTATACCCAAAGAGTGTTTTGTGGCAAACAAGAGCTTTCTCTTCCTGGAAGAGAGTCTCCTTAGTTTTAGCAAAGAGGCTTCAAGGATTTGCAAACTGGCAGGGCTGCTGAAATGCCACAGACTTGAATTCTGTCAACTGATTCTCTAAGAGTAGTAAGATAACTACGTTGACCTTATATGCTTACATTTATTTTAATCTTATTATAATTGTGAATCCCACTGAAGGACATTAATAATACTGGTTGAATTTTATACTTTTAAAGAAAAGAATACAATTGTCTTAGACTTGTTCGGGTTGCTTTAACAAAATACCACCCAGTTCAAAATACCAGATGGCTTATAAACAGAAATGTATTACTTACAATTCTGGAGAATGGGAAATCCAAGATCAAGGCACCAGCAGATTCAAGATCCAGGCACTGGCAGATCCGGTGTCTGGTGAGGGCCTGCTTCTTCGTTCACAAACGGCCTGTCTTCTTACTTTGTCTTCACCTGGTAGAAAGGGTGAGGGAGCTCTTGGATCTCTTTTATTATAAGGGCACTAACTCCATTCAGAGTATTGCTCTCTTTCGAAGTGTTCTCCACTAAAGAGTTTTATTAGGAGTGTAGGAGACAGATTTGTAGTCTAATGGACTGACTGACTTACTTTCACTTCTCATTTCAGATTTTATAAGAGACACTAAGTTTGTGATTCAAGGCTGCCTAATCGCCTCCCGAAGTCCTCACCTCCTAATACCATCACACAATGGGTTAAGATTTCAACATACGAATTTTGGGAGGATGCAAACATCCAGTCTATTGCACTATGGTCATACAAAATATTTCTGGTTTTCAAACACCGCATGTTCTCACTCATAGGTGGGAATTGAACAATGAGAACACATGGACACAGGAAGGGGAACATCACACACCAGGGACTGTTGTGGGGTGGGGGGAGAGGGGAGGGATAGCATTAGGAGATATACCTAATGCTAAATGACGAGTTAATGGGTGCAGCACACCAACATGGCACATGTATACATATGTAACAAACCTGCACGTTGTGCACATGTACCCTAAAACTTAAAGTATAATAATAATTTAAAAAAATATTTCTGGTTTTCTTTCTAGGAACATGATATGGTTGCACTCTTTCCCCCCATCTCCTCTTTGGATAAAGGAATGTGAGTAGAAGCGACTTACATCACTATTAGTGAAAGTTTTAAGAAACTGTGTCTATTTGCCACTTCTCTCTTACACAGTTAGGCAAATTTGGAATGATGGCTATTTATCAACCTGTGAATATGGATGCCTGGATTAAAGCTTCTAGCCAATTCATGATGTGCATGTAGAAGGAATGAGAAATAAACCCCCATGTGCTAAGCATTTAAATTTTGGATCTTTTTAAAAATATATTTATTGTGCTAAGAACACCTAACCTGAGATCTATCATCTTAACAAATTTTTAAGCGTACAATACAGTATTGTTAGCTGTAGGCACAATGTTGTATAGCAGATATCTAGAATGTATTCATCTTGTATAAATGAGGTTCTATGCCCGCTGATTAGCAACTCTGTCTCTCTCCCCGTAAGTCCCTGGAAAGCAACATTCTACTCTGTGATTCTAAGTTTGACTGCTTTAGGTATTTCCTTTAAGTGAACTCATGCAGCATTTGTCCTTCTGTGACTAGCTTATTTTATTCAGCATAATGTCTTCAAGGTTCATTGAAAGTTCATTCAATGTTGTTGCATTTTGCAGAATTTTCTTCTAAGGCTAAATAATAACCATTGTATGCATATATCTCAGTTTTATTCATTCATCTTTCCATGAGCATTTAGGTTGTTTCTACTTCTTGGCTAATGTAAATAGTACTGAAATGAATATGGGAATGCTAGTATCTCTTTGAGATCCTGATTTTGATTCTTTTGAATAAATATCCAGAAGTGGAATTGCTAGGTCATATAGTAATTCTATATTTAATTATATATATATTTAGCACATATATATATATGCTAATAAAGTTATGCGGCCAAAAAGTGCCAGCACCTGCCATCTGCAATATGGAGAACCAGGAAAGATGGCGGTATAATGCAGTCTGAGGTAAAAGACCTGAGAATTGGAAGGCCAATGGTGTAAGTCCCAATATGGGTCCTAAAGCCCATGAACCAAAGCATGTATGTCGGGCAGAAGAAGATGTATGTCCCAGCTCAAGCACAGAAAAGAAATTTGCCTTTCCTACACCTTTTTGTTCTATCCTCAATGGATTGGCTGATGCCCACCCACATTGGTGAGGGCAGTCTTCTTTACTCAGTCTACTGATTCACATTCTAATCTCTTCTTAAGACACTTTCACACATACATACTTAGAAATAATGTTTTACCAGCTATCTGGGTATCCTTTGGCCCAGTCAAGTTGACATGAAATATTAACCATTTACATGCCATACTGGTTTTTGATACCAACTGCTCCATTTAATATTCCCACCAACAGTGTACAGGGGTTCTCATTTCTCCACATCTTCACCAACAATTGAACAAATGTCCCTTCTTTTTGTAATGCCCATTCTGACAGGTGTGAGGTAATATCTCACTATGGTTAGTAACATTGAGTATCTTCTCATATATGCTTTGGTCCCTTGCATGTCCTCGTTAAAAAAATGTGTATTCAAGTCTTTAGCTCATTTAAAAATCAAGTTATTAGTTTTCTTGCTAATGAGTTGTTTACTTTTCTTGTATATTTTGGAGATGAACCCCTTATCAGACATATGGTTTGCAAATGTTTTCTCCCACTCCATAAATTGCCTTTTCATTTTGTTGATTATTTTACTTGCTGTGCAGGAGCTTTTTAGTTTAATATAGTCCTGTTTGTCTACTTTTGCATTTTTTGCCTCTTCTTTTCATTTCATATCCATAAAAGCATTGGCAAGACCAATGTTGCCTTATGTTTTCTTCTGTAAGTTTTATAGTTTTAGGCATTATGCTTAAATCTCTAATCCATTTTGAGTTGACTTTTTTGTGTACGTTGTAAGATAAAGATCCAGTTTCTTATTTTTCACATATGGACATTCAATTTTCCTACCACCATTTGTTGAACAGACTATCTTTCCCCATTGTGTGTTTTTGACACCTTTGCTGAAGATCAGTTAACCCTATAGATGCATGATGATGTGGTTTGGCTGTATTCCCACCCAAATCTCATCTTGAATTGTAGCTCCCATAATTCTCACATATCGTGGGAGGGACCTGCTGGGAAGTAATTGAATCATGGGGTGCGTCTTTCCTGTGCTGTTCTTGTGACAGTGAATAAATCTCATGAGATCTGATGGATTTATAAAGGGGAGTTCCCCTGCACAAACTCTCTTGCCTGCTGCCATGTAAGACATGACTTGCTTCCCCTTCACCTTCTGCCATGATTGAGGCCTCCCCAGCCAAGTGGAACTATGAGTCAATTAAACTTCTTTTCTTTATAAATTACCCAGTCTTGGGTAGGTCTTTATTAGCAGCATGAGAACAGACTAATGCACATGAATTTATTTCTGAGCTCTTCATTATGTTCCATCAGCCTATATGTCTGTTTTCATGCCTGTAGTATAATTTTTCTACTGTATACTTATAACATATTTTGAAATTAGGAAGTGTTATGTGCCTCCAGCTTTGTTTTTCTTTCTCAAGACTGCTTTGGCTATTCATGGTCTTTTGTGGTTCTATGTGAATTTTAGGATTGTTTTTTCTGTTAATATAAAAAAATAGGCCCTGAGATTTTGATAGGGATTACACTGAATCTGTAGATCACTATAGGAAATATGGATATTTTAATAATATGCATTCTTCCAATCCATGAAAACAGGATGTCTTTCCGTTTATCTGTCTTCTTTAATTTCCTTCATCAATGTTTTATAATTTTCAGTGTAAAAGTGTCACTTTTTTGGTTAAGCTTATGTGTAACTATTTGATTCCTTTTGTTGCTAGTTATAAGTAGTATTGAATTCTTAATTTAGCTTATGGATAGTTTATTGTTTGTGTATAGAAATGCCACTGATTTTTGTGTGATGATTTTGTATCCTGCAACTTACTAAATTCATTTAATAGTTCTAATATTTTTTTGGTCGAGTCTTTAGGGTTTTCTCTCTATATATTATTATGTCATCTTCAAATAGAGATAATTTTACTTCTTCCTTTCCAATTTGGATGGCTTTTATTTCTTTTTTGCCTAATTGTGGCTAGGACTTCTGGTACTATGTTAAATAGAAGTGGCAAGAGTGGGCTTCCTTGCTTTTTTACTGAGCTTAGAGGAACAGTGTTCAACTTTTCACTATTGAGCATAATGTTAGCTGAGGGCTTTTCATATATAGCCTTCATTATATTGAGGTTCTTTCCTTCTGTTCCTAGTTTGTTGAGAGTTTTTATCATAAAAATGTGTAGAATTTTATCAAATTCTCTTTTATGTCTTTTGAGATGATCATATGGCTTTTATTCATCTTTCATTCTTTTAATGTGATGTATCACATTTGTTGATTTGCATATGTTGAATCATCCTTGCATCCTGGGGATAAATCCCCCTTGGTCATGGTGAATGATTCTTTTAATGTGCTGTTGAATTTGGTTTGCTAATATTTTGCTGATGATTTCTGCATCTATATTCATTAGAGATATTGACATGTAGTTTTCTTTTGTCATGGTGGCTTTGTCTAGTTTTTTTATCAGGGTAATTCTGGCCTCATAAAATAAGTTTGGAAGTGTTTCTTTCTCATCAATTTTTTGGAAGAGTTTGAGAAAAATTGGTATGAATTCTTCAAGTGTTGCATACAATTCATCAGTGAGGTGTTTGGTCCTGAGCTTTTCTTTGTTAGAAGATTTCTGGTTACTGATTAAATATCCATACTAGTTAAAGGCCTGTTCAGACTTTTTATTTCTTCATGATTCAGTCTTGGTAGGATGTATGTTTCCAAGAATTTATCCATTTCTTCTAGGTTTCCCAGGTTTCTGGTGTATAATTGTTAATAGTAATCTCTTATAATCCTTTGCATTTCTGTGGTATCAGTTGTAATGTATTCTCTCTGTTTTCTGATTTTATGTGAGTCTTCTGTCTTTTTTCTTGGTTACTCTAGCTTAATATTTTCAATTTTATCTTCTCAAAAGCCAACTCTTAGTTTCATTAATTTTCTATTGTTTTTCTGTTCTTCATTTTATTTATTCTGCTATAATCTTTATTATTTCCTTTAGTCTGCTTTGGATTTAGTTGCTCTTATTTTTCAATTTCCTTGATATATACAATGGGGTTTTTTATTTGAGACCTTTCTTCTTTTTTAACATAGGCATTTGTCACTGTAAACTTCCTTCTTAGTACTTCTTTTGCTGCATTCAGAAAATTTTGTTAAGTTCTATTTATATTTTTATTTGTTTCCAGATATGTTTTGTTTGGATTTCTTTTTTAACCCATTGGTTGTTCAAAAATGTATATTTAATTTCCACATACTTGCAACGTTTTCGGTTTTCCCATTGTTATTTATTTCTAGTTTTATTACATTTTGGTTGAAGGGGTACTTGGTATTATTTCAATATTAACTTTGTTAAAACTTGTTTTGTGACTTAACATGATCGATCTTGAAAAATGTCCTGTATGTGCTTGAGAAGAATGACTATTCTTTTGCTGTTGAATGGAATGTTTTGTAGAGATTTGTTAAGTCCTTTTGATGTATAGAGTTGTTTGTGTCCACTGCTTCTTTGTTAGTTTACTATCTGGTTGTTTTTCTATCAATTATTGAAAATGGAGTGCTAAAATCTCCTACTATTATTGCAGCACTATTTTCCCTTCAGTATTATCAATGCTTGTTTTATATATTTAAGTCTTCTCTTGTTGGGTGCATATATATTTATAATTGTTATATCTTCCAAGTGAATTGGTCCTTTTATCATTGGATTATATACTTCTTGTTTCTTGTGACAATTTTGACTATTTTATCAGATATAAGTAAAGCCACATCTACCCTCTTTGGGTTACTATTTTCATGAAATATATTTTGTCATACATTTTTTTCAGCCTGTGTCCTTTAATATAAACTGAGTTTCCTATAGACAGCATATAGTTGGATCTTTAAAAAAAATCCTTCAGCCACTCTGTATCTTGATTGGGAACTTGAATATTTATACATTTTAAGGAAGTATTGATCAGGAAAGATTTACTATTGCCTTTTTGTTCATTGCTGTCTGCCTTGTAGTTATTTTGTCTATCTTTTTCTCTCTTACTGTCTTTGTGTTTCATTTATTTTTTAAAACTGATAAGCTTTGCTTTCTTTCTCTTTTTCTTTTGTGTTACTTCCATAGGTATTTTCTTTATGGTTGACATGGGGCTTACATAAAATTTCTCATAACTGTCTAATTTAAACTGTGAACAACTTACGTTCAATTGCTTATTAAAACTATACCTACACTTATCCCTCACATTTTATCTTATTGGTGCCACAATTTATATCTCTTTATATTGTCTCTTTTAATATTTTTAGGCTATAGTTACTTTTAATACTTCTGTGTTCTAACTTTTCTAGTAGAATTAAAAGTGATTTATCATTATTACAATAATACAGCATTCTGTATTTGTCTGTATATTTACCTTGACAAATGTGTTTTATATTTTCTTATGCCATTGTGTTGTTGTATTGCATCCTTTCATTTTAACTTGAAGAACTCACTTTAGCATTTATTGCAAGGCTGCTCTAATGATGATGAACTCCCTTAACTTTGTTTGTTTAGCAGAGTCTTTGTCTCTCCATTTTTGACAGACAGCTTTGCCAGGTAGAGTATTCTTGGTTGAGAATTTTGGGGTTTTTTTCTTCATCAGTTTGACTATTTCATCCCACTGTCTGCTGGCCTGCAAGGTTTCTGCTAAGAAATCCACTGATAGTCTCAACAGAGTTCACTTGTATGTGACAAATTGCTTCTCCATTGTTGCTTTCAAAATTCTCTTTTGACCTTGACTTTTGACAACTTGATGTCTTTTTGTGTGTGTGTTTTTTTTTAATTCATCTTATATGGGTTTATTTGGGCTTCCTGAATCTGGATGCTCATTTTCTTCTCCAGATTTGAGGTTTCTGCCAGTATTTCCTGTGGTGGCCTGTAGTCCCAACTACTCAGAAGGCTGAGGCAGGAGAATTGCTTGAACCTGGGAGGCAGAGGTTGCAGTGAGCCAAGAGCCACTGCACTCTGGCCTGGCAACAAGGCAAGACTGTTTAAAAAAAAACAAAAAAAACAAAAAAACACAACCATTTCTCCATCAGTCAGGAAGGACGTTGGAGTTGAGGTTGACATACCTATCAAGGACAGCAACTACCATGGCTTCCCATGCTTTGACAAAACCTCAGATGCATGGCCTTCTGGCCGAGCATCTGCAACTTCATATTGTTGGAGTATTCATGGTATCCCTGGAGCTTGCAGTTTTCTGTAAGTTTGCTGTGGCTGAACCAAGAAAGAAGGTGTACACAGATTTTTACAGAAATTATGATTCCATGAAAGACTTTGAGGAGATGAGGAAGGCTGGTATTTTTTGGAGTGTGAAGTGATCTTGAAATATAAAGAATTTCTTCAGGCTGAATTACCTAGAAGTTTGTCACTGGCTTGTGTTCCTGAACTATGAACATGAATATGTGGGCTAAGAAATAGTTTCTCTCGATAAATAAACAATTAACAAATTTTTTAAAAGCCACAGTAATAAAAGACACTATGGTATATGCACAAGAATAAACATGTAGATCAATGGAACAGATTAGACTGTCTAGAAATAAACACACATTTATGATCAATTCATTTGACAAAGATGCCAAGGTACTTTAATGGAGAATGGACAGTCTTCAACAAATTGGATATTCATATACAAAAATTAAGATTTGACTCTTAAATCATGCTGTGCACAAAAATTAACTTTAAGTGAATCATAGACTTAAATGTAAGAACAGAAACTATAGAATTTGTATAAGAAAACTTAGGAGAAAAATATTTCTGAACTGGGGTTAAGCAAATATTTCTTAGTTATAACACCAAAAGCAAAATCAATAAAAGAAAACATTGATAATTGAACTTCATCAAAATTGAAAAATTTTGCTGTTCAAAAGAGTAACAAGATGAAAAGCTACAGACTGATAAAAAAAATTTCAATATATATAACTGACGAAGGACTTGTATCCAAAATTTACAGTGAATTCTTATAATTCAGTAATAAGATGACAAACATCCCAATTTGTTTAAATGGGCAACATAGTTGGATAGAAACTTCAGCAATGAAGATACACTAAGGGCAAAAGGAAGTACATTAAAAATACTCAATATTGTTACTCTTTAAGGAACTACAAACTATAACGAGCTAAACTCGGTTAGAATGGCTAACATCAAAACAGCTGACATCAACTGTTGGTGATTTTGGGGACACAAACCTTCATGCATTATTGGTAGAAATGGAAAATGGTACAGCCATTTTGAAAAACAGTTATAGCAGCTTATTAAAAATGAAATCGATGCTTGACATAAAACTTAGCAAGTCTGCCTTTAGATATCTACCCAAGAGAGAGAAAAACATGTTCAAATACATGAACACACTTGTTTATAACATCATTATACATAACAGCCAAAAAGTAGAAATAATCTCAACATCTATCACCTAGAATGTGGTGTATTTATATAATAAACTGTATTTCGGGACCTGGGTCAATTTGCACAACCAGAAACCATTGATAGAAGGAGAATCTGAGTTTTTAGGAGGAAAAATTCTGCAACACCATGGCAACGGTCTACAGTAATGATTTTCTCAGTACTTTCATTTAAACAAAAATAAACCCTATACCCATTTACTTGGGTAACTGTAAAATGGGAATAGAGAATACTAGGGACAGAGAATACTAAGTTATTTCAAGGACTTTTGTGGGGTCCTCAAGTGTATCATGGCCCCACTATTCAAGTGAGACTTATGGATAGCAGATAATAATGAAGATGTGGCTTTGATTCAGAATATTTTAATAAATAAATGAAGATGCAGCTTTGACTCAGAATATTTTCACTGGGCCTACAACCCACCTATTGGTCATCCTACCAGGGAAGTAAATCTATGTGGCACAGAGATGAACTGTAGTGAAGGTTGTGGTCACCTCCTCAAGACAGAGGCACTTATTCCATCAAATGCATAGAAGATTGGCTGCTGATAGCCCACATTTGAGTCACTTTCTTAGAATTTCCATGGATCTGCCTTGTCTGATGTCCAGCCCTCTCCCCAAGGGGCAGCTTATATCCAGTCACTAGTCAATGGGTGGTTACAGAGGGGCTCCTGATATCAAATCAACACCAGTTGGAAGGTCCATCCAAGATCTAAATTTCCATGTGGAACTGAACAATGTATGCCTCTGTTGTAACTCACCATGCTTCAACTTTTCCCTTGGAACATTCCTGCTTTCCTCCCTCTCTTACAGATATTGTTCCAGAGGATAAACCATTAAACTTCCTGTATGCAAATCTCCAATTCAGAGTCTATTTTACAAAAAATTTGATGAGAGATAGTAGATATGTAAATATATTATACATCCATGGAAAACACAAATTTAGCCGGACACAGTGGTGTGCACCTATATAGTTCCAGCAACTTGGAAGGCTGAGGTGGGAGGATTGCTTGAGCCCAGGAGTTCAAGTCCATCTTGGGAAATATAGCAAGACTCCATCTCTACAAAAAATTTTTAATTAGTGAGGCATGGTGGCAGATGCCCATAGCCCCAGCTACTTAGGAGGCTGAGATGGAAGGATAACTTGAGCCCAGGAGTATGTTTTTAATCCTATAAATATGAAATACACAGAATTTACCAATGCCTGTCTTGGTAATGGGATTTTGGATAATTTTAATTTTTTGCATTTTTTAAATTTTATTTTTTAGAGACGGCATTCTTGCTATGTTGCCCAGGCTGGTCTCGAACTCTTGGCCTCAAGAAATCTTCCCACCTTAGCCTCCAAAGGGCTTGGATTACAGGCATGAGCTTCAGTGCCCAGCCTTAATTTTATATTTTACGTTGTTCTACTTTTACGAGATTTTCTACAATGGTCATATATTATTGCCATAATCAAAATAAAACAATAACTTCTAAAAGTAAGAAAAAAACTTAAAAGAAGAAAGAGTACTGTCTTTGAAGCCAATAACATTTAGCTTCAGATTCTGGCTGTGTAGGTTTTGTCAAGTCATTCGGCAGTTGTTCTTCTGTAACTCAGTTTCATCTTCTGTAAAATGTTAATAGTCATTATTACACAGCTTAGATTTGTTTTGAGGAGCATAATAAATATAAAACACTCACACAAACTGTAATGAACTACAGAGATGTTGTTTCTGATTTTATTATGTCTTGGAACTGTTTTCTACTATTATCTCTCGGAACTGTTTTCTTATTTTCATACGTTGGTACCTAATGTGAGTAGTGCTGCTTAAATGACCACAAGGATCACCATATACATTTATTTACCTTTTAAGTAAACATTAGTGCTGGGCTGGTTCTCTTAGTCAGAATGTACTGTGACTAAGGGTACATCCTTTAGATGGTAAAAGAAGTCAATATCTTGTTTGAGTTCTGCAACAATTCCGTGTACATAATTACATATGGGTCTCAAAGCCAGAACACTCAATGCCTCCAAAATAAGTCATTCCCAAGGCATTTCTTGAGCTGCTGGGACATAATAAGTGAATGAGTTATGAAGAATTCTTTTTGTCCTCAACTTCCTGAAGATCTAGTAAGGTTAGGATATTTTGGATCTTACTTAGAGGAGCCTTTACATTTGCTCTAGGCAGCAGCACAAGTACATGTATACGCAGTTAATAAACTACTGTCTCTAATGCTGGAAAGTATCTGTTCACAACTGTTGAAAACGATCATTCACAATCGATATCTGTGATAATTACGTTAGAGTCAACCCTGTTCTGTGGCAAAATTGCTTAACACAAGCCTTCTGTAGTGAGTGATAAAAGAAGGCAGAGCATATTCTAGTAACAGACTTGATGGAGACTAAAGCTGTTGGGTCCCATTTTTACATGCAATGGGGATTTATGTTAACAGAGAACCACAATAAATTGAGGAGAAGCATGCCCTTGCACAAAGATATGTGTTAAGCAAGTGTGCAGTGTCCCAAATTCTGGATCCTGGGAATTACTATTTGGGAAAATTTCACATAGAGAATGCTTAGTAAGAGTTTGTAGACACAAGAAAAAGGTACCGTTTCGTTGGCGGAGTTTTCTTCATAGGGAATCTGCAGATATCCCCCTTCCAGCCCAAATTGGCAAACTCTCAAGGGCAAGATGGAAAGAGACAATCTCTGTGGGTATTTAGTATGGAGATACTCCATCGGCATAGGGCTACCATATTTCCTGACAGCAGGAACTATTTATTCCACATGACTTTGTCACTTTCTGTGGTATCCGGTCTATTTTTTTTTTTCTCTACATAGTGTATTAGGGAAGAGGCTAAAAGGAGTAAGCAATAACTTATTGCGGTCAGTGTAGTGTAAATGGCCAAGTCAAATGAAAGATATAGATTCCACATTGATAAGAACACAAAAATTGGGTCCAGAAGGAGAGATTTTCACTTTCTGAGACCTTGTTGGCGGTCTCCTTTTCTAAAAAATAAAATTTATAAATTTTTATTTGTTACAGTTTTATTGAAGTGTAATTTACATATAAACTACACATATATAAAGTGTGCAGTTTAACAAGTTTTGACATATAAACGCCCATGAAACATAATGACCACACATACACTTCCCCGAATTTCTCATGACACTTTCTAATTCCTTCCTCTCTTTTGTTTCCTGCCCTGTACTCAGATTTCACTGCTCTGCTTTCTGTCACTATAGATTAGTTGGCATTAACTAGAAGTTTATCTGAACTATAAACTTGTTGATGAACATTGGGCTGTTTAATGAACTTAAACCTCATTTTTTCTGTACTTTTTTCTTTAGAAAGAAAATAAAACATTAAAAGAAGCACCGTGGTGAACTTATGTCTAACCAGCACAAGAAGTGAATAGCTAAGTGGCAGCTGGAGGAACTGTGGGAGAAAGTGGACTCATCGTCACTGAGTTTGTTATAACCGAGTCAAACAGGTATCCAGACTTAATGAAGCACATTTCAAAAAGGGTATGTATCAAGTATATTATTGAGGGGATTTATATTTTTGAGGTGAGGTTGGATAGAGTTATTTATAAAATCTAGATTCTTTGATTTGGTGACTCAATACGGATTATTATCTGCCTCTTGGAGGTTACCTACTGGTTAACATACCTTTGATTAGTATCACATATAAATGCTGAATATCTTTATATATCTTAAGAAAATTAAATTATAATTATTACATATATTCAATATAATAAATATAACATATATATCAAGTATGAAGTGAAGGGATCCTTGAATTGTGACAGCTTCTATTTTACTCTGCTTCTGTGACCCTGGACATTTCCCTCAACTCTTGATGCCTGATTCCTCCTTATTACCTGAGGAAAACAGTCTAGATCCTTAATACTTGCCCAAATAGTTTTACAGGAACCATGTGAAAACACTTTGAGATATATGCAGTGATATATAAAGTCCTTCATACAAAACAATCCAATTACTTCCTTGTCTTGCCCAATATTTTATTTGGACTTCCTACTGCTCAGTAATAAATGACAGAGAGCATCAGAAGCTATACTGGAATGTTGTTTAAAGGAAATATAGTTTTCATATATTTTTTTAAATAATTATTTTTAAGTACAATACTGTGCTATAGTGATCCCACTATTCATGAGTTAAATAACATGTGAAATTAGAGATTCTTAGGATATTCTTAATGGTCTCTGAGCTTATTCCATAGCACAGCTTTGCACCTGTCATGCACTTGGTTACCACACAGGCCTAAGGAAATGCATTGTAGTGTCAGCCCTTAGAAGGCCAAGTGGCACACAGGAGTTCGTATTGATCAACTAATTGCATTGGCTACTGGGCTGGTCCCCATGTTCCAAGCCTTGGTCTAACTGACCCATGAGAAAGAACATACTTTGTTTTCTCTGGCTAATTTTCATCTTGTTATAAATCACTGCTACTGTGTAAGGAAAAAATAGGCTTTTAAAATTTAGCCCTGCCTGTTTCATTTTCTTTACTAATCTTCTTTGTGTTTGAGAGATATATAGAATGTTATTGGGATAAGGAAAGGAACTAGAGACAGATGGGCTGTCAGGCTAGGTACATAAAAATGTACAGAGAGGACTGACTGGTAATATCTTCTAGCGCAAGCCATGTTCTTGAGTAAATTATTTAGAATTTACATATGCATGACCTCCTTGTGGTCAGTTTTCCATCTGTGATCTGACAGCTTGTAGATGCACATTTAGTATGTTTTTAAAATCCTATCATTTTACATTTGACACATGTCCATGTCAAATGAAAGCATAGATCTCCCCATTCTTTAACATCCTCTAAATTCTCCTTACTAATGGATAACTAGAGAATTTGTTTATTGCATCTGCTTTGTAAGAGGGGTGATGCCTGTTACTGAAAGTCACTCAAAAGAGTAATTTAGCATTTCTTGATGGTTATAATTGTATTATACGTTCTGCATGTCTGTTTGTCTCTCTCTATATCTCTATATTATCTTCAAGCTTTGACACAATAACCCTTCTTACATGAAGGGTATATGATTTATGCTTGCAATATAATGTAAACAAGCATTTTTAAATTGTGTAGACAGGATGGTTCATTTTATATTTGGTTCATTTCAATATAATAGCCCATAATCTGAATGTTTTTGGATTTGGAGTAATCGTGAACTTGGAATTCTTTGGGAAATAATAAAAATACAAGACTCTGAGTTTAACATTCTCCAAGATAATGTACTTGGTAGAGTTATTTTATTGTTATGTTTAATCCATGTCTTTTGACTGACCTAATAATAGAGGAGACAAATCTTCTAAAATTTCAGTTATGCCTTTGAAGTTTCCAATTTTTACATTAATTTCATCACTGATCTATCATTTTCTCTCTTATTATTACAAAACTGTGTTCACATTAAATTCACTTTTTTTTTTTTAATTTGTGATGGAGTCTCACTCTGTACCTTCGCCTCCCAAGTTCAAGCGATTCTCCTGCCTCAGCCACCGGAGTAGCTGGGATTATAGGTACACATCACCACGCCCAGCTAATTTTTGTATTTTTAATAGAGACAGAGTTGCATCATATTGGCCAGACTGGTCTTGAAATCCTGACCTCAAGTGATGCATGCACCTTAGCCTCCCAAAGTGCTGGGATTACAGACGTAAGCCACTGAGCCTGGCTCACATTAAAGTCACTTTTAATGAAAAAATATCTCACAATTTTGATAATTAAACACAGTTTTTAAAATATTCCTTTTTAATCTTTTTTAATGAATAAAGATTATATGGTTGTAATTTTTATTCTTAAGATTCCTATAATTAAGTAGTCTTAATGTTTCCACAATTATTATTGTCAATAACTACATAGTATTCTGTTAGATATTGTATTATGATTTACTTGACTATTCCCTACCATCCTATCTTTTATAGATTTTTGGTATTTTTGATAATGATGTAATAAATACCTTTGTCCGGGTAGCTGTTCTTTCTCTATTGAATTAACTACTTATGAATATTTTATGACTTTCAAAAATTATCTTATTGCAGCCAGAAACAGCCAGTGACACAATTTTATAGTTCTGTAATTGTATATAAATATATTTGTTTCACCATATCATCAAAATTATGTGTCAATACTTTAAAACATTTTTTATTTTAATAGATACAAAATTATATCTTAATGATGTTTTAATTTTTATTCCTTTGATTATATCAAACCAAGACCAAATATTTTTCAAAAATGTTGGAACTTTTTGTATTTTATCAAGTGTGAATTGTTTCTTGGATCTTGAATGTTTGGGGGACAGTTACATAACCTCTTTATTTTATACAGGTGCATATACCTTGTTTTTGTACTTAAGCATTTTCTCGAACTTATTTTTCGTAAATATTTATTCTTTATTTTTTAAAATTGTATAAATATTTTGATAGTCAAATATGTCAGTCTTCTCTTTGTGATTTTGTCATTGTAAAAGAATTTTTTATTTTAGAAATGAACTGTGCAGTTGATTGCAGAGAATAAATTTAGGTAATAATATTTGTTTATGTGGTTACAATTGTTTATTAGGATGGCAGTCATCAGTAAATTGGCAGTTTTAGAAACAGAATAAAATCTTATGCTGTCAGCATGTATAGGCTATTTAAAGGTTGAAGTTCCTTGGTGTGGGTATCTGCTTTGATCCCGGTTAGAAGCTGTAGGAACAGACTAATTTATTTAAACAAAAGACAAGTTACTGGACTGATATCAGGGACTCAATGAATGAAGGGAAGGTGGAGGTCCAGGATTAGAAAATACATAGGAAGACGTGAACTTTGGAGGTTTGAGCAGTGGCTCCACCACTGAGACCTACCATGACCACAGACTGGTCTACTGCTGCTGCCAGGATAGAGACTCTTGGTCTTTCTGGAAAGCCCTAACTGCTAAGACTATACAATATGAGGAATTCTGTAAAATGAAGATAAGGGTGTCAATAGGAATGGAAGTTTGGATGTTGGACACCCATATGATAAGTGTTCACAAAAGCAATTCCACAGACACAGTCTTGTCTATCTTCAGATTCCAGTTCATTTGCTCATGAAGGAATCATTAGGTTCTCATCAGCTGAAACACACTAACAAAACTCCAAGGAATGAGGTTTTCTCTCATTCCTACATTCATTTTTAAACAGATGTAAACAGCTTAAGAATGCTGGTCAGTCATCTAGTCTGTCTTTTATATCTACTTATTACTCCAAATAACTACTAGATGTTCAATCTAATGAAATTATTATCAGAGGGAGTGGAAGATAACAATTTTAGGAGTTGTTTCATCCTGTTCATGTTAGCACTTGGAAATTTTATTGTTTTCCATTCCTGGTGTATTTCTATTCAGAGAGCTCACCTTGGTTGTCGTTTTAGTTTCTTATTGCTGCTGTAACAAGTACAGTTAGTCTTCACTGAGCAATGTCAGTAGGTTCTTGGAAACTGCGACTTTAAGAGAAACGAAGTGTAACAAAACCAATTTTTTCTTAACAACATTATAACAAAATGATATTGAACTAAACAATATTGAGTGTCTGCTGTATGCTATTTTGCTTAAGTCACAGTTTCCAAAAACCTACCAATGACAATAAGTGAAGATATAATGTACCACAAACTTAGCATCTTAAAACAACACAAATTTATAATTTTATAGTTCTAGAGGTCAAATCTAAAACCTGTTCCTCTTGGCTAAAATTAAGGTGTCAGCAGAGCTGGTTCCTTCTTAAAGCTGTAGGGGAAAATTCCTCTACTCATCTTTTCCTAAATCTAGAGGTTGCCTACATTTCATGGCCCCATCCCGTTTTCAAAGCCAGCAATGGCGAGTAGAGTCTTTCTCACATTGCATCACTCTTAACACTGACTCTTCTGCCTCCCTCTTCCACATTTAAGGTCCTTGGGATTATACTAGGTCCACTCCAATCAACCAGGGTAGTCTCCCTATTTTAAGGTCAGCTAATTAGCAGCCTTAATTCCATCTGCAACCTTAATTCCCCCTTGCCATGTAATGTAACATATTCACAAATTCCAGGGATTAGGATATGAACCTCTTTGGGGGGTCATCATTCTGCCTCCCATTGTTACTCATTCACAGCGCTCCCCTCTTTGGTAGGTATTTGAACTGACATGTGAGAATACTGGCCTTTTTTTCTGAAGTTTCACGTAACTTCAAAACAAGGTGCCTCTTCTGTTTGCTCGTAGTTAGAACAATAAGCTTACGCTAATACTTTGAACTTCTTTGAACTTTACCAGATTTAACATTTGTTTTTGCTTTTCAAACATTAAATATTTGGAATCTTCTATTATCTACGAAATTTACCTAAAATATGTGTGATCCCTCCAATTAATAACCATCTATCCCCTCAACATCTTAATTTCAATTTAGGTCTCAGAACTATTAGGCGAATAGATATACTATTTGTTAGAGTAATTATAATTGTTTGAATTGAATATCTATCCAATTATTTGACTTATTACTTCTAAGAAAGCACACATACATCAAAAGTTTCCAAAGCCTTATACTCTGTAAATATTAAACAAAGAGTGTTTTGTCATAAAAATATGCTTCTAGAAAATGTGCTAAAGAAGCAATAGTTGACTATTTTACAGTTTGTACCAGTACATATCGGGCTAAGTATACTTTATGTAATTCTTGAAACATATACATAAACATTCAAACCTAAATGAGGCCACAAAATATTTTAACTCATTTCTCTTTTATGTTTTTCTCTCAATGATCAAGGCATCTGGCATTAGTGATTAAAATGAATGATTATGAAAATGTGAAAAATATTCTGAAATTTCTATTATACCAGGATTTATTACAATACAAACCTTGCTTTTAAATGAGCCTATTTCAGACATAACTTGATATTAAAGAAATCTCTAATAACGGTTCTTTGATCTTCAAGGTAAAGAAACATAATTCAAACGAACACAGAAACAAACCCCAAATTCTACTTTCTGGTTGTAATTAAGAGCCACTATTATCTCAACTCCCAATCAAGTTATACTGAGTGAAATCTACTTATATTCCTTGTATTAGTCCATTTTCAAACTGCAGATACTACCTGAGACTCGGTAATTTATAAAGAAAAGAGGTTTATGACCAGGCGTGGGGGCTCATGCCTGTAATCCCAGCACTTTGGGAGGCCAAGGTGGGTAGATCACTTGAGGTCAGGAGTTCAAGACCAGCCTGGCCAACATAGTGAAACCCCGTCTCTACTAAAAATACAAAAATTAGCCAGTCATGGTGGTGCATGCCTGTGGTCCCAGCTACTCAGGAGGCTGAGGCACAATAATCGCTTGAACCCAGGAGGTGGAGGTGGAAGCTGCAGTAAGCCAAGATCATGCCCCTGCACTCCAGCCTGGGCAACAGACCAAGACTCTGTCTCGGAAAAAAAAAAAGGGAAAAGAAAAAAGAGGTTAATTGACTCACAGTTCTACATGGCTGGAGAGGCCTCAGAAAACTTACAATCATGGTGAAAGGTGAAGAGGCAAGTCTTACATGGCAGCAGGTAAGAGAAAGTATGCATGTGTAGGGGGAACTGTCAAACACTTATAAAACCAACAGTTCCTGTGAGAACTCACTATCATGAGACCAGCATGGAGGAAACCACCCCCATGATCCAATCACCTCCCATCAGGTCTTGCCATCTACACATGGGAATTATGAGGATTATAATTGAAGATGAGATTTGGGTGGTCTCAGATGGAGATGAGGAACTTGTTGGGAACTGGAGCAAAGGTGATTCTTGCTACATTTTAGCAAAGAGACTGGCGGCATTTTGCTGCCCTAGAGATTTGTGAACTTTGAACCTGAGAGAGATGATTTAGAGTATCAGGGAAGAAATTTCTAAGCAGCAAAGCATTCAAGAGGTGACTTGGGTGCTGTTAAAAGCATTCAGTTTTAAAAGGAAATGAAACATAAAAGTTCAGAAAATTTGCAGCTGGACGATGCAATAGAAAAGAAAAACCCATTTTCTAAGAAGAAATTCAAGCCTGCTGCAGAAATTTGCATAAGTAACAAGGAGCCAAATGTTAATCTCCAAGACAATGGGGAAAATGTCTCCAGGACATGTCAGAGACATTCACTGCAGCCCCTCCCATCACAGGCCCAGAAGCCCAGGAGAACGAAGTGGTTTCATGGGCCAGGACCAGGGCCCCCCTGCCATATGCACCCTAAGGACTTGGTGCCCTGCGTCCCAGCCACTCTAGCCATGGCTAAAAGGGGCCAAGGTACAGCTCAGGCCATTGCTTCCAAGGGCACAAGCCCCAAGCCTTGGCAGCTTCCACATGGTGTTGAGCCTGTGAGTGCACAGAAGTCATGAATTGAGGTTTGGGAACCTCTGCCTAGACTTCAGAGGATGTATGGAAATTCCTGGATGTACAGACAGAAGTCTGCTGCAGGAGCAGAGGCTCCCAGAGAACCTCTGCTACAGCAGTGCAGAAGGGAAATGTGGTGTTGAAGCTCCCACAGAGACTCACCACTGGGACACTGCTTAGTGGAGCTGTGAGAAGAGGGCCACCATCCTCCAGACCCCAGAATGGTAGATCCACTGACAGCTTGCACCGTGCACCTGGAAAAGCCACAGACACTCAATGAAAGCCCATGAAAGCAGCCAGGAGAGGGACTATACTCTACAAAGCCACAGGGGCAGAGCTGCCTGAGGCCGTGGGAGCTCATCTCTTGCATCAGCATGACCTGGATGTGAGACACGGAGTCAAAGGAGATCTTTTTGGAGGTTTAAGATTTGAGTGGCCCACTGGATTTCAGACTTGCACGGGGCCTTTAGCCCTTTGTTTTGGCCCATTTCTCCCATTTGGAATGAGTGTATTTACCTAATTCCTGTACCCCCATAGTATCTAGGAAATAACTAACTTGCCTTTGATTTTACAGGCTCATAGGTGGAAGAGACTTGCCTTGTATTGAATGAAACGTTTGACTGTGGACTTTTGAGTTAATGCTGAAATGATTTAAGAATTTCGGGGACTGTTGGGAAAGCATGATTGATTTTGAAATGTGAAGACAAAAGATTTGTGAGGGGCTGGGGCAAAATGATATGGTTTGGCTGTGTCCCCGCCCAAATCTCATCTTGAATTGTAGCTCCTGTAATTCCCACATGTTGTAGGAGGGATCTGGTGGGAGATAACTGAATCATGGGTGTGGTTTCCCCCATCCTGTTCTCATGGTAGTGAATAAGTCTCATGAGATCTGATGGTTTTATAAGGGGAAACCTCTTTCACTTGGTTCTCATTATCTCTTGCTGCAGCCATGTAAGACATACCTTTCACCTTCCGCCATGATTGTAAGGCCTCCCAGCCACGTGGAACTGTGAGTCCATTAAACCTCTTCCTTTATAAATTACCCAGGCTTGGGTATGTCTTTATTAGCAGCATGAAAACGGACTAATACACTGTGTCATGTAAAACTTACATTAAATATATTTATATACTTTTTTCTTGCTAACCTATCTTTTGTTATGGGGCTCTCAGTGATGAACCTAGTGATGGTGAAGAAAAGATGTTAGTCTTTCTCCCCTACAGCTACATTTTAGAAGTCAAAAAGGAATATATTTCAAGAATAGTTGTGGAATAGAAATATAGGAAAGACCATTAGCTGCCTCCTAATACCCATATTCCCCCTGCTCTGTTGTAGAACTTTGGCTTCTTTGCTGGGCAAATTGCCACACATGCACAGTCTGCATCTCCTATTCTCTGATCCCTTAGTGTGGCTGTGAGATTGAGTTATGGTCAGTGTGATATAAAGACAAAGTGTGGGGCATGGTTTTAAGAGTTTCCCTAAAAATCCTTATTTTTAACTACTAGAAGCTGAACTTGTTTTGTAATTTAGTTACTTACTTCAAAAGTGTTCTGTATTCACATAAACTATGCCTTTTGGATATTTTTCTAGTACAAAGTTGTTACTGCAAGTTTCATAGCTACCTTCTCTTGTTTTGTGCTTCCCCTGATTTTATTTCACATTTCTATTATCAACTGACCTAACTCCTCTAACCAGGGACATTTAAAAGACTATGCAATGCCAAGGAAACAAAGAGAACAGATTTTTATCCTTGAGTCACAGTTTGCTCTGAAATCCTGAAATTTGCTCTGCAATCTTTAGATTTTGAGATAATACAGTACAGCTGCACTAAAGTTAATTTTCAACTTTGTTAGAACATAGTTCTTTAAAATTCCCTGATTTTTTATTCTAACTCACCTTGAACTCATTAGAGTGAGTACAGGTGATCTAAATCATTTAGTCTAATGTCCATTTGGGGCCTGGAATTACCCATAGAGTTTGCATGAAGGCCTAGGTATGTAGTAATGCACTCACTCATATTAGAGATGTGTTTTAAAAATCTTAAGGAAACAGGCCTTGGACATTTCTATTAGACAACTCTCTCCCTACCTTCCACCTCTGCCAAAAAGTAAAAATGAAATCCAAAAAATAATTGTATCAAAATCCTCTGGTTTATTTCATTCTCTTAGTCGTGGTACAGAAAGTTTACTTGATCTTTCTTCTCTTACCAAAGCAAACTTCTCCCTCTTAAGATGGCTCAATTTTATAAATTCATGTTTTCATATTACTCTAACATCCTTCTAAAGTTTTTATCCTATTATTTTTGTGTCGATTATGTATTCAAGTTGAGAAAGAATCTCCCCAGATTCTATGTTTCCATGCCAAGTTAAACATAAAAATAGCACAAAAAATAAATTTGGTTTGTTCCATTTATGTTCTAATTAATGTAAATATGATTATGTTGATTGCCTTCACTAGCACAGGTGCTTAATGTATCTACTCACTGAGACTTACCTTAAAAGAGTGCATTTTTCCTTTTCACAGTCTTCCTTCCTGAAAGAGAACATAAATGTCTGAGGCAGATGCCGGTCCTGAAAATGCTTCTGAAAATTTACTTTTAATACCCATTAGTATATACATTCATTTAAACTTGGGAAAGATGTTAGAGGAAAGCAATATGAACTAATGATTCCCTTGTTTTAGGAAATCATTAACTTTGGAAACTATGCAATTAGGATGACTAAATTTCTCCTTAAAATAGCCAACATCTAAGGAGAATTATAGGTTGTATAAAAGGTACTAGTTTTAGGTACAGAGGATGCAAGTAGTGGTTTAATATATTCATAATTAGATCATAGAGCAAAGAAAGGGCTCCAAATCTAATTCATTTGAGACTTTCCTGATGTAAAATATTTTACTTGTATAAACACACATAAATTTGCAAATCAGAGTTCCCTTGCACTTCTTGTAATTCTGACCAGTTCTCTTGATTAGGCTATATTTTGCAGTTTCCTCAGTGACATTCTGCTGCACCTTGCCTACCATCTAACTTTACTGAAAGACACCACTTATGAGCTGCCCTGGACACATGCTTATTATATAAATACTTCTTTTCTGAATTCTAGTAGTCTTGTCAGGCCTGGTAAGATGGGCTGGACAAATATGTAACAAATCTTAAGGTGGAACTTCCACCAAGCTTCATTGATGAAGACCTGAACAAATGGAGGGTACCAGAAAATGCCAACCTAAGCTATGACACTTCGGTGTTACAACAGTTTTGATCTGAAAGCAATTAACTCCGTCTAAAAGTAAGACATGTAAAGGAGATTAGTTTAGACCCTTTAGTCCCAGTCAAACAGACAGATAATTGGAGATGCATAGGTGAACCAGGTGAGGTCAGCAGAAGAACCAGCCAGCTGATCCCAGCCAACCCACAGAATCACGAGTGATAACACATTGTTGTTTCATGCCTCTGACTGTGGGAGGATTTGCTATGCATCAGAATATTACTGATAAACAATCTGGTGTAACAGAAAAACAAGTCAATTAGAAGAGATACAGCTGGGCAGACAGTGTCACAAAGGTCTGGATATATTTAGCAGGGACATACTATAGGAATTAGTCCTAGGAATGAGCTGGGTTGAGTAGAACAGGTATCGACACAGAAGAGGAACTTAAACACAGCAGTGGGAATAAGAACCCAGTTACTCAAACTGGTATATAAAGTGAGGATAAGAACATCACCAATGTGACTTATTATTGATTCACATACATATTGCATACCGGACAAGTCTCATAATTCTTCCCGGTCAGGATTATGACTGGTCCAGACTCAAGTAGCAAAGTGAGCAGTCAAAATATCCAGTTACTCTAAAAAGGTGAACTCTTCTTTAAGTACTATCTTAAGCAAGGTTTAAAAAAAAGTAGATAGTTTCCTGGCAGCTTACCTTCACGTATTAATTTACCAAATACTTCTGGAGAACAGACACAGGAAATGGCTTCTGCTCTCCAGCAGCTTGCAGTTGGGTTGCAAGGATTGGGCACATACACAGGAGGTGGTTACAGGAGACAGAAAAGTAGAATGCAAGGAGAGACAAATGAGTGATGGAGATAGGATGGAGCTGAGAGGACTTGCACATCTGGACATCAATGAGGTAGACTGAGGAGGACGAATGTGGGGAGGACTATACAATGGGATAGTCTATGAGGTTGAAAATAGGACTTGGTTACTCCAGGGCTGCAGAAAAAAGGCTTCTAGCTGGAGCTCAGGGTTAGGTTGGAGAGGAGGAAGTCATTAGATCAGAGAGGAATAAATTTTAGTTATATAAGCCCCATTTCCTTTTCTCACCACAAACCAACCCAAACTACTTTCCCAAGGTGATAGTGCTACCACAAGTAAAATAAAATTAGCTGTGGGCCACAGTCCGTAGAGGGGCTGATATGGTTTGGCTCTGTGTCCCCACCCAAATCTCATGTCAAAGTGTAATCCTCCTGTGTCAGGGGAGGGGCCTGATAAAAGATGATTGGCTCATGGGGACAGATTCTTCCCTCACTGTTCTCATGATACTGAGTGAGATCTCATGAGATCTGATCATTTAAAAGCGTGTGGCACCTCTTTCTTCTCTCTCTCACTCTCTCTCTCCTGCCAACATGTGAATAAGGTGCTTGCTTCTTGCTTCCCCTTCACCTTCCGCCATGATTCTAAGTTTCCTGAGGACTCTCAGTCATTCTTCCTTTTAAGCCTGCAGAACTGTGAGTCAATTAAAACTCCTTTGTTCATAAATTACCCAGTCTCAGGTAGTTCATCATAGTAGTGTAAGAACTGACTAATAGAGAAAATAGGGGCAACGGGATGTTGGCTATCTTAGGGAGAAGATGCTCCATCTGTGGTGCCTCAACATGCCGGCAGCTGGTGGAGATGAGTCCTGAGGCCCACCCAACCTCAGTTGCAGGGCTCTTGGGCCACTCCCCTGTTCCCTCAAGCTAGTCCATGACATTCCAGAAGAATATAGTTGTCATTATGGCTTAAGTTTTAATTACTGTAGTAGCTTTTAAATTATGCCATGACAAACCCCGCTGTTGCATACCTGGATTTAGCAAAATGTCATGTGCTGGTGAGTTGTTCAATGTACAAGGTCATTTTTAATAAATTTTCACTACAGTTAAGAAGATAGTGTTCCTGACGTGGCTAATGGATAAGCTCCCACTTTTACTGGCCACGCTATGCAGAGACATGGTAAGTTTAGCTTTTAAAAGCCCTTGAAATCAGGCGCGGTGGCTCACGCTTGTAATCACAACAGTTTGGGAGGCCGAGGCAGGTGGATCACTTGAGGTCAGGAGTTCTAGACCACCCTGGCCAACATGGTGAAACCCCATCTCTACTAAAAATACAAAAATTAGCCAGGTGTGGTGGCTGGTGCCTGTAATCTCAGCTACTCAGGAGGCTGAGGCAGGAGAATCACTTGAACCCAGGAAGCAGAGGTTGCAGTGAGCCGAGATCATGCCACTGCACTCTAGCCTGGGCAACAGAGCAAGACTCCGTCTCAAAAATAAAATAAAATAAGCCCTTGAAGTCTTTTAGTGCAGCATGTTCAGAGAGAATGTCTATCTCTGATGCACATAATTTTATTTTACTCCCTCTCTCAGTGTAGAAGAATTTTATTTTACTGACTTTGCCCTGGCTCCAATGAAAGCTGCTGATGTAGAATTTCAAACCAAGCCAGGGCATGCTAATGTTCTGAGGAATGCTGCTTCCAAAAGGTATAAACCAGAAGGTATAAACAAAGAGAGATGGTCCCTCATGAATGAAACAGGTAACTATACACCACAATAAAAGTCAATTGCTTTAGATATACCATTGAAGTATGGAATGCATTTGTTGCTTTTCAAGCCCAGAAATAAAATGTCCAAAGATAGAACAGATGGTTGTAGTATTTGAAGCAGGTTACGTAGCTGGGGGTGCTATTGTCTCTCACCTGCTGATTCTGTAGCATCTGTGGTGAATAAAGGCAGTGCCACTCAGCTTCCTCAGAGGATTGGATGTAGGCTGTGGGAGGACCGGGCTGTGTGGGTATCATCATAATTGGACCTCTGACTGAGCTACAGTGGTTTATCGAAAACTCCAGAAGGTCCATCTCAGCTTCCATGCATTTTGCCATCTGAAACTGGAGTCTTTGAAGAAGCAGCATGTTTTCCCTGAGGAAATAAATCAAAGCAAATGTGAACTAAATTGCTTGCTGGCCAGTGTTGAGAAACGTACAAAAGTAACATTTATAAATTTGACAAACAGGAAACGTCCTGTTCCTGATATAGTTACTGGTATTACCTTTGCTTAAGGCAAGAGCTTATTTGTTGAAATAAACTAACTCTCCATGATTTATCTGTGATTTGATAATTATTTGAAGCTAGTATGATGTTGTAATATAATAATAATAATACACACACACACACACACACACACACACTTGGTCTTTGTTCTTGGTTCCTGGCCAGATTCCCTAAAATCCCTAAATGATTAAGTGCCATAAAAGTGAAAGGAGCATCTTTTGTTATTCATCTCAAGCCCCTTTCAACCACACCAGAGTTTTTGTCACTGAGGTAATTTTTGGAAAGCTCCTAAGGATAGGGGCCTGGCTGCCAGGGTTGGGATAAGAAGGTTGAAAGTTTCATCTCCCTCTCCAGCCTCCAGGGCAGGGAGAAGAGCTAGAGATTAGTTTCATTACCAATGGCTGATGATTTAATCAATCATGCTTAGGTAATGAAGCCTCCAAAAAAAAACCCAAAAAGACACTTCAAATCTATTCTGGTAGCATTTTTCAAGAATACACTACATTGTTATTAACTACAGTCACCATAATGTACAATAGCTCTCCTGAATACATAGCTAATTAGGGGAGATGTTATTCAGAGGTTACAAAATTTCAGTTAGATAGACTAATTTGAATATATATAATATATAGAATTTAATATATATAGCTAATTAGGGGAGATGTTATTCAGAGGTATATACATAAATATATTGAGATATACATATTTGAGATATATATATATCTCAAAGCATCATGTTGTATGTGATCAATATATACAATTTTATTTGTCAATTTTTAAAAAAAGGACAGGGTTCAGAGAGCTGTTTGGTGAACACGGGGAGGTGCCAGGAGGTTGGTGCACCCAGAGCAGGCATGGCAGCTTTGTTCCTTCCCCCATACCTTGCCCTATGCATCTCTTTCATCTGGATGTTCCTCCATTATATCTCTTTATAATAAACTGGTAATCTACAAAGTAAACTGTTTTCCTGAGTTCTGTGAGTCACTCTATTAAAATATGGAACCTGAGTGGGGGATCATGGGGACTTCTGACTTATAGCCAGTCAGAAGCACAGGAGACTGAGTTTGCAGTTGGCATCTGAAATGGGAGAAGAGGGCAGTCTTGTGGTACTGAGCCCATAATCTGTGGGGTCTGTGTCAGCACCGAGTTAAACTGTAGGACACTCAGAAGGTGCCTGCAGGAGAACTGGATGATTGGTACAGAAAACTCACAAGCATAGTGTCAGAAGTGTGGAGTGTATAGAAAAAAAATGACTTTTTCTTCCTTTTTAGCTAGTTACATTAAATCTGAAAATACTTAGAACTAAGTTTGGGATTTAAGGCCTTTTAAAGAAGAGAGAACCACTTTTAGGGTTGAACATTCTGATTCCTGCTGAAGTGTCAAATGTTCCAGTTTTGTCACTTACCACAATTCCTATTTTTTTAGAAAAACTCTTTGAAGGTTGCTAAAACTTACTGACACACTATATGAGATTTTTTAAGATTTATGTACCTTTTTTAAAAAGAGTAAAATATACATAAACTTGGCCCTATTAAAACAAAAAAAGTTAATTAAGTATGGATACTTTTTAGTGCCTTAAGAAGTCAGTAGATATCTGCAGATATCCATTAGTAAGTAGAGTGAAATAAAAAGTTTCAAATGGAGTCCTTCACATAAAACTTAATAGGAGCCATGTGCAAACCTGACAACAGAATCTGGCCCTAATCAAATGTCTTTTTCTATGTCTGTGAAAGGTCATTCTCAATATTATGAGCATAAATGATAAAAGATTTAGTCATTGAGGGACCAGAAAACAGATCAGAATACTCTTAAATGAATGTAGCAAACAGAACCAAATATTATTTGGAAGATATAGGTAATTAAGGTGGCACAAAATCAAAACACATTTTATTTTCAGATAGTTGACAGAGAATTAAATCAAACCTACACTGTGACTCATTAGTTAAAAATGTTTACTTTAGAGACAATAATTAGGAGGTGATACAGAGGTAATAAGAAAGTCAGGGTAAAGATAATTTCATTAATTTATTCTGCTTCAAAGGAAGTCACGGCTGAGAGCCTTTATATCAAACTCTAAAACAAAATATCAACAGAATAATACAAGGACTGAGAAGAATGTATATTCTGTTGATTTGGTGTGGAGAGTGCAGTACTAATAGCTATAAGTGCCTACATTTAAAAAGCAGAAAAACTTCGAATAAACAATCTAATGATGAATCTTAATGAACTAGAAAAGCAAGAGCAAATGAAACCCAAAATTAGTAGAAAAAAGCAATAAGAAATATCAGAGCAGAAGTAAATGAAATTGAAATTAAAAAATACAAAAGATCAATGAAACAAAAAAGTTGCTTTTTTACATGTGGTGACAAAGAAAAGGGAAGATAGAGCCTCCATGTTGAACATGCCTGGCCCTCAGGTAGCCCTTTTCTATTGGCACAGCTGCCGACAGTCACCCATTCTTTTTTGAAAAGCAAAATACAATTAAATAAAATCAGAAACGAAAAAGAGATATTACAACTGATACTGCAAAATTTCCAAGAATCATCAGTAGCTACTATGAACAACTGTATGACAATAAATTGAAAAATCTAGAAGAAATGGACAAACCCCTAGACAGGTACAACTTACCAAGATTGGACCATGAAGAAATCCAAAACCTAAACCGACCAACAACTAGAAACGAGATCAAAGCCATAATAAAAAGTCTTCTAGTAAAGAAAAGTCCAGGACCTGATGGCTTCATTGCTGAATTCTACCAAACATTTAAAGAAGAACTAATACCAATCCTACTCAAACTATTCTGAAAAATAGAGAAGGAGGGAATGTTTTCAAACTTCTTCTATCAGGCCAGTATTATCCTGATACCAAAACCAGACATAGGCACATCAAAAAAGGAAACTACTGACCAATATCTCTGATGAATACTGATGCAAAAATCCTCAACAAAATACTAGCAAACCAAATTCAACAGTATATTTCTCAAATGCTGATCAATAAAAAGCATTTGATGAAATTCAACATCCATTCATGATAATAAAAACCTTTTAAAAACTGGATATGTAAGGAACATAATGAAAGCCATATATGACAGACCCACAGGTAGTATTATACTGAATGGGAGGAAACTAAAAGACTTTTCTCTACATTCTGGAACACAGTAAGGATGTCCACTTTCACCACCATTATTCACCATAGTACTGGAAGTCCTAGCTAGAGCAATCAGATAAAAGAAAGAAATAAAGTGCAGTCAGATTGAAATGGAAGAAGTCAAATTATTCTCCTTTGCAGATTATATAATCTTTCACTTAGAGAAACCTAAAGACTTCATCAAAAACTATTAGAACTCAAACAAATTCAGTAAAGTTGCAAGATACAAAATCAACAACATTTGAATACAAAATTAGTAGCATTTCTATATGCCAGGGGTGACCAACCTAAAAAAGAAATTTTAAAAGTAATCTCAGGCCAGGCATGGTGGCACATGCCTGTAATCCCAGCTACTTGGGAGGCTGAGGCAGGATAATCACTTGAAAACAGGAAGCAGAGGTTGCAGTGAGCCGAGATCATGCTACTGCACTTCAGCCTGGGCAACAGAGTGAGACTCTGTCTCAAAAAAAAAAAAAAAAAAAAGTAATCTCATTTACAATAGCCACATATAAAATTAAATACTTAGGGATTAACCAAAAAAGTGAAAGATCTCTATAATGAAAACCGTAAAACACTGATGAAAGAAATGAAAGAGGACACCAAAAACTGGAAAAATATTCCATGTTTATGGATTGGAAGAATCAATATTGTTAAAATATCCATACTACCCAAAGGAATCTACAGGATCATTGTAATCTCTGTCAAAATGCTAAAGACATTCTTCACATAAGTAGAAAAAAAAAATCCTAAACCTTATGTGGAACCACAAAAGAACCAGAATAGCCAAAGCTATCCTGAGCAAAAATAACAAAACTGGAGGAATCACATTACCTGACCTCAAATTATATTACAGAGCTATAGTAACCAAAAGAGCATGGAACTGGCATAAAAACAGACACATAGACCAATGGAACAGAACACACGCCCCAGAAACAAATCCATACATCTACAGTGAACTTATTTTTGACAAAGGAGCCAAGAATGTACACTGGGGAATGGACAGTCTCCCCAAAAAATGGTGCTGGGAAAACTAGATATCCATATCCAAAAGAATGAAACTAGACTACTATCTCTCGCCATATACAAAATGGATTGAAGACTTAAGTCTAAAACTCAGACTATGAAACTACCACAAGAAAACATTGGGGAAAATCTCCAGGACATTGGCGTGGGCAAAATTTCTTGAGCAATACCCTACAAGCACAGGCAACCAAAGCAAAAATGAAAAAAATGAGATTACATCAAGGTCAAAAGCTTCTGCACAGCAAAGGAAACAATCAACAAAACAAAGAAACAACCCACAGTATGAGAGAAAATATTTGCAAATGACTCATTTGACAAAAGATAATATAACCAGAATACATAAGGAATTCTAACAACTTTACAGGAAAAAAATCTAATAACCCGACCAAAAACTGGGCAAAATATTTTAATAGACATTTCTCAAAAGAAGACATACAAATGGCAAATAAGGCACATGAAAAGGTGCTCAACATCACTGATCATCAGATAAATGCAAATCAAAACTACGGTGAGATATCATCTCACCCCAGTTAATACGGCTTGTATAAAAAAGACAGGCAATAACAAATATTAGCAAGAATGTGGAGAAAAGAGAACCCTTGTACACTGTTGGTAGGAATGTAAATTAGTGCAACCTCTATGGAGAACAGTTTGGAGATACCTCAAAAAACTAAAAATAGAGCTACCATATGATCCAGCAATTCCACTGCTGGGTATATACCCCACACCCCCCACCAAGAAATCAGTACGCGAAAGAGATATTTGCACTCCCATGTTTGTTGCAGCACTGTTCATAATAGCCAGGATTTGGAAGCAACCTAAGTGTCTATCAACAGGTGAATGGATAAAGAAAATGTGATACATATACGCAATGGAGCACTATACAGCCCTAAAAAAGAATGAGATCCAGTCACTTACAGCAACAAGAATAGAACTGGAGATCATTATATTAAGTGAAATAAGTCATGCACAGAAACACAAACATCGTATTGTCTCACTTATTTGTGGGATCTAAAAATCAAAACAATTGAACCAAAGACAAAGAGAACAGAAGGATGGAGAGTGCCAGGGAGAGTACTAGAAGGAAGGAGAGTATCAGCATCTAGAAAGGGAAGGTGTGGATGGCTAATGGGTAGAAAAACATAGAAAGAATGAATAAGACCTACAATTTGATAGCACAACAGGGTGACTATGGTAAATAACTTAATTATACATTTTTAATAACTAAAAGAGTATAACTGGATTGCTTGTAACACAACAGATAAATGCTTGAGGGCATAGATACTCCATTCTGCATGATGTGGTTATTATACATTGTGTACATATATCAAAACATCTCAGGTACCCCATAAACATGTATGACTACTATGTACCTAAAAAAATTAAAAATAAATCAAAAGAACAGAACAAAAAATAATGTTCTGGATCATCAGGCAGAAACTCCTGTTCTCTTCTCTTACTTTCCTCCAAACAAACGGAATCTCTTCCTATGTTCTGAGCCACCAAGCTAGGAGTGGGGTGACACAGGCACCCCTGGGGCCACACAGGCACCCCTGGGGCCACTACCACTGGGACTGTGCTGGATCAGACCCAAAGCCAGCATAGCATCGGATTTCACCCAAGCCTCCCCTGTAATCACCACCTGGCTACTGCCTATGTTCACTCAAGGCCCTGGGGCTCTACAATCAGCAGGTGGCAAAGCCAGCAAGGCTTGCATCCTTCTTTTGAGAGTGGTGAGATCTTCCAGTCCAGAGGTGCCATCTGGGAGCCAGAGATTGGAGTCAAGAACCTTAGAAGTCTACCTGGTGTATTGTACCGTGGCTGAGCTGGCACTCAAACCATGCACTACTTTCCACTCTTCCCTCCCCTTTCCAAAGGCTGAGGAGCCTCACCCTGAGGCCACCACTACCACAGGCCACGGGGAGTACTGCCAAGCTACCACTGATGTTCCCTTAAGGCCCAAAGGCTCTTTATTCAGTTTGTAGTGAATGCTGCCTGGCCTTGGAGTCAGCTTTCAGGGCAATGGGCTCCCATCTGGCCAGAAAGCCTTTCTGGTCCAAAAAAGCCATTCAAGAACCAAGGCCTGTTATCAGAGACTCCAAGAGCCTGCTTGGTGCTCCCACTGTGGCAGAGCTGGCACCTAAGGTGCAAGACAAAGTCCCCTTTCCCTTTCCCTCTGCCTTTCTCAAGCAGAAGTCTCTCCCTGTAGCCACCATAGAAGCGAATGTGCTTATGTCACCTGAAGCCAGCATGTCTCAAAATCTTACCCAAGACCCTCGATGTAGTACCTAGGTACCACTGCTGGTTGTTCAGGGGCCAAGGGCTCTTGAGTCAGCAGGTGATAGGTCTTGCCAGGACTGGGTCCTTCCCTTCAAGGTAGTATGTTCTCTTCTGGCCCGGCGTGTATCTAGCAACTGTCATCCAGAAGCTGGAGCCTGGAAATAGGGCCTAATGACTCTCACTGGCGCCCTATCCTACTGTGACTGAGCTGGTTTTATATCCAAGATATAAAACAAAGTCCTCTTTATTCTTTCCTCTCCTTTCCTCAAGCAGAAGGAAAGGTTATCTTTTGGAGCCTCGAGCTGTGTACCTGGGTTTAGGGAAGGGGTGGCATAAGCTCTCCCTTTGCTGCCCTAGCTGGTGTCTCAGTAGGTCACATCCCTCCCCTGCCACCCAGTTTGCTGGCTCTGAACCCAGCTCAGCATTAGGATTTGCCTAAGAGTTGCAGTCCTTGTGGTTTACACTGCCTTTCAAGTTTATTTAGAGCCCCAGGGCTCTTTAGCCCACAGTGGCGAGGCTTGCCAGAACTCAAGTTCCAACCACTGCTATGGGCAATTCCCCTCTGGCTAGGGCTGGTTTAAAAACTCCCTCTGTGAGAAGGTTTCAGCCAGTTTGGCTTTCTGCTATGACAGGGCACCACTGAGTTCAATGCAATGTCTCACAGTTGCTGTACTCTCCCTCTCCCAGGCTCAGAAATTCTCCCTCTGAGCCAGGTGGTCACTGCTGGGAAATGGGGGAGGGGTGGTGTCAGTGATTCAAGAGTCTCTCTGGCCCTCCTCAGTGTCTCTTTGAGCTATATGAAGCTAAAACCAGGTACTGTGAGTTTTCACTTGATTTGGGGTTCTTATGAAGGTGCTTTCTTTTGTATATAGTTGTTAAATTGTTGTCCTTGCAGCAGGAGCAACTGGTGGAGCCTTCTGTTCTGCCATCTTGCTCTACCACTTTCTCTCATATATTTATTTAACAAATATTTTTTGAATATCTGTTTAATGCCAGGTCCTGGCCTGGATTCTGGGGATGTATCAGAAAATGAGGCATAGTGTTTACCATTCTCAGTTGACATGTTAGTGGTGAAGACAAAGAAGTAAACAGAAACTATGATACACGTGTGCATAATAAGCACTATGAAAAGGAAAATACAAAGTAGAATGGGTGTGTGTGGCAGGGGTTGGAGCCACCTGCCACAATATGGCGCAGTCTGGAAAGCTTCCTGGAAAAAGTAACATCTAAGATGAGACCTGAAGGATGAATAGGAGGTACACAGGCAAATGAGAGAGAGAAGTAGTAAGGCAAAAATCCTTCAAGATAGAACTGTATCTGCAAAGGCCCAGGAGTAAGGGAAAATAAGCCGCTTTAGGAAGTTAAAGAATGATAGCCACATACAATAGGTCTAAAAAGTGCAGGCATTGATAACTTTTTATGGGCAAAATCTTATTAAAGAAAGATAGTACAGTGACATTGAATATGTGTTTTAAAACAGTAAATTAAAATTGTGTATTTAAAAACAAATATTACTTTGTTAAACATTTGTATAAAAGCAGAATCCTTAATGGCATAAAAGTAGAAACATCACAAATATCCATTGACTGAGAACAGATGAATCAAACTGTGGTATATTCACACAACAATGAATTATGACTATCTGAAACAACACAGGTACAGCTTGAAATGATAATGTTTAGCCAAAAAAGCATGTCCCAATAAACTACAGGGTATGTAGAGTTCAATAACAAATAAAGCCAATTGGCATACTTAGACATATGTATATATATGATAAAACTATAAAGAAACAATTAATGATAAATGTAAGTTTTGGAATAGTGATTACCATTGTGGCATGGAGTAATGTAGAGGGCAGGGAGGCAGAGAGATGGGTAGAAGGAAGAGAATTAATAGGGAACTGAAAATGTTTTAATGTTGTAGTTTTGTATTTGGAAGTGGGCTCATAAATGTTCCTTACACAATTATTATTTATAACTACTAGATGTTATAAAGGTTACTTTTTATTTTTCAAATTAATATAGATAATGAAAGATAATAAAGGAAAAAAAACCCAATCCTAATTCTAGCCATATTCAGTTGTTCAGAAAATATTTCCAAGGCATCAGGACATTTTGTCTGCTAAAGCAGATGCTTCTACTAATCACATGACCCTATATCTTCATAACATTTTTATTTAATTTGACATTGTTAGTAATTTGAATAAGATCCAAATTATTAATCACAGAAAAGTAGAAACATTTCATCTATTCATTGACAAAGAATGAACAAATAAAACTGTACTGTATTGATAGAATTCAGTAAGTTGAATTAAATTTAATGGCATATTTTCTATCTTGTCTTTATAAGCACCCACAAAATGAGCCCTCTTTCACTGGTGACCTCAAGGCTTGGCTTGTACATAAATTTTTGCACTGCACCATCCACACATCAAACCACACATCTACTAGGGAATGAAAAATTGATAGCCTTCACCTAAAGGATTCTGAAAAGACCTCATACGCATAATAGATTGATAAAATTTAATATCTATTTGTTTGAATATTTTTAGCATATATTGAGTCCCAAGCACTCAATATTCTAGGTATTTCTAGGTAATAGAAATAAGTCAGAGTGAACAGGCAACCTACAAAATAGGAGAAAATTTTCGCAACCTACTCATCTGACAAAGGGCTAATATCCACAACCTACAATGAACTCAAACAAATTTACAAGGAAAAAACAAACAACCCCATCAAAAAGTGGGCAAAGTACATGAACAGACACTTCTCAAAAGAAGACATTTATGCAGCCAAAAAACACATGAAAAAATGCTCATCATCACTCATCAGAGAAATACAAATCAAAACCACAATGAGATACCATCTCACACCAGTTAGGATGGCAATCATTAAAAAGTCAGGAAACAACAGGTGCTGGAGAGGATGTGGAGAAATAGGAACACTTTGACACTGTTGGTGGGACGGTAAACTAGTTCAACCATTGTGGAAGTCAGTGTGGCGATTCCTCAGGGATCTAGAACTAGAAATACCATTTGACCCAGCCATCCCATTACTGAGTATATACCCAAAGGACTAGAAATCATGCTGCTATAAAGACACATGCACACGTATGTTTATTGTGGCATTATTCACAATAGCAAAGACTTGGAACCAACCCAAATGTCCAACAATGATAGACTGGATTAAGAAAATGTGGCACATATACACCATGGAATACTATGCAGCCATAAAAAATGATGAGTTCATGTCCTTTGTAGGGACATGGATGAAATTGGAAATCATCATTCTCAGTAAACTATCGCAAGGACAAAAAACCAAACACCGCATATTCTCACTCATAGGTGGGAATTGAACAATGAAATCACATGGACACAGGAAGGGGAATATCACACTCTGGGGACTGTTGTGGGGTGGGGGGAGGGGGGAGGGATAGCATTGGGAGATATACCTAATGCTAGATGACGAGTTAGTGGGTGCAGCACACCAGCATGGCACATGTATACATATGTAACTAACCTGCACAATGTGCACATGTACCCTAAAACTTAAAGTATAATAAAAAATAAATAAATTAAAAATTAAAAAATTAAAAAAATAAAAAAGAAATACAATAGCGGACAAGAAAGATAAGGTCCTGTTCCTAGGGAGCTCACATTTTCTTTGAGAAACACATACTTCCAAACAGCTTGTGTATGAAAGTCTGTAGCTCATGGAGAAGTACTGGCTAGAGATTTAAGTGTTAGAATTGTCATAGTGTTGCAGGAAGTCAGGGATCCCGAACGGAGGGACTGGCTGGAGCCGCAGCAGAGAAACATAACTTGTGAAGATTTCATGGACATTTACCAGTTCCCAAATAATACTTTCATAATTTCTTATGCCTGTCTTACTTTAATCTCTTAATCCTGTTATCTTCATAGGCTGAGGATGTACGTCACCTCAGTGCCACTATAATTGTGTTAACTGTACAAATTGATTGCAAAACATGTGTGTTTGAACAATATGAAATCAGTGCACCTTGAAAAAGAACAGAATAACAGCGATTTTCAGGGAACAAGGGAAGACAACCATAAGGTCTGACTGCCTGCGGGGTCGGGCAAAATAGAGCCATATTTTTCTTCTTGCAGAGAGCCTATAAACGGACGTGCAAGTAGGGAAGATATTGCTAAATTCTTTTCCTAGCAAGGAATATTAATAATTAATACCCTGGGGAAGGAATGCATTCCTGGATGGGAGGTCTATAAATGGCTGCTCTGGGAGTGTCTGTCTTATGTGGTTGAGATAAGGACAGAAATATGCCCTGGTCTCCTGCAGTACCCTCAGGCTTACAAGGGTGGGGAAAAACCCTGCCCTGGTAAATTTGAGGTCAGACCAGTTCTCTGCTCTCAAACCCTGTTTTCTGTTGTTTAAGATGTTTATCAAGACAATACGTACACCACTGAACATAGACCCTTATCAGTAATTCTGCTTTTGCCCTTTGACTTGTGATCTTTGCTTTTGCCATTTGCCTTGTGATCTTTGTTGGACCCTTATCAGAAGTTTCTGATTTTGCCCTTAGAAGCATGTGATCTTGTTCTCCTTTTTGCCCTTTGAAGCATGTGATCTTTGTGACCTACTCCCTGTTCTTGCACCCCCCTCCCCTTTTCTAATCCTTAATAAAACTTGCTGGCTTTAAGGCTCAGGTGGGCATCACGGTCCTACTGATAGGTGATGTCACCCCCAGAGGCCCAGCTGTGAAATTCCTCTCTCTGTACTCTCTCTCTTTATTTCTCAGCCGGCCAACACTTATGGAAAATAGAACCTATGTTGAAATATTGGGGGTGGGTTCCCCTGATATCATAGATTTTAAAAGTCATTGCCAAAGAGAATAAAAGAGAGCAGGGAGAAGGAAAAGAAATATGAAAGGAGAACAGAGAGAGATGGAAAGAGGAGGACCCAGGACTGAGATGTTAGGACCTCAGTTGAAGATAATTCAAAAGAGGAGCCAGGAGGATCTCCAGACCCATATATCCAAATGCCTTGGATACTAATGATCCCTGCTTGGCTCTCTCACATGCATTTCAAAACTAACATGTCCAAAACTGAAACTGAGACCAAATGACAAGTACTTTAGGAAGATCACAAGAAGAAACCATTGTCATAGAAGCAAATGGAGTAGAACATTTCCAAAAGAAGAGGGGAGTCATTCTTATGAATTGCTGGAGAAAAGTTAAAGAGGATAACAGATCAAATCCCTAATTGTGCTATCACCAGTATGGTTAGCAAAACCATGATGGATGAGAAGCACAGTGAGGATAGAGTCTAGAGTCTGATTTAAGGAGTAAGCCATGCCAGACCATGAAGAATCATATAAATCAAATGGAAAGGAGGGTTGATTCCTCAGGTCAGTGGAGAGCCATTGAAGCATTTGCTAGCAGGGGAACTGTCTATTCAGATCTCCACTATCTGCACTTTAAAAGTATCACTGTGACTACACAAACAAAATAATCTTCACTCCCATATTGTTTTTTAAAATTTTTTTATTTCCATAGGATTTTGGGAAAGAGGTGGTATTTGGTTACATGAGTAGGTTCTTTAGTGGTTATTCGTGAGATTTTCTTCCTAACATACAGACTGGAGAATTATCTAAGAGTCAGTCAGGACAGAACAATGTTTCCTTTTGAGTTAACATACAGAGATGTTTAAAGCCAAAGCAAGATGCACAGTTGCAGCAACAAAGAAGGAAATATGAAAAGGGCTGGGGTGAGGGGAAACACACTAAAACATGATTTCGGGGACATGGTGCCTTTAACTCTACACATCAGCTTGTTTCTTTTAAATTAATCTCAAACTAAAAAAATCAGACCACACTTTGAAAATTCAAAAGTGACACAGGGAACCAATTTGTGTTAATTATATTCTTTAGAAAACAAAGGATTATCACCTTAGAAGTCTCAAAATATAAAATTTGGGGGACCTCAGGTGCATGCGTATTCTTCCTTAGGAATATTTTTACATTTATGTTCATTTTTATTTTGAGAAATTTTTCCCCAGAATTGGAAGTAATTTATTCTTCAGGTATCAGTAGCCAAGTGTTCTCTCTCTGGGTCTCAGGCATTTGGGTTGAGAAGCACAGGTTCTTTCAAAATTCCACTAAGCCAGCTGCTAATGGGCTAATAAGTCACTTCAGAGTGTACGCACCAGAGTGATGGACACCAGAACAGCTGCTCTCTACCTGACTTGGATAAGCTCTGAAGTTCACTTATTCAGCTGGTGAGAAAAGCAGCAAAATTGGGTCACAATCAGAATTTTCAACAGAAGAATTTATGGAGTGCTTCCCAATTTATTTTAAGATAGACTTCTTTAAAATCTACCTTCCTGGGAATAGAATACCTGACAATACAACACGAAATGATGGTTTTCTCAATTCAGTTCTGAAGTATGAGTCATTCTTTCCTCTCTCGGCCCCAAAAGATATAGTGAATGAGAAAATCAATAAATGAATTTAAAGTAAAAAAATCTGATTTTAAATGAAAACTGAAACTCATTGACTACCTAGCACTGGAAAGATTATTGAACTTTGAACATGATATGTTTCCTTACCTATGAAATGGGGATAAAAAGACCTCATATCTCAAAGGACTTCTAATGGGAAAAGTAAATAGTATCTTAAAATCCTAGGGATGATTTCACTTCCAGTTTGGATGCAGAAAATGACAAGATACTGTTACTCGCATCTGAATGATGTAACAAGCCACACAGGCTACAAAATCATGGATATTTTAGAAACACATCAGAGACCTAAGGAACCAAGATAACTCAAATGACTCAAACTCCAAAAAATGAAGAACCTTCAGAAGAGAGAAAAGACTGTTCCTATCCCTGCAGAAGAGGAGGAGATAGGGAGAAAAACAATGAATTTCTAATTGGTGCATGTGTAGTAGTATGAAAGGCTAGAATCCTTAGGAGTTCCAGACACAAAGCATGTCTCCAACTACCTGCCAACTCTTCCTCACAAGCCATCAGTTAGTGCTTCAATGTCATATGGCAAAAGTGGAGTGGGAGAGACAGAGAAAGGATGTCACCCATAGGTACTTGGGATTTTCATTCAACGAAGAGGCCAGGCAAGAGAGTTAAAAATGTTCCAAGCCACCCACACTTTCAAATGCCAAAGACTGGAGGAGAAGCCAGCTGAGAGTGCCCACACCAAGGCATCATTAGCCTTCACAGAGGGTAGAGTTTCCACCTTCCAAATATCTGAGGGCAGAAAAGCAGCACTAAAAAGTGATCTCTGGTAGTTCAGAAAGCAGGGTGAGATTGAATGCAGTAACCCAAAAAACAGAGAGCAAAGTTGTAAAGCAAGAAGAGATCTCTCAACTTGCCTGTGAATCAAAGGTAGATCTCTGAAATACTGCCAACACTTAAGTCCCAGGCCTGGTAAACCAAAGTTCTCATTCCATACTTGCTTTCAATATTTGAAAAAAGTAGTGAAATGAATCAGATAAAGCCCAGACTCAGGTAAAAAACTAGATTGACTCATTCCTCACAACAGTGGCCTGACCTAAGAAAAAATATGCTCCTTTTACAAGGTAAATATCATTTACCTCCCTCTGTAGTATTATTTTATACAAAGTGACTAACACAAAAATTATGAAGAACTGAAAATTAAATGTTACAATATTAATTTACATATTCAAATCACTCAATACATTTTGGTAGAATAAACTCAAAGGGACCTACATTTAAATGCACTATAGTCAAATTGACAGTGATTGATAGTGATAAATGCACCATAGTCAAAAACAGAAAACAGGAAAGAAAAACAATTTATCACATTTAAGGGATCTTCAATAACATTTGTAGTTGACTTCTCATCAGAAACCATGTATGCCAGAAGACAGCAGAATGACATCTTTAAAGTATTAAAATAAAAAGATTGTCATTGAGGTGATAGATAACACAATTACCTTGATTTGGTCATTACACATGGCATACAAGTATCAAAATATCACATTTATCCCAAAAATATATATAATTATTATATATCAATAAATAAAATAAAATTTAACAAGACTGTCAACCGAGGATTCTATATACATCTAAACAATCTCCTTAAAAAATGAAGAAACTGCATGATCCGAGATAAATACAAACACATAATTTGTTGTTAGCACACCTACACTACAAGAAATACTGAAGGCAGTCCTTTAGGCTGACATGAAAAGACACCAGACAATAACTTGAATTTACACAAAGAAATTCCCACAAAGCAACAATAAAGATAAAAATGTAGGTATTCTGAAATATGATATAAATGCACTTTTGTATATAACTCTTCTCTAATGTATTTTAAAAGATACCTGCATAAAGCAATAATTATACTACACTGTTGATGCTATTATTATTTATACAGATGTAGCTTGTATGACAATAAGACTACAAATGACAGGAGAGAAAACTGTGGTAAATTAGAACAAAGTGTTGGTATGCCACTGAAACTAAGTTACTGTTAATTCAAACTAAATTATTTAAATTATGATACTGTCATCTCAGGGCAACTACTAAGAGAATAACTGAAAATATATAGGAAGAGAAACAAAAAATAATAATTTAAAATATCCACTAGAAAATATCTATTTGTACAATAGAGGGAACAAATAGAGAAATAGAAATAAAACATGTAGGAAACACAGTAAAATGACAGTCATAAAACCTATTTTATCAGTACATATATTAAATATAAACAGAGCTAATCAGATAAATATAAACATTTAATCAGAAGGCAGAGATTGGTAAAATTGATTTTTTTAATAATCTAATTATTTGTTGCCTACAAAACATACACTTTAGATTCAAAGACATATCATGTTGAAGTATAAAAAATATATATAACATACAAGCAGTTAAAAAAAATTGCTGGAATAGTTTTAATAATACTGGACAAAATAGTAGTCAAAATAATAATAGTAGTTAGAGAAAAAGAAAGATATTTTAATGACAACAAGGTAAATCCATCAGAAAAATAATAATTATTATTACAATGTAATCACCTAATAACAGAGACCCAAAAACTAATAGAATTGAAGAGAAACAGAGATAATTCAACAATACTAGTTGGAGACTTCAATAACCCACTTTCAACAATAAATAAAACTAAGCAGAAGATCAATATATAAATAGAAAATGTTAAAAATTGGATCTAAGAGACATCTATAGAGCACTGCACAAAACAAAACATGCATTCTCATCAAGCACACATGAAACATTCTCCAGGATAGACCACATAGAGGGCATAAAACAAACCTCAATAAATTGCACATGATTGAATCACACAAAGTATGTTCTCCAACTACAATGGGATGAAGTAAAAATTCAACAAAAAATTGAGGAGAAAATAACAAGGAAATTGTTTAAAACTATGAAAAACTGAAAATGAAAACCCAAAATATTAAAACTTATTGGATTCAATGAATGCAGGTACTTAAAGGAAATGTTACAGCTGCGAATGCTTACTCAAAGATCTTAAAAAAATAACCTAACCTTACACCTCAACAAATTAGAAAAAGAGGAACAAACCATATCCAAAGTAAGGAGATTGAAAGAAATAATAAAGATTAGATCAAGAATAAAGAGAACAGAAAAACAATAGACAAAACTGAAAGTTGAAGCTTTGAAAAGATCAACAATTTGACAAAACTTTAGCAAGACTGATGAAGGAAAACAGAAAGAAGACTCAAATTATAAAATCAGGAATGAAAAATGAGACATTACTACAGACATTACAGAAATAGGAAGGATGATAAGGGAATCCTATTTTTAAAAAAACTGTATGCAACAAATTAGACAATCTAGATGAAATGGACAAATAGTTAGAAAGTCACATATTACAGAAACTGTTTCAAGAAGAAATAGAAAATTCGAATAGAAAAAGTCCTGACCCAGTAGGACTTATCCCAGAAATACAAAGTTGGTTTAAGATTTCAAAATCAATTAATGTAATAAATGCCATTAATAGAATAACAGACAAAACCACATGATTATTACAATAGACAGAGGCAACATTTGACAAAATTCCATACTGTTTCATGACTTTTTAAAAAAGTAAATACACTAGGAATAGAACGAAATGCCCTCAACTTGATAAAAGACATCTACAAAAAAACGCATAACATACTGCTTAATGGTGAAAGCCTGGATACTTCGCTTCTAAGATCAGAAGAAATACAAGCATATCTGCTCTCAACACTTCTGGTCAATAGAGCGTTTGTGTGTGTATATATATACACACACACATATATACATATATATAATTTTTATACATATACATATATGTGTATATGTGTGTATATACATATAAATGTGCATATATATGTGTGTGTGTATCCATTTATATAATTTGGGTATTGTTATGTAATATATATAGTCAGAACAAATGCAAATATAGTTTTACATATTCCCAAGGAATCCACTAACAATCCATTAGAATTAAGAAAAAAAATTAGCAAATGTTATGATCTGAATGTCCCCCCAAATTTGTGTACTGAAATGTGAAATTGTCAATGTGATAGTATTAAGAGGTGGGACCCTTTGAAGGTGATTAAGTCCTGTAGGAAGAGCTTATAAGCACTGGAGGGAACTAGTGGTCATCCCTTTCTGCTCTTCCACCATGTAAGAAAACAGTGTTTGTTCTCTTTTGCCTTTCTGTCCCTTTCACCATGTGAGGACACAGCATTCAAGACACAATTTTGGAAGCAGAGATTAAGCCCTCACCAGATACTAGAACTGCCAGTATCTTGATCTTGGACTTCCCAGCCTCAAGAACTGTAAGAAATAAATTTATGTTTTTTATAAATTGCCCAGTCTCAGATTTTTTGTAACAGCACAAACAGACTAAGATAGAAAGATTGCAGGAAGGAAGATCAATGTACAATGACTAATTGTATTTCTAAATGGTAACATTTAATGAAATGAAGAAACAATTTTATTTGTAATAGCATCAAAAAGAATAACATCCTTATGAACAAATTTAACAAAAAGAAGTGTATAACTTATACTCTGAAAACTACAAAGCACTGTTGAAGGTAATTAAAGAAGACCTAAATAAATGGAAAGACTTCCTATGTGCAAGGATTAGAAGATTTAATATTGCTAAGATAGCATTACTTCCCAAATAAATCTACAGATTCAACACAATCTCTATCAATATCCCAGTAGCTGACTTTGTTGCAGAAGTTGACAAGCTTATCCAAATAAATAAAATTGATTTGGAAATTCAAGGAGCCCATAATAACAAAACAATCTTGAAAAAGAACAAAGTTGGAAGATTCATACTAACTGATTTCAGTATTTTCTACAAAGCCACAGTAATTGAGACAATATAGTACTTGAATGAGAATAGACATGTGAGACAGTGGAATAGAATTGAAAGTCTAGAAATAAATCCTCATATTTATGATGAATTTATTTTTGACAAGGATTGCAAGACAATTCAATGGTAAAAAGAAAGCTAATTCAACAAATGGCACTGGGACAATTGGATGCAAAAGAATGAAGTTGAAACCTTACCTAACAACATATATTTAAAAAAAAAATTCAAAACGGATCAAAGTCCTGAATGTAAGGGCTAAAACTATGTAACTGTTGGGAAAAAAAATAGAGGCATAAATACTCATGGCCCTGGATTAGGCAATGGTTTCTTATATATGACACCAAAAGCACAAGCAATCAAAGAAAGGTGGTAAATTGGATTTCATCAAAATGGAAAACTTTTGTGCTTCAGAGACACCATCAGGAAAGTGAAAAGACAACCTGAAGTATACCAAAAAAGTTTTGCAAATAATATATCAAATATGGACTTTTAACTAGAAAATATAAATAACTATTATAAATTAGTAATGAAAAGACAAGCCAGCTAAAAATGGGCAAAAGATCTGAGCAGACACTTCCCAAAATATATGTGTTCACACATATATACAAAAGACCAATCAATATGCACATGAAAAAAGTCTCAATATCCTTAACCATCAGGCAAATGCAATCACAATAAGATATCACTGTATACACACTAGGGTAGCTATAATAAAAAGATAATAGTAAGTGTTGTCAATGATATGGAGAAATTAGAATCTTTACACCTTGTTGTAGGAAATTTAAAATGGTTAACCACTTTGGAAAAGGGTCTGGCATTTCCTCAGAAGTCTAAATATAGGGTTATGATATGATCCAGCAATTCTACTCCTAGGTATATATGCAAGAGAAATGGAACATATGTCCATACAATAATATATACACAAATGTTCATAGCAGCATTATTCATAATAATCAAAAATGAAAAAGATCCAAATGTATATCAATGAATGAATGAATAGAATGTGGTATATACATAAAATTGAATATTATTTGGCAATAAAAAAGAATGAAGTACTGAAGCATGTTATAACATGCACGAACCCTGAGAATATGATGTTAAGTGAAAGAAGCCATCAGAAAGGATCGCATAGTGTCTGATTCCTCCTATATTAAATAGCCAGAACAGGTAAATCTGGAGATAAAAAGCAGATTAGTGGTTTCCTAGAGCTGGAGGGCAATAGTGACACAGAATTGGGGCTTTGGGACTGTTGCCTCTTGGGGTAATGAAAATGTTCTAAAATTGATTGTGTTGATGGTTATACAACTTTTTATTATACTTTGAATTTTTATTATGCTTGTTATTATACTTTGAATATGAATTTTATACTTTAAATGGGTGAATTGTATGGTTTGTGAATTATATCTCAATAAATCTTTTAAAAGGTAAATTGTATTTCTAATTCTAACAACGAACAATTGGAAAATGGAATTTTTAAAAACAGTACCACCTAAAAGAAGACGGACAGTATCAAGTGACAGTGAAGATATAAAGTAGTTAAAAACCTCATATATTACCAGTAAGGGTATATATTGGTGAAATCACCTTCAAAAACCATTTGACAGAATCTACCAAAACTTAGTAAATGCTTAGTCTATGAGCCAACAATTCCACTTCTGTGTATATGCCCCAAGAAAATGAGTGCTATGTCTACCAAAAGCCATGTACAAGACTGTTCACATCAGCTTTATTAGTAATAGCAAAAACTGAAAATAAACCATACATCTATCAAGAGTAGAATGAATAAGTAATCTGTGACTTACTCAGATCTTGAATACTACTCAGCAAATTTTTAAAAATAAACTACATATAGATGTTTGTATAAATCTACTAGACATAATATTGAGTAAACAAAACCAGATACAAAAGGAGACAAGTACATGATTCTATGTACAGAGTATTCAAAATTAGTTTAAGCTTAGTCTGTGGTGATAGAAGTCAGAATGGGGGCACCTGTGAGTGGGGTTAAGCATAAGACTGTCAAGAAGCACAAGGGAGCCTTCTGGAATGCTGCAAATATTTTATAACTTGATATGAGTAGTGTGTAAATACGTAAAAATTCATCAAAATTAAATCTTTGCACTTGTACTTCGAGTTTAAAATGTTTAAAGGAAAGGCCATAAGAGTTAGCACTTAAATAATTGTTCACCTTCGTGAAAGGAGTTTTTACAATGGTAGAGGCAAAAGCCAGGTGGTAGTGAGTTGGGGAGTGGATGGAGAGGTAAAGAAGCGGAGTCTGTGTGTAAAGACTAATTGTTCAAGATATTGAACAATGAAAGGAAGGAAAAACATGGGCTTGAGAAGTAGGATCTAGAAAATAAATCTCTACTATTGGTTTAAAGAAGGAGACACTGGAACATGTTTAAAAGTTAGGAGAAAGAACGCGACAGATGATGAAAGCACTAGAACTGATTGTTTAGCACTAATGGATAGAAGCTCAGGCCTTTGAGTCAGTCTTGGGTTCAAGTCCTAACTCATTTACTCCCAATAAGACTTTGTACATGTTCTTTAAGCTCTTCAGCATCAGTTCCTTGTCCCTAAAATGGAAGGAGATTATTTTAACATTTTTAATGCTGCTGTGAGCATTTCCTGAATCTGAGCTCAATAAATATCTATTACACCAATTGACGGAGATTAGAGAAAATAGAATTTTAAAAACAGGTAGAGGAATTGAACTTCTGAAATATCAGAAAAGAAGAAAATTCTACATTTCAAATTGTTGGCATGTGGTAGAAAAAGTAAGTTAACAGCAGATTCTTTACTTTTTCACAGTGAAAACTGTCTTACTAAAATAGAGCCAACATAAGGCTTGTGACTTACATAACAGGTTCTCAACCCCTTTATAAGACTGAAGGAAACTGAGGTTTTGACTTTCAAGTAACATAACACTAGAGTAGAAAGTCTGGTTTTTGCTGGTTCTTATTTCCACTACAGCCCTTTCCACATATGGAAAGTGAAAGGGCTACAATTTGTATTGTCTTAAAAACAAGAAATATGAGAATGTTCATGTCAGTCTGGAATAAAACTATTCTATACAATGGCTATTTTAAAATATTGGAATTAGAAATATTTAGTGGTCTAATGTTTTCAAGCATAAAGAAACTGCATTGCTTACCTTTACATGTGGAAACAAGAAATTTTCCATTAAAAAGGAGAGACTAATGAGATGAGCGTGTATCAAAGAGTTGACTGTTTTTAAAACTTGGATGTTTCCATACGTTGCAATCAAAACAGTTTCAATGTTTTTAAGTGAATAAATTCACCTTTACTTGAGGGAAGATCCACATTCTTTTACAGGGTGCAAGAAGGAAACAAACCTGGAGATGTCTTCTTTCAACAAGGCTTTTCTTTCCCAGTTATTTCCAGACCCTAAAAGAGAGGGGGAGTGTGACAAGCTGAGAAATGCAGTTGCAAGTAATTGACTAGGCCAGTGTTCTATTGTCATAGAAGCAAAGCACATCAAATTAATGAGGCCCATAGAGACCTGGAAGGCTGGGACCAATCAGAAGCCTTCCTTGGCATGCTTCAGCATGTGCTTTGGGCGACCTGGCAGCCCTTTTGTTTGTATCCCAGACAACCTGAAATTTCCAGGAAAGAGAAATCATCTTTATATTCTTACTGTGCGTGCCAAGTTAGGTTTCCAAAGAGCAAATGTTTAAAGCCCAAAAGTCACTATTTGAGCTCTGTGCCAGGTGTGGGGAAAAAATAATTTAAATAACTTGTTTAGCCTTATTTGCTGATGTTTATTAGTATAAAGCATGCTGTTAAAAATGCAAGGAAAAGTCAAGCGTGGTGGTGCAGGCCTGTAGTCCCACCTGCTCAGGAGGCTGAGGCAGGAGGATCATTTAAGCCCAGGAGTTTGAGGCCAGCCAAGGGAACATAGTGAGACTTAAGAAAGCACCTAGAAGTCAGAAAAATCCTCATAATTCTGCCATTGGCCACTTTTCCCTTTAGGCAGCTCAGGTAACTTATCTGGGCCCCTGTTTTCTCTTTTGTAAAAATAAATATTAAATAGATGGTCTTTTCCTTCCAGATCCAAAATTCTACCAACTACAAAAATGAAATTTTGAAATATTATCTAAACTTTGAAAAGTAAATTTTTTTAAAGATGAGCAACAAGTTTTTTACATCTCCACTTCTAGCCTGAAAAGCCTAAGGATCTAAAATGAATGGTATGACATTTAAAAACCACAGAGTTTTTTAAAAATTGAGATTTCCATAATATAAGAATTATTTGCAAATGGACAAGAATAATACAATAATACACAAAAGCGGAAATAATTTTTACAATGATGGAATATAGGTATGTGTGTGGGTTTTTTCCTTTTAAATAAACTTATTGAAAACACTCTTACATCTTTGACTATTGGAAATACAATGGTGGATTTGGGACCCAGATCCCAATCTTCACTGGGCATCTTCCTCTATTGGCTCCAGTACACTCCTCCGTAGAGGCTAATGCTCCAGCATATTGAAATACTGCTGCTGCGGGTGCAGATCCTGGCTCACCTTGAGCTCTCAGCTTTGAGTAGCCAAGGCAGCACCCCCAGGATAACCAGAGAGACCAGCCACCACTTCCCAAGGCAAGAAAAATAATAATTATATGAAGGAAGAAATTTTTTGGATGTCTTTTTCAAAATGGAAAGATAAAATACCCAAGTGAATAAAGACATTAAAAATAGAGTTTATCTTCTTGAGATTTAAAGTGGCAGTAGAATGGCCCAGTGGATAGATTTTGTGCTTCTTGGAGCAAATTAGAACATGTCATGATCTTGGTGACATGAGTACTGTGATCTGAACACATTCATAAATAGGTCCCAAGTAAGAACATCTAGTTTGAGATTTTGAGATTTTGAAAGGCCAGTTCTTAGTAGAGGTGAAATGAGCTAATTAGCTGAAAAATTATTCAATAAGCAAAAATTGCTTTAAAATATATGGCAGGGTTTTATAATTACATAATTTAATTGTGAGAAGCAGGATTTCTGAGATGATGTTGTGAATAGTTCAGTAAAACCTCTCCACTAGAGCGATATCAAGTATGCGGGTCAAAATTAGCAAAAACAATTATTTAAAGTCTCTAAAGACTAATCAAAGAGCATACAACAAATTGAAAAGCCCTTACTCAAAAAAATCTCTGGAAACTCAGTAAGAACTGTGGAGGCTGCAACATTCAAACTACAGACTGCACCCATCCACCAACACCTCTCCCTTGCAGAAGAGTTTCAGTGGGCCCAGTGGGTTTGGTACCCAACTGGAAGTTCCTATCCTCCTCAGCTCTGTGGGATGGAATTACTATTCTGGGTGGTTTCAGCCGCCCGTGAATATCAGCAGATCCCACTTTCTACATATCTGTATTCAGAGGACCTCTATCAAGCAGTTGGCAACAGCTGGGGGGCAACTTTTGTCACATCAACCCCTGCATTTTGGGTAGGACCCAGGCAGGACAGCTGTTGAAGAATGCAGTCCCCCTTTCCTACACAGTTCTGAGTTGCTCCAGTGGGTGTGGCACCCAAGTGTCAGCTCCCACCTCCACCAGCTTCCTAAGGCAAAGACCATGTGGCAGATGATGAATGTCAGCAGTTTCCACCCTCTCTGGCACTGGGTTACAGAAGATCCATGCTAGCTGGTGGCCAAAACCAAGAGGTGATACCAACCCTTACCTCCCTCCATCCTCCTACACACACAGACCCATCTTTCCAGGGAGGATACAGGTGGGATAGCCAATGAAAATCTAGTTCACCTCTCAGCTCTTACTCTGTTGCATAGAGGTTCTATTCAGGAGAGGATCCCAACCAGCCTCAAAGACTGGCAACAACCTGCCCCTTTCAAGGGGCTGAATTTTAATTGTATCAAACTATGGAACAATTAATGCCATACATAGCGTGTTGTCCAAAAAAATACAGCAATCAGCTAGCAATTAGTGGAGCCTACAGAGGAATGTGATATGAATAGAGAAAGACCAGAAGCTGAAATGGAAAAGAAATAGTCAAAAAGAGCCTGATTAAAACCACAGTCACCTCTGGTGATCAGGATTAAAGACTGTGGGCCCATGGCAGTGCCCTCTCAGAAGGGACATCATAGGCTGCACATTACGGGGAATAGATCTCATTAAAGCAGTCCAGCCAAGTTATTAAACAAATAAGGAAGCAAACAATAAGCTCCAAGCAGTGAGAGATCAGTATCCAGAGTTGCTACAATGTATTAATTTAAATGTCTAGTTATCAAAAAAACAGTAAGGAAACAAGAATGTGTGATCCATATACAGTGAGGAGAATGCAGGCAATAGGAAGGACCTTATTTAAGGGGCCTAGATGTTGGACTTATCAGACAAAGACTTCAAGACAACTATTATTAGTATGCTCAAAGAGCTAAAGGAACCCATGCTTAAAGAGTTAAAGGAATTTATGATGACAGTGTCTCATCAAGTAGATAGTATCAGTAAAGAGATAGAAATTATAAAAATGACAAAGAGATAAAAATTATAAAAACAAAAATTTTGTAGTTGAAAAGTGAAATTACCAAACATAAAAAACTTAGAGGGGCTTAACAGTGATTTGAGCTCTCAGAAGAAAAAACTGGCAAAGATAGATCAATAGAGACTATGCAGTCTCAAAAACAGAAAGAAAAAAATAGAAACATGAACAGGACCTCAGAAAAAGGTGGGACATCATTAACACACCAACATATGCATAGTGGGAGTTCCAGGAAAAAAAGGGGGAAAGAAAAAAGATCAAAAATGTATTTGAAGAAATCGTGTCTGAAAATTTTCTAAATTTGATGAAAATCATTAATCCACACATCCAAGAAGCTCAACAAACTTCATATAGAATAAATACAAAGAGCTGTTATCCTCACGTCATAGTCAAAATATTGATATACAAAGAGGAAATCTTGAAAGCAGCAAGGGAAAAAAAGATACATCATGTTAAGGGGACCTGAACAAGGTTAACAGCTGGCTTCTCATCAGAAACTTTAAAAGCCAGAGGGCAACAAAACGACATATTTGAAGCCACAACTAGAGTCACACCACTTCATACCCATTAGGATGGCTATATTCAAAAAGGAGGAAATAACACATTTTGGAAAGGATGTGAAGAAATTGGAAGCAATACATTGTTAGTGGGAATGTAAAATGGTGCAGCTATTACAGAAACTACTTTGGCAGTTCCTCAAAAAGTTAAACGTTGAGTTTCTATATGACCCAGCAATTCCACTCCTAGGTACATACACAAGAGAACTGAAAACATATCTACATGAAACTTCTGTGTACATATTTATAGCAGCATTAATCAAAATACCCAAAAAGTGGAAACAACTCAAATGTCCAAAAACTGATGAATAGGTAAATAAAATGATATATTCATAGATAGAATATTTAGCCATAAAAAGAAATGAAATACTGACGCATAATACAACACGAGTGAACCTTAAAACATTATGCTAAGTAAAAGTAGACTGACAAAAATCCACACATTAGGTGAGCGACGCAGAAGACGGGTGATTTCTGCATTTCCATCTGAGGTACCGGGTTTATCTCACTAGGGAGTGCCAGACAGTGGGCGCAGGCCAGTGGGTGCGCGCACCGTGTGCGAGCCAAAGCAGGGCGAGGCATTGCCTCACCTGGGAAGCGCAAGGGGTCAGGGAGTTCCCTTTCCGAGTCAAAGAAAGGGGTGACGGACGCACCTGGAAAACTCGGGTCACTCCCACCCGAATATTGCGCGTTTCAGACCGGCTTAAAAAACGGCGCACCACGAGACTATATCCCACACCTGGCTCGGAGGGTCCTACGCCCTCGGAATCTCGCTGATTGCTAGCACAGCAGTCTGAGATCAAACTGCAAGGCGGCAGCGAGGCTGGGGGAGGGGCGCCCGCCATTGCCCAGGCTTGCTTAGGTAAACAAAGCAGCCGGGAAGCTCGAACTGGGTGGAGCCCACCACAGCTCAAGGAGGCCTGCCTGCCTCTGTAGGCTCCACCTCTGGGGGCAGGGCACAGACAAACAAAAAGACAGCAGTAACCTCTGCAGACTTAAATGTCCCTGTCTGACAGCTTTGAGGAGAGCAGTGGTTCTCCCAGCACGCAGCTGGAGATCTGAGAACGGGCAGACTGCCTCCTCAAGTGGGTCCCTGACCCCTGACCCCCGAGCAGCCTAACTGGGAGGCACCCCCCAGCAGGGGCACACTGACACCTCACACGGCAGGGTATTCCAACAGACCTGCAGCTGAGGGTCCTGTCTGTTAGAAGGAAAACTAACAAACAGAAAGGACATCCACACCGAAAACCCATCTGTACATCACCATCATCAAAGACCAAAAGTAGATAAAACCACAAAGATGGGGAAAAAACAGAACAGAAAAACAGGAAACTCTAAAATGCAGAGCGCCTCTCCTCCTCCAAAGGAACGCAGTTCCTCACCAGCAACGGAACAAAGCTGGACGGAGAATGATTTTGACGAGCTGAGAGAAGAAGGCTTCAGACGATCAAATTACTCTGAGCTACGGGAGGACATTCAAACCAAAGGCAAAGAAGTTGAAAACTTTGAAAAAAATTTAGAAGAATGTATAACTAGAATAACCAATACAGAGAAGTGCTTAAAGGAGCTGATGGAGCTGAAAACCAAGGCTCGAGAACTACGTGAAGAATGCAGAAGCCTCAGGAGCCGATGCGATCAACTGGAAGAAAGGGTATCAGCAATGGAAGATGAAATGAATGAAACTAAGCGAGAAGGGAAGTCTAGAGAAAAAAGAATAAAAAGAAATGAGCAAAGCCTCCAAGAAATATGGGACTATGTGAAAAGACCAAATCTACGTCTGATTGGTGTACCTGAAAGTGATGCGGAGAATGAAACCAAGTTGGAAAACACTCTGCAGGATATTATCCAGGAGAACTTCCCCAATCTAGCAAGGCAGGCCAACGTTCAGATTCAGGAAATACAGAGAACGCCACAAAGATACTCCTCGAGAAGAGCAACTCCAAGACACATAATTGTCAGATTCGCCAAAGTTGAAATGAAGGAAAAAATGTTAAGGGCAGCCAGACAGAAAGGTCGGGTTACCCTCAAAGGGAAGCCCATCAGACTAACAGCGGATCTCTCGGCAGAAACCCTACAAGCCAGAAGAGAGTGGGGGCCAATATTCAACATTCTTAAAGAAAAGAATTTTCAACCCAGAATTTCATATCCAGCCAAACTAAGCTTCATAAGTGAAGGAGAAATAAAATACTTTACAGACAAGCAAATGCTGACCGATTTTGTCACCACCAGGCCTGCCCTAAAAGAGCTCCTGAAGGAAGCGCTAAACATGGAAAGGAACAACCGGTACCAGCCGCTGCAAAATCATGCCAAAATGTAAAGACCATCAAGACTTGGAAGAAACTGCATCAACTAACGAGCAAAATCACCAGCTAACATCATAATGACAGGATCAAATACACACATAACAATATTAACTTTAAATGTAAATGGACTAAATTCTCCAATTAAAAGACACAGACTGGCAAGTTGGATAAAGAGTCAAGACCCATCAGTGTGCTGTATTCAGGAAACCCATCTCACATGCAGAGACACACATAGGCTCAAAATAAAAGGATGGAGGAAGATCTACCAAGCAAATGGAAAACAAAAAAAGGCAGGGGTTGCAATCCTAGTCTCTGATAAAACAGACTTTAAACCAACAAAGATCAAAAGAGACAAAGAAGGCCATTACATAATGGTAAAGGGATCAATTCAACAAGAAGAGCTAACTATCCTAAATATTTATGCACCCAATACAGGAGCACCCAGATTCATAAAGCAAGTCCTGAGTGACCTACAAAGAGACTTAGACTCCCACACATTAATAATGGGAGACTTTAACACCCCACTGTCAACATTAGACAGATCAACGAGACAGAAAGTCAACAAGGATACCCAGGAATTGAACTCAGCTCTGCACCAAGCGGACCTAATAGACATCTACAGAACTCTCCACCCCAAATCAACAGAATATACATTTTTTTCAGCACCACACCACACCTATTCCAAAATTGACCACATACTTGGAAGTAAAGCTCTCCTCAGCAAATGTAAAAGAACAGAAATTATAACAAACTATCTCTCAGACCACAGTGCAATCAAACTAGAACTCAGGATTAAGAATCTCACTCAAAGCCGCTCAACTACATGGAAACTGAACAACCTGCTCCTGAGTGACTGCTGGGTACATAACGAAATGAAGGCAGAAATAAAGATGTTCTTTGAAACCAACGAGAACAAAGACACAACATACCAGAATCTCTGGGACGCATTCAAAGCAGTGTGCAGAGGGAAATTTATAGCACTAAATGCCCACAAGAGAAAGCAGGAAAGATCCAAAATTGACACCCTAACATCACAATTAAAAGAACTAGAGAAGCAAGAGCAAACACATTCAAAAGCTAGCAGAAGGCAAGAAATAACTAAAATCAGAGCAGAACTGAAGGAAATAGAGACACAAAAAACCCTTCAAAAAATTAATGAATCCAGGAGCTGGTTTTTTGAAAGGATCAACAAAATTGATAGACCGCTAGCAAGACTAATAAAGAAAAAAAGAGAGAAGAATCAAATAGACGCAATAAAAAATGATAAAGGGGATATCACCACCGATCCCACAGAAATACAAACTACCATCAGAGAATACTACAAACACCTCTACGCAAATAAACTAGAAAATCTAGAAGAAATGGATACATTCCTCGACACATACACTCTCCCAAGACTAAACCAGGAAGAAGTTGAATCTCTGAATAGACCAATAACAGGAGCTGAAATTGTGGCAATAATCAATAGTTTACCAACCAAAAAGAGTCCAGGACCAGATGGATTCACAGCCGAATTCTACCAGAGGTACAAGGAGGAACTGGTACCATTCCTTCTGAAACTATTCCAATCAATAGAAAAAGAGGGAATCCTCCCTAACTCATTTTATGAGGCCAGCATCATTCTGATACCAAAGCCTGGCAGAGACACAACCAAAAAAGAGAATTTTAGACCAATATCCTTGATGAACATTGATGCAAAAATCCTCAATAAAATACTGGCAAACCGAATCCAGCAGCACATCAAAAAGCTTATCCACCATGATCAAGTGGGCTTCATCCCTGGGATGCAAGGCTGGTTCAACATACGCAAATCAATAAATGTAATCCAGCATATAAACAGAGCCAAAGACAAAAACCACATGATTATCTCAATAGATGCAGAAAAAGCCTTTGACAAAATTCAACAACCCTTCATGCTAAAAACTCTCAATAAATTAGGTATTGATGGGACATATTTCAAAATAATAAGAGCTATCTATGACAAACCCACAGCCAATATCATACTGAATGGGCAAAAACTGGAAGCATTCCCTTTGAAAACTGGCACAAGACAGGGATGCCCTCTCTCACCGCTCCTATTCAACATAGTGTTGGAAGTTCTGGCCAGGGCAATCAGGCAGGAGAAGGAAATAAAGGGTATTCAATTAGGAAAAGAGGAAGTCAAATTGTCCCTGTTTGCAGACGACATGATTGTTTATCTAGAAAACCCCATTGTCTCAGCCCAAAATCTCCTTAAGCTGATAAGCAACTTCAGCAAAGTCTCAGGATACAAAATCAATGTACAAAAATCACAAGCATTCTTATACACCAACAACAGACAAACAGAGAGCCAAATCATGAGTGAACTCCCATTCACAATTGCTTCAAAGAGAATAAAATACCTAGGAATCCAACTTACAAGGGATGTGAAGCACCTCTTCAAGGAGAACTACAAACCACTGCTCAAGGAAATAAAAGAGGATACAAACAAATGGAAGAACATTCCTTGCTCATGGGTAGGAAGAATCAATATCGTGAAAATGGCCATACTGCCCAAGGTAATTTACAGATTCAATGCCATCCCCATCAAGCTACCAATGACTTTCTTCACAGAATTGGAAAAAACTACTTTAAAGTTCATATGGAATCAAAAGAGAGCCCGCATCGCCAAGTCAATCCTAAGCCAAAAGAACAAAGCTGGAGGCATCACACTACCTGACTTCAAACTATACTACAAGGCTACAGTAACCAAAACAGCATGGTACTGGTACCAAAACAGAGATATAGATCAATGGAACAGAACAGAGCCCTCAGAAATAACGCCACTTACCTACAACTATCTGATCTTTGACAAACCTGAGAAAAACAAGCAATGGGGAAAGGATTCCCTATTTAATAAATGGTGCTGGGAAAACTGGCTAGCCATATGTAGAAAGCTGAAACTGGATCCCTTCCTTACACCTTATACAAAAATCAATTCAAGATGGATTAAAGATTTAAACGTTAGACCTAAAACCATAAAAACCCTAGAAGAAAACCTAGGCATTACCATTCAGGACATAGGCGTGGGCAAGGACTTCATGTCCAAAACACCAAAAGCAATGGCAACAAAAGCCAAAATTGACAAATGGGATCTAATTAAACTAAAGAGCTTCTGCACAGCAAAAGAAACTACCATCAGAGTGAATAGGCAACCTACAACATGGGAGAAAATTTTCGCAACCTACTCATCGGACAAAGGGCTAATATCCAGAATCTACAGTGAACTCAAACAAATTTACAAGAAAAAAACAAACAACCCCATCAAAAAGTGGGTGAAGGACATGAACAGGCACTTCTCAAAAGAAGACATTTATGCAGCCAAAAAACACATGAAAAAATGCTCATCATCACTGGCCATCAGAGAAATGCAAATCAAAACCACTATGAGATATCATCTCACACCAGTTAGAATGGCAATCATTAAAAAGTCAGGAAACAACAGGTGCTGGAGAGGATGTGGAGAAATAGAAACACTTTTACACTGTTGGTGGGACTGTAAACTAGTTCAACCATTGTGGAAGTCAGTGTGGCGATTCCTCAGGGATCTAGAACTAGAAATACCATTTGACCCAGCCATCCCATTACTGGGTATATACCCAAATGACTATAAATCATGCTGCTATAAAGACACATGCACACGTATGTTTATTGCGGCATTATTCACAATAGCAAAGACTTGGAACCAACCCAAATGTCCAACAATGATAGACTGGATTAAGAAAATGTGGCACATATACACCATGGAATACTATGCAGCCATAAAAAATGATGAGTTCATATCCTTTGTAGGGACATGGATGAAATTGGAAACCATCATTCTCAGTAAACTATCGCAAGAACAAAAAACCAAACACCGCATATTCTCACTCATAGGTGGGAATTGAACAATGAGATCACATGGACACAGGAAGGGGAATATCATACTCTGGGGACTGTGGTGGGGAGGGGGGAGGGGGGAGGGATAGCATTGGGAGATATACCTAATGCTAGATGACGAGTTAGTGGGTGCAGCGCACCAGCATGGCACATGTATACATATGTAGCTAACCTGCACAATGTGCACATGTACCCTAAAACTTAAAGTATAATAAAAAAAAAAAAAAATCCACACATTATATGATTCTATTTATATGAAATGCCCAGAATAAGCAAATGCATTGAAACAGAAAATGGATGCCAAAGACTAGGGGGTGGGAGGAATGAATAATGATTGCTAATGGATGTAGGGTTTCTTTGTGAGGTAATTAAAATGTTCTGAAGTTAGATAGTGATGATGGTTACACAACTTTGTGGATTTAGTAAAAACCACATAACACGCTTTAAAGGAGAGAATTTTATAGCTTCTAAATTATACCTCAATTTTTTCAAATGAAGGCAAAATAAATACACTTCCATATACACAAAAACTGAGACAGTCTGTTGCTCACGGACCCACCTTAGAAGAAATACAAAGGAAAGTTTTCAGGCTGAAGAAAACAGATAAGCAATAATTTGAATCCACACATATGAAACAGAAAGAATGCCGAGAAAGGTATTTCTGTAGATGATTCTAAAAGACAATATAATTGCACATTTCTTCTCTTTTCTTCTCTTAACTAACTTAAAAAGCAATTCCACAAAACAATATGTATGTGATTGCATTGTGGGGTCTGTAACACATAGAAATGAAACATATTTGACAATACCAGCACAAAATAGACAGGAAAGAAGAAAATTGTATTGGGATAAGAAAACGACACAGTACAAAAACTCAAAGCCATAAGAAGAAAGGAAGAGACCCAGAAATGGTAAATAAGAAGGTTAATATAGCAAGCTTTATAAATACATATTTGTCTTACTTTCTTCTCTCAGCTTTTTTAATGTAGTTGTTGTTCTCCTTAACAACATAAGAACAAAGGTATTCCAATATATTCCTGGAATTGTCATGACCATGCTACCTGCTACACCTGAGAAAACTTACCATTTGCATAAGGTCTTATAAAATATATTCACAGAAAAGTGTACAACATAGATATTATGTCTTGCCCCACATTATTTACCCAATTCTTAATTAGCAAGAGTAATCAAATAAAAAAACCAGGTAATTACCCATATAAATAGCCTTAGAATGATAGTGATTTGGTAAGCATTAAAGCAAAACCCAACCAGTTTGGGGTACAAATATGCCCCATTTCTCAAAAAAAAAAATTCTTCTGGTATTTTCCCACACATGTATATCATTTAAGGATATAAGAAGCTCTCCAGTGGAGCAAATGAGCTTTCTCAATGGAAAACTGGAGAATGCCATTACTATCACCAAGCAGATATTCTTCCAAGATCTGGTTTTTGTAACAGTGCACTACATACTCTCTATTATCAAAATCTGCCACATTGTGTCTTGAATAATTTTGACTTTCTTAGCTTTCTCTTGACATTATAGCATATCAATGACAGTTTACACTATTCATGGTTTAATAAATAGCTAAAATATAAACTCTCCAGACTTCCAAAAGTGAGAAAAAAATAACACTGCTTAAATTAAAATTCCTCACCTCTCAAGCCAAATATCATTACTGATGAGGATTATACAAACATACATTTGTTAATCCAGTATTTCACAGTACAATATGTTGAGAAATTTGTATGCACATTTCACTAATCAGGATTTATCACTATGATTTAAATAATCCAATAATTATTTGCAAACTAGACATCTACAGATTATTCCACCCATCAATTAATTAATTATTGCAAACTAGAGATTCACAGTGATCCATACACTAAAACAAGAGTGAGAAAACTTGAAAATGTTGGTTTTAGATGTGTCTCAAACTGTTTATTGTGAGGCCTGTTTATTTTGGGGCCTAGCACCCAAAAGAGAGAATAGCTTTGGTGATTAATTCCTTGAGATGCATGTAAGACATTTGTTAAATTATCATCAAGGAGATTTAGAAGATTCCTAACTTAGAGTATTAAGGTTGTGTACTGCCATATTGTAAAAATCTATCACCAATATTAGCCATAGGGACCTGCTCTTTGATAGGCTCATCAGACTTCAATCTCACCTTTTCAGAAAAGAATTACGACAGAGCCTACATGTGCTGACAGTAACACCACAAAGGAGGTGGATAAGAACAAAGCTTCACTGGAGTAATAACATGACACCAGATGGCTGATTGTCTCTTCCAGAGTGTTTTACCCTCTAAGTCCATCCTGTGACAAGCAATGTGCTCCTTGCTTCTTTGCGCTGGTACTGATTGGCATAAGTCACCTTGAGTCTTCTAAATCAAAGATTTAGAAAACTATTTAACGTCCCCTGAATGGAAATAATCAAGTTTAATCATTTCCCCTTTCTCATACATTTTTTAATCTATAATACCTTAAAATGGCCCAATCAAAGAGAAAGATAAGAATAAGAATAACTGCACATGTACTAACACTTTTTCTCAAGCCCCTTAAGTGCTTTACTTATACTGCATATATTACATGTATTACCTTTGTTAATATTCAAAACAATCATCAGGGATAAGTACTCCTATTTTCTTTCTTTCTTTTTTTTTTTCTATGAAGAAAGGCCAAGTGACTTGTCAAAAGCCGTGTAGCTAGTAAGTGGTAGAACCAAGATTCTCAAACTCAGGCCACCTGGCTCCACTGTCTTCACTCTGCCTTTTCTGCTATTCTGTCCCCAGAATATATTATCATCATGCATTTAACTGATACACAGCATGTCTAAAGAAAACAAATACAAACACAAAGATACATAAAATAAAACATATTAAATAGTAAAAGTAGAAGAGTAAACACGAGTATGAGAAATAAATTTTAGAAATGCATACTATAAAGAATTACAGCAATAAATATATGTAAAATTATATATTTATATAAAATGAATGCTATTTAATGTTAAAAGAGTTCAAAGAACAAACGTTCAAATTAATATCACTGTGTTTCTTAAACTGAATTGCTATGTTCACTTTTTATGTCCCTCTACTCAACAAATATTTCATAATGTGCAATATACAGTGCTTGGAAATGGGGACCCATCGCACTTCGTCCTCATGAAGCTTACCACCAGTGTGGAAGTCAATCAAACAGCTATACTAAGGTGGAGTGTGGATGACTGAGGAAGTACTGGAGACTCCTGGAACAAAGCAGGCTCCTAACATCCATTCCACGTGGTCAGGGAAAGCTTCCCAGAGGAAGCAAAGCACAAGCAAGATCTGAGGATGAAGATGAGTTGGTCAAGCGCGGAGGAGGAGTTCAGGAAAAAAGATGCAGCCTTTGCAAAGGGTCAGAGGCAAAAGAGTAACTAACATACATCCACCAAGGAACTAGAAAAAGTTCTTCATGGTCACTTGACACACATGTACTTTTCTATCCTCATCTTGACTATTTTCCATCTTCAAAGGAGCATAATGTGAGGAAAGAGCCCCAGATTTGGAGCCAGACAGGTTCAAATTAACATTTTTGTTCTGCCACTTGCAGTCTTAGACAAGTTGCCCATCCTCCCTAAGCTTCAGGCTCATTTTCGGCAATATAATAATAACATCTAAATTGAGCCGTTCTCATTAAGATGTCTACGATTTGGCCAGGCATGATGGCTCATGCCTGTAATCCCAACATTTTGGGAGGCTGAGACAGGCAGATCACTTGAGGTCAGGAATTCGAGACCAGCCTGGCCAACATGGCAAAACCCCATCTCTACTAAAAATACAAAAATTAGCCTGGCATCATGATGCGCACCTGTAATCTCAGCCATTTGGGAGGCTGAAGCAGGAGAATTGCTTGAACCTGGGAGGTAGATGTTGCAGTGAACTGAGATCGCGCCACTGCACTCCAGCCTGGGCAACAGAGCGAGACTCCATCTCAAAAAAATAAAATAAAATAAAATGTCGATTATTTCATTTACAAAAATGGCTTGTACAGAGAGACTCAATAACTGATGGTTTGTCTTCCTGGTAAATAAGTATATATATATGACCTCTGGCCCAAGCATTTTGTAAAAATTTGAAGTGTTTCTTGTGTTCATGATTTTATGGATTCATGGAATCTGCTTTTTATTTAACCTAATATTGTTTTTACCAACTGTGTAATTTGAATGCAGAACTGGAAGAGATTGCAGAGAATCATCTGCAGCTTCCCCAAGGTGGGGTCTTGATGACTGTCATTTGAGGAAGGAAAATTCTTCACTGGGCAAGATCATCTTGTGCATTGTGGGATGTTTTCTAACCCAGACTGGCAACCAGTGAATGTCAGGAATATCCCAAGTGAATGTGACAAATAAAAATGCCCCTACCGTTTTCCAAACACTCCCTTGGAGGTCAGTATCACCTTATTTGAGAACCCAGAGATTACCCTTTTCACACATACACATATATACACACCTCTTCTACCAATGAAAAACCTGAGAAAAAAAGCTAATGTGTTTTGCCCAAGGTCAAAAATTAGCAGGACTTGATTGTATGTCTCTTGATTTTTAGTTCAGCTTTCTTCTGATTATAATTAGTCCCACACTGCAACATTCCACTAAATTCATTCACCAAACTGTGCATATATGTTTCACTTAACAAATGCTTCATAAAATGATTTCTAAATTAGGGAAAAGGCAAGAAAAATGGGCCCTTTTGTCACTCCATCAAAAGGAGTTTAACAACTCTGGTCCATTTTCCTTTTGGTGCATTTCCATTATTACAAAAGAGTTCTATTGAAACATACAAAGAGTCTGGGAATGTTTAGAGTTACTTTGTCATCAAGAAGTAGTATTATACATAATACGTTCATTATCTTGCCCGAGCCATTATTGGAAATAAGACTCAATCCAGTGGTGCATCACAGTCTACATGCTTAAAAAATCACTACAAATAACATCACTCCTTGGCTATTTTTCAGACAAGCTTTACACACCATAGTTGTATTAACTTTAAACTATTTTACATCCTGAAGATGTGACACTTTCAGCTCTCTCTACATGCCGCAAAGAATGCATTGTTCTTGTTTTTTGTTTTAAGACTTATTTTTTATGTGGCATACATTTTCAGGAAATATATCTTCAGGCCTGTACTCTGGATGGAAAAGCTGCAATTGGTATCAACAGAGCTTTTGTAAAGACAAATATCTGAATATTATGTGCATGCCTTTATTCCACTGAATATTTGAATATTACGTGCATGCATTTACTTCTAATCAGAGAACCAGGGAACTGCTGCTTTTCTCCAAATCTCAAAGTCCTGAAGGGCATGAGTATTCATGAGGGTCAGTGAACTACAGAATCTGTGGAGACTTTAAGAAAACTGAAGGTCAGTGGTAACTTCATGAATTTAGAAAAGAATCTCAAGCTATTTCCATTTCCCCTGAAGGCTGCAAAAGAGAGGAAGACTTGAGTACCAGAATGCTAGGCATGAGAGCTGCCCACATTTGACTCATTGCACACAGGAAAATGCTACTAAGCACCATGTCTTAAAAGTTTTTGCTTTATCCTAAGAGATATCCTGTCTCCTAAGAGAATTCCCAAGGCAATGACACTAGAAAATGGGTGATAGTTGAGATACTTTATGGTTCTCTTCCCCATCTACAATGTCCCAAAACTATCTTCAAGAGAAAGGGACACCCCTTTGTCAGATGGATAGATTGCAAAAATTTTCTCCCATTCTGTAGGTTGCCTGTTCACTCTGATGGTAGTTTCTTTTGCTGTGCAGAAGCTCTTTAGTTTTATTAGATCCCATTTGTCAATTTTGGCTTTTGTTGCCATTGCTTTTGGTGTTTTAGTCATGAAGTCTTTGCCCATGCCTATGTCCTGAATGGTATTGCCTAGGTTTTCTTCCAGGGTTTTTATAGTTTTCGGTCTTACATTTAAGTCTTTCATGACAGTTAGAATGGCGATCATTAAAACGTCAGGAAACAACAGATGCTGGAGAGGATGTGGAGAAATAGGAAGGCTTTTACACTGTTGGTGGGAGTATAAATTAGTTCAACCATTGTGGAAGACAGTGTGGTGATTCCTCAAGGATCTAGAATTAGAAATACCATTAGACCCAGCAATACCATTACTGGGTATATACCCAAAGGATTATAAATCATTCTACTATAAAGACACATGCACATGTAGTTTATTGCAGCACTATTCACAATACCAAAGACTTGGAACCAACCCAAATGCCCACCAATGATAGACTGGATAAAGAAAATGTGGCACATATACACCGTGGAATACTAGGCAGCCATAAAAAAGAATGAGTTCATGTCCTTTGCAGGGACATGGTTGAAGCTGGAAACCATCATTCTCAGCAAACTAACACAGAAACAGAAAACCAAACACTGCAGGTTCTCACTCATAAGTGGGAGTTGAAAAATGAGAACACATGGACACAGGGGAAGGGAACATCACACACCAGGGCATGTCGGGTGGTGGGGGCTAGGGGAGGGATAGCATTAGGAGAAATATCTAATGTAGATGAGGGGTTGATGGGTGCAGTAAACCACTATGGCATGTGTATACCTACGTAACAAACCTGCATACTCTGCACATGGATCCCAGAAGTTAGAGTATAATAATAATAATAATAATAATAATAATAATAATAAATATTCAGTTGAAAAAAAGAGAGAGAGAGAGAAAGACACCACAGACTATGTCTGGTTTCTGAAGACATAAGACCTTGGTAACATTAGGGTAACATGGCCTGTTTTTAATACATATGCAGATAAAAGATCTTTCAGATTCCTTCAATAAGAGGTAAATTTAAGGTAAATAACTTTAATCTCTATAAGATTTCTCTCTAATTTGGCCTCTGTTCACTCAATCCCATAGACAACGAAAGTGGAGGCTGGGATGCAATTAGTCTCACAATTACATCGTTTTCCTTGCAAGTGCCCTTCTTACTTAATATGCCCAAATCTGAATAATTATTGAGAAAGCATAGCTCATATCATTCCACTAGTGCAATTAGCAGAAAATGGGATATTAAAAATATATATATCGTGTTTATATTTATATTTCACAGGCTTAGGCTTAAAATATGAAATGTCAAGAACAATTATGATAACATGCTATGCAGCCATATTTAGGTAAAGTAAAATAGATTGTGAGCAACAAAATGCTGAGATTCATTGGTCCACATAGCATGCTAAAAACCTTTCTGAAGATATATAACCAAAATTGCTAGGTACATAATTTTTTTTAGAATACACATTTTTTTGCCTCACTAAAAACAGCCATGAGAATCAGTAGCAGATAAAGGAAACCTCAGCTGAATTATGTTTCTAAGGTATAAAAAGGACATTTTATAATGACAACCATAGGCCCAAAGTAAAGGGTTGGAGAAAGTCTATCACACAACTGGAACACAAAAAAAGACAAGGGTTACTATTCTTATATCAGATCAAACAGACTTTAAACCAACAACAGTAGAAAAAGGACAAAGAAGGGTATTACATAATGATAAAGAGTTCAATTCAACAAGAAGACTTAACTATCCTAAATATATAGCACCCAATATTGGAGCACCCAAAATCATAAAACAAGTACTTCTAGACCTATAAAAAGAATTAGTCACATAATAATAGCGGGGGACTTCAACATCTGACTGACAGCATTAGATCATCAAGGCAGAAAACTAAAAGAAGAAATGCTTGACTTAAATTTGATACTTGACCAATTTGACCTAATGGACATCTACAGATTATTCCACCCATCAATCACAGAATATACATTCTTCTGATCTGCACACAGAACATACTCTAAGATTGACCACATGCTCAACCATAAAGCAAGTCTCAGTAGAGTCAAAAAATTGAAATTACACCAATCATATTCTCAGACCACAGTGCAATAAAAATAGAAATCAGTACCAGGAAAACCTCTCAAAACCATAAAATTACATAGAAATTAAACAATTTGCTTCTGAATGACTTTTGGGTAAACAATGAAATTAAGGCAGAAATCAAAAAAGTTATTTGAAATAAGTGAAAACAGAGACACAACATACCAAAATTTCCAGGATGCAACAAAGACAGTGTTAAGAGGAAAGTTAATAGCGCTAAACACCTACCTCAAAAAGTTAGAAAGAGCTCAAATTAACAATTTAACATCACACATAGAAGAACAACAAAAAAAAAAGTACAAACTAACCCCAAAGCTAGCAGAAAAAAAGAAAAAACTAAAATTAGAGCAGAACTGAATGCAATTAAGACCCAAAAAATCCATACAAAGAATGAACAACATCAAAAGTTGATTCTTTGATGGGATAAACAAGATCAATAGACTGCTAACTAGATTAACAAAGAAAAACAGAGAGAAGATCCAAATAAGCACAATCAGAAATGACAAAGGAGACATTACAACCAATCCCACAGAAATACAAAACATCCTCAGAAACTATTACAAACACTTCTATTAATACAAACTAGAAAATCTACAGGAGCTGGATAAACTCCTAGAAACACAATCTCCCAAGATTGAATCAGGGAGAAATTGAAACCCTGAATAGCACCAGACCATATGGATTCACAGCCAAATTCTACCAAATGTAAAAAGAGCTGGTACTCATTCTGCTAAAACTGCTACCTGGTGTAATACCTACATGACATAGCTGAATTTCTTCCCTGTCCTAATTCTGCTTATCTTTAAGAAACAGGACACCTGTGATTTAAAAAAAAGTTCCCTTTGTAACCAGATCAGCTGAGACTGGTTAGAACCAAGACAGCCAACCAAATGACTTCAGAAAGACTTCAGGCTTCATTATAATCTCATTCCCATGCTAAATGACACTCCTACCAGCACCATGACAGTTGACAATCACCATGACAATGACCAGAAGAAACCATAAAAGGACAAAAGGGAAGGCAGCACTCTGCTTCTGGAAACTTCACTGCCCAATTCCATAAAAGACACAAATATTTTTCCTTTTGCTTTTAATGTTCAACCCTTTCATTAGAGAAACCCTATATGTTAACTTGTTCACCCCTCATTGTCAAGAAGTTAATTTGTGAGCCACAGTCTTGCTTTTCAATTTCATGGCCATCAAATAATGCCTGTACTACTTGACACTCACTTTCAGTTTTGTGTATTGGCTTTGTGACACCAAACAGGGAAAAATCCCCTCTTTGGGGAGACCAGCTTTGTCAGTAACAACACTGTCCCAATAAATTAAGGATGAGAGACTTTTCCCTAACTCATTCTACTAAGGCAGCATCACAGTGATACCAAAACCTGGAAAAGATTCAACAACAAAAAAGAAAACTACAGGCCAATATCCCTCATGAACACAGATGCCAAAAATCATTTTTAAAAAATACTAGCAAACCTAATTCAGCAACACATCAAGAAATTAATTAACCATGATCAAGCAGACTTCATTCCCAGGAGGCAAGGTTGGTTCAACATATGCAAATTAATAAGTGTGATTCAACATATAAACAGAATTAAAAACAAAAAACATATGGTTATCTCAATAGACACAGAAAAAGCTTTTGAAAAAAATCCAATATCTCTTCAAAATAAAAACCCTCAAGGAGTAGGCATCAAAGGACTATAACTCAAAATAATAAAAGCCATCTCTGACAAACCCACAGTCAATGTCGCACTGAATGGGCAAAACCTGGAAGCATTCCCCTTGATAACCAGAACAAGACAAGGATGCCCACTCTCACCACTCCTTTTCAATATAGTACTGGAAGTCCTAGCCAAATCAATCAGGCAAGAGAAATAAATAAAAGGCATCCCAATAGGAAGAAAAGAAGCAAAACTATCTCTCTTCACAGACAATATGGTTCTATACCTAGAAAATCCTAAATACTCTGCCAAAATGCTCCTGGAAATGATAAACAACTTCAGTAAAGTTTCAAGATACAAAATAAATGTACAAAAATCAGTAGCATTTCTATACACCAATAACATTGAAGCTGAGAGCCAAGTAAAGAATGTAGTCTCATAACAGCCACAAAAAAATAAAATATTTACAAATATATCTAACTAAGGAGGTGAAAGAGCTCTACAAGGTGAGCTACAAAACACTGCTGAAAGAAATGAGATGACACACACAAAAAAAGAAAAACATTCCATGCTTACGGGTTAGAATAATTTGTATTGTTAAAAATGGCCATACTGCCCAAAGCAATCTACAGAATCAATGCTATTCCTGTCAAACTACCAATATTTTTCATAGAACTAGAAAAAAACACTCTAAAATTCATATGGATCCAGAAAGGTGCCCAAATAGTCAAAACAGTCCTAAGCAGAAAGAACAAAACCTGGCCAGGCACAGTGGCTCACACCTGTAATCCCAACATTTTGGGAGGCTGAGGTCGGTGGATCACTTGAGGCCAGGAGTTCGGGACCAGCCTGGGCAACATGGAGAAACCCCATCTCTACTAAAAATACAAAAATTAGCCAGTTGTGGTGGCACACACCTGTAGTCCCAGCTCCTTGGGAGGCTCAGGCACAAGAATCACTGGAACCCAGGAGGCGGAGGCTGCAGCAAGCTGAGATTGTGCCACTGCATTCCAGCCTGGGTGACATAGCAAGACTCTGCCTCAAAAAAAAAAAAAAAAAAAAAAGGAAAGGAAAAAGAACAAAGTCAGACACCACATTCCTTGACTTCAAATTATATCATAAGGCTACTGTAACCAAAACAGCATGGTACTGGTACAAAAACAGACACGTAGATCAATGGAATAGACTAGAGAACCCGGAAATAAAGCAGCACACCTGCATCAATCTGATCTTTGGCAAAGTCAACAAAAACAAACAATGTGGAAAAGACTCCCTATTCAATAAACAGTGCTTGGATAGCTAGCTCACTACATACAGAAGAATGAAACTGGACTCCTACCTTTCACCATATACAAAAATTAACTTAAGATGAATTAAATATTTAAATGTAAGATCTCAAACTAAAATGGTCCTAATAGAAAACCTGGGAAACAACATTGTGGACAATGACCTTGGGAAAAAATTTATAAGTCCTCAAAAGCAACTGCAACAAAAACAAATGTTGATAAATCGTACCTAATTAAACTAAAGAGTTTAGTTTCTCTGCATAGCAAAAATAACTATCAACAGAGTAAACAGACAACCTACAGAATGGGAGAAAACATTTGCAAACTGTGTATCTGGCAAAGGTCTAATATCCAGACTCTATAAAGAACTAAAACAATTGAACAAGCCAAAAACAAATAACCCTATTTTAAAATGGGCAAAAGATATCAATGGACAAAGACATACAAGTTGCCAACAAATATATGAATAAATGCTCCATATCACTAATCATCAGAGAAATGCAAATCAAAACCACAATAAGATACCATCTCACGTAAGTCAGAATGGCTATTATTAAGAAATCAAAAAGCAGGTGCTGGCAAGGCTGAAGATAAAAGAGAACACTTATACACTTTTGGTGGGGATGTAAATTAGTTCTGCTACTGTGGAAAGCAGTTTGGAGATTTCTCAAAGAAGTTAGAACTACCATCCAACCCAACAATACCATTACTGGGTATACATCCAAAAGAAAACAAATCGTTCTACCATAAACACACATGCACTTGCATGTTCATTGCAGCACCACTCATAAAAGCAAAGAAATGAAATCAACCTAGGTGCCCATGCCCATCAGTGGTAGCTTGGATAAAGAAAATGTGATATAATATACACCAGGGAATAATACCCAGCAATTAAATAAAAAAGAACAAAATCTTGTCCTTTGTAGCAGCATGGATGCAGCTGGAGGTCATTATCCTAAGCAAATTAACACAGGAACAGAAAACCAAATATTGCATGTTCTCACTTATAAGTGGGAACTAAATAATGGGTACTCATGGATATACAGATGCCAACAACGGACACTGGGGACTACTAGATGGGGGAGGGAGAGATGGAGTGGGGTAAGGGATGAAAGACTGACTGTTGGGTACTATGCTCATTATCTGGTGACAAGATCATTTGTACCCCAAACCAGAGTATCACGCAACGTATTCTGGTTACAAATCTGTGCGTGTATCCCTTGAATCTAAAATAAAAGTTTAAATTATTTTAAAAATTAATTTGTTTTTTTTTAAAAAAGGACATTTTACCAAACAAGTTTTTCCAATAACTTGTAGCACTTCTGAAAACTATTAAAATCCATGAAGTTTTCCGTATCCCACGTTCAGGTAAAACTTATTTAAAATCATCTCTCTATCTTATTAGAACATTTTACAGTAATTAACACATTACCAGAGAAAATGGCAGATAGGGGCAGGACTAACTTGCAGCTCCCACGTGGATGGACAGAGCAATGTGTACAAACTCACATCATGAACTTTTGCTCCAAGAACTCCTGTGGGAACATACAGGAAAGCTGAGAGAATGCACAGACCGTTTGAAGGAAGCAGATTGCTGTTGCAAGCTCCCAGACACAGCTGAAAAACTGTGTACTCAAAGTGTGAAAGTGCGAAAGGGGATCCTCTCCCCCTGAACACACATCCTCACTGGGGAATCTGAAGGTCCAGATCACTGGAGGATTTGACCTTACCTGGAGCTCAGATAAATTTATAGAGCCGAGCAAAATATAGGGGCAGAAAAAGTAGCAGAAAGAGCCCTGTGGGCACTCTCAGTCCCCAGGGAAGCCACTCCTGACTTTGTCTCACAGGGATCCTTGGGGAGGGCTGCCAGTAGAATTGAGAAAAGGCCACAGGGAGAAGAAAACTTCCAGCTGAACTTTGTAACAACTTCAACCTAACGCGAAGTTTCTGGGACAGAACCCGGAGGAGGGATGAACCAGGAGTGCAGACACAAGACAGAAGCTGTGGCAGGCAAGGAGGCAGGAAACCTGAAAGCCCTGCTTGCTTTCTCAGTGGGGAGGCTTATAGCCTGGGGCAAGTTCTCAGCCCTGCTCATTGGCAGCCTGGAAATAAACTCGGGGCTGTTGGGGGGGCATGGTAGGAGTGAGACTGGCCTTTTGGGCTGCATGGGTGCTGGATGAGGCCTGTAACTGCCAGCTTTCCCCAGTTTCCCTGATGACCTGTATGACACAGCAGAGGCAGCCATAATTCCCCTGGGAACATAACTCCATTGACTGGAGAACAACCTCCTCATCCCTCACAGTAGCCACAGCAAGCCCTGTCCAAGGACAGTCTGAGCTCAGACACACCAAACCCTCCCCAAACCCGATGGTCTGTCTCTACCTGCTTGGGTAGCTGAAGACAAAGTGAGAGGTGAAGCCAGCTGGGCTTCTGGGTGGGGTGGGGGGACTTGGAGAACTTTTCTGTCTACCTAAAGGATTGTAAACACACCAATCAGCACTCTGTGTCTAGCTAAAGCTTTGTAAATGCACCAATCAGCACTTTGTAAAAACGGACCAATCAGCACTCTGTAAAATGGACCAATCAGCGCTCTGTAAAATGGACCAATCAGCAGGATGTGGGTGGGGCCAAATAAGGGAATAAAAGCTGGCCACCCGAGCCACCAGCAGCAACCTGCTCGGGTCCCCTTCCACACTGTGGAAGCTTTGTTCTTCAGCTCTTCACAATAAATCTTGCTGCTGCTCACTCTTTGGGTCAACACTACCCTTATGAGCTGTAAAACTCACCACGAGGGTCTGTGGCTTCATTCCTGAAGTCAGCGAGACCACAAACCCACTGGAAGGAAGAAACTCCGGACACATCTGGACATCCAAAGGAATAAACGCTGGACACAGCATCTTAAGAACTGTAACACTCACCGCGAGGGTCCATGGCTTCATGCTTGAAGTCAGAGAGACCAAGAACCCACTAGAAGGAACCAATTCCGGACACAAAAGGACATAATCTCTTGGTAGCTCTATGTCCTTGCCCACCTCCTGAGAAACCCAAATACTTATCCAGGAGACCCTAGGGCAAGCTTGTATCCTCCTACACTACTGAAGCTGATGCTCTCTTGAAGGCATCACCTCCTGGCTGGAGGGCAACCAACCCAAAACTAGCTCACTAAACAAAAATGCCAAGGACGCTCACAGAATCCACTTCACTCCCCTGCTACCTCCACCACAGCAGGTGCTAGTATCCATGGCTGAGAGATCTGAAGACAAATTGCATCACAGGACTCTTTGCAGACACTCCCCAGTACTAGCCCAGAACCCAGTAGCTCCACTGGGTGGCTAAATCCAGAAGAGAAATAACAATCACTGCAGTTCAGCTCTCAGGAAGCCCCAACCCTGGGGGAAACGGGAGAGCACCACATCAAGGGAGCACCTCATAGGACAAAAGATTCTAAACAGCAGCTCCTGAACCCCAGATCTTCCCTCTGACATACTCTAACAAAATGAGATGGAACCAGAAAAACAATTCTGTTAATATGACAAAAAAAGGTTCTTTAACATCCCCAAAAGATCATACTAGCTCATCAGCAATGGATCCAAATCAGGAAGAAATTTCTGAATTGCCAGAAAAAGAATTCAGAAGATGACTATTAAGCTACCCAAGGAAGCACCAGAAAATATTGAAGTCCAACTTAAATAAAAAAAGTATTACAGGATATGAATGGAAAAATCTCTGGAGAAATAGATAGCTTAAATAAAAAACAATCACAACTTCTGGAAATAAAGGACAAACTTAAATAAATGCAAAATACACTGAAGAGTCTCAGCAATAGAACCAAACAAGTAGAAGAAAGAACTTCAGAGCTTGAAGACAAGACTTTCAAATTAACCTAATCCAACAAAGACAAAGAAAAAAAGAATTAAAATAAATGAACAAAGCTTCCAAGAAGTTTGGGATTATGTTAAATGACCAAATCTAAGAATAATTGGTGTTCCTGAGGAAGAAGAGTAATGTAAAAGTTTGGAAAACAGACTTGAGGGATTAATCAAGGAAAACTTCCCTGGCCTTGCTAGAGACCTAGACATCCAAATACAAGAAGCTCAAAGAACACCTGAGAAATTCATTGCAAAAAGATTATCGCTTAGGCACATTGTCATCAGGTTATCTAAAGTCAAGATGAAGGAAAAAAGTCTTAAGAGCTGTGAGGCAAAAGCATCAGGTAACCTATGAAAGAAAACCTATCATATTAACATCAGATTTCTCAGCAGGAACCCCACAAGCTAAAAGGGACTGGCATCTTATCTTTAGCCTCCTTAAACAAAATAATTATCAACCAAGAATTTTGTATCCAGTGAAACTAAGCTTCATAAATAAAGGAAAGATACAGTCTTTTTCAGATAAACAAATGCTGACAGAATTCAACACTACGAAGCCAGCACTACAAGAACTACTAAAAGGAGCTCTAAATCTTGAAACAAATCCTTGAAATATACCAAAATAGAACCTCCTTAAAGCATAAATCTCACAGAACCTATAAAACAATAACACAATAAAAACCAAGGTATTCAGGCAACAAATAGCATGATGAATAGAATAGTTCCTGACATCTGAATACTAATATTGAATGTAAATTGGAGAAATGTTCCACTAAAAAGACACAGAATGGCAGAATGGATAAGAATTCACCAACTAAGTCTCTGCTGTCTTCAAGAGACTAACCTAACACATAAGGACTCTCACAAACTTAAGGTAAAGGGATAGAAAAAGATATTCCATGCAAATGGACGCCAAAAGTGAGCAGAAGTAGCTATTCTTATATCAGACAAAACAAACTTTAAAGCAATAGCAGTTAAAAAAAAGACAAAGAGGGACATTATTTAATGAAAAAAGGCCTTGTCCAACAGGAAAATATCACAATCCTAAATATACATGCAACTAACACTGCAGCTCCCAAATGTATAAAGCAATTACTTTTAGATCTAAGAAATGAGATAGACAGAAACAAAATAATAGTGGGGGACTTCAATAGTCCACTGACAGTACTAGACACGTTATCAAGACAGAAAGCCAACAAAGAAACAATGGACTTAAACTATACTACAGAACAAATAAACTGGTAAGATATTTACAGAACACTGTACCCAACAACTGCAGAATATACATTCTATTCATCAGTGCATGGAACATTCTCCAAGATAGATCATATATGATAGGCCATAAAATAAGTCTCAACAAATTTAAGAAGATCTAAATTATATCAAGTACTCTCTCAGACCACAGTGGAATAAAATTGAAAATCAACTCCAAAGGAACCTCCAAAACCATGCAAATACATAGACATTAAGTAACCTGTTCCTAAGTGATCATTGGGTCAACAATAAAATCAAAATGGAAATTAAAAAATTCTTTGAACTGAGTGATAATAGTGACACAACCTAGCAAAACCTCTGGATACAGCAAAAGCGGTGCTAAGAGGAAGCTTCAAAACATTAAATGCCTGCATCAAAAAGTCTGGAAGACCACAAATAGACAATTTAAGGTCACACCTCAAGGAACTAGAGAAACAAGAAAAAATCAAACCCAAACACAGCAGAAAAAAAGAAATAAAAAAAGATCGAGCAGAATTAAATGAAATGGAAACAAAAAAAATACAAAAGATAAATGAAACAAAAAGTTGGTTCTTTGAAAAGATAAATAATGCCGGGAGCAGTGGCTCATGCCTGTAATCCCAGCACTTTGGAAGACTGAAGCAGGTCTTGAGGCCAGGAGTTCAAGAACAGTATTCCCACCCACAGCTAAACCCCGTCTCTACTAAAAATACAAAAATTAGCCAGGTGTGGTGGTCATACCTGTAATCCCAGCTACTTGGGAGGCTGAGGAATGAGAATTTCTTGAACCTGGGAAGTGGAAGTTACGGTGAGTGCAGATCACACCACTGCACTCTAGCCTAGGTGACAACACAGTGAGACTGTCTCAAAAAATAAATAAAATAAAATAAAATAAATACATATATATATAAATTGACAGACCATTAGTGAGATTAACCAAGAAAAGAAGAGAGAAGATCCAAATAAGCTTAATTAGAAATGAAATGGGAGATATTACAACCAACACCACAGGAATGCAAACGATCATTCAAGGCCACTATGAACACCTTTACACACATAAACTAGAAAACCTAGAGAAGATGGATACATTCCTGGAAAGACACAACCCTCCTAGCTTAAATCAGGAAGAATTAGATACCCTGAACAGACGAATAACAAGTAGTGAGATTGAAATGGTAATTTAAAAATTAACAAAAAAAAAAAGTCCAGGACCAGACAGATTCACAGCTGAATTCTATCAGACATTCGAAGAAGAATAGGTACCAATCCTATTGACATTATTCCACAAGATAAAGAGGGAATATTCCCTAAATCATTCTGTGAAGCAAGTATCACCCTAATACCAAAACCAGGAAAGGACACAACAAAAAAAGAAAACTACAGACCAATATCCCTAACGAACATAGACGCAAAAATCCTCAAAAAAAATACTAGCAATGAAATCCAACAACATATCAAAAAGGTAATCCACCATGTGCAAATGGGTTTCATACCAGGGATGAAGGGACAGTTTAACATATGCAAGTTAATAAATGTGATACACCACATAGAATTAAAAATAAAAATCACATTATCACCTTAATAGATACAGAAAAAGCATTTGACAAAATTCAGCATCCTTTTATGATTAAAACCCTCAGCAAAATCAGCATAGCAGGGACATACCTTAACATAATAAAAGCCATCTATGACAAACCCACAGGCAACATTATACTGAATGGGGAAAAGTTGAAAACATTCCCCCTGAGAACTGGAATAAGACAAGGATGGCCTCACTCACCACTTCCATTCAACATAGTACTGGAAGTCCTAGCCAGAGCAATAAGACAAGAGAAATAAATAATAAATAAATAAAAATAAAAATAAATAATTTATATTATGATATTGGCCAGGTGCAGTGGCTTACACCTGCAATCCCAGTACTTTGGGAGACCAAGGCAGCAGATCATTTGAGGTCATGAATTCGAGACCGGCCTGGCCAACATGGTGAAACAAGTCAAAAGAGCTAATGTACAATGTGAGGATTATAGTTATGAATAGTGTATTTTATTCAGGATTTTTGCTAAATGAGTAGATTATAGCTGCTCTTGCCACAGACAGGAAAAAGTGGGTAACTATGTGAGATGATGTGTACCTTTATTTGTTTCACTAATCATTTTACTGTAATATATCTTAGAACATCATGTTGTATGCTTTAGATATACAAAGTAAAACTTATTTTCAAAAAATTTGCACAGACAGTGGCCAGAGAAAACAGCTTAAAACTGGCAGCTTTCATTCAGTACTCTCCTCCCACAACAAGCTTATCAACAACCTCAGATAAAATAAAAATTTCCAATATTCATTAGGCATATTTCTATTGGCCCTGATCTAAATGCTTCACACTTAGTGACTCCTTGTATTTCTATAACATTTGCACAAAATAAATGCTACTATTGCCTCCATTATGAAAAAACTGAGGCAAAGAGAACTTAAAAATTTCGCCAAAGGTCAAACTTCTAGGATAAAATAGAACTGGGATTTGAACAGACATAACGTGGCACTAGAAACCACGTTAACAACTCTGCTATACTGACAATTCATTTTTCAAAAAAAATAGGATTCTTATTATGCAAACACAGCATCAAGCCAGGTGAAATAAATGTACAGGGTTAAGATAAAACAATATATTTGCGATGAAAAAACAACTTTAAGACAAGTCCTTGTCCTTCCTCCTACTAGATTGTTCTCAGATACCAAATAGCTGATAGGTGAAGGTGTTAAACTATGCTTTTGTGGACGCTGTAGTGGATGAGAACTACAACATCAAGATCCCATTAGTACTGACTTAAACCTTTCAAATAAGACCCCAAAACTATTTGAGTTCATTAATTTTTTTCTTTCAATGATATGTTGGTATTGATGACATTCGAAGAAATATAAGCAAACTGGTAACACTGTGAAGAAGAAAATGTCTGATTTATCCTGTCAGCATAGATTCTTGCGTCCTACTACATTTAAATCTGAAGGTTAAAGCAGAAACAATTGACATAATATGAACAAGCTGAGCCTCTAGTTGACTGATTGCCCTTGCTGGGTTTCATGATACCTTTTTTTTTTTTTTTAAATCAACAGCCAGATGTTACCTAAAAGCAAACAGGAATGGCCTGAGATGCAGAGTCATCTATTCTGTAAGAATAGAGTAAATCACGAGAATTTTTCAAGGCCTCAGTACTTAGGGGCTCCATGATACTAGTAACTAGGCATCAGCTCAAGAAAACATCCAGTAAGAAAAAGAGCTTGCTCTACCAATTTGTACTAAGAAAGCACAGCTGAGGCTTAACTACACAGAATTGGTCCATGATATAATTTCTTCTCGTTGTCTCTATAAAGGAACTAAATTTTGTCTTCCCTATTCCCTACATCCTCTTGGGCCAAAATCATGCAGATTTTTAGAGTCTTCCAATACAAAACCTGAGAGAGAAGAGCTTGATATTGTGAAGAAAGCATTGGCCTGAGGACTGGGAAACCAGGTTCTAGTGAGCAGTCAACAAAAAGTTACGTGACCTGAGCAGTCTTTGTCTAAAGCAGACCTCAGTTACCTCCCACCTATAAAATGGGAGGGCTTGTAATAAAGAGGTGAGCTCTAAAATATAAATATGTTCTAAATATTTTATCTAAAATAAAAATATGTTCCACTTTTAAAAATATTTGGTTATTCTATACCTAAAAAAAGAGTAAACTTAACTGTATATATTATTATATAATATCAAAATCATAATGAGTAAACTTAATTGTATATATTAACCCAAAAATTACTCATGTTGAGTGACCACAGTTTCACTGATTTAAATATCACTTCCTCAGAGAAGTTCTTGTGGCCACCCTACCTAATGGGCCCTCTTCCCTAATTGTCATTTATCCGTTCACTCCACTTTTTTCCTCCTAACAGTTACCACCTGATAGTATGTGTTTGTGTGTGTGTGTGTGTGTGTGTATATATATATACACACACACTATATATATATAGAATATATATAGTATATATACACACTATATATAGAATATATATATAGAATATATATATAGAATATATATATAGAATATATATATAGAATATATATATACAATATATATATAGAATATATATATACAGAATATATATATAGAATATATATATACAGAATATATATATAGAATATATATATACAGAATATATATATAGAATATATATATACAGAATATATATACAGAATATATATATACAGAATATATATACAGAATATATATATACAGAATATATATACAGAATATATATATACAGAATATATATACAGAATATATATATACAGAATATATATACAGAATATATATATACAGAATATATATACAGAATATATATATACAGAATATATATACAGAATATATATATACAGAATATATATATACAGAATATATATATAGAATATATATATACAGAATATATATATAGAATATATATATACAGAATATATATATAGAATATATATATACAGAATATATATATAGAATATATATATACAGAATATATATATAGAATATATATATACAGAATATATATAGAATATATATAGTATATATACAATATATATAGAACATATATAGTATATATACAATATATAGAGAGAATATATAGTATATATAGAATATATATATAGAATATATATAGTATATATAGAATATATATATAGAATATATAGAGAGAATATATAGAGAGAATATATAGAGAGACTATATAGAGAGAATATATATATTCTATCTTCTCCCTGGAGAGAACATAGAACTGGAACTCTTTTGTTCATGGTTATATTCTCATCACCTGGGTCAATGCCTGCAATAATTAAAAGAGTGAATTTTAGCCCCCTCATTGTTATTTTTATCTTAGCAGCCGGTTTTTCAATATAACCTCTTTCAAATCATCTCATTTCTAACCTTTCAAATGACATATCTTGATCATTATGTCTTTCATTGTCAAAAGTTAAATCAAATTTAGTTTAATTTTAAAAAACAAACCAACTTCTAAATACATTTTAGTACGAAAACACTTTCATTAGGATACTACTGGAAATAAAAATAGTTTTAAAGTTAAAAAAAATATTGCTTAGCTCCAGCTCTCAAGGTTTTTGTTTTCTTCCCTCATCAGTTTGTTTCAACAGATGATCTCTTGACAGTCAGTCATGAGGTAGGTACTAGATGGTCAAACATAAAAATGACGTGATCCATGCCTTAAAAGATGAAGAGTTTAGTAAGAATAACAAAGAAACAGATCATTTATGCTAAAAGGAATTTCACATTTTAAGAGGAAGATGTAGTCCTGAAACATAACTAGTCTATTTTTAAAAATTTATACAAGAGAAATTTCTTCCTATGTATGGATTCATGAAACCTCAACTATTTTATTTAGAAAGGTTGAGATTTTCTTTTGCTTCCGTGTGTGGTCTTTATTATGCATCTAATACCCAATTTGTTCACTTTAGTAGGAACTGGTCTCATTAATGACATTAGAGGGGATTAATATTGCAGTAATTTCCATGCTGAGTAATATATGGGAGAACCAAAAAACACAAAAAAATTGAAGGTATGAACACTGTTGATTCCAATTATTTTTCCTTGACTATTGAATTTTGAGGATGCTTGCATAGCTATCTACTATATATTATTCAAGAGAAAAAAAATTTTAAGTACTCTCTGCATTTTGCCACTTATTAAGAATTCTAGTAAAAGAGAAGCTCGAGGTCCTTCTAAGATTAGGGATTTGTCTGTTTGTGCCTTTTAATTATGCCTTCTACAATTACCATGAATCAAGGAAAAAGACAAGATCTGGGAATTCTAGTCCTGGATGACAAGTATGGTCACCTTAGATGAGCCTTTTAACTTCTCTTGCCCTAAGTTTCCTTATCCAGGAAAAAAAAAAAAAAAAGACAAATGAACCAGATAATTTCTATAGTTTCTTCAAGTTCCAAGTTTTCTAAGTATGTGTCATGAATAATTAAAAACGTGCTATTATCTCTTCAAATAATTGATGTACAAACCACTACTCGTGGCCTGTGAAGAATCCAGTACTTTTCCCTATGTAAACATCATCAGCAATACTGCTCAGTGCAAGCCACTTTATGTGGAGACGCAAAGCTCACAACGTAACTGAGAACATTTTTAAAACAGGAAAAATGACCATGTCTAAGATAAACCATCACTGGCTATCAAAAGATTTGCATACACCAGTGGTATATGCCAAACCAGGTTAGTAAATTGGATCATCAGGTGGTTAAAAAGAAAAACATGGATCCACAGTATCTCAGCATGGAATCCAGGATTCCTTTTTAATTTCTTCCTGTGATATTGAGGTGTAGTCAAATTTTGTGAACCATGGTTATAAACAATAAATGTTATGAGTTCTGAACACTGAGGGACCTCTGTGGTCTAAATTAGTTTGGGAAAGCTAATAATAATGTGTATTATTGAAATTGATTCATAATTTTTCCTTGATCAGTCAGTAATTTTTCAAACAAAACTGACAGTAATAATTCCTTAGGGTTGTGATAATCAGTCAAACTTTCTATGCAAGTGAGTTGTATTCAGATAGACTCATACATTCTCTCTCAAATCTCCTAGCAATAATAATTACTACACCTTATATTTGTATTGTGTTTTATGAATCACAATGTGCTCCACATGAATTTTCATTTGAACCTTACTTAGTTATATTATCCCCACCTTAAAAATCAGGAAATTGAAGCTCAGAGATAATTGTTCCAGAATTACACAAATAAATAGAAACTTGAGTGTAAACAAAAGTTTTTCTGACTCCAAGTGCTTCTTATCTAATCTCATAAACAGTAAAAGTTGTTCTTGACATAAGACATCACTTAAAGCCACTAGTATGCTTGTATAACTTAAACTTCACTTTCTTTAACTTAGGCAGGTAAGAAATTTTTATTTCTATAAGACTTGCAAATATCTTTCATTTATATGACTCCTGCGTTAGAACTACTCTTACCCCAATGGCTCAAATTAATATTTTTAGAGTAATTTTACTTCTAAGCTCCATCCAAAAATCCTGAGGAAATCTCCCTGCTAGGCATGACAGTAGGTGGAAACTATTTCTCTCACTTGGAAGAAAACATATCAGAATTTAACAGTAGAAAGTGCTGGAAATAAAAACAGGTAACCAAAACCTATATCTATCATCCAAGAGAAAATTCAACAGCATCCTTTAATAAAAGCAGAGCTCCTGAAACAGAGCAGAAAGAACAGACTTCGGGATCAGATGAAATTGGACTTAAATACTGGCTGTGCCACTGAATAGCCATACCAGCTTGGGCAAGAATGAAGCAAATGAGGAATGTTTCACAAAGATGGCAGTGGAAGCTGTGGTGATGGCTGGTGGTGGTAAGAAATAGAAAACAGAAAAAGCAGAAAAACAGATCTGAATGCAGTGGTTTTCTAGTGAAGCATCTAGAAAACCGAGATGGGATGGGATGGGATGGGATGGGGTGGGGTGGGGTGGGGTGGGGTGGGGTGGGGTGGGATGGGGTGGGGTAGGGTAGGGTGGGATGGGATGGGATGGGACAGGACGGGACCATATTGGGAATTTCAGAGGTCACTCAGGCCAAGGATTTTGAATGCCAATCTAAATAGTATAGACTTCCTCCAATAGGTGACTGACTCAGTGAATGCTTTTGATTGAAGCATAATGAAATCAGCTGTTAGGAAGGTTAGTCAAGAAATGGTATTTTTGTTGGTTGGTTTGTTTGTTATTGTTTGTTTTAGGATATATTTAAGGACCCAGTTACATACTTTCCCGTTTATCCAAAAATAAAGTACAGATGATCTATCTTCTGTTCTGTATTTTACTGCAAAATACAAGAAATCCTCCAGAGCCTAACAAAGTGAGGTTCTTTCAGGACTCTCATTGGAATCAAAAGGCCTGGGTTTTCATTCCATTTACTAGCAAAAATAATGAGACAATCTCTCTAAGCCTTAATTTCCTTGTCTGTAAAATAGACATAATAATACCTATGTTGCATATTTATTGTGAGGATAGAAATAATCTAAAGTTGCCTAATACCATTCTCAGCACATATTGGCACACAATAAATGGTAGCCATTATTTTCCCCCATAAAATAGATTTCTTCCTTTTGAGACTGTCCCATTTGGCTTCAGTTTTATTGTCTCCATTTAATTTAACTGTACTTAAGTTCAGAGCCTCTAGGAATAAAGTCTTCACATTCTTAGGGGAATAGAAGCTTTCCATTCCTCAGGCATTTACCTTCTGCCCTGAGGAACAGGACCGCCAGCACTACTATTTAGATATCAAATGAAAGTGATGATCTACCCAAGACGTTCTTCCAAACTGACCTGGTGTTCCTTTTCCAAAGAACTATGCTCTGCTGTTTCAAAGACTCCCAGTGTTTTTTCATTATCCTGCAGCTCATTTCTCTCAAGCGATAGATGAGCTTAGCAAAATTGCTTTATAATGCTAGGTGGCTGTCCAGTTTCAATTTAAGCATATTGCAAAACTAGCCTACCTTGAGACTTCTTTGTTATTTTTCTAGAAATGGGTACATGATTCTTGCATCTAAAAAACTCAGGTTACTTACTCAAATAACCTTAGCCTCTTTGACTTACAACTGTTAACACAGGGAAGAAAAGTCAGTAAATAGACACGTAAATAATACATCAAATTCTCTAATAGTAGCAAGTGTGCGGTGACATTTATTGTTGTTTTCTATTCCCTATTTCTGGTGGAAAAATGAATCGCTTACTGTACCAATCATAGTACCAGACTCTTTGGGTCATTTTATTGCAGTTGGAATCTGACCAATGCTAAGCCAACCAAAGTTCCAACATAACCACTAGCGTGAAGTCTTTGTAGCTATATGTACAGCCACTGGTCACTACCAAATGATTCTTCTGAATCCCTTAAGTTCCCAGAAAAAGAATCTGACTGTCTGTTAGCCAGTGAATGCATTTAGTGCCTTTGAGTCAGGTGTCCATCTTGGTCCAATATTGAGTTGAATGGTGAAATTGCAGGAGCTAGGAGTCACAAAAAGGGGAAGCTTTTAGAACTGTAACCCTAAAATTGAATGAATGAACAAGGTTGAATAAAATATATCTTATTAGATAGTTTAACTCACACATTAAGTAGCTCGACTGACAGGATTGGTGAAAGGTCCTTTGATCCTAGTAGCGTAGTATAGCTATGATTATGAATGTGCGAAAGTAAAGAAACCTAGGAGTCCCTGTTCCCAGATCTCAGGCTAAGTCAGAAATATTTTCTGAAGGAGCTAGTCTTCCATTTGATATTTCCAGCAAATCTTTCTCTGCAAAAAAAATTTATTTTACATAAGAATTAAATATTACCCCTTCTATTCCACAAGTGCATGAATAGAAGACACTCCAGATAGCTGAGGATGGAGTAGAGAAAGACACCAGCAAAGGCAAGGACAGCCCCCACAATAAACCTAGAAGGGTGGGTTTAGCAAGGCCTGTAGCAGTAAGGACTTGACCCAAAAGAACCCACAGTGAGAATATTAAAATCCCGACAATTTTCCTAGCAACAAGAACCACAATTCTCTAGAGTCCAGCAGCAAGCATTTCAGAAGAAATAGATCAAGACATTGTGGAACGGATCCAGAAATCAGGATAAAGTAGAACCCCAGAGAACTGCACCAACAAAACGACATGGGCTCCATTAGGGATGACTAACTACTTCTGGCCAGTGGACAGATGCCAAATTTCTAGATGTGGTTTAAAAAGCTCACAGTGTAAGCATAGATTACTATATCTGCTTCATAAACATTACTTATCCTCCACAATGCGTGTGAATCAAGCAATTCTCATACAAACCCTTTTGCTAAAAGGTGCTGCCTTGAATATCTTGTTAGGTATTGTTGTACATAATCTAGCTAAATCTAAGTGGATCTGACCAACAAGATTCTTTCTATATTAGTGTGCATGTAAAAAACTGAATAATCCTAATTGGCTGTACCCCTGCTTCCACCTCCTGGGATTGAAAAATATAGAACAGTCATCCAAGAAAATGTTTTGTCTCTCTTCCTAGTAACTAAAGAAGAGTTACTTATAATTTCTTCTAGTGATGTTTTCCAGCTGGGATCATTGTAGTTAACAGGAAATCATTGCTTATTGCTTTTCACAATGCATTTCCATTAAATAAGACATCATTTATGACCTTGAATGGAGACCTTTTTTTTACAAACTGTGTGTTACATTCCTAAGAAACATAACAGCAACAAAAGCTAGCCTTGGCTGATATAGTTTCTGGTCAATTTACCATCTCATGAGGATATCGTTTTTAAGTTCAGCTGTTGATACTGAGAAACCGTTGATGCTCTATATATACATTCCATGTATACATATGAAGCAGAACATTTACATGAATTGTTTAAATATTTTCAAATCAATAACTCCCTAACACCTTTATTTCAGCACAAGCCTTCTCCTGCTTGTTTTATTAACAAGCACCCATTATAGAGTCTTTCTACAAATGCATGGCTGACAGATGACAGACACAGGCAGGAAAGTGGCAGGGAGGATATTGCTAATACCAGCCGAATACATAAATACATTAATCACACAGACCATGCTCAATTATTCAGGAGCTGACATTATACTGTGAGATCAGCTTAGCCCCTGGCTCCTGCTCCTGTCAACTGAACACATATTTATTAAGGCCTTACTCTATACACAGCACTCCAGTGACATGCTCAGTGAGAGACAGAGAAAGAAACCACTACCTTGGTTGAGAAGATCAGATGTACATATGAAAAACAACTGAAGAACACGACTCAAGTGCTATCATATTCTTCCTTCCTTTAACTGGAAACAGTTTAGGGGTGTTCATTATCTCTCATTACTGCTGCCACAAGACATTTAAAGAGAATTGGGACACAAGTCAGCTGTTTTTATCTCATGTAACAGATCTGGGAAAAGACTTAGTGAGGAGAGGAGAGGAGAGGAAGAGGGTAAAACTATTCGTAAACAGAAAGTATGAGGTTATCTACAAGTGTCATTTTCTATGTCATATCATTTTAACATTGGCATGGAAAAATTAACAGCTTCATTGGACACGAACATAGTATATATGGATGTTCTACATCTACAAGTCACCTTTCAAGGTCCTAGTTTTCTTTAAGAATCACTATGCTGTCAGTTGACACCAGGGGATGTTACAAAGGAGGGGTGCTGTTGGCCTCAAGATACCCTCCTCCTGGAACTCCCCTCCAGCCTCTGCAGCTGGAATTCCCAGGCCCCCACATCCCTCTTCACAGCCAACAGTGCCATCTGATGCTTGCTCCACAACATGCCCTCTACCCCAGCTTCCAAAATGTCCCCTTTGAGCTACTTCTTTATTCCCTTTTTGCCTTAGGGACCCTATTCAGCTAAGTGTTGGGAGAAAAGCAATTGGTCAACGTAATTCATGATAAGCATCTAACAAAGGTCTAATATCCAGAATCTAAAAGGAACTTTAACAATTGAATAAGAAAACAACACTTCTCAAAAGAAGACATTTATGCAGCCAAAAAACACATGAAAAAACGCTCACCATCACTGGCCATCAGAGAAATGCAAATCAAAACCACAATGAGATACCATTTCACACCAGTTAAAATGGCAATCATTAAAAAGTCAGGAAACAACAGGTGCTGGAGAGGATGTGGAGAAATAGGAACACTTTTACACTGTTGGTGGGACTGTAAACTAGTTCAACCATTGTGGAAGCCAGTGTGGCGATTCCTCAGGGATCTAGAACTACAAATACAACCCCATTAAAAATGGACAAAAGACATGAACAGATGCTTCTCAAAAGACATACAAGTGGACAACAAATATATAAATAAAATGCTCAGCATCACTAATCATCAGATAAATACAAATCAGAACCATAATGAGATACTATCTCACACCAGTCAGTATGGCTATGATTAAAAAGTCGAAAAACAGATGCTGGTGAGGCTGCAAAGAAAAGGGAATGCTTATACACTGTTGGTGGGAATGTAAATTAGTTCAGCCACTGTGGAAAGCGGTTTGGAGATTTCTCAAAGAAGTTAAAATTACCATCTAACCCAGCAATCCCATTACAGGGTATATATCCAAAAGAAAACAAATTTTTCTACCAAAAAGACACAGGCACTCACATGTTTATCACAGTGCTATTCACCATAGCAAAGTCATGGAATCAGCCTAGGTTTTCATCAGTGGTAGATTGGATAAAGAAAATGTGGTACACATACACTGTGAAATACTACACAGCCATAAAAAAGAATGAAACCATGTCCTTTGTAGCAATATGGATGCAGCTGGAGCCATTAACTTAGGTGAATTAATGCAGGAACAGAAAACCAAATACTGCATGTTCTCACTTATAAGTGGAAGCTAAACATTGGGTACTCATGGAAATAAAGATGGCAACAATAGACACTGGGGACTGGGGGGAAAGTTGGGATGGGAGTAAAAGTTGAAAACTAACTGTTGGGTACCATGCTCAGTATCTGGGTGATAGGATCATTTGTACCCCAAACCTCAACATCATGCAATATACACAAGTAACAAACCTGCCTGTGTACACCATGAATCTAAAATAAAAGTTGAATTAAACAAAAACAAAACAAACAAACGAAAAAAGGATGGGGGCATGTCTAAAATTATCTTTTTTGGTTTTGTCTCTGCCATTTGACCCAGCCATCCCATTACTGGGTATATACTCAAAGGACTATAAATCATGCTATAAAGACACATGCACACGTATGTTTATTGCGGCATTATTCACAATAGCAAAGACTTGGAACCAACCCAAATGTCCAACAATGATAGACTGGATTAAGAAAAGGTGACACATATACACCATGAAATACTATGCAGCCATAAAAAATGATGAGTTCATGTCCTTTGTAGGGACATGGATGAAATTGGAAACCATAATTCTCAGCAAAATATCGCAAGGACAAAAAACCAAACACCGCATATTCTCACTCATAGGTGGGAATTGAACAGTGAGAACACATGGACACAGGAAGGGGAACATCACACTCTGGGGACTGTTGTGGGGTGGGGTGAGGGGGGAGGGATAGCATTGGGAGATATACCTAATGCTAGATGACGAGTTAGTGGGTGCAGCGCACCAGCATGGCACATGTACACATATGTAACTAACCTGCACATTGTGCACATGTACCCTAAAACTTAAAGTATAATAATAATAAATTAATTAATTTTAAAAAAATAGATAATGTAGAAATAAAAATAAAGCCTTTAATACATGTAGAATAGATTTAAAAAAAAAAAAAAAGGCTGGGGGCATGTCAAGGAGACTCTGGAGCCAACCTGAAAGAACCCTCAATGGCCAAAGCCAGAAAAATTTAAGCAACAAAATAAATAACGTAGTACTAATTTATAACCCAAAGTATTAACAGAAAATAAACATACATGAGTCTACACTTACATTTAAAAAGTAAATGATATGAATAATTTCACTTAGTACAGCACCAGGCACATCACAATTCATTAATAAATCCCAGTTTCCCTTCCTTGTAAGCACAAGGGTAAGAAAACATATGGTCTGAAGCTTACAGTTAAGGGCATTAACAAAAAAGATCATTACCCATTCAAAAATAAATGTTATATTATGTAAAAAAGAACATACCTGCCTTTAATTTTTAAAATATCATCCTGATGGCAGGCATCTAGCTTTAGCAAAAATGAATAGGGTGTTCCCTCACTTTAGACTCATAGTACTTAGAATAGACTACTGTTAGAATACTTTTTATTCTCTCTTTTAATTAATTGTGTGCATGTCTGTCTCTTCCACCTTATGATGGGCTCCAAAATGTTGACATCTGAATCTTATATGTAACGTCACATCGTTAAGTGACTCTGCACATGTGAAGGAGCAAGTGTGTAAGGACAAGGTGATGGTAATTCTGAAACCATCCCTGTATGAATAAAATTCACTGCTATATAGCAAAAAAGGCCTACAAAATTACCGCCTAACCTATAAAAATAAAAGAAAACCTAAATTAAAAATAGAGGCATTTCAACAATGAGAAAAATGCTCGTTAAAATATTAAGTGGCAAATAATGCATTTTGTATAATTTGGAATAACTATGTTGAGTTTAACTACATACCAATAAAAAGGTCAAAAGGAAATACAACAAACTTTAGTGATAAAGATCAGAAATTTCCTCTTAAAAGACACTTTAAAAGACCATCTTATTTAATCTCCCTCCCAATTTGACACTGAGAGTTTTTCCTTTCACTGCACTTTTTCCCTAGACAATCTTTTTCATTGATTTCTTCAATCAATCAATCAACATGTATTACTTAATATATGTTAGTCTCCCGTGTGTCAAGCAGTCTGCTAGACATTGGATACCCAGAAGGGACAGTCCCTGCCCTCACTGTCGCTGCTGGGAAGACAAACATTTAAGGAGAGTGCTGAGTATTCATAAGGCTCAGCTCCGTATGTGAGGAGAGCACCTAAGCTACTCTGGGATGAGAGAAAGCCTGCTGGAAGAAGTAACTTTTCAGCTGAAACACAATGTGTGAGATGTTCGCATTGAGAAGAGAAGAGCAAGAAAAAACATCTTACGGGCTTCAACCGCCATCTACGTACTGATATCTCTCAGATTTGCATTTCCAGCCCAGAAAATTCTCATTACCTCCACATTGGCATAGAGCCTTCAACCGCCTAACAGTCAACGTATCCAAACTGAAATCCTTTGTCTCCATTTTCCCCACTACTTTCAAAAAGAGAAAAACAGGCCATGCTTACTTCACTAAACCCTGAAGCCATGGATTATTTTAAATCATACTTTCAATCTTTCCAGTCACCAAGACAGAAAACCTACTTTATTCTACATTTCTCTTCCTCATCGTCCACCTCCCATGGGTCATAAAACTTTATTCTAATTCTCAGTCTCTCAAAACTCTCCCTTCTGCTCATCCCCACAGTCACAAGTCTACCTCAGGTCCTCGTCATATTCTGTAAGTGTGTCCGGAATCGGTGGGTTCTTGGTCTCACTGACTTCAAGACTGAAGCCGCGGACCCTCACAGTGAGTGTTACAGTTCTTCAAAAGGCGGCGTGTTCAGAGTTTGTTCCTTCTGATGTTCGGATGTGTTCAGAGTTTCTTCCTTCTGGTGGGTTCGTGGTCTCGCTGGCTCAGGAGTGAAGCTGCAGACCTTCACAGTGAGTGTTACAGCTCATAAAGGCGGTGTGGACCCAAAGAATAAGCAGCAGCAAGATTTATTGCAAAGACCGAAAGAACTAAGCTTCCACACTCTGGAAGGGGACCAGACCGAGTTGCCACTGCTGGCTCGGGCAGCCTGCTTTTATTGTCTTATCTGGCCCCACCCACATCCTGCTGATTGGTCCATTTTACAGAGAGCCGATTGGTCTGTTTTACAGAAAGCTGATTGCTCCGTTTTGACAGGGTGCTGATTGGTGTGTTTACAATCCCTAAGCAAGACACAAAAGTTCTCCACGTCCCCACTAGATTAGCTAGACACAGAGTGTCTATTGGTGTATTTACAAACCCTGAGCTAGACACAGAGTGCTGATTGGTGCATTCACAATCCCTTAGCTAGACATAAAGATTCTCCAAGTCCCCACCAGACTCAGGAGCCCAGCTGGCTTCACCCAGTGGATCCCACACAGGGGCCACAGGTGGAGCTGCCTGCCGGTCCCGTGCCCTGTGCCCGGACTCCTCAGCCCTTGGGCAGTCGATGGGACTGGGCGCTGTGGAGCAGGGAGCGGCGCTCGTCGGGGAGGCTGGGGCCACGCAGGAGCCTACAGCCGGGGGCGGGGGGAGGCTCAGGCATGGCCGGCTGCAGTTCCTAAGCCCTGCCCCGCAGGGAGGCAGCTAAGGCCTGGCGAGAAATCGAGCACAGCGCCGGTGGGCCGGCACTGCTGGGGGACCCGGCGCACCCTACGCAGCTGCTGGCCCGGGTTTAGCGAAGCCCCTCACTGCCCGAGGCTGGCGGGCTGGCCAGCCGCTCGGAGTGCTGGCCCGCCCAGCCCACGCCCACCCGGAACTCGTGTTGGCCTGCAAGCACCACACGCAGCCCCGGTTCCCGCCCGCGCTTCTCCCTCCACACCTCCCCGCAAGCTGAGGGAGCTGGCTCTGGCCTTGGCCAGCCCAGAAAGGGGCTACCATAGTGCAGCAGCGGGCTGAAGGGCTCCTCAAGTGCGGCCAGAATGGGCGCCGAGGCGAGGAGGCACCCAGAGCCGGCGAGGAGGCACCCAGAGCCAGCAAGGGCTGCCAGCATGCTGTCACCTCTCAAAAGGACTATCAAAATAATTGCCCTATTCCCCTAATTGGTTTCTTTACTTCCAAACTCACTTCAACTCCCAATCCATTTTTCACATTCACTACAGAGTGATATTTCAAAAATGCAAATCCGGTCCTATTCCTCCATAATTCCTTCAGATAGTTTCCCGTTGCTCACAGATAAAAGTCTAAATTCTGCATGGTTCTGAATCCCTCGTCAGGCGTCTGCCTACTTCTCCACCTTAACATATCACTGCTACCCTTTTCCACTACACAAATGATAGGCAGACTTCTACAGAGTGGAAAGAAAGCCTCTGAAGTGTTCCTTCTGCCTGGAGTGCACTGCCTGCTTCCTCAAATTTCTATCCAGCAAAATCTTCCTTCTCCTTAAAAATTAACTCAATACCTCCTCTTCTATAAATCATTTTCTGACTCCCCAAGATTGAATGTAATGCCATTTCCTGTATTTTCTACTCTCTTCCATTATAAAACTGTTCCGTCTACAATACCCCCGACAACAAGACTTATGTCAATTTCTTTATTCATGTAATTCCTTCTCAATCTTCAGATCCTTCCAAACACCACTTCCTAAGGAAGCCTTCTGAAACCCCTGACTAGGTCAGGCCTTTTTAAACTGAGAACAATGTTTTTATTCTTTCCCAGAACTTTTCTTAGTTTGTGATTATATATTAATTATAGTGATCTCTTTAATAATATCTCTTTCCTCATTAGACTATTATACAGAGGTAGGCCTTGGGTCTATCTTTGCTCACCATTGCATAATGAATATTTAATCCCCACAACTTTAAGTTATTATTCTACTTTATGGGTATATAAATTGAGGTTTTGAAAGGTCACATAACTTCAAAGTCAGCCATGTATTGAGTTGGGATTTAACTATAGTGTCTGCCTTTAGAGCCCAATCTTTAAAAGTCACCATCATCAAAGTATTTGTTGAATAAATTATTAAATTATCTTTTCCATCAGTTGTATTTAATTCATAAAATTATAAGTGAAATTTTTATCTGTTTTGTACATGTTTATATTTTCCAAATTTTCTAAAATGATGTGACAATTTATGACAGAATAAGTAAATTTTGTCCTAAAACAGCATTTGGGCTCAACTAAATTTCACACAAATATTTTAAGGCATGCTTTGGTATGAACTGAACATATTTAAAGAATAGAGATAAAGTTAAAGTAAGTTATAAGAAACAGTAACACTTCATATCCATTTTGATATTATCAAAAAACAAAATTATTGATGAGGGTTGTGGAGAAACTGGAACTCCTGTGCATTGCTGGTGTGAATATAAAATGGTACAGATGCTGTGGAAAACAGTATAGCAGTTCCTCAAAAAGTTAAAAATAGAATTACTCTATGATTCCAAGTCTGGGTTTATACCCAAAAGAATTGAAAGCAAAGACTTGAACCGATATTTGTACACCGATGTTCAAAGGAGCATTATTTACAATATCAAAAGGTGGAAACAACACAAGTGCCTATCAATAGATGAATGGATAAATAAAATGTGGTATCTGCATACAATGCAATAGTACTCAGCCTTAAAAAGGAAGGAAATTCTGACACATCCTAGAATATGGATGAACGTTGAAGATAGGCTAAGTGAAATAAGACAGACACAAAAAGACAAATATTATATGATTCCACTTATATGCAGTACTAGAGTAGTTAGACTCTTAGAGACAGAAAATAGAAAAGTGACTGCCTTGGAGAGAAGGAGATATGGGGGAGTTACTGTTCAATGGGTACAGAGTTTCAGTTTTGCAAGATGAAAACATTCTGGAGATGGATGGCAGTGATGGTTGCACAACAACGTAAATGTACTTAATGCCACTGAACTGTACACTGAAAATGGTAAATATGGTAAATTTTGTCATGTATATTTTACCACTAATATTGCAATATTTTCCATGGGAAAAGAAAGAAGCAAGACAGATACCAAAGAACTGAGAAAAATGTCTACCAGAAAAACAAATAACTAGGAAGGAAAGAGTGTGTGACAAATACTCTCAATGCCTGCTCACAGCCCCCGGCACCCACCTCCACCTACATGTTGAAGCCTGCTTACGAGGAACACCAGTGTCTTCTTGTCTGAGAGCATTTTTCTTGCTGGACCTTGGCAAGGGCAACCTGGAAGTGAAGTACTACCCCCAGAAATAGCCCTGGGACTCTGTTGGATGAGGATAAATGCCTCAGCTTCCCTGCCGCTCTGTGAGGGTAACTCCATGTTCTCCATGCAGCCCAGAGATCCCCGTGGGATGAAACTATCACACCATAGTAACTTGCTTGACAACACGATTGCCTTCCTCCCCTGCTCTGTCTCCCTTCCTCAGTCCCCTACCAGAGTTCCCTGGAATCACCTCCCAAATAAACAGCTTGCACTCAAATCCTTGTCTTACTATCTTCTGCATAATTTCAAACTAAGACACAATAAAAATTCAAGGCCCTGATGAGCATCCCCCTACAAACAGCACAGATGGAGAAAGTACCATGAGGAAACAAATGTTCATTTTAAACATCCAAGGGGTCCAGGTTTGGAGGAAAAATTAACAATAATATGACACAAAAGTAGACATACACAAGCTGATGCCCAACGGTTGGCCTATAGTTTTAAGTAAGCAACATATTGAACCATGAAACTTACAACAGTGCTTTAGCATATTTTATTTAATAAATAGATGATTGGCTTATCCTAATGCTGAATTTATAATTCTACTGATAGATTCTTAAATAAAATCTCTTCTTTTTATGGATTATTTTAAAATAACTGTACAATGATATGACACCACTGCAGCTTGCTTTAAAGGTCTCCTTACTCTATATGCTAAATATAAAATCTATAGCCTGTTTAGAACTGAAAGTTTACTGAGTAATATAAAGTACTAACGATGTGTTCGTTGTTAGCCCTGTGTACCCTTTCTGTCAGAGAATAAAACCATACTGAGAACATCTTCAGTTAAATGGTGTTTTAAAGCAAAACACCACTGTAATAAAACTTTTCAGAGGACTCCTCTCTTCTGGGTGGCAATCAATCCCCATTTCCTTTTCAGTCACTACAGTGTCACTACTGGAGAAGAGGCTATACAGGTAATTATCTGCCAGGGTCTGCAGTTGAAGTCCCATTATCCAACCCCTTCTGATTTACCACTAAACCCTGAAGCCAACACTGATCCAAGGGAAAAGATGAATACCAAATGCATTGCTTTAAATGGATTTTAAATCCCATTGTCTACTCTTCCTTGGACAAATTTATCTTGTCCAACAGTCCCTCTGTGCAGTATACATCGGGAGGTACCATCTCCTTTGGACAGGGATTTAACCAACTATTGAAGAGCCAAAAAGGGAATAGAACCAGAGCAACTGACTCACACCTCACAGCTTGAACCACTAGACCGAGCTTCCGCCCTGAGATGGAGATGAATCAGTCAACAGTGATTCATCTCACCAAGGAAAATGTGTTTTCTCTGGGATGAAGTAGTTCATTTTAAACATGATAATACAGAAATGTAAAAGTTAATGAAAATGAAAGGCTGTTTAAATTCAACAGCCATGTAGGCTTTTCAATCTTAACGTACAAATGTGTATTGTCACAGGATCTGAAAAAGCAATAAAGTATGAACATTGTTCATGGAAATATCTGAAAAAACTATGAAAATTTTTTAAATTGTTTTAGTTGACAAAGGAAGCATTGTATATATTTATGGTATACAATGTGATGTTTTGATATATATGCATTATAGAATGATTAAATCAAGTTAGTTAATATATCCATTGCTTCGTATCCCTTGATAATGTTAAAATTACCAAAAAGTAAGGAAATGTGCACCAGAATATATTTACATGAAATAAACCAGGCTCTAAAAACATTTTTAATTTTAAAAGCTTAAACTGTCATTTAAGCAGAATGTTTTAAGGAATAATGTTAACCTTTGGCAAAATCACAAAAGGAGAAATTTTATTACAAACAAATTTAGTACAAATAACTGGCTGAATTGGTACATTAATTTAATAAATATAATATCTGACATTTATTGAATGTCTACTTTATGCCATCTCTGCATTTTATAACAACCCTCAAAATAAATATTATCTACATTTTACTGAAGAGGTATCAGAGGTTCAAAGAAGTTTGGTGACTTGCCAAACATGAAGTAAGCCTCTGTTCTGAAATTCAAACCAGCTATTCTGTTTTCAAAACAATCCTGACAATTCTCCACTATACAATACTCTCTCCCTAAGATATCTGAAGCCTACCTGCACCCTAAGCAATGGGTTTTATATTGTGAGCATTCAGGGCCGGGTGCAGTGAAGTGACTCATGCCTGTAATCCCAGCACTTTCGGAGGCCAAGGTGGGAGGGTCGCTTGAGCCCAGGAGTTCAGGACCAGCCTGGGCAACATAGTGAGACCCCCATCTCTAAAAAATAATAATAATAAAATAAAAATATATTGTGGGCATTCAAAATAACATCATGAATTGTGTGCTCTGTATCAGCAAAAAAAGAAAATTCTCTCTTTCTTTCTCTCTCTCTCTTTCACACACACACTTCACAGGCTCACACAACTAGTGATTGAAATGTATGAGCTTTTATAGCAAACTGGCTACTATTTCCACCCAACTTACTCAAATACCTTTATCCTACTACTGGTCAGTAGACTCAGATAGCGTTGTTTCAAGTCATTTCCTTATGTGATTAAGAAGCATCCAAGACTGAAAGATATTAACCTGAGATTACTGTACACATCCCTAAGTTGAAGCTGCCAATTAGCTTTGGTCACAAAGGATTCAGGTACATCTATACCTCTAGATTTGCAGTCCTGATTTTAAATTTGTAATATAAAGTATTTTTAAGGGAGATTTTCATTCAGGGAAAAACATAGAGGTTTTATCACATTTCTCTGACACAAAAAAATAACTTTTGTAAAACGTTTTATATAAGCCTAGCTGGCTTAAGACATTCACCAGGATCTTAAGTACCATGTGATGGTGTGGCCAGTTTTGAAATTTTTGATGGAATAAGTAGCATTATATAGTAAATATCACATCCTACTGTAAGCTTTAGTATAGTAATAATTAACATTTAATCGTCTCAACAATATATAGTGTCAGTACTATTATTATCCCTGTGTTACTGGAGTATACTCATGATATAGACATTGTGCCTTAGAAAGATTCAGTGATTCAGAAAACTAGGAAGTAGAGCTTGTATTCAAAGCCAAAAATGCCTGTGCTTTTAACCATCATGATTTACTGCCTCCCAATTTCCATAGAGGTCTACCAGATATTATCATACCTTTCCAGCCCTTTAAGCTAGGCTTAATTGTTAAACATTAAAACTGCAAGTTATGCACAAGTTATAGTATATTGACTGCTGACTTCTAAAGTGCGTACAAAGAAGCATCAACTAGCTATGATTCACTTCAGATCCACTTCAGAGTGTGGTACTGTGTCATTGGCATAATAGCAAGCTCATAGTTACTGGACCAAGAACTCCTACCACTGCCCGTACCTGGGCTGCCAGAGGCAATTGCCAGGACAAACACCTGTGCTCAGATGGGTCTCTGGGAGCTGTCCTTGGTGCTGGCTCGGCGGGGGGTGGGGGGGGGGGGGAAAAACACTGGCTCCAGCTTGCTTTTCCTTATTTCCGCTCAGATTCTGCTGGCTAACCAAACCCGAGTCTTCTTTGTCTGTATATTCTGCTTATTAGCAAGCTTTTATCTCACTCTGTCCGCATCCCTGCCTACTGACCATGGAGCTTGTCTAAGCCCTAAGCTCTGTCTGTGCTGCCATGATTCCATCTGGGCTTCATTTTTCTGCCTGGATTCTCAGTGGAACAGCCTACTACTGCCTGGTCTGAGCTATTCTTTAAGAAGAGAAAAAATGGCCAGGCGCAGTGGCTCATGCCTGTAATCCCAGCAATTCGGGAGGTCGAGGCGGGTGGATCACCTGACGTCAGGAGTTCAAGACCAGCCTGACCAACATGATGAAACCCCATCTCTACTAAAAATACAAAATTAGCCGAGCGTGGTGGCTCATACCTGCAATCCCAGCTACTCGAGAGGCTGAGGCAGGAGAATCGCTAGAACCCAGGAGGCAGAGGTTGCAGAGAGCAGAGATCACGCCACTGCACTCCAGTCTGGGCAACAAGAGCAAAATTCAGTCTCAAAAAAAAAAAAAAGAAGAGAAAATATAAAAATAAAAATACTTAACAAATAATACGGATATTAAGACTACTCTTCTCATTTGTCCCTTCTTATATTGCTTAGGATGTGCGCATGGAGGGAAGAAATGGGGAAGGGGTTCTTCTGGTAACCCCAAAGCCCCAGCTAAGTGTTACTTGAAAGTTGTGTTGAGAAATGAAGTCTCAAAGTGAGAAGGAAGGAAACGGCAGGGGAGACACTGATAGAATTGACTTCAGTTGAGGTTGAGAGCAAGAGATAACAGGGAAGAGGCTATGAGGAAGCTAACCCTAAATCATGCTACCTGTTTCCCAGTGGATATTGGAAGCTGAGCTTTAGGTCCTAATGAAAAGACATAAAAGAGGGAAAATAATAAGTGGCTTTTTACAAAAGAAAATAAAAATCTAAATATTTTTATCTTTGTTGAAAATACCTATTTGTAGCTATATCATCTTTGCAAATTTAAATTCCCAGGCCTAATTTATTAATAGAATGCTACATCTCATTAATTTAAGGTGTCTGGTATATAAAAAACTTTCACAAACTAATTCAAACTAACAAAGTATGACACTAGTCTCAGAAATTGTGTGAAATTTGCTTTAAAAATCGCTGCTGGCTGTCCAATAATTATACATTGTGACATTGCAGCAGCTTGGCTTCCATCTTAAATTAGAAAATGTGAAGCCAGTTTTAAAAAAATGATGTACCAGCATGATATCAACCTAGCAAATGCATAAATACATTTAAATTTACTTAACTAATTGCCCCCTTGATAGCCAGGTGTTTATAGCCCTAAGTTATTTACCTTTTTTTTTGTCTACAATAGCACAATGGGAGTCATTCCATGGTCATCCTTCTCACTGCATAACAATTCATTCAGTCACAAGCTGGGTATTTTGTTGCAGATGGGTTTACCCTAATGACCACAGCTCTGCACTTACAATTAACATTTTAACAAAAGTTTGATACTACTTGTGAATAAATAACATACCTCCTATTGTTAGCAGAAGTATACAGCTACCAAAATTAGTGTAGGATAGCTGCAGTTCTTAATATAAATTCTAAGAAGCTTGAGGGATTCTTTGAAGAAAATGAGGATTTAACAGGAAAAATATTTCATCTTCTGGCCGAAACTCAAGGACAATAAGAAAATTATTCTGAATGTTATGTTATTTAGATGTCAACTCCAAGTCGGGGAATATACTACCTTCATACTGTTTGTGTTTTCCTGTAAAACGTCAGAGATGTCAGTGGTGTCTCCCACCAACAACACCTCCCTTTCCATCTGAGATACATTTATGGTATTTTTCCATGTAAGTTCCGTAATGCTTACATAGACAAACCTTTCATTTTGCAGATAAAAGGGAAAAGCCCAGACATACCAAATGACTTTTCCAAAGTTGCACAAGCAAAATTGGAACCAAACATATCTGACTACAAATAGAATGTTATTTCCATTATACTGTAGTGTTTCACACAGAATTTATATTTCTAGACATCTTTTAGATAAGGTTAAACATTGTTATGTATATGTTGCAAAAAAAAAAAAAAACTATCACAATTTTGGATGAACCAATCACTAAATGTCCCATCTAAACTTGGACTAAGACATTTGGGTTTCTTTCTTGTTTTCTATTTCTAAAAAAATAGAAACTTTTATAACTCCATTAGTATTTGTCTTCTTTTGCAAATATATTTTACTTCTTAACTCCATCCAGGAACTGGAAGCCTAAAAAAACCTTTACTTTACGAGAAAGCTAAATAATTCGGGATTTCAAGGGATCATGGAAGGACTAGATTGCAGCTCCGGACAGACCAGCATGCGGAGGCTTGTATTGTGAATTTTAGCTCCATATCAAGTGCAAGAACAAACCAGCAATCCCAAGAGGACCCACAGACCCTCTGAAGGAATTGGACTGCTCCTGCAGAACCCGGGAGACACCCCAAATACTGTGAGTGCCCCAACTGCAGAAGTGCGAAAGGAAGATCTTCCTCTTCCGAACACACACCCCCATTGGAGAAGCTGAAGGTCTGTTTGTGGGCGAAGTTTCCGGCTTTACTTGGAGCTGAGTCAAGTTACAGAGCCAAGTGAAATAGAGGGGTAGAGGAAGCAGCTGAAAGGCCCTGGGAGCTTGCTGGGTCCCCAAGCAGTCCATTCCTGCCTGGCACCACAGGGATCCATCAGGAGGGTGGCCAGAGGAGTAGGTGGTAAAACTCCATAGGGAGAAGGAATTCTCTAGCTGAAATTTGTAACAGTTTGAATGGCGTGAGAAGCCCCCTGGCCAGAACTTGCGGGAGGGGGCAAATCCCGTGTGCAGACTTCGCAGGCAGGGGAAGAACTAAAGCCCTTTTCTTTGGCAGCTGAGAGGCAGAGAGCTCAGGCAAGTTTTCAAGCCTATCATGCCCTCTGCCTCCAAACAGACTTGGGGCAGCTGGGGGTGAGGAGGGTGCACAGTGGGAATGAGACTAGCCATCTGGTTTGCATGGGAGCTGGGTGAGGCCTGTGACTGCGGGCTTTCCTCCACTTCCCTGACAACCTGCATGACTCAGCAGAGGCAGCCACAATCCTCCTAGGTACACAATTCCAGTGACCTGGGAATCTCACTCTACCCTCCCACAGCAGCCACAGCAAGACCTGCCCAAGGAGAGTCTGAGCTTAGACATGCCTAGCCCTACTTCCACCTGACGGTCCTTCCCTATCCACCCTGGTAGTGAAAGACAAAAGTCATATGATCTTGGGAGTTCTAGGGCCTCGCCCACCACCAGTCCCTCTCCACACTACCACAGCTGATGCTTTCTGGAAAGCACCACCTCCTGGCAGGAGGCCAACCAGGACAAAAATAGAGAATTAAACCACCAAAGCTAAGGACACTCACAGAGTCCATTGCACCATCCACCACCTCCACCAGAACACACACTGGTATCCACAGCTGAGAGACCCATAGACAGTTCACATCAGGGGACTCTGTGCAGACAACCCCCAGTACCAGCCAGAACCAGGCAGATTCGCTGGGTGGCTAGACCCAGAAGAGAGACAATTATCACTGCAGTTTGGCTCAAAGGAAGCCCCATCCATAGGAAAAGGAGGAGAGTATTACATCAAAGAAACACTCTATGGGACAAAAGAATCTGAACAACAACCTTCAGACCTAGGCCTTCCCTCTGACAGAGCCTACCCAAATGAGAAGGAACCAGAAAAGCAACCCTCGTAGTATGACAAAACAAGGCTCTTCAACACCCCCAAAAATCACATTTGTTCACCAGCAATGGATCCAAACCAAAAAGAAATCCCTGATTTACCTGAAAGAGAATTCAGGAGGTTAGTTATTAAGCTAATCAGGGAGAGACCAGAGAAAGGCTAAGCCCAGTGCAAGGAAATCCACAAAATGATACAAGAAGTGAAAGGAGAAATATTCAAGGAAATAGATAGCTTAAAGGAAAAACAAATCAAAAATTCAGGAAACTTTGGATACACTTTTAGAAATGCAAAATGCTCTGCAAAGTCTCAGCAATAGAATTGAACTGGTAGAAGAAAGAAATCCAGAGCTCAAAGACAAGGTCTTCGAATTAATGCAATCCAACAAAGACAAAGAAAAAAGAATAAGAAAATATGAACAAAGCCTCCAAGAAGTCTGGGATTATGTTAAATGACCAAACCTAAGAATAATTGGTGTTCCTGAGGAAGAAGAGACTTCTAAAAGCCTGGAAAACATATTTGGGGGAATAATCCAGGAAAACTTCCCTGGCCTTGCAAGAGACCTGGACACCCAAATACAAGAAGCACAATAAACACCTGGGAAATTCATTGCAAAAAGATCTTCACCTAGGCACATTGTCATCAGGTTATCCAAAGTTAAAACGAAGGAAAGAATATTAAGAGCTGTGAGACAGAAGTACTAGGTAACCTATAAAGGAAAACTTATCATATTAACAGCAGATTCTTTACAAGCTAAAAAGGATTGAGGGCCTGCTTCAACCTCCTCAAACAAAACAATTATCAGCCAAGAATTTTGTATCCAGCAAAACTAAGCATCATGTATGAAGGAAAGATACAGTTCTTTTCAGACAAACAAATGCTGAGAGAATTCACCATTACCAAGCCACCACTATAAGAACTGCTAAAAGGAGCTCTAAATCTTGAAAAAACAAATCCTGGAAACACATCAAAACAGAATATCTTCAAAGCATAAATCACACAGGACCTATAAAACAAAAATACAAGTTAAAAAGGAAAAAAAAAAAAACAAAGTACACATCCAAAAAAAATCATGATGAAAGCAATGGTACCTCACATTTCAATACTAACATTGAATGTAAATGGCCTAAATGCTCCACTTAAAAAAATAAAGAAACACAGAGTGGAAAAGAACTCACCAACCATCTACTGCCTTCAGGAGATTCACCTAACACATAAAGACTCACATAAACTTAAAGGGGTGAAAAAAGACATTTCATGCAAATAGACACCAAAAGTGAGCAGGGGTAGCTATTCTTATATTAGACAAAACAAACTTTAAAGCAACAGTGGTTAAAAGAGACAAAGAGGGACATTATTTAATGGTAAAAAGCCTTGCCCAACAGGAAAATATCACAATCCTAAACATATATTCACCTAACACTGGAGCTCCCAAATTTATAAAACAATTACTAATAGATCTAAGAAATGAGATAGACAGCAACACAATAATAGTGGGGGACTTCAATACTCCACTGACAGCACTAGACAGGTCATCAAGACATAAAGGCAACAAAGAAACAATGAACTTAAACTATGCCTTGGAACAAATGGACTTAACAGATATATACAGAACATTTTATCCAACAACTGCAGAATACACATTCTATTCAGCAGCACATGGAACTTTCTCCAAGATAGACCATATGACAGGCCATCAAATGAGCCTCAATAAATTTAAGAAAATTGAAATTATATCAAGCACTCTCTCAAACCACAGGGGAATAAAACTGGAAATCAACTCCAAAGGAATCTTCAAAACCATGCAAATACATAGAAATTAAGCAACCTGCTCCTGGATAAGCATTGGGTCAAAAATGAAATCAAGATGGAAATTAAGAAATTCTTCAAGCTGAATGACAATAATGACACAACCTATCAAAACCTCTGGGATACAGTAAAGGCAGTGATAAGAGGAAAATTCGTAGCCCTAAATGCTTACATCGAAAAGTCTGAAAGAGCACAAACAGGTAATCTAAGGTCACACTTCAAGGAACTAGAGAAAAAAGAGCAAACCAAACCCAAACCCAGCAGAAGAAAGGAAATAATCAAGACCAGAGCAGAACTAAATGAAATTGAAACAAAAATAATACAGAAGATAAATGAAACAAAAAGCTGGTTCTTTGAAAAGATAAATAATATTGGTAGACTATTAGCAAGATTTACCAAGAAAAGAAGACAGAAAATCCAAATAATCTCACTAAGAAACATAACAGGAAATATTACAACTGACACCACAGAAATACAAAAGATCATCCAACTCTACTATGAACACCTTTATGCTCATGAACTAGAAAACCTAGACGAGATGGATAAATTCCTAGAAAAATACAACCTTCCTAGCTTAAATCAGAAAGAATTACATACCCTGAACAGACTAATAACAAGCAGCGAGATTGAAATGGAAATTAAATAATTACCAACACAAAAAGTCCAGGACCAGAGGCATTTATAGCAGAATTCTACCAGACATTCAAAGAAGAATTGGTACCAATCCTTTTGACATTATTCCACGAGATAGAGAAAGAAGGAAACCTCCCTAATTCAGTCTATGAAGCCAGCATCACCCTAATACCAAAACTAGGAAAGGAGAAAACCAAAAAAGAAAACTATCCACCAGTATCTTTGATGAACATAGACGCTAAAATCCTTAATAAAATACTAGCTAACCAAATCCAACAACATATCAAGAAGATAATGCACTATGATCAAGTGGATTTCATAGCAGGGATGCAGGGATGGTTTAACATACGCAAGTCAATAAATGTGATATACCACATAAACAGAATTAAAAACAAAAATCACATGATCCTCTCAATAGATGCAGAAAAAGCATTTGACAAAATCCAGCATTGCTTTATGATTAAAACTCTCAGCAAAATTAGCATACAAGGGGCATACCTTCATGTAATAAAAGCCTTCTATGACAGACCCACAGCCAACATAATACTGAATGGGGAAAAGTTGAAAGCTTTTCCTCTGAGACCTGGAACAAGACAAGGATGGCCACTCTCACCACTCCTCTTCAACATAGTACTGGAAGTCCTAGCCAGAGCAATCAGACCACAGAAAGAAATAAAGGGCATCCACATCGGTAAAAAGGAAGTCAAACTGTCACTGTTTGGTGATTATATGATTGTTTGCCTAGAAAAGTCTAAAGAAACCTCCAGATAGCTCCTGGAACTGATAAAAGAATTTAGCAAAGTTTCTGGATATGAGATTAATGTACACAAATCAGTAGCTCTTCTATACACAAACAACAGCCAACGCGAGAATCAAATCAAGAACTCAACCCCTTTTATGATAGCTGCAAAAAAGTGAAAGACTTAGGAATATACCTAACAAAGGAGTTGAAAGACCTCTACAAGGGAAACTACAAAATACTGCTGAAAGAAATCAGACAACACAAACAAATGGAAACACATCCCATCCTCACAAATGGGTAGAATCAATATTGTGAAAATGACCATACTGCCAAAAGCAATCTACAAATTCAATGCAATCCCCATCAGAATACCACCATGATTCTTCACAGAATTAGAAAAAACAATCCTAAAATTCATATGGAACCAAAAAAGAGCTCATATAGGCAAAGCAAGACTAAGCAAAAAGAAGAAATCTGGAGGCATCACATTACCTGATTTCAAACTATACTGTAAGGCCATAGTCACCGAAACAGCATGGTACTTGTATAAAAATAGGCACATAGACCTATGGAACAGAATAGAGAACCCAGAAATAAAGCCAAATACTTACAGCCAATTGATCTTTGACAAAGCAAACAAAAACATAAAGTAGAGAAAGGACATCCTTTTCAACAAATGGTGCTAGGATAATTGGCTAGTCACATGTAGGAGAATGAAACTGGATCCTCATCTCTCACTATATACAAAAATCAACTCAAGATGGATTAAGGACTTAAACCTAAGACCTGAAAGTATAAAAATTCTAGAAGACAACATTGGAAAAACCCTTCTGGGCACTGGCTTAGGCAAGGACTTCATGATCAAGAACCCAAAAGCAAATGCAATAAAAAGAAAGGTAAATAGCTGGGACCTAATTAAACTAAAGAGCTTTTGCATGGCAAAAGGAACAGCCAGCAGAATAAACAGACAACCCACAGAGTGGAAGAAAATCTTCACAATCTATACATCTGACAAAGGACTAATATCCAAAATCTACAATGAACTTAAACAAATCAGTAAGAAAAAAACAAACAGTCCCATCAAAAAGAGTTCTAAGGACATGAATAGACAATTCTCAAAAGAAGATACACAAATAGCCAACAAACATATGAAAAAATGCCTGACATCACTAATTATCAGGGAAATGCAAATCAAAACCACAATGTGATATACTACCTTACTCCTGCAAGAATGGCCATGATCAACAAATCACAAAACAGTAGATGTTGGCATAGATGCGGTGAACAGGGAACACTTGTACACTGCTCGTGAGAATGTAAAATAGTACATCCACTATGGAAAACAGTTTGGAGATTCCTTAAAGAACTAAAAGTAGAACTACCATGTGATCTAGCAATCCCACTACTGAGTATCTACCCAGAGGAAAAGAAGTCATTATATGAAAAAGATACTTGCACACGCATGTTTATAGCAGCACAATTCACAATTGCAAAATCATGGAACCAACCCAAATGCCCATCAATCAACGAGTGGATAAAGAAACTGTGGTGTGTGTGCATATATATATATATATATATAATATATATATAAAATATATATATGCACACACACACGTATATATGTATATACACACCACATATATATGTGGTGTGTATATATATATATACGTATATACATGTATATACGTATATATATATGGTGTGTGTGTGTGTGTGTGTATATATATATATAATGGAATACTAAATACTATGCAGCCATAAAAATGAATGAATTAACAGCATTTGCAGTGACCTGAATGAGATTGGAGACTATTATTCTGAGTTTCATAAGTCAGGAATGGAAAACCAAACATCATATGTTTTCACTGATATGTGGGACCTAAGCTATGAGGACACCAAGGCATAAGAATGATACAATGGACTTTGGGGACTTGAGGGGAAGAATGGGAGGTGGAGGAGGGATAGAAGGCTATAAATATGATACACCGTATACTGCTTGGGTGATGGGTGCACCAAAATCTCACAAATCACCACTAAAGAACTTACTCATGTAATCAAACACCACCTGCACCCCAATAACTTATGGAAAAATAAATAAAATAATAATAAAAGTAAAAGAAAGCTAAATAATTATATAATTTCTATCATGTAAGAAAGAATAACCTTAGACACAAACTCAATTCTAAGCCCAACAGATAGCTATATCTCAGGTATGTTTTATTCAATTTTCTAACTTATCTCTTTTATATTTTACCCTGGTTTCCCACCAAAGATTCTTCCACTACAAATCCTAAAGTAGAATTTCACAAAAATATGTACCTAGTAGTTCTTAGTGGCAAAGTGATTGGATTCCCTTAGCTTTTATATAAAACAACAAAGAAGGATTATTAGAAAGGCAAAAATTTCCAAAAAATTACACACAACACTTTTAAAACATGGATATAATATCAGACAGAATTTAAAGGGAAATTCTGGAAGAAAAAAAGTGGTAAATTTACAAAATTAGGAAAATCCAGAAAAGGATAAAGAAAATATTATAGATACTCTAATCATAAATTCAAGGAAAAGAAATTAGATGTCATAATTTCATTGTCATAAGAATTTTTTGGTCACCACTTTTATTCAGTTCTTACTAAAGACAAATATGTATGTATTTATACTCTATGACATCATAGCAAAAAATTTCTGTTTCCATATTTGAGACAAGAAAATTACCCAAATAAGAATAGAAATTGGGGTAAAAAAAAAAAAAAAAGAATATTGAGGTATGCCCACTCAAGCAGATACTATGATGTGGCCAAGGCATCCTGTAGTAAAATTAGGTGATTTCCAGGCAATAAACACTTTTTATAAGGAAAGAATTCCCCTAGCTGACATGCAGGTGACTCTCTTACTTCCTGGAGAATTTCAGATTATCCATCCCAGACCCAGGAGCTTCAAGCAGAAAAGGGACAGAAGGCACTAAGCTTCAGGCAAGTTAGAGACAAAGACCAAGAAGAGGAACCAAGGTCAAAATAAGTAAGCCGAAAATGTAGTCAAAGCAAGAAGAAATCCTGAGACCAAAGAAGTCAGAGGGTACAATCAGGATGACAGGGTAAGATATGAGAGAGCAATGGATAGTGATCTAGGCAAAAGCAAGACCCGTCACAACCTGACCCTCAATTATTTCTTCAGCCTTATGCTTCAGTAATACTCATACCATCACGGTTCTGTGCCTTGGCTTGGCATGCCCTTTACCAACTGATCCACCCAGAAAACTTAACTCTCTTTCAGAGTGGAATTCAACATCACTCCCACAAAGAAATCTGTTCCAAGAAGACTTAGGCACTCCATCCTAATATTCCCAATGTACTTTATGCATACCACCATTATACGATAATATATCATACTTTAACTGCTTATGTGCCAGCCATGCCATTAGCTAAAATCTCTGTCTGAGAGTAGGCACTGTTTCTTAATTATTACTTTTTCAAAACACCTAGGACACAGTGTCTGATGCACGACAAGCTGTCAAATATTTCAATAAGTGAACACCTCTCTAATAACACTTATGTTCTAGTATAATAATTTATATTCTACCTTTTTCTGCAAAATAGGAGTTATAATGTTCACTCTTTTCCCCTAGCACTTAGCTCAAGTTTTGGCAAAGAACATGTGCTCAATAAATATTTAACAAATTAATAAATGAATGAAAAGCTCTTCCCCTTCAACTGTTTATATACACAAAATCTAAGAAGAATGATACAGATAGGAGTTCCAAAACATGCTCTATGGGAATAACAATGGTAGTATATGAGACATAGCAATCGACTAGCTGTGTCTCTTCAGTCAAGCAACTTAATCTCTCTATGCCTCGGTTAGTATCATTAGCTGTAAACTGGGGATCATAGTACCTAGTGTTGTTAATAGTAATCATGGTGTTTTGAAGAATAGAAGAGTGCCTAACATATAGGAAGCACTATCAGTATTTGTTGCTGCTGCGGCTGTTAGAGTTCTTGGCTGGCAAGGAAAATCTAAAAATGAGAGAAAGTGAATGGCTGTACAGTAAGGAGAGTTCATGTTTCTTCTCTTACAAAGCACAGCAATGAACTGACCAAAAAAACAGAAGAAATCAGAAGTCTCATCCATAAAACTTACTAGCCATTTGACTTTGTTCAAATCTTTCACCATTCTCGGTATCATCTATGTATTCACTCAATAGATTTTTATTGAGTAACTACTACCCAAGATACTAGGGGTAGCATGGTAAACATTACATACATAAAGTTTACAGACCAGTGAACTCAATTTTTTTTCTCTCAAATGAAAGCATAGGTTGAGAGGGTCAAAATAAGAGTGTCATCTCCTTAGGACTTTTTCAGACTGCTTCCAAAAACCATGCCCGCTTCTTTCCTCTGTTGGAACCTGCTGTATTGAGCCACTATTGCTGATGTGAATGTGGTATATTCTCTGAATGTACTGTGACAGAAAAGGGAGAATTGCTAGATTAGATGTTATGTGTAATTCATCCCGCAGTTTTAGTAACATGACTACTCTGTACATAAGTCTATTATTCTAAGTTTATTATTCTAAGACATTATTGCCCTGAAACCACAGCCCTTCCTTCACAGCTACATACTCACAAACCCATGGTATTGATCACAACAAAGATGAAACTACAAAAACAGACGGAATAATAAAAATCTGTCTTTTCTCCTGGAAAAACAGTTTAAAGTGTCTACTCTTTCCTGAGTGGATGAGTTGGCCCTTCTTCGCAAATATATATGCAAAAAAGAAATCACAAAGGAAAGTAACATAATGATCCACAGCATAGAAGATTTAGATGTACAATATACAGTGGAAATTGAAGAAGCCTATGAAATTGCAGTAAAGGTTTAAATAGAGAAAAAAAATGTTTGGGAAGAAGAAACAGGTTAGAATAATAAGTTATATGCTAAGAAAAGCCAGAATTGTACTCAGTACAGAGACTGGGCAAAAAGCTGTTCAGTTAAGTGATACTTATCAAAATAATCCCACAAGTATGGGGGCTGGGCATTAGGGACATTCACTCAAGGAAACAATATTTATCAGACAAAGTAATGTGGGGAAAGACAACTTAAACTTCCAACATATGCGCAAAGTACAGCGAAGCCAGAAGAAGGATTAGGTATTTTTCAAGGGATTGATGTGATTAAAATTAGAACAATGAAAGTCCAGCCACTTAGGTGCAGATGAGTCTGCAGAAAGATCATGCAGTCCCATGGTCACTCTGAAAAGTGTCTTAGAGCATTTTCTTTCAGAAAAGTGAAATATGTTACCTGATATGCACCTAGGCTCTAGTTAAAAACTGTCTGAAAGCATGGTGAAAAGTTACTTGCCAACATGTCTAAAATACCAGCAAACCCTATTATTAATAAGTTTTGCAGAGCCCCTTGATTGTACTAATAGATATGTTTTCCTTTCAAAACAATAGCACTTAAGAATATAAGTATAAATATTTCCATCAAGATAAAATAGAGTGAATAAATCCCAAAAATCCTTTCTCCAAATTTTTTAAACATTTCTTTAGTTTTATGAAGGGGTAATTTTATTTTTTTGTTTGCTTTTTATTTTTTTCTTCCAATTTTTATTTTAGGTTCAAGGGGTATATGTGCAGGTTTGTTAGATGGTAAATTCATGTCACTGGGGTTTGGTGGACAAATAATTTCATCATCCAGGTGGTGAGCATAGTACCTGTTAGACGGTTTTTTGCTCCTCACCCTCCTCCCATTCTCTACCCTCAAATAAGCCCCAGTGTCTATTGTTCCCCTCTTTGTATCAATGTGTACACAATGTTTACCTCTGACTTATAGGTGAGAGCATGAGATATTTGGTTTTCTGTTCCTTTGTTACTTTGCTTAGGATAATGGCCTCCAGCTGCCTCCATGTTGCTGCAAAGGACATGATTTCATTCTTTTTATGGCTGTGTAATATTCCATGGTATATGTGTACCACATTTTCTTTATCCAGTCCTCTGTTGACGGGCAGCTAGTTTGATTCCATGTCTTTGCTTTTATGAAAAGTGCTGCGATGAACATACACATGCATGTGTCTTTGTGTAGAAAACTCTATATTCCTTTGGGCATATACCCAGTAATTAGATTGTTGGGACCGGACACAGTGGCTCACACCTGTAATCCTAGCACTTAGGGAGGCCAGCGCGGGCGGATCACAAGGTCAGGAATTCGAGACCAGCCTGGCCAACATGATGAAACCCCATCTCTACTAAATATACACATCCCATTCATACAGTGTGAAATACGTACTTTTATGGTAATTAGTCATTTTTGATACTGTTAATATTTAATGAATTCAACCTAAGGCATCTTTAGTTAATCTAAATATAAAATCATTACCCCTTCATTAACTACCATATATAAATCTCCTTATAAAATATTATCTAAAAGCTACATGTAGGTTTTTCCTTCTATGGTCAATTAACCACCAGTTATCTATTAATTTTCTTTAATGAAACTTCCCACAATTTAAAAACAAATTTTAGTGGTTTTAAGTATAAAAATACCTTGTATAGGCATAATTTCAAAATGTTAATATACTTTTTTTCCTTTCAGTAACCAAGACATTATTCTTGAATACTGGCAACTAGTTTCACCCATGCCTATGGAATTTTTAAAGAGGCACACACACAATGATTCTCAATCTTACTACACACTAGACTTACCTGGGGAGATTTTAAAAGACCCAAAGTCTAGGCCCACCACCACAAACCCTGATTCAAATGTTCTGGGGTGAAACCCAAGCATTAGCATTTCTGAAAACTCCTCAGGTGATTCTAAAGTACAACCAGGCTGGAGACTGCTGCCACAGTGTGGTCACAGGCATCAAGTTGAAGATTAGGGATGAGATAGTTGAGGAAGAACACAGCAGCTGGAAAAAAGACTTCTTATGGCAAGGCTTAAGAAGGACCATGGACTAGGCTCCAGCTAGTGCTCCAGCTTCTGCACAAGCAAACCCTGGGCTCTTCTGCAGGCTTGGACACATCCATGGGGAGAGACTAGGGACATTTTCTAGGACTAGTGTCATGCTGTTGTCTCCAGATGTATGTAGATGAGGCACCAGGCCCCAGCTGCACTAATTGGGGTGCTGGTTCAGAGATGGCGTTGTAGGTTCTCAAATGGCTTGTCCCACCTGTTATGTCATATGTCCTGCATTTACAAGAGGAGGTAGAATTTGTTCTGCAGAAGCATTTCCTTAACTTGTTTACATAGAGATATCCTACCTGGATCTCTCTCTCTCTCTCTCTCTCTCTCTCTCTCACACACACACACACACACACACTCACATCAACCTACTTAGTAGAATTTTTTCAGTTACTTTTCTAACCAGAGAATACATATTAGAAATTGCTATATTTGAGTATGAATAAACGTATTTATGGAAATACTCCCAGTGTATCTCAGGCTTTTTTTAGCACCTCCCTTAGTATGGCCCCCTTAACTGCTCCCCTTCAAGAAGTCAGGGTTTTCATACTCTCACTATATCTCTTTTCTCTAAACCTGGTCTTAAGAGGTGACTTAATGAGAGTAATTTACCCGCTAACGTGTACTGAGTTTGCTATGTTGCCTCTTAAGAGTTCAACTCTGGCCAGGCATGGTGGTGCACACCTGTAATCCCAGCTACTCAGGAGGCTGAGGCACGAGAATCGCTTGAATCCAGGAGGCAGAGGTTCCAGTGAGCCCAGTTTGTGCCACTGCACTCCAGCCTGAGCAACAGAGTGAGACTCTGTCTCAAAAAAAGTCTTCAACTCTAATTGTGGAATTAAGGTCTTTGTCCCCCTTTTAAAAGGACTCTATGCAAGCAGAGATTCCTTTTGGATGGATAGTGCTTCCTGACATGACTACAACAACACCCATTATAGAGCTGTTGACTCCTCCACACTAGGCTAGGTCTACTCATAAGCTAACTATTCACTAAACCCATACCATTAATTGGAAAGATTAAAAAAGGGAAAACATCAACTTTTAATCTAGTTTGGTTGCCTCCATCTAGACAAGTGAACAAGACTCTGTGGATGTTCTAGTGCCTTGCTTCATTCCACAGCTCCCAGAAACATCTTTCCTAAGTTGCCCAATTAAAAGTACTTTACACAATGTAGGAAATGAAACAATGTGAAGAAAGGTCCAAGAGATTATCACATTTCACTTTTAAATATTTTCATCCTACAAATATTAGACTAAAGAAAACCATTTTAATTAGAAAAACACATGGAAAAACTAATAACAAGCACCATGTAACAAGGTTTGCAGAGAGATTTTCTCCAGGCATGGAGCTTCAGTGTCAATAAATCAAGACAAAGAGAACTTCTGAGATGTATTGCTACTAGTTTCTTACCAAAAGTGGGGGAGGGGAGCATTTAAAAGGGAAATATCACTCATTTTTACTAGAACAACTTGGGCCAAACGTAATTATATTTACCTGTTTGTTTTCCTTCAAATATTAGCTTATTTGGTCAAGTAAAGCTTTTTGCTAAATGCCATGTCAGCCTTACTTTTTCTTCTTTGCCTAATGAATAATTTCCCCTCTCTACTCCTTCTATTCTTAGGAGTAGCTAGCATTCTGGTACATGGTAGCCGTATATCATGTACACATTCATACATTATCCAGAAGTAAATGCATTTCTAAGTGCTTTGTGAGTCACCAAGGATACCATGGTTAATATGTGTCTCCATCATTAACCTTTGACTTACAACTTACAAAACTGCTATCATGAAAGAGAATTATTACTTTTTTTAGAGACAGGATCTCACTATGTTGCCCAGGCTAGTCTCAAATTCCTGACCTCCCACCTCCACCTCCGAAAGTGTTGAGATTAACAGGCATAAGCAATCATTCCAGCCAAGAAGATAATACTTTTTAAACTCTTGTACGTACTTTGATTAATACAGATTCAAAAGAAACCTGCAGACTGAATTCATCTGCCAATTCAGAAGAAATTCTCATCCAAAACTGTGTATGTGTTAGAATATATATGTGTGTATATATGTATATATATAACATTCACACACACACATTTACACTTTTTCTAATTTCTCCCCATCAATTAATATTTATAAGCATATTAATTTGAAAGTCAATCTGAGACAGGGATACAATTTCTAGATAAGACAACACAGATGGTGGCATGCATTCTTGCAGACTATTTTTATATTGACTCTCTTACAGACAATCTGTTTTATCAGCTTTCCAATGGGTCCACAGTATGAAGAACTCCAAAAAAGAAAATTCCAAGATTCTAAAAACACTTGGCTGTAAACAGACTTAGTGGGCATAGCTTCTCCCTTTGCCAAGTCTCTAGGATGCAAAAAAAAAAAAAAAAAAATACTAAGAATATAGCCAAACATTTCCTTCCCCCATCCTGTTGAAGAAACTTGTTACTGTATTGCTAGATGCCGATGAAGTCACTACCAAACTGACTCTGACTCTGACAAAGCAGATACATGAGCTTTGGACTATAAGGATACCAGAAATTTGCTGCAAGGTGATAAAAATGTATTAGGCATAAGAGCCATGTAATCAAGGAATGAGTTAACAAACAAGATGACACAAAACAAGCAATATCATACGGTCAGGGTTCAGGAACAACCTGGCTGCATATTGTTATCTGGAAATGATCACAAGTAGATAAGACACAGAGCCTATTTGTAACAGCGCATGTAGTAAGTGAATATGTAATCACTAGGGTAACATCAAGAGGACAGCCAGCTTCATGTCTAACCATTAATGATTGATAATAAAAGTGGCAGTGTTTGTTCAGTGGGGGGAAGCTCTTTCCTACTGAGGAGAACACAGCACATTTATTCAGAAGCCATTCATCTATGCAGGGATGTTGCCAACCTTGCCTAATTCAAAATAAATGAGTCTGGGGCTGAGCTGTGCTTTTAGTGGTTAAAGATGGCCTATGTCAACATGTCAAGGCTTTGAATTTTGAACTAAGGTAACACAAAGGCAAAGAAAATGAGTGAAATACAAATATGAAAGCATTACTAAAGATCTGGGTTATTTTCATTAACCAGAAATAATGCCAGCACTCAGGATCATGTATTAACAGTTTTAATGTCACTATTTTCTAGACAAGAAGATAAGAGTTCTGTTAAATAGCTAAATAATTAAAGAAGTTATTAAGAAGCCATTTCGGCATTTAAATAAGTAACTCAATTAGTAGGCAGGCTGAGCTCAGTGTCATCATGATATGCACAGGAAGCTGAAATGAATGTTACTGGTTGGGGAAACTGTTCAGACTAAATATTAACTCTTATAGCTCCTTGAATTTCAGCAAATATCTGTAAAAGTGCTTATGGTAACATAATACTGTACAATGGTATAAAGAAAACATCAAATTTTTACAAAAGGTTTAGAAGGGAGTCTGTCCACATAAATTAGTATCTGATTTCATTTATGTAATTCAGTCTAACTATAATCACATTTGGAGGAAATATTTTTTAGGTCAAGAAAATTGCCATACAGAGTCTAAAATTTCTAAAATTAGTGGTGATCTTATGGCACTTGAACTGGATGATCAAGTGGCAATTGAACTAGATGATCTCAAACATCCCACCCCAGTTTTCACGATTTAAAATAATATTTCAGTGTACTCAAATATTTACCAATCCCATTGAACAAATGCTTTCATGAATAAAATAAAATCACTTAACAAATCTTTATGGAACTCTTAGTAAGAACTGGGTGCTAACTATGTTCATTGCTAGGGAAAACATACCGGTTCAACACAATGCAATCCAAAGGGATGCTGGGTTTTAATTTTAAGGTGTGTGTGAATGTGTGTGTTGTATGACCTAAAATTCTTACTTATTTACATTCTGTAATACACTGAAATAAGATATCAGATGAGAGAATCTATTTATTGTCTTAATAAAATGCACTACAATGGCACCCTACTCTGTTGGTTCTCACAAAATAGGAACATAATTTAAAAGCATTCCTCATTATGTTCAAACGTGTCTTAACGTTTAATAAGATTTTATTTTCTAATTTTGAAAATCTAGTCAGTTTAGCTTGCAAGTACAAAATTACACATCTGTGATGTTCCATATCCAGTGGCTCAAGAAAGCACACTAAGATGTTTGTATCACTAAAAATAATTATCAAATCAATACAAAAGAAAAAGAACTGTACCACAAAATATATTTTTTTGAATAAAATTACAGATATAAAAAGTAAATTCTCCATTCCTCCTATAGTTAGGAATATAAAATGTATATTTTATATTTTATTTTAGCCCTTACATTTGCCCACATTTACAAATCCAAGTTATTATTTAGTCTGAGTCCTGGGCAAAGACTTAAAACAGCTCTTTTGTTAATGGAATCTGTTGAACCATCTCTATTAACTGAGTCTCCAAACCCCAGTTTGTTTTTACCTGACTGGGCTTCAAAGGGGGTGAAGGCAACAGGAAAGTCTGCATACTACAGCATGATGGAATGACAGCTGGAATGACAGCTAAATTGACAGCACATTGTTCTCAACTAGGAAGAGGCACAATGTGAATTTACCTGTGCAGCAAAGCATTTGTCTACCATCATAGAATGAGTATCCCACAAAAGTAGATTTCCCAGATTATGCTAAAGCTTTATTTAATCCTTTCTCTATGTTTCAGTCTAGTCCTTAAAAACTGTTATATCATAAAATAATGTGAAATAATATGATATTCTCAAAGGACAAGGCCTTTAATTTATGTATCTAATATTTTTAAAGTGTTTTTTTCTAATTCTGACATTGTCATATGGTCAAAAACTGAAATGCCAGAGCTGAGCAAAAATTATGCTTCTCTTAGATCAGGAAACATTGATTAAGAACATCATGCTATTTAATAGATATATCGACATATAAAAGTACAAATTTCTAGCTCCAAGAATCAGGCCTGAGTTGGAATATATTGTATTCATGTTTGTTTCAATTTATTTACTTAAAGTGGTGGCCTGTTTACTTAATAAATTTAACTCTCAGTATTCCAACTCAAAGGAATTTTTTAAATAAATATTTGCCCCTTGCTCCTTGAATCTCATCAGATTTCTCAAGCCTTAATTGAGTACTTCAGTCTTCTTGAATTTTTTTCTGCTCATTAAATAAACTATCATCAAACCAATGTTAATTGCTAAAAGGTTTTAGACTAGATTTGCATTTGGGTCCTAATATGATAGACCTCTTTATTGCTCTTTTCTAGAATCAGGGGAGAACCAGTTTGTGAATTACAAACTTGTGGGACTTTTCCATTGTGAATGTTCCATTGTCTTCATCCCATTCCTAAATTTATCCAAACCTCTCTTTTTTTTTCTGCAAACACAGATGCTGATCAAGTCATAATCTAAATACAAAACAGATACATCAATATCTTTTTAAATCTCAAGACAGTGAAAATAAAAATGTGCTGATTAATAATGTGGGGCATGGCATTTTTATGTCAAGTACTATATAAATAAAAGTACAACACACTGAAAAAATGTATGTATCTAGTTTTACAGGCTTCTATCTCTTCCCTTGCTGTCAAGCTAGCCACCATCTCTCTTTAATTCTTTATACTATTGGTTCTATCAATTTCTCAAATGCTTGTTAGTGCTTTGTCTAAAGTAGAAACAGACTCTTGGTGGAAGAATGGGGACTCTGTAGAGTCAAATACATAATACATAGACTTTGACACATGAACTTTGTATCAACTATTTTTTCACATATATTTTTCCTATTCTTTCTGAGAACTGTAACCATATTTCAGAATTGAGGTGGTTAAAATCTTATTACTACCTACTGTATTGCTACTATATTTATATATCAGTTCCTTTAATCAATTTCTATCTTTCAAATCCCTTCTCAAGTTTTGGGCCTTTACATTCTTGACAAGTATGAGCTTTTTAAAAACAACTGATCCACATTGTATGACTACAAATTATTGGAAGATTTCACAGTCATATTTTTAGAGGAGTAGAAGAATAGTGTGAACACAAGTGACTGTTTACTACATTTACAGTTTTTCTAACTTGAGAGAAAGTGCTCATAAAAATTATTGGCCAATGTTAGAGAAATACAGATACTTCCATCACTTCCTGTTTTTAGATTACTGACAATAAAAAAATAGGTTATTCTTTTTACTTTTTTTTTTTTTTTTTTTGAGACAGACTCTCACTGTGTTGCCCAGGCTAGAGTGCAGTGGTGCAATCTTGGCTCACTGCAACCTCCGCCTCCAGGGTTCAAGCAATTCTCATGCTTCAGCCTCCTAAGTAGGTGGGATTGCAGGCGTGCACCACCACGCCCAGCTATTTTTGTATTTTTTTAGTAGAGACAGGATTTTGCCATGTTGGCCAGGCTGGTCTCAAACTCCTGACCTCAGGTGATCTGCCCGCCTCAGCCTCCCAAAGTGCTGGGATTTCAGACGTGAGCCACCGCACCGGGCCCAATTCACTTTAAATCAAAAGAATCTGAAGTCTCAGCATACTCTAAGAACTGCTAGAAAGTAATATAAGGTGCTACTATTGCATTTCATGAGCATTTATGTTTATGTTTAGAATTATAGGTAGAAATTAAATCAGCCAAATCAAACAGCAACCCCTCTATTAAATCAAGTGCAAACATATCTTGCCCTATATGACATTTATTACACTAAAAAGCAGTAAATTTTGTGTCCATCACATAATCTTTTCCAATATATTTATTTTAATTTTAGAGATCCTTCAATTCCATTTCCAGTAGAAAATTGATTGTCTTATAACATTTCATTTCTAAGCTTTTCTGCTAAGAGGCTAGGTCAAGCAGATAATGGTCTGTGAAATACAGAAATGCACAAGAAGGGGCATTACTAAACTAAAACATCTTTTTTCGGAGTAAATTATTGTGCATGTCACTGTTTCATAAAGTCTGATTTCAGATGTACTTCAGAATAACAAAACAGGAATCAAAATTAACAACACAAAAATAAAGATGTTCTATTTTGATATTTATTATTTCTTTAAATTGACATTCTATGTTATCACTTTGTACCATTATGAGTATTTTAAAACTTAACTCTAATAAACCAATCTTATCAAGTTCAGGCAACTTCTCATTATCACCCAAGTACAGGCAGAAACTTGCCTAAAAACAATCAACAATCATATTAATATAAAAGTATGAGTTTCAGGCCAAAAAATAAAAGCCAGTAAGTAAATAGTATACAGATGGTTGTTTTATTTGGATAAAAGGTATGACACATAAACTATTACGCACTAAGTAACATAGCATTAAAACATATCAAACAAAGCCTAATACAAATATAAGAAGAAATCAGCAGAATTATAAGTATAGTGGAAGATATATTCCTATCAGTTCATAGCATTATGATAAATGTATATATGAGAACAAGTACTAAGGTCTTAAACACATGCACATTACATTTCCTGCAAACAAAGAATATAGTGTCCTTTTAACTGTCTCTAGAATGTTTATGAAAAGCAAATCATATTTTTGAAACTTTAGAAAATTTATTTTTTAATTTCAGTGGCAGCTTTAGAGAAAAACTCAATAAATTTTTTAATAAGTAGTATATATAGGCCACACACTCTGACAATAATTCAATAAAATTAGAAATTAGTAATAAAATGTTAAATAAAAGGCTCTGACTACTTTTTTAAAGCAAAACTAGTATCTTATATAATAAACATTTGATCCAAAAGGAAACATCACAAACCTAAGAACACTAAATATATTCAACCAACGTTTATTAGACCCCTACTGTATACCAAGCGCCATTCTTTGAGGTCACAAAGAATGAGAAATCTTCAATGCCTTCATGGGAATTAAAGTCTAATAAGTAGAGAGAAGCATAAAACAAGCAAACAAATAAGCAAAATAAAGTGTGTCACACATGCTCTGATAAAATGCATACAAAATATAATGAGTATCCAAGGCAATGAGTTTGCAGGACAGAGTATTGAGAAGAGAGAAGTGCACAGAAATACAGCTTCAGAGATTGTCAGGGGTTCCTCTGTAAAGGAAGTTCCTCTCCTAGTCTTCAGCTAAGTACTGATCATATATGTGAGGAAACTATCTGAGATTGGGAGAAAGAATCACCTGAAAGGCTAAGAAACAGTACCTAGAGCTCACATAGAACCAGGAATAATTTGTTTCCACAGGCTAAAATAGAAAACCTAATTATTTACAAAACATTGGGGGAAATACTCAGAAAGACTTTGTCTCAAATAATGGAGGGGAAATTAGACCAAACTACACACTGCTCTGATCTCACCTAACCAAACTGTAGGATGAGAATGTGTTACTGCCTCCAAGTAACTTAATCACATCCCAAAACAAATTGCAAAAATGTTTATAGGAATACAGAAACATCCGGCATTCAAAAAGGTAAAACTGACTATGCCCATCCAACCAAAAACTATGAGGAATGAAAAAAAGAAGGAAAATACAGTCCATAACCATACAACCCATAATACAACCCATAATTTTAAAAAATTAACCAAAACCAACCCAGAAATTACACAGATGATAGGATTAGTAGATGAGGACATTAAAACAGTTATATTACATTCAAAAAGCTAGAAAAAGAACAAATATGTTAAGTAGTCATAAAAGATGTTTAAAGGACCCAAATCAAGCTTCTAGAAATAAAAACTAAAGTGTCTGAGATGAAAAAAAAATATTTTGGATGAGATTAATAGCAGAATAAGCATGGCAAAAGAAAATATTGGTGAACTTGGAAACATGTAATATACACTTCAAGTGGCCTCATATTCTTGTAATTGGAGTCCCTGAAAGAAGAGAGAAGTGCACAGAAAAAATAAAAAATAAAAAAAACTGAAAAGTTTCCAAAATTGATAAAAGCTGTAAAAGTTTAAAACACCCAAGTACAAAGGGAAAGAAGAAAAGCACACCAAAGCACATCATAATCAAATTACCACAAACCAGGATAAAGAGAAAAATCTTAAAAGCAGGCAGAGAAAACAATTTATAACATACAGAGATGCATTATATCCCAGTAAAGATTACAGCAGATTTCTCATCAGAAACCATGGAAGCCAGAAGATACTGGAGCAATACTGACAATGATATATTGTGGGATTTGTAACAAATGTAGAGGTTAAATATATGACAACAAAACACAAAGGCCAGGAAAGGACAAATGGAAGTATATTATGGAAAGATGTTTATGTATAAATGTGAAATAGTATAATATCATCTGAAGGTTGACTATGTTAAGCTAAATATGTATACTATAAACCCCAAAGCAACCATTAAAATAGCACAGCAAAGTGTCCTAGTTAATAGTCTAACAAAGAAGGCAAAATAAAATTTTAAAAATAATTAACTTAAAGGAGGCAAAAAAAGAGGAAAGAGGGAAATAATAACAAATGGGAAACACAGAGACAAGTTGTAGGATGGCAAATCAAAACCCAAACATTTGAGTAATCACAATAAATGTGTAAAGACCAGAATTAAAAGATGGCAATTATCAGATTGGATTTAAAAAAAAACCCATCAGTATGCTGCCTATAGAAAATCCACTTTACTTACAAAGGCATAAATAGGTTAAAAGTAAAAGATTGGATAAAGATATACCATGTTAACACTAATTAAAAGACAGCTGAAGGGGATATTTTGATGTAAAATAAAATAGACATCCAGACAAGAATATTACTAGGAATAAAGTGAATCATTTCATACATATAAAGTGGTCAAGTCATCAAGATGGCATAATAATCCCAAACATTTATGTAACTAATAATGGTGCTTCAAAATAAATGAAGCAAAAACTGACAGAACTCTAAGGAAAAAGCAGACCAAGCCATAACTAAGTCAGGGAATTCAATGTCCCTATCTCAAAACAAATAGGCAAAAAATCAGTAAACACATAGATAATGTGAAAAATATAATCAACCAAATTGACCTAATTGATATGTATAGAATACTGCATTCAACACTTCACTCCACATAGTTTTTCAATTGTACACAGAACATCTACCAAGGCAGACCATATTGTAATCCATACGTCTCAATAAATTTAAAAGTATTCAACCAACACAAAATGTTTTCTCCGATCACAATGGAATCAAATTAGAAGTCAATAACAGAAACATTTCTAGAAAATTCCCCAACTGTGTAGGAATTAAACAAGAATAGGAAAAAAAGAGACTAAAAATGAATAAAACATAAAAATAAAAAAAAGTATTTTGAAGTACATGAAATTGAGAACAAAACATATTGAAATTTGTGGAATTCAAGTAAAGTAGTACCTAAAAGGAAATTCATAGAACTAAATGCCTTAAATTAGAAAAATAAAGGTATCAAGATAGTTACCTGAGCTTAAGAAGCTAGAAAAAAAAGAGAAAATTAAAAGCAAAATATGAAGAAAGGAAATAAGGATACTCAAAGTTTAAATTAATGAAATAGAACACAAAAAAAAATGGATAAAAAGATAAAACTACATTGATAAACCTTTAGCCCAACTGATCAGGAAAAAAAGAGAAGAGCCAAAATACCAGTATTAAGCATGAGAGAGGTGACATCACTACAATCCACAGATAAGGAATTAAGAAAATATTATCTACAACTTTATGCCTATAAATTCAACAGCTTAGATAAAATATAAGAATTCCTCAAAAGACACAAATTGCCTAATATCTCATAAAAAGAAATAGATACAGTTAAGTTGAATAGCCCTATATCTATTAAAGCAATTAAATTTTTAATTTAAAAAACCCTCACAAAGAAAACTCCAGGCCCAGGCGACTTCACTAATGAATTCTTATGAGCATTTTAAAAAGAAACATTATCAATTCTACCCAAACTCTTCCAGAAAATTGAAGGCCAGGAAATATTTCCCAACTCATTCTGTAAAACCAGCATTATCCTGCTAGAAGAACGAAAGACATTACAAGAAAACAAAATTATCTGTCAGTATTCCTCTGAGACATACATGTAAACACTCTTAAAATCGAGCAAACTTAATCCAACGATATATAAAAAAGGCAATACACAGTGACCCAGCGAGGATTGTCTCCAGAATGCAAAATTGGTTTAACCTCTTTAAATCTGTCAAAATAATTCCCCTTATTAGCAAACTGTAAGGAATAAATATCTGTGCCCACCCCCTCCCCCACCATATTCAAACTTGAAAGTTTGCCTAAGGACAGTGTTACAAAGTGACTATCCATTTTTGTGAATTTTGAATATTTGAAATTTACTCTAAGAATATTTCGTACATACCAACAACCACAATCTCCCATATGATTAACTTTGGTTTCTGTTCAAACTACACCTTATCCAACTAACTAAGTCACAGCAACCTACCTAATTATTCTCTCAGATTTAATTAGAATTACTTTGCCTTAAATTGACATGACTCTATAATTATACCTGAAGAACAGAGAAATTAAAAAAGACTATTTTCATATCTCAATAATCAAGAATCAATCCAACTCTGATGGTACATGCAATGGTTTCTGAAAATAAGGAAATAAGAATTTCTAAAATTTTTATGGCAATATAACTTCAAGTTTCCCCAAATTATACTAAATGCACCAAAAAAAACCCCACTTTCTTTGGTTATTAGTTTGACAAATAGTTCATAGTGAAAGCACAACTTAAGAAAAATATCCGAATACTTGTACTCCTAAGAATTTTTGTCCTTCTAAGATAATTAAAGTTGTTCATATTTTTATTGTTTTAAAGGGTAGCCATGGCTCTGATGATCACTGAAATCTGAATGTTCCTGACAAAGTAATCACAATACAATCATTTGCCCAGGTGAAATATGTCACAATCACCTAAATACTAGTAAATAAATGACAAGCAAAGCCAAGAGAATAGAAACTTTGTTCCTAGAATCTTGGGTGGTCTTCATTCTTTCTCCCTAATTGACTTAACCCAGTGTGATGGTTAATACTGAGTGTGAACCTGATTGGATTGAAGGATGCAAGGTATTGATCCTGGGTGTGTCTGTGAGGGTGTTGCCAAGGGAGATTAACATTTGAGTCAGTGGACTTGGAGGGGCAGACCACCCTTAATATGGGTATGCACCATCTAATCAGATGCCAGCATGGCTTGAATATAAAGCAGGCAGAAAAATGTGAAAAGATTAGACTGGCTTAGCCTCCCAGCCTACATCTTTCTCCCATGCTGGATTCTTCCTGCCATCAAACTCCAAGTTCTTCAGCTTTGGGACTCGGGCTGGCTTCCTTGCTCCTCAACTTGCAAACGGCCTATTGTGGGACCTTGTGATCATGTGAGTTAACACTCATTAATAAACTCCCCTTTATATTTGTGTCTATCCTATTATCTCTGTCTTTCTAGAGAGCCCTGACTAATACAACCAGTATTGACCAAAAAGTCTCCATACTTCTCATCCCCCAGCTTCTTTGCTGATTGTGGCCTGATTATTCATAGTAGAAGACGGCAGCCCCAAATCTCTTAGAAGTCCACTTATTACAAGAGTGGTGGGAGATGGCAGAATGGAAGAGAGCTGATAATGCCATTTTCCCATCATTTCTTTTCTCTTATTCTGCATCACTATCTTAAGACCTCTAGGTAAAACATCCTCAGAGAGCTCTTGCAACTTCTAGAAGAGTTTAAGTGACTCTCTGTCTTCAGGTTAGGCAAGCAGCTTTGACATTCCTCCAGCCAACTTTTTTGAGAAGCTACTCTTTACCAGAATACAAAGTGCCTATACTTCAGAAGTTCATATAAGGCTATAAAGAGAAATGATCAGCACTAGACTAAATTTTATCTTTATATTAAAATTCCTCTTCCCTTTTCTCTCTCACATATATACATGTTCATTTGTTTCTTTTGGGGGAGAGGGGAATAGATAAGGAACTTCAAGCTCTCCCTGTAAATAGGATTTATTGCTTTCAATGCAAAGGAGCCATTCTAAGGTATTTGTGGGAAGTTGCTATTGGCAGTTTCTGTTGCATACAAATTAGAAGAATGAGAACTTTCTTAAAGCTTCAGCATTTTCATGAATCTAACCACAGTAACAACATGGAAAAAATACCAAGTTAAACACAAATAAAGATGAAAATTCCTGAATTATGGATTCCTGAGACAGGTGATAATATAGATTCACCTGCTGTAGCAGGTTTATAAGGGCTCATGAGAGCCAACTACTAAATTTTCAGAAATTGTGAAAGCCAGCAGTTAAATCTCTGATATCTTGAAATCAGCCAGAGGACATATTTACATGGAAATTAGCAAATGCTACAAATCAGGCTGTTTTTATTTACCTATTTTTGGTGAGGTGATTGTTAAACACTTACCAGCACACCTGGATGGAGGATGAGACTAGAACAGTCAAGGCCCAACCTTGCCAGGTAATGAGTACAAGAGATCCTTCCTTTCAGCCCCAAGTTAACTTCAAGCTACAGTTTTGCAAATCTGTAATATTTACTAAATCTCTTAGTTACCAAAAAGATTGGTAACCTGACATGTTAAATTTCAAAAAAAAGGAACTATCATAAAATGACAAAATACATTATATAAGAAGAACTCTAGCAGTTAGGTTGTAAATATGATTCAAGCTTTTACTTCAAATTTCTGAAATCGTCTTCCAAAAGTCATATTCCCTAGAACTATCCAAATCACCAGTCCTCAGTTCTGACTTCCAAATTTAGACAAAGTCTAAGTTCTGCAGGTGCTGTTTATTGAGTGTTTTGGCTGCAGATTCATCATCTGTAAATATTTCAAGAGATTCTGAAAGCACAGTATGCTTCAAAAAAACCACCTGGACAAAACAGAACCTTTGCAGAGCCTAAAAGCAATTAGGGGATAAATATAAAAGAAACAAAACATTCTCCCTCTTTTTAATTGGAAATCTATATTAAGGATTGGGAATACACTTAGGTAGATTAAGAACATGCAGTGAAATTGAATTGACAAGATTGGGTAGCCCTATTAAAATTGTGATTCTATGAAATTTTCTTAATCAGTTTTAGGATTCACAATGTTTAAACTGCCAAATTTGGAACATTTACATTTAACAATTTAATGAAATAATCAGGAACATGAGCCATATCTTTATAGTATTTTCAAAATTAAATGTGGAGCATAGAGACGTTTTGAAAATAAAAATAAAAGCCTATCTATATTATAAGGAGTCAGTCTTTTTCCCCAAAAAGAGGCAATGCCTTTGTTTGAGGTTAAGATTCAAGAAATAACAAATAATGGTGGTCGGCTTGACAATAGAAACTCACAATACTAAAAATAAACATGCCTCAAGTTTTCAAATAATAGAGAATACAATCATAATGAAAGATAAATTTGCCTTAAATGGCAATGCAACCTGATGCAGAGCAATTAATTTTGTGCCTAGAGATCCTTTATTTCTCTTCTGTTTGCAGTAGAAGCAGAGATTACACTAAACCACATATTTCAATGTGCTATTATTGGATGAATCTGTTTCATCCAAGGAGAGATCAAAGACTGATTAAATTTTTAACCATAACATCCTAAGGAAAAACATAATTTAAAACTTGAAAGAAGAAAGTTTAAATCTTCACTTGGGAATTTCCTCCCTCTATACAGAGAAGTGATTGACAAAGCAGTTGTATACATCTACTTAAACACATTATGTAAAAATTTGCTATTATAGAAATAATAATTTAGGTGTATAAATCTTTAAAATATAGTGGTTTTTTCAATTTTATGAAAAGTTAGTATTACTCTATGTCAAGAAGTGCACATATTAAACAGATTAATAGGGATGTCAGCAAGATGATGGAATAGAATGTCCTCTGCTTGTATCCCCATCCCCCTACAATAACAAGAATTTGACAGCCATCTGTAGACAAAGTGCTATTGTGAGCCTTGGTTGGAGACTGAGAACCCTGGTGGAGCCCAAGACCTAAGGAGGCTGTCCTGAGGACAGGCTTGCACTCGGATGGCAGCGTCACTAACCATAATGCAGGCTACAGACGTGAAAAACAGCCTCATCTCCTTATGTATCAGATACAACTTCATTTGCCTTGGTCCTGCCACTAGAACCATCTGCCAAGGGACCTGAGAGGGGTCACACCCACATGAGTCTCAAATGATAGGCCCATGATCCCAGCAGCAGACCATGAAATTGCCTTGTAACTTGGCTCCAGCTCCTCTTAGCTGTGGTCTGCAAGCAGTGGTGCCTTCCTTGGGACCCACCAGTAGTCAGGCTGGTCTGTGACTTGCCAACCTCAGTCCCATGCAGACCCTGAAAGAGCCCTATAACTCATCTCCAGTCCCTCTCAGCTGCAGCCTAAAAGCAGGTCTACTCAGTGAGGGACCTTCTAGAAGTCATACCCAGTCATGCCCCAGGAGACAGGCTTGCCAACCTTGGTCCCACAGTAGATCCTGAAACAAATTGGTAACTTGGCTCCAGCCCCTCTCAACTGTAGTCTGAGAGCATTCATGCCCACTCAAGAACATGCTTGAACTCACACTCATCTGTGTTCCAATAAACAGGCTTGCCAACCTTGGTCCCACAACCAATCCTGAAACAGCCCTGTAACTGGGCTCTAGCCTCATTCAGCTTTGGTCCAGTGGCAATCATGTTTGCCCAAGAAACCACCAGGAGGCACACTCATCTCTGCCTCTGGAGACAGGACTGCAGATCTCAGTCTCAGCTCTGGATCCTGAAGCAGCCCTATAACTTAATTGACCCCTCTCAGCCTTGATCCGGAGCCAGTCCAGTCTCTTCAAGTACCTACCCAGTGACCCAGTAGAAACTCCCCTAGACTCAGAGGGAAACATACCCTTCTACATACCTAGTAACAGGCTCACCGTCAGCCAAACCAACTGTGGACCCTGAAACAGAGCCTGGTCTCAGCACCACCCCTACTGACCAAGAACCTGGAGGCAGCTCAGTCTGCCCAAGGACCAGACAGGACCCACACCTGCTGGAGCCCCTGGTAACAGGCCTGTCAAACATGGACCCAGTGCAGAACCAGCAGTAGCCATGTGACTCGATTCCAACCCCATTCAATCAACTGTGATCCCAGAGACAATCCCAACAGCCTAGACATTTAACAGAAAAAGATCTTTACCTGCCAAAACCAGTCTGTAAAGACTGAAAAATATGTTTGCTACTTCAGACACATAGACACCAACACGAGGCTTCATGAATGACAAAGAATCAGACAAACATACACCACCAAAGGAAACAAATAAAGTTCCAACCCCAAAGAAATTGAGATCTATAAATTGCCTGACAAGCAATTTAAAATAATGATCCTAAAGTAGCTCAATGAGATGCAAGAAAACACATGTAATTAAATACCAGGAAAACAATGCATGAAAAAATAAAAATTTTAATAAAGAAATAGAAACCATAAATAAGAACCAAACAGAAATCCTAGTGCTGAAGTATACAATAAGATAACTAAAAAAATACAATAAAGAACTTCAAGAGCAAACTCAATTATGCAGAAAAAAGAATAGTGAAATCAAAGTCAGATCATTAAAAATTAGTTGATTAGAGAAACAAAACAAAAAAAGAATAAAAATTAGTAAAGAAATCATAAGGGACAAATTGGGACATCATCAAACAAACAAATATACTAATTATGGGAATTTCAAAAGAAAGAGACAGAAAACGGAGCAGAAAACTTATTTAAAGAAATAATGGCTTAGAACTTCTGAAATCTCAGGAGCGATATGAACATTCTGATTAACGAAACTCAAAAGATCTCAAGTAAGATCAACCCACAGAAAAATACACCAAAACACATAATTAGATTGTCAAAAGTCAAAGACAAAGTGAGACTCTTGAAGGTAGTAAGAGAAAAGACACTCATCATATACAAGAGACTCACCATAAGGATGTCAGGAGACTTCTCAGCAAAAACCTTGTGGGCCAGGAAGGAGTGAGATGATATATTCAAAGTTCTGAAAGAGAATAAAAATCCAACCAGAATACTACCAGCAAAACTGTTCATCAGAAATGAAAGAGAGAGAAAGACATTCCCAAACAAACAAAAGCTAAGGGAGTTCATCACCACTAGATATGCCTTACAAGGAATGCTGAAGAGATGTCTTCACATAACATGGAAAGATGCTAAGAAACTGTATTAGTCAGGGTTCTCTTAGAGGACAGAACTAATAGCAGACATTTATATATATGAGACATTTACATATATATAAATACATATATAAAGGGGAGTTTATTAAGTACTAATTTACATGATCACAAAGTCCCATAATAGGCCATCTGCAAGCTGAGGAGCAAAGAGAGCCAGTCCGAGTCCCAAAACTGAAGAACTTGGAGTCTGGTGTTCAAGGGTAGGAAGCATCAGCACAGGAGAAAGATGTAGACTGGGAGGCTAGGCCCACCTCTCCTTTTCATGTTTTTCTGCCTGCTTTATATTTCCCGGCAGCTGATTAGATTGTGTCCACTAGATTAAGGGTGAGTCTGCCTTCCCCAGCCCACTGACTCAAATGTTAATCTCTTTTGGCAACACCCTCATAGACACACCCAGGATCAATATTTTGTATCCTTCAATCCAATCAAGTTGACACTCAGTATTAACCATCATAGTAACAACAGAAAAAGGATAAACACATGAAAAGATAAAACTCACTGGTAAAAGTAAATATATAGTCAAGTCCAGAATACTCTAATGCTAGTGTGTATATCACTTGTTAACTCTAGATTAAAAGTTAGAGGACAAAAGTATTAAAAATAACTATAGCTACTATCATTTGTTAATGGATATTCAATATAAAAATATTTAAGCCTGGCATGGTAGCTCACGCCTATAATCCCAGCATTTTGGGAGGCCAAGGCGGGTGGATCACCTGAGGTCAGGAGATCAAGACCAGCCTGGCTAATGTGGCAAAACCCCATTTCTACTGAAAATACAAAAAATTAGCTGGGCATGGTGGTGTGTGCCTGTAATCCCACCTACTTGGGATGCTGAGGCAGGAGAATTGCTTGAACCCCAGAGGCAGAGGTTGCAGTGAGCCAAGATCGCACCATTGCACTCCAGCTTGGGCAACAAGAGTGAAATTCCGTCTCAAAAAAAAAAATATATATATATATATATATATATTTAAAGTGTGATATCAATCATATAAAATGTAAAGAAGGGAGAAGTAAGAGTATTGAGTCTTTTAATGCAATTGTAGTTACATTCTCATCAGCTTAAAACACAATGTTATAACTATAATATGTTTTATGTAAACTTCATGGTAACCATAAGAAAAAGCCATGCCGGGTGCAGTGGCTCACGCCTGTAATACCAGTACTTTGGGAGGCCAAGATAAGCAGATTGTTTGAGCCCAGAAGTTCAAGACCTGCCTGGGAAACATGGTGAAACCCCATCTCTACTAAAATTACAAAAATTATCCAGGTGTGGTGGTGCGCACCTGTAGTTCCAGCTACTTGGGAGACTGGTGCTGGAGACTTGCTTGAACCTGGGAGGCAGAGGTTGCAGTGAGCCAAGATCACACCACTGCACTCCAGCCTGGTTGACATAGCAAGACCCTGTCTTGAAAGAAGGAAGGAAGCAAGCAAGGAAGGAAGGAAGGAAGGAAGGAGGGAGAAAGCAAGAGCCACTAGTAGACACACCAAAGATAAACAGAAAGGAATCCAAGCATACCACTATAAAAAATCAACAACTCACAAGGAAAGATACCAACAGATATGAAAAGGAATAAAAGATCTAAAAAATAGTCAGAAAACCATTAACAAAATGGAAATAGTAAGACCTTACCTATCAATAATTACTTTAAATGTAAATGTATTAAATTCCCCAATCAAAAAACACACAGTGGTTGAATAAACTTAAAAATAAAATTCAACTATATACTGCCTACAAAAGGGTCACTTTAGCCTTAAAGATACAAACAGGCTAAAAATAAAGGGATGGAAAAGGATATTCCATGGAAATGGAAACCAAAGAAAGCAAGTATGGCTATACTTACATCAAACAAAATAGACTTTCAGTCAAAATCTGTCATGACAAAGAGGTCAATATATAATGATATAGGGGCCAATTCATCAAGGGAATATGCCAATTATGAATAGTTCCACCCAACATTAGAGCAAATAAATACAAAAAGCAAATATTAACAGAACTGAAGAGAGAAACAGAAGCAACATAATAATAGTAGAAGACTTCAGTACTCCACTTTCAAAAATGAATAAATCAACCACACAGAAAACCTTTAAGGAAATAGCAGACTTGAATAGCACTGCAGACCAAATGCAGAACATTCCACCCAGCAACAGCAGAGTACACACTTTTCTTAACTGCACGCAGAATGCTCTCCAGGGTAGATCATATGTTGGGCCACAAAACAAGTCTTAACAAACTTAAGAAAGTTGTAATCATATCAAGTATCTTTTCCAAACACAATGGTATGAAACTAGAAATTAATAACAGGAATAATTTTGAAAATGTGTAAATTATGTGTAATTAACTGATACGGTATGGCTGTGTCCCCACCCAAATCTCATCGTGAATTGTAGTTTCCATAATCCCCACATGTCGTAGGAGGGACCCAGTGGGAGGTAATTGAATCATTGGGCCGGTTACCCTTATGCTGTTCTCATGATAGTGAGTGAGTTCTCACAAGATCTGATGGTATTATAAGGGGGTTTTCCCCCGTTTGCTCGGCACTTCTCGTTCCTGCTATCATGTGAAGAAGGATGTGTTTGCTTCCCCTTCCACCATGATTATAAGATTCCTGAGGCCTCCTCACCCATGTGGAATTACGAGTCAATTAAACCTCTTTTCTTTATAAATTACCCTAGTCTCAAGCAGTTCTTTATAGCAACATGAGAAATGACTAATACATTAACACACTACTGAACAATCAGTGGACCAAAGAAGAAATCAAAAAGTATTTTGAGACAAAAATGAAAACACAACATACTCAAACTTATGGGGTGCAGCAAAAGCAGTTCAAAGGGGGAAGTTTATGGTGATAAGTGTATACATTAAGAGAAAAAAGAATGATTTCAAATAAACAACTTTATTTTACATCTTAAAAAACTAGAAAAAAAAAAAAAGCCCAAAGTTGGCAAAGGGGAGGAAATAATAAAGATTAGAACAGAAGTAAATGAAATAGAGACTAGAATGACAATACAAAAGATCAGCCAAACAAAGGGCCAGGGTTTTTTAAAAAAAGAAAAACAAAATTGCCAAATTTTTACCTACACTAACCAAGAAGAAAAGAGAAAAGACTTGAATAAATGAAATTATAAAGGAAAGAGGAGACATTACAACTAATACCACAGAAATACAAAAGATTATAAGAGACTACTATGAACAATTCTATGCCAACAAATTGGACCACCTGGAAAAAAATGGGCAAATTTCCAGATACATACAACCTACCAAGACTGAATCATGAAAAAAATAGAAAATCTGAGCAGACCAATGAGTAAGCAGATTGAATTAGTAATCAAAAACCTCCCAATAAAGAAAAGTACAGGACCAGATGGATTCACAGATGAATTCCACCAAGGATTTAAAGAACTAAGACTAATCCTTCTCAAACTCTTCCAAAAAATTATAAAGAGAGGAACACTTCCAAATTTATGAGGTTAGCATCACATGCACACTAAAGCCAGATAAGGGCACTATATGAAAATAAAACTACAGGGAAATATTGCTGAGGAACACAGATGCAAAAATCCTCAAAAGAATTATTAGCAAATAGGACTCAACAGCATTGCGTAAAAAGATTATACACCATGACCAAGTTGGAGTTATTCCTGGGATGCGAGGATGGTTCAACATACACAATCAATAAATACAATATACTACATTAACAAAATGAAGGATAAAAACCATGCTATCATCTCAGTAGTTGCAGAAAAATCATTTGACGGAATTCAATGTCTATTTATGATTTTAAAACTTTCAATAAATTAGGCATAGAAGAAATGTACCTTAACATAATATAAATTATATATGATAAGCCCACAACTAACATCATATGAAAAGGTGAAAAGCTAAAAATTTTCCTCTAAGATCAGAAACAAGACAAGGTGCCCACTCTCACTACTTTTATTCAACACAGTACTGAAATTCCTAACCAGAGTAATTAGGCAAGGAAATAAAAGATAAAAGGCATCCAAATGAGAAAGGAAGAAGTTAAATTATCTCTGTTTGCAGTGACATAACCTTATATATAGAAAACCCTAAAGTCTCCACCAAAATACTGTTAGATATAAACAAATAAATGGATTCAGTAAAGTTATTAAACACAAAATCAACATACAAAAATTAGTCGCATTTCTATACACTAACAGGAATCTAAAAAGAAATTAAGAAAACAATCCCATTTCCATAGCATTAAAAACGTTAAGATACTTAGGAATAAATTTAACTAAGAAGGTAAAATATCTGTGCTCTGACAACCCTGAGACATTGATGAAGAAAATTAAAGAAGACAAAAATAAATGACAAGACATCCCATGTTCAAGGGTTAAAAGAATTAATATTGTTAAAATGTCCATACTACCCAAAGCAGTTCACAGATTCAATGCAGTCCCTACCTAGTCCCTACCAAAATGCCAATGGCATTGTGCACAGAAATAGAAAAAGCAATTCTAAAAGTGCATATAGATCAACAGAAGGCTCCAAATAGCCAAAGCAACCTTGAGCAAAAAGAACAAAGCCGGAGGCATCTCAGTCCCTGGTTTCAAACTATATTACAAAGCTATGGTAATCAGAACAGTATGGTACTGGCATTAAAAACAGACAAGTAGACCAATGGGACAGAATAGGGAGCCCAGAAATAAATCCACCGATACACAGTCAACTAATCTTTAACAGGGGCACCAAAAAATACACAATAGGAAAAAAATAGTCTCTTTTTCCCTCTTTTCCCTAATAAATGGTGCTGGGAAAACTGGATATCCACATGCTAAAAAATAAAACTTGGCCAGGCACGGCGGCTCACGCCTGTAATCCCAGCATAATTTGGGAGGCCGAGGCAGGCGAATCATGAGGTCAGAAGATCAAGACCATCCTGGCTAACACAGTGAAACCTCGTCTCTACTAAAAACAGAAAAAATTAGCTGGGCATGGTGGCAGGTGCCTGTAGTCCCAGCTACTCAGGAGGCTGAGGCAGGAGAATGGCATGAACCCAGGAGGTGGAGCTTGCAGTGAGCCAAGATTGTGCCACTGCACTCCAGCCTGGGCGACAGAGCAAGACTCCATCTCAAAAAAAAAAACACACAAAAAAAAATAAAACTTGACAAAATCAACTTGAGATGGATTAAAGACTTAAATATAAGACCTAAAACCATAAAACTCCTAGAAGAGACGTTAGAAGAAAAGCTCCTTGACACTGGCCTTGGCAAACATTTTTAAATATGACACCCAAAGCACAAGGGAACAAAAGCAAGCAGAAAAAAAATGGGACTAAATGAAACCAAAGGGCTTCTGCACAGCAAAGGAAACAATCAACAAAATGAAAGGGCAACCCACAGAATGCAAGACAATATTGGCAGACCATGATAAAATGTTAATACCCAAAATATACAAGAAGCTTATATAACTCAAAAGCCAAAACAAAAAAAAATTAAATGAGTAAAAGATCTGAAGAGACAATTTTCCAAAGAAGACATACAAATGACAAACAGGGATATGAAAAGGGGCTCAACATTAGAGAAATGCAAATTAAAACCACAAGATATCACCTCACACCTGCTTGGATGGTTATTATCAAAAAGATAAGATATAAGAAGAGTTATCAAGGCTGTGGAGAAAATAAAACCCTTGTACACTGTTGGTGAGGATGCAAATTAGTACATCTCTTATGGAAAAGAGTATGGAGTTTGCTCAAAAAAATTAAAAATAGAACTATTATATAATACGGCAATCCTAATACTGGGTATATACCCAAAGGAAGCAAAATCCATATCTCAAAAAGATATTGGCACCCCCAAGTTTATTGCAGCATTATGACAATAGCCAAGATACAGAACCTAAGTGTCCATCGAAAGATAAATGGATAGGGAAAATATAGTATGAATATATACAGTGGGACATTATTCAGCCATAAAATAGAAGAAAATCCTGCCATTTGGGTTGAACGCGGATGAACAAGAACATGATGCTAAGTAAAATAAACCAGACACAGAGAGACAAATACTGTATGATCTCATTTATATGTAGAATCTAAAAAACTTGAACTCATAAAAGCAAAGAGTAGAATGGTGGTTGCCAGAGGCTCGAGCATGAGGAAAATGGGAAAATATTGGTCAGAGTACAAACTTTCAGTTACAAGATGAATAAGTTCTGAGGACCTAATGTAAAGCACAGTAACTATAGTTAATAATACTGTGTTGTTTATTTGAAATGTGCTAAAAGAGTATGTCTTACATGTTCTTACCACACACACACACACCTTTTTTGTCAATTATACCTGAATAAAGCTCTTAAAAACATAAACAGAATAACAGGTAGCATTTAGTAGGCAACTACTAATAGTACATATATGTAATGTGCTAAATGGTAAGAGAAATAGTTGTAAAAACAATGAAAACTAGTGCTGGATATCCTAAATACCTTGACTTGATCATTACATATTCTATGCATGTAACAAAATATCACTTGTATCCTGCAAATATGTACAAATATTATGTATCAATTTAAAAAATATTTAAAACCGAAAACCGAGAATGCAAAAATATAGTGTGACAAGTATGATTAAAAATTAAATATAATACATGTGCACAGAAAAAAGCACTGAAAGATAATATGCCCAAAACATTAGCAGTAGCTATTGATGTTACTAAGTATTATATGTTGTTCCTAAGTATTTATGCATATATATACATAAACAAATCCTAGCAAACAACAAATCCTAAGTATTTATGCATAAATACATACATACATACATATATGACTACAGGCCACTTGTAATCAGAAAGCAATATATATTCAACTAAAAATTTGGGCTACAAATTTAAAAGTTTAAAACTTTTTAAAGTATAGATCTTCTGAAAATGCCTTAGCTACAGAAATAATACAGAAACTAATACTGTTTTATTTTTAGCTTATACCTTGGGGTTTTCAGAGAAAATATTTATTTGGCTTATAGAGACCCAAGCTTATCCCTGTGGTAGGCAGAATTGTAAGAATGGCCTCCAATGACCCTCATTCTTGCTTAATCTCCTTCCGTTTTAGTGTGTGTAGAACCCATGCATACAATTAAATATCACTCCTGTGATTATATTACCTTACATGGCAAAAGGGGGATTAATCTAGTGGGCCCAATCTAATCAAATTAGCCCTTTAAACGTAAAGAGTTTTCTCCAGATGATGGCAGAAAGGAAGTTTGAAAGTCTGAGAGTGAGAAGGACTTGATGCACCGTTATGGCTTTGAAGACAGAGAGGACCACGTGAGAAGGAATGCAGGTAGTCCCTAGGAACAGCAAGCAGCCATGGCTGACAGCCAGCAAAGAAATGGGGACCTCAGACCTGCAACCACAAGGAACAAGTTCCTGCCAGCAACCTCAGTGAGCTTAGAAGCAAATTCTTCCCCAGAGCTCAGCCCATGGACACACTGATCTCAGTCATGTGAGACCCTGAGCAGAAGAGCCCGTACCCAGTTCTGACCCACAAAACAGTGAGATAACGAATTAGTGTTGTTTTCAGCTTCTAAGTTTATAGCAATTTGTTACACAGCAACATCCCTTCATACTGTTCTGTCACTAAGACTGAATCCAGGCAGGGTCATTTGGAGGTACATTTCCTTCAATAAATTTAGTCCCAAAAGAATAAAATTTCTGGCAGCATATTTGGAGACTTGAGGTCATTAACATTTTATATGATTTTAGTTCAATGTAGTCCATGATTCCAAAAGGCAATAGAATATTTTATGTTTAGAGTTTTTGCTTTGTTTTGCATTTAATATTGAGGCCAAACAATTTCCCAGAGATAATATTGCCCTCCCAATGTGTCAATCATGGTGAAAATAATTTCATAATCAGAAATTTGTTTTACAGCCAATTTGGGGGGAAGTAAACAAATGCAATTAATAAGGTACAAGTGAATATGGCTATCTTTTTAATGATAAATTTGAACATTCTTGAATTTCAGTAGTGAAATGGATTAATAGGAAAGAAAAATATTTCTGAAGACTCATTTTTACCCTAGTGGCATTTACTGTGGTCGCCATTTTCTCCCAGTCATCCCTTGGAGCCATCCATATTAGGATATCAGATACCTAACCTGACAACCCTAAGGCTATGAACTAAATTAAAACTGAAATTTAATTGAAAAACTTTAGTGATTTTAGACTTCCTCTGGCTCCAGGTCTTCTCACTGTTCTTTTTGGCCTTTTCACATCAAAGTCTCTCTGGAGAAGAGCTGTGCTTTACACTGACAGCATTATTATTATTATACCTATGATTCTATTTCCTGACTTCTATTGAGTTTTTTTTTCTAAATTCATTATGCAAAATAAAATCTGAATTTCCCTCCAACTCACCAAGCTTGTCACATGATCTGGACTAAATGATGTCTAATATTTCTTCCAACTATAATATTTGATGACTTAGACCTTTAACGTAAAGCTAGGATATAAACACATTTTTTCAAGAAAGTCAAGGGAATAAGTAATGTTGCCTGTTATAATTTGAAAAAAGTTCCTTTGAAGATCTCAGAAAACATTAAGGCAATACTGGCTGGTCTTTGATTGACCACAAGCACCCACAGGCTTCACATCATTTTTGGCATCTCTTTCCCCAGTGAGATGCTGCAGGCACAAAACATGGAACCAAGGAACTATGCTGAGCTAAGGCAGTTCCCCTTTTCTTTTAGATACATTTCTTTCAAATATTCTATTATCATTAAAAGACAGGACACAGGAACACATTTGTAGCTGTCTCCAAACCTAACTAAGGGTTGTAACAAATTTTCCACAGGCATTTTAATTGATCTTTCTATGAAATGTAAAGGCAAGGTATCTATTAGTTCCTTTCCTTTCATTTAGCAGTAAAATATTAGATAGGCAAGAGAAAATGATGCGAAGCAATAAAAGATAGCAAGGAAACACAATCAGATTTTAATACATGGAATCAGGATGACTTGTAGTTTTATATTGCCAGGCTTTAAGAGAATTACCATATAATGATGGATACTTTGGGGAAATCACCAGGATATGAAATTAATTTCTTAGCCTGGAACTTTAATTTGGCACATGAAGAATTAATACATAACTAAAACCAAATATCCTTTATTAGCCATAATTCTCCCCAGCAAAAATTATTTTGTACGCCCACCCAGCAACCCTCATCTCCACTCTGAGGTGCTGATTCATGACATGGTGCCATCACTTGCCTTTATTTTTAAACTGAAAGAACTAATGTAATTAAACCCAATTTCATTTGTTGCTCGTAACTACAGAATCAAGTCAATAATTAAAAATAAGATTGGGAGATCCCTGCCCTACTAGACTTAGTTAAAAATATTTTCACAAGGAAGTATTTTATACCAGGATAAAGAAGAAAAGATTTAAGGATACAATCACCAACTTGTAAAAATGCATTTCAGTCTTTCAAGGGTAACTTTTCCTGCACAGAATATACACTGTTATGCCTCCATGTTTCAGATGCAACTGTTCCCTCATGCCCAGAACTCCTCATCCCCACACTTTTTTGTTAACTACATATCTCGTTTTTTAAAGGCCAGTCCAGATGCTTCCTCCTTCCTAGGAATTCCTGTATCACCACATAGCAGGTCATTCTTTCTAGTTCCCACTCTTACCCTTCTGTCACTGGTCATGCACTAAGCCTAGGGATTGGAGAAAAGTAATTTGGGTGTGATGCATTCATTAAGAGCTGATGGGCGGGTACTTTATATTATAAGCCAGAGAAGAAAGGCAGGTAAATGCTGCCTTAACATCATAAAGCCAGGTAATTCCTGAGAAATATTAGGAAGAAATGTTTCAAATATTTTAATTAATATGAAAATATTAATAATCAATATTGAAATATGAATTTCTTGTTTAAATGTGGAAGAAAATATCAAATATCTGATGAAGAGGTATCAATAATCAGGCTCTGGGAGGAAGCAGCTGCCAAACCAAGTAAAAATCCCTTATGATTTCCCTCCTGCCCTCAACGCTGACCCATTTACAGGATCCTCGTCACCTCTTTGCTCAGCAATGCCAACAGAGCAGAGCGGAAGAAGAAGTCTGGCATCCATCAGACAATGGAGGCAGAGAAATCAACAAAATTAATGGAGAGAATATGTGGATTGAGATTCATATACATGGGAGGATGGAAGAGAAATTCATGAAACATCCCAAGATAGAATCAGGACAACAAAAGGGCACCGAGGACACCTACAGGGAATAAGTTAAAGAGAAATAAAAAGGGGAAGAAAGGAGTAAGGAACAGAGGAGTGTCTGTGCGGGACAGCCCTCCAAGGGAGGAAGCATCCAAGACAAGGAAGGTTAAATACCCTCACCATGGTCATCTCACTGGTCTCCTCCCTTAGGGTCACTGAGCAGCAAGGAGTATAAGTCACAGAAAAGGACTCTGCAAGACAACCAGGAAAACTAACTCCCCTACCCCTCCAAGCCCCACCCCCCGCCCAAAAAAGCGCTGCGCTTGGTTTGCACTTCTATTTGACATTGATGACATTTTACTGTGCTTAGGTATTTACTTGTCTCTCTCTCCAAACTTATAGAAGAAATCGTGTTTCTCTTTTCCTCTGGTGTCAGACCCAGCCCTCTGCCCATTGTAGTTATTTGTAGTGAACACTGTGAATTGCCCACCAGTGTCCACTGCTTGCTTTTTTCGTTCCAGTGGAACCCTCACTTTGTTCAGGTAACACTTTCCAACTCCAATGGGACCATCCATTGGGTATAGGCCAGGCTTTAGGACTGAGTTTATTTTTTGTCTTTTTAATGACATAAATTCATCAATGGTGCTAGCTTGGATACTCATGCCCTAAATTACAGGTCTGGAGGTATTTAGCATCTCCTCTCCCTGAAATAAAGTTTAATTATTCCAGCTATAGTGATTGTTCCCCAGACAAAAATGCTTACTCATGATAGAGCTCAACAGTTACTGAGTCATGCACACACCCACCTCCAAGCCTGCCATGTTTCCTCATGTATTTGTCTCTTTGCCTCTTCTTCCCTTTCTGTGCCCTGGTCTCTTTATCTTGAGGGTTTTCTCTCGTCCACCTCTCTCTATCTTCTGCTGCTGTCTCCATTTTGCTATTCCTGCTTCTCCACTCAATTTTCTTTTTTGTTTCCTATTTCACCAGAATATTAAATGTAATTATTTATATATTTATTTGTGTTAATAAAGCTTTAGCTAATATCTGGTTTTTTTTAAAGCAAGCGAGTTGAGCATTGTAATCTCTTTTTTGAAAACTCAATAAAATTGCTTTCTTTTATTTAAAAACTTCTCAATTGATTTTTACCTGAAGAGTCAGAAATACTCTATGGAAAAATAATTTCTTCAAAAGAAATATATCCCTTGAATTAATATCCAGGATACATAAGGAACTCAAAAAACTCAATAGCAGAAAAATAATAATAATAATCCAACTTTTAAAATGAGCAAAAGACTTTAATAAATATTTCTCAAAAAAAAAAAAAAAAAGACATACAGATGGCCAACCTGGTATATGAAAAAATGCTCAACGTCACTAATCATTAGGGAAATGCAAATCAAAACCACAATGAGATATGATCTTTCTCTAGTTAGAATGGCTATTATCAAAAAGACAAAAGATAACAAGTGTTGGCAAGCATGTGGAGAAAAGGGAACCCTTACACATTGTTGGCGAGAATAAAATTAGTACAACCAATATGGAAAACAGTATAGAGGTTTCTCAAAAAGTTAAAAATTGAAATATCATATGATCCACCAATCTCACTACTGGGTATATATCTAAAGGAAATGATATCAGTATGTTGAAGAGACATCTGCACTCCCATGTTTATTGTACCACTATTCACAATAGCCAAGAAATAAAATCAGCATAACTGTTCATCAACAGATGAATAAAGAAAACAGCATATATATATACACAATGGAATACTAATCAGCCATAAAAAAAGAATAAAATCCTCTCATTCACAACAACATGGATGAACCTGGAAAACAGTATGTTAAGTGAAATGAGCTAGGCACAGACAAATACTGCAGGATTTCAGTCATATGTAGAATCTAAAAAAAAATGATCTTACAGAAACAGAACGGTGGATACCACAGATTGGGAAAGGTAGAAAGAATGGGGAAATGGGGAGAGACTGACTGGTCAATGGATACAAAGCTACAGCTAGATAGAATAAGTTCTGGTGTCCCATTGCACCATGACTATAGTTAACAATAATGTTTTGAATGTTTCTATATAGCTGGAAGAGAGGATTTTGAATGTTCTCACCACAAAGAAATAATAAATGTTTGAGGTGATAGATATGCTGATTACCCTCATTTGATAATTACAGGACATATACATGTACATGAAATCCATCAACCTTGGCAGAAATGCCAGCAATTTTTCTGTTATTTTATATAGGTATATGGTGTGCAAGAAAAGTTATCTAATATATCTGCGCTTATTATTAAAAATTCATTTTAAAAGATAAATACAGTGGTATAAACTGTACAATTATCCTTTAAGCAACCTCTTTCCACTGGGATAATCAGGAAGCTCCTCATTTACAACTAGAAAGTAGGAGTCCTGGCCCCTGTCTGTGCACAGAAGATTTTAAAGAAGTCATGAGAGTTTTAGAATCTAGCCTAAGGGACACATTAAATTTCCATTGTTCTTAAAGTGGCCAAAATCATATGCATTTTTAAACAACTTCCTGACTCAAAGAGCAGTTTTAAAGTGTGAAATCTGTAGACTAACAGGCTCCTTTTCTGAGAGGACAAACCTCCTAGTTACAGATAGTAAGTATACCCTCTCCTTGATGAAAATAAGGACATCTTTCAAAGTAACTAGATTGATTTTTTAATCAGTTTCGCCAATCAAAAATGACCCTTACTATTCATTTAGGGATATGATGAAAACCTAGTAAAACCTCACACGTGACTCACTTTAGCCAGAAGCCTAATTAAAAGTCAGATTCCTTCTTCCTTACTCAGCCTCCACTAAATCATAACAATCAGGCCTGTGATGGTCGTCCCTGACCATACAGTACAGGTCATGCCAAATTAGGTTGAATAATAATGGTAACTATTTATTGAATGGCAAATGCTTTATATGAATTCTCTCTAATATCCACAATAATGGTGAAGGGTAGAAATTTGTATCTCTATTTTATAAATGAGAGTACAGAAATCTGAAAATGTATAAATTGTTCAAGTACAGAATGCCAGGAGGGGAGAAAGCTGGGAATTAAACCAAATGTCCTAACTCCAAAATCCCGGTACCTCTTAAAGCCTCAGTCTCCTAACTTATCTATAAACTATATTTAGATAAATAGGGTTATTGCTAAAATTTAAGGGAATAAACTACCTAGAATGTTTAGCACAGGGTTGGCACATAGCAAGTATCAATAAATGTTAGCTATAATTACCACAGAGTCAAAATTAGCTTCACTCTGGTACTTACTCATGTATTTTGGCTTTCTGGGAAAACACAGGATAATTCTCATATGGCAACGAAGCCCTTCGGAGCCATTCCATTTTTATTACTGTTCTTCATATGACATTATTTCTAGCTCCCACGCATTCCTATTTGGTGAGGGAGAGACTAGAGGGATCACTATACCTTTGGGTTCAATTAGCTGTGGTCAACTCAAATCTTGTTCACATAAATAAACGTCAAGCCAGCTCAGTTCATAATATATATTTACAACTGATTTGGGGATTCAAATGCAAATATTTAAAAGCATGTTTGTTAAATATCACCTTGCTATCCTGAACAGAGTAGATCACTAGGACTCTCAAATGATCCACGTGACTGACTGCAGAAAAGTTTTTGTACGTGCTAAATGCTCTCAAAGCAGGTATTCAATAGATATCAACAGTCCCCTCCATAGAGGGCTGCTTTTGTCTAACCCCACTATATTGCACATAACACCACCACACACAGCAATTCATACACATGCAAGAACACAGACCTCTTCAACTATTATTAGATTCTGTATAATCCACCCCCATGGAGTCTATATATGATCACTCCAATTCACACAGAAAAAAGTTCTAAATCCCATTACTGGGTATATACCCAAAGGATTATAAATCATTCTACTATAAAGACACATGCACATGTATGTTTATTGCAGCACTATTTACAATAGCAAAGACTTGGAACCAACCCAAATGCCCATCAAGATAGACTGTATAAAGAAAATGTGGCATATATACACCACGGAATACTATGCAGCCATATAAAAGAATGAGTTCATGTCCTTTGCAGAGACATGGACGAAGCTGGAAGCCATCATTCTCAGCAAACTAACACAGGAACAGAAAACCAAACACCGCATGTTCTCACTCATAAGTGGGAGTTGAACAATGAAAACACATAGACACAGGGAGGGAAACACACACTGGGGCCTGTCGGGGGGTTGGGGGGCAAGGGGAGGGAGAGCATTAGGACAAATACCTAATACATGCAGGGCTTAAAACCTAGATGATGGGTTGATAGGTGAGCAAACCACCATGGCACATGTATACCCATGTAACAAACCTGCACATTCTGCATATGTATTCCAGTATTTAAAGTAAAAAATAAAAAAAATCCAAATCATTTCTGCTTGTTTACATCAGAAAAGCAAGCCATTTATAGAAAGAATTCCTCAGAGCACAGAATACTCATGGAGAGGTTCCTCTCGGGCGGTAATTTGTGATGAACACTTCTGAGTTTGTGCTTCAACCTTAATTGTGCCCAGAATAGCCAAGAAACATGCATCAAGTGTCACTTTATCTTCCTGCATCCAAACCTTAAAAGTATCAGCAAAAGTTAGGTGCCAAAAGTTTGAACTGCATCAGTAGTTCTCAAATCAGCTACACTTTAGAATCACCTGGGGAACTTTTTAACGACACCAGCATCCAGGCCCCACCCTAGGTGGATTAGATCAGAAATCTCAGCTGGGGTTTTTTAAAAGCTCCCCAAAGCATTCTAATTTGAGTTGAGGCCAAATAGTCGCTAAAATCTCTTTCAATTCTTCCTTCATTCTAGAAATTCATTATATATTCTCCTTCTCTGGAGATGTTTTTCACAGCCTTGCCTACCCACCTTAAAAGTAAAAACCAAAAAACAATTATTCCACTCTCAGTCACTTTCTATACGCACATTTGTTATGCTTTTACTAAACAATAGCAATGTTTCCCCTAAACAAAAGGCACTTAGCCAGAGCAAACTTAAGAGTTAAATGAGAGAAGCAGCTCCCTGTTTCTTTCTTTCTCAAATCAGAAAATACAGCTCAGACCTCATTCCTCTTTCCCTGCATTGCTGCATCCCATCCTTCTCCTGCGTGAATTCTGAAACCCTCCCACTTCCTCCCCGTGGGATCCACAGGGCTCCCATTATTCTTTCAGCCCCAAAAGGAAAACAAGCTACAAATCAAAACTGCTTGCTCCCTCAGCTCTACCCCTGTAGACAAAATATTGAAAGCCAAACTATGAAATGTTAGAACAGGGAATCCTAAATTCAAGCATTACATTCCAATGTTTTTTATTTCCATAGGTTATTGGGGAACAGGTAGTGTTTAGTCACATGGGTAAATTCTTTAGTGGTGATTTGTGAAATTTTGGTGCACCCATCACCCAGGCAGTACACACTGCGCCCTGTTTGTAGTCTTTTATCCCTCACCCCCTTCCCACCCTTTCCCCGAGTCCCCAAAGTCCATTGTGTCATTCTTAGGCCCGCATCCTCATAACTTAGCTGCCACTTATGAATGAGAACATATGATGTTTGGTTTTCCATTCCTGAGTTACTTCACTTAGAATAATAGTCTCCAACCACATCCAGGTCACTGCAAATACCATTAACTCATTCCTTTATAATGCTGAGTAGTATTCCATCATATATGTACATATATACACACACATATATATATGATGGAATCTATATATAAATATGTGTGTGTATATATATACATATATGATGGAAACTTTTTTCCATATATGATGGAATCTACATATATGTATGTGTGTGTGTGTGTATATGTATATATACACACTACAGTTCCTTTATCCACTCGTTCATTGATGGGCATCTGGGTTGGTTCCATGATTTTGCAATTGTGAATTGTGCTGCTATAAACATGCATGTGCAAGTATCTTTTTCATATAATGACTTCTTTTCCACTGGATAGATACCCAGTAGTGGGATTGCTGGATCAAACGGTAGTTCTACTTTTAGTTCTTTAAGGAATCTCCAAACTGTTTTCCATAGTGGTTAAACTAGTTTACATTCCCACTGGAGCGTAGAAGTGTTCCCTGTTCAGCACATCCACTCCAAAATCTATTTTTTTATTTTTTATTATGGCCATTCTTGCAAGAGTAAGGTGGTATTGCTTTGTGGTATTGATTTGCATTTCCCTGATCATTAGTGATGTTGAGCATTTTTTCATATGTTTGTTGGCCATTTGTATATCTTCTTTCGAGAATTGTCTATTCATGCCCTTAGCCCACTTTTTGATGGGGTCGTTTCTTTTTTTCTTGTTGATTTGTTTGAGTTCATTGTAGATTCTGGATATTAGTCCTTTGTCGGATGTAGAGATTGCAAAGATTTTTCCCATTCTGTGGGTTGTCTGTTTACTCTGCTGACTGTTCCTTTTGCCATGCAAAAGCTTTTTAATTTAATTAGGTCCCAGCTATGTATCTTTGCTTTTATTGAATTTGCTTTTGGATTCTTGGTCAATGTCTAGAAGGGTTTTTCCAATATTATCTTCCAGAATTTTTATAGTTTCAGGTATTAGATTTAAGTCCTTAATCCACCTTGAGTTAATTTTTGTAAAAGGTGAGAGATGAGGATCCAATTTCATTCTCCTACATGTGGCTAGCCAATTATTCCAGCACCATTTGTTGAAAAGTGTGTCTTTCCCCACTTTTATGTTTTTGTTGCTTTGTCAAAGACCAGCTGGCTTAAGTATTAGGGTTTATTTCTGGGTTCTCTGCTCTGTTCCATTTATCTATGTTCATATTTTTATACTAGTACCATGCTGTTTTGGTGACTATGGCCTTATAGTTTGAAATCAGGTAATGTGATGCCTCTAGATTTGTTCTTTTTGTTCAGTCTTGCTTTGGCTATGCGAGCTCTTTAGGGGTTCCATATGAATTTTAGGATTTTTTTTCTAATCCTGTGAAGAGTGATGGTGGTATTTTGATAGAGATTACATTGAATGTATAGATTGCTTTTGGCAATGTGGTCATTTTCACAATATTGATTCTACCCATCTATGAGCATGGGATGTGTTTCCATTTGTTTGTGTCATCTATGGTTTTTTTCAGCAGTGTTTTGTAGTTTTCCTTCTAGAGGTCTTCCACCTTGGTTAGGTATATTCCTAAGTTTGTTTTGTTTTGTTTTGTTTTTTGCAGCAATTGTAAAAAAGGTTGATTTCTTTATTTGATTCTCAGCATAATCGCTGTTGGCATATAGCAGAGCTACTGATTTGTGTACATTAATTTTGTATTCGGAAACTTTGCTGAATTCTTTTATCCGTTTTAGGAGCTTTTTGGAAGAGTCTTTAGGGTTTTCTAGGTAAACGATCATATCATCATGAAACCGTGACAGTTTGACTTCCTCTTTACCAATTTGGATGCCCTTTATTTCTTTCTCTTGTCTGATTGCTCTGGCTAGGACTTCCAGTACTATGTTGAAGAGGAGTGGTGAGAGTGGCCATCCTTGTCTCATTCCAGTTCTCAGAGGCAAAGCTTTCAACTTTTCCCCATTCAGTGTTGTGTTGCCTATGAGTTTGTCATACATGGCTTTTATTATACTGAGACATTACACTTGTATGCCAATTTTGCTGAAAGCTTTAATCATAAAGTGATGCTGGATTTTGTCAAATGCTTTTTCTGCATCAAGATGATCATGTGATTTTTATTTTTAATCCTGTTTAAGTGGTGTCTCATATTTATTGACTTGTGTATGTTAAACCATCCCTGCATCTCTGGTATGAAACCCATTTGATCATGGTGGATTATCTTTTTGATACGTTGTTGGATTTGGTTAGCTAGTATTTTGTTAAGGATGTTAGCATTTATGTTCATCAGAGATATTGGTCTGTAGTTTTCTTTTGTGCTTATGTCCTTTCCTGGTTTTGGTATTAGGGTGATACTGGCTTCATGGAATGATTTAAGGAGGGTTCCTTCTTTCTCTATCTTGTGGAATAGTGTCAAAAGGATTGGTACCAATTCCTCTTTGAATGTCTGGTAGAATTCTCCTGTGAATCTTCTGATCCTGGACTTTTTTTTGTTGGTACGTTTTTAATTACAGTTTCAAGTTTGCTGCTTATTGTTGGTCTGTTCGGGGTATGTAATTCTTCCTGATTTAAGCTAGAAGGGTTGTATTTTTCCAGGAATTTATCCATCTCTTCTAGGTTTTCCAGTTTATGCGCATAAAGGTGTTCATAGTAGCCTTGAATGATCTTTCATATTTCTGTGGTGTCTGTTGTAGTATCTCCTGCTTCATTTCTTATTGAGCTTATTTGGATTTTCTCTTTTCTGGGTTAATCTTGCTAATGGTCTATCAATTTTATTTATCTTTTCAAAGAACAAGCTTTTTGTTTCATTTATCTTTTGTATTTTTTTTCAATTTCATTTAGTTCTGCTCTGATCTTGGTTATTTCCTTTCTTCTGCTGGGTTTGGGTTTGGTTTATTCTTGTTTCTGTAGTTCCTTGAGGTGTGACCTTAGATTGTCTATTTTTGCTCTTTCAGACCTTTTGATATAAGTGGTTAGGGCTATTAACTTTTCTGTTAGCACCACCTTTGCTGTGTCCCAGAGGTTTTGATAGGTTGTGTCACTGTGTCACTATTGTTGTTCAGTTCAAAAATTTTTTTAATTTCCATCTTGATTTTGTTTTTGACCCAATGATCATTCAGAAGCAGATTATTTAATTTCCATGTATTTGCGTGGTTTTGAAGGTTCCTTTTGGGTTGATTTCCGGTTTTATTCCACTGTAGTCTGAGAGAGTGCTTGGTATATTTTCAATTTTCTTAAATTTATTGAGACTCATTTTGTGGCCTATCATATGGTCTATCTTGGAAAAAGTTTCATGTGCAGTTAAATAGAATGTATATTCTGTGGTTGTTGGATGGAATGTTCTGTATATCTCTGTTAAGTCCCTTTGTTCCAGGTTATAGTTTAAATCCATTGTTTCTTTGTTGACTTTCTGTCTTGATGACCTGTCTAGTGCTGTCAGTGGAGTATTGAAGTCCCCCACTATTATTGTGTTGCTGTCTATCTCATTTCTTAGGTCTATTAGTAATTGTTTTATAAATTTGAGAGCTCCAGTGTTAGGTGCATATATAATTAGGATTGTGATATTTTCCTGTTGTACAAGGTCTTTTATCATTATATAATGTCCCTCTTTGTCTTTTTAAAGTTTGTTTTGTCTGATATAAGAATAGCTACTGCTGCTTGCTTTTGGCGTCCATTTGCCTGAAATGTCTCTTTCTACCACTTTACCTTAAGTTTGCACGAGTCCTTATGTGTTAGGTGAGTCTCTTGAAGGCAGCAGATAGTTGGTTGGTGAATTCTCATCCATTCTGCAATTCTGTATCTTTTAAGTGGAGCATTTAGGCCATTTACATTCAATGTTAGTATTGAGATGTGAGGTACCATTCCATTCATCATGAAATTTGTTGCCTGTATACCTTGGTTTTTTTTTTTTTTTTTTGTAGTTGTTTTTTAAATTGTATTTTTGTTTTATAGGTCATGTGAGATATATGCTTTAAAGAGGACCTGTTTTGATGTGTTTCCAGGATGTTTTTCAAGATTTAGAGCTCCTTTTAGTAGCTCTTGTAGTGGAGGCTTGGTAGTGGAAAATTCTCTCAGCCTGTGTTTGTCTGAAAAAGACTGTGTCTTTCCTTCATATATGAAGCTTAGTTTCACTAGATACAAAATTCTTAGCTGATAATTGTTTCATTTGAGGAAGCTGAAGATAGGGCCCCAATCCCTTCTAGCTTCTAGTGTTTCTGCTGAGAAATCTGCTGTTAATTTATTAGGTTTCCCTTTATAGGTTACCTGGTGCTTTTGTCTCACAGCTCTTAAGATTCTTTCCTTAAGACTTTTTCCTTTGTCTTAACTTTAGATAACCTGGTGACAATTTGCCTAGGCAATGATCTTTTTGTGATGAATTTTCCAGGTGTTCTTTGTGCTTTTTGTATTTGGATGTCTAGATCTCTAGCAAGGCTGGGGAAGTTTTCCTTGATTATTCCCCCAAATATGTTTTCCAAAATGTCAGATTTCTCTTCTTCCTCAGGAACACTGATTATTCTTAGGTTTGGTCGTTTAACATAATCCCAGACTTCTTAGAGGCTTTGTTTATATTTTCATATTCTTTTTTTCTTTGTCTTTGTTGGATTGGGTTAATTTGAAGACCTTGTCTTTGAGCTCTGAATTTCTTTCTCCCACTTATTCAGTTCTGTTGATGAGACTTTCCAGATTATTTTGCATTTCTATAAGTGTGTCCATTGTTTCCTGAAGTTTTGATTTTTTTTAATTTATGCCATCTATTTCCTTGAACATTTCTCCCTTCACTTGTATCATTTTTTTTAATTTCCTTGCATTGGGCTTCGCCTTTCTCTGGTGCCTCCCTGATTAGCTAAATAAGTAACCTCCTGAATTCTTTCTCAGGTAAATCAGGGATTTCTTCTTGGTTTGAGTCCATTGCTGGTGAGCTAGTGTGATTTTTTTGGAGGTGTTAAAGAACCTAGTTTTGTCATATTACCAGAGTTGGTCTTCTGGTTCCTTCTCATTTGGGTAGCCTCTGTCAGAGGGAAGGTCAAGGGCTGAAGGCTGTTTTTCAGATTCTTTCGTCCCATGGGGTGTTCCTTTGAAGTAATACTCTCCCCCTTTTCCTATGGATGTGGCTTCCTGAGAGCTGAGCTGTAGTGATTGTTATCTCTCTTCTGGATCTAGCCACCCAGCAAGTCTACCAGGATCTAAGCTGGTACTGGGGGTTGTCTGCACAGCATCCTATGATGTGAACTGTCTGTGGGTCTCTCAGCCATGGAAACCAGCACCTGTTCCAGCAGACGTGGCTGGGTAGTGAAATGGACTCTGTGAGGGTTCTTAGCTTTGGTGGTTTAATGTTCTGTTTTTGTGCTGGTGGGCCTCCTGCCAGGAGGTGGTGCTTTCCAGAGAGCATCAGCTATGGTAGTATGGGGAGGAACAGGTGGTGGGCAGGGCCCTAGAACTCCCAAGAGTATATGCACTTTGTCTTCAGTGACCAGGGTGAGTAGGGAAGGACCATTGGGTGGGGGCAGGAGTAGGCATGTCTGAGCTCAGACTCTCCTTGGGTGGGTCTTGCTGTGGCTGCTGTAGGGAATGCGGGTGAGGTTCCCAGGTCAATGGAGTTATGTTCCTAAGAGGATTATGGCTGCCTCTACTGTGTCATGCAGGTCATCAGGGAAGTGGGGGAAAGCCAGCAGTCACAGGCCTTACCCAGCTCCCACACAATCCGAAGTGCCAGTCTCACCCCCACCGTGCCCCCTCCAACAGCACCGCATCTGTTTCCAGGCAGTGGGCAAGCAGGGCTGAGAATATGCCCCAGCCTACCCGCCTCCCAGCTGTGAAAGCAAATATGGCTTCCCTTTTCCCCCAGACTGTGGAGTCTGCACACCGGATTCACACGCACCCCTGAGCTCTGACCAGGAGGCTTATCAATTAGTTCAAATTGTTACAAAGTTCAGCTGGAGATTTCCTTCTCCCTGTGGCGTTTTCCCAGCACCTTTGGCCGCCCTCCTGAAGAACCCCCGCGAGGCCAGGCAAAAACAGCTTCCTAAGGGACCCAGCGAACTCCAAGTGATTTTCCTGCTGCTTCCTCTATCCCTGTATTTCGTTCGGCTCTCTAAATTGACTCAGCTCCAGGTAAGGTCAAAATGTTCTCCTGTAATCTAGGCCTTCAATTTCCCCAGTGGAGGTGTGTGTTCGTGGGTGGACAATCTCCCTTTCCCACTTACAAAGTTTGGGCACTCACAGTATTTGGGTGTCTCCCGGGCCCTACAGAAGCAATCTGCTTCCTTCAGGGGGTCTGTGGGTCCTCTCAGGTTTTCTGATTTATTCCTGCAGTCGTTATGGGGCAAAAATTCATGACACAATCCTCTACATGCTGCTCTGTCTGAGTCAGAACTGCAATCTAGTCCTGCCTCCCGTACACCATGATACCTGCAACTTACAACTTACTTTGTAATGCATCAAAAAATGGGTTGATAAGTGGATAGATGGTATAGAAAAATGACAGCAATGTGGAATCTGGATGGTTAGTGGACATGTGTGTTCACTGCACAATTCTTTCAATGTCTAGGTATATTTAAAATTATTTTTAAATTAAATACTGGGGAGGAAGAGGACAACTTGATGAATCTCATAGGCATAATAAGCAAAAGAAGCCAAACAGCAAAAGAGTATGTATTTTATTATTCCAATTACATAAAGGTCAAGAATAATAAAATAATTTACAGAGATAGAAATTCAAATAGTGGAAACCTTGGGGTGGGAACATATTGATTGGGAAAGAACATGAGAAAGTGGCCTGCAGTGCTGGAAATATTCTGTATCTTGATTTATTTCTTGTTCTTTTTCTTGATATCAGGAGATTAGATAGATAGATAAATAGATTGATTGATTGATGATAGATTAAAAATTTATTGAGCCATAGTCTTAAAATTTGTGCAGTTTACTCTAGTATAACTCAATTTTTCTTAAAAAAAAAAACTGAATAATTTACTAAAGGAAATCTAGCCATACGAGTTTGCTGTATTACTTTCAATAACTCAGTGTTATTCTCTGGTATTAACTTATACTCAGCAGCAAAAACTCTCTTAACCATGCTTATAATCCTAACTTCTATGATTTGTGCCCAGAATTCACACTTCCTTTTCTGACATGATGGCCTAGGCTGGAGAGCCTACCTGGCTGCCAATCGGCCTCTCTTCAGATCTGAAATTTTTTCTAAAACAACAATCCTCCTAAAGATACCCCAAAGCTAAAGGCAACCTCAATTTAGAAAGTCTAAATGCAGAAGGAAAAGAGGGAGAAGATGGAGAGAAAATAAATGCAGCCCTGTAGTTCTGGTCTGTAATACTCATTCTGTTGTGCTACTCTTTGTTCATCCTTAACATGGAGCACTGCAATTTTATTCAGTGTTTTCTCAGCTCCTCCCTGGGGATGCTGGATGAACGGGATGGAGAAACAACACTCTGGATCCTCAAGGCAAAGCTCCAAACAATGAAGAACAGCTGCACAGGAGAGGGCAAAGAGGAGCACCATTTTTCATTCATATTTTTCATCTAAAAACGCTAGTGATATGAGGTAAAAATTCTGAACAATAGGCAAATCAGGTCATTTCTTACTGACATATCATTCTGGGATTTTGTATTAACAACAAAACAAAGCTAGAAACAAAACGAAGTTTGGTAGAAAAGTACACATGATATTAATAACAACCAACTTAGAGATATATACCTTGAAAATCTAAAATGATTGGTTATACTAAACAAAGACAGTGTAAACATTGTGTAAATGCCCAAACATTATACAGGAGGTTAGTACTATGAGGAACAGTCAAGTATGTCTCCTCTTGGTGTCTGGTTCCCTTCAGAACTCTGTGTAGCCTCAAACTTCTTCCACCTAAATCTTAGGCAGTTTGAGAACCAGGACCTTTTTCCATTTAAAGCAAACCTTCAAATCAATAAGCAGGAAAAAATATTTTTTAAAAACTTTTCCATACCTTAGGAGAAGAAAAGAGTTAATGAAAATTCTTAATTCTTTGCCTGCATGTGAAAAGATTTTGGAGATATTTTTATGTGAGGGGGAAAATCCTCTAGAGAGAAATTTGATATTTGCACAAGAAGAACAAGATGAATATTGTCGAACTGTACCAAATTAGGCTTTATTCACCTTCTTACTTTTCACTATGTGCCTATGATTTCAAATTGTCTACATGAAAATTTCTAAAACATCCCAAGATTATCAGAGTAGTTATTAGGAGCTGACCTGAGCTGGAAATTGCTGAGTCAGGTGTCAGGGAAACCAGCTAACACAAGCTCAAATGAAAGTAACAGGCAACCTAACAGGGAGTTTGCATGGTTGCAGAGAAAAGAAAACACACAATGTTGGTGGCAATGTAAATTAGTTCAGGCACCACGGAAAGCAGTTTGAAGATGTCTCAAAGAACTAAAAATAGAATTACTATTTGACCCAGTAAGCCCATTACTGGGTATATACCCACAGGAAAATAAATTGTTCTACCAAAAAAGCACTGGCTCTCATATGTTTATTGCAGCACTCTTCACAATAGCGAAGACATGGGACCAACTTATGTGCCCATCAACAGTGGACTGGTTAAAGAAAATATGGTACATATACACCATGGAATAATATGCAGCCACAAAAAAAGAACAAAATCATGTCTTTTGCAGCAGCATAGATGTAGCTGGAGGCCATTATCCTAAGCGAATTAATGCAGAAACAGAAAATCAAATACTGCCTGTTCTTACTTATAAATTGGAGCTGAACATTTGGGTACACACAGACACAAAAATGGGAACAGTAGACACTAGAAACTCTGAAAGACAGGGATGGCAGGGGTAAGGGTTAATAAAGTCTCCACTGGGGACTATGTTAACTATTTGGGTGATGGGATTAATAGAGGCCCAAGCCTCAGCATATATACCTCAGCATATACATCATGCAATATACCCATGTAAAAAACCTACCCATGTACCCCCTGAATCTAAAACTTAAAAATTTAAATTGAAATTTTAAAAAACATTTTTTAAAAAAGAAAGTAACAGGCAAGCCTTTAGTCTTGCCTTTAGCAATAGTCTAAGCAAGAGGCTAAATCAGAGAAAGTGTCGACTCCCGTTTAATTTTCCCCCTCAGAATAGCACCAGTTCAGGGTCAGGAGGATCGGCATAAATGTGACGGTCACCTCACTGCCAAGGGAGCCCCAAACAAAAGGCCCTGAAGTCTTATGAACCTGGGCAATAGGGGGAAGTAGGCAGGGGTGTAGAAAAGCATTAAGTACTGAGTCAGAGTAGAGGAAAATGTCATCAGGGTCTCCTCCTCCCTCTCCACAATAAGGAAGTCTCTGCTGATGGCCCTGGATAAAGAGGCTTCCAAAAGGAGGCATCTGGCTAGGAATGCAGCCGTGTATAACAGCATGGCTGGCCAGGGCTGAGTCTTTGACAGTCACTGCTTTCTCAGACTGCAGTGCACTGGGTGTCACCAAGTCTCAGGGGGCATGGCAGCTCTGCCCTATGAGGCCTGCCAGATAAGGTCTTTGTAATTGTCTAAGGTTGGGCCTGAAAGTTATGCAGAGGTTTTTGACCAGGAGCTGTACTCCCCTCGGTGGCAACTTTTAAAAATATTCCATTTTGTTCATCTCCCACATTTACATTTGGGTTGTGAAAGAAATTCACTGTCACGAAGTTTGGAAAAAGAAGTGTGTGAGTGTGTGTGTGTGTGTGTGTGTGTGTGTGTGTGTAATGTATTTTTTTAAATACATTGTAAATGTTTTCATGAGAATGTAAAACTTGCATCAAAAATATGTAATCTTACAGTAAATCCAACCTAAGAAAAGTTCAGGTAAAGAAATAATGAAGATAAAAGCAGAGATTAATAAAATTAATTTGAATAAAATTAAAAACAAAAATGAAAAGCAGACAATTGTCAAAGCCAAAAGTTAGTTCTTTGAAAACATTAATAATATGGAAAAGTTCACTTCCAAGATGGCCAAATAGGAACAGCTCTGGTCTGCAGCTCCCAGCAAGATCGACGCAGAAGACAGGTGATTTCTGCATTTCCAACTGAGGTACCTGGTTCATCTCATTCGGACTGGTTGGACAGTGGGTAAAGCCCATGGAGGGCGAGCTGAAGCAGGACAGGGTGTTGCCTCACCCAGGAAGCGCAAGCGGTCGGGGGATTTCCCTTTCCTAGCTAAGGGAAGCAATGAGTGACTGTACCTGGAGGAATGGTACACTCCTGAATAAATACTGCACCTTTCCCACGGTCTTCACAACTGGTAGACCAGGAGATTCCCTCCCACGCCTGGCTCAGCAGGTCCCACTCCCACGGAGCCTTGCTTGCTGCTAGCACAGCAGTCTGAGATTGACCTGGGAAGCTGGAGCTTGGGAGGTTGAGGCATCCACCATTGCTGAAGCTTGAGTAGGCAGTTCTATGCTCACATTGTAAACAAAGCAGCAGGGAAGCTCAAACTAGGTGGAGCCCACAGCAGCTTGGAAAGGCCTACTGCCTCTCTAGATTCCACCTCTGGGGGCAAGGCATATTTGAACAAAAGGCAGCAGACAGCTTCTGCAGACTTAAACGTCCCTGCCTGACAGCTCTGAAGAGAGCAGTGGATCTCCCAGCATGGCGTTTGAACTCCAATAACAGACAGACTGCCTCCTCAAGTGGGTCCCTGACCCCTGCATAGTCTGACTGGGAGAAACCTCCCAGTAGGGGCCTACAGACACCTCAAACAGGGAGGTGCCCCTCTGGGATGAAGCTTCCAGAGGAAGGATCAGGCAGCAATATTTGCTGTTCTGCAGCCTCCGCTGGTGATACCTAGGCAAACAAGGTCTGGAGTGGACCTCCAGCAAACTCCAACAGACCTGCAACTGAGGGGCCTGGCTGTTAGAAGGAAAACTAACAAACAGAAAGGAACAGCATCAACATCAACAAAAGGGACATCCACAGCAAAACCCCATCCATAGGTCACCAGCATCAAAGACCAAAGGTAGATAAAACCACAAAGATGGGGAGAAACCAGAACAGAAAGGCTGAAAATTCCAAAAACAAGAATGCCCCTTCTCCTCCAAAGGAACACAACTCCTCACCAGCAAGGGAAAAAAAAACTGAATGGAGAATGAGTTTGACGAGTTGACAGAAGTAGGCTTCAGAAGATTGGCAATAACAAACTTCTCCAAGCTAAAGAAGCATGTTCTAACCCATCGCAAGGAAGCTAAAAACCTTGAAAAAAGGTTAGGCGAATGGCTAACTAGAATAAACACGTAGAGAAGACCTTAAATGACCTGATGGAGCTGAAAAACACAGTATGAGAACTTCATGAAGCATAAACAAGCTTCAATAGCTAATTCAATCAAGCAGAAGAAAGGATATTAGTGATTGAAGATCAAATTAATGAAATAAAGTGTGAAGACAATATTAGAGAAAAAAGAGTGAAAAAAACAAACAAACAAAGCCTCCAAGAAATATGGGACTATGTGAAAAGACCAAATCTACATTTGATTGGTGTATCTGAAAGTGACGGGGAGAATGGAACCAAGTTAGAAAACACTGTTCAGGACATTATCCAGGAGGACTTCCCCAATCTAGCAAGGCAGGCCAACATTCAAATTCAGGAAATACAGAGAATGCCACAAAGATACTCCTCGAGAAGAGCAACTCCAAGACACATAACTGTCAGATTCACCAAAGTTGAAATGAAGGAAAAAATGTTAAGGGCAGCCAAAGAGAAAGGTTGGGTTACCCACAAAGGTAAGCCCATCAGACTAACAGTGGATCTCTCAGCAGAAACCCTCCAAGCCAGAAGAGAGTCGGGGACTAATATTCAACATTCCTAAAGAAAAGAATTTTCAACCCAGAATTTTCATATCCAGCCAAACTAAGTTTCATAAGTGAAGGAGAAATAAAATCCTTTACAGGCAAGCAAATGCTGAGAGATTTTGTCATCACCAGGCCTGCCTTACAAGAGCTCCTGAAGGAAGCACTAAATGTGGAAAGGAACAACCGGTACCAGCTACTGCAAAAACATGCCAAATTGTAAAGACCATCAACCCTATAAAGAAACTGTATCAATTAACGGGCAAAATAACCAGCTAGCATCACAATGACAGGATCAAATTCACACATAACAATCTTAACCTTAAATGTAATGGGCTAAATTCCCCAATTAAAAGACACAGACTGGCAAATTGGATAAAGAGTCAAGACCCATTGGTGTGCTGTATTCAGGAGACCCATCTCACATAAAAAGACACACATTGGCTCAAAATAAAAGGATGGAGGAACATCTACCATGCAAATGGAAAGCAGAAAAAAAAAGCAGGGGTTGGTTGCAATCCTGGTCTCTGATAAAGCAGACTTTAAACCAACAAAGATCAAAAGAGACAAAAAAGGCCATTACATAATGATAATGGGATCAATTCAACAAGAAGAGCTAACTATCCTAAATATATATGCACCCAATACAGGAGTACCCAGATTCATAAAGCAAGCTCTTAAGGACATACAAAGAGACTTAGACTCCCACACAATAATAATGGGAGACTTTAACACCCCACTGTCAATATTAGACAGATCAATGAGACAGAAAATTAACAAGGATATCCAGGACTTGAACTCAGCTCTGAACCAAGAAGACCTGATAGATATCTACAGAACTCTACGCCCCAAATCAACAGAATATACATTCTTCTCAGCACCACATCACACTTATTCTAAAATTGACCACATAGTTAAGTAAAACATTCCTCAGCAAATGTTAAAGAACAGAAATCACAACAAACTGTCTCTCAGAATACAGTGCAATCGAATTAGAACTCAGGACTAAGAAACTCACTCAAAACCACACAACTACATGGAAAGTGAACAACCTGCTCCTGAATGACTACTGGGTAAGTAATGAAATAAAGGCAGAAATAAAGATGTTCTTTGAAACCAGTGAGAACAAAGACACAACATACCAGAATCTCTGGGACACATTTAAACCAATGTGTAGAGGGAAATTTATAGCACTAAATGCCCACAAGAGAAAGCAGGCAAGATCTAAAATTGACACCCTAACATCACAATTAAAACAACTACAGAAGCAAGAGCAAACAAATTCAAAAGCTAGCAGAAGGCAAGAAATAACTAAATACAGAGCAGAACTGAAGGAGATAGAGACACAAAAAACCCTTCAAAAAACCAATGAATCCAAGAGCTGGTTTTTTGAAAAGATTAACAAAATAGACTGCTATCCAGACTAATAAAGAAGAAAAGAGAGAAGAATCAAATAGACGCAGTAAGAAATGATAAAGGGGATATCACCACCGATCCCACAGAAATACAAACTACCATAAGAGAATACTATAAACACCTCTACACAAATAAACTAGAAAATCTAGAAGAAATGGATAAATTCCTCGGCACGTACACCCTCCCAAGACTAAACTAGGAAGAAGTTGAATCTCTGAATAGACCAATAACATGTTCTGAAATTGAGGCAATAATTAATAGCCTACCAACAAAAAAAGTCCGGGACCAGAGGGATTCACACCCAAATTCTACCAGAGCTACAAAGAGGAGCTGGTACCATTCCTTCTGAAACTACTCCAATCAATAGAAAAAGACGGAATCCTACTTAACTCATTTTATGAGGCCAGCATCATCCTGATACCAAAGCTTGGCAGGGACACAACAAAAAAAGAGAATTTTAGGCCAGTATCCCTGATGAACATCGATGTAAAATACTCAATAAAATACTGGCGAACAGAATCCAGCAGCACATCAAAAAGCTTATCCACCATGATGAAGTTGGCTTCACCCCTGAGATTCAAGGCTGGTTCAACCTACACAAATCAATAAACGTAATCCATCACATAAACAGAACCAACAACAAAAACCACATGATTATCTCAATAGATACAGAAAAGGCCTTCAAAAAAATTCAACAATGTTTCATGCTAAAAACTCTAATAAACTAGGTATTGATGGACCATATCTCAAAATAATAAGAGCTACCTATGACGAACCCACAGCCAATATCATACTGAATGGGAAAAAACTGGAAGCATTCCCTTTGAAAGGGGGCATAAGACAAGGATGCCCTCTCACCACTCCCATTCAACATGGTATTGGAAGTGCTGCCCAGGGCAATCAGGCAACAGAAAGAAATAAAGGTATTCAAATAGGAAGAGAGGAAGTCAAATTGTCTCTGTTTGCAGATGATATGATTTTATATTTGGTAAACTCCATCGTCTCAGCCCAAAATCTCCTTAAGCTGATAAGCAACTTCAGCAAAGTCTCAGGATACAAAATCAATATGCAAAAATCACAAGCATTCCTATACACCAAGAACAGGAAAACAGAGTCAAATCATGAGTGAACTCCCATTCACAATTACTACTACAAAGAGAATAAAACACCTAGGAATCCAATTTACAAGGGATGTGAAGGACCTCTTCAAGGAGAACTACAAACCACTGCTCAACGAAATAAGAGGACACAAACAAATGGAAGAACATTCCATGTTCATGGATAGGAAGAATCAATATCGTGAAAATGGCCATACTACCCAAGGTAATTTATAGATTCAATGCAATCCCCATCAAGCTACCAATTACTTTCTTCACAGAATTGGAAAAAACTACATTAAATTTCACATGGAACCAAAAGATAACCCACATAGCCAAGACATCCTAAGCAAACCTGACTTCAAACTATACTACAAGGCTACAGTAACCAAAACAGCATGGTACTGGTACCAAAACAGAGATATAGACCAATGGAACAGAACAGAGGCCTCAGAAAAAACACCACCCATCTACAACCATCTGATCTTTGACAAACCTGACAAAAACAAGCAATGGGGAAAGGATTCCCTATTTAATAAATGGTGCTGGGAAAACAGGATAGCCATATGTAGAAAGCTGAAACTGGATCCCTTCCTTATACCTTGTACAAAAATTAACTCAAGATGAATTAAAGACTTAAATGTAAAACATAAAACCATAAAAACCCTAGAAGGGAACCTAGGCAATACCATTCAGGACATAGGCATGGGCAAGGACTTCATGACTAAAACACCAAAAGCAATGGCAACAAAAGCCAAAATTGACAAATGGGATCTAATTAAACTAAAGATCTTCTGCACAGCAAAATAAACTACCATCAGAGTGAACAGGCAACCTACAGAATGGGAGAAAATTTTTTCAATCTATCCATCTGACAAAGGGCTAATATCTAGAATCTACAAAGAACTTAAACAAATTTACAAGAAAAAAAACAACCCCATCCAAAAGTGGGTGAAGGATATGAACAGACACTTCTCAAAAGAAGACATGTATGCAGCCAACAGACATATGAAAAAATGTTCATCGTTACTGGTCATCAGAGAAATGCAAATCAAAACTGCAATGAGATACCCTCTCACGCCAGTTAGAATGTCAATCATTAAAAAGTCAGGAAACAACAGATGCTGGAGAGGATGTGGAGAAATAGGAACGCTTTTACACTGTTGGTGGGAGTGTAAACTAGCTCAACCATTGTGGAAGAGAGTATGGTGATTCCTCAAGGATCTAGAATTAGAAATACCATTTGACCCAGGGATCCCATTACTGGGTATATACCCAAAGGATTATAAATCATGCTATTATAAAGACACATGCACACTTATGTTTACTGCAGCACTATTCACAATAGCAAAGACTTGGAACCAACCCAAATGTCCATCAATGATAGACTGGATAAAGAAAATGTGGCACATATACACCATGGAATACTAAGCAGCCATAAAAAAGGATGAGTTTATGTCCTTTGCAGGGACATGGATGAAGCTGGAAACCATCATTCTCAGCAAAATATCACAAGGACAGAAAATCAAACACCACATGTTCTCACTCATAAGTGGGAGTTTAATGATGAGAACACATGGACACAGGGAGGGGAACATCACACACTGGGACCTGTTGCGTGGTGGGGGGCTAGGGGAGGGATAGCGTTAGGAGAAATACCTAATGTAAATGACGAGTTGATGGGTGCAGCAAACCAACATGGCACATGTATACCTATGTAACAAACCTGCACGTTGTGCACATGTACCCTAGAACTTAAAGTATAATAATAAAAATATATATAGATATGGGAAAACCCTAAGACTTATCCAGGAAAAAATGTAAAAATACAAATTATTGATTTCAGGTATGAAAAAGGAGCAGCATTGTAGATCCTACAGACACGAAAAATACATAGATGACAATGTTCAAAACCTTCAGGCCAAGAAATTTGAGAATTTGGAAGAGAGAAAAATTTCTGCAAAATTACAATTCATTAAAACTGTCAAAAGAAAGAGAAAATCTGAATAATGTGATATTCGTCAACAAACGTGAATCCATTATTTTAACTTTCTCACATTCACATAAAACCTAGGCCCAAACAGTTTTACCAGTGAATTCTTCCAAACATTTAAGGAGGAAAACATCAATTTAGCAAAACTTCTTCCAAAGAATAGAAAAATAATGAACACTTTTTAATTATTTTTAAGAAGTCAACAAAATGTTCATTCAAAATTTGAAAAGAAGAAAAATAGCAGATCTAAATGTTTTGAGAGGAAACATAGATCATTGTAAACTTAGAGAAAAAGACTTCTTAAAGAAGAGGGAAAAAGCACTAAAGCATAAGAGAAAATATTTATGTATCAGAGTACACAAAAATTGAGGCTTTCTGTTCATGAACAAAGTACCATTAAGAGTGAAAACCAACCCACACTGAGATATTCATATAACTCATGACACAAGACTCATATTCAGAGTTAAAGAGCTACATGTTAATAAATAAAAGTCAGACAATCCAGTAGACAAAATTGGCAGAAGACTTGAACAGCCGCTTCACAAATGAGGCTAGCCACCTGGCCTCTGAGCATGCGACGAGGTTCTCAATATCATTAGTCATAGGGTAATGCAAATTAAAATCACAGTAAGAAAACACTCATGAGAAACTTAAAAAATAGAATGAGCTAGAACACTCACAAAATACTAAGAAGAGAAAATACCTTGGGATTGTTGAAGATGTGGAAGCAACCAAAACTCTGTGGGTGGGAGTTAGTACATCTGTGTCATATATATTACCTATGACCCAGAAATTCTACTGCTATGTACATACCCAACTGCATACAGCGCACACGATGTTCACCAAAAGACATGCAATAGAATACGTGCAAGACATCTTTAGTAACAGGTAGATATCCACTGGCAATAAAATTAATAAATAGGTAGTCACATATCCTTCCATTGCAATACAAAATGGCAATAGGAATGAATGAACAATCTACAAATACACTCAACAATATGGATGAGTCACACAAACAAAATGCTGAGCAAAAGAAGGCATATGCCAAAGAGTATATGCAGTAACTCTATCTATATGAAGTATAAAAAATGTTGAAATAATCCATACTGTTAAAATCAAGATCACTTCCCCTTGGGGAAGTGATGAAGAATGACTGGAATGGAATGCATGGTGCTGGTGATGTTCTATCTGGATGCTGGTTATACAGCTGTGTTCAGTTTGTAAAAACTTCTCAAGCTGTACACTTAGGATATGTGCATTTTTCTATATGTTATATCCAAGTAAAAGGTTAAAAATGTATCACTTGTGTATTTATAAAATATGATAGAGTCTATAAGTATTAAAAATATTCACACAACACACGGCATCATATAAACTTGTGATCATGGTTGCCTTTAATAAAAAAAGAACTGAGAAAACTAAGGCAAGTTTGGATAGGATTAATATATGTTTTAGCATAGACTTTTCCATATTACTTAAAATTTTACCATGTATTTGTAACACTTACTTTAAAGAAATTTTAAGCATATCAAAAATAAAATTGAATCAAGAATTGCTAAAGTAAATGCCACAAGGCCAATAAGCACATGAGAAGATCAACATCATTAGTCTTCAGAGAAATGCATTAAATTAAAACCAGAATGAGATACACTACTCACTCACTAAAATAACTAAAATTCTGGAAATAACAAGTGTTGGCAAAGATGAAGCACAACTGAAACCTTCAAACATTGCTTATGGGAGCATAACATGGTTCATATACTGAAAAACAGTTTGGTAGTTTCTTATAAAGATAAACACACACTTACCACATGGCCCTGTAACTTCATTCCTTGGCATTTACCTTAAACAAATGTAAATATATGTCCACACAAAGATTTACTCATAGTAGCTTCATTTGTGATAACTCAAAACTGGAAACAACTCAAATGCCCACCAGTAAGTGCATGGATAAACAAATTGTGGTATATCCATACAATGGAATACTACTCAGCAATAAAAAGGAACAGACTTCTGGTGTATACTACAGCATGGATGAATCTCAGAAACATTATGCTGAACGAAGGAAGCCAAAATAAAATAAATAAAATTAAAAAAATAAAACTTTCTGACTCTGTAACAGACAAAACTAAGCTATAATGACAGATATAAGATCCCAAGTTATCTGAGGCTGGAGGTACAATGAGTTCACTGTAAACGTGTAAGAGAGAACTTTCTGGAGTGAACAAAATCTGTATCTTGATTATGGTGATAGTTACATGAGTGCATACAATTGTCAAATTCATTGTACTGTACACTTAAGACAATATATTTCATTGTGTGTAAATTATCCTCAATAAAACTGGCTTTTCAAAGGAAACACTATCAAAATGGTGCCCAATATATAATATTAAAAAAAAAAAGGACTGAAACAAAAAAGAGAGACAAAGAACATGAACAGAAACAAGTCACAAAATGGACCATAGAAATTAACAAATATAAAAACCCATGCAACCTTATTGGTAACCCCAGAAATATAAAATCAAATGACAAAATATCTTTACCTATCAAAATAGTGAAAAGAATTTTAATGATAACACCCCCTCCACCTCCCAGGTTCAAGTGATTCTCCTGCCTCAGCCGCCCAAGTAGCTGAGATTACAGGCATGCACCACCACACCTGGCTAATTTTGTATTATTTTACTAGAAACAGGGTTTCTCCATGTTGGTCAGGCTGGTCTCGGACTCCCAACCTCAGGTGATCTGTGGTAGCAACATAATTGGCATGATTACTAAGAACAATCTAGTAACATATATATTTAAAATACCATATATTTATTTTGTTTGTTTTTTTAACTTTCATTTTAGGTTAGGAGTTGGTGTACAGATTATTTCATCACCCAGGTAATAAGCATAGTACCCAATAGGTAGTTTTTCTATCCTCACCCACCTCCCACTCTCTACCCTCAAGCAGGCCCCAGTGTCTGTTCCCTCCTTTGTGTCCATGTGCACTCAACATTTAGCTCCCACTTATAAGTGAGGACATACAGTAAAATACCATGTTTTTTGATCCAGCAATTTCTCCTTTAAGAAACTGTCTTAAAGAAAAAAATAAAAGATGCGGACAAATCTACATAGAAAGCCATAGAAAATATTTTAGAATTGCAAACAATTTCTGTGTCTGACAATTATCAATTATAGAGTGATCAAATGATGACACACCCATGACTATTATGAAAAGGTTTTAATGGGATAGAGAGATACTGATTATAAATGTTAAGTGAAAATAGCAGAATTCAGCTTGGTATACACAGTATGATTCTAAATATCTATTTCTCCTCAAGGAAACTCCTCATCCGAATTGATTGGATAATCATCCAGCCCAAATCCATACATTTTGTTAAAACTCAAGGCACAACTGATTATTGAACTTCGTTACATTTTACCCTGAAAACAATTTTGTATTAAGTCAAATAATTATGGGCAATCATCTCTTGCAGTTGAGAGGGTGGTAGGTGGTGGCGAGCCGATTGTCTTGCTACCCTCCTTCAAAACTGTGTCACAGCTTCCTCTGGAATACTGAGTGTACACTCAGTATTCTCAAAACAGTCAAAGCAGATAAAAAATGTAATCCACCATCCTCCAATTTAATTCTTTTCAAACACAGAATGCACTCATCTCAAATTAGTGGTCCTCTATTCAGAGGACATGAGCCCTTACGGGAAAACTATCACAACTTAGGGTAGCAAGCACTCAGATTCATGAAAAGCAAACTGTGCCCATTCACTCCTTCTCTATAGAAACAATGGGAACAATTAAGGAAAAAATGTGTCAACTATCATGGGTATAACATCCTGAGGGCCCTAAATCACAGGAATACATAATGGATTTTTTGTACATCTGAATTTACCCATTACCCAATTGCTGATCTTGGCAAGGCACATTTCTATTAGATAGGACATGTGGTGTTATTACTCCAGATAAAGAAATTAATTTAAGCACTGATAAGCCAAAAAGTGTCCTTTTAAAGCAATGGGCTTGTTCTGACTATTCAAGTGTCTTAACCACAAGGTGAAATTAGTGGAGAAAGGGAGACATTTACCCAACATTATGTACTTTTGTTGAAATAGAGAATAAGATTCAAAGTAAAGGCCTAATTGATGTGGAAAAAGAGGTTTCCAAACAAAGAGACAGAATGTACATTTTTAAATAAGGCTGCTGCTGTAACAAGATGTTGGCATAGAGTTTTGATGTTGTGTCCTCAGTTTTGTGAATGATGCTAGAACATAACATTCTGAAGCACACAGAGCACACAGCCATCAGTGTGTGCACTCCTGGCCTGATGGAGCCGTCTTTGCCACAGCAATTAACACGCTATTCATGAGATAGCCTCCCCTATCAGACTGAGAGCATTTTGAGACCAGAGGTCCTGTTCATCATTGGATTCCAGTGCCTCATACAGAGTAGGCATTCATAATACCTATATTGCTAAATCATGATTACATGAATGACAGGAAATCTATGCGTGACAGATCATTCCAGCTTTAAATTGAAAAGAGCTTTGTGTAGTCTTATCCAAATGAAGATCTGTTTTCATTAGTTGGCTCTGTTTGTCCAAAGGGTCCTATGTGCCATTCTCCAATCAGGTCAACAGGGCTGATTATGCACATAGTGGGTCAGTTAATTGTGCCAAATTCAGCAGTCAAAGATTGCAACCTAATTGATCAGATCAACATATGTGTACATTTTAGAATCATTAAAATTGCTCTACATTAGTAAAGGAAGTTAGATATTTGTTGTGAAAATTCACCATTGAATGTGGACTTTGAAAATGTTTCTCCTTTAGTTCATGAGTTGTTTATGTCCATGCAGACTCTTTTTTAGCATTCAGAAGGTCCAGGACAAGACTATAGATGCAGGTCCATATATCATGTGAAGAATACATACATGTCACAAATCATCCTGGCAAACTTAAATAAAATGCATTCTATCCTCATACCTTAGCAAATATAACTACATGTCTTCGAAGGCCAGATGAAAATACTGAAGAATTCTCCAAGTCCCTGGAGTTCCTCAATAGGAGGTGGTGGTATAGTGAGAGTAAAGCCCTGGTCCCCAAATCACCCATCAATGGGCTTCCCAACATTCTCTTCCTACTCCTGTTTCTATGCTGAAGGGCCCATGAACACAGGCCTGTGGCCTTCCCAGAATAAACATCCAAGCTCAGTCGACACCAATCCACCCCCAGGGAAATAGCTGCTCCTTGTCCATCCTTTGGACCTAGAAGGCCACAGATCAGTGACACCTGAGTGCAGGAGAACAGACTGGGAACAGCAGTGCAGGCTCTGGAAGCAGCTCAGGGCTGTGCTGGGAATTCCATGGCCCCTCCTATCTGGGACATGGTTCTAGAAGAAGAAACCACAATTCCTTAGACCTGTGAAAACCTTATCCCCGTGAAAACCTTATCCCCTAGATAGTGATATGGCCAGACGTGAACAAGAACAGGACCCAGAACAAGGGCCTCTCTTGCCAAGAACTAACTACTGGTCTATGTATAAAGAACCTCTCTCTGACTATGGTTTGAAGTTCATGTTCATACCACTGTGTAATCCAGTGTCCTGTGAAGGCTGTTAGTAATGGTTATTAGGACAAGATTTTTTTAAGCTACTGTAGGTCAATGATCAAGGAAATAAGTGATAAAAAGAAAAAATCATTGCATGTTTTTTAAAGCCATCTTCCATATCTGAAATGTCCTAATTTTACATGGACCTTTTAAATATTCCATGTTCTGAAATATGTGACAAAGCAACAGCTTTAAAGTTAGAAATGTAACTCTTACATTTAAAAGCTTACTCATTGTCCAATGCCTCATTTTACAGGATTTTCAAGGAATCGCCAGCAATTTTCTGCAGCAATAACAATCCTGTGGCTAACCTGTCCTTTTTTTAAGAGTAATTTACATAATAAAAAGTGAAATATTTCCTATTTAAGATTATCAAATCCATGTTAAAAGAAAAATAACAAGTATAACAAGGGTAAAATAGGAAAATAGATTCCAAGTCAGTTCATCCGAGAGTTGGGCAATTACAAGATGAGTATTATCATCTGTGGAGCATCAGTTCAAAGACACCCCCTACCAGCATGATGATTGCTTTTCAAACCAAGTGCCAATTTGAAATGCGTAACAGGACAGTGCCTTTACCTACATAGTAATTTTCCATGTTTTATTCTCATAATCCAAGCTGGTTTTAGTTCAATAAGTAGACAAAATAGAACAAACTCTTTTTAAACTCTACATTAAAATAGGAACTTACACACAAGTAAGTGCACACATCAGAAATGTAAAGCTCAGTGAATTTTCACAAACTATCCCAGATCAAGAAACAGAACATTATCAGCACCCACCAAGTCCCATCCTGAGCTCTCTCTTCTAATAACTAGTCCTGACAAGGGTAGTCACTATCCTGCCCTCTAACACCTAGATTTTGTCTAGTCTTGCATCTTATGCAAGTGACAGTCATCCATATTGTGGTTTTTTGCTGTAAAGTTTGTGCATTTTCATTGCTGTGTAGTATTGCAGTGTGTGAATACAACACAGTCGATTATCAAATCTACTGTTGATTGGCATTTGGACGGTTTCTGCTTTGTGGCTGCAAGGAATAGTGCTGCTATGAACATCCTAATATGTCTTTCAGTGAATATATGGACACACTTCTGTTGGGTATATAGCTAAGTGTGGAAATGCAGAGTCATAGGAATGCACATTTTCAAATCTTCTACTTGAGTAGGTAACACACCAATTTACAAAAAAGATTACCAAGTTATACTCCTACTGCAGTTCCCCCTCCTATCACTTACCTCATAAAAATGATCAACACACATGTGCATCTCCTCATGTGGTTGATACAAGGATGAAGGGAATGATGGAAAGACACTATCAGATACAGGCAAAAGATAAAATTTAGTCTATTTATGTAAAAGGGGAAAAGTATCAGCACACAGATGGCTATACAGAATAGGAGAAATGGCGCAGCCCTAGGTTGGGGAGGGTGAAGCAGGCAGGTTTCCATGGTCAGGAGTCCCCAGCGAACTCCCCAGCGGCCAATGATACAACTTGAGATTGTTCCAAGAAGTTCATCCATATACCCCATCGTCAGAGATTCTTGACACATTTCTGGCTCACGGCTATTCTGGAAGCTCTGGCTAATGCCTCTCTGCTCACTTTGGACTAGTAGCTGGAAAGAATCTGAATCCTAACACATTTCTGAGTGTTTATTACTGTGAGAATGGGGAAAATCAAGTCAATTTCTCAGTAAGAGGCTGCCTAGGATATTTTCTTGGACTTCTCCAATAAGCAGTAAACTCCTTAAGTATAGCATATGTGTTACTCATCTTTTATCCCAGGCATTAATGCACTAAATGGAACACAATAGGTGCTCAACACATGCTTTTTAAACTGAACTGGGTAAAGCAATTATGATTATTTCCACTTTACAGATGAGCAGAGCTCTAAGCACTGAGTAAGCCCTCCCAAATACGGTAGCTACAACTAGATTTTACACCAAAGCAATGGTATTTCTACTCTGGTAAATGGTAAAGTATTTGACAACATGTCAGAAATCCACTTATCTGAATGACCCCAAGGAACAGAATTAGGAAAACAGACTTTACTTCAATATAAAGAAAACATTTCTAATATTTGAAGATGTCTAAATACCACTTGCTTCAGGAGTTGCCACTTATAAAAGTGCCACTTCTAAAGTATTTCCTATGCTTACTCCACATAAGGCATTTATTGGATACAGTACAGTCATCGAGGGCACAAGAAAAAGCAGAAACAGTCATAGTCCATGTGTTCATCCAAGTGACATCAAATCTATAATCACAAAAATAAATGTAAAATTGTGACTGTGATAGAGGTATATGGTCTAGGATATACTAGAGGGGCGAGATGGAAGTAGGGGCTTAATCTCAACTACCAGTCTCCCTAAGGAAGTGATATTTAAGCTGACAGTTAATGACTGATTAAGAGTTAACTAGGGGAAGATAAAGGAAAAGACTGTTCTAAGCAAAGGCCCTTAACCCAGGGGAAGAGAGAAATGTTTGAGGAATGAAAAGAAGGCCAGTGTGGCCAGAACAGAAGTCTAAGAGGAGAACTTAGGAACACCAGACCAAGTAGCTCACAAAGCATCCTGCAGACCTTACTAGGAATATTGTGGTCTGTCCTGCCAAAAATATGTGTGAGTTTACTCACAGTTAACATGCTGACTTTCTCTAGCAATTTTTGTTAAGGAGCAATCCAAAACAAAGACAAAAATGAGGTTGGTGATGTGAACTGAGGAATTTTGGGATATTGGTGAGGACATCCTTGTTAAGGCTAAACATAGCATCAGGGCTGATAGGGAAACAAATTAAGTCTAAAAGATCAGGTAATGAGCGGCAGACAAAACATCAACCGTCACAATGAGCAGAAATGATTCCATCAATAAGAATATGCAGGCCAGTCACAGTGGCTCACACCTGTAATTCCTGCACTTTCGGAGGCTAAGGCAGAGGATTGCTTGAGGTCAGGAGTTCAAGACCACCCTGGCCAACAGAATAAGACTGTCTCTATTAAAGAAAAAAAAATCAAAGAATAAGCAGAGGTAGTTAAAATAGTAGGGAAATGATTACAATAAAAGAAAATTTCAGACTTCAAGGCCCAAGCTTCAGAATAGTTTTTGTTTTGAAAAGCTTAAAGTGGATATGAAGGTGACGAGAGATAAGAACATCAAGAAAATATGAAGCCATGGTTTTAGAAGGGTTGGCTATGTAGAAAACAGGGCCACTGAAGAGGACTGAGGCGTGAAACAGGACAACTTTCAGACAGATGCTGAAGTCACTGATTAACATGATGAGAATATCTTCAAGATCAGGAGGTTTGAGTGGTAAGAATAGGGAAGGAAAAGAATATTTGAGAATTACCAAAAAGTATTTAAGATACTGATCAGACCTACTCAAACCAAATGTTAGCCCATTAATTCACAATGGCTAATAAATAACTTCTCCTAGAAGAATAATTTTTTAACATTAAGACTCTGATTGTAGTTTGGGGAGCTTTATTTTCTTTATTCAATTTTTTAAGGTCATAGGAATCCAAGATCAACAAGTTGTTTGTTTGTTTTTGGTTAGGGGAAGGATGTAAATTTCTAACTTTAGAAAAACACAGGGATCAAATTCTGCAATCCTCCAGTGATGTCTCCACTCAGTATGCTTCAGGAAGAACCCTCTCCCTGGTGCGCTGTGAGGCTGCGACAACTTTTACATCGGGGGATCTTGATTTTGTTCTAAAATACCCTGCAATTTTATTAAGAGTGAGGAAAGAGATGGAAGCTAAAAACCTACCTAAAATCAGACCATTTTAAGATCATTTGACCGTTTGAAAAGTCAAAATTCACAAATTTTTTTTTAATTAGAAGTGGTAAGGAAGGAGATTTTAAGAAAATAATCATCTACTTACATGCTTTCTTGACCAGAGAGAAAGGGCAGGTGTAGTAAACCTAAAATATAAGCCTTTAATGGAAGATACAAGGCCTATACCTTGTACTTGGGCTGCCAGATAAATGATGATTTGCCACATGACTTGAAAATTGTAAACTGACACATTCTAAAGCACGTCCCGGGAGCTGCTCGAAATTCAGGAAGTGTCTGCTTCCAACCGGGCACATTTGTTCCTTGGCTCCAACTCCAAGTATTCCATATTTCCTCTGAGGCCACAGCTTATAAATCAGATGAGATTGGTCATCTTGCAACAAAATGGATTTTTTAAATGTGATTTTGAAGAGATTGGAAAGTGTAATACAACAGGTTTTTCAGTCTTCAGTGCTGAGAAATGATTGTTTTATTGATGGCTCTATTGAGAATGTAATATTACTCTAGAAAGACATAGGCCTGTACTGTTTCCAGGAGCCATATCATTAGCTGTTTTATTCCACAGCCTAAATGGTCAGACAGCAATTAGGTGCTTTACTCTAAAAGATAAAATAATGATGACTTAAGGGCTCCAGTCATTGCTTTTATTTCTGAGTTAATCAGGATATTTTTGACAAATACACAAAGGAAAGCTTTAGTGAGGAGTTCCAGTGAAATCTGGATATTCCAGCATAGGTACTTGGTTAATTCACAATATAGATGGGTGGTTCACATTTTAAACCTCACTATTACTAAAGAGAAAAATCCAAGCAAAGGTTATTACGTCCCAAAATGGTTCTATGTTCACATTCACAGAGACATTGTGTACTGCCAGACTTCACATTGACGTACGCAATATAAGGAACAGTGTTAAGGTCAAAACCTTGATAAATTAATTCATTGCCGCCTTTCCAGATGTCCAAACTCTAGAGGGCCTTACACTTTATTTTAACCCTCCACAGCAGTCCAGAGAATATCCATCCCCACCCCCCATGGCTCCTCACCCCCTGGCTTGAATTTAATGACAAAAATTCATGCAAACTGGCTGCTCTTACAGACTCATAAGGAGAGGGCTAAATCTGGAACCAGGTGGATGATGGCCAGTTAATTGGATCTTTCTTCGCCAAACACCAGGGGACAGCTGGTTTGCATTGTTGCTCTAATGAGCAATGCTGAAATCGAAGCTGAGCACATTAGTTGGAGCTCTTCTGGTGCTACATACAATCTTGGAAATCATGCTTATAACTGCCAGAGGCTTTTATGGTGAAAAGAATAAAGTTTCCATACTTTAAGAAAAAAAAAGAAAAGCCTAACAGATATTGGAGGAAGGCAGCAGTATTTCTTTGTTCCCCCATTCCAGTCCTCACATTCCTAAAAAGTCATTTCTTCTGTTCCATATTCCCTTATATGGGCACATATGTCTGATGGGATTGCATGTGTTGCAAGCCACATGTACATACACCTCTCTGGGTAATCCCCCATGAGAAGGGACAGTATGAGCTCACTATAGAAGAGGCAATATGAGTTTAAGCTTGTAGTCTGGGTAGCCAGAGCCAAAGGCCAAAATCCATTTGAAAAGATAAGAATTAAGCACACCTATGAAGTAGCTTTTAAATCATACCCCTTAAGAGACAGCCCATGCAGTATTAACACCTTTCTTAAAGATTTCAGAATGAGAAAAGGGGAGATTACTTGTAATATTCCCACTGTAAGTGTAAGATCTAGTAAGTGTTAGTAAATTGATTAATCAAAGCACTAGAATCACAGGACCCTCTACCCTTCCAATAATCAGGTCTCTAAGGCCACTCGCTGGTTACATGGATAAAGCCCTGTGTCGTGAAGCTGTCAGACGTTCAGCCTTCAGCCAAGACTGCTGAAGCCACTGTAATTGGGTCTGTTTTCATTTTAATTTTTCAGAAAGACATGTCTTTGTCTTCAATATGAAATACTGAAATGGTTCCAAATGGTGTCAAGCTATAAAAGGTTTAATAAAGCGCTTAAGCTTTGAATGCTCTTCTTTTTCCCTTCAGGACAGGCAGGAGGCATACAAAGAACGATGAAGGTTAAGGAACTATAAAAACTGATCAAACTGAAAAGTTTTCTGGCAATAAATTTTACCATTTCTCTGGCTCTCATTTTGTTTTCACAAATTTCCTTTTGATTTCCTCTTTATTCTGTAATTTAAGATCTTAACATTTTCGCTGAGAGCATATATAAGTCTCCCTCTTCACTACCTAGAGGAATGAGGTGTTACTCAGCATTAAAATGCATCATGCTGAAACCATTCCCTTATAAGAGACTCATCTAAATGATAATGAGCATGAAAAATTGATTATCTCCTAGGTTGAACTGGTCTTAGTATTTTTCATCTGGCAAATCTAATAGTGCTAGAATACGTCTCAAAACATAAACATGCCAGCAGTTCAATTAATAGAATAGTGAGAGCACATCTACAGGATGTTACCTATTTTAGGCAAAAAAAAAACCTCCCAAATAATAGTGATTCATATAGTAATTTCAACAGAAAAAGGCCACTATGAATTTTTAACTTTCTGTTTAAACTTGTGCATGGACTGTTTTCTTCAGACCCTCTAGTCCAAAGCAGAAGATGGATTATAGAAAGTTTTCAGGCATAGCAAAATATGAATTGCAATTACCCAGTCCTCTAATAAACAAATAACCTGATAAAAAAAATATTAGATGAGACAGTAGTTCCTATATGAGACTCTGTGTGCGGGCTTTCTGGATCTTGTCTTCTTTTTAATTTTCTATCCTTACTTTTTTATGTTTACCCCTTTAAAAATGTAACCCCTTCAAGATTTCTACTTTCTCCTCTCTATGATACTTTCCAAACTATGGTTTTAGTCTTAATCTCTCTCCAAAACTACAAATCTACATGCCCATAGGAAGTCTCCACCTGTTTTGTATACTACAAAGACAGGCTCCAATTTAGCATCCACAAACCATCTCCTTCTGATCTCATTTCTATTAATGAGATTAGACCTTTTTTTATATTAGTCTGTGGTTTTCTCTATCATAACATGTTCTATTTGTGATTTTCTGCCTAACTTCCATGCATACCTCTGGACTATCTTCAGGGTAAAGAATGTTTTATCTACACCCCTAGAAATTTCTTCCCTGTATCCCTAAGTATTATTATTTAATAATATGGAATGATGGATGAATATATAGATTAATTATCTCATGGCACTTATTTCTTACTACAACTATAGGGCTAGCACATTCAAGTTCAAAAATGAATGTGAAAATTCATATTGGTATTGTTATGAACAAATGAATAGCAGTTGGTAAAATTTGAATCTGGACTAATAATTGAAAATAGTATTATCTTAATGTCAATTAACCTCACTAAATTTTATTACAGTTATGTGTTAGAATGATATGTGGTTATACTGTCAGAATGTCCTTGTTCTTAGGAACTGTGTCCTAAAGTATCTAGGAGTGAAAATATTAAGAAAGCTAGAAGTCACATGGTAGTTGTCATTATTGTTGATATTGGAAATAGTGACTTTATTTTTAAAACTAAACTGTTAAATGTGCTAAATTCAGATCTTGTAGGATCCAGTCTTGTGCTAAACCAGGACAATTCTGGAACCTAATTAAGCCTCTTACTCCTAAAGGAGTTCTGTCGTGCCTAATCTCATATCCTTCTAATATAATAAATACCTGGCATCCCCACAACAGAAATAATCAGGAATTCAGTGGGCGTTTGAGTGGTTAAATGCAATAATAAAACAAAAGTCTGCTTACACAGTCTACACCACATCATACATTTTTATTAAGCAAATGCCTGATTTACCTACCAGGACTTTGGTCAAATCTATTAAGAAATGTGAAAACCTGTAAGTTGATAAATTCAGCTTCAGAAAATCATGGCCTGGACCTGCAAATTCCATTAAAATTTTTTTTAAAAATCTACAGACAAGAACAACTTTGCTCCTTCAAACGGGTTTCAGATATTCTCCTCTCAAATCTCTGCCATGTATCACCTGAGAACTTGGAAAGAAATGTATATCCTGAGCTTTCATCTCTTCTAGGAGAGAGATACAGAAGCAAAGACAGAGAAAAGAAGATAGAAACAGAGAGACAGATACGGAAAGAGGTAGAGACAGAATCAGAAAGAAAAGGAGACAAGAAGAGAGAAAGAGAGACACACAGAGACAGGGATAATAAGAGAAAGGCACAGGCAGAGAGAGAGAGACAGGAACAGAGACAGAGAGATATGCCCCACCCCCATGGCCTCAAAGGCTTCCAACACTAAAAGGAACCTTAATGACCACTCTGCCAGAAGTGTTTCAGACTACATTACAGAAATTCCTAGGATTCTTGGCAGCCCTGAAGGACCATTTTCAGAATAAAAGTTTAACTTGACCATTCCTTCCACCAGAACTGCCTTCTGCTTATATACTGGGGCTTATATATGTTATCTGCTTATATATTGGGGCTCTGAGTACTATTTCATTTAATGAAATAGGTTCAATCACATCATGATGCATATGACGAAACTGAGACCAGAAAGGTTCAGTGACTTGTTGAGGATCACACAGCATCAGAGTGAAGACTGAAACCCAGCTAACAGAGCCTCAACCTTTCAGTGCCCTTTCCACATCTGCAGTGAGTCCATTGCAAACCTCACTGTACATGTAAGTGATGAGCTTAATTCAAGCACAGATTCTTGTGCCTCAGTCCAGGCAATTCTAATTCAGTGGGTCTGAGATGGAGCCTGAAAATCTTTTACCTGGTATTCTGGGTGATTCTGATTCAGCCAGTCACAGGCCAACATTTAGGAACCACTGTGGCCTCTATTCATGCATGCATTAAATCTTGCAACAAACGCAATTTATATTTAATCAATGCTGAGCACAGGGCTCAGCATCCTGCTACCAGGTTCCTGCTATCAGCTGGTTCAGGAGTTTAGAAGGCTTAAAAGTTAATTTAGCACCAACAAGAAAAGTGATTTATAGCCTGAGTGTATGTGTATTTGCTCCCTAGGGACGGCTCTCAGAGGCTGGGGAAACAACACATCCGCCTTGGCCCTAAGGCCTCTTCCAGATGGCTCCTAAATGAGCCAGAGGAATCAGCAGCAGCTTTTCAGAATCCTACTTACCTATCCAAATGGTCTAAGCAAAACGAGAACTTTTAAGGAATCTTAGAAATAAGAAAAACTTTCCTGAGTGCAGGAGACAAAGAGTGACACCAACTGCTTCCCTCTGCTTCTCACTGCTCCATGGCAGAAGCTCTCAGGGAGAGATGTAGCTGGTCATATATGCAAGGTGAACATCCCCTGCTGGAGATGCCAAACCAGCAGCATGGTCCCTGGTGGGAAGGAGACTGTAGGCAGATGCCCCCGCAGCTGCTCCACCTCACAGCAGGAGGCTTCATTTTATGGTATATCTTCCACTGGGTGGGCACTACTATTGATCACAAATATCAGGGTCCACTCTCATTCCTAGAATGAGACTACTCCTCCCAGCCTCTTTGTGGTTAGGCAGAGTCAGATGACTAATCCTGGCCAATGAACTCTAACTTGAGGTACCATTGTAACTTCTAGGCAAAGTGGTAAAAAACTCAGGCACAAGCCTCCAGCTCTTCCTTCCCCTGGCACTGTGGACTGGAATCCACATGCCAAGATAACAAAGATGTTAAAAAGAAGATGGGATTCCTAGATCACTGCTTGGAAGGGAGTTGCTCAGTAGAGCATCAGGACCTGAAAAATACCATGTAGGATCAAGAAAAAATTATTCACTGCAACAAGCCATTGAGGTTGCAATTTTAATTCAGCCTCTCCTGACTCAGCTCCTCCTCTCCCACACCTACCACTCCCTGTTCCTATTAGGACAGCGATTGCTGCCTACCCAGGCATCTCACCACATCTGTTATAACAGAAATAGGGGCTTCACTCTCACTAACCAGCTTCCTCCAAAACCCACTCAAAGAATTAGGTTCTGAAGTATTATCGGATCATCGGCTTTGTGGTATTATCTGCTGAGACATATTTTTAAAAATTAAGAATAAATACCTGTTTTAATCAGTAGTTTGAAGAAAAAAGAATGTAGAAAACACAGAGGTCCCTGTAAAGACCCAATATTAAAATTCTGGTTTAGGGTCAAATACAAGACTGATTTTTTTTTTTTAAACAAGACCTTGCTCTGCCACCCATGCTGGAGTGCAGTGGCATAAACATGGCTCACTGTAGCCTCAACCTTCCAGGCTCAAGCAATCCTCCCACCTCAGCCTCCTAAGTAGCTGAGACTACAGGCACATGCCACCATGTCCAGCTAATTTTTTTGTTGCGATGGGGTTTCAACTGTGTTACCCATACTAGTCTCAAACTCCTGGACTCAAGCTTTAAAAAAAAAAAAAAGAAAAAATACATGGTTCACGGAACAGAGTAGAGCTCAGGGCTGCTCCAAATCAACCCAGTTCCCCAGGTCAGTTTAAAATCTTTAATTTCACAGCAGACGCATGCAAAGAGAGGATCGAGACACTATTAGGTAACTCTCCTCTCCCTTCACAATGGTGATTAATAGAATTCCCCTGCACAAAGGGGAACTATCAAACAGACCTATACCTGCCTTAGGAGTGGTCTTTCAGGACTCAGAAAATAGACGTTAGGTACGTTGATCTCCTTGCACACTACACCAAGTTGACCTTCTGTGCAGCCTGGGGTGTGTGCTGCAACTAGCCCAGCCAGGCAGAACCTATGTGGAAGGTGGTTAACACCTCTACAGTCACTATGTGGTTGTCTATGCAAAAGAACTGCAATTCATCCAAGAGAAACACTCCCAAGATGAACTGAAGCAGGACTTCAAGCCCCTTGGCATTACCACGACCTGGCAGAAGCTGCTACAGCAGCAAAGCCCACATAGAGGACATCCAAGAGGTGAGAAGGACCCTCAGTCAAGGTGGGCTTCCATGCAGCCATAGGCAGAATGCTCTGGTATTATGTGCAGTGGATTAAGCTGCAAAGGATGAGAGACACAGTAACTGAATGCTCGAGTCACACAGTTTATTGGCATGTAAATTCTTAACAAATATAGGTATTTTATCCCCATTCACACTGCCCACAATTCCTATTTTTTATCCTGTTTGGAACCATTTTTTACCCTTCTACGACGAACCAATCTTACAGGAATAGGCATAGAATTGGTCATACAAGTCCTGGGGCATCCAGGAATAGGTTCCTCCTGCATCAAGGTTGGAGCGTTGAGGCCGAAGCATCCAGTCAAAAAGACGGCATGCCTGGCTCCAGGTCCCTTTCTGAGTGGCAGCATCTCGTCCTCGTGAGTCTGTTTCTCAGTGGAGCAGGTAGGGCTGACTGAGGGCTTCTCTTTTTGTAGTCCCTTTATGGGCATCCACCTATTTCTCCTTAGCTTGAAAGTTGGCGCGCCCTAGCACGTGATGTTGTCCTGCCTCAGAACACCCCAACACAGTTGGTCTAATTAAGTTTAGGCATTCCAGACATTTTGACAGACATCTGAGCTTACAAACTCAATACAACATACTCACATTACTCCCATAAATTGCACTCCTAACAACTGGAATCACATCGGGTTTTTAGCCACTCTCACCCACCGACAATGTTGACAACAGCCATGACTCTGAAAATGTTGCAGACTATTAATGGGGAACAAACCAGAGATTGGTTTTTCCCGCCTAGTAACATGATCTGCATTAGTAGAATCAGTTCCCAAGTACCTATCAAAATCAGCTACACAGGAAGGAAGGCAGCAACTCAAAAACCACCGTGAGAGCCCAGCCATCACCCATGTGGCTTCATGTCTTGAATCAAACTAGATAGAGAACATGACTTGGTGGGAAGGTCCATTCTCATAAGACATTCGGCTTTCCAGAATCCAGCCTTTGGCCAAGCCAGGGCCAGCACAGTTCCTATCCCCGGGAACATCCCTCTTACTTCTCCTCTTCAAAGTATAGTAACTTGAAGCTGAATACAATGACTGAAATTTCATATACTCCTACACAAAGATTCAGGGAGAAACTCCAGGGTCTTCTAAAATTTGAGATCCAGCGTCCTATGACTGAAGCTCAATGGCACTTTGTACTACTTTCCATGACTTTAAGAAATATGTTCTGCACATAACTCTACCCAGAGTTAAATGCGCATAATCTGCTCTGATTTCTGCTGAGTCATGATGAAATTCAAATCTGAACCATGTGCTGAGGGATCATACACAACTGGAGTCTTCTGATTCCAAAGCCCCTTTGCCAGACTAACTCGGAAAATATCGTTTTAGTTGAATAATTATTTAAATGTGTGCTCATAGGAAATATTATCAAATTATAGTAAATGAACAAATGCAATTAAATAAAACTATGACTCCTCCTAAGCACATAACGATCTGAGATGTTTGGCCCCAGGAAACGCAGTTAGAATGGACATTAATTTCTGTCCGCTGACTCAGGTGTGCACAGTAGTCCAGGTTTCAATAAACAAACTTAATTTCTTGCTCAGTCCCCATCCTGCAGCTTGGTGAGGATGCCCCTGTCTCCAGGGTCATGTCAAGGTCATCTGTCTTCATAAATTATTGCTGAGATACCCACTGTCCCAGATTTACATGTTCTCTCAGATCCAGAAAATTCTTGTGACTTCTATGCTCTGCCAGAGGTAGGAAGATAAATGGAAGGCTAGAAACCCTACGCCTGAGGTCAAGCCCTCTACTGTGCACCATCCAGCCATCTCTTTGAGATCCATCTGGCTGCCTTACCAGTTACCACCAAGAAGATGGGCCTGGTTTTAGACCCACAGGGCCCAGATGGGAGAATTGTGCCTTCCATCAGGCAGAAACACATTGCTTCTTCCAAGCCAGTCTGATTCTTCCTCCAGACTTTCTCCTTTCCCTCCTATTACCTCTGCAGGTGACCTCATCCTCTTGTAAACTTAGGTTTTTAACAACAAACACGATGATTTATCATAGGCTATTTTTTTGTTCAATAATCTAACTTAAAGAACAAAATAACCCTTGGTTTAACAACATAAAAACAAATCCAAATACACAGATCAGTCCCTAAATCTGTTGTAGTATATTTCCATAAATACTAGGCTATTTTTAGAATCTGCCCACAGAGTACCAAGGAAGAAGAGTAAACCATCAGAAGTAAATTAGAAAAAAATAAAATGAACCTTGAATAACAACACTGCACAGCCTATTTGATTCCTTTCTCTTTACCAATTAGAGTCACTCAATTAAATCAGATGAATTTTCACTTAATCCAGTGGATTCAAGATTCATTAAAACAATTGAACAACTTCTGTTAAGGTTTTTTTTTCTATTTATACACACCCCATCAGATTGGCTCACAACCCCATAAGAAACTGTTGGCAGCCCCAAATGAACTATATTGAAGTTACTCTCTTACTTCATGTTCATTCAGCCGAGATTTTTTTGGCTTAAAGATAGTATTTCAAGTCTTCATAAATATGCATGTAAAAGAACTTTTAAAACTTAGATTTTTTTTTTTTTTTTTTTTTTTTTTTGGCCTTCCAGGAATTTTTAAAGTTATAGGTGTCTGGGCTAAGAAGAAATACAAGTAGTCAATAAACACATGAAATTTACTAGGACTCGGAAGAATTATAAGATAAAATAACATTGAGATGTACCACTCACTAGCTATGAAGCTGCCAGTTTTTAAGTGCTACAAAAGTATTGGTGAGACTGAAGGGAACAAGGACAAGATCTTCTTAAGCTGTTGGTGGAGGAGCAACCCTCTTGGAGGGCAAGCTAGTTATAGTTGATCAGAAGCACTGGCTGCTGTAACAGATGAACCCCTAATGTCAGGAACTTAACACAGTAAGTTATTTCTCAGTTACCTAGGGTCTGAGGTGGACAATCCTGACTGGTGGTAGGAGTCCCTCATCCTCTCATTGACAGAGAGGATGGTAGAGCCTGACTGACAGCCTACACTACCTTGAGTGTGGCTTCCAGTGCTACCCCATAATTCGACACTCAGCTAAGAGACCAGAGAAGAGGGAGGCCATTGAAAAGGCACACCTATATTTTAACAACCTTGTCTGGGAAGTGACATACTTACTGCTCTGAGTCCCTGTGTGAGAATCAGGCACACAGGCCCACTGAGGGGAGCTGGGAGCACCTGCTTCCTAGCAACAAATCTCCACTACAGATGAGAGGCATGACATTCTCTGCCAAAGTAGCAAAATAAATATGCAAACATACATACATATATGTCTTTTAAAATAGTTACATCCTTTGACCAAACAATTCCACTTTAAGAAATGTATCTAAAGGAAATAGATATGTGGGCAAAGATACATACATATAAATACATATACTTATATATGCATAAAGGTGATATATGTTTTAATAGCAAAAAGTAGAAAGAGCCTTTAAAAATTAAGCAGATTGATCAAATAAATTCAGGCATATTTATTTAATGGAATACTGTTGACAAAACAAGAATGATGCTATAAATGTTTGTTTATTGATTGTTATGAAATTTATAAACCAGAATACATAGGATGACCCCATTTTGGAACAAAAAATCCCAATGAATATATAGATTGGTAATACATATAGAGACCAGATTCTATAACTTTTATTTTAGCTTCTAAAATACAATCTTATCTATTAACTTAGAAACATTCCAGTTCTGAAGGGCTAACTCTGGCTAAAATATTCTCAAGAATCTGACGGATAAACTGGAATGCTGATTTGTTCTTTTGCAGTGAAAATATACCCCCTACTATAGGACATGCCTGTTTCTTTTCTCTAAAACATCTTCACCCAGTTATCAAGAAACTAGGAAATCAAGCTTCTTTATCAAAAGTTACTTCATGAGCTCAGACCTCAAAAGAAAGTGAATTTGATGCTCTTGAGACATTTTTTTCTGGACTGGAGAATCAATGCCATCTCAAGAAGTCAACTGATATTGAATGCACTGCCACTTTATAATATGAGCTGTGCTAGACCCTGAGGATGCAAGAGTGAACAGCACGAAATCTGCCACTTCACAACTCAGCAAGGAGCAAGGGAGGCACAGGTGTAAACAGCAATTGTGATCCGAGAGCAGAGCTTAGTGAGGGACACCCACAAGGTGCCAAGAGAAACACCCAGCTTTTTTTTTAGGGATAAAGAAGGACTCACAGAGAAGACAGTATTTGAGTTAAATACAAAAGAATGAGAAAGACTTCCAAATACAAGCAAAATGAGGAGGGACCTTCCAGGCAAAAGGAAAAGCATATGCATCAGAGAAGTCAAAGATTGTGAACTCTGGAGAAATCCAAATAACATTCTCAAACTTAAACGATACAATACATGCAAAACACCAAGCCTGGTGCTTGGAACAGGGTAAGCACTCGAATGTCAATTTCCTTTATCTTCCTCTTCTCAGACTGAAAGGAAATAAAGCAGAATCAGGGGAAGAATTGAGTTTTGTGAAGCATCTACATTTGGGGGGCTCTTTTCAAGAAAAAGTATACAACATTAGGTTCAAAGTCTGGGAAGGGGCCCATGCAAGTGGGGGCTCCAAAGCTAAGCCTCACTAACTACTCTGCATACACCCCTAGCAGAATACAGAAGGAGAATATTGATGGTGGGAATGGAGGGTGAGCGGATGTAGTGGGAACACTGTGATGCACTGCCCAAGTCCCCCTTCAAGAATGATGAACTTACTTGCCCACTCGTAGGGTTGCTGCAAAGAGAATGCCCTCAGCTGGTAGTCTCTACAGGGATTTGCGTTAGCTGAAGAAAGTGATTCACCTAAGGCACACACCGCCTTCCTGCAACATCCTATGAGGTTGACACAGAAATCCAGAAAACTGAGGTATCATCATGACCGCCCCCCCATAGGAGCCAGTGATAAATGGAGCCCTGACCCAGGTCCAGTTCATGGTGAGCATAGTTGGTTCACTGACCCACCTGGTGTCATTTTCCTGGTCCACAGATGCATCACTGCAACAGACACCCTTGCTAGTTGGCAGAACCCCTACATTTGCTCCTTGGCCTGTGGAATGAGACTTAGGGCAGTGTGGAAGGCCAAGAGGTTACCTCTGAAACTGCAAGCCCCCACTACCACCAAGACAGACAATCAAAAATAACACTGTCTCCTCGGGATAATGGCAGAGATTCATGCCATACTGAAAGAACTGAAAGACGAAGGGTGATGAGGATTACCACTTCATCATCTATGCATTTAATTGACCATTCTAGTTCCTGCAAAAACTACAAGTATCCCAAAAAATTACATGGATTACCATAAATTCATCCAAGTAATAGCCTCAATTGCAGCTACTGTGCCACAAGTGAAATCTTTGCTAGAGCAGCTTCAGGCACCTAAGGATGTGGCCATTAATCTGGCATTTTTTCCATCCCTACTAGAAAAGAAGATCAGAAACAGTCTGCATTCACCTGAAATGAACAACAGCAAAAACTTACAGCCGTGCTCCAGAATTATGTTAATTCTCCCACCCGCCCCTCTGCCATAGCATAAGCTAACGATCCTGGACTGACTGGACTTCTGAGATAGCATAGCACTGACCCACTCTATTGATAACACTGTTCAAACCAGGGCAGATAACAAGATACAGCAGGTACACGGGAGGCCATGGTAAGACACATGAACTCTCAAGTGTAGGAAATATGCCTTCCAACGACTCAGGACCCCAACATATCAGTAAAAATTTTAGATGTTTAATGGACTGGGGAAGACAAGGACGTCATCTCCAAAGTAAAGGACAAATAAGATAACTTGCATCTCTCCCCATAAAGAAGTGCCTCATGCCTGATCAGCTTCTCTGGATTCTGAGGGAAGCATATTCCATACCTGGGAATATTGCTTCAACACATCTACCAAGTTTCCAGCTTTTAGTGAAGGTCCAGAGCAGAAAGAGTTGTCAGCTTTTCGTTGGGATTGGAGCAGGAAAGGGATATACAGAAGGTCCAGGCTGGAGGTCAAGCAATCTGTCTTTTGGGCCATATATTCCAGCAGACCCTATGGTAATAGATGCCTCAGTGGTCAGCAAAAATGCCACGTGCATTTTATGGCCAGTATCAGTGGAAGAATCATAATGCAGATCCACAGGGCTCTGGGGCATGCTACCTGTCACAGAATTAATCATGCACCTTTTGGAAAATTATTCTTAGCATGTTACTGAGCACTGGTGGAGATGGAGTGCCATGGGACACCAAGTGATCATGCAGTCAGAACTGCCCCCTTGTGACCTGGATATGTATGAATCATCAAGTCATAGGTTGGACAGGTCCAGCAGTAATTCACTGTAACATGAAATGGTACTTGTAGGATTAAACACAGTTTCACCACAGAGCACGATCATGCTGTACAACAGCAGTACGACAGGTCCAGCAGTAATTCAGTGTAACATGAAAATGGTACTGTAGGATTAAACACAGTTTCACCACAGAGCACAACCGTGCTGTATAAGCAGGTAGACCAGACCACAGGTCATCCACCACTGTTGCACCAGTCTGTCCCTCAGCACATACCTGTGCTCACATGTGTAATTTCTTTTGACCAGCTGATAGGAGAAGAAAAAGCCTGAGCTTGGTTCATAAATGGGTGAGTTCAATATATGGCTGAAAGACAAAACTGGATGATGGCTGCACTACAACTTGCTCGGGAATTGCCTTAAAACACAGTGGCAAGGGAAGATCCTTCCACAAGCAGAGCTTTGGGTGGTGGACATGGTCAGCTACTTTGTAAGAAGAGAAGTGTCCCAAGGATAGACTATGCATGGACTCATGGGCAATAGTAAATGGCTTGTCTGATTGGTCTGGAGCCCGGAAGAAGAAATAATGGAAGATCGGGAGGTCTAGGTAGAGACATGTGGATGGATATATAGGATAGGACAAAGTATGAAGGTCTTTACATCACATGTCTATGCCCATCAGAGGTAATTCACCACAGAGGAGGCACTAAATAACCAAATAGACAGAATGACTCAGCCAGCCTCTGTCAATAGCCACCCATGGCAGACACTATGGACACATGAAAAGAGTGGCCATGATGGCAGGGATGGAGGCTATGTGTGAGCTCAACAGAATGAATTTTCACTTACCAAGGGTGATCTAGCTGCTGCAACTGCTGAATGTCTAACCTGCCAACAGCAGAAGCCAATGCTGAGTCCCCAGTCTGGCACCATCCATTAAGGGGCCAACCACCCAATGGTGATAAGCTGACTACATGGGACCCCTCCCTCCATAGAAAGAGCAATTACTCATTCTCATAGGAATAGATATCTATGCTGAGTTTGGGGTTTGCCTTTCCTATCACAGGGCCCCAGCCAGCACTACTATCCAAAGGCTTACTGAGTATTTGATGGACTGGCAAAGTATCCCACATAATATTCCATCCAACTAAGGTATGCATATTACAGCAAAGGAGCTATAGGAGAGGGCAACAACCATAAAATCTACTTTTCATATAAAATGCTGTAACACCTAGAAGCTGACAGGCTGATGAAATGATGGAACAGCCTGTTGAAAGAACAGTGGAATTGCCAACTCACAAATACTACCTTGCAAGGTTAGGGGGCTATCCTCCAGGGTGCAGTGTACATTTTAAATAAGTAATGTTTATAGGTATATAGTCAACCTACTATGTCCCCAGTAGGGAAAATATATGGGTCCGAGAACCAAGGAGTAGAAACAGGAGTCCCAAGTATCATTGTTCCGAGGGTCCCACTTGGGGCTTTTTGCGGTTCCTGCCCCCACAACTTGGGGCTCTGCGGTTTTAAAGATCCTGGTACCCAAAGAGGAAATGCTTTCTCCAGGGGACACAGCAAAAGTCTCATTGAATGATAAGCTACAGCTTCAACCTGGGCACTTCAGGCTTCTCACACCAAGGGACCGGCAGGCACAAAAAAGCACCATCATCTTAGCAGGGGCAATTGGCCGATTATTAGGAGGATGTAGGGCTGCTATTATACCACAAGGAGGAAGGAATATGTTTGACACTTGGATGATCCACTTGGGTGCTGCTTGGTTCCTCCTTGGCCCTATTTTGATGGTAAATGGAAAAGTGCAGGAATCTCAGCCAGAGGAAGACATGATGACCAAGGGCTTAGATCCTTCAGGAAAGAAGGTCTGGGTCACACCAACAAGTCAGCCTTTGAGATCAGCTGAGGTGTTAACTAAGGGTGATGTAAATCTAGAATGAAGAGGAGAGAAGAGTGAGTGTGAGTGTCAGTTGTGCCCCAAGACCAGCCACAAATGCAGGGACTATAGTTTTTCCAATTACCTTTTTCTTCTAAATGTGCAAGAGAGAGAGAGAGGTCCCCTGGAATCTTAAGAGTGTCTGCTTCTAGAACTTATACAAAGAAGTGGATCAAAATAGCCTGATATAGTTTGAATGTTTGTCCCCTCCAAATCTCATGTTGAAATTCATCCTCAATGTTGGAGGTGGGGTTTGTGGGAGGTGTTTGGATCATGGGAGCAGATCCCTCATGAATGGCTTGGTGCCATTGCCATGGTAATGAGTGAGTTCTTTCTCTATTAGTTCACTCAAGAGTTGGTCATTTGAGGCCGGGCATGATGGCTCACGCCTGTAATCCCAGCACTTTGGGAGGCTGAGGTGGGCGGATCACGAGGTCAGGAGATCGAGACCATCCTGGCTAACACAGTGAAACCCTGTCTCTACTAAAAATACAAAAAGTTAGCTGGGCGTGATGGCAGGCGCCTCTAGTCCCAGCTACTCAGGAGGCTGAGAGAGGAGAATGGCATGAACCCATGAGGCAGAGGTTGCAGTGAGCCAAGATTGTGCCACTGCACTCCAGCCTGGGCAACAGAGCAAGACTCTGTCTCCAAAAAAAAAAAAAAAGATGGTCATTTGAAAAAGCATGGCACCTCTCTGCTCTTTCTTCCTCTCTCTCTATGTGACTCACCAACTCCCCTTTCTCTTCCACCATGATTGGAAGCTTCCTGAAGTCCTCACCAGAAGCAGATGCTGGTGCCATGCTTCCCATACAGCCTACAGAACTGTGAGCCAAATAAACCTCTTTTCTTTACAAATTACCCAGTCAGGTATTCCTTTATTGCAATGCAAATGGACTAAGACATGGTCCAAGGAGTGGACTGTGTTGGCCACCGTGATATGCTGCCCAATGCTCCATCAGGAACAAAGGACTCACTCTCACCTTCTGAGAGTTCTGAAGGCAGAAGCTCTCAGCTACCAGGCCCTGATGTGGACTACCTTGGCTGAAGAGAACTGCCTCACCTAAGGTCACACCCCCGTCCTATCATGGCCAGCATTCAATGACTGATTGACATGGGACTACAATGGCCTGGGCTCTGGCCCAACTCAGGACAACTTCAAAGGGTCATGACAGCTTTAGGTCTCCCCAGAGAGTTGGCTGAGACCTCTGTTGAAACTGTGTCTCATGGCTCTATTTCACCCACCGTCCAAGGATCCTGCCTTCCTTCTACAGATGTTGGTTACAAGGGCACTCATAATGAACCCTGAATGTTCATCTTCATCTCAGTGTCTGCTTCACAGGGAACCCTATGATATGCACCAAAATACAGGCACCAGAGATACTTGTGTCTGTCAGATAAGTTCTCTCCCTGGAATGGTACTTGATAAATGCCAATTCATTTACCATCTAAATTGCATGCATCATTATCTATTAATAGATAAGCAAAAATATAATTGAACTGATCATAGTTTCTTCTCATCAGATATGAATATTGATGAGAAACAACTTACTATAAGAGGTCAGAATCCCATCTTCCAAGGTGGCCCCAGATGTCCAGAGTTTGATTAGACTTTTTCTTTAAAAATGACTCACTACTAACCTCAGATAAAATCCCTGATTCATTCTTGTTTTGAAAGCAAGAAACTGCCAGAAAGATTAATTACACTTCCAGTGAGCTAGCCTTTTCCATGACCAGGTTGTTCCCTGGCTTCAGCAGCAATACTTGAGGTCAGATCATTGCTTGTGGTTTCTGGAAATTCCTTGCTCCAAGAGCTCCCACCTTGGCTGTCCCAGGAAAACAAAAAGCACAGAAGAACTCTTATCTATCTTCTCAATTCATTCTTTCCTGCCAGGTATGCTCCTATTACTTAGGCTCGTCAGCAGCTCATTTAGGTGCTCTGGAACCCTTTCGTTTCTAGGGAAGAGCAAGGAAACTATTGTCTTTAACTCTTGTTTCCCTGACATGGCACTAAGATAGAAAACAATGCTCTTTTCCAACTGTAGAAGTACATGAATGCATATAAGTAATTCAATTAGCTATGAAACTACAAATTTGTCCGAAATAACAGAAATCTCCAAGTATGACCTGGCCCTCTCCATGTCAGAATGGTATTAGGGAAATTAGGTAACTTTAGAGGAGAAGAGAGGGGAAGATAAAAGGATGACTTTCTGTGCTATACTATTTATGTCACCCAGGGCCTACACTGTCCTGCTGTTAATGACCCTTTGTTAAGAAATGGTCCTGTTCATAATTAAAATAATAGTAATAGAAAGGTTCTCTGTTATCCAAGATCTTATTCCTCCATGTCAAAAAAACTCCTAGCTTAAAAACAACTTATAACCGTAATATAAAATAACTATAATTTTAGTTATTTTAGGATTTAGGGCATTTAGGATTGTTATCCCAGCTCTGCTGCTAAAGAAGAGCCACTTTCATCTCATGAGTTCTATGTTTTCTCATCTGTTTACAAAAACAAGGAAGGACAAGAGAGGGCTAGCCTTTCCAAAAAATTTTAATAATGAGTGTGTTATACTGGAAATAACAAAAATTATTTTATTATTGAAGCAAAACTTTAAAGGTAACTTCTAAGTTTCCATCCAATGCTAAAATTGTATAAACTTCCATGTGACCATGTTGAGCTAAATTGCATTAGCTAGTTCATCCACCCCAGCCCATATCTCACCAAAATATGGCTTCAATAGCAATCTGTACATCAACAACTTGGCATGGCCCAGCCGGACCTCTCCTCTGAGCTCCAGACTTGCATACAACTGTCTACTCCATATATTATCCATTTGGCTGTCTCAAAGGCACCGCAAATGCTCATATGCAAAACAGGCTTCACAACTTTCACTCCAAATCTGATGCTCTTCCAAAGATCTTTATCACAGTAGCAAGTATCACACTTAATAAGTACAACAAAGGTATAACCAGGTAACTGGAGTAAGGCTTAACACTTTCTGCCTCCCTCATCTTCTATTTACAATCTACTTCTATTTCCAACTCCTATCTTTTTTATTTATTTATTTTTTTAGACACACTCTCACTCTGTCACCCAGGCTGGAGTACAGTGGTGCCATCTTGGCTCACTGCAACTTCCACCTCCCAGGTTCAAGCGATTCTCACACCTCAGGCTCCCAAGCAGCTGGGATTACAGGCACCTGCTACTACACCTGGCTAATTTTTGTATTTTTAGTAGAAATGAGGTTTCACCATATTGGCCAGGCTGCTCTCAAACTCCTAACCTCAAATGATCCACCTGCCTTGGTCTCCCAAAGTGCTGGGATTACAGGTGTGAGCCACCACACCTGGCCTCAATTTTGTCGCTGAATAACTCAAACCTTCCACCAATCTTTGTCTCTACCCCCACTATCTAATTCAATCTACTAGGACTTCTCACCTGCATTAGGCAGTAGCCTCCTTGCTGGCTCCCTGAAATTTTCTCTTGTCCAATATCCATTCTCTGTATTACAATTAGCAATGTCTCAAAATTCATATATGATCATGCCATTCCCTGCTTAAAACCCTCAAATGATTTTCCTGTTCTCTTAGTATAACCACAAAATCCTTGACTCTTACTACAAGGTCCTGCATGATCTGGTACCAGCTTCATAATGCAGTGCTTCACGCCTCTCTTGGAGCTCCAGCCACACTGGCCTCCCTAAGCTCTTTACATGCACATGCTCCCTCCAACCCCAGGACCATTGCACATATTGATCTACAGCTGCAGAGAGCTTCACTCCATTTTCTTTGCCTAGTTAGGACCTACTTTTTCCTCAAGCCTTAGCTCAAAAAACACCTTCTCAGGGAAACCTTCTCTGACCCCCAGGCTAAATCAAGTCTTTGTATGACAAGTTCTCATAGTACCTCAAACATTTTCTTTATAGCACTTATTACATTTTGCAATGATGAATGTAGGTGGTTATTTATTCCATATCTTTCTTTCTCACCAGGTAAGTTTTATAGAGCTCAGACATTTGTTTGATCATCATTTTATCCCTGAAACCTCTCTCAATGCTTAGCACCTAATAGTTACTCAATAAATATTTCTCTAATGGATGAACAAATGGATAGATACATAGAAGCAGGGGAAAATAATGAGGCATTTTTTTCTCATGATTCCTTTTGCTGAAATGCCTACATATTTGCATCTTAAATTTTATTTCTCTTTAACTGTGAAGGTATTATTCGGGACTTCTGCTAAAATTTCAGCAGTTTTAAAGGAGAAATGGTGTCTACTTATCAAATTAAAATTGTTAAGAATGATCACTTGTTGTTTCCATGGCAGTTACACAATGTCAATTACAATGAACAATCTTGATAGATCTTCTTGGGAAAATTATTAGTGGGTCAAGAAAAACAGAAGCTAAGGAATATTTGTAATACTCTCCAGGAATGAGATATCAGCCCTGAGTATTATGCAGTGGAAAAGTTTTGAATTACCATCAGCTTCACTTTTCCAAGACTATTCTAGTCAAGCATCTCAAATTATTAAATCTTGAAGATTTAATGAGGTCCCCAAACTGCTCTCTAACCTGGCAATTGCTGAGAAAGGAATGAGTAATGTTGCTGGTGGTAGGAAGGCAGACAAGTACAACAGTCTAATGAAAATTAAAGGAAACACACAAATAATGTTGGGGAAGCAAGAGTGAATTTTTTTTTTTTATTCAGCCTGTGATCAGCTCCTGTGCCTATCCCTACCTTCTTGTAAGTGAATTTTGTAAATGCAATCCCCAACTATGAAGATGCATAAGACATTCATTAGGTCCTTGGGACCTCAGGCCCAGGGCACTCTTCTCATTTAACTTATCCTTTCACTGCTGCCCTTTGGGCAGCTCTGCCTCTGAGGAACAAACCTAACACCAAGATTCTAAGCCAGGTCTTTCATCAGCACCAAATTCAATTTATAAAACCCCCAAGTGTTACCTCCTCCAGTGAAACTGCTCAGACAATGTTTTGGAGGCAAGTCATGTCCAAATTGCGTGACGAGTGTAACTGAACCCCTGAACTGATTTTCCCTTTCCTCCATCCTCTACCCCTCCTCTGTATTTCTGAAATAAAGGAGAAAACATAGAAACGAGGCAAGGCAGAAATCAGTCACTGAAGCCAATATTCCCTCTTCACATGACCCAGGTCAACAGCTACTGTCCTCTCAGTCTACCAATGTGACTTGAATAAAGGCCTCCTCCTTCAGATAAAGCATCCATCGGTCTTGGATAAGAGAGAAATTTACAAAAGGATGCATCTAAAAAAAACAAAAGAAAAAAAAAGCCTCAGTAGCACACAGTCAGCACGAAAACAAGACGAGCCACCTGTGCTATTTAGGATCTCCTCTTTCCATCACCCCTTGGGGCCTCAGAATAAATAGTTCCCATAAGCTCCCAATACAGAGTGAGGCTCCCTGGAAGCATGCTTTTGAAATAATTAAGGAAAAGGGAGGCTTAGAGACTCTTTTTGTGAAGCCGTCTGTGACTGCCCTAGCATACTTAGCTGCACGTGTGACTCACATGCAACTTTAACGATCACAGCCCATTTTTAAATAACTGTTGTATCACTGGTCATAGTATTATATAGCTTATACATATGTTTATGTGTTTGTTTACCCTACTGTAAGGGGAGATCTGCTGGGGCCTGGAGCCACATATTAACGCTCTTTATAGCTCCATCACATAGCGCAATAAGTGCTCAGTGTTTGTTGAATGAATAGGTGAATTTAAAATGCAGGAATCTTTCCGGATTTCTTTATTAAAACTTTTTAAAAAATAAAATAAATAAGATTGCTCAGCCAATTTATTCCGTTTATTTTTCAAAGTTTGGATCCGTATAGAAATACCCATGCTAAATTATGCAATATTAAATAGACATAAAAAGTTATAAAGTCTAGCACAATTAACATTAAGCTGGCACGTCTTTTTTTTATTCCAAGGGTTGTTTATTTGAGATAACCAATAAAATAGACAAATCTGGCAAATCCAATCTAAGGGCTCTTTCTTTAGATCTAAAAAGAACCCTTATTTAACTTTTATTTTAGGTTTTTTAGGTTATCTTAAAATTTAAATTTAAAATTTTAACTTTTATTTTAGGTTCAGGGGCACATGTGCAGGTTTGTTAAATAGGTAAACTTGTGTCATAGATGTTTGTTGTACAGATTATTTCACCACCGAGGTACTAAGCCTAGTACTCAATAGTTATTTTTTGGTGGTTTTTTTTGTTGTTGTTGTTGTTGTTTTTTTGATGGACTCTCACTCTGTTGCCCAGGCTGGAGTGCAGTGGCACAATCTCAGCTCGCTGCAAACTCTGCCTCCTGGGTTCAAGCGATTCTCCTGCCTCAGCTTCCCAAGTGGCTGGGATTACAGGCACCCACCCCCATGCCCAGCTAATTTTTGTATTTTTAGTACAGACAGTGTTTCACCATGTTGGCCAGGCTGGTCTTGAACTCCTAACTTCAGGTGATCTGCCCGCCTTGGCCTCCCAAAGTGCTGGGATTACAGGGGTGAGCCACCGTGCCTGGCCTCAATAGTTATTTTTTCTGCTCCTCTCCCTCCTCCCACCCTCCATCCTCAAGTAGGCCTCACTGTTTGCTGTATCTCTCTTTGTGTCCATGTATTCTCACCACTTACAAGTGAGAGCATGCAGTGTGTGGTTTTCTGTTCCTAAGCTGCCATCTTTCTTAAGAAACAAAACATTACCTATACAGCTGGAGAGCTCCTTATACCCTTCTCCCTCACCCCCACCTCCACCCCTACCCCCACCCAGAGGTAAACACTATCCTGAATCTGATGTCTAGAAAGTTACCATTTTAAGGAAAAACATCAGGTGTTTCAAAATAAAAATAAGCATGATGATGTCATTTCTTTAACTCAGCATGAATAGAAGTTTGCATTACACAAAACTTTAGAATGTGATTGTAATTATTATTTTAAATTACACAGACTTAACAATGGTTTTTACATGGACATCAAAGGAAATATTTCAAACAAGGAATTGTACCTAGCAGGGTCAGGAAGTCTTTTTTTTTTTTTTTTTTTTTTTTTAACGGAGTCTTGTTTCTGTCACCCAGGCTGGAGTGCAGTGGGGTGATCTTGGCTCACTGCAACTTCGACCTCCCACCTGGGTTCAAGTGAACCTCATGCCTCAGCCTCCCGCCACCATGCCTGGCTAATTTTTGTATTTTTTGTAGAGATGCGGTTTCGCCATATTGGTCAGGCTGGTCTCAAACTCCTGGCTTCAAGCAATCCTCCTGCCTCAGCCTCCCAAAGTGCTGGTATGATAGGCATGAGCCACGGCGCCCGGCCCAGGAAGTCTTTTGACTCACATGCTGCCATCCCCTGGTTAGGAAATCTACCCATTTTAACCCTTTTGAGCCTTCTTTCCATGTGATATAGATCATGGCAATCAGGAAGAAAGGCACATTCATGGAAAGTGCACCGAGGCTAGAAAAAAATGTTCTTCTGAAGCCAGAAGAACAAGGCGAAGATAGGTCTATCACTTAGAAAGGAATGGTAAATATTAACAGGCAACATCAAGAGCTACTGCCCACAATTCTTACTTTGTATGTAGGTGTGTGTTGGGGGAAAGAGAGGAAGAGATAGAGAGAGTCTAGCTGGGACAAGGTGGGGGATGATCAAACAACCCATCTCAAAGTAAACATGAAAGTAAAATAGAATCAGTTCATATTAAATGTTAAATGAGTCCAATCCTTGAGGACCAAACAAAATTCCACTCGAAGAGGATGAAAGAACGTCCAGGTTTTATCTCTGAACCAGTGAAGCTATCTTTTGGGGAATAATTTTTTTTTCAGTGACCACTTTCCTGATTTACCAGAGAGGGGAAAAGGATGGATCTCAGAAACAACCAAAAAAATTTAGGCTAGTTTATGAAATAGTAGATATATAGAAAATAATGTGTGGTGATTCCCAAAACCACTGCTAGGTCACCTAATAATATAACAGCAAATTATTCTCATCTTCTTTTTTAACAAAAGTGTTTGACAAATTCTCTCTAATGTTTCTGGATAAGATGATTAAATGTAAGTTAGACGATAATAGATTTATATGGACTTAAGCTAGAGGAACTAGAAAGCAGGTCGATAGATAGAGAGATAAAGAGATAGATAGATGTAGATTGATTAATTGACAGATATAGAGATTTAAGACCACTCTAAACTCAAACTCATCCATGCTGTTTATGTATTTAATCAGACATTTCTTTGGTTTCCTGTGGGAAGACACTGATTACCTATTACACAGTCATAACCTCTTTCCTTGGTAATAAAACAATGATTTTGTTTAGGCAATAGTGTTTCATTTTCCAGGCAATGACTCTTCATTGGTCTAGGCCAACCATAGCAATCCCAACCCATTTGGCCCAGTGATTGGTCAATGAGACAAAGAAAAGTCTTCTGGGCCCTTCTGGGAAAGATTTTCATCCCTGAAAGAAGAACGGTATGCAAAAAGGAGGTTCTTTTTGCCCCTACTCCCTTCATTTCTGCTGCAGATACTTTTATGTTGGAGCCTGATGCTTGGGGCTGTGGCAGCCATCTTGAAACCATGAGACCACAAACATGAAACTCATTCTCTGAGGACAACAGAATAGAAAGAAGCAAAAAACCTGGATCTTGATGACATCATTTATCCACCAAACAAGCCTGAAATTGCATTTCTCCAGACTTCTTATTAAATAGACAATAAATATCCTTATGGTTTGAGTCACTGTTAGCTGAGGACATCCTGACTGCTCTGCTTCTCAACTCTAAAGGAATGAGGAAATGACCTCAGGCATTGCAGTTGGCCAGAAAACTTTGGCGAGGCTTCTAAAACGGGAGAAAAATTCTTGGCCTACAAATTTATGTAGCACATAAATAATATATCACTGAGGTACCATGGAGAATAGTAGTCCCACTCTGTTGTCCCTTGACCCAACCCTATTTGGTAGGTTTTTCTCAGGTCAGGGTCTTACATTTTAGGAGGCACATGGAAAAGTCAAGTGCCAGTAGCAACTAAAATGAGGAAGAACATAAATATAGACATATCTGAAGGGAATGGATGAATTATTTTTATACTGTGTAATAAAAGACAAAAAGAATTATGACGGCAAATTCAAACATCTGAAGGTTTTTAATGCAGTATAGACAAGAAAACAAAATGTTCTGCCCACTTTGCCACAAAATTCCTCCTCCTACATTCTCTATCTTTATATAGTTACACCATTCACCCAACTGTCAATGGCTCTATTTTATTAGGGTTTCTCAAATCCCTATACTTCTCTCCATTTCTTTTTTTTTTTTTTTTTTTTTGAGACAGAGTCTTGCTCTGTCGCCCAGGCTGGAGTGCAGTGGCGCGATCTCGGCTCACTGCAAGCTCCGCCCCCGGGGTTCACGCCATTCTCCTGCCTCAGCCTCCAGAGTAGCTGGGACTGCAGGCGCCCGTCACCACGCCCGGCCAATTTTTTGTATTTTTAGTAGAGAGGGGGTTTCACCATGTTAACCAGGATGGTCTCGATCTCCTGACCTCGTGATCCACCCACCTCAGCCTCCCAAAGTGCTGGCATTACAGGTGTGAGCCACCGCGCCCAGCCCCTCTTCTATTTCTAATGTCACATCTTTGGCACCATCGTCTCTCCCCTGGACCACTGCAGTAGCTCTCTCCAGTCTCATGGCTCCCAGCACAGCTTCCACGGCATTTCCAACATGAGATCTCTGAAAACAAACTTGATCTAATTGCTCCCCTACTAAAACTCTTTCAGTGCTCTCCACTGACATTCAGAGTACAACCCAATATTCTTAACCATTCATAATTTGGCCCATGTCCCTTTTTTATACCCTCATCCCATCACTTTCCTGCGAGTACCTTATGTTTATCCCAAGGTATTTTCAGGCTCTTTAAAACATACCAAACTGTTTCAAGCTTCTGTGTCTCTCTATCTTCTCATTCCATATCCACAAGAAGAAAACCAACATTCCCTTCAAAATCTTGCTCAAAATTCTCCATCTTTGGAGCCCCTAAAGCTCTCCTCTCCAGGGACACTAGCATACATAAAGTATCCCAAAACCCTAGGCCAGGCAGGAGAATAGGAAAGGCATGGGCTGCAGTAGACAGGACCACCCCAGAGACTGGAGGGGCTAGATTCAAAAAATCAGATAAACTATGTAAGTGAGACTTCACTTTCATGGAACCAAACAGAAAGATAAAATCTGGGTAAAACTCAATAGGATAGAAATGGGAGAAACCAGGAGAGAACCAACATCTGACATGGAGAATGAGAAGAGTCTGGGTAAGTTATCTGAACCAATTTGGGGGGCACGACTATAACCTTGGGCATGTGTAGAGAGGGAGATATTCAAGGTACTAACTAATGGGCATTTTATACCTCTCTTAGTAACTATCTCATTGCATTGAAATTGTATATTGCTCTTTGTTTCCCCCTCTGTTCTCTATGATTGTCTACGGAAAGGACCATGTCTTATTCATCTGTAACCCATACTTCCCCAAGCCACACCAGCATAGGAGTAAAAGTAGGTTGAAATTATCAATCAAAACTAGTATTTCTCTACCTCTGTTCATACACTCTCTTCAGAATCCTCCATATTCCTTCAAATTTTTCCTAGCTCAGGAGTCCCCTCAGGATGCTCAGCTAGTCTTCTTGGTCACCTCGTGCTATCCACCATTTTCCTTCTTTTGTGATCCTGCCGCAGCTCAAGGAGTAATACTTTCTGTGGCTTATAAGTCCCTTCATGATGCTTGGAGCTGTGGCAGCCATCTTGAAACCACGAGGCCACAAACATGAAACTAAGCCTCTGAAGTCCACAGAGTAGAAAGAAGAAAAGAATCTGGATCCTTTCTACAGGTGATCTGTGTGGTAGTTTCAGTGAACAGCACCAGCACTGTTCAATGAAGCTACCACACAGATCACCTGTAGAATCCTCTAGAATCCACCAAAGGAGCCAATTCCCATGCCCTCACCCATGAGTCAGGCCAGTTATAGCTTCCCGCTGGCCTGGCCTTCTGCTCAAGCCTCAGCATTTGTTCCGGACTTTGTTCAATAAGCTCCAAACATAAAGAGAACTGAACTCTTCATTGCCATTTGCTTTACAGAGGCAGTATTTCTGTAGGCTCATCCCTGAAATTTTGGTTAAATGATTCTAAGCATTTTTTTGGTTCCCTGTCCTCTGAGTGAGGACCCAAATCCACGGAGAATTAACCAGAAGTCAAATGAGTTGTAGACATCCTCTTGCTTTCAGAATGGCCTTTCTCACAAGAGGCCTCATGGGCCTTGACAATCTGTCTTTAGGTTGAAGTCCTCATGCAGATAGATATCTGACAACTCCACCTTTCAGTCTGAAATTTCTTTCATGCCTGTCTGTGTCCCTAGTGTGTAGTACATGCCTGACACATAAATGTGTGTTCAGTAAATGTTTACTAAATGAATAAACAAGGAAATGTTTTTCAAAATAAAAATTTAAAATGATTGCATTTCTCCAAAAAAGATTTACAAGTGTTCAATAAGCACATAAAATAATGCTTGACATTATTAGCCATTAGAGAAATGCAAATCAAAACCAGAATGAGAAACTATTTCACATTCACTACAATAGCTATGATTAGAAGGGTGAACAATAGCGAGTGTTGGCAAGGATGTGGAAAAATCAGAACCCTTAGACATGGCTCATGCGGATGTAAAAAGGCACCACTGCTGTGGAAAAAGTTTGGTAGTTCCTCAAAAAGTTAAACATAGAGTTATCACGTGACCCAGTGATTCCATTTCTAGGTATATACCCAAGAGAATTGAAAATATATATTCACACAAAAACTTGTGTAACACAAATATTCAAAGCGACATTATTTATAATAGCCAAAAAGTGGAAACAACCCAACTGTTCATCACTTGATAATGGATAAACAACGTATATCCATACGATGGAATATTATTCACCCATAAAGAGAAATGTAGTATATGCTGCAATGAAGAAATGAAGAGCATGCTAAATGCTACATGCTACAACATGGATGAGCCTTGAAATGCCATGCTAAGTAAAAGAAACTAGACCCAAAAGGCCATATATGATATGATTCCATTTATATGAAATGTCCTGAATAGATAAATCCATAGAGACAGAGAGGTGTTAAGTAGTTTTTCAGAGGTTGAAGGAAGGAGAGAATGAGGAGTCACTACTAATGAGTGCAGTGTTTTGAGGGAGATGAAACAGACAGTGGTAATGCTTGCACAACTTTGCAAATAAACTAAAAACCACTGAATTGTGTACTTTTAAAAGGTGAATTTTTTGGTATCTCAATTTTTAAGTGCCCCTAGAAAAATTAGGACAATTGGGTGGACATTCTATCATGATAAATTATAAATTACAAAGTAGATTTTGGTTCAATTTTTTAAAATACTTTCTACTTTTAGAAATTAATATGCCTACCTATGGAAATAAATTCCTTATTCAGGTAGTGAGCTGCCTATCCCAAGGATTATTCAAGATAGGCTTAGCAGAGGTGTTACAGAAGGAATTTGTACACTGCACTTGATATTAGACTATCTTATAAATTCTATATCATGTTATGTATCTTGCCCTATGCAAACAAGTCACTCTATTAATAAATAAATAAATGGCAACAAATCCCTAGAGGACACATTAACAAACAAATCTTTGCAAAGCCTTTATTAAGCCTATCTTTGTACACAAAGTTGAGCTACCCAGCAAATGCTAACCTTTTCAGGGAAAGCTTACTGTGGATCATGGCCAATTTATCCCTGGGAGGTAGAAAAGTGAACCCCACATATTCTGTGTTGAGTTTTTTCAGCTGTTAGAGAAGTTATTTTGGAAAAAAAAAAAAAAAAAAACAATAATGGCTGATAAACTCCAATTGCCCGGCTGAGTGAATATAAACACTGCTGGCCAATATTGCTCATGCACTGGTGGCTGGCAGAGGCCACTGGAGGAGAATCTGCAGTTCCGGGGAAGGAGGAAGAAGGAAGGAGGGAGAACGGAAGTCTGTGCTGGCTTTCAAACCATGTAAGAACAGAGACAGAAGAACAACATTACTGGACATCAGAAATAATGTCAACAAAGTCTGCAGAAGGCACTTCATTCCAATATTTATAGCACTCAGCCCAGTGATGGGCAGAGAGTAGGCACTCATTACAATTTTTTCCCTTATAAAAAATGCTTCCTTTTACATTTCCCTACCCTTATATTATGTGTTAAATTTGTCACCCCACCAAAAATAGAAATGTTGGAGTTCTAACCCCAGCACCTCAGAATGTGCCATTATTTGGAGAAAGGTCTTTGCAGATCAAGTTAAAATGATGTCATTGGGATGGGCCCTAATCTAATGTGACTGGTGTCCTTATAAGAAGAGGAAATTTGTACACAGATACGCCCACAGGGAGAATGCCGTGTGAAAATGGAAGTAAAGATTGGGGTGCGGCAACTACAAGGCCAGGAACACCACAGATGTTCCTTACCAGCAAACCACCAGAAGCTAGGATAGAAGTGTGGAACAGATTCTCCCTCACAGCTCTCAGAAGGAACTCACTTTGCGGACACCTTGATCTCCAACTTCTGGCCTCCAGAACTGGAGATGATACATTTCCGTTGTTGAAGCCACCCAATATATAAGACTCTGTTATGGCAATTGTAACAGACCAGTACACTCTATGCACCACCCGCCCCCCAGCAGCAGCACTCTCCAACCTTGCTGTCATTGTCATTTTCTAATCCTGGCTTCCTCTTGCCAGAAGCTGAGTTTAAAACTACATTGAAAGTCCAGCCCGTCAACAGGGAGCACCAAAACCCACAAGCATCCAAGATGATTTTCCCTCTGTGAGTACAGTCTGTGTCCTCTAATCATCTGCAGCAAATGAAAAGGGCTAAAATGTCATGATTCCTCTCACCCCCATTCTTTTTCATGATGTGTCATTCATCTTTACCAGGGTGGCAGAAAACTATCCTTAAAATGGCAATTTCATGAAGTTAAGCATGATTTTGGATAAGTGAGCCCCAAGGGCTCAATAAACAAATATGAACAGATGTTCCAAATTGGGGAGGAATATGACAATAGAAGAAGAGGGAATAATGTTGCCAGACTGACATTTCATACCCAAGGCTCTGTCTGAGCTCTGAGCCACTGGTACACCTGCTGCAGGAACAGCATTTTGATATGATTTAATATACTCAGTAATGAGTTCAAAAGTGCAGCATGCACATAACTTCATTCTAAGGCCTGTAAATTAGAGTGATCTTCTAATGAGGAATAATAAGTCGCATTTCCCAGCCTGTGCTTAGGAAGGCACAAGCAGTGCAACTCTCTGGCTCAGAGGAAAAAGGCCCACCCTTTCTCTTCCTCCATGCTAGAGCCCCTGAGGAGGTCAGCCACCCAGAGAATAGCACTCCTAGCCCCACTGCAGCCAAGCTCCTGGCTGCAGAGCCAGACACTGCACGTCCACAAAGCTGGGGGTGCTCCAGCCAGTACCACCAAAACACTACCCTCCCTAAGTCCAAAATTTGTTCACAGTTTGCTAAAGACAGGTATAAATCAAGAAACTGGGCTGTAGTTTACAGGGTTGTAGATTACAGGCTAACACCTGTAATCCCAGCACCTCGGGAGGCCAAGGTGGGAGGATCACTTTAGCCCAGGAATTCCAGACTAGCCTGGGCAATGCAGGGAGACCCCATCTCTACAAATAAAATAATAAAAATATAAAATAAAGAAGGTAAACAGAAAAAACAGAACCACATACTCTGAGAAAAAAAAAAATATTGCTCCCAATCATAAACAGGCTATTTCAGGAAAAAAAAAAAAAAATGTAATTCAATGACAAGTTTACAGCTTTAGGACAGGATATACTTTTTGTGTGCTTTGGCAGTACTGAATCTGTTAAATCATCCTTGAGTTTCTACTCTGTGCCCAACATTGTGCAAGGTGCTGATGTAAGACTGTGGATGAGACAGACACAGTTACTGTTTGTGGAGATGCAGTATACTGGGCACAAAACCAGGCTTGGGGGTCAGACCCAAAGTCCCACCTCAATTCTGTCATTTCTTAGCTAGATGATCCTGGAGAGGTCATGTAACCTCTCTGAGCCTCAGCTTTCTCATCTGTAAAACAGAGATAGTAATATGTCCTACATCATGTTTTGTAAAGTTTCTAGCACTGAACATAATAATCACTTGAAAGTGGTAGCTATAATTATTTGATGTTAATGTATAAATGCTGATAAACATATCCTTATAGATTTACCTTTAAGTGTCTTTCATGAGCATATATTCTGCCTTCCCAGCTAGAGGTGAATATTCATCAGGGCAGACACCATGTCTCCTTTTTTTTTATTATTATACTTTAAGTTCTAGCGTACATGCACATAACGTGTATACATATGTATACATGTGCCATGTTGGTGTGCTGCACCCATTAACACGTCATTTACATTAGGTATATCTCCTAATGCTATCCCTCCCCCCTTTTCTTTGATATCCTCCAACTTTTTATAGTTGCCTACAATGATGGCTGCCTCACTGTCCCACATCAGTGTCCTAGACAAGCTGTAAGAAAAATGTCAGAAAATTACATAGTCAGGAATTATAGGCTGGGCGCGGTGGCTCATGCCTGTAATCCCAGCGCTTTGGGAGACTGAGGCAGGCAGATCACAAGGTCAGGAGTTCAAGACCAGCCTGAACAACATGGTGAAACCCCTCTCTACTAAAAATACAAAAATTAGCCAGGCATGGTGGTGCACACCCATAATCCCAGCTACTCAGGAGGCTGAGCCAGGAGAATTGCTTGAACCTGGAAGGCAGAGGTTGCAGTGAGCCAAGATCACACCACTGCACTCCAGCCTGGGTGACAGAGTGAGATTCCATCTCAAAAAAAAAAAAAATATATATATATATATATATGTAATGATGCTGCTCAGGAAGAATTAATGGAGTGACATGAGAAGCAAGACTTGTAAACTAATGATTGTCATAACTGCAAAGTCTTGCTGCATCCTCAAAACCGAAAGTCTAAAGCTCTGTTCTTCCCCCTATTTAATGAAAACCAACCTAAACTTGAAACAACATATTCTCTGGCCCCAAGAATAATGAAAAGATTATTAAATCTAGAGGACGCCTTGCTGTTGTATAAACTTAAAAGCACACGTATGTTCCTATAGAATACTACAGTTTTGAAATCTACAAAGATTCACCTATTCCTGAATCATAAAAAATATTTTTCAAGCAATTTCCTTGTCCTGAGAGAGAAAATAAACTGTTTCTTCTGAGACATCAACAGCTTTCCTATGAAACCAAATGTTCTCCAGGACAAAAATTGTTTGCCTTCCAAAGAAAGACTATTTTCTCCTTTCATCAACAAGAGATAGAACCTGCTGTTTTTAATTCATAAGGTACGCCTAACCTAAAATGGTTCAAGAATGTTTTCATACATTGCTTCGATGTTTCAAGAGCTTATCATAAGAATATATTTTAAAATATAATCAAACAGTTGTATGGAATATGCTTTTCCATGTTTGATTCCCTCAAAAGTTACATAGATGTTTTCTTAAGGAGAAATAAGAATAGATTGTGTTATAACATTTGATAAATTCCTCCTGTGTCAAGAATAATACAGAGTGGTTGCAGGAAAATAGAAAATTCCAGGCAGCAGTTTCACATGACTAAGCAAAAGGAAATTGTTGAAATAGCTGCAGAAGCTATGGGTTGATAAGACCACGGAAAACAGGGTGTGGACCAAGTTGGCGAAGACCAACTGGACCCAGTATGACACTGGATTTGACCTATGTTTCACCTAGGACCTCATTTTACACTCACTGACTGACTCAATCACACACCCAATCACTGTGAAAAGCAGTTTGGAGATTTCCCAGAGAATTTAAAACAGAACTACCATTTGAGCCAGCAATCCCATTACTGTGCATGTACCCCAAGGAATGTAAATTGTTCTGCCATAAAGTTACATGCACACACATGTTCATCACAGCACTTTTCACAATAGCCAAGACATGGAATCAACCTAGATGCCCGTAAACAGTGGTCTGGATAAAGCAAGTGTGGTACATATACAAAATGAAATACTATGCAGCCTTAAAAAGGAATGAAATCTTGTGCTTTTTAGCAACATGGATGCAGCTAGAGGCCATTATCCTAAGCAAATTAAGACAGGAACAGAAAACCAAGTGGGAGCTTGGAAGTGCCATGACAGCTCCGAGATGATATGGTTTAGATTTGTGTCCCTGCCCAAATCTCATGTCTAATTGTAATCCTCAATATTGGAGGGGGAGCCTGGTGGGAGGTGATTGGATCACGAGGGCAGACTTCTCCCTTGCTGATCTCCTGATAGTGAGTGAATTCTCATGAGATCTGGTTGTTTAAAAGTGTGTAGCACCTCCCTGCTTTCTTCCTTCTGCTCCTGCCATATAAGATGTGCCTCCTTCGTCTTCACCTTCTACCATGATTGTAAGTTTCCTGAGACCTCCCCAGCCATACTTTCTGTACAGCTTGCAGAACTGTGAGCCAATTACGCCTCTTTTCTTTATAAATGACCCAGTCTCGGGTAGTTCTTTATAGCAATGCAAAAACAGACTAATACACAAGAACACTGATATTTGGTGTAAAAATGGGTGGCACCACAGTTCTAAGAAATCTCCAGCTTTTTCAGGAATTTTCATGCATATTCCACCCTTTGGTTAAAAACCCAACATAGAAACCTCAAGCCCCATTGTGCAACTCTCTTGAGTACACACACACTCCCCTTCTTGAGTGTGTACTTTTCACTTTGCAATAAATCTCCATACTTTCTCTATTTTCTGACTCATCCTTGAATTCCTTCTCACAATGGTGTTAAGAGCCTTGATACTGGCTGAAGTTGAGGTCCCACTGGTGTCTGGGGACCTCCCCAGTCCACTGGTATTACACTTTTGCTCAAAAATGAGGCATTCAATGACACAGGGGAAGTTATGTTTGATAAGGGGAAAAAAGATCATTAAATATTTCCAAGAAAGTCATTGAACATAGAAAAGATTGTCACACACGTTCAGCCCTTTAAGAGTCTCATAACTCCCCTTAGATGCTCCTGAAAGAATTGGTGAAGTAGACAATGGCTTTATTGGAAGTAGATCCTCCACAATCTGGCCACATTCCTAATTCTGCTTCATCGCCACCTTCTGCTGCTCTGCCTGCTTGGCTTGGCAGCCCCATTTATGTACTCACTAGGCCCAACCTCTCCAGACTGCAGCCAGCCCCCTCCTCCCATGAGCTGCTAATGGAGCTGCCACCAGCTTGTCCCAGCCTTCCTACACCTGGGCCCAGCCTTCAGGGGCAGCCCTGACAAGGTTGGGCCATGACCCAGAAGGACTGATTCAAGCAGCCAACTGCTTGTTTTGAATGATTTAATCTGCTCAAGAATAGCAACCGGAATGGATGGTACTTTGAGATTTCCAGCTCTGATTCTAACAATTTGTGACTAAATCTTCCCAGGAGAACTAAATAGAGAAATGCCCTATCCATTTAAAACCTAAACCAAGGAAAGATGATCAGTGCTAAAATAATTTAACCTCAGTCCAGGACTATTATCAGCAGACTACCGGGCTGGTTTGGACCTTTCCAAAATGAAAATGCAGGTTTGTCTATGGCATAGATGTGTGATAAAGTAGGGGGAGGGAGGGAGGGAGGGAGAGCAAGGCGAGATGAGCATCTTTATCTTAGCATAACTAAGAGCAGATTATCCTTCACCTCTGAGGTTTGAATAAAAGAGAAAGAAAGCTGAGGAAAGCAATTAAGACAGCTTAATAAGGGTCTGAGAGGGTTTCGCTGCAAGCAATAATAATTCAGCTTGGGTAGTAGAAGGCAGGAAGAACGATTCAATCCTATTTAGTACATCTGAAGCCAGATCTGCATGTGGTTCTGAACACTGGTCATTTGTATTTGGATAATTCACCAGTTGCCACTAAGAAATTACCCTAGGGAATGCTTTCTGGGAAGGATGTGGGGGAGGGGAGCCAAGGACAGGCTGTGTCCTCTCACCTTATTGTTCAGAGCCTGGAATCATTTGCATGGCCCTCTGAGGATGGAGTCTTTTCTGCCATTTGGTAGATTGCCATCAAATTTCAAATGACGTGATGCACAGTAGATTTATGCACCGTGAAGCGGATACTGCAGGGGTTTGGTGTATTTGTGTTTCATTTCCAGTTAAACAATACACAAGGGGCTGTCACACTAACAAGGTTTATAATGATTGACTTGTTCAGCCGTATCGAGACCTTTACTTCAATAGAGCAGAAGCCTCAATAAACAGGAAATTTATATTTGAACAGATGTCTGTCTAGAAGGGCGGTGCCATATTTCTGCCTGACTTGGTACAGAGTGAATCGTGTACATTTCCCTCCAAAACACAGGGCATAGCTAAATTCTGGACAATTGACTGGACCTCTGGGTCACTAGTATCTCACTCCTGTAAAATAGAATCTCATAATATGTGTGTTTAAATCCTCTGAAAGAAGAACTATCAAGTATAATTCAATACTTGGCTGTGATTATTTGTGAGCATAAATTAACAATTTTGAAAAATACAGTCATACTAGAACAAAAAGAAAACAGCTCTATCTCTGTGATAAGGAGCAACTTAATTCCTTGAGCCTCAATTTTCCCATCTATAAAGCAGAAATAGCAAAACCCCATGTAAAATGTTGTTATGAGAATAAAAGATTGTCATGATAAAAGTCTAGGAAAGCCTAGCACACAGTTGTTGTCTGATAAATATTTGTTTCACAAAATACCCACAAATCACCTAAGTGACCCTCTAGACCCATCTGATCTCACCTTTGGTGGATGAGTTCATATTATTTGTGACAGAATTAAGAACAGTAAGAACATTCAGGAACAGAACAGTGCAAGACTCAGTGAGAAGAGAACGCTTTCCTGAAACCTAATCCATCCAGTGAACCAGACAGACATGACAAGTGTGGCCACTGCCAGGGACTGATTCCTTGAGGAGCCAGATAAAACCTGCTAAGAGAGAAAAGAGTTGAGGGAAGTTGAAGAGAACAATTTATTCTCGCCTTGGATTCGAAAATACCTAGCTATGTGTTGAATGAATGAATGAGTCAATAAATGAGAAAACAAACACCTACTTACATAACCACCTCCAGATTATTTTAATGAACGATTCATGAGTTCAGAATAAATTATTGGGCCCTTGCCATGTGCCAGACTGTGCTAGGGGCTGATGATAAAGGGGTGGGAAGACTGAGTAGTCCTTGCCTTCCAAGAGCTCACAGTCTAGTAAGGAGATAAATAAACAAATAACCACATAAATGAAGACAGGGATCATGATAAGTGCTATGATGGAAGAGCAGAGACTGCTATGCGAGTATTTATATCATGCAAAACTAATTTCTGGGACCTGAGGTATGTGTAGAAATTAGTCAGGGAAAGAGTGGGGAACAGAGAATTCCAGGCAGAGCAAACAGCCCATGAGAAATCTCTGAGGCAGGAGAGAGCTGGGCACATTCTCAGAACTGGAAGAAGGCCTCAGTAGCTGGAATAGCAGAAGCAAAGCAAAGACTGGCAAGAGTTGGCAGGAACCTAATCGGGCAGTCTTATTGGTTATGTTACTAATTTTGTATTTTATTCTAAATGCAATGGGAAACAATAACATGATCACACTTTTGCTTTTAAAAAAAAGTCATTCTGACTACAGTGTGCAGAATAAATCAGAACAATATAAAAGTAGACATGGGGGAGCTATTGAGAAGCTATTGCAGCAACTCTAACATGAAATGCTATTGGCTTACACTAGGATGTAGAGATGGGTTTAATACATATTTTTGAAGTAGAATTGACAAACTTGAAATTCAAATGGCTGTCAGACAACAGAGTAGACAGGGGTACTACCTGTGGAATGGAGTATACCAAAATAAGACCATATTGGGGAGTGGGAAAAGTGGCAGTAGAAAAAGGTCAAGATTTTAATATCAGATAATTCAAGCTTAAAATGTCTCCAACCACTAAAGTGGATATGTCTATCGCTCGAAAGAGAAGTCAGAATTAAAACATAAACAGGGAAGCTACAGACATATATGAACTATGAGCAAAACTGCAGGAGTGACTGAGATTGCCCAAGGAACATATAGAGGAAGAAGACGGCTCAACAATTCCCATGGAGGTCAAGAAGCCTGGGAAGGAGAAGCCATGGGATGGGAGGAAAACGGAGAGTGCTTGGTACCAGGAAAGTAAGATAGCATTTCCATAAAGGCATGTTGAATGTTGATCCAAACGAAGAAAAATGAGAGCTGAAATGAGCCCATTGGATTTAACAACACCCAAGTAACCATAGTAAGTAGTGATGCCATGGAGTTGTGAGGACAGAAGCCAGGCTGGAGAGGGTGGGAAAAACAGAGGTGAGGAAGCACGTGGGCAGGAGCAGACCAGGCTTGGGTGAGGGTGGCTGTGAAAGCACAGTCACAGGAGAGAGGCCAGGGTCACGGGGTGGGGGGGGGGGAGGGCGGCCATGGTTGTCATTTGTCACTGTTGTCTTTGTTGCTGTTGTCTTTGGGATTGTTCCTGATGGGAGATACAACAGAATATTTTAGTATTGATCGGATAAATCCAGATAGATGGGAAAGGCTAGAGGGAATGGGATTCAAAACACATATGGAGCAATTGGCCTTGGAGAGGAAGAGGGGCATGTCCTCCATGAGAACTGTTGTGAAAAGAGGGTGCAGACGCAGGCTTCCAGGTAGATCATGTGAAGGGAATGTGAGGGCATTTCCATCTGAGAGCTTCTAAATGTGAGGCAGAGTCATGTTATGAGATCAAGGGAGAGTGGGCAGTTTTAAGGAGAATGAAAAAGGCATAAAATAGCCTTTCAGGAAAGCAGGATGGTGCTTCCTAAAAGAAAGTAGTACTAAGCTTGCCATGCCATGAGGAGAAGCCAATTGTGTTTGGTGATTGTGAATGCACAGTGTTATCATCTGCTAGGCCGTGAGATACTCTCCAGCCATGCCAAGACATTCAAGAGTAGACCTGAGCTGGGAGCCAAGGCTCACTCCTGTAATCCCAGCACTTTGGGAGGCAAAGGTGGAAGGGTTGCTTGAAGCCAGGGGTTTGAGACCAGCCTGCACAACGTAGTGAGACCCCTATCTCTACAAAAAAAAACAAAAAATTAGCTGGGCATGGTGGCACCTGCCAATAGTCCCAGCTATTCAGGAGGCTGAGGTAGGAGGATTGCTTGCGTCCAGGAGTTTGAGGCTACAATGAGCTACGATTGAGCCACTGCACTATAGCCCAGGTGACAGAGAAAGATTCTGTTTCAAAAAGGAAGACTGGGGCGAATAGACCTGGAGAAGGTTGGTAGCTGGGTTCATCCAGACCTGGGGCTTTGTCAGCTGGGCAGAAAGACAAACAGGAAGATATTTGCAACAAATAAAAGCTTGTGTGAACAATGAAGTCTAAGCTGGACAAAGGGAATGTAGACACTAGAAGGGCTTGTGGGGAGAGAGAAAGTGGAAGGGTCAATGGGCTGGAGATGTAGGGGGATTGTGAGCAGGGGAGTGGGGAAGATACAACAAGCAGCTTTCAGGAGTGGGTTGTGTGATTTAGAGATTCTGCAGATGGGGAAGCCTCCAGTGATGACAGCCATCAGAGTGTAGCCATGGGAGAGGCCTCCTCAACCTAAAAGTGGAAGAGGAAGTCCTTGTAGATGAAGTTCTCAAAAACCAAAAGTTTGGAATGTTGAATAGATTTCACTGTGGATGTTTAAGTCAACTAGAATGAAGACAGATGTTGAAGTAGACAGAAAGATTGGGAGCCAGGTTCTAAAGTCTTCAGTGACAGAGATGGAGATTTACTTCTCAGAAAGTGAGGAAATTACAATGAATAGGAGGGGGAGAAAGTGGTACACCTGGATGATTTTAGCCCCAAAGGATTGAAATTTTTAAAAAAAGAAAGGGTAGTTATGGTCTAACTGTGTCATAAGGGAGGAAGAAAGACACTTACTGCACTGTCTAATCTTTAAATAAATCATATGTGAAAAAATAGCCTGTACCCAAAAGTGCCTCAAGAAGCACAATAATAATAATAACTCCAAATTTTTTGAGTGTGCTAAGAATATTTTATGTGTTACTTTACAAAAACCATTATTATTCCCATTTTACAGATGAAGAAACTGAAGCTTGGACGGTTAAACTAACTTGCATTAGTCATATATGTAGTAAATGGCAGAGCAGGAAAGATTCCATTTATTGAAATGTTCTTGAGGGCTTGTTAAGGATGCAGTGCTTCTTTTATATCTGGAGGGATCTTGGAGAAGCCATTATTCTATGGACTAATGGTGGAGTATTGGAAGTTATTGCAGATGGCCAGTTCAGGTGACGGTGTTCATTTCACCCTGTGTCCTAGAGGAAAGAACTGGCCTTGCTCCCTTCCCTCCCCATCTTCTGCTTTCCCTCTCTTTCCTCCTGCAATACAAACTCTTAAAAGCTGTTACCGCATTTATTTTTGTCTCCCCTGAGTCTAACATTGTGCCTGATTCACAGAAGCTGTTCAATAGATATTTATTGACCTGGAACAAGGAAAATGTCCAGACTAAACCAAACGACCAACCTTCTCTCACTTGCTGAGACTAGGACGAAAGAGAAGGGATAAGATAGATTCCCTTATGGTCATCTTCTTGCCTCTCAAGAATGAATCAGATATGTGGTCACTTTATCTTGCATAACAATAAAGTGATTAAACATGTATGCTAGGCTTTTAAGGACAATCTTGGTTTTAAGGGAAGCCGCAGGCCTGAACAGAGCACAGTAATCTCACGCTGGCATGAAATTCTCCAATTCTCAGGGATTTGTCTTCCTACTTTCCCCAGGGCACAAGGACAGAGAAAAACTCATTCTCTTTAACTATAAATTCCCTTCCCATTCTCCCTAGTTTTCAATCTTCAAACATATAAGTATTAAAAATAAAGAGGTGGCTGGCAAGATGGCCGAATAGGAACAGCTCCAGTCTGCAACTCCCAGCGAGACCAACGCAGAAGGTGGGTGATTTCTGCATTTCCGACTGAGATACCCAGCTCATCTCATTGGGACTGGTTAGAAAGTGAGTGCAGCCAAAGGAGGGCAAGCCGAAGCAGGTTGGGGAGTCAGCTCACCCAGGAAGCACAAGTGGTCAGGGAACACCCTCCCATAGCCAAGGGAAGCCATGAGAGACTGTGCCATGAGAAACGGTGCATTCCAGCCCAGATACTAAACTTTTCCCAAGGTCTTCGCAACCGCAGACCAGGAGATTCCCTCAGGTGCCTATACCACCAGGGCCCTGGGTTTCAAGCACAAAACTGGGCGGCCATTTGAGCAGACACTGAGCTAGTTGCAGATGATTTTTTTCATACCCCAGTGGCACCTGGAACACCAGCGAGACAGAACCATTCGCCTCCCTGGAAAAAGGGCTGAAGCCAGGGAGCTAAGTGGTCCAGCTCAGTGGATCCCACCTCCATGGAGCCCAGCAAGCTAAGATCCACTGGCTTGAAATACTCAATGCCAACACAGCAGCCTGAAGTTGACCTGGGACACTCAAGCTTGGTGGGGGAAGGGGAGTCCACCATTACTGAGGCTTGAGTAGGCAGTTTTCCCCTCATAGTGTAAAAAAGCCATGGGGAAGTTCAAACTGGGCAGAGCCCACTGCAGCTCAGCAAAGCTGCTATAGCCAGACTGCCTCTCTAGATTCCTCCTCTCTTGGAAGGGCATCTCTGAAAGAAAGGCAGCAGCCCCAGTCAGGGGCTTATAGATAAAACTCCCATCTCCCTGAGACAGAGCACCTCGGGGAAGGGGCAAATGTGAGCACAGCTTCAGCAGACTTAAACATTCCTGCCTGCCAGCTCTGAAGAGAGCAGCAGATCTCCCAACACAGCACTTGAGCTCTGCTAAGCAACAGACTGCTTCCTCAAGTGGGTCCCTGGCCCCCATGCCTCCTGACTGGGAGACACCTCCCAGCAGGGGTCGACAGACACCTCATACAGGAGAGCTCCAGCTGGCATCTTGTTGGTGCCCCTCTGGGACAAAGCTTCCAGAGGAAGGAACAGGCAGCAACCTTTGCTGTTCTGCAGCCTCTGCTGGTGATACCCAGGTGAACAGGGTCTGGAGTGGACCTCCAGCTAGCTCCAGCAGATATGCAGCAGAGGGGCCTGTTAGAAGGAAAGCTAGCAAACAGAAAGGAATAGCATCAACATCAACATAAAGGACATCCACACAAACCCCATCCAAATGTCACCAACATCAAAGACCAAAAGTAGATAAATCCACGAAGATGAGGAAAAACCAGTGCAAAAAGGCTGAAAACTCCAAAAACCTGAACGCCTCTTCTCCTCCAAAGGATCACAACTCCTTGCCAGCAAGGGAACAAAACTGGACAAAGAATGAGTTTGACGAATTGACAGAAGTAGGCTTCAGAAGGTGGGTAATAACAAACTCCTCCGAGCTAAAAGAGCACTTTCTAACCCAATGTAAGGAAGCTAAGAACCTTGAAAAAAGGTTAGATGAATTGCTAACTGGAATAACCAGTTTAGAGAAGAACATAAATGATATGATAGAGCTGAAAAACACAGCACGAGAACTTCATGAAGCATATACAAGTATCAGTAGCCAAATCGATCAAGCGGAAGAAAGGATGTCAGAGATTAAAGATCAGCTTAATGAAATAAAGCATGAAGACAAGATTAGAGAAAAAAAGAATGAAAAGGAACGAACAAAGCCTCCAAGAAATACGGGACTATGTGAAAAGACCAAACCTATGTTTGATTGGTGCATCTGAAAAGTGGGGGGAGAATGGAACCAAGTTGGGAAACACTCTTCAGGATATTACCCATGTTTAATAAAGTGATTAAACATGTATGCTAGGCTTTTAAGGACAATCTTTGTTTTAAGGGAAGCCGCAGGCCTGGACAGAACTTCCCCAACCTAGCAAAACAGGCCAACATTCAAATTGAGGAAATACAGAGGATACCACAAAGATATTCTTTGAGAAGAGCAACCCCAAGACACAAAATTGTCAGATTCACCAAGGTTGAAATGAAGGAAAACAATGTTAAGGGAAGCCCATCAGACTAACAGTGGATCTCTCGGCAGAAACCCTACACGCCAGAAGAGAGTGGGGACCAATATTCAACATTCTTAAAGAAAGAATTTTCAACCCAGAATTTCTTTTTTTTTTTCCATCTCTCTCTTTTTTTTTGTTTATACTCTAAGTTCTAGGGTACATGTGCACAACATGCAGGTTTGTTACATATGTATACATGTGCCATGTTGGTGTGCTGCACCCATTAACTCGTCATTTACATTAGGTATATCTCCTAATGCTATCCCTCCCCCCTCCCCCGACCCCATGACAGGCCCCAGTGTGTGATGTTCCCCATCCTGTGTCTAAGTGTTCTCATTGTTCAGTTCCCACCTATAAGTGAGAACATGCGGTGTTTGGTTTTCTGTCCTTGCGATAGTTTGCTCAGAATGATGCTTTCCAGCTTTATCCATGTCTCTACAAAGGACATGAACTCATCCCTTTTTATGGCTGCATAGTATTCCATGGTGTATATGTGCCACATTTTCTTAATCCAGTCTATCTCAATGCAGAATTTCATATACAGCCAAAATAAGCTTCATAAGTGAAGGAGAAATAAAATCCTTTATAGACAAGCAAATGCTGAGAGATTTTGCCACCAACAGGCCTGCCTTACAAGAGCTACTGAAGGAAGCACTAAATATGGAAAGAAAAAAACAGTTCCAGCCACTGCAAAAACTTACCAAATTGTAAATACCATTGACACTATGAAGAAACTGAATCAACTAATGGGCACAATAACCAGCTAGCATCATAAACACAGGATCAAATTCACACATAACAATATTAACCTTAAATGTAAATGGGCTAAATGCCCCAATTAAAAGACACAGACTGGCAAATTGGATAAAGAGTCAAGATCCATCAGTGTGCTGTATTTAGGAGACCCATCTCACGTGCAAAGACATAGGCTCAAAATAAAGGGATGGAGGAATATTCACCAAGCAAATGGAAAGCAAAAAAAGGCAGGAGTTGCAATCCTAGTCTCTGATAAAACAGACTTTAAACCAACAAAGATCAAAAGAGACAAAGAAGGGGATTACATGATGGTAAAAAGATCAATGCAACAAGAAGAGCTAACCGTCCTAAATACACATGCACCCAATACAGGGCACCCAGATTCATAAAGCAAGTTCTTAGAGACCTACAAAGAGACTTAGACTCCCACACAATAATAGTGGGAGATTTTAACACCCCACTGTCAATATTAGACAGATCAATGAGACAGAAAATTAACAAGGATATTCGGGACTTGAACTCAGCTCTGGACCAAGCTGACCTACTAGACATCTACAGAACTCTCCACCCCAAATCAACAGAATATACATTCTTCTCAGCACCACATCACACTTATTCTAAAATTGACCACATAATTAAAAGTAAAACACTCCTCAGCAAAGGCAAAAGAACAGAAATCATAACAAACAGTCTCTCAGACCACAGTGCAATCAAATTAGAACTCAGAGTTAAGAAACTCACTTAAAACGACACAACTGGGAGCCAAGATGACTGAATAGGAACAGCTCCGGTCTACAGCTCCCAGCCTGAGCGACGCAGAAGACGGGTGATTTCTGCATTTCCATCTGAGGTACCGGGTTCATCTCACTAGGGAGCGCCAGACAGTGGGCGCAGGTCAGTGGGTGCGCGCACCGTGCGCGAGCCGAAGCAGGGCGAGGCATTGCCTCACCTGGGAAGCGCAAGGGGTCAGGGAGTTCCCTTTCCTAGTCAAAGAAAGGGGTGATGGACGGCACCTGGAAAATCGGGTCACTCCCACAAGAATACTGCGCTTTTCCGACGGGCTTAAAAAACGGCGAACCACGAGATCATATCCCGCACCTGGCTCGGAGGGTCCTACGCCCACGGAGTCTTGCTGATTGCTAGCACAGCAGTCTGAGATCAAACAGCAAGGCGGCAGCCAGGCTGGGGGAGGGGCGCCCGCCATTGCCCAGGCTTGATTAGGTAAACAAAGCAGCCTGGAAGCTCGAACTGGGTGGAGCCCACCACAGCTCAAGGAGGACTGCCTGCCTCTGTAGGCTCCACCTCTGAGGGCAGGGCACAGACAAACCAAAAGACAGCAGTAACCTCTGCAGACTTAAATGTCCCTGTCTGACAGCTTTGAAGAGAGCAGTGGTTCTCCCAGTACGCAGCTGGAGATCTGAGAAGGGGCAGACTGCCTCCTCAAGTGGGTCCCTGACCCCTGACCCCCGAGCAGCCTAACTGGGAGGCACCCCCCAGCAGGGGCACACTGACACCTCACACGGCAGGTACTCCAACAGACCTGCAGCTGAGGGTCCTGTCTGTTAGAAGGAAAACTAACAAACAGAAAGGACATCCACACCAAAAACCCATCTGTACATCACCATCATCAAAGTCCAAAAGTAGATAAAACCACAAAGATGGGGAAAAAACAGAACAGAAAAACCGGAAACTCTAAAAAGCAGAGCACCTCTCCTCCTCCAAAGGAACGCAGTTCCTCACCAGCAACAGAACAAAGCTGGACGGAGAATGACTTTGACGAGCTGAGAGAAGGCTTCAGATGATCAAATTACTCTGAGCTACAGGAGGACATTCAAACCAAAGGCAAAGAAGTTGAAAACTTTGAAAAAATTTAGAAGAATGTATAACTAGAATAACCAATACAGAGAAGTGCTTAAAGGAGCTGATGGAGCTGAAAACCAAGGCTCGAGAACTACGTGAAGAATGCAGAAGCCTCAGGAGCCGATGCGATCAACTGGAAGAAAGGGTATCAGCGATGGAAGATGAAATGAATGAAATGAAGTGAGAAGGGAAGTTTAGAGAAAAAAGAATAAAAAGAAATGAGCAAAGCCTCCAAGAAATATGGGACTATGTGAAAAGACCAAATCTACGTCTGATTGGTGTACCTGAAAGTGATGGGGAGAATGGAACCAAGTTGGAAAACACTCTGCAGGATATTATCCAGGAGAACTTCCCCAATCTAGCAAGGCAGGCCAACGTTCAGATTCAGGAAATACAGAGAACGCCACAAAGATACTCCTCGAGAAGAGCAACTCCAAGACACATAATTGTCAGATTCACCAAAGTTGAAATGAAGGAAAAAATGTTAAGGGCAGCCAGAGAGAAAGGTCGGGTTACCCTCAAAGGGAAGCCCATCAGACTAACAGCAGATCTCTCGGCAGAAACCCTACAAGCCAGAAGAGAGTGGGGGCCAATATTCAACATTCTTAAAGAAAGAATTTTCAACCCAGAATTTCATATCCAGCCAAACTAAGCTTCATAAGTGAAGGAGAAATAAAATACTTTACAGACAAGCAAATGCTGAGAGATTTTGTCACCACCAGGCCTGCCCTAAAAGAGCTCCTGAAGGAAGCGCTAAACATGGAAAGGAACAACCAGTACCAGCCGCTGCAAACTCATGCCAAAATGTAAAGACCATCGAGACTAGGAAGAAACTGCATCAACTAACGAGCAAAATAACCAGCTAACATCATAATGACAGGATCAAATTCACACATAACAATATTAACTTTAAATGTAAATGGACTAAATGCTCCAATTAAAAGACACAGACTGGCAAATTGGATAAACAGTCAAGACCCATCAGTGTGCTATATTCAGAAAACCCATCTCACGTGCAGAGACTCACATAGGCTCAAAATAAAAGGATGGAGGAAGATCTACCAAGAAATGGAAAACAAAAAAAGGCAGGGGTTGCAATCCTAGTCTCTGATAAAACAGACTTTAAACCAACAAAGATCGAAAGAGACAAAGAAGGCCATTACATAACGGTAAAGGGATCAATTCAACAAGAAGAGCTAACTATCCTAAATATATATGCACCCAACACAGGAGCACCCAGATTCATAAAGCAAGTCCTGAGTGACCTACAAAGAGACTTAGACTCCCACACATTAATAATGGGAGACTTTAACACCCCACTGTCAACATTAGACAGATCAACGAGACAGAAAGTCAACAAGGATACCCAGGAATTGAACTCAGCTCTGCACCAAGCGGACCTAATAGACATCTACAGAACTCTCCACCCCAAATCAACAGAATATACATTTTTTTCAGCACCACACCACACCTATTCCAAAATTGACCACATACTTAGAAGTAAAGCTCTCTTCAGCAAATGTAAAAGAACACAAATTATAACAAACTATCTCTCAGACCACAGTGCAATCAAACTAGAACTCAGGATTAAGAATCTCACTCAAAACCGCTCAACTACATGGAAACTGAACAACCTGCTCCTGAATGACTACTGGGTACATAACGAAATGAAGGCAGAAATAAAGATGTTCTTTGAAACCAACAAGAACAAAGACACAACATACCAGAATCTCTGGGACACATTCAAAGCAGTGTGTAGAGGGAAATTTATAGCACTAAATGCCCACAAGAGAAAGCAGGAAAGATCCAAAATTGACACCCTAACATCACAATTAAAAGAACTAGAAAAGCAAGAGCAAACACATTCAAAAGCTAGCAGACAGCAAGAAATAACTAAAATCAGAGCAGAACTGAAGGAAATAGAGACACAAAAAACCCTTCAAAAAATTAATGAATCCAGGAGCTGGTTTTTTGAAAGGATCAACAAAATTGATAGACCGCTAGCAAGACTAATAAAGAAAAAAAGAGAGAAGAATCAAATAGGCGCAATAAAAAATGATAAAGGGGATATCACCACCGATCCCACAGAAATACAAACTACCGTCAGAGAATACTACAAACACCTCTACGCAAATAAACTAGAAAATCTAGAAGAAATGGATAAATTCCTCGACACATGCACTCTCCCAAGACTAAACCAGGAAGAAGTTGAATCTCTGAATAGACCAATAACAGGATCTGAAATTGTGGCAATAATCAATAGCTTACCAACCAAAAAGAGCCCAGGACCAGATGGATTCACAGCCAAATTCTACCAGAGGTATAAGGAGGAACTGGTACCATTCCTTCTGAAACTATTCCAATCAATAGAAAAAGAGGGAATCCTCCCTAACTCATTTGATGAGGCCAGCATCATTCTGATACCAAAGCCAGTCAGAGACACAACCAAAAAAGAGAATTTTAGACCAATATCCTTGATGAACATTGATGCAAAAATCCTCAATAAAATACTGGCAAACCGAATCCAGCAGCACATCAAAAAGCTTATCCACCATGATCAAGTGAGCTTCATCCCTGGGATGCAAGGCTGGTTCAATATACACAAATCAATAAATGTAATCCAGCATATAAACAGAGCCAAAGACAAAAACCACATGATTATCTCAATAGATGCAGAAAAAGCCTTTGACAAAATTCAACAACACTTCATGCTAAAAACTCTCAATAAATTAGGTATTGATGGGACGTATTTCAAAATAATAAGAGCTATCTATGACAAACCCACAGCCAATATCATACTGAATGGGCAAAAACTGGAAGCATTCCCTTTGAAAACTGGCACAAGACAGGGATGCCCTCTCTCACCACTCCTATTCAACATAGTGTTGGAAGTTCTGGCCAGGGCAATTAGACAGGAGAAGGAAATAAAGGGTATTCAATTAGGAAAAGAGGAAGTCAAATTGTCCCTGTTTGCAGACGACATGATTGTATATCTAGAAAACCCCATTGTCTCAGCCCAAAATCTCCTTAAGCTGATAAGAAACTTCAGCAAAGTCTCAGGATACAAAATCAATGTACAAAAATCACAAGCATTCTTATACACCAACAACAGACAAAGAGAGAGCGAAATCATGAGTGAACTCCCACTCACAATTGCTTCAAAGAGAATAAAATACCTAGGAATCCAACTTACAAGGGATGTGAAGGACCTCTTCAAGGAGAACTACAAACCACTGCTCAAGGAAATAAAAGAGGATACAAACAAATGGAAGAACATTCCATGCCCATGGGTAGGAAGAATCAATATCATGAAAATGGCCATACTGCCCAAGGTAATTTACAGATTCAATGCCATCCCCATCAAGCTACCAATGCCTTTCTTCACAGAATTGGAAAAAACTACTTTAAAGTTCATATGGAACCAAAAAAGAGCCCACATCGCCAAGTCAATCCTAAGCCAAAAGAACAAAGCTGGAGGCATCACACTACCTGACTTCAAACTATACTACAAGGCTACAGTAACCAAAACAGCATGGTACTGGTACCAAAACAGAGATATAGATCAACGGAACAGAACAGAGCCCTCAGAAATAACACCGCATATCTACAACTATCTGATCTTTGACAAACCTGAGAAAAACAAGCAATGGGGAAAGGATTCCCTGTTTAATAAATGGTGCTGGGAAAATTGGCTAACCATATGTAGAAAGCTGAAACTGGATCCCTTCCTTACACCTTATACAAAAATCAATTCAAGATGGATTAAAGACTTAAACGTTAGACCTAAAACCATAAAAACCCTAGAAGAAAACCTAGGCATTACCATTCAGGACATAGGCATGGGCAAGGACTTCATGTCTAAAACACCAAAAGCAATGGCAACAAAAGACAAAATTGACAAATGGGATCTAATTAAACTAAAGAGCTTATGCACAGCAAAAGAAACTACCATCAGAGCGAACAGGCAACCTACAAAGTGGGAGAAAATTTTCGCAACCTACTCATCTGACAAAGGGCTAATATGCAGAATCTACAATGAACTCAAACAAATTTACAAGAAAAAAACAAACAACCCCATCAAAAAGTGGATGAAGTACATGAACAGACACTTCTCAAAAGAAGACATTTATGCAGCCAAAAAACGCATGAAAAAATGCTCATCATCACTGGCCATCAGAGAAATACAAATCAAAACCACAATGAGATACCATCTCACACCAGTTAGAATGGCAATCATTAAAAAGTCAGGAAACAACAGGTGCTGGAGAGGATGTGGAGAAATAGGAACACTTTGACACTGTTGGTGGGACTGTAAACTAGTTCAACCATTGTGGAAGTCAGTGTGGCGATTCCTCAGGGATCTAGAACCAGAAATACCATTTGACCCAGCCATCCCATTACTGGGTATATACCCAAAGGACTAGAAATCATGCTGCTATAAAGACACATGCACAGGTATGTTTATTGTGACATTATTCACAATAGCAAAGACTTGGAACCAACCCAAATGTCCAACAATGATAGACTGGATTAAGAAAATGTGGCACATATACACCATGGAATACTATGCAGCCATAAAAAATGATGAGTTCATGTCCTTTGTAGGGACATGGATGAAATTGGAAATCATCATTCTCAGTAAACTATCACAAGAACAAAAAACCGAACACCACATATTCTCACTCATAGGTGGGAATTGAACAATGAGATCACATGGACACAGGAAGGGGAACATCACACTCTGGGGACTGTTGTGGGGTGGGGGGAGGGGGGAGGGATAGCATTGGGAGATATATCTGATGCTAGATGACGAGTTAGTGGGTGCAGCGCACCAGCATGACACATGTATACATATGTAACTAACCTGCACAATGTGCACATGTACCCTAAAACTTAAAGTATAATAATAAAAGAAAAAAAACTTAAAAATAAATAAATAAATAATAAATAAATAAAACCACACAACTACATGGAAACTGAACAACCTGCTCCTGAATGGCTACTGGGTAAATAACAAAATTAAGGCAGAAATAAATAAGTTCTTTGAAACCAATGAGAACAAAGACACAACATACCAGAATCTCTGGGACACAGCTAAAGCAGTGTTTAGAGGGAAATTTACACCACTAAATGCCCACAGAAGAAAGCAGGAAAGATCTAAAATCAACACCCTAACATCTGAATTAAAAGAACTGGAGAAGCAAGAGCAAACAAATTCAAGAGCTAGCAGAAGGCAACAAATAACTAAGATCAGAGCAGAACTGAAGGAGATAGAAACACAAAAAACTGTTCAAAAAATAAATGAATCCAGGAGCTGGTTTTTTGAAAAGATTAACAAAATAGATAGACTGCTAGCCAGACTAATAAAGAAGAAAAGAGAGAAGAATCAAATAGACACGGTAAGAAATGATAAAGGGGATATCACCAACCACTGAACCCACAGTACCATCAGAGAATACTATAAACACCTCTATGCAAATAAACTAGAAAATCTAGAAGAAATGGATAAATTCCTGGACACATACACCCTCCCAAGACTAAACCAGAAAGAAGTCGAATCTCTGAATAGACCAATAACAACTTCTGAAATCGAGGCAGCAATTAATAGCCTACCAACCAAAAGAAGCCAAGGACCAGACAGATTCAGAGCCAAATTCTACCCGAGGTACAAAGAGGAGCTGATACCATTCCTTCTGAAACTATTTTAAACAATAGAAAAAGAGCGACTCCTCCCTAGCTCATTTTATGAGGCCAGCATCATCCTGATACCAAAACCTGGCAGAGACACACCAAAAAAAGAAAATTTCAGGCCAATATCCCTGATGCACATCGATGAGAAAATTCTCAATAAAATACTGGCAAACTGAATCCAGCAGTACATCAAAAAGCTTATCCACCATGATCAAGACAGCTTCATCCCTGGGATGCAAGTCTGGTTCAACATAGAAGAAAACCTAGGCAATACCATTCAGGACATAGGCATGGGCAAAGACTTCATCACTAAAACACCAAAAGCAATGGCAACAAAAGCCAAAATTGACAAGTGGGATCTAGTTAAGCTAAAGAGCTTCTGCACAGCAAAAGAAACTATCATCAGAGTGAACAGGCAACCTACGGAATGGGAGAAAAGTTTTGCAATTTATCCATCTGACAAAGGGCTAATATCTGGAATCTACAAAGAACTTACACAAATTTACAAGAAAAAAACAACCCCATCAAAAAGTGGGCAAAGGATATGAACAGACACTTCTCAAAAGAAGACATTTATGTGGCCAACAAACATATGAAAAAAAGCTCATCATCACCGGTCATTAGAGAAATGCAAATCAAAACCACAATGAGATACCATCTAATGCCAGTTAGAATGGCGATCATTAAAAAGTGAGCAAACAAAAGATGCTGGAGAGGATGTGGAGAAATAGGAATGCTTTTACACTGTTGGTGGGAGTGTAAATTAGTCCAACCATTGTGGAAGAAATACCATTTGACCCAGCAATCCCATTACTGGGTATATACCCAAAGGATTATAAATCATTCTGCTATAAAGACACATGCACACGTAGTTTATTGCAGCACTATTCACAATACCAAAGACTTGGAACCAACCTAAATGCCAATCAATGATAGACTGGATAAAGAAAATGTGGCACATATACACCGTGGAATACTATGCAGCCATAAAAAAGGATGAGTTCATGTCCTTTGCAGGGGCATGGACGAAGCTGGAAACCATCATTCTCAGCAAACTAACACAGGAAAAGAAAACCAAACACTGCATGTTCCCACTCATAAGTGGGAGTTGAACAGTGATAACACATAGACACAGGGAGGGGAACATCACACACTGGGGCCTGTCAGGGGATGGGGCTAGGGGAGGGATAGCATTAGGAGAAATACCTAATGAAGATGACGGGTTGATGGGTGCAGCAAACCACCATGGAATGTGTATATCTATGTAACAAATCTGCACACTCTGCACATGTATCCCAGAACTTAAAGTATAATTTTAAAATAATAATAAAATAAATAAATAGCCAGGCGCAGTGGCTCACACCTGTAATTCCAACACTTTGGGAGCCCGAAGCAGGAGAATCACCTGAGGTCAGGAGTTCGAGACCAGCCTGGCCAATGTGGTAAAACCCTGTCTCTACTAAAAATACAAAAAATTAGCCAGGTGTGTTGGTGCACACCTGTAATCCCAACTACTCAGGAGGCTGAGGCAGGAGAATCACTTGAACCCAGGAGAGGGAGGATGCAGTGAGCCAATATCGTGCCACTGCACTCCAGCCTGGGCGACAGAGCAAGACTCCGTCTCAAAAAAATAATAATAAAGAAATGTGGAAAGGCTAAGATAAGAGCCTATCACTCAAACCAGAGGGACTTGGTCTATAATGAATGGCAGTGTGTGAAGTCCAAGATTTCAGTCTGGTCTGATTCAGCTTACAAGTATTGTGTTAGACTGCTTCCATACTTGGGTCAGTCCCTCTGTGCAGGAAACCCACCGAAAGTTTTCACCTCTCAGGAAGATGGCTATGGTTTCAATATTTACATATTTTACTTAATTTTCATCCCTCTTTCAAGTAATAGATGCTAGAACCTACCAAGATGCCATGATTGTGATTTGTGTCACAGTCTGCCAACCTAGCCAGTGCTCTCTGAGAGATGCTAAGCCTATAATGGAAGCAGGAGAACGAAAACCTTCTGCTCATTGGTGGTTGAGGTCAGGTCAATGAATCAATGCACACTTAGATCCAGGATTGACAATGAAAGAGGATGTGGACACAGTTAGGGGTCCAATTTAATCCATCGTCATCATGCTGTGTGCCTACAAAACACTCCAACCGTTCCACAAATAGGGCAGCCCAGGGCCCCAAGGCCCAATCTCCATCCTCTAGGAGACTGCAACCTACAGATGCAAAATATATTTTCTTTAAAATGTCATTCAAATGCCTCCTTTCCCTTCTTAATATTTCAAGATTCCAAAGGAGATGAGGCAGTGCCTTTTGCAGTGTTTCAGAGGTTGTCAGTAATTCCCTGCACCTTATTAATTCCTGATGATAAGCCTGCTGCAATGGTGAGGCTTCAGGTGTGTCCTTCAAGAATGATGGAGGTAAGATGGTGGTCCAGGCCAAAGACAGAGACCAAAGGGAATGGCTGGACCAAGAAGACCCAGTGATGACTTTCCAACAGCCACCACGTTGAATTCTTATCCAATTTCTTTACCCACCTGCTCAGAAGATACAAGAACACTGTGCCCTATCTTCCAACTTCTGTCTAGGTTTTACTGGCTCAGTGCTATCACTCAGTAATATCAATGCTTCCTATGTGCTGGACAGTTTCCTGGGTTTCTTAAATGTCTATAATTCTTATCCTGAAAGTTTGGCCAGATTACCAGCCTTATCTTGTGTATAAGAAAACTGAGGCACAAAAGTGTGGCTGATAAGTGGAAATGGAATTGAAACCCACACTTCTTGGGCTTCCTGGCCCTCGTGTTTGACTATGATGCAATGGTGCTTCCCAGAAGACAAAACCTAAAATGGTTTGATGCAATCTGGCAGTGGCAGCCCTGTTGTCAGAGACTCAAAACTAACTCTTCCTCCTCTCCAATCTTATCTTCCATCTGTAACACAAGCAACAGAGGAGGCAGAAAAGATAGTGAGTCTGCCGAGCATAAAGTAGAAATGAGGTTGTGTGCTTCAACAGAAACTTGAGGATAAAGGTCCTTTGGGTCACTTCATATTCCAGATACACCAGGAGAGACTTCTCCAGACTCAGTGAACTTGACCATGAAACGGTGGGAGGCTAAGGTCCGTGGTCTAAAATTATCACCCAGGGGGCTCCAGCCCACAAAGAGAAAGCATGCCTCCCTCCTGCTGCCACCCCAAGGAGCGGCAAGAGAGTGAAAGATGCAGTGAGTCTGTTTCCTGTCACTAATTGTAACTCCAGACTCCCATGGATGCCTATGAGAAGAGGATCTCGTGCAGAAGAAAAAAAAAAAGAGGTGGGTGTCATAACTTCAACAATGTGAGAAAAAGCAAAACAGATCGCAGGAGCCTGCAAGAACAGAATGTAAGAGAACGTGAAATGTTCATGGTTTCAGTCGCATATACAAATTATGAACCAGTTGGGATTCACCAGAAATGTTTTGTGGGCCAACTTTTCAATGCAATGCTTTGCTCAGTCTGGAGAAGTGTGAAGAACTGGCAGCTGACTTACGGTGGCTTGTTTTGAGTGTAAGTCTGGGTTCATCCCAGCAGCTTACATCTCCAGGGCCCTCCGACAACCAGCTGAGTCAGCAACTGCAACCACAAGCCTCCCCATGGAGAAGTTTGTCACTAGAGACACCACACTCGAGTACACCATATTGCAGCTTCCGAAGAAAAGCCCTAGGGTACTCCTCTCCAAATGCCCACAGGATGACTTTACAAAGCCGTTGCAACCAGCCCACACCTATGTCCCCTTCCTGAGCTCCTAGATTTGTACTAGACACATAGTGAGGGCACCCAGTGTTGGGTGCTAAGAACTCTGCCACCAACTTCCACAAGATTAGCTTGTTAACTTCACAACTAACACAGCAAGAATAGGAAGATGACTCAACTGTGGCACAGATAGGGTAGCTGGCTTGCTACCATGTTGTAAGTAATACAGCTAGGATCCAATTCACTTCACAACACAGACGAGGGTCTGCTCTGCACAGCAGCAGACACTGTGTTTATCCCAAGATTGCTAAGACATTGCCATGATCTTTGAGGAATTGACAGTCTACTGGAGTGTGCCTCATCTCACGGGTTTCAATCCAGATTTTTCTGCCACTTTTTAAAATACCATAACTAATCCCAAACACTTTATTGTCTGTATTTCATTTTGTGCTTAGCACAGACTATCCAGAAAGGTCTTTATCTTCCTATGTATATGGGCCATATTTCTACCAGGATTTTAAGCTTTTTTATTTTTTTGAGATGAAGTCTCGCTCTTGTCCCCAGGCTGCAGTGCAATGGTGTGATCTTGGCTCACTGCAACCTCCGCCTCCTCGGTTCAAGGAATTCTCCTGCCTCGGCCTCCCCAGTAGCTGTGATTACAGGCACCCGCCACCACGCCCAGCTAATAATTTGTATTTTTAGTAGAGACAGGATTTCACCATGTTGGCCAGGCTTGTCTCAAACTCCTGACCTCAGGTGATCCGCCTGCCTCGGCCTCCCAAATTGCTGGGATTACAGGCATGAGCCACCATGCCCAGCCTTAAGCTCTTTGAAGGCAAAGGCTATGTCATGAACCTCTTGTTCCTGTACCTACCACTGTATCCTACACTTAACAGGCTAGCTTATTAGGTTTCTTTTAATATTGGTGGTGGTGCTACTGATGTGAGTGATTGAGATCAGTTCAAAGTAGAGAAGAAAGAGAGTTTGCTCCCTTACTACCAAGAAAAAGGTGTGTCTGTATGGATATTATATTATTAAAATTCATTTCAGGAAACATTACACACTAGGAGTCTATAATTCAGAGTCTAGGCTCTCAAACCAGACTAATTACATTTGAAATCCATTTCTATCATGTATGTATTAGCTGGGTGCCCCTATGCATGTTACTTAATTTCTCTGTGCCACATTTCCCTCTCTGTAAAATGAGAATAATAATAGTAACAAGCCACTCTTGCAAAAACTGTGTGTGTTAAAACATGTAAAGTGCTTAGAACGGAGTCCAACACATAGTAAGTGTTCAACTAACATTAACTCTGGCTATGATCTTCAGATAATTTTGCCTCAGCACAGTTAGTATATAGTCATAGGATTGGCAGAAACAAATTACAGGGTAACAGACCCTGTTCATGGATTTATTTTAAATAAGAACTTCCAAGGGGCATCCTTGGTTCAGTACGAATTTAGTTCAATGCTTCATCTGTAAAATGATAATTTTGTCAATAAATATTTATTAAGTAGCCAATAATACTTAACAATTAATTGTGTGTCTCTGTCACAAAAATTTGTCTGTCTTCTAGCACACTTAATAAATATTTATTGACAAAATTATTATTTTATAGATGAAGAAGCATCTTCTTCTCTCAAAGAGCTCAGAGTTGAGGGGTGAACCTAGAGCAGTAAATGCAAGGACAAGGGAAAGCACCAAGTATTATGGAACACAAAGAAGGGCTACACCTCCCGTCCTGAAGAGGTGAAAAGAAGTCTCTTGGAAAGGCCACATCTGTACCAAATTTTGAAGTAGCAGTGAGCCAGTTACAGAAGGGAGAGATGATAGAAACAATAATGATGTTAATAATTATAATACCACGTATTCTCATGTGTCTTTACAACTTACAAAATATTGCAATGAAACTGATTGGTAATTGGTCCAAAATGTGAGCACATGAGCTGCACCAGACCAATCAGGGTTCTTTCCTGCCTGAGCTAATGGGGAATTGTGTGTTTATCTGTCTGGTTACAACAAAGGTGAGAAGACAGAGCTGCCTGCTGCCATGTCCAGAGCTGAGTGGAGAAGCAGCTGTCAGGAGAGAATGAAGTTAGCAAGCAGAGGCAGAAATGAGAAAGATCATGTTTGATATGCTGGATCTAGTTGTCCCTAAAGCCAGCTCCCCTTGCCATTACATGCACTGATGATGACAGTAAATACTAATAATAATATTGCTAATGAGCATGTATTGAGAGCTTAATATGTACTAAAGCCTGTGCCAAGCTCCTCACACTGCCAGTAGCACAAAATTCTTTTATAAAATGTGGGCAAATATAGAGCAGTTGCCAGACAAGGAAGAAATCAGCTACTTTAACTGCCTATTTCTTATCAAATTAAATTAAATCTCTGCTTAGCCAACAGCTAAGAACTGTGTCTCACTTAAGCAGCATCACTGGATAGTCAGTATAGACAATGAAATCTGGTTGTTTGGTGCTATTTTTTTAAATCTTCTTACCTTTATTTGTTCTGTAAGTCCAAAGAGGCTTTGTCTAAAGGCAATTATTTATTTTTTTACCAGATCAATAACTTTTATTAACATGATATAAAAAATTTTAGTGTGATATACAGAAATCTCAGAAAGTAATTGTAAAACATTTTAATGCACTTCTTAAAATCTTAATTTACGAGACATTTTGTCTTACCACCACTGGCCTTTCAATACAAAAACTTTACAATTTTTGTTTGCCAATTATTTAAATATAGCCCACTTTTGATCCCTTGCAGACTTGTATTTGGGGGATAAAAGGAGAGATTGGTTCTATAGGATGCTCCTCAACCTGGCACGTTTCCCAATCCATTGTCAACTTACTGCTCACCAGTGCTCTCTGCCATCCCCCAGGCCACCAGCCCCACTCCAGCCCCATGCCAAACTCATCTTAAGATAAATGCCTGTACAGTACTCTGCCAGCAATAGCTCCTCAGGTATGAATTTAACTCTGTTCGTCTGTACAGCTCAAACAAGGTGTTACTCTCTAGTAATGTCTGAAGGATCTTTAAAATAGTTCCCCTGTCCTTTTCTCTTGCCAGGTGCAAATTCTTCCTTCATCAGCAAAGACAATTTGCTCTGAGACACGGCTCCAAATTGCCTGCATGCTCATTTATGCTGTGGGAGAACAGCATAAATGCTCCTTTTTCACTGTTCTACTACTTACTGCTGTTGCCAAAGACACCAGAAGCCAAGTCAGTTTCTACACTACACAAAGAATTAGAAAAATAACAACAATACAAACACACAGTGGTTTGGTCCTTAACCGTATTCTGAGTGCATATGATTTTAATACAATGTGAATTCTGGCCTGGACAGATAGTTTTATTCCTCTTTTACAGATAACAGAGAGCGCAAACAACTTGTTCAAGGTCATTGGACTGAAAGTGACAGAGCCAGGACTCTGTCCCACATGCAAAGACTCCACGCATCATGCCTATGATACTCAGAGAAGAAGGCTATCATTATAAAGACCTATACTTGATGCTAGAAATTCAAGACGAGCCTGGGCAACATAGCAAAGCTCTCGTCTCCACAAAAAAGAAAAAAAATTGAAAATAGGCATAGTGAAGCACACTGATGGTAGTCTTAGCTACTCAGGAGACTAAGGTGGGAGGATCCCCGAGCCAAGGAGTTTGAGGCTGCAGTGAGCTATGAAAACACCACTGCACTCCAACCTGTGCAACAGAGAAAGACCCCGTCTCTAAGAAAAAAAAAAAATCCAAATCCCAAAAAAACCTAACCAATAATAAAAATCATTTCAGTTTACAACCTTGGTGGATTTTTCTTTCCTTCATATTCTTTTTGGGATATATGATGCTTGTCTTTAATACATACATATTATGTTTGAAGAAAAACTATTTAATATTTATCCCATTTGGATAAACAGTCCAAAATGTTTCCAAAAATAACAATTCATTCTTATTAAAAGCTCTGCGTGGAGTGAACAGCGGTGGCACTTATGTAGACCATTCCTCATTTCGTACTTTGAAATGAAAAGATAGAAGCAGCACAAACTGTCAGATAGAAAATGTTTTTCCAAAATAAGCCCTTCTGAAATGGCTTTTGGAGTAAAATGTCTGAGTACCCCCCACACTTCACATTCTCGGCAGATAAGTCACAAAACTCCCAAGGGGAAAAAAAAATGTTTTCTTCTCAGTTCCTTCCCCGGGAGAGATTTTAAATGTTGATCACATTCTCATTAGAGAAATAGCGTTCATTTGAGAAGAAGAGCTTTCTCATCCTATTCAAAACAATTCGTGCACAACACAAGAGACTGGAGCAACACAATCATCAGATAAAACCATTTTGGTGGTGTCCCTAGTGCCCTGAAGGAAGAAACAAGGGAAAGACAAGATGACAGGACCCTCACGCGGCCGATCACAGAGGGCTGTGCCACAGAGCAGTTGTGCCCTCTGCATCCGGCACAGAGACAGCCAAAGAACGCTTGCTTTCTTTTTTAACTGAAAAGTTAAAAGTTTTTTAACTAAAAAGTTAAAAACAACGAAATTATGCCGGTGACAGTTCCGATGCTAGCCTCCAGGGGTCGCTGTTAAATTTCGTAGCTACTTCAACCAGCAAGTCTCCAAAGAGCCAAGTCAAAAACATTTTTCTCCAGCCAGAGCTTTCATAACCCTTTCCAAATACAGACAACATCTAATGACAGAATATTTTAGGATCTTAATGTTCCTTGACAAGTCTATTATTACTTTCTGAAACAACCTTGAATATCATGGCTTTTTACAGTTTTCTTTAATTTCAAGGAGCAAAAAGTGATTTTTTTAATACCTCACAATTAAGAAAGTAACGTAACCTGCATGACTTATGAGGCTTCCATTAATAATACTTATTGCTTCTTCCCCTAAAATCCTCTACTTCCCATTTCTATACGATTTATAAACACACAGAAAAGGAAGGATAAATTTGAACATGGACAGAAAGGAGGCCCAGAAAACAACTCAATAGGATTATACCCTCTTCATATATGCATGTATACACATATATAATCTATATAAACAGAATCATATATTTAATCATAAATAGAATCATATAATTTTGCATGTATGTATAAATAGAATATATATAATTTATATAAATATATAGAATATTTGTGGACATAAGAATAGAATTATATATCATATAGTCAGTATCTTCACATATGTATGTGGTCAGGCTGTTAAAAATCTCACAATTATTAACAGATATTAATATATTATTTTTAAATTAACAGCGAGTATACAAAAGTAGCAAGATAATTTAATCTCGGTATCACTAATTACCAAGGACACTTAAGCAACCAAAAACTGAGCAGTCATTTTAAACATAAGTGTATTTACATTTATTTCTGGTCCATAACAACTTTTTCCCAACTGTATTCCCTTGTCAAAGAAGTTTTGAAATGCTACAAACCATTCCTCACTTTTGGAAAGGTAAATTGCACAGAGAGAAATCTGTTAAACTTTGTTTATTCAACCTAGCATTTCTCAAACTTATTTGAGCACCAAACATATTCTTCATTGACTACCTTTTAATTTCTCATGCAATGTATTATAATAAACTATAAAAACAGCATTATAAATACAGTTTGGAAAATACTGGCCTAGGGTATTCTTGCTAAGAATATTTAAGAATTTGTGAATACTGTATATAAATATTTATTTTTATTTTGTTCTTGATTCTCAAAGTTTCTTTTGGGAAATTATTTTATTATCCAGAGAATCTATGTCAGTATATATTGTAATCTAAATTTGTCAGTTTCATCTCCATGTATCATGCTGTAATGCTATAAAAATTCACACTTGTGTACTAAGCTTTATCAATTCCACATAATGGTAATATTTTATATTCCTCCAAAATAAGCTGGAAGTATACTGCAGGTATTTTGTAACACATTTTTTCTATCACTACTGTGACACAGGTGGAAATTAATTGTTCCATTTCACAGATGTAGAAAAAGCATCTTAGAGAGTGAGTCATAAGCAAAGTTGGAAATAAAACTCATTTATTGAGCCTTCAGAATGTAATTTTTCATCCAGGTGGCAATGTTCCTCTACGAATTAAAAGCATGATTCTCTCTGTGTGTGGCCATCTTCTTGGGAAAAAGTAAAATAAAATAAAGAACAAGTGAAAAGCACTCTTGATGGAATCTTCTCCACAATAGAAATGTTTGATCCAGGATCTTTCCCACAGGATTCTGATAAGAAGCTAAGGGAGCACCCCCGACAGCCGGGGAGAGAGCACGTGGTGATATAATTCTAATGGTGAGCCAAAGAGCATAGTATCATTCATCAGTGTCCAACTATCCACTTCCTTTCAAAGAATTACAACTGGAGTTTGCATAGTCATTTGCCCTAGGCCACAAAATGAAATACACAGCAGCCAAATAAGTTGAAATAATTTCAAATCTCTTAAAATAATTTAATCTTCTGCATTCATTGAGTATACTTTAAAAAGTTAATGATTATTAAATCATAGTTATTGTTGCTGTTCTCACTTTCAAATGGTTTGGAGGCTGTCTTTTCAGGAAAAGCTTCCTAATCACTTTCCCAGTTCCTTACATCCTCCTGCATACACACAAACACACACACACACACACACAGACACACACACACAGTTATTTTTCAGTCCCTGCCAGGACATTGTCATTCCTTTCAAAAAAAAAAAATCAACCGGGCATGGTGGCTCATGCCTGTAATCCCAGCACTTTGGGAGGCCGAGGTGGGTGGATCACCTGAGGTCAGGAGTTCAAGACCAGCCTGGTCAACATGGTGAAACCCCGTCTCTACTAAAAATACAAAAATTAGCCGGGTGTGGTGGTACACACCTGTAATCCCAGCTACTCGGAAGGCTGAGGCAGGAGAATTGCTCCAACCCAGGAGGCAGAGGTTGCGGTGAGCCAAGATCGCGCCACTGCACTCCAGCCTGGGCGACAGAGCAAGACTTTGTCTCAAAAAAAAAAAAAAAAAAAAGCAAACTACTGGATTTTTTTTTCTTTCATAACATTTTTGCTTTTAACATTTAACCTTGCCTCCTGGCGCATTTTGCTCAGCAGAAATGCTTCTTTGGGCAAAGTCATTTGTGTCTCCATTTTCAACATAATGACAGCAAAGCATGCTATCCCCAAAGTTTCCATTTCCACATTTAGAACGAATTAGCCCTCGGCTGTAAGATTAGGCTAATACTTGGCCAATTCTGTTACTACTCAAAGAGAATTTAAGGATCCATAGACTAATGTTCAAGCTGGAGTAGTGTTCAGTTCTTCTATCAACGGTGCTCACCTGCCTTTATGATGCCTCTTAGGAACTGAAGTCTAGTCCCAGAATCTGAGCACAGGGCTGGGCTCCTCCACTCTTGCCTGCTCAGCCCTCCCAGTTGCCACTCCCTGTCTTCAAGCTTTCGGCATATTTCCATCATCTGTCACCCACTGCTGTGTCCCTGTGCTTTGCCAGATCGTCCAGATCATTTCACTTTGCCAGCTTCCAGGCATGCTCCTCAGAGACCCAGCCACCCTGAACGCCATATCTGCTTTCCAGATCTTTCCTTGGCCACCTTTACAGTCCATCAAAGTACTACTAATTCCAAGCACTTGAGTATCAGCATCCAAAAATGTTCACCTGTTCCAGAAACACTGAGAATCTGGAAGAACAAGAGACTGGAAGTTTCACTAGCAGGACAGTAGACACCCCCAGCACCACATATAGAAAAGATGATGCACACATACAGAAAGAAAGACTGAGTCCCTGTCACCTCAGACAGACACCTCCCACACCAACCTCTCCTCCCTCCCTGTGAAACTCACCTCCCAGTCACCAAGGAGAGAAGCCAAATCGTCAGATTGAAGTTTGGTTGTCCATAGTGCAAACTTTAGATCCAGATTGTCTTGGTTCCATCCCACGTCCATGACTTACTAACTATATAATCTTTGCAAAGTTACTTGGCTTTTCTAAACCTCAGTGTTCACATTGTTAAAATGACAGGAAAAATAATTTACCCAATTAGGTTTCTCTAAGTCCTAAATGAGTCAATCCACATAAGACAATGAGCAAGTACTGAGGCTACAGTTGACATTAGATAAATGGTAACTAGCTAGTAGTGTTAAGCCCTTTTTCATTACACCCAAACAGAGAAATAAGAAATAAACAAAAAACTGGTGCCTGAGAATTTCAAAAAAGACTGTGCCCAACTGTTGTATTTTTTCCCTTTCCCTTTTATGCCTCACTGTGATCATGCTTGCTAGTGACAGCTTGCCCATGACATCATGATAACTAGCAAGTCAACAACTGCAGCATTTCTCAGCAGCTGAATCCAACCCAGCAAGCTCCATGAGACACTTGAGTTCTCGTCAACGTGCTGCCGAAGGGTGAGAGGTGACTTTCTGCTTAAGGAACTATTAAAAATCCAAGATTACTTGTATCCTTGAACACTCTTAAAGAACCCTTGCCCCACGTAGAACAGGCTTCCAAGCCTTTATTCACTGGCTCATTGGACTTCGTGCCATGCTAAGAATTATTCTGCTGGGACCCTGTTTCTAAGGCTGAAGTTTTCAGTGCTCCAAAGCAAGCCAGGTTTATAGTCTTGACCTTTTTCAGAGAGAGAATGCAACCTTTCTCAGGGTCCGCTACTGCCAATTTCACCTTGGCAATTCCTCACAATTTGAAAAATTATCTAGAGGGATGCTGAAATGCTGCACATCGCACTGTGCAGACAATTTCTAAAGAATGGCGAAAGTTATCCAGCTAAAGAACTGTCTTTCAAAAGTGTGGGCTCTGACCCACTAGTGAGAAATGAAATTTAGTCTCTCTCTAGAGACCTGTTTTTAATAAAATGGAACAGAAATGGAATGGAATAGAACAATATAAGAACATGTCCCATTTAGTAAGGGTAAAGCAGCAGTCATGTTTTAATTACACATATAGGTATGTCTGTACTAGATCATATTGTAAAAATGTAATTCTTACTCTGGATTGAGATGAAAATTTTACGGAAGTTGCAGATCTAATGGGATGGCTAAATCAGTATCTATCCATTTTTCTACACTTAACAATAACATTTAAGAATCTGGAGGATTGAACACTGGAAAATACCAGGGAATCTACAGTAAAATTTAGCTACATGGCTAAAAGTTATTCAGACAAAATTAGGGAAAATTAATTCAAGCCAGCTTACATAAAATCGCTGGAAACCTAAATAGTACTTAAAGAATGTAGGTATAACAGCACACTGCCAGGGCCCAAACTGTGTCACTGGTTGGCTGTGTGATCAAAGCTCCGCAACTTAGCATCTCCAAACCTAGGCTTCCTCATCTGTTAAATGGGGATAAAAGTAGAGTTACTAGAAGAATTAAATGAATTATTATAATGAATTGTTAGAAATAAATTATTGAGATTGGGTACAGTGACTCACACCTGTAATCTCAACACTCTGGGAGGCTGAGGCAAAAAGATTGCTTTAGGCCAGGAGTTAAGACCAGGCTAGGCAACATAGCCAAACCCCATCTCCACAAAAATAAAAAGTAAGAAATTAGCCTGGTGTGGTGGCTTGTACCTATAGTTCTAATGACTCGGGAGGCTAAGATGGGAGGAGCCCTTGAGTCCAGGAGTCTGAGGATGCAGTGAGCTATGACTGTGCCACTGCACTTCAGCCTGAGTAACAAAGTAACACTCTGTCTCAAAAAAAAAAAAAAAGAAAGAAAGAAAGAAAAAGAAAAGAAAAAAGAGAGGAGGAAATGAATTACACAGCACTCAGCACGAGTGCCTAGCACAAAGTAAGCACTTTTAGCTGCTATTTTATTTGCCATTGAAATTGGTAGTTATTATTGTTGCTTATAACAGGCAAAAATATATTGTTGTGTAAATAACCTTATCTCACAAAATAATACTCAGTACACCAAGAAGACCAAATAGCCACCTTCCCCACTTTAGCCATCCAGCCTATTAAATTCCCAGTGACTTCAAACACCAAATCTGCCTGAATAATCCTGAAAGGCCTGGGGCTCCATTTCTGGCCGCAACTACCCAAACAGTGGGTATAGGCTTGTAGAAGTGGGGTTAATGCCATGACAGTTTGTTCTATGGAGTAACAGCCAATGTGGGTTCAAAAATAAACACAAATGCTTTATCTAAGTTGTCATCTGTGAAGAAAATTTGGCCTTTTAATCATTTTTTCATAAAATACCAAAAGGAATTCCAAAGAACTTTCAATTAATTATTTCACAACCTTAATAATTCACCTAGAGCTATTTTTTAATAAAAATAAAAACTTATTTCCCTTTTCTCCCTGCTTCAACCCTGTCAGGACTTTCTCAGTGGCGGAAGAAGGGGAGGAAGGTGCAACCCACCAATGACAGGAAGCCCCGTGGCAGAGGTGGCGAGGAACAAACCTAATTGTGCCTGAACATCGATAAGAACAGCATTTTCCAGCTTTCATTGTCTTTGTTCTATTCCCACCCATGGCTGTGCTGCACTTCACAGCAGCCAGGAAAACTTAATGCAGAACTTTCTTTCTGCTTTAGGGTGGGTTGAATGTGGGAATCTTTAGTAAAGAAGAAGTTTCTCCCAGCTCCAGATTGCTTGAGCAGACTGTAAATGAAATCATGGAGACTTCAATGGGGACATTTTTAAAACTCTATCCTCCTGCTGAGCTGTCTTAATTCTAGCATGAAGTTCACACGTCCTCGTAGGCGCAGGGCTTCAAAAAGCCAGCAAGTCATAGTTGTATGTTAATCATCAACAGAATTTTAGCTTACACATCCGGGGAAAGGAATTTCTTAGGACCATGAAAACATAGATGATTCTGGTTCTGATTAGAGGGCTCAGTCTTCATCCCATAAAGTACATATGTTTATTCCAAATTTACAGATGATCAAACTGAGGTTGAGAGCAGCCAAGTAACTTATTTAAGTTTGCATAGCAAGAAAATAGTATAGCCAACTTTGGAAACCGAATCAAAGAGCTCCTCTGTTACCCACAACATCCCCTCCAGCAATGGTAAACACCTCAGACTTCACATTGGCTTTCACAAACCACCTCACAAAACACATGAGAATAGAGGAGAGGGCATGTGGATGCAGAAGTCAGCTGAGCAGAGAAAAGGGAAGCCCAGTGGTGATTTTCTATCTCCCTCACATTCACAAATACACTCACAGATCAGAGTCTATAGTGACATCAATAGAGGTTGGGTTCTCATCCCAGCTTGGGAAAAATGTGTCCAAGAGTAGTCTAGCACCAAGCCAAGTGAAAGCCATCAAGGGTAGAGCCAGGCTTCCCTTGGGAGTAGAGTGACACAGGATAGGCTGGACATTCTCTGCAAACAGGAAGCTTCATTCTGTCTTAGAGAAATAGCACTGGCCAGGCACGGTGGCTCATCCCTGTAATCCCAACATTTTGGGAGGCCGAGGTGGGCAGATCACCTGAGGTCAGGAGTTGGAGACCAGCCTGGTCAACATGGTGAAACTCCATCTCTACTAAAACAAAATGCAAAAATTAGCCAGGAGTGGTGGCACGTGCCTGTAATCCCAGCTACTATCGAGGCTGAGGCAGGAGAATCACTTGAACCGAGGAGGCAGAGGTCGCAGTAAGCCAAGATTGTGCCACTGCACTCCAGCCTGGGCAACAGAGTGAGACTCCATTAAAAAAAAAAAAAAAAAAAAAAAAAAAAAAGCACCAAACTGATAGATCGCATTTTTAAAAAATACTCTCAATTTGTATCTAAATGAACAGCTCTTCCACTTGAAACAATAGGCTGAAGATGTCATAATATCTAGTTAACCTCTCTAATGCCAAATAAGAGTGTCATTAGGTTCTATCCATATCTGAGCTAGAAACAATGCCGTGAAATGTTAATAAAAAAAACCTTTAAGGCATATGAAATTTCCTAATTGAAAAATGAATTACCTATATTCCCAAAGAAACACACAGGATGCAGACCTTGGTTATTGTTTTAGGAAGCAGACAACTCATATTAATGTTGTCTGAAGAATTCTTTTTTAGCTAAACATTAGCCATAACTAGGGAAGATGTTCACATAACTCAGCATCATTCAAAATCAAAATGCATATAGAATCTGATCTGAGATGATTTTCAAAGCCCTGCTCCTATCAGATGTTCAGACAGATGAAGAAATTTTATACAAAGCTCTATTCTTAATGAAAATCCATCTCTTCTTCATTCTTCACCTCTGGCTGATCATGACAAAAAGAAGCTTTCCGCTAAAGAGAGTGGATTGAGTAGGAATGTGGAAGGAGACACATAATGTGTATTCAACCCTTCGCCTGCTGCCGGCTCCTGGGATTTAACTGGCTTTGAAATATGTATAAGCTAGGGGGACTGTTGTATTATTCATCAAAGATTTATCAGACCTTCAAACTCAATTACATATAGTGACCATGGGACACTTAAAAATAATAATAACAAAGCGGGTAATGAAAGTATCTTTTTCAGAAATGCTGTCTAGGAAAAGAAAAAAACAAAACAGTTGCTTAATGTTGATTCCTAGGCCTCTAAATAAAAATTATAATAGGCTTCCCTCATCCCCCAACACTTATTTTTTCAAAGTAACCACTCAGTTTTCAAGGGTCCCTTCCTCAACTGTGGCCAATGAAAAGCAAGATTTCCCTATAAAGAGTCAATGCCTTCATTTGGTAGACAAACATTGCAACAGACCTCCGAAAAAGTCACTGTGGTCCAGAAAGTTGAATTATTCTTAAAAACAGAAAAGGAACCAAAAACACTCTACTAATGCTTTCTAAATCCAGATTTTTGTTTGTTTGTTTGTTTGAATGGAAAGGAAGTTGGATGCCATGTAATATGACTCCTCCAATTGTACAGATAAGATTGCACAGATCTAATTGTACTGATCTGAGCCCCAGCCATGCTGTGACTTGGACAAGATCACAGACAATCATGTTTATTACTTTGTTCAACAAATATTTATTACATCCCTAATATGTGCTAAGCATTACATGAAGCACAAGGTATACTGATAAAATAGCCCTGGCCCCTGTCCTTCTAGGGCTAAGTGGGTACCAGGACCACTAAGGTATGGGCCTCTCCCAATGGTCCACTCCTAACCCACTTACCAGGCCCAGTCTATGAGGAACTGTTGGAGGCAAATAGTAGAAAACACAATGTAGATTTCCACAAAGCTGAATACACTCTTTTTAAAGGTGTCCTATACCCCAAGAGTATCTTCCTTATTTTGTTCTGTTAAAATTTCCTGCCTTTGGTGCTGGGAAAACTGGCTAGCCATATGGAGAAAGCTGAAACTGGATCCCTTCCTTACACCTTATACTAAAATTGATTCAAGATGGATTAAAGACTTACATGTTAGACCTAAAACCATAAAAACCCTAGAAGAAAACCTAGGCAATACCATTCAGGACATAGGCATGGGCAAGGACTACATGACTAAAACACCAAAAGCAATGGCAACCAAAGCCAAAATTGACAAATGGGATCTAATTAAACTAAAGAGCTTCTGCACAGCAAAAGAAACTACCATCAGAGTGAACAGGCAACCTACAGAATGGGAGAAAATGTTTACAATCTACCCATCTGACAAAGGGCTAATATCCAGAATCTACAAAGAACTTAAACAAATTTACAAGAAAAAATCAAACAACCCCATCAAAAAGTGGGCAAAGAATATGAACAGGCACTTCTCAAAAGAAGACATTTATGCAGCCAACAGACACATGAAAAAATGCTCATCATCACTGGCCATCAGAGAAATGCAAATCAAAACTGCAATGAGATACCATCTCACACCAGTTAGAATGGCAATCATTAAAAAGTCAGGAAACCACAGGTGCTGGAGAGGATGTGGAGAAATAGGAACACTTTTACACTGTTGGTGGGACTGTAAACTAGTTCAACCATTGTGGAAGATAGTGTGGCGATTCCTCAGGGATCTAGAACTAGAAATACCATTTGACCCAGCCATCCCATTACTGGGTATATACCCAAAGGATTATAAATCATGCTGCTATAAAGACATATGCACACGTATGTTTATTGCAGCACTACTCACAATAGCAAAGACTTGGAACCAACCTAAATGTCCATCAATGATAGACTGGATTAAGAAAATATGGCACATATACACCATGGAATACTATGCAGCCATAAAAAAGGATGAGTTCACGTCCTTTGTAGGGACATGGATGAAGCTGGAAACCATCATTCTAAGCAAACTATCGCAAGGACAGAAAACCAAACACCGCATGTTCTCACTCATAGGTGGGAATTGAGCAATGAGAACACTTGGACACAGGAAGGGGAACATCACACACCGGGGCCTGTTGTAAATGACAAGTTAACGTGTGCAGCACACCAACATGGCACATGTATACATATGTAACAAACCTGCACGTTGTGCACATGTACCCTAGAACTTAAATATAATAAAAAAGAAAAAAATTTCCCGCCTTTTTTATGAAATGATAGTGACAAAAGATAATAGGGGCTTTTACATATCTCACTTAGAAAACTAATTTTTCTTTTTTAAAATCTCCTTGTCTATGGAATCCAAGTCCGGGATTCTCTGCCTCACACCACAATACCCTCTTTCTGGGGATTAGCAGATGAAGAGCTCTACTAATGCTATTACAAGAGCAGAGGCGGAAGCCCCCAGCTGGTGGTCAGTTGAGGCGAGCTGAGTTTGGCTGTTCCTTTCTACATCTGGAATTCTAGTCTTAAAAAAGTATGTTAATAAGGTTAATAAAATGTGTCCCTTGGCTCTGTGACTAACTGTTACGGAGACTGGAAAGTTAGGCTGCCAAGACGGAGCCAAAAACCTCCTCTTTTATGAAATGGATTAATTAGTTAATATTCGTGGAGTGCTTGAAAGTGGCAAAGGGTTATGTTTATGCTTTATACAATCAACATTCCAAAAAAGTGATTACGAACTGAGGAGAGTGTGTACCTGTCGCGAAAGCAACTCAAGCAATCTCTAAGGGTTACATCATTAACCTGAACATAAATGAACAACCCGCTTGTAATTTCCTGGTATGTTTCCGCCTGAGCATAGGATCAAGAGCTCCCTGAGTAGCTTCTCTCCTTTCTAGATCCAGGAACAGCAGCAGCCAGCTCTTGTTCCTATTGCTGGATTTTCCAATTCAGCTTATCCCGATTCTGGGCCCTTCTGCCAGAGGAAACAGGGAGGTTAGAAGTGAAGGGGCAGGCTCATAAATGCCTCAGTAGTGAGTAATGAAGCACAGCCCTTTTTCATCCTCAGTTGATGTAAACTGCCACTCCACTGTCTTGCGCTCTCAGGGGGAAATGTTTATATACCCAAAAGTTGTGTCTTATGAAATTCCTAGAACCATCACAATAGTAACCATTTATTGAGTGCTTACCAAACTTCTGGACTTGGGCTAAGTGATTTCCACAATTATGCTATTACATTCTCATAGCCGTCTTTACTGTAGTATCATTAGCCTCAATTTCTAGTTGAAAAAATTGAAAGCTAAAGAATATAAATAACCAGAGGGGCTTCAGGATGGCTGATGAGAGGCATCCAGCACTCACCTCCTCCACAAAGAAGAACCAAAATAGCAAGAAGAAAATCACACTTCAAATACAGGGAAGGCCACTGGAGTTCAACAGAGAAGTGACAGACAGGAAACACCCAAGGCATGGAAGGAGATGGAAACTAGGCAGCCTGCTGAGCGGGATTGGTTGGGAGCCCAGAGAGGGTCTCCACTATGGGGAAAGGGTAAGTGAGAGATCCCCAGTAGTCTACATTTCCACCATGGAATCCTGCAGCCCTAGCCATGGGGGAACCCCCAGCCCTCGCAAGGCCCTGAGACTAGTATAGGGAGCTGCCTGGACTGTGCAGTGGCATTGCTCCAGATAGGGAGCTCACACTGCGTCCTACACACACACCCAAGTCCCAAGCAACTGCAGCACAGAGCCAGTTTGAGAGTCCAGCTTCACCAGACTGCATCCTGCCCTTGGGCCCAGCAGCCCCTCCATCTCCACATCTTTGGAGCCCTACTGACATCCCCACATGTCCACCTAGAGGGCTGCAGTAGTGTGACACTGGTTGGACCCAGTGGAGTGGCTGGGGCCCTAGCACTCTAGCACACACAGTGTCCTGCACCCCAGAGAATGGACAGTGTGGCACCCTAAGGAGTCCTCCCCTAAAACGAAGAGAGCCAAAGTGCATGCTCCACAGAGCCTGGAACCTGCCTCCCTGGGGCCGCTACCACTGACAGCAACCCCGCCCTCCACCCCTCCCCCAGCAGGAGGACCACAGTGCACTTGTACACACCCTGAGAACTGGCTCTCCCTGCTGCTGCCATTCCCCACTGCTACCACTGACACCATGATAGCCACCACCAAGGCCCAAAGCACATGCTCCCCAGAGCCTAAGAGCCAACTGACGGCAGCTGCTGCCACTAATAGCAACCCCACCCTCCCCCAGCAGCAAAGCTGTGGTGCATTTGCACATACCCTGAAGACCGGCTTTCCTCACTAACCACCACTGCTGCCGCCACCCACAAACTCCACTGAGGGGTCTGAAAATCACCCTGCCCTGCCCACCACAGCCCATACAGAGGAGAGGCCCACCTGGCCTGGCACTGCTCTTCCAGTGCCCAAGCACATCCCCCAGGGGTTTGGGGATCACCCCACCCCATCCACCACTGCTGGCATCTGTGCACTCCTCCCAGGGTCTGAGGATGGGCCAACCCAGCCTGCCACTATCATCACAGTGGCATCCACCCTCATGTGCCACTGTGGGGACCTGGGGACTGGCCTGCCCAGCCCATCACAGCCACTGGTAACACAAGCATGGGCCTCCTGGGAGCCTCAGGGTTGTCCCACCACTGCTATAGCCACTGCCACAGCCACTGCCACACCAAGCACACTGCCCAGAGGCCTCAGAACCCACCTTGAGGTGCAGCCCACCACTGCCCCTGCCAGCACCTGAGGAAGCCACCTGGAGATCCAAGAATCTCCCACTTAGACCTGCTAACATTGGAGTCCACGTGCATCAGCTGAGAGCCCAAGGACAGGTGTGCTCGGGCTGCCACTGCTAAAACTAGGGCCCAAGAACTAGCCTTCCTGGCTTTCTCGTTCCCAACAAAACCTCATCATAGCCTTCACTAACAACTGCAGACTCAGCCATTAAGGAAATCAGACACCGCTGACACCGCTTACGGCTGAAGAAATGACACTGGTGCACGCACCTAGAATCAAAGCTAAAGTACCCTACCCAACCAACAACATAGATGCATCTTCACAAAAAAAGTGCTACCCTGTGAAAGGAAATTTTAAAACGGGAAAAAGCAACTGTCACACCAGATGTGCGGATATCAATGGAAACATGAAAACACAAGAAAATGTGACACTCAAAAGGAACACAATAATTCTTCAGTAATAGATTCCAATCAAAAGGATTTATGAAATACCAGAAAAGGAGTTCAAAATAATGATATTAAAGCAGCTCAGTGAGATATAAGACAACACAGATAAACAATATGAAGAAATCAGAAAAAAACAATTCAAGATATGAATGAGAAATTCATCAACAAGGTACATATCATTAACAGAACCAAACAGAAATCCTCAAACTGAAGAATTATATGAATTAAATTAAAAATCCATTCAATGGCTATTATTAAAAAGGCAAAAAGCAATAGATGCCAGCAAGGCTACAGAGAAAAGGGAACATTTGTACACTGTTGGTGGGAATGTAAATTAGTTCAGCCACTGTGAAAAGCAGTTTGGAGATTTCTCAAAGAAGTTAAAACTACCATTTGACCCAGCAATCCCATTACTCGGTATATATCCCCCCGAAAAAAAATCTTCCTACCAAAAAGACACATGCACTTGCATATTCATTGTAGCACCATTCACAATAGCAAAGACGTGGAATCAATCTAGGTGCTCATCAATGATGAAGTGAATAAAGAAAATGTAGTATATATACATCATGGAATACTACACAGCCCTAAAAAAGAATGAAGTCATGTCCTCTGCAGTAACATGAATGCAACCGGAGGCCATTCTAAAAACTGGAACATGACAAGGTTGCCCACTTTCACAACTCCTATTCAACACAACACTGCAAGGCCAAGCGCAGTGGCTTACGCCTGTAATCCCAGCACTCAGGGAGGCAGAGCAGGTGGATCACTTGAGGCCAAGAGTTTGAGACCAGCCTGGCCAACATGGCAAAACCCCATCTCTACTAAAAATACAAAAATGAGTATGGGCATGGTAGCACATGCTTGTAATCCCAGCTACTCAGGAAGCTGAGGCAAGAGAATAGCTTGAACCCAGGAGGCGGAGGTTGCAGTGAGCCAGGATGGTGCCACTGTACTCCAGCCTGGGCAACAGAGAAAGACTCTGTCTCAAATAAAAAATTAATTAATTAATTAATTAATTAATTTAAAAAAACAGAGCACTGCAAGTCCTAGCCAGGGCAATCAGGCAAGAGAAGGAAATAAAAGGCTTCCAATAAAAGGCCTCCTGCTTCAGGAGCAGGAGGAAAAGAAGCTGCCCCTGAAGATATACCAGATTGTCCTGGTGCATAACCTACTTCTAGGAATAAATGAGCCTTTTTAATAGAAGATGTTAATGCTCTGTGTTACTGGGACACCACTTGGTAATAAACTGTTACTTTTAAATATAAAATAACCCTGAGTGGATTCCTCCAGTTTTTTCAAACTATGAAATTAAAAATGTGGCCAGGCATGGTGGGGCATGCCTATAATCCCAGCTATTCAGGAGGCTGAGGCAGGAGAATCACTTGAACCCAGGAGTGGAGATCGCACCACTGCACTCCAGCCCAGGTGACAGAGTGAGACTGTGTCTCAAAAAAATATAATAAATAAAAAAGAAGTTAAAAGTGCTAATGCTCACATGCAAAGAGAATCAAATATTTTTGAATGGGAGTTTATAGTAATGTAAGGAGAAACAGGGGCAATCCCAGAAAAATAAAGACCTCTACCTTTCCCTTACTACTTCAAGGGACAGGTCACACCATGAACTATCTGGGACCCAATTATCTGAGGCCAAGGATGTCATCAACATGGATACTGCTAATAGAGCATTCTCTGAGAAAGGGGGTCATTGCAAGTAGAATAGACTTCAACAAGGAGCCTGTGGTATGAGAATTCTAAGACAGCCTCAGATTCCTACCCCCTGCTATACACATTTTCTAGGTATTTCTGTAAAAGGATTTCACAGATGTAAATATTCCCGAATCAGTTGACTTTAAACTAGGGGGATTATCCTAGGTGGGTATAACCTAATCAGATGAGCCATTAGAAAATCAGGGAGCATAAAAATGGGAAAAATAAACCCTGGGGATTTGAAAAGGAGGGAACCAGGAAGAGAGGTAAGGGTTGAAAAACTACCTATTGGGTATTATGTCCACTACCTGGGCAACAGGTTCACTAGAAGCCCAAACCTCAGCAGCACACATTGCCCATCTAACAAACCTGCACATGTACCCACTGAATCTAAAAATAAAGAAATTAATTAAACTGAGACATCTTTAAATATTTAAAAGTTTTTTTAAAAAAGGAAATAAAAAGAATCAAAGCAGCAGCAGACACCTCCTATTGGCCTTGAAGAAATACACCACCTGTTGAGGGCCATGTGGCAGAGAACAGTGGGCTGCCCCTGGGAGGCCTCAGCTCTGCAACCACACAAAAGTGAATTCTGCCAACAACCAATGACCTTAGAAGAGGTCTCAGAGCTCCGGATGAAAACAGCCCAAAAGATACCTTGATTACAGGCTCATGAGATCCTGAGCAGAGGACCAGCCAAGCTGCGCCTAGACCCCTAGCCCACAGAAACTGCAAGATAGTAAATGTAAGTTTGGAGTAACTTGTTAAACAGCAAGAGCAAACTAATACAGGGCCCACCGCAGAAGTACACAAAAGCAGATGCGGCAGGCTATGGTGAGTCCAGGGGTGTAGATGCAGGAGACAGAAAAGGTCTCTAAGTTTTCTCCAGCTCCAGAAAAATCCTTTTCACCCCTACTGGAAGCAGAGTTGCCGGGTAGAGAACTGTAGCAAACAGATGGGAATGGGGACAACAAAATCATAGAACCACTCCTCTAAGTGTTTGCTGAAGCAGGTGACTAAATTGTTTTGCTTGCCTGGTGATGTGCCTGTCTTACTAACCTTACTATCCCAAGGAGCTTTCTCCTTTTTTCTCTCAGGGACCGTACAATGGCATTGGCAGAAGGCCATGAACTTGGCACAGTGTTAACAATTTTGCTTAAACCACAAGCACTTGGGGAATAAAGCAAGACACTGTGATTCACTGCTCACTGCCCAGAGTAATAAAGTGTTTCTAGTTTTATCAAGTAGGTCTACTGTTCATTTGATAATTCTTAGGTATAACCCAAAGTCCAAATTAGGTGTTTCCAGAATCCAATGCATCCTTATAGTAAATTCTTAAAGTAATTTTTTTTAAATTTGCTGTGATCTTTACAACTTTTTCCCCTCTGGGTTCATAGAGTACTCCATTCATTTTACCAAGTTATCCTCACAACAATAATATTCTTATCATTGAATTATAGGTGGAAAGCTAAAAACCTAGGACTATGGTTAGACTTACCCAGAGCCGTAAAGTAAATTTCAGATAGACTGGACTACTCTAAAGTCTCTTTCTTCTATATAACTAGTAACTAGTGTGTGTGTGTGTGTGTGTGTGTGTGTGTGTGTGTACATATTTTACTTGATAATTCTTCGGAGGTCATTTCCACAGTCTGGGTTGCTAGCTCAATAGCCTCTTGTTCCCTGATCCAATCTACCAAGTTCAAGATATTCCCAGAACACTTTGAGCTAATTACCCAAACAATTAAGAGTGGTATATAAAACTATCCTTTGGTTAAGCAGTAATTCACATGTGGTAAAAGGTTTTTGAATTAAAAATAAGGACACATCAGGGTTAGACAATGGGGCAGAGTATGTAAAAATCAGAGCTGCCCTCCAAAGCCAGAATATATCTTTTGGCTGGGCACGGTGGCTCACGCCAATAATCCAGAACTTTGGGAGGCTGAGGTGGGAGGATCACTTGAGCCCAGGAGTTCGAGACCACCCTGGGCAACACAGTGAGACTTCATCTAGATATTTAAAAATGTTTGAATTAGTATATATGTTTACATACCTTCACAGACATACTTTAAATACATTTGAACGTTTTTATGTTCAACATCATCAGGAAAATTGTTGTTGAAGCCAGCCTGTGCTCACAGTATAAGCTCAATAAATACTTGATAACTGAGTGTTTTGCATGTATCATTTCACTTATGCCCAATTATAACCCTTCAAGGTAAATATTGCTATTGCCATTTTGCAGATAAAGAAACTGAGATTCAGGAAAGTGAAGTAACTTGCTCAAGGGCACACAGCTACTAAATGCCTCTTGAATAAAACACATAAATAAATGCCAAAATCAATATATCTTGAGGTAAGGCCCTCCAAGGTTTCCCTATTACAGTCATGGGCTGTGCAAGACAGACTGAATATACAATAGGAGTTCCATAAGATTATAATAATATGGTATTTTTTACTGTACCTTTTCTATGTTTAGATGCGCAAATACTTACCATTGTGTTGCAGTTGCTTACAGTATTCAGTAGGCGAAAACGCTGTACAAATTTATAACTTAGGAGCTGTAGGCCATACCACACAGCCTAGGTGTCAGGTAGGCTCTAGCCTCTGGGCCTGTGTAAGCATATTGATGTTCACACAATGACAAAATCTCCCAGTGATGCATTTCTCAGAACATATCCCTGTCATTAAGCGATGCATAGCTGTATTTTGTTATAGTAAAATTAAATTTAGTTATTCTGGTAGAAGGCATATTTCTAGCCCACTAAACCTGAAGGTAAAACAGAACTGACACCCAATTTTACTTTACTATGTAATCGAGTAAATCAAATTATATATTTAGAGCCCAGTAGAAGCTATTCCTTTCCTTTGCTTCTATTTTTAGGGGGACGGGTATTTTTATTTAGATGGAATAATTTTTATTATGATTACTGTTTAGTGTACTGTTTCAAACACTTCACATAAAATAACGTATTTAAACCTCAGAAAAATCCCATGAGGAATTTTTAGGTGAGAAAGCTGAGGCATAGAGAATTAAATAACTTGCCCAAGGTAACAGTGAGTAAATGGAAGAACCAACATTCCAACTCCAGGGGCCAGGCTTTCAACTACTAATGAGTGAGGGGAATTAAGGTCCTTCTGGCTGTTCTTCTCACTGCCACACTTTCCATAGCACATAGGATTCATGACCTTTTTCTCTATTAAGGAATGACAGTGATTAAAGAAGTGGAACTGGTTTTGAATGGAATTTTGTGTTATAAGAAATGCAGTCTAGTCTATTTTGTTGCTCGGAGAAAACTGTCCTTCCTCCACCGCACTGCAGCTTCCAACTGGAAATTCCCTTTCCTTCCCCATGCCAATCAAATGGATCTGTCCTCTCTAAGTTATAGCAGCAAAGTGTACTGATGACACAAAGCATGCCATTCACAGTCAACATATAGAAACTTTATATATATAGCACGATCTCAGCTCACTGCAACCTCCACCTCCTGGGTTCAAGCGATTCTCCTGCCTCAGTCACCTACATAGCTGGGATTACAGGTGCTCACCACCACACCTGGCTAATTTTCATGTTTTTAGTAGAGACGGAATTTCACCATGTTGGCCAGGCTGGTCTCGGACTCCTGACCTCGAGTGATCCACCCGCCTCAACCTCCCAAAGTGCTGGGATTACAGGCATGAGCCACCGCGCCCGGCCAACACACAGGAACCTTAGCATTGACTTTTAAATACTGCTTGAACCTAGTTGGATAAGTGTAATTGTAGGGTTGTGGGCACGATGGCCGGTTTGGGGAGCTGCATTAAGAATGGTGAGCCTCTAGAAGAATGCTTCAAATTCAGGGCATCCTGAATGATACTGATGTGTGCATACTATATAATATATGGTGTTATAAATATGAAATTATATGGCATTATAAAGAAATGTCAAAAAACTTTTAGGCTTAAATAAAAGTAAGTTAGCTTTAAACTGTACATGGCAGATTCAAAGAATTAGATGGGTAGATTCAATTCATGTCTATAAAAAGCAATCGTAATTGTAGAATTCTAGAAGTTTTGAAAATTAGGATAACATCTTATTAATACAGGAAGATTTAGATATAGATATTTCTAACTGTCTGTTCCTGACCCTGATGCCCTAAGAGGGACACGTGGTTCACACCTTGAGAACAAAGATCAGTCTAGTAAAGGAGGTTCACATGAGAGAATCAGATCTGAAGATGACAGTGAATCACCAACTCTGGAATTTGTACATATCCACATGTAGCCAACAATGGTTTCCCTGCATCTCTTCTTTTTCACCCTGACAGAGAATGCCAACATTAAATAATAATTGAACTGTGGATTTAAACTGTGTAGGCTACTGCTACAGCTACTTCAGGAAGGAGCCCTGAGCTAGACATTGGAAGACTTGGGATCTAATTACATCTCTGCTATTAACTAGTCAAATCACTTAACATCTCTGACCCTCTCTTCCCTGTTCTGGTCAATGGAGAGGGATAGATTAGAAAAGCTCTAGGATCTCTAAAAGCTTGAAAATTCAATGATTCAGAACAAACTATGGCTACCTGCAACAACACCGGTGAAACTCACAGATACAACACGGAATGAAGGAAACCTCATATAAATGAGCACATTCGAAGGATTATATATAAAGCTCAAAAAAAAGAGAGAACAACCTATCTTCTTGGAAGTCAGTGGAAGAGGGCCTTTTGGGGCACTGCTCATTTCTTCATCTGGGTACTGGCTAAATGGATCTGAGCACTTGGTGACTGTTCACTGAATTGTAGACTTATGCTTTGCACACTTTTCTTTATTATGTTATGCTTCATTTTAAAAGTTGTTTTCTAAAAATCTGTTCAATAGTTCAAACCATGGTGCATTCTCAAATTCACGAAGTAACTGCAAACTCTTCCTTTTACTCTGTGCTGCAACCACCTGAAGAAAAGGAGAAAAGGGAGGCTAGCGGGTGAACATTTGTTGAGCATTTACTAAGTGCCAGGCACTGTGCTATGTATATTACATACCCTATCTCTATTCTCACAGTAAGGCTATGAAATAGCATCCACCATCCGCATTTACAGATGAGAAAGCTGAGGCTCAGAAACTGTAAGAGACTTGCCCAAGCTCATGCAGCAAGTGAGCAATGCAGCCATGCCTTAAAGCTGGGTCTGTCTGCCAAGGTCTGTGATGCTCTTTCCACTGTGTCTTGCTTCAAATTACTGCAATTTAGTGCTTATTTTTAAAAAACTTCAGTCCTGAGTTCTCACACACACAAAAATAGTTTGGGAAGGCTAGAAAATTACTTTCCCAAAGTTTGAAACCCTCTGCAAGGTTCAACGTTTGCAGTAGTTCCTGGAAGTTATTCACTGAGTAGGAAGTTATAGAGGCACTTGTCCCATCTTGGCTCATCACATGATGTGTGCTTGAAAATAAAACTCTTCTCTTATGAACCATTCCCTCTCAAGGATTTAAAATAACTCTCAGTATCTGAAAGATCCTCTTCAACTATAAGAGAGTGCAGTTGCTACTACCTTAAATATACACACAGGACTCACAAACATTGAGTGTATGCACTCCAGGAACCCCATTTAAATGGCAAAGACTCAGGGTGATGGAGAGAAAAGGCTGCCCAGCCAAGGACAGGAACAGGGATCCAGGTCCTGTCTGGCCCAGTTAGCTGAGTGGCCTTGGGTATAGCCGTGGGATATTCTTGGTGCTTACCCTGTTCTTTACCTAAATGAGACCGCTGTAACCAACACTCCGAATAAGTTTGTTGTTGTTGTTGTTGTTGTTGTTTTAATTTACACACAGAGAATTGTGATTGCTTTAGATGATCTATAATATTCTACTTCATTCATATGCTTCCTGTACTGGGAAAAAAAAAGTATTGAATACGTTAAACCCTTTCAGATAATTTGGTTTGTGACAAAATAACAAAATTGGAAAAATTGTAGTGCCCTCCTGCCTCTCTTTTTCTCCCCTTCTCTCCTTTCATCTCCCTTAAGTCATCCTGGTCCATCCCAGAATCCTGCACTGAGTACCCTTCCTGGGCCTGCTTTTCTCTCTCCCACCAAGAGGCCAACATCCCTCCCTGTCTCCCACCAAACTTCCCTTTTTCAGTGTGGATGACTTCTGCAAGGTATCAGAAAGAAAGTGATAGGGTTGAAAGTGTTCTTTCTAAGATCAATTTTCCAGAGTAGTCATATTTTTAAAGCAGAACTTATTTATCCACATATATTCCTAATAGATGAAATATGGATTTCAGCCTCTGTGCCCAAAGAAATGAAAGAATTCTAGCACTGTGGGGAGACTGGCACTTTTTAAAGAAGGTGGCTACTCCCTGTGATGCAAGAACCTCACCCATCTGACTCCTCACTCCTAGGAGATGCTTTAAGGATGATGTCATTGAGTCACATTCCTTGATCCCCTAGGTGGTCGTATCTTCAGGCCTTTTTCTCTTACATCTAGATTAACAGGATTTCAGTAAACTACAGGCATACATTTATGCAGATAATATTTCAAATGTCACACCAAAATGCTATCCAAAAACTCATGGCAAATAAGTGGTGTAAAAATTCCAACGTGGATAGAATATAAGACTATGATTTCTATGACAGTCCATACTCAGTTCCTTATTCAGCTCCAAATACTCATTTTAAGACTATTTCTTTCTTCTCATTTCCAATGCTTTCCATATGCACGCACAACCACAAAGTAAAAACAAAGCAGGAACTAGATTTGTGATCATTAGAATGTTGGCGGTCTGATCCCACTGTAAATAAAGTACTAAACCTTGATGATAGAATCTCTGGCAGAATGTGGGGTTACAATACCCTACCAACTTTTATTGAGCATCATCTAAGTGTCAAGCATTAAGATCCGCCCTCAGGGGGTGTAATAGGTAAAAAAATAAAATACTTAGAAAGAATAAATAAGACCTACTATTTGATAGCACAACAGGGTGACTACAGTCAACAATAACTTAACTGTACATTTTTAAATAAAGAGGTCAGGCATAGTGGCTTGTGCCTGTAATCCCAGCACTTTGGGAGGCCTGGGTGGGTGGATCACCTGAGGTTAGGCATTCGAGACCAGACTGGCCAACATGGTAAAACCCCGTCTCTACTAAAAATACAAAAATTAGCCAGGCATGGTGGTGGACACCTGTAATCCCAGCTACTTGGGAGGCTGAGGCAGAAGAATTGCTTGAACCCAAGAGACGGAGGTTGCAGTGAGCCAAGACCGTGCCATTGCAATCCAGCCTAGGCAACAAGAGCAAAACTCCATCTCAAAAAAATTAAAAATAAAATAAAATAGCTGAAAGAGTATAATTGGGTTGTTTGTAAATCAAAGGCTAAATGCTTGAGGGGATGGATACCCCATTCTTCATGATGTACTATTTGACATTGCATGCCCTTATCAAAACATTTCATGTACCCCATAAATATATACACTTACTATGTACCCACAAACATTAAAAATAAAAATAAAAAGATCCACCCTCAAAGTTATTGCCATATCCCAGTTCCTTCATCTCTGGAGAGAGACACTGGCATTCACCTAAATGCCTGCGATAAGACCACCATTACATATCCACCCCTCCACACCTTGTGCCCCAGCATCACGCAGTCAGGTCATCCCAGGTCTACACGCTTAAAACATGACCCAGAGAGACAAAAGACAAGTTCAGATGGTCAGGTTTTGGGATCCACAGAGAAGAGCCATTTTTAAGAAGAATGCTTCTAAATTTCCTAATTCACATTTTTAAGCAAGTGGAAATAAAGTGCTATTGTTGAAAAATAAGAACATATTATAAATCAAGAAATATTTCCTAAGCAGATATTTACCCTCATAATCTCCAGAAAACTCCTACACTTTCCCATCTCTGAGCCTGAATTTCCAACTTAATGCCTGTGTCAGTTGTTTATAAAATGCAGATCTAGTCATTCTCTATTTTATTGATAGTATGTAGAGTGCCTTGCACAGTACCTGGCAAGTACTTATTGAATAGGCACCCAATATTTGTGGCATGAATGAATGAACTGTTAAAATCTGTGAATCTGTGACTCATGTTTTAGACAGCAGAAATACAAATGATGTTTTTAATTAATTCTGCAACATATGGTATTGATTCTAAATATGCTTTATTAAACCATAAGCGAGCACTGAGATACTGATACTACAAAAGCAACTCTGCTACCAGAATAAAATTATAGTAATGCATAACTAGACTTATTTGTTAAATACAGACTATTAATGTGCTTTCATCGGCCCTTCATTATGTTTGTACAGGAATTTTTTAAAGTTTAAGTTAAGTTTACCAGACTTCTTTTCCATCAGTAGAGGTAGGAAAATGTGTCCATTAGGCCCAGGCAAGAGTTGTCACAACTCTGGTGCTTGTCCAGCTGTAACCCTCCTCATGGGGAGCCCACAGGGCCTGAAGCCCACACCCTCGCCTAGAACATGCTTTGAGTATCTAGGACCCCAGGATTCCCAGGTCAAACGACCCCAAACCTGCTTTTGGAGCCTGTGCAACACCACTTCCAGGGTCCTTCCTCCAGAGGGTGGAGCCCATGACTAGAGTGCTCCCCACTAGGCCTGAGAAGTGGTCTGCACGAGAGGGAGGGAGGCCCACACCACTGCATGCAAGACAGAGCCGGGGATGGGGAGGGAAGGGGCTGGCCTCAGGCCGAGGACCAGGGCTTGCTCTCGCTGTGCCACCACATTCCTGCACAGACTGCCAAGGAGTCCAAAAATTCTCAATTCAAAGCTGCCTTCCAGGTTGTCATGAAGATGTATGTGTCAAGATGGGAAGTTACAACAGAGTTACATTTTGGTAGCTTGATGTATGATTTATCAGTATTTAGATCTATGATTTGTGAACCTTTATTTATACTCATGTCCCTTGTTTTTGCAAATGTTAAGCATTTTTTCTCAATTTTTTTCTTGAACTTCAAAAATCCAAATATACCACAAGTGCTTAATAAAGTATCACAAGTTAAGAACTGCCTATTTAAACCTTTGAAATTTCTTATGCTCTCAAACTTTACCAAGAGAGGTACTTGGTCCAGATGAACAGTTTATCTTGAAAGGCAGCCTATACAAATTGACAAAGTTAATCTACAGGGGTAGTACTGTTAACAAATAATAATAATATTGAGCATTAAGCATGGGCCAGGTACAACACCAAGTAATTCGTATGCATGCTATTTCAACTAATACTCAAAAAACTCTACAATAGTGTGTTAGTCCGTTTTCATGTTGCTGATAAAGACATACCCAAGACTAGGTAATTTATTAAGAAAAAAGATTTAATGGACTCATAGTTCCACGTGGCTGAGGAGGCCTCACAATCATGGCAGAAGGTTAAAGGCACGTCCTACATGGCAGCAGGCAAGAGAGAATGAGAGCCAAGGAAGGAGAAACCTATTATCAAACTATTAGATCTGGTGAGACTTATTCACTACTATGAGAACAGTAGAGGGAAACCACCCCCATGATTCAATTATCTCCCACCAGGTCCGTCGCACCACATATGGGAATTGTGGGAGCTACAGTTCAAGATGAGATTTGGGTGAGGACACAGCCAAACCATATCAGGTAGGTACTAAAATTATTTTATCTTACAGATGAAGAACCTGAAGCTTAAAGAAATTCAATAAATTGTCCAAGTTTCCACAGCTGGAAAGGACAGAATCCTGGGTGCCAGCAGGCTCAGAAGCCTGCACAGTGCCTGGTCTCTGCCACTGAGCTCTCCTGCCTCCAGCACCACAGTCCTCTCCCAAGCTCCACCTCCTCTTGGTCTTAGGCCCTCTAGTTCTTATCTTTGCCCAGCCCCACCTTAGCCTCAGGTATCCAACCTTAGGTTTCCTGTGGCAATCTCTTATTTTATTGGTCATAGAGATGACCAATAGGGGGACTGATGTCTTTCAGCACACATGTGCATGCATGCATACACACGAACCCACAACAGACACACACAGGAGTTCACACACAGGATTGAGGGGATAACTTGGAATCAGGAAGTCTAAACTCCATGATGGGACTGAGGGAAGTGAGCTGAGTCCTAGAGACTGCAAAGGAGATGGGTGAAGCACGAGAGTGGAGCCCATGAGGTGCACACCGTGCCAGGAGTGTGCTGTATAAAGGACTATCCGGTGTGTCTGTGCAGCTTGAAAAGGAAAGGGACAGAACCGAGAAGGCACAAGATATGAACCTCATCGCTGAAAGGGGGCAAAAGGGGTCTAGACTGAAGGAGAGATTCCTAGAACAGAGAACATAGTTTGAATCAGACAGAAAAAAATAAGTAAAATTCACTCTTTATTAAACTCCAGACCAAATCCAATACTTTTTGTTTATTTGTTTGTTTAGTTAAATCAGATCTATGTTTAAAAAAAAAAGAAACTAGCCTGCATATGTTTTAAATGCAGAGACCACAGGGAGAAAAAGTTATAAATTTTCTCAAAACTGGTAAGTGTGTTTGTTAAGAATCCCTGCGCCCAACAGAGAGGGAAAAGGTTTCCAGAGGCATATCCCTGGATGAAATAGTTTAGGAAAATGCAAGAGGGAAAAAGGAGAACCTCTTTTCTCTCCATCTCCCGTTCTCTTTCCTTTAATCTTCAAATACAGTAACAGAATGTGCTTATTTTGAGGGAATGGATTCAGAAACAATCATGACATCTGCCCTCTATATATAGAGGGAGATGAAAATGATATTTCAAGTCCACATTTCAGATCAACCTCACCCTTCTTCTTGCACAAAAGCGTTTAGGGCACTCAAAAACTCTTACTTGCTCTTGTTTCTGTTACCATGACAACAGGCATCTGCTCTGAATGGACAGGAAGAGTAGGGAAACAAATATGTTTCAACCTACTTGAGAAATACTTTCTGGTTAATAACCTGATGCTGCCAGTGTTACTGGCTCCTAAGCGTATTAAGTGGTTAATGGAAGTGCCTTCAGGAACCTGCTTCTCTCCAGGATCTAAGTCATGTGGCTGAGGTACGACACACTCAGTGAAACCCGTCTATCCGACGAATGGCGGTGGGTGGGGCTCTGTCAACTCTCAGTGCAGCTAGGGCACCCGAGCCCTGTGGCTCCACATGGGGCTCAGACACGTGCACAGCCTACCTAGGCCTGACCCACAATCCAGGCACAAAAAAGCTTGTGGGACACAAAGCCAAGAGCCCTTTGTAAAGTCTGAATCTCTGGTTCTAATTCAAAGGGAATGACAAAGCCCCTCTTCCAGCCTCCCTCACAGCAGTCGTGCTTTTTCCCATTCAATGTGGACATTCAATGTGTCCTATTATAAGCCAGGCCCTCTCTATAATTATCACATTGAGTCATTTCAACACCTTTTGAAGTAAGTACAACTATCCCCACTTTTCACCAGGAAAAATTATGCTCAAAGAGATTAAATAATGTGTCCAGGGGCCACGCTCAGTGGCTCATGCCTATAATCCCAGCACTTTGGGAGGCTGAGGAGGGAGGATCCCTTGAGGCCAGGAGTATGAGACCAGCCTGGACAACATAGTGAGACCCACTCTCTACAAAAAAAAAAAAAAAGTTAATTAGCCAGGCATGGGAGGGTGCACCTGTAATCCCAGCAACTCAGGGGCTGAGGTGGGAACATCACTTGACCCCAGGAGTTGGAGATTACAGTGAGCTATGACCGCACCACTGCACTCCAGCCTGGGTGAAAGAGTGAGACCCTGTCTCAAGAAAACTAAATAAATAACGTGGCCTGGTTCATACAGCCATTACATAGAAAATCTAATCTTCAAATTTACTTAGGTAAATAGAGGAAGGAGCCTGTCCCTACAGTTGATCACAGTCTGGGAGTAGGAGGGAGAGGCTGAGCTGTCCACTCACTGACTCCTGACACACTGATCCTTGGTGACCTAGCAGCTTGATCTCTGCCCTCATGTAGCTGACACACTGAGGCAACTGAGACCACAGACAAGTAAACAAAAATACGTAGAATTACAAGTCATGGTAAGTGTTGTTAAGGAAATGGTGCCCTAAGAAAGAATTGTGTCCTCATTGTTATTAAAAATCCTGTCCTCTGGATTCTCTCCCTTGCAAGACAAATGCAGAGCCCTGATTCACAGGCCTCTGATGATGTGTCAGGAGCAGCTCTGCACAGAGACTAAGAACATGAACTTCCTCTCAGTCCACCACTTAAGACCCAGCTCTGCCACTACCTAATTGAATGACCTGGAAGAAGCTACTTAAAACTTTATGGGCTTCAGCAAATGAAGAAATATGTGCCAAGCACTTAGCTGAACCTGTCATATAACATAAATATGAGCTCCAATTATATTATCATTGTCATTACTTCCATCCCACACCCAAAAGTCCTCCCAGATGTTGTCTGTGATGGCAATGGGAAATAGTGGCCTCTAGAGATTGTGGAACTAAAGCTATGGAGAGTCAGCTTATCTGAATGAAAACATCCATTTCCCAGCTCCTTTCCCTCACATGTGATCTGCAGGCTGATGCAGCAGAGGCTGTCCATGACCCTCTCATTTGTCTTCAAATCCCATTACCGTTTTCATGCTCACTAGCTCCCAGTGCACTTTGATTCCCAGTTGCAAGCATTTGTGTCTCCTTTGTCAACCCACTTTGCTGCCTGCAGAAATTGTCACAAATGCCTAGGAATCTATGTTAGAGGTTGTGAGGGGTGAAAGGAGACCCCTTAACCTATGACTGACAGGTGCAGAGTGAAAACTGCTCCGCTGGGCAACCTGAAAGAGTCGAACTCCAGGTGTTCCTCTTTGTAGGACTTTACTTCACACTGTGCCCTTGCTTGGCTTCGCTCCCTTCCAAGTCACACTTCCTAAAACCTTACAAGGGACACTTCCTAATAAGTACATCATCTTCCAAGAATCCTTTTTCCAGGGTCTGCTTCTGGGGAGCCAACCTAAGATAGGCTGGTGTTAACTGGCCCAAGGACTGACATTAAAAGCTTGGTTAGAAATAAACACTTGGTGGAGAAATGTTCCAGTCTTAGCAAGGCTTGACACACATAGCATTAGTATTCTCTGAGACTTTGAGAGGGAGCAATAGGCATTTTGTTCTTCTGTATGAAAGATGGAGAACAACTAGAGTTGGAAAGTGTAAAGACAGTGATACGTTTTGGGATAAGATGAGCCTCCTGGGACGCAAACACTCCTGAATTAGAGTCATCAGACTTTCCATTGTTGCTTGTTCCAAAATGAAATGTTCCCCAAACAAAATTCAGAATGTGCAAGAACAAGCAAGGCTTTCTGAGGTGCTCAAAATAACAAAGAAATTGTAACCTTTTCAGTGAGGTACAACTAAAAGTATAAGTAAAATTTCATCATTGAGTGTTTAATGGAATTCTTTTTTTATAATTGTATTGCACTTTTCATTTATTTATTTTAAAGACAAGATCTTGCTCTGTCACCCAGGCTGGAGTGCAGTGGCACTATCATAGCTCACTGCAGCCTCAAATTCTTGGGCTCAAGTGATCCTCTCCACTCAGCCTTCTGAGTAGGTAGGACTACACGCACATGCCCTCCAATCAGCTAATTAAATTTTTTTTGAAGAGACAGGGTCTCAAACTCTTGGCCTCAGTTGATCCTCCTGCCTCAGCCTCCCAAAGCTCTGGTATTCTAGATAGAGGAATTCTATCTAAGAGAATCTGTTTATCTTTAGAGCAGTAATTATTTGTAGATATAACTTATAGACACATAATAATAGGATCCACCCGTTCAGGATGGCTTTAAATTAGATTAAAATGTGTCCAGAAGTCTGGGTGACATAATGAGACCCTATCTCTAAAAGAAGTAAAAAATACAAACTTAGCTGGGCATGGTGGTACATGCCTGTAGTCCTATCTACTCAGGAGGCTGAGGTGAGAGGATTGCCTGAGCTCAGGAATTTGAGGCTGCAGTGAGCTATGATCATGCCACTTCACTCCAGCCTGGGTGACAGAGCAAGCCCCTGTATCTGAAAAGAAAAGTACCTAGGTTTTTATTTAAAAACAAAAAATAAGGCTGTTCTAATTAGAGATGGTTTTGAGCCCAGCCTCCTTATCATGACTTTGGCTATATAGCCTTAGATACGAAATTTCTGATATTAGGGTCATAGCACTCAGAGCGTTAAGTTAATCCAGCCCAATTTTTTCTTTCTAGTCTTCTACATTTCCAGTTTTTCCACAATAGGTATATGGGTATAGATAACATACACATTTACATATATGTATATATATATGCAAATTTGTATCTACTTTAAGGGTGCATGTATATATGTATACATAAATATACAAAGAAATTATTTTATAATTTAAAATTTCTAAATTGGGCCATGTTCAACTGTATGGATACTTAAAGAAATTTAAATTAGAATAATGTACATTTTATTTATATATTATCAAAGTTTTTTTAACTAATAAGATTTAGTACTGGCCAGACTCAGTGGCTCACACCTGTAATCCTACCACCTGGGGAGGCCAAGGCAGGAGGATAGTTTGAAGCCAGGAGTTTGAGAACAGCATGGGCAACATAGCAAGACCCAAGAGTTAGAGGCTGCAGTGAGCTATATGATTGCCCCATTGCACTCCAGCCTGGACAACAGAGCAAGACTTTGTCTCCAAAAAAAACCAAAAAATTTAGTGCTGATGGTGGACATTTAAACTGATATACTCCTTTGAAAGCAATTTAGCAAGAACCTTTAAAAAGTTTATAATCCAGTAGTTCTATGCTTATAAAACTAAATTTTACAAATTGTTGTGTACAAATGTGCACATTTTCATAATATTTAATAATAGATTTTTATTAAAGTATTATTCTCAGAGAAGTGCACATTCCATAAACCTACAGTTCAATAAATTGTCACAAACTGAATTCACCCATGTAACCGTCACCTAAATAAAGGAGAATATTGTCAGCACCTCAGAATGTAATCGTTTTTAAAGTAGAAACAAATTAATGTTTAACAATGGAGAAAAATGTAAAGTGGGACAAACAGAGGAAATTTTAAGCAATTCAAGCAAAACCATCTAGAAATCCCAAAGGCAACAAGACAAAGAAGCAAATATGAAGATCCCCGTGGACCACAGTCCCAAACTTGCAAGAGAACCATGCCCCTGCCATTAAAAACCTATATTCTTAGAGGTGTAGTTGGTGCAATGGGAAACCATACCAAGTAGCCTTTATGAGAAACTCTCAGGAGAATCACAGAAGCAAAAGCACTGAGTATAAGTTGGGCTCAGTCATGCATCATGGGTCACATCATGCATCGTGGTTATGCAAAGGAGGTCTAAATTGATACGCTCCTTAAACCAAATGCTGAAATTGAATAGGCAATCACGGGGGGAGAAGCAGATACAGGTGGCATCCTCTGAATGAGGATGAAAAATATAGACATAACTATAAGTGCTTGAGTTGATGGATACCCTAATTACCCTGATTTGATCATTACAACATTGTACGCCTGTGTCAACACATCACATATACCCCATAAATGTATACAACTATTATGTACCCATAATAATCAAAAATAAAAAATTAAGAAAAAAATTAAGAGGACATAAATCCTCTGTGGCGAGAAAAAAATGGAATTCACCATTTTGAGTCACACGGTGAATATGAACATCAAGCCAGATTATAGTCAAAGACACTAATGAGAAAGCCAAGCTTAACCAATCGATGTAACCAGCTATTGCCATCTGGTTGATGAATAAGCATCACTAAATTAAACCTGACCTTGAGGTTTAGATCAAGAGAAAGTGAAAGAGTTTCAGAGGTCAGAGCAAAGAAGCTTCTCAATGGATGAAAGATGGTTCAGTGACATTCCGGCAAAGAAACCTAATACTCGGATTAGGGCTCTTGAAGTTAGAAATTTCTCACCCAATGGACCAGGCTTTAGCGGGAAAGATAGAACCAGGTAATAACATCAGTATAGATAGTCCAGGTTTCATGGAAGGCACGTCAAAGAGAAGAGTGAGTTCTGGAAGAAAGATATATCTCCAGGCCTTCCATGAGACCAACGTCAAGCCAAAGTAATTACAATTGGGGGTTTCTCCAGCTGAACAAGGACAGAACTAGTTTATGTCTCCTCCTTAGACTATAACAGATTTACTCTTTCTTTTGATAAATAGTTATTAAGGCACTGCTAAGTACCAGTCACTGTGCTAAACACAGAGGATATGGTGGTGAGAAAGATTAACACAGTCCCCGTCCTGAGGATGCTACCACCTAAACTGTGATACCAGAGGCACATTTACCTGGAAGCTCAAGAAGCTGCCACTTCAGGCCCCATTTCAAGGCCTGCAGCTAATGTTTTATCATAATTTTGTATTATTTTCTTTAAAAGGCTTCCCTCAGAAAAATGAGCAAACTTTGGATCCCACAAAACCTGTCCCCAACTCTGTTGATGAGTCCTGTGAAGAAGAGGTTTCCACGGTGGCACCTCTTATATTGCTTTACACACACTTATTTATATCTGTCTTTCCCGAGAACCCTGAGCCCCTTGAATGTTAGGGGTGTTTCTAGTTTTATCTTTGTGTCTCTGATGTTCAATGCACATTTTTTTTAAATGAATTAATAAGTGGAGGATTTTTGTTAATGTTCAGTTCTCAAAACGCTAAGCAACCAATGGTTTTTATGCTTTTGAATATCATTTGTTTCCTTTTTGCTTTCCTATAGTAAAGGTCCTTTTGAAAATTTCAATCTGACGAAGTGGAACAAGTAAGAAATTGTTGATTCTTACCCAGACCAGGGAGCCATAAAGAAAAGAGCCTCTTTGTTGCCAGGTAAGGTTATGGCAGCAGCGGTTGCAATTGAGAAATCAGTGAAGCTTGAAGTTGCTGAGTCGATTAGGAAAATGAAGTTATCGGAACAAATGGTCTCTTCAGACAAACAATTCTCCAATTTTAGCATGCTCACCTGGAAAGCTTGTTAAAACACAGATGGTTAGGACTCACCTCTAGATTTCTTAATGCAGTAGGCATCAGGTAGGAACCAGAAATCTTTATTTCTAATAAGGTCCCAGGTGATGCCGCTGGTCCAGGGACCACACTTTGCAAACTACTTTGCCCTGTACCACTGATGCACAAGCTTAGCTGTACATTGGAATCACCTGGAGAGCTTTAAAAATACTTGTCTCTGGGTCCTCCCTCACCCTTGTATTCTAATTAATTGGCCTGGCTGCTAAGATTTATTTAAAGTTCCCCCAAGTAATTCCAGAGTGCAGTCAAGATTGCGAACCACTGCCCTACGCCATGGTACATTAGACGCTTAGGTCATAAGTCTTGACCTACCCGTCACCTTAACAGAAGCAAGAGTATCTGAATCCTCATTTCTGGAAAATCTTAAGAATCAGAGAAGGATTTTTAACATCTTACATGGTTATGGCCTCCAGACACCTTCCCTCTGCCCCATCCACCCCACCTCCCTTGGAACAATTCCAGGTGGAGGCTTTGTGCATTTAAACAGCCCTAGCTATTAAAATCCAAAGAAGACTCATTTCAGCCTGGCTGCTCTGCACACACCTTGTTTCCAAGCATTCGCACATACTAGTGGCTGCCTGGGATGGCTCTCCTACCCTGACTTCCATAAACCCCAATCTGCTCCTCTCTGACACTGTCTAGATCCCAGCCTCTTTAATTTGGGTTAGTCCCTCCTCCTGGTTCCCACAGCAATTTTTATAACTTCATTTTTCTCTTCTTACCTCATAATTACTTGTTTGCATTTGCATCTTTCTCACAGAAGAAAAACATGTGAGCTCCTTGAGGGTAATCTCTCTCTCCCTGGTAGCCCTAGTACCTCCTTCAGGTATTAAATGTTTTTGGTTTTGTCTTTGTTTTTGTTTTCTGAGACAGAGTCTCACCCCACCACTGCCACCTCTGCCTCCTGGATTCAGGCGATTCTGCTGCCTCAGCCTCCCGAGTAGCTGGGACTACAGGCGTGCACCACTATGCCTGGGTAATTTTTTTGTATTTTTAGTAAAGATGGGGTTTCACCATGTTGGCCAGGCTGGTCTCAGACTCCTGACCTCAAGTGATCTGCCCATCTTGGACTTCCCAAGTGCTAGGATTACAGGCGTGAGCCACCATGCCTGGCCTTAAATGTTTTTTGAATGCATGTCAAGTATTGTATTATTCAGCTCATTAACTCCTCCCTTTGGGGCAAAAGAATTGACTCTTGTCCCTTTGGGGCAAGAGAATTTCTTACTTTTCCCAACTGTCTCTCCATTTCTATATGTAATTGCTGAAGGCCTTTGCCTTTATCATAATTGAGAGGTAAAAAACTATCTGGTAAAATCTCATATCAGAAATTGCAAAACAACCAAAATAAGCCCAAACTATTTGAATGGAGTCTCAAAAGAAGAACCTAAAACAGAGAGTTATATAAAGTGAACTAATAAAGTAAGGAAAATGAGAATTTTACTATTGCATTACAAGTTCCTGGTTTTACCTAAGTGAATGATTAAAAAAAAAAAACAGTATGGAAGAGCAAAATGACTTAATGTTAAAAATCTAAGCCCCAGAAGATCCTAGCATCCCTTCTATTCTAAACATAGCTCAGCCACTGGCCCACCATGTGAATGAGTCACTGCTCTTCCCTGACTTAAATCATCCCTCTTATAAAACTTGTTAAAGAAAGACGTCACTGCAAATTAGATGTTGTAGCTAAGTTTAGCCATCCTCAGGACATAAATATTGTAACTTATGTGACTTCAATCATTTTTGTTTCATGATGACTTATATTTGGGCATGTGCTTGAATATGTGTTTATATACATAGTGCAGCTAAAGATATACCTTCTGCTTAGACATAGGTTTTATATATATATATATAATATATATATATTTACTTATATGCAGATATCCACAAAAACACCTTGCACAGAAACATCTTTCAGCTATTTTAAGAGGCAGCATTATTTTACTGACAAATGTTCAGAATTGAGCTCTCTGACTTGCCCCCAGCCCAACCTCTATGGATTGACCATTCTCCTCAGAGAGACTGTGTATGCCTGTGCAGGCACACATGTTGAGGGGAAGACAGGAAGACCTGCCCTCCCCCAGGCCCTGGCTTCTCTTCAGACGGTGCCATTCACACTGAGCCTCACAGGCAAGTACTGCCTGGTGTAACTTGGGGAGTGATGAGGCCTGCTGACCAGAATCACTCCTCCAAAAGCTTCACACACAAGCCTGAGTTTCCAGTCATCACCAGCAGCACCTTCAGTCTTTGAGAGCCTTCTTAATGAACACGCACATTTTACCCGGATCAAGACACTGTGTTATCTGGCAAAGCTTGCCCATTTAAAATGAGCGACTGGAAAGGTTCATTTATCTGGTCAACCCTCTACTGCCCCCCTATTGTCACCCCTTTGGGATTAGAATCCTGAAAGAATGATGAGAAGAAAGGCTACATATGGAGAGACCTGAGAAACCCCGAATCTTGCTTGAGAGGAGAAAATCAGACACCTGCACAGTCCAGCAGCCTGATCCCAGGAGCCAGGGAGCAGGGAGCAGAGGAGAGTTCCAGGGACCAGAAACCAGGAAGTGAGATTAAAGGCTAACACTGGCCACACAAGACGGACCACTGCACAGGAATTTACAGTTCACAGAGCACTTTTTCATCTCCTTAAAATCTCATAAAATTGCAGTGAATTGAGCATTGTTATTTTCATCCTCATTGTTATTTTCTCAGAAAACTTGAGTGGCTCATCTAAGGTCACTGAGCTAGTAGGCAGCAGAACTAGACTGTAAACCATGGTCTTCAAAATCCAGTGATTTGGTTTGTTTGTTGGTTTGTTGGTTTGTTGGTTCGTTGGTTGGTTTGTTGGTTGGTTGGTTGGTTGGTTGGTTGGTTGGTTGGTTAGTTAGCTGGTTGGTTGGTTGGTTGGTTGGTTGGTTGGTTGGTTTTTAGAGACAGAGTCTTGCTCTTTCACCCAGGCTGGAGTGCAGTGTCATGATCATGGCTCACTGCAGCCTTGACCTCCTGGGTTCAAGAGATCCTCCCATCTCAGCCTCTTAAGTAGTTGGGATTACAGGCATGTGCCATGTGCCAACAAGGCCAGCTAAATTTTTTTATTTTTTGTAGAGATGGAGTCTCACTATGTTGCTCAGGCTGGTCTTGAACTCTTGGTCTCACATGATCCTCCCACCTCAGCCTCCCAAAGTGCTGGCATTACAAACACGAGCCACCATGGATGGCCTCAGTAAGTCCCTTTACCATATTTTTCCACCTGTGTGTGTCAGGACAACCAGTAGCTGTGCCAAATGATTCTGTCCCCTGCAATACACACGGATCAGAGTTATATACCACTACTGAGTGTCCATTTACCATGGCCACAACTGACCCAAGAGATCTAGCAGTAGTCAGCCAGGCTGCTCATATCAGGAAAACTGGTATACCCTGAAACATGGAACAAATGGCTAAAGGAGAAATTGGAGAGGGAGGCTAATATTAAGACAGGTAATCAAGGTATCCCAACCCTTCTAAATCAGGAGAGTACATTGCTGACATCTTCCTATGGGTGACAGCATGAGCTGAGACCACAGAAAATACGGTGTGGGTGAGGCCTCAAGGGCGCCTCCTGCCAGGAGGGGTTGAGGCCCAGCTGGCAAATATTTACTCAGTCTCAGCCTACACCTCAAATATCCAGTCCATGTGGTCATCTAGTCTGTCTGTAAATGGTGAAAAAGAGGCATTCTTCACTTTCCTTAAGAGACCCGTTCCTGTGTTCAGTACTCTTTCCTATTAAAAAGGTGTTCTTGGCCGGAGGCGGTGGCTCACACCTGTAATGCTAGCACTTTGGGAGGCCAAGGCTGGTGGATCGCCTAAGGTCAGGCCTTTGAGACCAGTCTGGCGAATGTGGCGAAATCTCATCTCTACTAAAAATACAAAAATTAGCTGGGCATGGTGGCTGGTGCCTTTAATCCCAGCTACTCGGGAGGCTGAGGAAGGAGAATCACTTGAACCCAGGGGGTGGAGGTTGTAGTGAGCTGAGACCACGCCACATCACTCCAGCCTGGGCAAAAGAGCAAAACTCCATTTAAAAAAAAAAGTATTCTTTCGTGTCTGATTTAAATGATTTCCATCCACTTGCTTAAGTCTGCTCAAAAAGGGATATCAGTGCCACTTAAACAATATATTTAATATTTTCACACCTACGAATAACTCCTTCAGGTTTTTTTTTCTCTATTAAAGCAGCCCCAACTCCTTGGACATTTCCTAAGGCATAAGTCCCATTTTTCATGCCTTTAATCAATTCCATTGCTCATCTGTGGTCCCTTTCCAATTTTACCACATTCACCTTAAGATGTAAAGACAACAGCACAGTGTGCTGGATGCAATACTCTGAGGAACAGACCAATAAAAGGCTGGTTTCCCAGCTTCTGAAAGACCACACAATAAAAGCCAGGGTCATGTTCATGCCAAAATATCACTAATATATAACAGCCCCGCGTTGCTGATTCTTTCAGTGTGCACTCCATTGGCTGCCCACCTCCCTCATGTATTTCTGCGGGCTGTGTTGAGTGCTCCTGCACATAACCTTGTACTGACCCTTCCTGAACAGCACTGCTGGAGAAGAGAGAGCCACAGGATTTCACAAGTTTAAAATGCGATAAGAGCAGCCACTTCTTATTATCACAGATGACTAGAGCATCACAAAAGTTTAGAACAAAAAGAATGCTCAATCTAGCACCACAACAAGAAAGGAGGAATTATATATACATATATACACACACACACACACACAAAACATATATTCACATATGTGTGTGTGTGTGCAAGCGCGTGAGTGCATGCGCGCGCCAATGACTCCTCTATAAGTACAAATAGCCTAAGAACATTTGCAGGTGATTTATATGCTGAGGTCTGTCTGTATAAAGGTAAGCGTCATCCTCATTCACCAGCTCATAGGGTTAACAAGCAAAAAGACCAAGAGAAAGCCAGAAGTACCTGGAGCTTGCTAGAAAATTTATCACAGCAGGAGCAGCAATCACTCAGCCAGTTTTCTCTCTTGTTTTTGCTTTCCACGTGCATATAAAATCAAGCTGCTTGCTCCTCACAAAGACAAACTACTGCTACCTGAACTTTCCATTTTTCCTCCCTTGAAGCAAAACAAGATTGTGGAAGTGAAAGGCCCAGAAACACTCTAATCAAGAATGAGAACTAAAACCCAGCAACTAAGATTTAGGCAAAGAAGAAAACAGATTCCAGAATCAGCACAGAGCCTGCTGCTGCTGCTGCTGCTTCTGCTGCTGGAGGCATTGCTAACACACTCACCCAAGCCTTAGCTCTTAATAGAGACATGTTTGCAGCTGAATGCCCCAGGTCTCTCTCTGCCTGAAGGGGCTGAGGCCCTGCTGGCAAATATTTACTCAGTCTCAAAACATCCCTTCCAGAGTGATATTTTTATTTACTGTGCTGATGAAATACACCCCTTGGAGGCCGGTGAGGTAGCACCATGTGCCACTGACCCTCGCAGATCATCCACCACAGGGCCCGCGCCATCTCGCATAGTCCCAGAGTGAGTTTAGTTCTCTGGAAAGTTGGTTTAATGCCCAAATTGCAAGCTAGGTAACCTAAGGTGGACATTTTAATAGAGAGGAGTCTGCAAAACCATAAATCTGATTATATTCATTTAATAATTGAATTATATTGCCAAAAGGATGGACTACTATTTGTGAGATACAGACCTATTAAAAACACATGAAGATAAGAGATACCTGCATTTTCATGTCCATTGAAACGCTATTCACAATAGCCAAAATACGGAAACAACCATCTGTTGATATGCCCATCAACAGATCAATTGATAAAGAGTACGTGACATATACATGCAATGAAATATTATGCAGCCATGAAAAAGAAGAAAATCATGTGCTAGAGCAGGGATGAGCCTTAAAGACATTATGATAAGTGAGATAAGCCAGACCCAAAAGGACAAATACCATGCGAGTCCACTTCTATGAGGTACCTAAAGTAGTCGAATTCACCAAAGCAGAAAGGACAGTGGTTGCCAGGGCCTGAGCGGATGGCAAAATGGGGAGGTGTTCAAAAGGTAGAAAGTTTCAGTTATGCAAGATGAAAAAGTTCTATAGATCTGCTGTACAACATTGTGCTTATAGTAAACAGCACTGCACATATGGTACACTTAAAAATTTGTTGAGGGTAGATCTCATGTTATGTTTTTAAACACAAATTTTTAAACCTGATTATTCTCTACTGCATTGTAAATGGCAAACTGAATTGACTGTAAAATTATGTGCATGTCAAAAAAATATTACACACACGCAATGAGGATAGAGTAAGAACAAATGAAAACAGGGTTCTGGTGCAGACTCAGGCTGGGTCTGCTATGCTCAGCATCCCTAAATCTAGAACCAGAGCCAGCTTCATGGGTGTATGAACCATACCCTATGCTCAGAACAGGCACACACTTGGTTTAATACTCTGCTGTTGCTATCTAGAAATTCTTAATAATTTTTTTAAATTTTCATTTTGTACTGGGCTCCACAAATTATGTAGCTAGTCCTTCCCAGAACTAATTGTGTCTGTTTACACACATACATCGTTCATTCTGTGTGACTGGAAATTTGTGGTGTCTAACCATTATTATATAATCTGCGCAAGATGGAGCAAATGTTATGAAATAAGAAAATATGTCAAGATGTTAGACACAGGCGGTTTGCTAAAGGCTGCTTTTGTAACCATTTAAAGAAATTAAGCTGGGGGGTTGGGGCATTGTAATTGAGAGTAAAAGAGTTTTGGAAATCCCTTACTTTGGGCTTCCCTCTACCCAACAGGACCCAGGATGTACCTGTGGGCAGGCAAATTACCATTGCTACCCACCCAAGCACATCTCCCTCAAGGAATTGGGAAGACCTGGAAAGCCATGCTCATCAAATTTCCTCTAGCACTAGCCTGCTGTCTCCTGATATTCTTCGCTAAAAATGGGTCCTTTGTGCTTATCATAGTAATGGTGACTTCTAGAAAATGTAAGCGATGAATATTCTTTTTTGCCAAGCCTCCAGCTCAGTTCGCTAAAGGAATTTTTCAGGATCATCAGAAGGAATCGGAAAAAACAGATGCTTTCAGAGACTTGAATTGAGTATCCTTGCAACAACCAGGCAATAAAGTTGAATGTAGTTTTTAGACAACTTAAATGAAAATGGAAAGTTAAGTCTGGTCTAAATGACTATAATCTATACAGAGATAATTTATTAAGAATAACTTAAAAATATATTTATTTCAAGGTATAATCAGACAAATCCTTACTCCCTCAGTTTGTCTAAGTTTTTTTTTAATCTTATAGTAGGATGCCTTTTATAGTAATGTCAGGGATATAAACTACTCATTAACACTAATTGTCAACTTTAACCTATTAAAAAAAAAGAGAGAGGTTCTTGCTTACTACATCTCAAACAAAGATCCCATAAGAAAAGACAGGATCCTGCACCAGGTGTGTTGGTTCATGATTATAAACCCAGCATTTTGAGAGGCACAGGCAGGAGGATTGCTTGAGCCCAGGAGTTAGAGACAAGACTGGGCAACATAGTGAGACCTCCTCTCTACAAAAAATAAGCAAACGTAGCTGGCCATGGTGGCATATGCCTGTAGTCCCAGCTATTCAGGAGGCTGAGGTGGGAAGATCACTTGAGCCTGGGATGTCAAGGCTTCAGTGAGCCATGATCATGCCAGTGCACTCCAGCTTGGGCAACAGAGTAAGACCCTGGACCCTATCTCCAAAGACAAAAAGGAAAAACAAAGATCCTCTCTCCATTACCGATAATATGCACTCATTAATTTATGAAAAATCTAGAGGCTTTGCTTTGGTAGTTTCATATCTCCTTTTTCATCAGCTCTTCCACCAGGATGCCTAGGAATCAGCAGATTGAACTGGCTTGCATTTTTGTTTCTTCTCCTTCCTTCTCTCTAATTGAAGCACAATTAAATAAACTTATGATCAGAAGAGTCTGATAATGGGATCATCAGCTCCTTACATAATTACAAAAGTTGTGTAGGCAAGATGTGCCCCCTACAAAATCACACTCCCAAGACAGGTTCTATCTAATTATGCTAAGAGCATCATTTCTTTCCCCAGCTCACTCCATGACCAATCATCTGGCTTGCACATGTAAGAAAGTTTATGAGAATAAATAAATCAGACTACCTTTCCCTGATGAACCCTGTTTACACTCAAAGTGGACTAGCCAGAAGAGATCCTAGCAGGGGATAATCCAAGAACATCTGCACCTACAAGTGAGATGGAAAATTTCCAGCCACTCAAGAGTCTCATGTCTGTTGTTTGAATGCCTTATTTTCTTTACCACTTCTCATCAAGGCTTACATTTTGGAAACACCCATGGCAATGGACAAGGACAAATATACTTGAGGGCTTTGAGTAACTCCAAGGAATTTGAGTTTTATATTAATGCCCTCCATTTTCTTAGAAAACAAATTCATTTGGTCAATCTATAACTTTTGGTAAGCAACCTACTATCTGCAAGTTCTGTTACCATTCCTGCCTGTCATTGGACAGCATAAAATTTATCACCGGTTTAGATCAGAAGATAACAAGAAAAATGGAATGGAAAGCAGTCCTTCAAAACTGAGACAACCTCAGCAAACATTTTCAGTATTCAAAGGAGTATGCTTTGACTTAATCGTTCGACAAGTTTTTGTTGTAGCCCAAATCCTTCCTAATATCTAATCAAAATCTTTCTATGTGGCTGGGCATGGTGGCTCATGCCTGTAATCCTAGCACTTTGGGAGGCCAAGATGGGTGGATCACCTGAGGTCAGGAGTTCAAGACCGGCCTGGCCAACATGGTGAAACCCCATCTCTACTAATAACACAAAAATTAGCTGGGCACAGTGGCACATGCCTGTAATCCCAGCTACTTGGGAGGTTGAAGTACGAGAATCACTTGAACCCGGGAGGCAGAAGTTGCAGTAAGACAGGATCGCACCACTGCACTCCAAAGTGAAATGGTGTCTCAAAAAAAAAAAATCTTTCTATGCTATACCTTAAATTATATAAATCATATTTTTTCATGTTGTCTGTGTGGTAGAGAACTATTTGCCAACTTTCATAGAATTAATTTCAATTCAACAAATAGTGATTTAGTGCCCATTACGTGCCAAATACTACAGGCTCTAAGAATAGGAAGTTGAATAATTATGGTCCTCTTCCTATCAGCAAAATACATGCATGCAGCTACATGCTAAACTAGGAATATGAAGAAATGCAGCAGAAAAACAGAGAAAGGAGCTGGTTCTTCCCTGAAAGATCAGTAGCATTTCACTAGGAGGGCAAAGGGATAGAGCACTATTCTAGAGACAGGGGACCACAAACAAAAGGTGATAGATAAGAGCAGGAAACTAGAGTGAAGAGAACTACTAAATACATGCTAAAGACTTTGGACTTCATCCAGTAGGCCACAGGAAGGCATAAACATTTATCAAGCCAGCATAGGGTAGTAGCATGACCAGAGTCTTATTTTAGATCTGTCCGGAGGCAGAGAAGACTGAACCGGGGGGAGTAACTAGAGCCAAGTTTGAGAGGCTATTGCAAAAACAGCCAAAAGATTATGTGAATGTGGGGTTCTGCAGAAAATAGGATTGAAAAATCCTAAGATTTTGTGACCAATTAAATGAATGGAGTAATGGGGAGGAAAAGGAAGGGCACTCTGCAATACATCAGTTAAGAAGTGTGGTGGATATGATGCCAAAAAAAAGAGGAGGAATAAATGTGGATAATATTCTTATCTGGGAACATATAATCGGCCTCCATATCCATGGGTTCTGCATCTGTGAATTCAACCAACTGCAAATGGAAATATTCCAAAAAAATTACATGTGTATGAACATGTACAGACTTTTTTCTCATCATTAATCCCTAAACAATAATGACTTTTACACAGCATTTACATTGTATTAAGTATTCTAAGTAATATAGAGATAATTTAAAAGGCCAGACACAGTGGCTGACACCTGTAATCCCAGCACTTTGGGAGGCTGAGGTGGGCAGATCACTTAGACCAGCCTGGCCAACATGGTGAAACCTGTCTATACTAAAAATACAAAAATTAGCCAGGTGTGGTGGCACATGCCTGTAGTCTCAGCTACTTGGGAGGCTGAAACACAAGAATCACTTGAACCTGGGAGGTGGAGGTTGCACTGAACTGAGATTGCACCACTGCACTCCAGCCTGGGCAGCAGAGTGAGACTCTGTCTCAGAAAGATAGATACAGATAGATAGATAGATAGATGATAGATAGATAGATAGATAGATAGATAGATGATAGATAGATAGATAGATAAAGTATACAGGAGGATATGCACAGGTTACATGCAAATGCCACACCATTTATATCAAGGACTTGAGCATCCACAGATTTTGGGTTCTGCAGGGGTCCTGGAATCAATTCCATGTGGATACTGAGGGATAATTGCAATGATTTTTGGTATTCACTGGATATCCAGGTAAATATCTCAATTGGACATTTTAACTTTCTCACAAGGTCTGTAAGATTGCAAGTCGTCAAACCATCAGATCATAAAAGATAAGATTATCCTAGGTGAAAGTATAGCCCTAGGAGAAAGGGGGAAGGACAGAACTTGAGGCCATCTACCTTAAAGAAGGAAGAGGAGGCAATATAAAAGATTGAAAATGAGGCAAAATGGTATGAGAGGGAAAAGACAAAAAGCCAAGTTCCAGAAACAAGTGAAAAGAAAGTTTTAGGAAAGAGGGAATGCTATAAAAAGATTATACAAGATGGGAATTGCAAAAATATTGCACTTGGCAAGTATGGGACAAATGAACATGAAGAAATTGCAATTAAGTGTTAGAGGAAATACAAACCTCAGGAAATCGAGGTGGGAATTTGAAGTGAAAAAACACAGGGAGCTAGAGGAAAAGAAACTAGGGAAGTTTTGTTTTGTCTTTGTTTGTGTTTGGAAAATGGCAGGCAAAGTCAACAATGAGGTCACCCTGGCAGGATGGGCCAAGGATACTGAAGAGTGAAGCAAATAAGTACAGGAATAGAAAATAAGACTGATTAGCCATGAGTGCTTTATAGGTCCTACAGACATAGGTAATCATAAATTTATAGTAAGAAAGGATCAAAACAGAGCCAAGATTTTTCTCAATAGCCTTCAGCAACCAGGAGAAAACACATGGTTGGGTTGATCCAACTTTGAGGAGTGTTAATGTGAGTGTGGCAAAAAAGGTCAGGGAGTGAAAAATGGTCAGTGGGGGCAGGCAGGGTCATTAAACTGATCTGGGATGAGAGGAGAAACAGCGAAGAGAGAAAGGGGCAGGGAGCCTGGGGAAATGGCAGGCAGGGCATCAAAAGACTGGAGCCTCGAGTGTGATCACAAGTTTCATGGGTGTTAGGGAATGACAGCCGTGACGGGATAGTAGTTTCTACTCAACAGAATTTCAAAAAATGTTTCAGAGAAGAGCAGTTCTAAGGTACTTGTGGTCCAAAGAAGTAGTACAGTTGGCAGCAAAAGACGGTGAGAGCTCCTCAAAGGATATTTCTTACCATAGTTAAAATCAGTGACTACGGTTTGCTTCTAGGTGCTCTGAAATATTTTAATATTGAAACGTTAGAGTAAATTCTTAACGGAGGATGTGAAATCTTTGGAACACTCGGGCACTGGAACTTGTAAAGCTTCCTGTCGGCTGGAACCTCTGTAGACCACTCTTAACTCTCTTCTGTGTTCTGAGAAAACCATACTAAGCCAGTTCAAGTTGGGTTTTCCACTACTTGAAACACGGGTCCTAACTGATACTACAAATAACAAACCAAAAAAGAAAAAAACTGACTTAGGCAATGAAGGGGACTTATTGACTTATTTAACAGGAAACTCCAGTGGTAGTTCTGGTTTCAGGGTTGGTTTGATTCAGGGACTCAATGATGTCATCAGGAACCTGCCTTTTCCTGTTACTTCTCTGTGTCTTCCATGGTGACAGGTCCACTGTGAGGCTGGCTTCTTATATGGTGCACTACTTTACACACCACACCATTCCAGAGAAAAGAAAGGACTTCTTTTCCAGAAGCATCAAAAAAAAATTCCTCTCTAACCCCACTATTCTAAAATGGATCACATGCCATGCCAGGAACTATGGCTAGGAGATGCAATTATCCTGATTAGTTATATTTAAAAGTGGGGAGTTATTGTCCCCATAAAATCCATACCCTGCATGAGGTAGGTATAGTTAACCAAGCAAAAATCAGGGTAGTTAACAAGGGAAAGGGAAATACACATAGATACACATCATACTATTTTCTCTGTGGTTTATAGGCAATATTCCTCTCTGACTTAGGATTCTGTAATATATAGCAAAGACATAATTAAGAAAAAATTTAACTTGTACCAGATGACATCACCTACTATAATGCTAAACTGTTAAAAAAAGTATTTTTTCATTATGTTCTTTTTCCTGTCTATGAACTCATGTTTCAAATTACATTTCAGTTGATGGGGGAAGTTTCTTTGGCAGCTGTAGATAACTGCTCTGTTAATTATCACTTTGAGAGCAGTCCGGTTCCCAGTCTGCCTCTCAAGGTATCCCTTTTCCTGTATTCTAGAAAAAAGGTATCATTTTCTTGAAGCATAAGGTGAATTCTCTTTTAGTTTGAAAATAAGACTCTTCTTTTTTCTATGAGAATGAAAAAAATAAAAGCCTGTGTGGCTTGAATCTATGACAGCCTTTTGCCTGTATGTGAATTCGGAGTTTAGTTTATCTTAACTAATAGAAACACACTAATTTAGCATTCTTTTCTATGTAGCTTTTCCTGGAGGTAGATCTAGTTTGATTCATGATGCCCATCTAATTGGTAAGTTAATTTTTCAGATCTTTGGCTCTTCCACACTAAAAAAAAAGGAAAAAAAGTTAATTGTACTCCTGTATATGCTTTGCAGTTGTCCTGTTACAACAAGGGAGAAATACCATGGTGAATTCTACAGGTCCTCTGGTTATTCCAATCACTTAGAAAAGATATTTCTTATGTTCCCAGAAGTGTGTTGGCATTAAAGTGCAATGTATCGTCCACACCCTCTAGGGGGTCATCCAGTGGGAAGACAAGCCATGCTCTTACGAAACAGTTACGGAACTGGACAGAGCAATGTGGAATTAAAAGTCAGAAAGGGAATACAGAAAGGGCAATACAGAGTATAATGGTCATGGAAAAACAGTGCAGGTTCTCGGGGTGGGGGAGTGAAGATGATTGTGACTCTGAGAGGCTAAAGGAGATGCCTAGGAAAGGAGAGCTTGAGTTGGACCTTACAGAATATTGAGGTTGGGTGGGTAGAGAAAGGACATTGTGGTCATGGGGGTATTGCTGGGAGCTGATAGGGAGCATTTGCGTTTCCAAAACTGATAAGAACCTGTTTTTTTAAAGAAGAAGGATTGGCCTGGAGCAGTGGCTCATGCCTGTAATCCCAGCACTTTAGGAGGCCAAGGTGGATGGATCACTTGAGGTCAGGAGTTCAAGACCAGCCTGGCCAACATGATGCAACCTCATCTCTACTAAAAATAAAAAAATTAGGCAGGTGTGGTGGCACACACCTGTAGTCCCAGCTACTCAGGAGGCTGAGGCAGGAAAATCACTTGAACATGGAAGGTGGAAGCTGCAGTGAGCCAAGCCATTGCACCTCAGCCTAGGCGACAAAAGCGAAACTTCATCTAAAAAAAAAAAAAAAAAAACGGCCAGGCGCACACGGTGGCTCAAGCCTGTAATCCCAGCACTTTGGGAGGTCAGGGTGGGTGGATCATTTGGGGACAAGAGTCCAAGACCAGCCTGGCCAACACAGTGAAACCCCGTCTCTACTAAAAATACAAAAATTAGCCGGGCGCGTTGGCATGCACCTGTAATCCCAGCTACTCGGGAGGTTGAGACAGGAGAATCGCTTAAACCCGGGAGGCAGAGGTTGCAGTGAGCCGAGATCGTGCCACTGCACTCCAGCCTGGGCAACAGAGTAAGACCCTTTCTCAAAACAAAAAAAAGAGGAAGGATCGTGTTGAAGAACAGAGAGGTAAAATTGACTACTGATTACCTTAAACCCTTTAACCCTTTGACAATGGACGCTACTCTGGAACATCTGATCAGAGGGATATGATACTAAGATGGAGCTAAAACTATGTGGTTGCAAGGGAAGTGACCAGGATGACCAACTACAAACCAATGTAAGAATCCAGCAGTGATGCAATCTGCAGCAGCAGGGGCAGCTGGCATCTCCCTTCTACAAAAAAGGGTGGCAACAAAAGAGAAGAGGGATGACTTGATCTTGGCTTCCAATCTTGTGATCATGTGAACAGTAGGGTTGGGTTGAAGGTCATAGTGAGCCATCCAAGAGAAACCATCTTGTAAACAGTTGGGGAGCAGTAAATACATTCAAACCAAATTGGGATATAATGCAATTGGAAGTTGACTTCTGGATCCCCAGAATTATGGCTAGCTAGCTGCACAAGTTCTCTTCATTATAGCCATAATTTCTTAGTCCTGTGATTGAATATTTTGGACCCAACTTAGAGGATCACTCTCCTTCCACAAGCTCCTGTAGGAGAGGTCCAACCAGACTGTACTAGTAAAATAATGCTAACTAGTAGCTTTAGTGACCTAAAGGAAATACTGAAATTGTCAAAGAGCTTAATGACCAGATATCTTGGAAGAATATGGCACAGTGATGTATTTATTACTGTATGCAGGTAACATGACCTTTTGCTTATTTCATATGAAAAAAACATTCAGACCAGCACATATGTATGCCTACGTATGTCACCAATTCTAAATCTAGGCAGTCTCAAATTTTAGTGCACAGTAATCTAGGGTTTTTATTTAAAATGCAGATTCACTGGATCTGGCAGAGCCCTACAATTTTGCATTTTTAAGCCGCGCCCCCCCCCCCACCCCCAGATGATCACATTTCAGAAAAAAATTCTGAAAAAAATACTACCTGAGCTCCCAGGTGTTAGTCAAGCTCTCTCGACCAGTGCGGTGGCCCATTTCAGGTGTTCAATAAGTGTGCATTGTATTGAATAAGTGTGTTCTCCGCCCTAACAGCATTAAGGCACCTGTTACAGCTTCTTGAATACCCAAATGTATCAAGTCTGCCTTTAAAAAGATGTAATTTGAGTTATCACCAAAGATAATATAGCAAGTTGCTAAATACATGAAATTCACTTGAAGTCAGCCAAGTCTGGGGTTTATCTTTATGTTCTTGACAAGTCATTAGCCTAGCCCCAACCAAATAAAGTCTTCTTCTTCATTTTTCCATCTACCACACTATGTCTTCAAGGACAAAGAGGGGCAGTTAAAGATGGAGAAGAGAAATTCCTTATCCATTAAAATCAAATGCAAATATGAACTGTACTGGATTCATTTTTTCATTGACTACAAATGGGATTTCTAGACTGTGGGCTCCTCCCTATTTGATTCTAGGCCTTAAATACTGAGCTAAATTCTGAAGATAATTTTAGAATCCTCACTCATCCTTTAATTCTATTGTAACATATTTATTGATTTACTAATTGAGACCATTAATTTTTAGGATGAAACCCTGGCATTTTAAATTAAATGGTATGTCAATTATTGTGTGACTTTCTATACATTTTCTAAGCCAGAAATAGTCAAGGGTGCCAAAACACACACCACTACGGAATTTGAGGGAATTTCGTATGAAAGCTTTGCCCTAAAGTTTGTAAATATGAACTAAGAAAGCATATAATCCACAAATGACTTCTTGTGTTTCTTCCTGGAGTTCAAAGTACTTTTTCTTTTAAAGGCATCTAATTAACTCTTTACTTACTCATGTTCATGTTCCTTCTACCTAAAGCATTTTAATCGAGACAGTTGTTTGTATGTCTCTAAATACATTTTAAAACCTCCAAAACTGATTATTTAGATCATTTTATGCAAAATTTTATCAAGACAAGTTTAGTCTGCAGAGTTACTTGTATAAGAACAATGTTAGATCCCTATTTTAGGCTGGGTGTGGTGGCTCACGCCTGTAATCCCAGCACTTTGGGAGGCTGAGGTGGGAGGATCGCTTGAGCAAGACCAGCCTGGGCAACATAGTGAGACCTGGCCACTAAAATAAAAAATAAAAGAACAATGTTAGATTGCTATTTTAGATGTGTAACTAATGCTCCAGCATTGTCTCCCACTACTACCTAGTAACTTTCTGAATATTGAGCAAAGTATATACACACTAGGGGATGGAAATTAATCTAAATTGTGTGTCTTATAATGTTGCAACATCATGCCTGTTTATGAGCTTAAAACCTTCTTAGGCATCTCCATCTGAGTAGCTACTTTAAATTTTTAGCAGAATCCAGTTGCCCATCAATTATTAAAGTGCAGTTCATGAAAATACAAGGGTGCTTAGATAGATATATATTCCAGACGTAAAAAAATCTTATGGTTGCTAAAGAAATATAATACTTTAAGAGATTTTAAAGTAATTATTTCCTGAATGTCTTTTTTCCCAAACATTAGACCAAGTTGCATTGTTTACAAAAATTTATTCATACAAATTTTACACACTTTATATAACAGTTATCAAAGTCCTAGTTATAGATATCATGTGTGTAATAATACTTGGTTAAGGTGTTTTTATAATCAGTTGCACACAAAATAAGAGCTTCAAGACTAACATCTACCTAAATTATCACTATATCATAAATCTGCTTCAGTTTAGTAAGGCTCTTGGCATTTCTAAAAAGTATACAAAAGATTAAACTGGGTGATCACTGTAAAATGCTTGCAACTAGCCACGGGAACACTAAATTAGACTTCATAAATAAAAGGTTAACTAGAGCCCTATTTCACCACTAACAGCTGACACAAATACAGAAAACTCTGCCCATTATCCAAGAAACAAATAATTAAGACTAAAATGCAAGCTGATGTGTTGCAGCATTGTAGGGCCACTAAATAGCCATCTGTGATTCGTGGCAATTTAAAAGGCGAAGAAAGGCACTAAAGCTGCAAACTGCATCCCGTGTCACATTGCCTGAGGAGACTGCGGAATTAAAGGAAGATTGATCCGATACACAGGACTCAGGCATAGACCGAATGCCTCTGTTTTCACTATTTGCAATGTGATCTCCTGGCAGCATCCATCCCGCCTGGGAATGCAAATCCAATTCTGTTTTCTTTGATTTATGACTTCATACTGATCAAATCCGTAAAGGAAAAGGAAAGGTCCTTTAAACTTTACAAGCTAACGTTTAATCTTTCCTTGTTCTTTTTTTTTTCTTCTTCGTTATCTTCTTTTTCAAAACATAAAAAAATAAAAAATAAACTTGTGCCTGAAATTTGGGAGACTGGCTGGCTGGTTTGTCTGTTGCTGCTCGATCTGATTGCTGGGTGAAGGTTCTTTTGTTTATAAAGATTACTCTGTATGTTCAAAGAATTGACAGGAAACAGACATGCTTTCTTTAGCCAAAGAAAGGATACAAGGGTAGGTTATCAGGGTCTGTTGGAGCTTGCTTACCTCACTCTTGACCACAGATATAAGATAGTACTCATACATATGAAGAAGAGGATTAAGTGATTTATCAGTTAGCAAAACTGAGCAACATGTGAACACTACACATTCTAATATGACAAAGGTTGGTTTTATGAAATAAATTTTACTAAGCAATAAGCAATAATGTAGAAAAATACATTTTACCTACAAACTCAATAAACAAGAAACAAAGGGTTCATATTTAGTGCATAATTACTTATTAGTGGCTACAGAGGGGTTTCTAAAATTTACAATAAGTGCCTGCATCAAACAAAAAAAAAAGTGAGAAGCATTCACAAGTTTAAGAGAAGTGAATGAAAAATGGTAAACAGTATATAAACAGTGCCGGAGGGTAGGAAGGAGAGGTCTCCATAAAACCACAAAGGAAAAGGGTAGCTCCTACAGAGCAGGTTTCAAAGGAGAGGATCCTGGCCATTTCACAAGATGAGAAGCATGGACAGCACTGGAGAAAAACACATTGTACTTTGCATCCATTTCCAATACCCAGCGCCCAAAGTCAGGACCATTGGGACTGGACTTGCCCTCAGCTTCCCAGACCTGGGGCAATCTCAAACCAGTCCATTTCCAGGGTCCTCCTCCTACCACCTCAGGCTCTGCCTCTTCCAATATACCTCTATGTCCTTCACTTTGTTCCAATTGCCCTAATTTGGGGATATTAGATTCCCTGGCCACTCAGAAAGTACAGAAAAGAGAGCGGTCTAACGAAGCCGCCCTTTTCTGTACAGTTCCTCAACTCTTCTCCTAGGGAGAGGCGTGAATTCTGGGGAGAAGCACAATTTGGATCGAGCTGTTGTTTTATCAGGAGAATTTTCTTCTGGGCTGAGAGTCTGAAGAGAGACAACCACACATAAAAGGAGAATCAAAGAAAGCAGAAATATTGGAATTGCCACCCAACCAGGGGGACAGTGCCCAGTTGAGTTAGGCTGGAATTGAAGCAGCCTGCCCCAGAGACTCACTGGGAAAGAATGCCCTTCAGCAATTCTCCATATCTTTACCTCAAAATCTCCCTGGAGCAGGGCATCATTGTTTATGTACAGTAGCAAATGGTAAGTAGTAATATCTTCAGGCCTGTCATGGATAAAAATACTATCCTTTTAATTCCAGTTTACAAAAATAGGAGTAATATTCAAAACAATGATTGTCTACTTTTCTATTTATTTTTATAAAAACATAAACAGCTCGGGCGAATTTTCAATCCTTGTGCACGCTTTGTATGAACTTCTCTCTATACTTATATATATATATATATATTCTTTATATATATTTATAATATATATCAATAATTGGTCCACAAAGTATATCTGTGCATTCTCTAGTGCTTTGTAAAAAGAAAAACAATATTATTATCAAAATATTCATTTAATGGCTTTACTTCATTACATAAATACATGTTTGGATAGAACACACGAGCGATGACTGTTCAGTCAGTTTGGAAAACGACTTTTCATTGCGTCAGGGCTGTATACACAGGGTAGCTGGTAACTCATCGCTACAAATAAGCTATTCGGCGTCCTTTGTTTTTAACCCTTTGTTTATACCTTTTCCCTAGGACAGCCGCCAAGTATTTCTTGACAGCCATTTGTTTCCGGTAGCGGCTGTAGCTGTCCGTGAAGATTCCGTCCGAGTGGCGCTTGGAGAGCGGCTCCGCGTCGTCCTCCGCGCCGCCGCCTAGGCTCCCACTGCAAGCAAAGGGGTCGGGAAGAGGGTGGCGGGGCGGGAGACACAGGTTCAATCGCTGCGGGGAGCAGGCGGGCCCCACCCCACGCGGGAGCCTTCCGGGAGGGCCCGGGGCTCGCACTGCCCACCGCATCGCCTCCCTCTGCCAGGAAGCAGCCGTAGGGAGGGCTGAGATGGCAGCCCCTCGATGCCTCCCTCCCCACCCAGGATTTCCTGGCACGAAACCCTGCAGAGGGGGCCCGGGATAAGATCCGGGCAGACGACACGCGCTTTAAGCCTAACCTTTCTCCCAACGCTGCCCCTTGAGATCTGACCATTCGTGTGTTTGCGCTAAATTGTCCTCACTGTTCCTCTCACCCCCGACATAAAGAGAAAATAACCAGAGAGCCCTAAATATGCCCGTCTGGCTGCTGCCCTGGAGTTTGCATCGATCCTGCAATTCCTAGTCAAATATGAACACTCCTCTCCCTCCTCACGCTAAGTTGAAAAACGTGATAATAATATAAGTCGACAGGCTGTAGGCAATATTTTTCACTGCATGAATTATTCATGGCGAAAATGTAATCTGTTTTCCCATGGGCTTTATTAAAATGTTGCCTTCTGCTGAGATAGGCTTCACGCAAGCCCTATGCTCTCAGTTTCTCTGGCGTGAGCAAAACTGTTTGGGTCCATAAGTGTCCAAATTTGGCTATTTATTATTTCGATTTGAATTTTCAGTAAATACAACCACCCCTTTCCCCTCCCCCAAAAACAGTCATGCTTAGAGAAAATTATAGCAAAACCTCCCTGGAAGCTTGAAGGTTTTGAATGACTGAGAGGTTTGGTTTGGTTTCTCTTTCTTTTCATTCAAAACGGATCAAACTCCCTGGCTCGCGTTCCCTTTTTCCCTCTTCCAGAGCTCTCTGGGCAAATTTAAAGTGTCACTTCAAAATCTCCAACTGCGACCAGTAGCGGATACCCACCCCAGACCCAGGGGCGCAGACTCACCCTGGCCCCCACGTGCACGCACTGCCGCGGAAGCCGCGCCGCCCGCCCTGCGCGCGCCCCGCACAGGCACCCACCCCGGCGCGCGCAAGCCACCACGCGCAGGTTAATCCTTCCACAAACTCTTACCCCACGCCCTTGGCCACGAGCGACTGCAGGTACTTCCTGGCGGACAGCTGGTCCAGCACTTTGCGGTAGGCCTTGTTAAGGATCCCGTGGGCGACATCTCTAACGAGGAGGCAAAGTGCGCGCCCAGGGTCACTGATTCTGTCCCCAGGTGGCCGCTAGAGACCCCCTTGTTGGGCGCGCGCCCCCTCGGCGGCCAGGGAGGCTGACAGAGAAACCTCCAGAGGCACAGAACTCGCGAATAACTCCCGGGATGATCTCGAGAGTAACTGCTAGGATCTGGAGTTAGTCCTGGCTCTAGGAATGGCAGATGTGGAGTGTGGGTTCCTTGACGCCACTCACTGCCACTCTTTGGGTCACAGCCCCCTCGGTCCCCACGCGGCCCTCAGGTCCACACAGACCCGCCCGCTGCTAATTTTCTGTTGCTGCAATAGGATCGGGTCAGGGAGAGGACAGGCTTGAGGACTTTCATGGGAAAAAAAAATCCTAGGTGGGTCACCACACTACCCCTCCCGTCACCGCAGTCCCGAGCTCCCAGCCGCGGGTGTGCGCGAGGCCGCGCGAGTCTCACCTTCTCTCAGCCGGGTAGTACAATGCGGAGGCATCGCGCAGCGCGGAGGCGGGGCTCCCTGCGCCCGGCGACTCCAAGTCATAGAAGTCTTGCAGCGGGTTTCCGTCCTCGTCGTACGCCTCTTCCTCTGGCCTGCGGGGTGGCCGGGGACAGAAGGTGTGGTCAGTAGAAGTTCCTCCCCAGCTCTGCGAGGATCCAAAGTAAGGGGCTCGCACTGATTTTCACAGTTGATAAAAGTCCTCAGCTGAGAATTGTCTCTTCTCCCAGGACTAGGGGTGGGAGCAGAGGTAAGGAGGAGGCAACGACACCCAACCATTCCTACCCCGCCAGGCGGCTCGCCCACCCCCCTTTCGCGAGTAAAGGGTCGTCCTGCGGGCCACGGCCTCAACAAGCACTGGGAAACCGAGGCGTCTCCGCCGATCGCGCACACCTATCTACTGAAAAGGACCGCCCCTCTCCCCGCCTGGCTCCCGAGCCTCCCCAAAGCAGCAACGGGCGGGGACGAGAAAGGCCCTAGGAGACTAGGCGCTGACCCACGCGAAGACCCGAATGGGGAGGCCCATAAAGCAAAGGAAAGGATGGGTGGGGTGTGCGGTGGCCAACTCCTCAGCCACCCCCACCCCAGCCTCCGAGCCCAGGGGAGCCCTTCCCTGAGCAGATGTAGGTCACGGAGAACCTCGGTTTCTATTTTGGGCAGGAGAGGATCTGGCAGGAACATGAATAATAAATGCCCCTAAACTTAGCCAGTTTGGCGGCGGCTCAGACTGTGGCGTGTCCGCACCCTCCGGTGCTTCTCGCACGGAAAAAGTGCCAGGCACACGGGAATTTGAAAATAGCTAAGGGTGAAACGAGGGTGTTTTAAGGCCACTAAACGAATAGTTCGCGCTAATCTGTTATCGATGGCGGTGCCCCATCTCAACCCCAGAGCACAAGGAGGGGGACCGAGATCCAGCGAGTGCCTGGCGACTTCGCAGTCGCCCTCTACAGCCTCCGTTCTTGACATAGGACGGGTAGAGATGGGTTAAAACAAATCCCTCTCGCTTTGGACCCCTGGAGAGACTTGGAATGCAGCCAGCGCTAGTAGCACTCTCTAGGCGGGGTTAGAGTCGTACTTCGTTACTTCACTCGCCTTTTCTCCATCCTTGGAGAGGCCCGGGCAAGGCAAGCACATCACTCCGCACGCCTCGCACCCAGCCTTTGCTTGGCGATGCGCCTCAGCCCTGGCCCAGGTACCCCGAACCCTGGGGTCTTTCTGGATATTGCCCTGCCTCGAGCCCAGATGCTGGAATCCTAATACAGAAGCCAGAACCCATCTCTCCGTCCAAATCAATGATCAGCGGCCCCCCACAGCTAATGTTCCTGGGCGCGGCTCGGAGAAGGCAGCTTCGCAGGCAGAACGCGCGCTCCTCGCTGCCCCAGGCGCCGCTGGTACGAACCCTCCCCTACCCAGGGCTCATCCACAGTCCGGCACATCGGCCCGCGACTCTGGGGCTGCCTCCGGGAACCTGGGCAGCGCCTGCCGGTTAGAAACCCGGGGTTAAGAAAAAAGCCAAGGTTCCTCCATCCTGGGCCAGGCAGGTCTGCTCTCCCGGTCCTGCCTGCCTGCTGGCTTTCCCTTCCTCCTCCTTTGCGCCTGTTTTTCCCCCTCCTTCGCAGTCTCGCTCTTGTTCTTCCCTCTCTTAAGTCGCTTTTCCTCAATCACACCGGGCCAACACCCTCCCCACCGCACGCCCCCCAAGACAGCCTGGGATTCAAAATGCAGTTGGAACACGGATCACTTGAAAGAAAGCTCTTCAGCGGAAAGAATTGGAATGAAATGAAAAGAAAGGGTGGAGGAGAGAGAGAGACCCCACCCGGATAGTCCAGAACAAGCAGTAACAAAGCAAAGTCCGAGGGAGCTTCACGCTCAACCCCCGGCCAGGCTCCAGAGCTGAAGTTCTCCTAACTCATCCTAAGAATAGGTAAAAGAAACCAAGCTAGGGGCCATGCCCTGCCCCCATCCTGTGGGCCAGGTTGGGGGAGGGGGGGTTCTCCAGCGGCCAGAAGCTCACTGGCTCTACCCGGAACCCTGAGCTGCCTAGGGCTGGGGGAGGGGTCCGAGCAGTCGCGGAGCCTGCCAGACCCTCGGCTAGAATGGGGACCCGCTGTCCAGCCAAGGCTGGCGGAGGCGCACTGGGGGCGCAGAGGGCGATGCTAGTAGTCTGGACCCAAAGGACTGCAGGAAGGAGACCGTGAGGAAGTGTCTGTGACTGGGAAGCCCCAGCTCCTGCTTGGGCCAGGCAGCCAGCACCTACCTGATCCCGGGGAACCGGAGTCCGGCGGCGGCAGGTGAGCTGTAGACGCTGCTATGCATGATTATCCCATAGACCAGCAGGGCCAGCCTCGCTCCGCTACACATGGTCATTCTGCGCAGATGGGAAAGAGGACACACAGCTGTGAGAACGCCCCTGGCCTTCCACCCTCCAACCCCAAAAAACTCTCAAAGCTGGGGGAGGGACGGAGCGAAGCCCCGGCTCCCTGTGTTGAACACCACTTAGCGACAGCCGGTGCGCGCCCTGCCACTTCTTGCTTGCTATAGTTAGAAAAAAATATATATGCATATACCCGGCGCCCAATAACTAGCCAGACCTGGTTGAAGGAAAGCTAACTACCCTGACGCGATGCCAAGCGAAAGAATCAGCAGTCGAGTGAGTCGGTCGGTTTGGTAAGATTTTCTTTCGCTTACCCTTCAACTCTTACCGCTGTCAGGAGAGGGTGTGCTGCCAAGTAGGACGGCGGGCAAAGGGCTTCTTCAAGTTTCTGCGCTGGAGTCACAACCTGAGAGGAATCACTGTCTGGCGTTGGTGTCTGAGCAGAAGCCGCAGGAACGAGCAGGAGCAGCAGGAGGAGCTGCAGGACTTGTTTGCCGAGGCTCGTGTTCTGTTCAAAAGTTTGTAGACGCGCAGAACTAGGAGGGAGCGTGACACGGAGAGAAGGGGGCGAAGAGAGAGAGACAGAAGAAAGAAAGAGGGGGCGATGAGGTAAAGGGCGGAGGAGCAAAGTGGCCGTAAGTCCACCCGGAGGAAGAAGCAAGCGATTAAGGAAAAGAGGGAAAGTCAGAAAAGAAGGGGAGGAAGGAAAGGGAGAGGGCGGGTGGCTAGCCCGCCTTTGTAGGAGCCGCCGGTCAGGCAGCTGCGAGGGTCGGCAGCGCCTTCTCTGCTCCGAGGTCTCTCTGGCTGCCTCTGAAGCTGCGGCTTCTTCTGCTGCTACCGGTGGTTACAGAGGTGACCGGCCTTCTGCTCGTATTTATCTGTGCAGTTAGCAAAAATCTATCCGAACATGGTTTTTGGAGAGCCCTCTTTGTCAACATCTGTCTGCCTGTTGCCTTTAAGTACAGAATATTTTGTTGCACTGTTGCGCTCCGATTTTTATTCATGAAATGACTTCCTTTTTTTTTCAGTCACGTAATGATCGGGTATCAGAAAAAGACGTCAGCATCCTAGTCCCTCAAGGAACATATTAACTATTCTGTGCTGTCCTCTTGGATGATAAGATCCGGAGTCATCGACTTCTCATAAACACCTTTCACTCATACAATCCAATTTTTAAGAAGTCCAATTATTTTGATGGTTTTCAATTTCACCCATTTCTCAAGGACAGGTAAAGAATTTTTAGAATTTTGAGGATGACAAAAGTTATGTTTTTAACTATATAATTACGATTTCTCTTTACTTTTTCATCAAGCCCCACCAATCAGAGCTCTGGTCTCTGGAATTAAGCATCATCAAGCTCTCCTATTAATAAATTTAATTTAGATCTCCTAATTTCTTGCGTATGTTCTTTCAGATAGACCATTAAATGTGGAAGTCGTTTTGTTTTTAAAGGGAAGTCTTGGAGGATTTTCAGTAAATCTCTCCTGAGTCTGGCTGCCGTTGACAGTAGGGCTATGAGTAGATTGATGAGAGCTCATGCTGCCTCCGGAGCGCGGCCTGCGGAGCTGTCCAGACTCCGGGTGCTGAAGTGTAGGGTAACAGATGCTACAAACGTTGAAAATTGCCACCGGTTTAATTTTTCACCAGAGCCTCTAAATTTGAAGATTTGGCAGTAGTGCTATTAACGTGGCGATTCATTGCCTAAATCACCCCCACCGTTCAGATACATCCTTTCCCCCTTGTAGCGTCCATAAATGCCCTAATGCTGAGAATGCTCCCCATCCCTGCCTGGATTTGAGGAAAAAGCATTCTGTCCCCCGTTAGTCCTGGCTTTTGGATTTCTAGACCGGCTGTTTGGCTACTTTCACACCTTCTGTGGCTCTTACAGATTTTAAAAATTGATGTTGTGAAATTGTGTTTTCCACAAGAAGTGAAATTTTAAGAATTTTGGGGCGAGAAATATGTTTTTCCACTTTGTTTACAACTTCAGCTCTGTTTGGGAGACACAGACAGACTGGGAAAGCATGAGGGTTCCCAGTACAAGTTCACCTGATGAAGGTTTCTAACAGGAATCCCTCTGCTGGAAACAGTTAATTTTTTTAACTGAAAATGATGTGGGAAGAGGAAAGCAATAAGGGAAGACCATATCCACCCAGAGGCTTCCAATTTCCTGGGTAATTGAAGAAGGTTCATATATTTCTACTCCAGTAAGAGAACTCGGGTCTATTTCTTTAAAAAAAAAAAAAATAAGAAGAAGAAGAAGAAGAAGAAGAAGAAGAAGAAGAAGAAGAAGAAGAAGAAGAAGAAGAAAAGAAAGAAAGAAAGAAAGAAAGAAAGAAAGAAAGAAAGAAAGAAAATAGAGCCATCAATAACCATTAGAGTGCATTTTAATTATTTGGATCTTACACAAAAATTAGGGGAAATTCCAGTTTAGTGGGAGGGTTTCCTGTTACTACGATTTGGATCTCACATTTAAATAAGCTATATTAGTTCTGCATGCTTTTTCCAAGATATTATGTTTCTCCTCCTAAATGCTGTTCCTGCTCTTATTTGAGATTTAATACTTCCTCCTTCTTAAAAAAAAAAAACTAAGTTTTGTTTATTCCTGGCCATGAATGACCGAAAACTGTCTGCTTCCTCTTAGTTTATTCCTGGCCGTGCTTCAGATTGTCTGCTTTCAATAAAGCTTCAAACCACATCTACATGGGAATATGTCTCTTTTTCTCTGAGACGTATGCTCACTGATTTATGTTGGACTGTTTACATGCATGTTTTCCGTGTTCAGCTCTGCCTCTGCAGCAAGCTCTCACACAAAGAGCCTGCGGTGAACACTACCAGATAATCAAGCAGAGATGTCTTTCTTACTAAAGCGCCCAAAGCTATTCCCCACTGCGGCTTTCCTGTCTTCCGCCTTGCTTCACGTCAAAGGTGAACCCCATTAAAATCCTTACTCTTTCCTCCCACACGAATTCTGAGATGAGTTCAATCTGGAGAAATATTTGAAAATTTCCAAGACTCCTTGTACAATTCACTACTCAACTTTAGTAAAGGGAGCCACCATGTGGGGAGTTTGCTGACTTCACGGCCCATCAAAGGGGGAAAACCACAAACACGATTAACTGTCTGGGGAGGACGACTAACTGCTGGCTCCAAGGGCCAACAGAGGCTGAACTGTGCCTCTGACTTACCAAGGCTGCGACCCCGTGCTCTTCTCAGCTTAGATACTCTCAGCTCAGAACTCGGGGCTCAGCACCCAAAAATTACAGGCCTTCAGACCTGAACCCATTCACGAGAGTGAAAGACTAAACAGAGAACTTGAGATTCTTGGTCACTGAACTCCAGAAAATCAAGCTTCCAGACCCACCAATTGCTCAACACAATCTAAAGACCCACACAGCCCTGCTCACAGCTGCCTGGGGGAATCAAACTCCTACAGGATCACCCACAGATCTTTTGTTGCTCATGGCCATTGTCTAGTTGGGCATGTTTGACATCTCTCTGCAGGAGAGCTTTCCTATTCATGAAAATCTGGCCTTGGCCCTGGGCCAAGGGAAAAGGCCAATAGATAGGAGGAACTAGAAGCTGCTAGATGGGAGTATAGGCCCCTTCTGCTTTCTATTGGGTAGAGGGAATATGGGATGACTGAAGTCTCAAAGACCAAAACTACCCCCAAATGCCCCTTTGATTCTAATCTTGGAAGGCTCCAGTCAAGCATTAACAGAGCATTCTGGAGGCCTTTGTGTCTGGGACTTTGAGGGAGCTGCAAGAAAGAGGGGACTTGTCAGCCCAAAGCCCCAGGCTAGAGAGACCAGGAGCCCCAGCATGCACTGAGGAGGCATGCGGCAGTGGCCAGGTGGGATACCGTGGCCCAGTCCAACAGACATACTAATTGCAAGTGCAGACCCCAGCCTGGCTTCAAGTGCAGATAGGACCTGGAGGGTGAATCCTAGGGAGCCTCAACTAAAGCACTTTTATGAGAAGAGAGAGAGATAAAGGGAGGAGGAGCTAGAGGAGAATCGGGGAACAGCAAGATCAGGGTAGGAGAGCCTTCCACTTTTATTGCTCTTACCCAGTTTCCCTCACAAAAGGTATTTAGGTGACTGGGGTTAAGAGCTCAAGAGAAACCTTCCAACCTCCTATATATAATTGAAAATGATGAAAGAGGGGGTTGGGGGAGAGGAGGAAGAAGAGACCAAAGAGTTAGAACGTTCTATTTACAGATAACACAAAGGAATTTCAAGTCTTCTTTCCAACACCCCTACTCCCTTCCCTCAGTGCTCACCAGAATACTTCCCAGGCCAGAAAAGTAGATTTCCCAGGCTGGCAAAGTTTCTTCCCAGGCTATGAGATTGTTACATTAACTGGAATCATGTTTGGCTAGAAAAGTTAGAAGAACAATGGAAATCTTTCAGTGGCAGGTCTAACCAGCATCCTCCCTGAGGCACAGCAAATGAAAGTGACTTGAGCTAAGCCCTGACCTGCCCGGAAGACGCTGTTTATATATATTTGTTGGAAACGATTTAATAATACTCTGAACTTCAAGTCCCTAATGTATCAACTTTTATCCTGTTGGTCCTTCAGATGTGAAAACAAGTTTGGGTAAGAAATGATACATAATAGCTAAAAGTCAAACTAACCCTTCCCCGAATTGTTTTTCCTGGTGGCTAACACATCCGCCTTTGTTGAAGGGTCAATCCTTGAACCTTGAATTAACATTCAATTTAAAGAACTCTAGCCTTTGAGGAAGTGGGTTTTTGTATTCAAACAGGAGGAATATGTCTAGTATATATACTGGGAGTTTGAACTGCAGATGGCTTCACAACATTAGCAAATACTATAGTGCTTGTACTGTTGTGTCTGTGCCAGGTTCCTGCCTTTGGACCATCACCACTTGGGAAATTGGCTTTCCCTCTCTTGCATGGGAATCTTCAGCATCTTTTAAACACTGCTCCCCTCCACCCCCATATTGCAAATCAGTGGTGAGCTAAAAGTATTTTTGCCTTTAAGCAGCCCAGTGAAGTGCGGCTTCTGGTCACTTAGATAAGATTTCCACTACTTTCTTTTTGGCTCAGTCACCCATAGTACCCAGGGTTTCTCCATCACATTCTCTTTCCTTAGGTACATATCTCTATACCATTACCTTTTACTACCACTATCTCTATATCCTACAACATTTGATTTTCTTAACCATATAAAAGGACATGTTTGCTCAAGGCATCCTCACACATTCCTAGTATAAATAATCTAAATCAAGATTGGAAAAGTTGTGCATTCTTTTTTTTTTTTTTTTTTTTTTGAGACGAAGTCTCACTCTCTCCCCCAGGCTGGAGTGCAGTGGCACAATCTCGGCTCACTGCCACCTCTGCCTCCCAAGTTCAAGTGATTCTCCTGTCTCAGCCTCCCAAGTAGCTGGGACTACAGGCACCCACCACCACACCTGGCTAATTTTTGTATTTTTAGTAGAGACAGAGTTTCACCATGTTCGCCAGGCTGATCTCGAACTCCTGACCTTGTGATCCACCTGCCTCAGCCTCTCAAAGTAATGGGATTACAGGCGTGAGCCACCATGCCTGGCACATTCTATTCTTTTTTAGCCAGTACTTAGCATAAGAACCAGGCTATAATAAGCTTTTTCAGTAAACAAGCCTGATGCAAAACATCATCCTCTCCTGTGAGTGACAAAAATGAATTATAACACTGTATTCCATTTCACTTAAACTTTTCTCTATCGACTTTTCCAGAAAATGCAATGACTAATGACTCACTCCATACCGATTACACCTGTAGGGAAACCCAAATGTTCTGAACCAGAACATCATGACCATCACTTACTGGACTGCATGCATCATGCCTTTCAGAACTCACTGTGAAGTAAGAAGCTGATGAGCTTACCTATAATGTGTCATGACTTCTCTGACCTTCAAAATGTAGTGCTTCTCACACACTGAAAACAACTAGGAAAGGAAGCCTTCCAAACCACATGAGTAAAGCTTCTCTCTAATCTAAGAACAGAATTGCATATTCACAGAGCCAAGAAATTTTGCTTGTTGTTTTGAGATATAAAGCAGACATCTGAGAAACAAAAACCAGGACCTAACCTTTGCTACAGGTTTGGATGATTCCAAATATCTCACATATATGGCTCTACTAAGGCCTTATTCTCTGAACATGAGTTTACTGGGTACCAAAAATGTATATCCCAGACTTCACCGTGTAGCATCTTCCAAATTCCAGAGCACCTCCTCTAAAAAGCCAAGGAGAAGAAAGTCTTCTCTCTACTTAGTCTAAATCCTCTGCTCACATAAGGCTTAAATGCAGAAGGAAAAGCTTGGACAGGATCCAGGAAAACCAATATCCTAAATAAGCTTTTGAGACCACTTCAGAAAATGTTGGAAGGGGAATCTATATGCAAAATAAAACAAGGTTTTTGTGTGTAAAATCAAAAGAAGATCTTCCTCTGTGAGCCCCTAGCATCCCTCTGCCCTTTGGGCTCAGGCTTGGCATTATCTACCTGTGAATATAGGTTTACTTGTAATAATTTTGGAGCCTTTGTTTTTGTTATCATTATTACTAGCACTGTATGGTAATCACAGCTTTGCAGTTTTTGTTTGTTTGTTTATTTTGTTTTGTTTTTACTGAGTCTTCCTCGGTCACCCAGGCTGGAGTGCAGTAGTGCATTCGTAGCTCACAGCAACCTCAAACTCTTGGGCTTAAGTGAGCCTCCTGCCTCAACCTCTTGAATACCTGGGACTACAGGCACATGCCACCACCCTGCCTGGCTAATTTTATTTATTATTATTGTTATTATTATTATTTTGCAGGGACAAGGTCTCCCTGTGTTGCCCAGGCTGGTCACAAACTCCTGGACTCAAGCATCCCAAAGTGCAGGGGTTGCAAGGATGAGCCAGTGTGCCCAACCTGAAAATACTTTTTAAATAATCCTTTGTCTCTACCCAAATATACACAGGCATAAATTTTTAAAAACTATCATCTGCTTGGAATACTATTACATTTGTCATAAATGTACTGGTTGAAATTTTTAATGATTATTTGTTTAAATTATTTTAAATCCTTCCTTCCAAAGGGACTGTATGGTTTTGTTATTCACCAGTGAATAACAGCAACAGCAACAACAACTGTTTAATGAACACTTCCTGGGCTAAGTGCTTGACTACTTATTTTCTTTCCCTCACAACAAACTTCTTTGTAGGCACTGTTATTACCTCCGTTTTACAGACAAGAAATCGGGGCTAAAAGAGCCCAGGTACCTTATCCAAAGTTACACAGCTGCTACATTGTAATGCTGAACTTCAGATTCAAGTCTCCATGACTCCAGACAGTCTTAATGACTATAATATGTTATACTGGCATATTTATTTTCTCTAGGAATTTTTTTTTTTTTTTTTTTTTTTGAGATGGAGTCTCACTCCATCACCAGGCTGGGGGGCAGTGGTGGGATCTCGGCTCACTGCAACCTCCGCTTCCCGGGTTTAAGCAATTCTCCTGCCTCAGCCTTCCGAGTAGCTGGGACTACAGGCATGGGCCACCATGCCCAGCTATTTTTTGTATTTTTAGTAGAGATGGGGGTTTCACCATGTTGGCGAGGATGGTCTCGATCTCATGACCTCGTGATCCGCCCACCTCAGCCTCCCAAAGTGCTGAGATTACAGGCGTGAGCCACCCTGCCCAGCCACTAGGATTGTTATAAATACAGATTGTTAATTTAATATTAGCTTTAATCTGTTACTCAACTGAGAACAAAATCAGTTTCTTATTAATTTTTCAATTAAAAAGCATGTTTAATGTAATAGGGATCAAAGCTATTAACACAGTTGAAACTGGATAAGTTAGACTACAAACATCACATACTCATGGGTTTTGCTTTATAGACTAAGTATGCTTCTAAAAATATGTGCATCAACAGTGTACCATGAATTCTTATTTACATATACCAGGTTGTTGAAAAAGTAAAAACTATTGCCACCCTAAGTCATTAATTAAAATGATTTTATTAACAAGCCTGCACATACCCCTGAATCTCTAAAAATTAAAAAAATTAAAAATTAAAAAAAAGAACGCAGGAGAAGTTTGTTATGTGCTTAAAAGAAACTCCTTGGCCGGGCGCGGTGACTCACGCCAGTAATCCCAGCACTGTGGGAGGCTGAGGCGGGTGGATCACGAGGTCAGGAGATCCAGACCACCCTGGCTAACACGGTGAAACCCCGTCTCTACTAAAAAATACAAAAAATTAGCCGGGCGTGGTGGCGGGCGCCTGTAATCCCAGCTACTCGGGAGACTGAGGCAGGAGAATGGCGTGAACAAGTGAGGCGGAACTTGCAGTGAGGAGAGATCCGCCACTGCACTCCGGCCTGGGCGACAGAGTGAGACTCTGTCTCACAAAAAAAAAAAAAAAAGAGAAAGAAAAGAAACTCCTTGAGCTCAGGAGTTTGAGACCAGCCTTGTCGGTATAAATTTTTTTTTAATTTAAAAAAATTATAACAAAAACTCCATGTCTTCTAGGTTCGTCATTTAACATCCATTATATCATCATCATATCTTATTAAATCATCATGTAATTCAATACCACAGAAACTGTATGATTAGTGAGTCAAGACCTTTGTGAGTCAAATGAGATGATGTGTATAAAAATGTTTTACAAACAAAACATCCTAGATCAGTAGAAGGAAAGGGAAATTAACATTTATTAAGCTCCTTCTTTGATGGCAGTGATACACTCTGTATTAGCAAACATTGTCTCATTTAATCCTCTTATTGCCCTGTGAGATAGGTATGGTATTATTATCACTATTTTTATTGACAGCTAAACTGGGTTTCTTAAAGATTAATTAGCTTGCCCAGAGCACACAGCTAACAACTGACAAAACCAGCTTTCAAAGCTAAGACTAGCTATTTCCAAAGTTAGCACACTTCCTCTCCCTAGTTGTCCTCCCTGGAACTGCTGTACAGTTACAATCATCAGGAAGGGGAGAGGAAGCATAGCTTTCCCAAAATGCACTTGATTCTTTAACTAAACGCCAGTTTTAAGGCAGGCATTTAAGAAAAACCATTTTTGTTCTTATTTCACATCTTAAAATAGATGAAGAGGTTATGTGTAAGTATCATTTCCAAGAACATTTCAAAAGAGAAGTAATGAATGAAGTTGCACTAACAGGTATTTAAAAATGTGATAAAGCTGCAGCAATTAAAACAATGTGATTCTGATGAAATAACAGAACAATAAATAAATCTAAAGTAGTTAAATATAAAAGAAAACTACTAGTATACAATCCCCAATGAAAAGAGTAGAATACTGAGACAATTGACTGTTCATTTGAAAAAAGAGAGAACTTAGATGTCTACTTCATATTCTTCAACCTCAAATATATTCAAATTGATTAAAGACTTAAATGTAAAAACCACAAAAGTACAAGAAAAAATATATGTAATTTTAGAATTGTAAAGGAAATTTTAAGACTGCCAGTTAAAAAGAAACCATCAAAGGAGATAATGATAAATTGACTAAAATGTTTTTCATGTCTTTATATTAAAAGAAAATTCACAAACTTAAATGACAAATGAAATTTTGAGAGAAATTCTATCATTTATGAAAAATCAAGAAATCAAATTACTGAAATAGAACACAAATCCATAAAGAAAAGACAATCACACCTAAATGCCAAATGGGTCAAGGACATAAACAGGCAATTCAAAAAATTAGAAACGTGAATGACCAATAAATTTGCAAAAAATCTTCAGGAGAATTTTTTCTTTTTTCAAGTGGATGGTCAGTTCTCCCAGTACCCTATTCTTTCCATTGGAAATTGCATAATAGCATTTTTATTTCTTTATATTTATGTACTTAATATTTATTCCTTTGATCTATCTGATGCAGCAACAATGGACATGCAAGTACAAATCATAATCTATCAAATTGAAATAATGTCTTATATTCTACTGTGTTGTACTGTCACACATGCTAGGAAGCACATGTCCTCAAGCACTGCTGGCAGGAGTGTATATTGATCCAACTTTTCCAGAGAGCAGTCTGTCAATTATGCATAAATTTAACCCACTGACTTTACTTCTATGAAGGAAAGGAAATACTGAAGAAATAAGTTAGCATGAATCTGTTCAAAGATGAACTACAACTCTATGCATAGCACCACTGATGATAATAAAGCATATTTGAAAATGATCATAAAATGTCCTATACGAGCATTGATTAAACTTATTAAATTATTTGTACATTCCTACAATGGAAGATAATTTCTATTGTAGAATGATGAAATGACATGATGCTATAGAAAAATATTTAACGACAAAAGAAAATACTTAAAATATGTTACTGAAAAGAGAGAGAGCAGATAATAAACCCACATGTACAATACAATATCAATTTTTAAAAAACAAAACATTTCTACTGTTTTTTCTTTATATTTTTATTTCTTTATATTTATGTACTTAACATTTATTCCTTTGATCTATTTGATGCAGCACCAATGGGCATACAAGTACAAATCATAATCTATCTTCCTTCTGGAAGGGTCTATACCAAAACATTAACAATGTGCATCACTAGTTTTGGAATTATGAGGGGAAATATGGATTGTTTTTATTTTCTTATGTTTATCTATTTTTTCATAAAGCTTTTTAAGTGTATATTTTTATAAAATAAAAAAGTATGGGAATTTTTTTTAATAAAATGCATGACTTCTCTTTATTATGTTTTTAATAAAGATATACTTCCTCTTTGTCAAAGTTTCTTTTGTCTTATACAGAGCTAAGCATCTATGGATTCTTCTCATCATGCTGATTTTTGACCTCGACTTGGAAGGAAAGCTAACAGCAAACCAGGACAGATAAAAGAAGAGAACCAAGCCAACATATTAAAGAAGCAAGCTGAGCAAAGCAAGTGCGAGAAGGAACAGCAGAAGGGAGAGGTGAGCAACCCGGCTATCAGCAGTGGCCATTTCCAGTGTAGATAATGAATCATCTCATGTGTAATATTTGCTGATAAGATTAATTGAATGTGTTAAATCAAATTTGTGTCGAATGAGGTTAAGCAGTATCTTAGAAGCACAGTTCACCCACATTATTCAGAGGTAGAACATCTAGCCTGTGGTTTAGTCAGTGTTTGGCTCCTTTATAATCCAATTATCTTGTTATGTTTTGTGGGACCAAGGAGGTCCAGATACCTGGTGACTGTCTCCTGACTCCCCACACACACAGCCCATAAAGTACATCTTCCCCATGTCAGGTTTCAGGGCTACTTGTTACCAGGGCTGAACAACATTTAGAAGCATGCTTGGTCAGGGGCCATGTTGAGGCCATTAGTCAGAAGCTCCAAAACGTGGTAGATGTAGGTTGATGTCTTATGCCCCAATACCTCGGAATGTGGTCTTATTTAGAAATAAAACCTTTGCAGATGTAGTTCAGATGAAATCATTAGAATGGACCCTGATCCGGTATAACTGGTGTCCTTACAAAAAGGGGAAATTTGGGCTGGGTGCAGTGGTTCATGCCTGTAATCCCAGCACTTTGGGACACCAAGGCAGGTGGATTGCTTGAGCCCAGGAATTCCTGACCAGCCTGGACAACATAGCAAGACCCCAACCCTACAAAAAAAATACAAAAATTAGCCAGGGATGGTGGCATGTACCTATAGTCCCAGCTACTCAGGAGGCTGAAGTGGGAGGCTCAATGGAGCCCAGGAGGTGGAGGATGTAGTAAGTGCAGATTTCACCACTGCACTCCAGCCTGGGTGACAGACCTCATCTCAAAAAAAATTAAAAATTAAAAAAGATAAAAAGGGAAAATTTGGACACAGACACAGACAGGTACAAGAGTAAATTATGTGAAGACTGGAGTTGTGCTGCCACAGGGCAAGGAATGTCTGGGCTACCAGAAACTGGAAGAGGCAAGGAAGGATCCTTTGACTACAAGTTTCAGAGAGAGCATGGCCCTGCCAACACCTTGATCTTGGACTTCTAACCTCCAGAACTAAGAGACAGTAAATGTCTGTTGTTCTGAGCCACCCAGATTGTGGTTCTTTGCTAGGGCAGCCCTAGGAAACAAGTATGGATGATAGAGTCTCTCCCTCTCCAAAAGAAGGGCCTCCCAAGTGATGCTGGGAAATACTCAAGATACTCAAATACTACTGTGCCCAACTAGCCTGGCTGCTGTAAAGCTCATCAAAGCACGAGAAGTCTCCTGCCTGCATGCATAGGCAGAACCTCTGTCTATTTTATATATACATACATATACTCCCACCCTCAACTTCCATTTTCCTTTTTTTTTTTTTTTTTTTTTTTTTTTTTTTGAGATGGAGTTTTGCTTTAGTTGCCCATGCTGGAGTGCAATGGTGCGATCTGGGCTCACTGCAACCTCCAACCCCCGGGTTCAAGCGAATCTCCTGCCTCAGCTTTCCAAGTATCTGGGATTACAGGCATGCACCACCACACCCAGCTAATTTTGTATTTTTAGTAAAGACGGGGTTTTGCCATGTTGGTCAGGATGATCTCGAACTCCTGACCTCAGGTGATCCACCCGCCTCAGCCTCCCAAAGTGCTGGGATTACAGGCGTGAGACACCGTGCCCGGCCTTCCATTATTTTTTATTAAACAGAGAAAAAGAGTTGGTCATCCTCACAGGATTACTGCACAGAACTAATACCTTAAAACATATTAGGAAGCACTTTGGGAAGGAAGGGAATACATAAATACAACAGAACTAAGTAAGATTACAACCATATTAAACACGCTGGACAGAAGTAGCTACAGGGCATAATACATTAGGCCAATTGTTAACTCTAATACTGTTTAAATGGTCAGCAATTTCACGATATTTCTCTAGTGCGTGTTAAAACAACAAACCACTGCACCAGCTCATATGTGCAGGCTGAGTGAGCTGCATGGAGCTGTCTGCATGGTTTATATACTCTTGGGCAACAGTGTGTGATGGTCATTCCCTAGAGAGTCACAGGACAGACACCTAATAAATAAGGCTGTCCCCGGAAGGCAAGTGTTTTGCAAAATAAATAAAATCTCTCTAGGAAAACAGCATGACTCAGAGGAATAGGCAGAGAACAAAAGAAGGAGACCACAGTATCTTTAAGATGAAGCATCTTGAGGGTGTCTCAACACTCATAGATTCTAGATTCAGTGAAAGACACCACTCTAGGTCAGCCTCATGTCAGCCTCATTCTGAAGGCAGGACCATTCATCTTTCCTCTCCAAATACCCCCTCTCTAGGGATAAACACATATTTTAGAGCTGGAAATAATTTTACCTGTCCTCTTTTAATGCAGCCTAAATGCTAGGCAAACTTTTACATTTAGAACAAGCCCCCCAAAAATGTGAAACAAATGTCCTGTCTCTTGAGCCCAGAATTATGTAAAAATCTAAACACAGTAATATCATGTGTAGGCTGCATATAGAGCAACTGGAAGGTTAAGGTCAGCAGTTTAGCACTATATGTACAACTGTAGACAGTAGACCTCTACTACATCTTCTAAAGCCAAGTCAAAATACAAATATCAGCAAGCTTTTGTCAGTTAACAACATCAAGTGCTGAAGGGGCTAGAGAAGCCACGTAAGACTTGAAAACCGCCTGCCATCAAGAAGTTTGCAATCAAAATAACTAAAATCAACATGCATTTTCGTAAGTTGTCTATTGAGTTCCTTAAGTCAGGTCCTCTCCACTTATCCGCTACTGCCCTCACTCAGAAAATATTTGCAGATGCACACAGCTGCCAGAAATATTTTGTTTTGAAACTTCTAGCAAGTATCCCAATTAGAGAAGACTGACTCAGTAGGTAAGACATTGCCACTCACAAGGGTAAGTGCTGTGTTGTTACCTAAGGCAGTAGGTATGAATGGAAGCTTCGGCAGGTTTGCAAATTGTTTTTAAAAATCACTGTGCTTGCAAAGACTACTTGGCCTGCAAACTGTGCACTTTCCTAATACAGATTTTACCTAGGCTATTATCTTTCAGTTCCACAATAAAAATAACAGAACAGGCTGGGCGCCGTGGCTCATGCCTGTAATCTGAGCACTTTGAGAGGCCAAAGTGGTTGCTTGAGCCCAAGAGTTCGAGACCAGCCTGGGCAACATGGGGAAACCCTGTCTCTACAAAAAATACAAAAATTAATGGGCATGGTAACACATGCCTGTGGTTCCAGGTACTAGGGATGTTGAGGTGGTAGGATTGCTTGAGCCCAGAAGGTTGAGGCTACAGTAAGCAGTGATCACGCCACTGCCCTCCATCCTGGGTGACTGAATGAGACCCTGTCTCCAAAAAAAAAAAAAAGATAACATATATCTTTGTGTTACAAATAGCATACCACACACACACACATCCTCATTTACTTTACTCTCATGGCACATAGCAGATTCCACCCAACAATTAAATTAGAATACATAGAAGAGGCAGAAATTAAATGTCATTCTACTTACAATATCATTTCTCTTAGTTTCCCCCAAAGTCTTGTAGGACATGAACACATATACTAAAGAAGATTTTATGACTGCTATCTCCTTGCTTTCACTTTTTTTTTTTAAGCCACACCACTCTGAAATTAAAAACATGCAGTTAGCCAGATACAGAAAACTCTACAATGCTTTAAAAGTTGCTAAAATCATGCCTGTCTTTAACCTACGGTGATAAAGGTATAGTGGTTTCCTCTAAAGGAAAGATATTGACAAGGTAGGGACAGGACGGAGCCTTCTGGAATGGTGCTACACCTTAATCTGGATGATGGTTAGATATATCTAAACATAAGTAAAAGATTATCAGTATGCAGACTTGAGATTTGTGCACTTCAAGTTATACCGCAATAAAAATTTTTATTTCTGCCTGTTAAGTGTATTCCTGCTCAAAATTAGGCAAATCAATACTACGTCAAGTTATAGTAGTAATAACCTATAGATTAACAAGTTAATAAGAATTAATAAAATTACTGTATTTTACAAGTCATGAGATCAGCCAGGCATGGTGGCTCATGCCTATAATCACAGCGCTTTGGGAGGCCAAGGCAGGGGGATCACTTGAGGCCAGGAGTTGGCGATCAGCCTGGGCAACATAGTGAGACCTTGTCTGTATAAAATAATTGTTTTTTATATTAGTGGGGGTTGGTGGTGCACGCTTGTAGCTCCAGCTGCTCAGGAGATTGAGGTGGGAGGATTGCTTGAGCCCAGGAGGGCGAGGGTGCAGTGAGCCAATGATAACACCACTGCACTCAGGCCTGGGCCACAGAGCAAGAATCCGTCTCAGGAAAAAAAAAAAAAAAAAAAGATTATGAAATCCCGTGAAGCCTGTATACAATGGTTAAATATACACCACGTGGCCATGACTACAGATTAGCCATAAAACCAAGCCTAGATACTTGTTGGCAATAGTTGAATCTGAAGCATCAACACAGTGGAAAAGGTTTGTTTCCTAAAACCTAATTCCCTTCTATTGCAAAAGCACAATGAGCACAGGAAGAGCAAGACCAACCCCTGCTGAACACCAGACTCACCTCACCTTTAAAGCCACCTGTAACTGGTTCCTGGAACCTGAGGCCCCAGGGGCAGTTACACTGCCGCTGATAAAAATGAATCGCAGTTGCTGAGTCCCAGTCAGGGCCTGAATACTGAATTCAGCCGCAGAACACACTAAGAGAAACATCCATCCTGGGGTCCAAAAAGAGGGCTCAGTGTGGAAGATAATACCATTCTGATTTCTTGCCTTCAGCTTGTATGCAAATCACAGGGAAAGGATAAATAATTGACAGATGTGGTCCAGGCTCCCAGGACCCAACTCTCTCCATTCCCACCACTGTAAAGCTGGAAAGAATTTCCTTGAAGTTGGTTCACTGCTATGAAAAATTCAGGGACTTTTCACAGCAGAGCCAATCCTCAAATGCTAGCTGGGCAACCTTCATTTACCATTTTTTTTCCTTTTTCTTTTTTTTTTTTTTTGTTCTTGTTGTTGTTAATTTGTAAAGATGGGTTCTCACCATGTTACTCAGGCTGGTCTTGAACCCCTGAGCTCAAGTGATCCTCTCTCACCTTGGCCTCCCAAAGTACTGGGATTGCAGGTGTGAGCCACCATGCCCACCATCACTTACCATTTAAATAAAATCTGAAAAACATTGAAAAGTTATTAATGAGATCATTTATACTTTTTTCACTAACTCTTCAAATTCAATATGCACTTTACTTATGGCACATCTCAATGTGAAATGGCCATATTTCAAGCACTCGACAGCCATGTGTGGCTAGTGGCTACCATGTTGAACAGAACAGATCTAGTCCTTACCTAGTCCTCAACCACTCCATTCTACTAACTAGGCATCTGCAATATATTAGCATTTCATAAACCCAGCATTTCATTCTATATCTTTGTGCTTTTTCAAAGGATGTTTCCCGTATCAGAATGCTCTCCTCCTCCCTCAAGTATCTTCTCTTCTATGAAAACTTCCCTACAAACTGATTCTCCCTAAATTTGGTAAAGTTGATTATTCCTCCAGAGTGTACTATCTCTGGGATCACCATAAACTTAGCTCTATTAAAGCACTTATCACACTGGATTGCAACACTCATTTTCCTCTCTGATTCCCCTTAAATAAAAATTTGGGCTTACTGAAGCCAATGTTTGTATTTTATTCATGTATATATCCTCAACATTAATAAACCATTCTGCCCGAATGAAGAGCAACACTGCAGATTTCAGATTCAAGTATTATTTACTGAGTACCTTAAAATGTCTTGGATACTGTGATTTCATGTATTTTATCTCCTCTAATCAATATTTATTAAGATTCATATAGCCTATACAATGGAATACTACTCAGCCATAAAAAAGAATGAAATCATGTCTTTTGCAGCAACATGGACACAACTGGAGGCCATTATCTTAAGTGAAATAGCTCAGAAACAGAAAGTCAAATACTACATGTTCTCACTCATAAGTGGAAGATAAACAATGTGTACACATGGACATAAGAGTGTGGAATTATAGATGGTGGAGACTCAGAGTGGTGGGATGGTGGGAGGGGGTGAGAAATGAAAAATTACTTAATGCGTACAACACACATTATTCAAGTGATGGTTACACTGAAAGTCCAGACTTCACCACTATACAATATACCCATGCAACAAAACTGCACTTGTAACCCTTAAATTTGTACAAAAAGGAAAAAATTCATAAAGCCAACCCTGGAAACAAGAGCTTACAAAGTATTGGCTCTTACTTAAATTGTTTATTAAAATATGCATAAGCCAGATCAAGAGAAGAATACATTCAGCAACTATTTTTTGAATATTTATTTATAAATATTTTTGAACATTTTGTAAACCCAGATACATTTTTAGGTTTTGAAGACAGATCCACAAAGAAAACAGACAAGGCCCATGCTCTCATGGAGCTTACATCCTAGAGATAGGGTGGCAGAAGGTAAACACGCCAACAAATAAATTAACAAGAGAATTTCAGACACTAATAAGTTCATGACTCATATATCACTCTTTCCCCTCACCGTCTTACAGTAGACAGAAGTGATTAATCATGGCACTCTTTCCTCCTGAGCCCAGACTCAGAGTCATAAACCTTCTCAATACAGCATTCCAGCCATGTGAAATCCATCAAAGTTGTCATATCAGTGAAGTTTATTTGCCATCCTAGGCCTAGACCCTTTTATAGAATTGTTCTTTTCAAGCACCATGAACTAGTTGTAGCAGATATAAGCCCAAATCATCTTCCAATACCCACAAGATGTCATAGCCTGTGTACGTATAGAAGTGCATTTTTATTTATTTTATTTATTTATTTATTTTGCGGGGGGGATAGAGCCTCACTCTTTCATCCAGGCTGGAGTGCAGTGACACGATCTCGGCTCCCTGCAACCTACCGCCTCCCAGGTTCAAGCAAATTTGTGCCTCAGCCTCCCAAGTAGCTGGGTTTACGGACATGCACCACCATACCTAGCAAATTTTTGTATTTTTAGTAGGAGACATGGTTTCTCCGTGTTGGCCAGGCCAGTCTCGAACTCCTGGCCTCAGTGATCTGCCTGCCTTGGCCTCCCAAAGTGCTGGGATTACAGGCATGAGCCACTGAGCTTGGACAGAAGTGCATTTTTCCAGAGTTTCCAAACAATAGGCTATTTTTTAAATAAATTGGCCCATGTAATCGTGGGAGCTGGCAGCTCCAAAATCCATAGTAAGGCAGGTTGGCAGGCTGAGATCTCTTGAGCAAAAGTTGACGCTGCCGTTTTCAGGCAGAATTGCTTCTCTGGAAAACTACAGTTGCTCCCCTGCCATCTGATTAAATGAGGCTCACACACATTATCAAATGATTATAGATGTTAACTATATCAACAAAATATTTGCACAGCAATACATAGATTAATGTCAGATGAAATAACTGGGTACTATAGCCTATCCAAGTTGACACGTAAAATTAAGTCATTCATCCCTTGTTAACTTGGCATTCATACACATGTTAACCTATACTTAATCCCCAAATAAAGACAATTACAAAGTCATACTTTTCCTAACATGATACAGCTATCCAAAACATACAATTTAAAATGCACTAACCCTTCCTCAGAAGGGTTATAGCCTTAGGGTGATATTCACTCTTCTCCTTGATATCCTTTAACTTTACTATTATTAACACATCTTAATGTTGTACAGTAAGAGAATAAGGGAGGAAAGAAACACAGATATTTGCCATAGATAGAGATAGATAAACAGACAGATACACTCAAACACATTAATAACAAAATGAGGAACAAATACTGTTAACACTTATGGCACTCATTTCCACAATTGGTCATATGGTCGTAGTTGGTATTTATAACTACCTTCTTCCACTACCCTTCCATATTCACTTTACCCCAAACAACTGAGCTAATCATGGTTCTTTGCCTGGTGAGGTGACTCAAGCCTTTATTCCTGAAGAGTCTGGGCCATTAGCAGACTGAGAGAATTGGGTTGTAGCTTGCCATTGACTTTAATCATGGGGCACAATAGTACTAAGAGATACCCCAAAGGATGTCCTATATTCCAGACATACTCTTCCTTACCTCCTTGTGTAGTAGCAGCCCAATTTCCCCTTCATAATCAAGATCAATTACTCCATCCAGTACAGTAGTGCCTTTCTTTGCCTGTTGTTTCAAATGCATAAGAAGTCCAAAGTAACCCAGAGGCAGTCCTAACTTCTAGTTCAACTGAATCATTGTTTCATCTTCTGGTCGAAGAATTCTTCCCTTTGAAACTAAGACCTCTGGACCAGCAGAGTATAAGGTCATGCGAACAGAAAGAAAAAAATTTGCTAGAGGAACATTAGGGCTAATAGTGAGTGGTGCCACTCCCATTTTCACCCATTGATTCCTAGAGCCATGAATTCTGGCTATAGGAGAAATAGTACTATATATTGGATGCTGATTTAAGGTATATATTCTGGAGAACATTACTCCAGTCATGCGAGGTAATGCCACCTAGATAATGCTGTAATTGAGTCTTCAAAGGGCCATTCCACCACTTTATCAAACTAGCTCTTTCAGGATGCTGGGAACCATGGTAAGACCAGTAGTTCTACGGGCATGGGCCCATTGCCACACTTTATTTACTGTGAGGTTAATTCCTTGACCAGAAGCAAACCATGTGGAATACCAAGATGGTGGATAAGGCATTCTGTAAGTCCACAGGATGATAGTTTTGGAAGGTGCATTGCGTGCAGGAAAGGTAAATCCATAACCAGAGTCAATATCTATTCCAGTAATAACAAACGCTGCCCTTTTTATGATGTAAGTAGTACAACAGGCCACCAGGTTCACCCCAGAAAATGGTGCCATATCAGAAATTCAATGTTTGTCTCTACCACCAAAAGACTGGCCACTCAGCAGGGGCTATAACCAGGTCAGCCATGGTGCATGGAATTCAAAGTTTCCATGCCCATGCATAGACTCCATCTCTGCTACATGGACGCTTTGTTCATAAGCCCATTGGTCAATGACAGGGGTGGCTAGGGAGTCTGCCTGGTGTCCTCAGAATGGGTCAGCCCCTCTACTTGATTATTAAAATCCTCCTCAACTGAGGTGACACTTTGATGAGCATTCACACGTAGCACAAATATCTTCATGGATTCTGCCCATTTAGAGATGTCTATTCCACATACCTCTCCTCCTCATCACCAATTTTTCAATCATGTTTCTTTCAAGTCATTGACCACCAAGTCAAATTGTTGACCACAGCTCATGAATCAGTATACGCTTTTACCACTGGCCATTTCTTTCTCCAAGCAAAAATAACAACCAGGTGTATTGCTCAAAGCTCAAAGTTCTGCCCACTGGGAGGATTTCCCTTCACCACTGTCCTTCAGGGATGTCTTAGAAAGGGGCTATAGTGCTGCAGCGGTCCCCACTTTCAGGTGGTGCCTGCATATCAAGCAAAGCCATCTGAAACCCGGACCCAAGTTTACACTTCCTCAGTCAACTGATCATAGAGAATGCCACATGAGGCCACGGGTGCAGGCTGGGAGAGAAAAGACAATGTAGCACGAGTAGGAGCCATGGGCATTTGGGCCACTTCTTCATGTAATTTACTTGTGCCTTCAGATCCTGCTCAAGCCTGATCTCATGTATCCCACTTTCATTTGATGTTGGATGGAATGCTGCTGTACATGCCCAGCCTTATGGCTTTGAGGGCCAGACAACATCCAGTTCATAACAGACAGTGGCCCATGGTTAAACTTTTAGTCTCTACTAAGCCTAGTAACACGCCAAGTGCTATTTCTCAAAAGGAGAGTAGTCCTACGCAGAGAGTGGCAGGGCTTTGCTACAAAAAGGGCCTGTGGTGTGATTCACCTACAGGGGCCTGCCAGAGGCTCCAAATCACACCTCCATCTGCCACTGACACCTCAAGCACCACTGGATCTGCTGGATCGTGATGCAAGTGGCAGAGCAGCTTGCACAGCAGCCTGGACCTACCAGAATCCTTCTCTCATTCTGGGTCCCACAGAAAACTAGAAGCTCTTCAGTCCCATAGAAAACTAGAAGCTCTTCAGCCACTCAGCAAATGGGCTAGAGTAGCACATCCAAAAGAAGAATATGCTGTCTTCAAAATCCAAAGAGCCCCACTTGGTGTTGTGCCTCATTTTGGGTTGTAGGAGAGGACAGATACAACAACTTCTCTTTCACCTTAGAAGGGATATCTAGAAATTTCAGTGAAGTAGAAGACCCTTGAATTCTTGTCAAATTTATTTCCCACCTTCTGACATGCAAATGTTTTACCAATAAGTCTGAGTAGCTTCTACTTCTTGCCCATTTGATCCAATTAGACTGCTGTCATCAATTTTGTGGACCGATGTGATATCTTGTAGAAGGGAAAGATGATTAGTTCCCTGCAGACTAAACTGTGGCATAGGGCTGAAGAATTGATATACCTCTGAGATAGGGCAGTGAAGGTGTATTGCTGGCCAACTGAAACAAACTATTTCTGGTAGTCTTTACTAACAGGTGTGGAGAAAAATGCATTTGTCAGATCAGTAGCTGCATACCACGTAGCAGGAGATGTGGTAATTTGCTCAAGTAATTAAACCATATCCAGAACAGCAGCTGCAGTTGGAGTCATCACCTGGCTAAGTTTAGGATAATCCACTACCATTCTTCAAGATTCATCTGTCTTCTGCACAGGACAAATAGGCTAGTTTAATGAAGAATGTGGTAGAAATCACCACCTCTTTATCTTTCAAGTCCTGAATGCTGGCAGTAATCCCTGCAATCCCTCCAGGGAAGTAGTATAGCTTGTAGTTTACTATTTTTCAGGTAGGGGCAATTGTAGTTACTTCCACTTGACCTTTCCCATCATAGCAGCCCTCACTCACAGGTCAGAGAACCAATATGGAGTTTCTGCCAGCTACTGAGTATGTCTATTCCAATTATGCAATCTGAACTAGGAAAGTAACCACAGGATGGGTTTGGGGTCCTACCGAACCCACTATGAGATGAACCAGAACTAAAACTCTATGGGTCATCTGACCTCCATAAGCCACTACTCTAACTGGTGAACCACAGAGATAATTTGGGTCTCCTAGAATTAGTTTCAGTTCAGAGTCAATGTCCAGTAGTCCCCAAAAGGTCTGATTATTTATTTTTCTTCAATGTACAATTACCCTTGTAAAAGGCATACATCTCTTTTGGGAAGACTGAGAGAAAGAGTAACAGTATAAATATTTCTCATGTAGTGGGGGTATTCCTCGAGGGGACCTGGCCTCTCCTTCATTCAAGAAAGAGGTTCTACTCTATAAACTGGCTCAAATCTGGGAACTGATTGAGAGACTGTGACTCTCTGCTTCAGAGAGTCAAATTAAACTTCTGTTCTCCTGACCTAGAACCCTTGCACTTATACAGATCAAGTAGCAATTTAGTAGACTGCTCATGGGTTTTTTTTGTTGTTTGTTTGTTTGTTTGTTGAGATGGAGTTTCACTCTTGTTGCCCAGACTGGAGTGCAGTGGCGCGATCTCGGCTCACTGCAACCTCTGCTTCTCGGGTTCAAGGGATTCTCCTGCCTCAGCCTCCTGAGTAGCTGGGATTACAGGCACCCACCAAAATGCCCAGCTAATTCTTCCATGCCTGTGGAACATGGAAGGACTAGTCTGGCTGAGTCTTCAGCCTCCATTTTTCTCCTGTGCTGGATGCTTCCTGCCCTCGAATATTTTTGTATTTTCAGTAGAGACGGGGTTTCACCATGTTGGCCAGGCTGGTCTCAGACTCCTGACCTCAGGTGATCCACCCGCCTCAGCCTCGCAAAGTGCTGGAATTATAGGCATGAGCCACCATGCCCGGCCTCTTTTTTTTTGGTGGGGGGAGCAGGTAGGGGGACAGCATGTTCAACTAGCCAATGCCGTGGGTCTCCATGAATCAGACTATTCTGATTCCTGCTTGAAATCCACTGTCCCTTACAGCAACAAAACCCACCTGGTCTTTGGCATTAATTGCCACCACTTGGTCCCAGCTATTCCAAAGTCCATTGCATTTAAGGATCCCAGTTCAGTGGTAGTAATCTCCACTGCAATTTCTGACCTACATGGAAGAGAGACACAGTCACGCCCTGCTTAATGACAGGAATACGTTCTGAGAAATGCATTGTTAGGTGATTGGGTCACCTAACAGAATACTTCAGTGCTGTTAGGGTTCCCCTCACAAATTTGTTTCTCACAATTACAGTGAAAGGTGTGTCCTCGGAATCCCTCCCCACAAGGAGGGCAAACATGCCCTACATGATAAATCCACTCTAATATCCTGTGATGGTTAATATTGAGTGTCAACTTGATCGGATTGAAGGATGCAAAGTATTGTTCCTGGGTGTGTCTGTGAGGGTGTTACCAAAGGAGATTAACATTTGAGTCAGGCGACTAGGAGAAGCAGAGTCACCCTCAATCTGGGTAGGTACCATCTAATCAGCTGCTGGGATAAAAGCAGGCAGAGGAACATGAAAGGACTAGACTGGGTGAGTCCTCCAGTCTCCATCTTTCTTCTGTGCTGGATGCTTCCTGCCCTCAAACATCAGACTCCAAGTTCTTCAGCTTTTGGACTCTTGGGTTTACACCAGTGGTTTGCCAGGGTATCTCGGGCCTTCGGCCACAGGTACTGAAGGCTGCACTGTTGGCTTCCCTACTTTTGAGCTTTTGGGACTCAGACTGGTTTCCTTCTCCTCAGCTTGCAGATGGCCTATTGTGGGACTTAACCTTATGATCTGTGAGTCAATATTCCTTAATAAACTCCCTTTCATATATACATCTACACTATTAGTCCTGTCCCTCTGGAGAACCCTAACTAGTACACATCCCAATCTCCTTAAGCCTTGGATGCCTTCCTCTACGGTGTACCAGTTCTGCCATTTCATCCTCACTTAGAGTAGGCTCACCTTTCAGTTCATGTTTCGGTCACCAACTCTTTGCAATCCATCATTGACCAAAACATCATTGTATGGAGTATCACACACTCACACAAAAAGAGAGAGAGAAAAAAAAAGAGATTTGCCATAAGGAATTGGCTCATGCAATTATGGAAGCTGAGAAGTCCTACAATCTTCCTTCTGCAAGTTAGAGATCCAGAAGTTAGTGGTATAGTTTAATGTGAGTTCAAACTGTTAGAGCTCTTTCTAACTCCTTGAGTTACAACACCGAATTCAGAATCTCTACCTAGTGGGCCCATGGCAATAAATTCAACCTGATTCAACTTTCTGTTCCTTGCACAATTATCCTATACCTTCACTAATGCATTTGCCTGATTTCTGTCTGTATAAATTGCAAAAAACAATGCAGAAGAATCAGCAGTGTCTTGCAAGTCAACAACCTCAAGGGAGGCCATTACAGGTTCTGCAGGCAAAGCAGGGCCAGCCTCCTCTGACAGGGGTGGGAGGCTGCTTACATTGTTAAATGAAGCTCAGAAGAAGGCAGAAGTTCAGTGTCCCCAGCTTCATCGGAATCTCTCCATATGTTCCATTCCCATTTCCAGGATCCCATTTCTTCCCAATCAATGCAGGCACTTCAACAGAAGACAGTTGGCAAGGTCTGAAATTCAATTTGTGTTGTAGTTTGGCCACTTGCAGGATGATACTGTGAGCTTGGCTTTCAGAAATCTCAGGTCTGAGCCTACAGGACAAATGGGTTTCTTTCAGAACACAGAAACTTTCAGGTCATTTATGCAGAATTTGAGCTGGGAATTTAAAGCCCTGAGCTCATCCTTTTCTTTCTCCACTTTCTCCAGTGCAATTAAGAGCAAGCAGCCTGTATTAGCATTCTCCAGACAGAGCCAATAGGATATATATATACACAGTCATGCACCACTTAATGACAGGGATATGTTCTGAGAAATGCATTGTTATATGATTTTGTCATTGTGTGAACATCATAGAGTGTACTGACACAGACCTAGATAGTATAGCCTACTACACACCTAGGCTATATGGCATAGCCTATGGCTCCTAGGCTACAAACCCGCATGGCATGTTAGTATACTGAATACTGTAGGCAACTGTAACATAATGGTAAAATTTGTATATATAAAAATATCTAAATATAGGCCAGGTGTAGTGGCTCACACCTATAATCCCAGCACTTTGGGAAGCCAAGGTGGGCAGATCATTTGAGGTCAGGAGTTTGAGAACAGCCTGGCCAACATGGTGAAACCCTGTCTCTACTAAAAATACAAAAATTAGCTGGGTGTGGCGGCACACACCTGTAATCCCAGCTACTTGGGAGGCTGAGGCAAAAGAATCACTTGAACCCAGGAGGCAAAGGTTGCAGTGAGCTGAGATCATGCCACTGCACTCCAACCTGGGTGACAGAGTTAAATTCCATCTCAAAAAATAACAATAAATAAATAAATATCAAAAATCTAAATGTAGAAAAAGCACAGTAAAAAAATGGTATTATAATCTCATAGGACCACAGTTGTATTTGCAGTCCATCATTGACCAAAACATCATTGTATGGAGTATCACACACACACACAAAAAGAGAGAGAGAGAGAGAAAGAGATTTGCCATAAGGAATTGGCTCATGCAATTATGGAAGCTGAGAAGTCCTATAATCTTCCATCTGCAAGTTAGAGATCCAGAAGTTAGTGGTATAGTTTAATGTGAGTTCAAAGGCCTGAGATCCAGGGGAACTGATGCTGTAAATTCCAGTCCAAGTGCACAGAATACTGAAGTCCCAGCTCAGCAATGAAGCAAAGAAGGAAAAAGTTATCTCTTCCCCTGCCTTTTGTTCTATTCAGGACCTCAACAGATTGGATGATAACCACCAACATTGAGGAGGGTAATCTGCTTTGCTGGATTAACTGATTCAAGTGCTAATCTCATCCAGAAACACTCACAGACACACTCAGAAACAATGGTTAGACACTGACCCAGTCAAGTTGACCCACAAAAATTATCCATCATTGGCTGGGCGCGGTGGCTTATGCCTGTAATCCCAACACTTTGGGAGGCCGAGGCAGGCAGATCACAAGACCAGGAGATCAAGACTATCCTGGCTAACACGGTGAAACCCCGTCTCCACTAAAAATACAAAAAATTAGCTGGGCGTGGTGGCGAGCACCTGTAGTACCAGCTACTTGGGAGGCTGAGGCAGGAGAAAGGTGTGAACCCGGGATGCATAGGTTGCAGTGAGCTGAGATCACTCCACTGCACTCCAGCCTTGGCAACAGAGCAAGACTCTGTCTCAAAAAAAAAAAAAAATTATCCATCACACAACAAATCTCATTATCCTCCATTTGACAAAAATGCTCTAAGGCTTCAATTACATGGCCACCCATAACCTTGCCTCTTATAACTATTTGATTAGGAGTATCCAATGGTGACATTTTGCATATCTCTATTGCCACATCATGTCACAGACTATCAGTATCATTTTTATCACTGGATTTAAACCTAATCATATTCTATACCAATCCAGAAAACTCATCCTTAAAATGCTTTCCTCTAGAGCCATTCTTAGCACAAAACTCTACATTAATCCAGCAAAGTTCTCCAGGGAAACAGAACCAGTAGGAGAGAGATAAATAGAATGGATGAGTACATACATGCATGCATACACACGTACACACAGAGAGAGACAGATACACAGAGACAGGATTGATAGAGAGAGGTTTCCAGGAATGGGCTTACAAGAGTGTGGAGGCTGGCAAGCTCGAAATCCATAGGGCAGGCTAGCAGGCTGCAGACGATGAGGGAGGAGCTAATGCCACAGCCTTGAGGCAGGATTTCTTCTTTCTCAGAGAAACCTTGACTTCGCTCTTCGGCTTTCAACTGATCGAATGAGGCCCACACACAAGAATAGTCTCCTTTACTTAAACTCAATTAATTGTAGCTGTTAACCATATTTACAAAATACCTTCACAGCAACACTTAGATTAGTGTTTGATTGAACAATTAGGTACTATAGCCTATCCAAATTGACACGTAAAACCAGTCATTACAATCTCCAACAGTTATTTAAATAACAGAATTCTTTTGGTCCTCCAATTACAATTAAGACATCACAAGTTTTGTCTAAACTATCAATGCAGTCACTTCCAAAATCATGAAGAAACTATTATTATATTATTATTATATTAAACTATTATATACACAATGCTCCCAGCCCTCCCAAAATCATGAAGAAACTATTATTTAAATTTAATTTATATCAGTAGTATTTATTCATTGTTAAACACTACTTACAGCATCCAAATCTCAAATAGAACAGCTCTACCACTAGGAAAAAACCCTTAGTGGTTTTTGGATAGTGTTTTGAAAACATTTATTTATAGCCAAGAATTGCCAGGAATAACAGCCAAATTAATAATTAAATAGAAAGCTTTTATTGCAAAAGGAGCAAGCTAAAATAAATAGCAACCATCTGAAACTTTTCAATATGCAAATTCATAAAGCTTTTAGTTAACTGAACAGTTATTACAATAATAACTAACAATCTGACACCTTCGAGATCCCCTGGAGCTCCTGACCTTTAAATCCAAGAAAGCTGACAGGGACAGCCTAGCAATTCAGCCTGTGTGGGAGGAAATAAGAAAGAAACCAATGGAAAACTGTGGGAAAACACGGAGGCAGGCAGAAAATATTGGGATGTGTTTTGCGTTATTATATACAGGGGAATGGGTTTTTATAGTCAAGGACTAAAGTGAGTAAAACTGTATTTTTATTTTCTTATAACAGGATTTAATTGTTTCCCTGAGCTTCCATTACTATTAGCAGAAAGTTTAATCTAATAATTTCTAGGTAAACTCAGTCAAATCAATGATTACAAAAAAATTGATGTTATTAGTTAAGTCAGAATTTTTTTCCCAGGAAAATCCAAGGACCTTATATTCCACTTTAACCTAAAGGTATGAGTTTTAGAGAGCTTGTGGAAGTGCCTATATTTGAGTGGGAGAAGCAACTGGGGTTTTTTGTTGTTGTTCTTGTTTTTTGGTTTTTGGTTTTTGGTTTTTTTTGAGAGAGGGTCCCGCTCTGTCACCCAGGCTGGAGGGCAATGATGCAATCACAGCTCGCTGCAGCCTTGACCTCCCAGGCTGAAGCGATTCTTCCGCTTCAGCCTCCTGAGTAGCTTGGACTACAGGCATGTGCCGCCACACCTGGCTAATTTTTTTTTTAAGAGACAGGGTCTCACTATGTTGTCCAGGCTGGTCTCAAATTTCTGGGCTCAAATGAGCCCCTAGTCTCGAAAACTTCAGCCTCCCAAAGTACTGGGATTGCAGGCATGAGCCCCCAGGGCCAGCGGCATCTGGTTCTTGATGGCTCTCCACCCTCCAGGGCCTCCACGGAGCTAGCACTCACCTTGCTGGGTCTTTAGTGAGGGGCATCTATGCCAGCTGTGGTTTCTCTTTCAAATGGGCCATGCAGCATCTGCTGACGGCTCCCCTTCATCGTGATTGGCAGCCACTTCTACTCCATCCAGCTTCTCTCAGCCAATCTTGAGCCTCTCTTGAGAGCACGAGAAACTTTCCAGTGCTCTCCTGTCCCACTCGCCATGACTGGTGGTGAGCAGTGTGGGGAAAAAGACCCAGGCACCCTGCCTAGGCCACCACCCTCACAGGCATTTGCCACTGCCATGCCAAGCTTTGGTGGGAGGGGGCTTCTCTGCAAAGCTTGGGTCTCCCCCAGCCTTACTTGGGAAAGGAAGCACTCACACACCACTAGCCTACCTAGAGTCGAATTTATTATGCTACACACATGCACAAACACACATATAGAACCCAGGGAGGGGAAGCAGAACTCTGGGACCCTTCTCAACTCTACTCTCTGCTGTCACTGAACAAACGTGCTTTTCCCATTAGATCATCCTTTTGGATGGGGACAGGTGCATGCACAGACCCCTGGCTCTTAGCAGTCACAGGATTTTCTCTCTAACCTATTTTCTCCCTTAGGGAAACTCTAAAGACATTTTTTCATAACAATTGTTTTTTATTTTGGCTGTTTCACCCCTCACTAGAAAAAACAAAGTTCCACAGATGTAATGAGCTGAGAGTTTTGGCAGAAAATAAAAGTGAAGAAAACCTTGATTTGTCCTTTCATGCTACAATAGCTACAATGTTCTAACAGAGAAACCATTTTTGTTCCCCGTTGATGATGGCACATATAGTGGAGAAATTTTCTTGGGTTTCAGGTGGTCTAACAGGCTTATATTTGAATCCCAGTTCCATTATGGTCCCTCTAATTGCTCTTGGACAAGTTACTTAACCTCTTTGAAATTCATTTTCCTCATTCCCCATACCTATCTCATGGGATTATTGTGAGAGTTAAATGAATTACTCTTGTTTTCCGCAAGAATGTTGGTTCCATAACCCAATTAGGCAAAATTTGAAAGCCCCAGTTGGCACAATGTCAACATAAACTATAGTATAAATGCTAAGTTTCTTTGTAAATTAAATAGTGGTAAGAAAATCATGATAAACAACTATAGAACTCTAGCAGGTGTTCTTAAATGCAGGTTTCTAATAACTTTGGAAATTGTAACATTAGAATAGAGGAAACAACTTTCAGAACTCTCATGAAGAGCTGGAATGTTCATGAATATCAAACAGAAAAGGAGTTAACTGAATTAACTGAACCAGCAGAAAACTGAAGTAATCTTTTTAACTTTGCTTGAAACACTGCTGACTCTGTTTTGTTTTTCAGAGTCAATGAAACTTTTCTTTTGAGCTATTTACAGCTTGTAGCAATTAAGTAAATTATACTGCTGTGAACAAAATTTGGAGCACATTTTTTTCTCTCTACCTAATTTCTCCAGACTTTGGAAACCAGTTGTGAGTATTCTTAACTTATGGCAATATAGTTATTTGCATAAGTGCAATAAGAATCTGTTTTCTTTTGTAACAGGACACAATTTGAGAAATTGGTTATTTTACCAAGGAATTTTACTGGTTATTTTACCAAGGAATTTTACTGGTTATTTTACTGGAATGGTGTGTTTTCCTTTAAGGAATTAAACTTACAGAGCCAATAAAAGCCCCATGGGGAACTGGCTTCATGCCTTGCCTACAATAGTCCTTGTACAAGGTTTCTAACCTGTGGTAAATAAAGAATGTCACTTTCTAACAGGTCCAGGAGCCCCAATTTACCTTGGGACCTCAAGAGGAAAGAAATGTACCCAACTCATAGGTATTTGAGGGTACAAACCTATGGCTGGGTTCAGCTTTTAAAAAGTCTTATCTGAAATTCCTTCTATGGAACAGAGTTCCATCAAAGCCAATTTTAAAAGAGCTTATGTGAAAAATAATTATTCTTGCTGCATTTTATGCAAATAATCAGGCCAAGTATAATAAAGCAAATCAGTCTTACCATGATTTGTCTTTAGTAAAAATGGGAAACTGGAGAGAGAAATATTATGTTTCAAGAACTGTGGTACACTTGGTATTAAATTCTAGTCTCATTAGTTGTTTTTTAGTTTGTTTCTGGAATTTAGGCTAACCCTGCTTATTCTTGTGAACCAATCAGTAATCTCTGACTGCTACTCAGAAGAAACAAGAGGTTTGGTAATGCAAAAATCTGGATCAATATTCTAATCCTAGGCACACACTGGAATCATCTAGCAACCCCATATCAGCTTAGTTCCAACAGTGGCCCAGTTCATGAAAAGCCTTCTAATTTAGTTTACTTGGAATCACTTTACTTATTTTGCTTTACTCTTGTGGAATATATTGCTGTTATATTCTTTGTGTAGGAATACAGGACAAGTTTACTGAATGTTTTCTTAAACACTTAATAATCTTCCAGATACCACTTTTTGTCGAAACTCAAGACTTATGAATGGACCTTACTATACTGATGCTTTCTGACTGAGCTCCTCTCTACCCTGAATGCAGGAGACCCTCATAGTTAGGCAGGAATATCATTGCCCCTATTCAGCCTAAGAAGTTACAGAAGATGGATCTTCATCCTTCTGCAATCCTTAGGATTAAGGGTTCTCTTATAAAAAGAAGGGGGGAAATGTCAGAGGCATGTGAACCAGAGCAACTCCATCTTAAATAGGAGCTGGGTAAAACGAAGCTGAAACCTACCAGGCTGCATTCCCAGATGGTTAAGCCATTCTAAGTCACTGGATGAAATAGGAGGTCAGCACAAAATACAGGTCATAAAGGGCTTGCTGATAAAACAGGTTTCAGTGAAGGAGCCGGCCAAAATCCACCAAAACCAAAATGGCCATGAGAGTGACCTCTGATCGTCCTCACTGCTACACTCCCACCAGCACCATGACAGTTTACAAATGTCAGGAAGTTACCCTATGTGGTCTAAAAAGGGGAAGCATGAATAATCCACCCCTAGCTTAGCATATCATCAAGAAATAACCATAAAAATGAGCAACCAGCTGCCCTTGGAGCTGTTCTGTCTATGGAGTAGCCATTCTTTTATTCTTTCACTTTCATAATAAATTTACTTTCACTTTACAAAAAAAAAAAAAACATGATAAAATAACCACCTATTCAGGAAGTTTTGAAGATTTTTTTTTTAAGACGGAGTTTTGCTCTTGTTGCCCAGGCTAGAGTGCAGTGGCGTGATCTTGGCTCACTGCAACCTCCGCCTCCGGGGTTCAAGCGATTCTCCTGCCTCAGCCTCCTGGGTAGCTGGGATTACAGGCACCCGCCACCATGCCAGGCTAATTTTTGTATTTTCAGTAGAGATGGGGTTTCACCATGTTGGCCAGGCTAGTCTTGAACTCCTGACCTCATGATCCACCTGCCTTGGCCTCCCAAAATGCTGGGATTACAGGCATGAGCCACCACGCCCAACCTGCTTTTGAAGACATTTTAATATTTAAGTATTCAGAATGGGATGACATCTTAGGCCAGTCACTCACCACTCCCTACCTCGTTCCACACAAACACACATACATTTTGTCTGCTTTATAACTCTGTTTCACAACTAGCAGAGCAGAATCTACCCAGAGTGGTCAGCTCTTACATTGCAGCAGCTTTTCTTTTACATTTTTTTTTGGTCTGGAAATTAGAATATTTTATTTTATTTTATTTATAATTTCAACTTTTAGATTCAGTACATGTGCAGGTTGTTGCTTGGATATACTGTGTGATGCTGAGGTCTGGGATACAAGTGATGCCATCACCCAGGTAGGGAGCATAGTACCCAATAGTTGATTTTTCACTCCTTTCCCCACTCCTCACTCCCGGCTTTAGTAGTCCCCAGTGTCTGCTGTTGCCATCTGCACGTCCATGACTACCCAATGTTTAGATCTCACTTGTAAGTGAGAACATACAGTATTTTGTTTTCTGTTCCTGCGTTAATTCACTTAGGATAATGGCCTCCAGCTCACTGCAGCCTTTCAACATTAGCTTGGCCATGCCCTGAAAAGGCCAAACACTGGGTCCTGGTGCATCTGGGATTATGTGAGAAGTCTTCTGTGGTTTAGAGGCTTCTTGATCTATGGATATTGTGTCTGTGCCTGCATTTCTGAATCGATGCTTGCTCCTGATTCGGTACTTGCTCTTCACCCCTAAGGGGAGTTTTTCACTTGATCTATTCTCAAGCTAAACCCCAGACTCACCTCTGCTATTTCTGTCTTGCTTCTGATCCTGCTTCCAGGATTCACTGCTGCCCACAGTGTCCCTCCCCGGGAGATGACCTAAGTCCAAAGTCCCATGGAAGCTATACTCCTAAATTTAAAGCCAAAAACAACAATTTGAAAGGTTTAAGGAAAAAATGATCACTATCAAAGTAAAAGAGAAAGATGCTATATGCTAAGTATGGTGGCCCTTGAAAAGGATGTGACTGGCAACAGGAGACAGAGATGGGATCTTTTAAGAAATGAGGGATTTCACAGGCAGAGGAGCTCAGAACCTACAGTATCATACCATCCTTGCAAAGAAGGGGTGAATCTCATTCACCATATTCATGATTATCAGAAAGTGGGTTTCTAGCCAGAGGTGCCCTATAAATCAATCATCTAGTCTGATCCCCATATGTCACCTTTGAAGATTCTGACCCAGGAAGGTTAAATAACTGCACCAAGTTCATACGGCTGCCCAGTGGCAAAGGTGAGACCAGAGCCAGCCCACACTTTTCCCACTGTGCCTTATTCCCATTGCTTTTCTGTTTCTAGAAGTTGGACCAAGACCACCTTCCTCTAGGTGGATGAGGCAGTCATACAGTTACCTGTATCATTTTCTTCAGATTTCCTTCCACATGGTTATGTCTAAGACCATAAAATCAAAGTTTTAGAAATTAACTCCACCCAACAAGGCAGGCTTTCTGCCTCTGCTTCCAGAGTCCTTCCAAGGTTCTATAGCCACATGTCACCCATGCCCCATGCCTTCCTTCAACCTTTATTCCCCATTTTTTTTTTTTGAGGCGGAGTCTCGCTCTGTTGCCCAGGCTGGATGGAGTGCAGTGGTGCGATCTCAGCTCGCTGCAACCTCCGCCTCCCAGGTTCACGCCATTCTCCTGCCTCAGCCTCCCAAGTAGCTGGGACTACAGGCGCCTGCCACCACACCCGGCTAATTTTTGTATTTTCAGTAGAGACGGGGTTTCACTGTGTTAGCCAGGATGGTCTCGATCTCTTGACCTTGTGATCTGCCCGCCTCAGCCTCCCAAAGTGCTGGGATTACAGGCATGAGCCACCATGCCCAGCCCCCATTCTTTTCCCACCTCTTCAACTAGCTGGTTTTGGCTGGTAGAGTAGTAAAGTATATTTTAATAGAGGTCCATTAAAAGCCAAAAATCTTCAAACCCTTAGGAATTAGGTTAACGGTAGGATTTGAGAAAAGATAACAGGTGGTGAAAAGGAAATCTCCCCATCACAGCTCAACTCTCATAAAAGGGACTGGGGAAACGCTCATGGAAGAATCATGTTTTTCACTCGTCAGTGAATAGAGCTTAGGGAGAGTGAGTTTATCAGACCTTCCCAGTATGATAACTGAGAGCTACTTCTGATGGGGGGCAATAGGAAGAATGTGTTCTGAAGTTGGGAAGACAACTGTGTGGATGACTTTGGTCTGCCTGGGTAGCTTGATGGCACTGGGAAACTGAACAGAGGGAGGATGGTGGTTTGAGTGAAGGCCAGGTCCCCAAATGGCACTGAAGACAAACTTCACTTAGTTCATATATGTGTTTAGAGCTGGCTTAGCACTCATGGCAATCTCCAGAGGTTCTGTTTTCTCCATGGTTTCTGGGGTTCTTTCATGCTTTGTATTTATCCATTGTACCAGTCCATTTTCACACTGCTGATAAAGACATACCTGAGACTGAGTAATTTGTAAAGAAAAAGAGGTTTAATGGACTCACAGTTCCACGTGGCTGGGGAGGCCTCACAATCATGGCGGGAGGTGAAAGGCATGTCTTACATGGTGGCAGACAAGAAAGAAATGAGAGCCAAGTGAAAGGGGTTTCCCCTTATGAAGCCATCAGATCTCGTGAGACTTACTCACTTCCATGAGAACAGGATGGGGGAAGCTGCCCCCATGATTCAATTATCTTCACCGGGTTCCTACCATAACATGTGGGAATTATGGGGAGCTACAATTCAAAATGAGATTTGGATGGGGACACAGCCAAAACATATCACCCATTACCCAAGCATACTAAACAAAATTTTTTTTTGAGACCAGTCTCACTTTGTCACTCAGGCTAGAGTTGAGTGGCAGTATGATCATAGCTCACTGCAGCCTCAACTTCCTGGGCTCAAATGATCCTCTTTCCTCAGCCTCTCAAGTAGCTGGGGCCACAGGTGCACACCACTGCACTCAGCTAATATTTTATTTTTTGTAAAGACAGGGGTCTCACTATGTTGGCCAGGCTGGTCTAGAACTTGTGGCCTCAAGTTATCCACCTGCCTCAGCCTCCCAAAGAGCTGGGATTACAGACACAAGTCACTGCACCCAGCCGAGAAGTTTTTCTTCATCCATCTGAACTCCTCCTGCAGCACAATTGCAGTGCTAACCACCTGGAGATCACGCAGACCCCACAGGCTGAGAACACAGTCCTCCATAAGAACCTCCCCACTTAGGCACCAGCCACCAGCTCCAGAGTCCCAAAGCCACCCATGCTTCTGTCCAACTGGTTAAAAACCTGGAGGTTCTTATTAGCTGCCTCAGATTTGATAATTTAATAGGACAATTCACAGAACTCAGAATAGCATCATATTGATTGTCTTCAGTTTTGGGGTTCTTTTGGGGTTGTGGGGGGGAAATGTCCCTTGGGCCATTCCCATTTTTTGAGACGGAGTCTCACTCTGTCACCCTGGTTGGAGTGCAGTGGCATGATCTCAGCTCACTGCAACCTCTGCCTCCCAGGTCCAAGTGATTCTCCTGCCTCAGCCTCCCAAGTAGCTAGGATTATAGGTGTGCGCCACCACACCTGGCTAATTTTTGTATTTTTAGTAGAGATGGGGTTTCACCATGTTGGCCAGGCTGGTCTCAAACTCCTGGCCTCAAGTGATCTACCAGCCTCAGCCTCCCAAAGTGCTGGCTTTAAAGGTCTTGACTACTACTACTAATAATAATATTAGTAAAGAAATGAAATTTTGGCCAGGCTCGGTGGCTCACGCCTGTAATCCCAGCACTTTGGGAGGCCTAGACGGGTGGATCACCTGAGGTCAGGAGTTCGAGACCAGCCTGGTCAACATGGCGAAACCCCGTCTCTATTAAAAATACAAAAATTAGCTGGGAATGGTAGCAGGTGCCTGTAATCCCAACTACTCGGGAGGCTGAGACAGGAGAATCTTGAACCCAGGGGGCAGAGGTTGCAGTGAGCCGAGATCACGCCATTGCACTCTAGCCTAGAGGACAAGAGCAAGACTTCGTCTCAAAGAAAAAAAAAAATGAAATGAAATTTTGATACATGCTGTCAACCCTTGAAACCTTGAAACTGTTATGCTAAGTGAAATAAGCCAGACATAGACGAATATTTTATTATTCTACTTATATTAAGTATCAAGAATAGGCAAATTCATAAAGATAGTAATAATGGTTGTACAACATTGTAAATGTACTTAATGCGTGGAATTTGTAGAGTTCCTCTTGGAAACTGTGAGTAATTTATCTTTCAGCGGCAATCATTTCCTGAACTGTTGGCCTTACTATACCTCAAATTTTCTATTAATGTATTTCATTTTAGAACAGATCACAACAGAGCACAGAACAGAAATCAACTTACAATTTAATACTAGGTATCACTGTCACTCAGACATTCCCTTAAAGGGAATTTCTTAGCAGCCATATTTGCATGGGACTCTGCTCCCCACTGGGGCCATTTCTCCCCGTGGTTTTTCTTTTCTCAACCTTGGGGTTTCCCATCCCATCCCTCTTTATGTAGCAAAGGAATTTGAGAATGCTCATGGTATTACTTTATTAGAGAGAATGGCTTCATTTTCCTTTTTTCAATCTTCACCAGTCTAAGACTTCCATAACCAAAAGATCCACTAAGATTTTGCCTAAAGAAAAAAACAAACCATCTGCCTCTAAGATAAATGCTGCTACTCCCTACATATGGATAATGTGCAACAACAATTTAATCTTTTAAAGCAAATGTTCTTTCTGTTAAATATATATATTTAGTAAGTACAAAAGCAATCTATGCACAGAAGGATCCTAAGTACACTACCAATTTAAAACATTAACTAACAGTTTAGGATTTATCATATAAATATTATTAAAGAATGGTATCAATAATAACATTACTATGCAAGAATTAATGGCTTTCTAGAATACCAACAATAAGCAGTAGAAAATAAAGTGGTAAATATTCCACTAAAAATAGCCATCAAAGGCTAGACGTGGTGGCTCACACCTGTAATCCTAGCATTTTGGGAGGCCAAAGCGGGTCGATCACTTGAGGTCAGGAGTTCAAGACCAGCCTGGCCAATATGGTGAAACCCCATCTCTACTAAAAATACAAAAATTAGCCAGGCGTAGTGGCACACACCTGTAATCCCAGCTACTCAGGAGGCTGAGGCAGGAGAATCGCTTGAACCCAGGTGGTGGAGGTTGTAGTGAGCCAAGATCGTGTGCCACTGCAGTCCAGCCTGGGCAACAGAGTGAGACTCTGTCTCAGAATAAATAAATAAGTAAATAACCATCAAAGAACATACCTCAGAATAGTCTTAAACAATGCAGAGGAACAATATTAACATGCTCAAAACTCTACTGAGGGCACAATTATTTAAACCTGAATAATAGAGAGGCAAGACATAATACTTGAATGGGAAGTCTCAATAGTGAACCAATATCAATTCTGATATTACGCAAAACAAAATTTTAAAAGCATTTGACATTAGAGAGAGGAAACCCAGCAGACTATTTTCAGATTAACCAGAAAATACTAACATGATGGAATTGCTAGAAAAAAAAATTAAGGAGAAGGATAATGGGAGGAAATACACACTGAGGGCATGATAAAATTACATTCCAGATACTTGTACATCAATATTCATGGCAGCATTATTCACAGGAGCCAAAAGGTGGAAACAATTCAAATACTCACTGACAGATGAATGGATAAACAAAATGTGATATATACATACAACAGAAGCTTATCCAGCAATCAAAAAGAATGAGGCTGGGTGCAGTGGCTCACACCTGCAATCCCAGCACTTTGGGAGGCCAAGGTGGAAAGATAGCTTGAGCCCAGGAGCTCGAGACCAGCCTGGGCAATATAGTGAGATCCTGTCTCTACAAATAATAATAATAATAAAGAAATGAAATTTTGATACATGCTATCAACCCTTGAAACCTTGAAACTATTATGCTAAGTGAAATAAGGCAAACATAGAAAGACAAATATTTTATTATTCTATTTATATTAAGTATCAAGAATAGGCAAATTCATACAGACTGAAAGTAGAATAGAAATTACCAGGGGCAGTTGGGAAGGAGCATGAGGAGTTATTATTTAATGGGCATAGAGCTTCTGTTTGGGATGATGAAAAAGTTCTGGAAATGGATAGTAATAACGGATGTACAACATTGTAAATGTACTTAATGCACGCAATTTGTATAGCTGAAATTTGCTGACAGATCTTAAATGTTCTCACCACAAAACAAAACCAGAAAAAAAAAGGTAAGTAGGTGAGGTGATAGATGTGTTGACTAACTTGATTGTGGTAGTCATTTCATAATATATATGTATATCAAATCATGGGTCGTACACCTTAAGCTTCTACAATTTTGTTTGTCAATTATTTCTCAATAAAGCTGTGGGAGAATAAAAATAGGGATCTGCCAATGACATAAGATTATTGTGAGGACTAAAATTAAACAAGGTGTGTTCCACGGCTATCACAGTCAATTCTTCATCAACATTTTCTTGTACATTCTCGTCTTTCCTGAGTTCTAGCTGGAGCACTGCAACCTATCAGATATGTAACTAAACTCCTCAAGATGTAGTTTTCCACCTGTAAAATAAGGGATTAGATGATCTTTATTGCTATGTTCGCCTCTAACATTCTCCAATTCAATACAAACACCCCGAAAATTGTCCCTGGGGAAGGGGTCAGAGTACATTCTGATTGCTAGACGTGAATTTGGCGCTCAGAATAAGCCCAAGTTGTGGAAGTGATACAGAAAATGTTAATAAGGAACAACAGGAGAATCTGGCTGGCGGCAGTGGCTCACACCTGTAATCCCAGCACTTTGGGAGGCCGAGGCAGGCAGATCACTTGATGCCAGGAGTTCCAGACAAGCCTGACCAAAATGGTGAAACCCCATCTCTACTAAAAATACAAAAACAAATTAGCCAGGTCTGGTGGCATGCACCGGTAATCTCAGCTACTTGGGAGGTTGAGGCAGGAGAATCTCTAGAACCCAGGAGGCGGAGGTTGCAGTGAGCCCAGATCGTGCCACTCTACTCCAGCTTGGACGACACAGTGACACTCTATCAAAAAAAAAAAGGAATAATAGGAGACTTCAAACATTCCATTTTGGGAGTAGAAAGGGGAGTTCATTGTCAGAATACATGCATCTTACACAAAGGATCATCATTAAAATCAAATTACTCATGAACAATGAGTAGGACTTTGTAATATTTCAATTGCATCAAAACTGTCCTTGAACAAAAAAATGTACTTCCTCCTCCTCCTCCATTCAGGTAAGAGTATAGCCTGTGTCATCCCATGCACTGTGGCATTTGTTCACTGAACTATTGTCCTTCTCAAGAGATGGTTTTTCACCCTAACAAAAATAACTATGAATCATTGATTCTGTGAATATTTTCTCCCTTGCTTTTTTCACAGAACAATTGACAAATTTCCATGTATTTATTTCTTAAATAAGCAAAAGTTACCATGAACCTGAAATGGTCTATACTGCAAATGCAAACTGTTGCTTTTTAAATGTCACTTGGGGGTAACTATGAGTTTCTAATTAGGATCATAATTCTCCTAAGGAAAGGATAATCTCCGTGAGTAAAAGGGGGAAAAACTTTCACAGAGAATGAAAAGTCTGCTGATATTTAGAGGTCTTTTTTATTTGTTTAGTTTTTAGAGTTGTTTTTCCTTTGGCTACACCTGCTAGAATAAAATAAAGTTTTGTTATATACAACAATTTATATGCCTTGAAAACTAAAAGAAAAATATTACCCTAGCATTTGTTTTCATAGCTCTACTCTAGTGACTATAAGTGATTTGTTCAAAAAAATTTTATGTATGTTTCCAGGTTTCCAAAGGCAAAAAAAAAAAACCATTTCGCACAGACACAAAATGCTTTTTATCTGTTTCCTGTTAAAGGATTATTTTTTATAAACATCTGTGTACAGTCTAATGTAACATACAGTTCTTTCCTTATGAAGCTGCCATGAATAGTAATTTTCATCTCTATTACTATGTTCTCACAGAGATTCTTCTATTTCTCTACTTAGATCACTTACTACACATTCTTATAATGGCTTGGTGAACTAATTGTCTGTGCAGAAAAATGTAATCTCCTTGAAGGCAGAGCCCACAACTGGTTCTCTCAATAAGTAAGTTATATAAAAGAAAAACAATGAATATGTTAATTCAAAGGGAATATATATGACATTTGCAAAATATATCATATCCCCCAAAAAAAATTGTATAGAATTCTTCAAGGTCAGATTTGTGATACAGAAATTCTATAGTGATTTTTAAATGTAGCAAGTAGAAGGCTAATGTTTCTAAAACATTTACAGCTCTAAGATGCTATCATAATAGACTTTTTAATTTTTTTTTTTTTTTGAGACTCAGTCTCGCTCTGTCACCCAGGCTGGAGTGCAGTGGCGTGATCTCAGCTCACTGTAACCTCTGCCTCCCGAGTTCAAGTTATTGTCAGGCCTCAGCCTTCCAAATAGCTGGGATTGCAGGCACCCGCCACCATGCCTGGCTGATTTTTGTATTTTTAGTAGAGATGGTGTTTCACCATGTTGGCCAGGCTGGTCTCGAAATCAAGTGATCCATCCACCTCAGCCTCCCAAAGTGCTGGGATTACAGGTGTGAGCCACCATGCCCAGCCCAGACTCTTTAACTCTTAACCTATTATTTCTTTAACTAAAACTTTAAAGTTTTCATTCTTGGAATTCCAGGAATGAAAATCACTTCTGGTATTAAAGAAGAACATTATATTTGTATGTATACCATCTTATGAAATGAAGAAATTGAAATCAAATTAAATGGCTCTCCTATACTTTATTATTTTGCAATTGCTTAAAATAAAATAATCGAAGGCTGCTAGAATTAGAAGGGACCTTGGAGTTCTCCAGTCGAAATCTCTCATATTGCAGCTAGAAGAGGCCCATCAGGCAGGTGCCTCACCCAGCAACCTGCTAACTCCTTATTCAGATTCCGTGGGGAAGCTCAGGCCACCTGAATGCCACTTGGGACACCAGTATTTCACTTCTCCATTCAGCCATCAAGTGTCTTCAGTTTTAGCAAAATTTTAATCATTCAAGGAAAAACAAATGAATGGGATTTTTGTTTGTTTGTTTGAGACAAGAGTCTCACTCTGTCACCCAGGCTGCAGTGCAGTGGCCCGATCTCAGCTCACTGCAGCCTCGACCCCCTGGGCTCAAAGGATTCTCCTGCCTCAGCCTCTCAAGTAGTTGGGACCTCAGGTGTGCACCACCACACCCAGATAATTTTCAAAAAAAATTTGTATGTTGGCCGGGCATGGTGGCTCACACCTGTAATCCCAGCACTTTGGGAGGCCAAGGCAGGTGGATCACATGTGGTTAGGAGTTCGAGACCAGCCTGGCCAACATGGTGAAACCCTGTCTCTGCTAAAAATACAAAAATTAGCTGGCCATGGTGGTGCACATCCATAATCCCAGCTGTTCTGGAGGCTGAGGCAGGAGAATCGCTTGAACCCGCTAGGAGGAAGTTGCAGTGAGCCAAGATGGCACCATTGTACTCCAGCCTGGGCGACAGGGCAAGACTCTGTCTCAAAAAAAAAAAAAAAAAAAAAAGGATCACCTGAGGTCAGGAGTTCGAGACCAGCCTGGCCAGCGTGGTGAAACTTCATCTCTACTAAAAATACAAAAATTAGCAGGGCGTGGTGGCCCACACCTGTAGTCCCAGCTGCTTGGGAGGCTGAGGCAGAGAATCACTTGAACCCAAGAGGCAGAGGCTGCAGCAAGCTGAGATCACACCACTGCATCCCAGCCTAGGTGACACAACAAGATTCCATTTCAGAAAAAAATAAATAAAATGAAATAAAATTTTACTAATAATCTTTACAAAATCTGAACTTTGGCTTTACAGTTCCTTGACAATTTTTCAAAAAAAAGCCATCACAGCTTTTAGAAAGACAAACAATAGTTTGATGACTTAATGAATTACAGCCTCAACAAAAGCTAAGTAGAAAATTCGGTTACAAGATCTATAATACAGAGAGACCACCTCTGCTGGGCCAACCTAAACGGCTCCGTCAGTCATCCGAGTTCTCTCTGCGGTAACGTTTCCCTGCCTGGAAGCACCAGGGCGAGCGGCGTTCTGGCACTTACGGTGCAGCACTGCCACCTAGTGGCGTTTTGAAGGACTCACGCATCCAAAACCTCAGTCCTTGGCCTTTCTGGTTTGCCGATCTTTTTAGATTATCAGGACCAAGATGTGATCCTGAAAATACTTCTACCTTATTACAAGGATGGCTCTGATCCACAGATTGCAATCCATGTAGCAAAGAATCATCATCTATGAAAAAGCCAACCGGGACCAGAAACAATTTATTTTGTTGAGCAGAAACCTCAATCTTCACATCTTTCACTTAAAATAAATATCTCAATTATTTAAACTGCATTGTTTTATTTCCAGCTGCTTCCTATGTATAAAAGATGGCAAAACTGGAATTTAAAGTAGCAGTCTGAAGTGCAACATTTTACAGAAACCTTCATGAGACAGAAAAGAGAACACAAAAATGAAATGGGAAAATACAGCATTTATTTGACCATTATGTATATACTAAATTTGACATCTTGCACCAAAGAGGCACTTGATTATCTCTGAATATAGTTAGAAAAAAGAGAATATGAGATACTTTTCTCCAGGTTTCCTTAGTGGTATGTGAACTTGAACTTTCTAAAAGTTCCTGTTCTTGTCCTGTGTTTGCCTGGACTCATGTACTTTAGATATAAGCTAAAATGACTTTTTTTTTTTTCGAAGACAGAGTCTCGCTCTGTCACCCAGGCTGGAGTGCAGTGGCACAATCTCAGCTCATGGCAACCTCTGCTTCCTGGATTCAAACGATTCTCCTGCCTCAGCCTCTCAAGTAGCTGGGATTACAGGCGCATGCCACCACAACCAGCTACTTTGTGTATTGTTAGTAGGGACGGGGGTCTTGCTATGTTGCTGAGGCTTGTCTCGAACTCCCGGCCTCAAGTGATCCACCCTCCTCAGCCTCCCAAAGTGCTGGGATTATAGGCATGAGCCACTGCACCCGGACCAAAATGACATTTTTAAAAAGAATCTCCTCACCCTTGAGGACCAATGGCTGAAGAATGAAGCCTGAAGGAGTCTTTGTTGGTTGGTGGATCCCAAGTTAATGGCCAAACTTTGCTCTTCACAATCTATCTCCCAAGTAGTTCATGCATTCTATTCTGCATAAGAGAAGTCTGCAAGTTCTCTACAGGGTGATTTTCCACAGAGAAAGACCAGAAAGTAATTTGTAACAAACTTTTATTTGATTAGCATAAGAGTGAATTTGGTAATTTCAAGCAGGAAAAAAAAAATAGAACTGCTTGAGTCAGTACCTTAAGAAGAGCTCATTCATAAGAAAGAAATCCAACAAGTCGTGTCTGGGTTTAAAAAAACAAAAACCATGAGAGCAAACAACCCTGCTGCAGTCTGAGTCTCTCCCACTTTCTATGTGTAGATGACTCTTCCAGACACTTGCCAGCAGTTACTGGATGATGCCTCATGTTGAAAGTGACCTTGGGCTTTCATAAACCAGGAGATTATAAAAATGGATCTTCGTTCTACAAGAGAAGTTCTGAAAAACTCCTTGCACATCTCAGGCTATTCTTCGTTTCTGCACCTCATGAAGGAACAGAGTGTTCCCTGGGAACTCTGGGTAGCCTTGTGGAGAATGAGCTTCCCTGGGCTGCTTGTCCTTATGCTACAGGTCAGAAATAGAAAGCATTGCCTGAATTGCCAATGTCACTTGATGGTCAGTCAGTCAAAAAAAAAAGGGTGAGGCCGGGCACCGTGGCTCACGCCTGTAATAATCCCAGCACTCTGGGAGGCCAAGGCAAGCGATCTCAAGAACACCTGAGGTCGGGAGTTCGAGACCAGCCTGGCCAACATGGTGAAACCCTGTCTCTACTAAAAACACAAAAATTAGCCAGGCATGACGGTGCATGCTTGTAATCCCAGCTACTCGGGAGGCTGAGGCAGGAAAATCGCTTCAACCAGGGAGGCGGAGTCTGCAGTGAGCGCAGATCGTGACACTGTAATCCAGCCTAGGCAACAGAGTGAGACGCCATGTCAAAAAAAAGTGAAAAAAATCTTAAATAACTTGTCAGTGCAGAGGTTTCTAATATACATGTGAATGACCAATTCTAGAAACAATTTCTATAATAGTACAGGTGCTAAAGAGAACTAAAGCTGACTCAGGAAATGGCTACACAAAACCTAAGAGCCAAAAAAGGAAGGTTTTTTCGTTATCATTGATCGCGCTCTTCTATTTTTCTTATTCACAAAATTAATAGATGCTTCCTTGGTAGCTTCAAAGTGAGACATTTGCTGCCACTGTTTCCTTTAGGAGAAAAGAGGAAGGGATTTAGTATCACAAAGGAATTTAGAAAATAGTAGACTCATTCTGGAAATTGCCTGAACCCAGTTTATGAAAAAAGAACCACCATAAAGGCAGGGAACTCCCTTTGATTGAAGAAATCACTAATATCAGAATAAAAATTAGAAATCAGCAGCTATGTCATTACTTCTCAAGTGTGCCCAAATATTGTCATTTTCGGGACTAATTATTCTTTTCTCATTATTCTCTTTCTCATTATCATTCTTTTTTCACTAATGATACTTTGTAAAAATACACATTTTGCTTTCAGGTGAGACTCAACATCACTACTTTCATTCTGAATTTTTGAAATGATCTAGAAGCATTTTTATTTTCCCTTAATTTTCCCCAGTGTCATAAGGAATGTCAGATTTCCTTTTGTTGGGCAGCCTTGCCAAAAAGAGACTCTTGAAAGACACGAAGAGAGAGCTGGGAAGGGGAGACACCACGCACATGGCCTAAAGCACATTCCACCTTTTTATTCAAATGCTGTGGCCCATACACTTTCGCTGTTGTGTCTTGCCATCTGTGTCCTTATTATCATTGGGAAAGAAAAGCAAACTCAGGGTCAAGCAGCTGAATCTTTAGGTGTTAGAACAGTCTGGGTCACGCTTTAACCTTTGTCTGATAAAAAAAAGAAAAAGAAAAAATTATATAAAAATAAAAATAGAACAGTCCGGGGTCTCCTTTTATCTAGCAAACCAATGATCCTGGTTGCCAAGGATACCTTTTCACCACAAATATGTAAAGTAGGCAGACTTTGACAAAAGATTAGCAATACTGAATGGAATCTTACAATGAGGCTGCCTGTTTCATATTGTTTTTCTTACACCTGAGTGTTGTTTTGAAATGGTATTACACTCATAAATGGCATCACAACCCCAGCTTGTTCAAAAATAATTCCAGGAACTTAATAAAATCAAATTCTGCAGCCTAACCTGCAAAACTAGAATTACTACAGTTAGCACTAGAATTTTTAGAATTTGTACACAGTTCCAAGTGAAGTCGAAACCGGGACTGAATTTACCACACTGACTGCCTGAAAAGCTAAAATTCCCTACATTCTCCTAACTTGAGCTTCATTTCCTGCTGCCTGGTGATGGCCTAAGAGTTCATTCTACACAAAATGAAAAGGAAGAGGGGAGAGAAAATAATTGCAATGCTAATTCTCTTTGTATACATTATATGGACTTTATTTCTTGGACAATGAGAAATGAATCCTTAAAATTGTCCAAACAAAAGAGTAACAAGCTACAACTAGTAGCTTATTAGAAAATTGTCAAAACAAAAGACTAAGAAGCTACAGCTCATCCAGAGCATGCTACCGCTCTGAGAACGTCTACGTGAAAAAAAAAATGGGCATAAGAAAAATGTTAGAAGTCACGTAACTCATGAGATTCACATATCAAATAAAAGATTCATCAAAAAATACATTAAGCCAGGTGCAGTGGCTCACACCTGTAATCCCAGCACTTTGGGAAGCCGAGATGGGAGGATCACTTGAGGCTAGGAGTTTGAGACCAGCCTAGACAGCATCACAAGACTCAGTCTCTACAGAATTTAAAAAATTAACCAGGCATCTGCAATCCAGCCTGGGCAACAGAGGGAAACCCTGTCTCTCAACACACGTGCACATACACACACATGTACACATATTGAACAGTATGTCTCTCATACAAAATAGAAAAAAAATAATTCTTCACAGTGTGAGCATTACAGAGGAGGGTGTTTTCAAGACAATGTCATCAGAACTCCTCCTGAATAATGGAAGTCAGGATTCAGAAGATGAAGAGACTTCCCTACATGGGACCAGACAGGTCAGGAGCACAGCTACCCAGATCCACCCTCTTTCTATTTCACATCAGTGTCAAGGCCTCCACTATAGCTCTCTCCATCTAGCCCAAAGTGGGCCATGCACAGGCTTCCCTGGGGCCCAGCAAGCAACACTTTTAATAAAAATTGAGCCAACATTTAAAAACAAAACGTCTTATACAAAACAAAGCCCAGATTTCCTGCTTCTATTAAAATGAGAGGCCAGACGAGGTGGCTCACCCCTGTAATCCCAGCACTTTGGGAGGTCGAGGCAGGTGGATCACTTGAGTCCCGGAGTTCAAGACCAGCCTGAACAGAAAAGCGAGACCCCGTCTCTACAAAAAATACAAAAATTAGCTGGGTGTGGTGGCGCATGCCTGTAATCCTAGCTACTTGGGAGTCTAAAGTGGAAGGATTGCTTGAGCTCAAGGAGGCCGAGGCTGCAGTGAGCCAAGATCTCACCACTGCACTCCAGCCTGGGCAACAGAGTGAGACCTTGTCTCAAAAAAAAAAAAAAAAAAAATCTGATCTGCTGGCAGTGAGCAGCAATCTGCCAGAGCTGTGCCCCCACCACCACCACCACCCCCGCCCACTCAACAAACTAGAACAAACTAACCCTCAGTTTTCCAAACGTTTCAAAGACATGAATCCTGGAAGTATCCACATACGATTCCTCTGTTGAGGTGAAACCTAATCAAACTATGTTTAATCCCTCCAGAAATGAATCCTCTATGATTTGTTTTTAAGATGGAATGTCAGTAAACAACAGCATTTTCAACATATGTGCATTAGGTGATATTATGTATCATAAGGTCCAATGGCAGCATGTTTTCCTTTCTTTTAGAACTTATTGATGTATTTTATTTTTCATAAAAGCCAGGTATGTTATTTACAGTTAGTTCTACACTTAGACAGTTATTAGAATAAAAGATGAAACATATTTGTTATTACACATACACCATATATATTATCAAAATGAGTTTCTAAGTTTTTTGCTTTTTGTTTTTTGTTTTTTTGAGACAGAATCTCACTCTGTCACCTAGGCTGGAGTGCAGTGGCGTGGTCTTGGCTCACTGCAACCTCCGCCTCCCGGGTTCAAGCAATTTTCCCGCCTCAGTCTCCCAAGTTGCTGGGACTACAGGTGCGTGCCACCATATCCAGCTAATTTTTGTATTTTTAGTAGAGATGGGGTTTCACTATGTTGGCCAGGCTGGTCTCGAGCTCCTGACCTCATGATCCGCCTGCCTTGGCCTCCCAAGGTACTGGGATTACAGGCATGAGCCGCCATTCTCACCCTCTATGTTCTTTTTTTTTCCTCCTGACTACAAATACGCAGAAAACTTTCTAAGTTCTCAAAGACAATAGTTCATTTTCTTTTTTATTGACAATCTTTATAACCGCTGTTTCCATTTTCAGTTAGTTCATTTATAAATTCCCAGAAGCATGAAACCAACTCATTTTCTCAGTCACTAAAAGCTTCCTAAGTTTGTTTGTTTGTTTTTTTCCTAAATTGCTACTTTCAGGCTGGATGCGGTGGCTCACACATGTAATTCCAGCACTTTGGGAGACCGAGGTGGGAGGATCGCTTGAGACCAGGAGTTCGAGACCAGTCTGGGCAACATAGCAAGACCCTGTCTCTATTTTTAAAAAGATAAAAATTGATTTATTAATAAATTGCTACTTTCAGCCAAACTCAAAATATCTCCTCTTTTACAAACCAGCCTGCTGAGTATTCTGGGTGAATACAGGAAGCCTGGCATTTAGCTTAATCTCCATAGAAAAGGATAATGCTCTACATTATGAAAATGAAGGTGTTCTCACTTAACCCAAGACAAATAGGCTTGTCCCATTCTACTACCACTGTATTACTTGCAATATTAAGCCTCACTTTGAAAACAATGGATGCATTAAATTAATAAATGAGAAAATGAATCACCAAAAAGGTTAATATAATGCATGATTTATTGTATTACAAATAAATCGGGCTGGGCGCAGTGGCTCATGCCTGTAATCCCAGCACTTTGGGAGGCCGAGGCGGGTGGGTCGCCTAAGGTCAGGAGTTCGAGACCAGCCTGGCCAAGATGGTGAAACCCGATCTCTACTAAAAATACAAAATTAGCCCGGTGTTGGTGGCACATGCCTGTAATCCCAGCTACTCAGGAGGCTGAGGCGGGAGAATCACTTGAACCTGGGAGGCAGAGGTTGCAGTGAGCTGAGATCGCACCACTGCACTCCAGTCTGGGCGACAAGAGTGAAACTCCATCTCAAACACACACACATAAATTGGACACTTCCCATGCTTCAGGTACACCAATTCCAAACACAAAACTCAGCAGCAAATCTTTCTTCTTCTAACCCAGGTTCATGTTTGAAGTAATAACATGAGGGCTGTAGGAATAACTTTTGCCCAAAAGTGCTTCCCCCAAAAGAATACTGAAATTACTTTTCCCATTAAAAATTCTGTGAATGATGATTTATCTTCTTCTACCAGTCATCATTAAAAATAGCTAATTTAAATTTTTATGAAGTAACTCAGAAATCTAACTGCCAAAAACCCTAAAGAGAATGAAGATATATTCCACTTTGAATGACAACAGCTAATGAAATGTTATTCTTCTGTGTAATGAATAGAGCAGCCAAAAGTCTGACACGAGCTATATTTTTGGCTTCAGCCTCACACCCAACCCAAGAGGAAGGCTCAGCACTCCTTGGCTCTATCCTGATCCTCTGTGGCTTCCCTGGGGGTTCCTTCCTGAATAATCTCACTCTTGCCCTCCATTCTCTTCAAGCCTACTCTTTTCCAAAAGACCCAGGGGGAACCGACCAGACAGTTTTGTATGAAATTTCTCAAATTCTAACCACAAATGTATTTATGGAATAGACAGAAAACCTGTTGTGGGTTCATAGTGAGGAGAAATGTTACTGTAGGAGGTGGAATTCTAAGATGTCCCCCAAGATTCCTGCTTCCTGGTATACAGGCTCCATCTCACCCTCACCCCTGAGCGTGACTGTGACTTGAGCCTATGATGGGACAGTTGCTCTCGTGATTATGTGACATCCTGTGACCAACGGGATTTTGCAGATGTAATTAATGCCCCTTAGCAGCTGACTTTGTTGTGTGTATGTGTTTTTGGGGGGTTTTTTGAGATGGAGTTTTGCTCTTGTCACCCAGGCTGGAATTCAATGGTGCAATCTCAGCTCACTGCAACCTCCACCTCCCGAGTTCGAGTGATTCTCCTGCCTCAGCCTCCTGAGTAGCTGGAATTACAGGCACCCGCCACCAAGCCCAGCTAATTTTTGTATTTTTAGTAGAGACGAAGTTTCGCCATGTCGGCCAGGCTGGTCTCAAACTCCTGACCTCAGGTCATCAGCCTGCCTCCACCCCACAAAGTGCTGGGGTTATGGGCGTGAGCCACCATGTCTGGCCTGTGTTTATTATTATTATTATTATTATTATTATTATTATTTGAAAAATTGCTTAATTCATTGCCAACTTTTTTTTAATGGGACACTTCACCCCCTTTGTTGAAAAATATCTGGTACCCTGGCCCAGCATTCCTGTGTGTCCACAGCTGGCTGGAACATCCCCCTACCTGGGGCCATGCTCTCCTGTAGGCCACAGTGCTGCTGGGGCTCTACGGTGGCCATCTGTGTTTGAGACCCTGAGCAATGGCCATCAGACAGAGGCTGACCCAGTTGGAGGGTGTTATCTCCATCCCCTGAGGGCCCCAAAACTTATCTATCTCAGATATAAGAACTTGGCTCCTCACCATCCCAAATGGGGAGATAAGGGCCTGGAAGACAGAATGTCAATCCACCTTTATTAGAGGAAACCCTGCTGTAACTGTTTTAAATAACGTATGCCCTGCCCCACCCAGTGCCTGGTGGGCTGCCGGGCATACTCAACTCGGAATGGTGGTGTCTTCCAGCTTCTGCTGCTGGCTGGCAAAACTGTAGTAGTTGTTGGGGCCTAGGACCCACCCTCACTTCTTGGTGTTGTCCGTCATCTGTTTGGGTGTGTTGAGGAAGAGGATCCGGGTGGCCTTGGTGAAAAGGATTTTCTCATAGGCCTTCTCAATGCACCCAGCCATCTCATCCCTGATAGTGTCAAGCAGGATGTGGATGAAGGTGTAGCTCTTGGCAGGGATGTTACCCTTGGCCAGGAACACCTTGTTGTAGCCGCCCTCCATCAGGTATGGCTCCAGGGACACAGGGCGCTTGATGTAGGCATTGGTCTGTATGTCCTTGGCAGGCAGCCACTCCAACTCCATGTGGAACTCAGCCACCTAATCCCGGGACAGCAGGAAGAGGAGGTTGAGGCCCAAGAGCTGGAGCATGTAGGCTGACTTGGGTAGCTCTTAGCAGCTGACTTTCAATCAATCGAAAGGAAAATTATCCTGGATGGGCCTGACCTAATCAGATGAGCTCTTCAAAGTCCCTGGGCCCATCCTGAAGGAGAGATTCAGAGTATAAGAGAGATTCTTCCACCGGCCTCACAGGAGCAACTGCCATGTTGGAGAGAGGACCACAGGGCAGAAAACCACAGGCAGCCTCCAGAGTATGAGAAGGGAGCCCAGTTGGCCAGCAACAAGAAAGCAGAGACCGCCATCCAACAACCCTTAGGAACTGAACTCTGCCAACAACCCATAAGCTTTAGATGAAGACCCTGAGCTCCAGGTGAAATTGCAGACCTGGCTGAAACCTTGAATTCAGCCTTGGGAGGCCTTGAGCCCAGGACCCAGCAAAAACATTCCTAGACTCTTGACCCTGGAAACATTTTTCCATCTCTGAATGTGATATATCTCTCCACTTATTTAGCTCTTCAATGTTTTCAATAAGGTTTGCATTTGGTTTTGTAGCTAATTCTAAATGTAACTGGGTTTCATGCTCATTACCAGTCCTTTATGCCACCATCTCACCATCTCTCATTTCTTAAATTCTACATTTCATCTAAATTTTGATTTTTTTTAAATCTCAGCTCACTGCAAACTCTGTCTCCTGGGTTCAAGTGATTCTCATGCCTCAGCCTCCCGAGTAGCTGGGCTTATAGGCGTGCACCCCAATGCTCGGCTAATTTTTTTTTTGACGGGGTCTAGCTCTGTTGCCCAGGCTGGAATGCAGTGGCATGATCTCGACTCACTGCAACCTCTGCCTCCTGGATTCAAGCAATTCTCCTGCCTCAGCCTCCCAAGTAGCTAGGACTACAGGCATGCATCTCCACCCCTGGCTAATTTTTGTGTTTTTCGTGAAGACAGGGTTTCACCATGTTGGCCAGGATGGTCTCGATCTCTTGACCTCGTGATCCACCCACCCTCCCAAAGTGCTGGGATTACAGGTGTGGATGCTTGGCTAATTTTTTATACTTTTAGTAGAGACAGAGTTTCGCCATGTTGCCCAGGCTGGTCTTGAACTCCTGACCTCAAGTGATCCTCTCACCTTGGCCTCCCAAAGTGTTAAGATTAAAGCATGAGCCACAGCCCCCAACCAATTTTGATTTGTCTCTTGATGAACTGGGATATATCAGAGCTTTCACACATATAATAACATATTTCTTTAGTCTTCTCAAACAGATAACAGTTTGGCCAAGCATAATGTTCTCTAATTGTACACGTTTCTCTGCAAGCAGTGATGGCATTGATCTGGTTTTTTTCCAGCATTCATAGAGGTCTAAGCCTCTGTTTTGTTCCTTTCAGGCAACCTGTTTTTATCTGCATGGGCTTTTACAGCACAATATTTCTTCTGTATCTGTGCAAAAGGGTAAAACTGCACTGAAACAATGGTCATTATGTGGTGCTATGTCACTGTTAGGTGGAGTACACAGGTCTTGGAACCCAAAGCATAGAAGTAGTGGCTGTCCCTGCAAGTTTAGACTCTGCTGGACCCCAGGTCCTGGTTCCCTGAAAGGGTAATACTTCTTCCAAAGGAATAAGTAAGGGGTTCCACTGAACCTAGCGCTTCAACTGCCATTTGGAGCTTCTCATGCTAATGAATCAGAAAGCAGTGTGGGAGTTATATACTAATAGCAGCAGTTGCCCCTGGCTATCCTGAGGAAATAAGATTGCTCTACCTAATCAAGGCAGGGGAGAGTACATCTGGAACTCAGGGATTCACTAGGCCATCCCTTGTTTCCCTACCCAGCAACCACACCTGGCAAGAACACAGGAGTTAAGAGCTCAGGTCCCTCACAGGAAAAGGTCTGGGTTTCCCATTGGACAAGCAATGGAGACTAGCAGAAAGATTAGCCAAGCACGAGGGGAATTTAGAATGGAGGATGAAGGAAATGGTGAATATCAGTTACAATCTGGGTACCAACACAGCAGAGGAAGCTGTAGCATGAGCTTCCTGCCATCCTGTTGTAAGTCTAGTTTTGAGAAATTTTGACTGGTCACCCCAGAGGAATTGGTGACAGAATGCCATAAACCAATTGGGGCATGAATGGATCTGAGTGGTGCAAATGCTGGACAATACTGACGCCCCCAATGCAGCCCCCATATCTCCAGTCTCTTAATGCAGCCAGTCTGACTTCCAGCTGCTAGCACCCACGCCTCCTACTGCAAGCTGGAATGCCATCAAAATATGCCCATGGAAGCAGACTTCAACCAGTGACTGACAGAAGGAAGCATACACAAATATGCCCCAGTTTCCTTGACTTTCAAGTGAGATAAATCTGAGCTTCCTGGCCGGGTGCGGTGGCTCACGCCTGTAATCCCAACACTTTGGGAGGCCAAAGCGAGCAGATCACCTGAAGTCAGGAGTTCGACACTAGCCTGGCCAACATAGTGAAACCCCGTCTCTACCAAAAATAAAAAAATTAGCTGGGTGTGGTGGTGCATGCCTGTAATCCCAGCTACTCGAGAAGCTGAGCGGAGATAGTGCCACTGCACTCCAGCCTGGATGACAGAGCGAGATCCTGTCTCAAAAAAAAAGCAATCATCTGAACTTCCGTTCTCTGCTGTCTCCCAGGTCTCTGTTTAGGATTATGCACGTGCATTGACTTATTTTCCTTCCCTGCCTCAGTTCCTCATCACCTACCAGCAATTCCTGAGGTTGCTTCCCATATCAACCACAAACACTCAAATCCCCATCCCAGTTCTTCTTCTGGAGAAATTCAAACCAAGACACTTGAGCAGATTCAGCGCAAAGCTATTGATGCATTGTGCCACAGCCCTCACTAGCGGAGGCTCCTTCCATGGCCCTGGCAGGGGTCCTAGCAACGTATTCTCGTGGTCATAAGTTTTACAAAATTTGCCACGGAAGATAATTTTGGTTTTAATTTTCTTAATGTGTGCCCTACATCTGTGTAAGCTCCAGACCTCACAAAACCCAGATCTGCTCCTGATTATCTCATATTCCGTATACTCTACTCACTTGTTTATTTGTTAGTATCTCTCTTCCTTCCCTCGAATGTAAGCTTCATTTGGGCAGAAATGTTGTCTCATTCATTCACTGCTCAATTCCCAGTACTGCTGACCACATAGTAGAGGCCAATAATTTTTGTTGAATAAATAAGCGAGTAACCCCCAAAAGAATGACGCCCTTTCCTCTGTCTCTCCACATTTGCTCTGTCCTCTGATCAGAATCCCTTCTGCCCTCCCTTGAGTGGCTACTCACTCAAGACCTCTGTCAAGTGTCCAAGAATTGCCTGGGTAGAAGTGCAGAGATGAATTTCGAGAAGGATTTACAGCTGCCCACAATGCCTATTTCCCTTTCCAAGTATGATTTCTTAAATGTGCCTATTTTGGTTTAACTTCTTATTTTGAGTTTTTTGGATACAACTAGAACAAGCACAATAAATAATCATCTATCCACTGTCTAAATACAATTGTTAGGCCAGGCACGGTGACTCACACCTGTAATCCCAACACTTTGAGAGGCCGAGACGGGCAACTCACGAGGTCAGGAGTTCAAGACCAGCCTGGCCAACATGGTGAAACCCCAACTCTACTAAAAATACAAAAATTAGCTGGGTGTGGTGGCCCAGGCCTGTAATCCCAGCTACTCGGGAGGCTGAGGCATGAGAATCGCTTGAGCCCGGGAGGCAGAGGTTGCAGTGAGCTGAGAACATGCCATTGTACTCCAGCCTGGGCAACAGAGCGAGACTCCTTCTCAAATAAATAAATAAATAAATAAATAAATAAATAAAGTTGTTGATCTTTCACCATATCATTTAACATGTATAAAGATAACACATTGTGCATATAAAATATGCATGAAATAAGATATATTTATTTTATTATTTATTTATTTATTTATTATTTATACATGTACATATAAAATTTTTATTGATGTAAAACAATTTCTTATATTTCTTGACTCATAGCTCGGCTGGGCATTTCCTCTGCTGGACTTGCTCATGTGGCTGTAGTCACCTAGAAGTTCATCTGGGCTGGAAGGTCCAAGAGGGACAAACCCCCATGTGCAGTGAGTGGTTGGTGCTGCTGTTGGCTGGGTGCCTCAGTTTCCCTCTGTCGCAGTCTCAGGGGAGTTTCCATAGTGGGAAGGTAAAAGCACAAAGCCTCTTAAGGCTTGGGCTCACACAACATCACTTCTGCCATGTTTTTTTGAAATTGGTTTTATTGAGGGATACCTCAATAAATGATGGTAAATGATAATTTACCATGAAATTCATTCATTTGAAGGGTACAATTCAATGATATTTTTGGTAAATCTACAGAGTTGTGCAACCATCACCACAATGCGGTTGTAGAACCTTTTCTTCACCCAAAAAGATACCACATGCCTATTAGTAGTAAATCTCCATTTCTACCGTGAGCTTCTGAGCAACGACTGATCTACTTACCATCTTTAGAGATTTGTCTTTTCTGGGCAGTTCTTATAAATGGAATCACAGAATATGTTGTCTTTCGCATCTGGATTCTGGCTACTTTTACTTAGCATAATGTTTTTGAGGTTCATCCATAGTTTCTTTCTATGGCAGAGTAATATTTCATTGTATGAATAGATCACATTTTCTTTTTTGTTTGTTTGTTTCATTGTTGTTGTTGAGACAGAATTTTGCTCTTGTTGCCCAGGCTGGAGTGCAATGGCACGATCTCAGCTCACTGCAGCCTCCGCCTCCTGGGTTCAAGCGATTCTCCTGCCTCAGCTTCCCAAGTAGCCGGGATTATAGGCATGCACCACCACACCTGGCTGATTTTATATTAATAGTAGTGACGGGGTTTCTCCATGTTGGTCAGGCTGGTCTCGAACTCCCAACCCCAGGTGATCCGCCTGCCTCAGACTCCCAAAGTGCTGGGATTACAGGCGTGAGCCACCACACCCGGCTGGATCACATTTTCTTTATTCATCTGCCAGTTGATGGACATTTGGATTGTTTCCAGTTTTTGATCATTACAAATAATGCTACTATGAGCGGGGTGCAGTGGCTTACACCTGTAATCCCAGCACTTTGGGAAGCCAAGGCAGGTGGATGACCTGAGGTCGGGAGTTCAAGATGACCTGGCCAACCTGGTGAAACCCCATCTCTATTAAAAATACAAACAAAAAAAAACAGCTGGGTGTGGTGGCACATGCCTATAAATCCCAGCTACTCGGGAGGCTGGGGCAGGAGAATCATTTGAACTCAGGAAGTGGAGGTGGCAGTGAGCTGAGATCTTGCCACTGCACTCCAGCCTGGGTGACAGAGTGAGACTCCATCTCAAAAAAAAAAAAATAATAATAATAATAATAATAATAATAATAATGCTACTATGAGTATTCATATACAAGTCCTCGTGTTCACATATATTTTCTCTTGGGTAGATACCTAGGAACAGAATTGCTGGATCACATACTGGAAACTAATTATTTTCCAGAGAGGCTGTACTATTTTACATTCTCACCAGTAATGAAAGTTAATCTAGTTTCTGTACATCGTCCCGTCTCTTTTATTCTAGAACAGACTCCATCTCCCCAATTATTTTCATGAAATTAAGTGTTTTAGGCGACCTGGCTAGTTGCACTGCATTAGTTGGTGCAAAAGTCATTACCATTTTTGCCATTACTCGGTTTTGGACTTGCTTATGTGGCAGTCACATAGAAGGTTGTCTGGGCTGGAATGGCCACATGAGCAAGTCCAAACCAACTAATGGCAAAAACCGCAATTACTTTTGCACGAACTAATACAGTCTCCCACATTCCAGGTTTGACTTTATTTCTTTGTGATATTGTTTGGCTTGTCTCTCTATCCCCTGTATTTCCAGGAACTGGAAGTAAGATGTAAAGGCTTCATCTTATTCAGGTTAATATTTACATCAAGAATCATATACTGCCTGATTGTAATTACTGCACTATTAGTAATTTTTAAATTGATTGCTATATTGGGGTAGTAAAAGCCAGATGTCTCCATTTTAAAGGTATTTTGCCCTTTGCAATTAGCAAGTAACCCACGGGAAAATGCCATGCCTATTGCCAAAAATAAAAAATAGGAGGGGTGTCTTAGATAACTTACAACATATTAAAACTGACAATGACAATTGAAATTAAACATGGGCCAGGGACTCAAAAATGAGGACTCATACCTATAGTGCCAGCTGCTCAGGAGGCTGTGGTGAGAGGATCACTTGAGCCCAGGAGTTGGAGGCCATAGTGAGCTACGATCATGCTACTGCACTCCAGCATGAGCGACAGAGCAAGACCCTGTCTAAATAATAATAATATTATTATTTTAAAGAACCATATGTGTACTTAGCATCTGTTAGGAATCAAGCAGTACAACTGAGCACTCATTTGGCCCTGAATTTTCTGATAACCAAAACAATAAAGCAAAGATATTTAGTTAGAGGGCCGGGTGCAGTGGCTCACACCTGTAATCCTAGCATTTTTGGGAGGCGGAGGCAGGCAGATCACCTGAGGTCAGGAGTTAAAGACCAGCCTGGCCAACATGGTGAAACCCCATCTCTACTAAAAATACAAAAATTAGCCGGGCATGGTGACGGGGGCCTGTAGTCCCAGCTACTCAAGAGGCCGAGGCAAGAGAATCGCCTGAACCCAGGAGGCGGAGGTTGCAGTGAGCCCAGATCACACCTCTGCACTCCAGCCTGGGTAACAGCGAAAGTCTGTCTCAAAAAAAAAAAAAAAGATATTAAGTTAGAGGTCTCACTTCCAACTGGAATAAGGTACATGAATTGTTTCATAAAAGTGTACTGGACTTCAGCAGGAATTTCTCACAGGGATGCTTATATAAATACCTCAAATAAGATAGTGAATAATTATTCTAATGAGTACGAAAGCCCAGACATTTGTATACCTTCACTAAGGAACCAGCCTTCTGTATCTGAAAAGAACGACCTCCTCCACCAAACATCCAGTTTCATGAGGCAGACCCCAAAGAGTGAGAAAAGGAGATACCTGTCATTCCTGCAGGATCAATTAAAGCAGCTTTAGTAACTAGTAAAATGACAGACATTACAAGCAATTTCGCCTAACAGTGTTTTTTTGGTTATTTTTATATTGATATTTCTAAGGGAAATAGGACTAAACACACACACACACACACACACACACACACACACACAGAGAGTCAAAAAATATTTCTAGGATGTGCGTGGTGGCTCACACCTATAATCCCAGCACTTTGGGAGGCCGAGGCAGGTGGATCACCTGAGGTCAGGAGTTCGAGACCAGCCTGGCCAACATAGCGAAACCCCGTCTCTACTAAAAATACAAAAATTAGCTGGGCATGGTGGCACACGCCTGTAATCCCAGCTACTTGTGAGGCTGAGGCAGGAGAATCGCTTGAACTCAGGAGGTGGAGGTTGCAGTGAGCCGAGATCACACCACTGCACTCCAGCCTCGGTGACAGAACAAGACTCTGCCTCAAAAAAAAAAAAAAAAAAAAAAAAAAACATTATTTCTGATCGCCTAATATATTACAGTCAGATAACAGATACCCTAGAACACTAGACAAATATAACTCCCACGAATCTTCTTTCACATTAAAATTATTCCTTTCTCTCTCTCTCTTTCTCCCTCCCTGTCTCACCAGATGTCACAAGCAAACTTCTGTCAAATGCTGAGTTGCAACCAACTCAGTGGTGAGTGAGTAAATGCCAGTCTTCTGTGTTGTGAGTAGAAGAAAACACACATGTCTTAGGCCCCAGACATGCAGATGGCAGGACTGCAAGTGTTGGGAAAATGGAGGAACGTGATTTATTTTCTTGCCAGAGACAAGCCTGTCCTGCTTCCTCAGGGGTGCCGCCAGAACCAATTATTTCTCTCAAAAAACAGCTTTGAATCCGCTCAGAAACTCAAAGAGAAGGGCTTTGTTGATAAATCCATATCATAAAACATGGAAGAAACAAATTTGTCTTCAAAGTGCTAAAAGTATAGGTTTTAGAGTCCAGACAAACTGAATTTCAGCTTTATTACTCACTAAGTAGCCCAGAGTTACTAATGTCCCAAATTTTCTGCTTCCATGTCTTTGAACCAGGGACCGCACCTATCCCCCAGAGTCATTTTGAAGAATAAAGAAGATAAGGTACAGAAAGTGCCCAGCACAGTGTGAGCGCTTCAAAGATGGCAGCTCCTGCACCCCAGAGCTCCCAGCGCCTTTCTGCAGCCCAAGGGGTGGAGCTTGCACAGCAGGAAGACCTCAGGAGGCAAGACAGTGGCTCTTTGTGAAAAGCTGAGTAAGCCCTTGACATAAACTCTGCTAAAAGCTGGACTGGAGAAAGGCTTAGGACTGAGGGTAGTGGAGCTTTCCACTGCTTTCTCCATAAATATCTGCCATTTCACCTGCAAATCTTAGGGTAGATGGAACTATTGCCGCCTAAGGAAAACCCAATGCACAGTGCATTCCTAGTGCCAGAGCAAAGGGCAACATAGCACGAGGGAGTCACACACCTTCCACTGGCCCAGGCCCCAGCTCCGAGAGGACTTTGGCCATTTAGCCTGTGGCTGGGGCAGGAATGCAGACCAAGCTGCCGCAAAAGTGCAAAGTGAAGGAGGAAGGGTGAAGTCTTTGGCACAGTAATCTCACTGACGAGTAAAACCTGCCTCGGTGAATATTCTGGGCTCACAATCAAACTAATCACTCCTTTTCCCAGAAGAAAGAGAGAGAGAGGCTGTACCTGCTTCCTCCAACACTGGCCAGAGTGGAGAGGAAGTAGAAGGCCCTCATCTGTGAGCTGTGGTGGAAATGAGGTAGAAGGGCCTGACCCTAGCAGTCCCTCTGGCCATTAAAGGATTCCTGATTGCCTCAAAGCCCCTGGGTTTTCAGTACATTGTGTCTTAGTGAGTTTATTAGAATTATTTAGTAATGCCGCCAGGCGTGGTGGCTCACACCTGTAATCCCAGCACTTTGGGAGGCCAAGGTGGGGTGGATCACCTGAGTTCAGGAGTTCGAGACCAGCCTGGCCAACATGGCGAAACCCTGTCTGTACTAAAAATACAAAAATTAGTCGGGCTTGGTGGTGGGCACCTGTAATCCCAGCTACTCGGGAGGCTGAAACAGGAGAATCACTTGAACTGAAGAGGCAGAGGTTGCATTGAGCTGAGATTGCGCCACTGTATTCCAGTCTGGGCAACAGAGCAAGACCCTGTCTCAAAAAATATATATATACAAAAATTAGCCAGGTGTGGTGGCATGTGCCTGTTATCCCAGCTCCTTTGGAGGCTGAGGCATGAGAATCTCTTGAACCCAGGAGGCAGAGGTTGCAGTGAGCTCAGATCAGCCTGGCCAACATGGTAAAACCCCACCTCTACTAAAAATACAAAAATTAGCTGGGCGTGGTTGTGGGCACCTATAATCTCAGCTACTAGGGAGGCTGAGGCAGGAGAATCGCTTGAACCCAGGAAGCAGAAGTTGCAGTGAGCTGAGAGTGCGCCGTTGCACTCCAGGCTGGGCAACAAGAACGAAACTCTGTCTCCAAAAAAAAAAAAAAGAATTATTTAGCAATGGAAAGTGCTAACTCTTTGGGGGTAGGAATAATTAGTATTGTTCTCTTTAAAGGCTGAAACTTGTTTTATACATGCAAAAACTTTGGCAGAGTTCTTTGTTCCTCAAGGAGAGTGTCATTAGCACTTGGGAGTGGTGGTGGGACAATATTTGGTTGTGCCCAGATCCCATACTGGCAGAGAATTTTAGCATCCCTGGTTCCAAGATACTAAAGGCCAGCTGTACCTCCCTATTCATTATGACAACCAGAAAGGGCCCCTGTGTGGTTCCAAATGTCCCTTGGAGGGTTAACCCCCAACCTTATTGAGAATCACTGGCTGATGGGCAGATGCGCTTGCTAAAAATAGTCAACAAGTATCAATTTATTTTTGTAGCTATTGGTTCATGATAAACAAGCCAAATGATTTTATGATATTTATTTTTCTATTTGCTACAGTTAGAGAGAATAAGTCCCATTTACGTAACAGTTTTACATATTTGATTAGCTAACGCATAAGACACTTAATATTGTGCTCAGCAAATTCTGAGCACTCAGACAGCTACGATTTTCCTTACTAGTACTATTATTAGTTATACTTGACTGTTAAATATTCGCTAAAAGGAAGACCAAAAGTGGCAATAGTGTATACGATTTTGAACTCAAATTTCCCCTGAAAATGATTATTTTTATCTTTTCCAATTCCTACATTAGCACTCTCATCTCCCCAAGACTCAATTTCCTTACCTATAAGGTAGGGATGCTAGTAATGACACTGTGGGGTGATTAGGAAGCTTAGCTGAGATATATGTGTGAAGGATCAATGAAATCAGTGAATGATAGCATCTAAACATACTTCCTCCTGGGTTATCTTAACAGGTATATGAGAAACCAGGTGGAGATAGGGGGAAAAAAAACAATCAAAGAACCTCAGATAGCTTCAAACATTTCTATGTAATGTAGGTCCAACCAATAATACACATTAATATACAATTAATGTGTATCCCAACCACCTAGGGAAACTTGTTAAAATGCAGATTCTGACTCAGTAGTTCTGATGGGGGGCACCTAAGATTCCCCATTTCTAACAAGCTCCCAAGAAGAGGCTTTAGAGTCCAACAGAGCAGGATTTGCACCTGATTCAATAATAACTATGTGACAAGTTATCTTTGAAACTGTTTCCATATGAGTAAAATGGTGATAATAATACATGTGTTACATAATCAGTATGATAATTATATAATACAGCATATGTAAAGCAATTAGCATATTGTAGGCACTCAATATAAGTTCTGCTTTCCCACCCAGAAGAAAACTACTAGAGTTTTAAAAAAGATTTATCAAAATAACAAAATTCCATTTCATTTTGGGTGGAAAAGTCACTCATGAGATTGGAAAAATGCCTACTTTTTCCTGACATTTTTATTATCATTACCTTACTCTTTGAATTAATAATGGTCAGATGCACTTTTGAAAAGCAACAATATTGAGGGACAGAATATATTTTAAAAAGAAAAATGATCACTTTTAATTTGGTCTAAAATAGTTACCTCAAAATGAAATAGGTAAAGAATGACTGATTATTAAATTGTCAATTATTTTTCAAAAAGCAGCCCTTCATTTGATATGTTAATATATAGTGTTATCGGCTCACAACAATAAATTTACTTGGCCAAATGGTTTTCATTTGAGTCAGACCAGTATTCCCAGAAAAATGGTCCATAGGTCCAGCCTCTGCACACCAGGATTCCTGTGGTTGAAGGTTAAAGCACCCCAGTGCCAATCCTAGTGCACATTTCCTAAAATTATTAAGCAAGTTAATGAGGGCTTAAGAGGTCGTCACATTTGTTCCAGAGATCTGAGAGTTCTAAACGCACAGCAAAAAGAAGTATGTGCATGTTAAAGCAGACCAAATGGGACTAACCAGAAACGTGGACCAGGAGAAATAACATCTTCCTGATGTTAGGGAAGGTCACCCTGGCCATCCCCACCACTTACTTTTCCAGAATAGCGAATAAGGAAGTATCTAAAACTTTGGCTCAAGGGTGTTGTTTGGTTTGGCTTGGTTTCCTAAAATTGTTCCTTTGTAAACAGATCTGATTAAAGGCCGAGAGGAAGTTTAGAAGGTCACAATCTTTGCGTTCGCTTCCCCTCCTATCACATTTCAGAGAGGAAGTTTAGTCATGAGGAAATGAATTCCTGCCTGGCATGGAGTCTCACAGCTGTAATCCCAACACTTTGGGAGGCCAAGACAGGAGGATCCCTTAAGCCCAGGAGTTCGAGACCAGCCTGGGCAACATAGCAAGACCTCATCACTAAAAAAATAAATAAATAAATGAAATATAAATAAATAAATAAGAACCTCATCATTTGCCCAGGGAGCTTGAAGGAAAGTGATTCCACAGTGGCTGCATTACTGTTACAACCAGGGTGAGAGAGCCCTTAGTCTCACCTGGACTGGTGGGCAATATTTGTAAAAATGGAGAGGAGAGAGGACAAAATAAAAAGTCATCCAGACGTACATGGTGATCTGACTGCTGGAATGAAATTAAGTAAGGGTTAAAATCTATTGAAAGAGCTGGATCGGGCCAGGCACAGTGGCTCATGCCTGTAATCCCAGCACTTCGGGAGGCTGAGGTGGGCAGATCACTTGAGGTCAGGAGTTCAAGACCAGCCTAGCCAACATGATGAAACCCCAACTCTACTAAAAAAATAATAATAATAATAATTAGCCAGGTGTGGTGGCAGGTGCCTGTTAATCCCAGCTACTCAGGAGACTAAGGCAGAAGAATCGCTTGAATCTGGGAGGCAGCGGAAGTTGCAGTGAGCCGAGATCGCGCCACTGCCCTCCAGTCTGCGTGATAGAGCGAGACTCCGTCTCAATAAAAAAAAAGAGCTTGATGATTCACAAAGACAAATCTAAGGAGGAATTAATTCAAAGGGCTAAGTGGCTGGAGATAGCTCTCAAAGAGCATGTCAAAGAAGTTCAGAGTTCATACAGATTTCCCACTTACGTGAGTATTCAAATAGAAATTGACAAGAAAACATTCACTGGGGGCTGGGTGCAGTGGCTCACGCCTGTAATCCCAGCACTTTGGGAGGCCGAGGCAGGCGGATCATGAGGTCAGGAGATCGAGACCATCCTGGCTAACACGGTGAAATCCCGTCTCTACTAAAAATACAAAAAATTAGCCAGGCGTGGTGGCAGGCGCCTGTAGTCCGAGCTACTTGGGAGGCTGAGGCAGGAGAATGGCATGAACCTGGAAGGCGGAGCTTGCAGTGAGCCGAGATTGCACCACTGCACTCCAGCCTGGGCAATAGAGCAAGACTCTGTCTCAAAAAAAAAAAAAAAAATCCACTGGGAAATTTGACCGGGATCACATGACCTCCTGAGGGAACTAATGTTACTAGGCTGTTTTCTGATGAAGAGTCTCATTAGAAACCATCCTAGGATAGATTGACAGGAAATTCTGCGACAGGGAAAAAATGAAAAAAAGTTTTGGAAAAAATGCCCAAAATACAAACTACCACTTCTTGCAAGTTAAAACGCAGGAAGAAACAGTGTTCCCTGCATTTTGTGCGCTCTGGACTTGTAGTCAGGTTTTGATTTTTCAAAGGATATCTGAGGGTTAGAACCACAGCAATTTACCAAACACCACATGTTCTCACTCATAGGTGGGAATTGAACAATGAGAACACTTGGACACAGGGTGGGGAACATCACACACCAGGGCCTGTTGTGGGCTCAGGAGACGGGGAGGGATAGCATTAGGAGATATACCTAATGTAAATGACGAGTTAATGGGTGCAGCACACCAACATGGTACATGTATACATATGTAACAAACCTGCACGTTGTGCACATGTACCCTAGAACTTAAAGTATAATAATAATAATAACAAGGAAAAAAAAAAGAACCACAGCAATTTATCATAGCAACCAAGGTGGTGTGAAATGAGGCCGTAGATATAGGTTGGAGGTAGGTCCTGGCCACATAAAGAATTTCAGTTTTACCCTACATGCAATTGGAAAATTTTTAAATGTTAGAACTGCTTGGTTATTTTCCTTTTCTTTTTTTTTTTTTTTGAGATGCAGTTTCGTTCTTGTTGCCCAGGCTGGAGTACAGTGACTGGTACATATTAGGCTTTCATAAAATATTTAGTGAATTAACGAAAGGGAGTAATGTAGCTGCAAGACAGATTTTTTTGTTTTGTTGTTGTTGTTGTTTTTGAGACGGAGACTCCACCTGTCGCCAGGCTGGAGTGCAGTGGCGCCATCTCAGCTCACTGCAACTTCCAACTCCCTGTTTCAAGTGATTCTCCTGCCTCAGTCTCCTGAGTAGCTGGGATTACAGGCATGTACCTCCTCACCAGGCTAGTTTTTGTATTTTTAGTAGAGACAGGGTTTCACCATGTTGGCCAGGATGGTCTCCATCTCTTGACCTTGTGATCCACCTGCCTCGGCCTCCCAAAGTGCTGGGATTACAGGTGTGAGCCACTGCTCCCAGCCAGGATAGAAAATAACCAAGCAGGCTGGGCGCGGTGGCTCACGCCTGTAATCCCAGGACTTTGGGAGGCCGAGGCGGGCAGACCACCTGAGGTCGGGAATTGGAGACTAGCCTGACCAACATGGGGAAACCTCGTCTCTACTAAAAATACAAAATTAGCCAGGCGTGGTGGCGCATGCCTGTATCCCAGCTACTGGGAGACTGAGACAGGAGAATCGCTTGAACTAGGGAGTCAGAGGTTGCAGTGAGCCGAGATGGTGCCATTGCACTCCAGCCTGGGCAGCAAGAGTGAAACTCCATCTCAAAAAAAAAAAAAAATACTGTCCTGCAGCTACATTACTCCCTGTTATTCATTCGCTAAATATTTTATGAAAGCCTAATATGTACCAGTCACTGTTATAGACTATGAAAATAAACTGCTGGATAAGACACACAGGGCCACATCCACTGCTACCCTGGATGGTGTCTTTGGACAATTTTTTTAAAGATAGCCCTTCTGGTCGGAAAGTGGAGGCAGACTAGATTTGAGCCCACGCACCCACCTCAGCTAGGTGTCCTTGCACAGTGCACAACCTGTACAAATATTTATATGTGCCTGAACAAATGACGACTTCAAGGGACATATGTTTTGATGGGAGCAGACAGACAACAACCAAGCAAAATCCAAGATAATTATAAAGGATGATGTGATCAGGAAAAACTACAGGGGAAACACTTTCATAGATAGGATGGTCCGTAAAGTTTCTCTAAGGAGATGGCAATTCAGCTGAGACAAGAAGTCCAAGAAGAAGCCAGCTGTGAAATAAGCAGTGAAAAGTATATGCTGGTAAATGAGAAAAGCCCGTGCAACGGCCTTGGAGCAGGAATGAGTTTGACATCTTTGAGAAACAGAAAGAAGGTTGGTGTGGCTGTGTAGCAGGACGAGTCGCAGACAAAAAACTCAGACATCGGATTAAAGAAGGAAGAGGTTTTTATTTGGCCAGGAGCGTCGGCCGACTCGCGTCTTAAGACCCAAGCTCCCCGAAAAAGAAATTCCTAGCCCTTTTAAGGGCTTACAACTCTAAGGGGTCCACATGAAAGGGTCATAATAGATCAAGTAAGCGTGAGGAACATGACTGGGGGCTACATGCATCAGCTAACAGAACAAAAAGTTTTACAGTGCTTTCTCATACAGTGCTTTCTCATTGTATGCTTTCTCATACAATGTCTGGAATTTATAGATAACACCAGTAGTTTTGGTCAGGGGTTATTATTATTATTATTATTATTATTATTTTAACCACCAGGGCCAGGTGTTGGCGCCAAGGTCGTCTAGCTATTTATCTTACTTCTGTTTCTTTCCAACTTTTTGCTTTCTCCCTTTTCTCCTGTCTTATAAACTAGGGGAAGGGGAGGTGAGGGAGAAGCTGGGAAGGACAACAGGAGAAGTGGTGGTCTCATTCCAGCTGGTGTGCCCTGACCAAGTAGAAGAGCAATATGGGATGAAGCTGGAAGTGGGTAAAATTCCCGTGTTATGTGGGCTTTGATAAATTGCATGGCCTATGGGACATGAATTTAGAGATGTCCAGTGGGCATGGGTGTGGAATGACAGTGCACACAGTGACTTCACATGCATCAGCATAAAAATGTCATTGAATCCCTGGGTGAGAATAATACTCCCTAGGGAAATATGGACTGTGGACAGCACCTTCAGGAAGGTTAAACTTCAAGAGGCATGATAGAGGAGTCAGTATAAGATCAGACAGTAAGAGCTCACCTTCTGAACACCAGTGTCTCTGGGCTTGAATCTGTTACTTTCTGTAGAACATGGACAAGTTATTTAAATTTTCTGAGTCATGGGCTCATCATGTAAAACGGAAATTTAAAGTACTGATGTCAAGAAGCCATTCAGAGGATTACACTATAAAATGTATGCAAACTATTACAGTGTCTGGCACTTAGGAGGGGCTCAGTAAATGGCAAACAAGAACTTACACAAACACACACATACACACTCGCATTTTCAAAAAAAACTGAAAAGGGATTTTTAAAGAGGAAGAATAAGAGTCTGGATAATAGTGTCACTGAAGCCAATTGAAGAGAGAGTTAAAAGATGAAGATATGGCTAGGCGCAGTGGCCCACACTTGCAAGCCTAGCACTTTGTGAGGCTGAGGCAGGAGAATTGCTTGAGCCCAGGAGGTTGAGACTATGAACCCTGAACTCCTGGGCTCAAGAGATCCTCCTGATTCAGCTTCCCGAGTATGTGGGCATGCACTGCCACAGCTGGCTAATTTTTCTTTTTTTTTTTTCTTTTTTTTTTTTTTTTGTAGATGTGGGGTCTCCCTATCTTGCCCAGTTCATCTCAGACTGCTGGGCTCAATGGATCCTCCTGCCTCAGCCTCCCAAAGTACTGGGATTACAGGCATGAGCCACCACACCTAGCCTATAGTTTTTAATCCACAAGTTTCTCATAAAGAAAATAAAATGACCATAAATGTAAAGGAACTGAGCTCTTGCAAGGAGTTTTTGAAGCTACCTCTTTGGAGGGTACATTTTTAGTCTGAAACTTTTCTGGAAAAAAAAAAAGTAGGAGTTAAACAAAGGGAGTGGGTATTTGTAGTCCAAAGCCAGAGGCATTGTTATCTCTTTCCTTGAGGGTTCAAGGACTAACACAATGACAGAAAAACTCCCTCCCACTTCCGCTCTATTATCATTTTATATCATTTGTTTTGTGACAGAGCCTGTGTTGCAGACACCCTCTATGCCCATGGATAGGAAATTAACAATCCAAGGCCATTTTCAGAATTTTTTGTTCCAGTAACCCTTCTGAATCATACACCTGGCTCTCCAATCTTACCAATCAGCCATTTTAAAAATTATTTAGAGACAAAAGAGGCTGTCGTGGCTCATTGTAGAGTGACCCTGACTTCATCGCCACTCAACAAGTGCTGGAACATAAACAGCACACACATCAGATCAGTTTTATAACTATTCTGGGAAACACATGAGATAGGCCTGAATATGAAAATGAAGTCATTTTCAAGGTCACTGTTTCAATAAAGGAAAACCTAATTAAAGCAAGCTGATTGTAAGTAAGTTCTGACTAACAGCATGGGCCTTCTCTCTCCAACAGGCTGCATATGCCATAAATTATTCACATATGTGGATGAGTTATTCTGATTTTCATGATGAGATCCTGGCTACTGTGCCATGTTCAGCTCATCCTCAATTTATTCTAACAAAAGAGCTCTCTTACCCTGGTTAGGGCACCCTGTCCCCTGGAGAGATTGTTCTCTAATGTAAATAGAAGCCCATCTAGCAAGCTGCCTGGGCTCTCACGTCCCGCTGAGCCCGCTAACAGCACTGCCAGTTTTGACCACAAGGTGGCGCCCGCAGAGCGCCACAGACGCCGCACAGCTGTGAACTCAACTCCAGCCCTCAGGGAAGGCAGTTCGCAAAGATCTACGGCAGCCCGCCCATTTTCCGAAAACAGCACTGAGAACCCAGGAAGGTGAGGACCTAGCCCAAACTACACTGCTAGTTTGGAGGAGACAGAACTATGCCTCCTGATATGGTTTGGCTGTGTCCTCACCCAAATCTCATCTTGAATTGTGGCTCCCAGAATTCCCACGTGTTGCTGGAGGGACCCAGTGGGAGATAATTGAATCATGGGGTCAGTTTCCCCCATACTGTTCTCGTGGTAGTGAATAAGTCTCACGAGATCTGATGGCTTTATAAGAGGGTTCCCCCTTCCCTTGACTCTGTCTCTCTGGCCTGCCCGCCATGTAAGACGTGCCTTTCATTGTGAGGCCTCCCCAACCACGTGGAACTGTGAGTCCATTAAACCTCTTTTTCTTTATAAATTACCCAGTCTCAGGCATGTCTTTATCAGCAGCGTGAAAACGGACTAATACACCTCCTCACTGTCAAACCCAAGTTCATCCAGCCAAACCAAAGTGGTTTTCAAACCAGAAGCAAAAAACACCACTTTTTTTAGTCAAATTTTATTGATAAAATATACTTTTGTCACTGCCCCCATCCACCCCACCCACGCCCCCACGTCTCAACAAATGAAAATGGAGTCGCCCTGATTGAAAGAATCATTCCTGAGGCATCGCTAAAGAACCATCAGGTTCCTCAGAAGAGTTTGAAAATGATTGATGAGGCTAGGTGCCGCGGCTCACGCCTGTAATCCCAGCACTTTGGGAGGCCCAAGGTGGGTGGATTGCTTGAGGCCAGGAGTTTGAGACCAGCCTGGCCAACATGGTGAAACCCCATCTCTACTAAAAATACAAAAATTAACCAGGTGCCTGTAATCCCAGCTACTGGGGAGGCTAAGGCAGGAGAATTACTTGAACCTGGGAGGCAGAGGTTGCAATGAGCCGAGGTCCCGCCACTGCACTCCAGCCTGGGCGACAGAGGGAGACTCTGTCTCAAAAAAAAATAAAAAATAAAAATAAAAAAGAAGAAGAAAATGATTGATGGAGTGGAATAAACTGTGAGCCGGGAGCCCTCAAACATGCTTGTCGTATTGATATTCTCTCTGTGGTCATAATTCTCTTCCCTGTTGCATTTCCACCTCCTCCACAGCCTCTAAATCTCCCCTGGACTCTGCCAGGGCTCAGACACCTGATGTCCCCTGACCTCTGAGTTTACGAACCCCAACCTGGACCACAGTTGAACCATGTCGCCACAGTCATGGGAGTACTTGAGATTCTCCAGCCCCTGGCCCTTCTGCCCCACCTCCCCGGTTAATGCCTTACCTTGGCTTCTTCCTGCTGCTGAGTTCTGCCAAAAAAAATAAAATAGTCACTAGTTGGTTCTGTTACAAAATTAATGGTTTCCAGCTTTAGCTGGGCCACTGACACTATGAACACCGCTTTGCAGCTCTAGTGGGTTTCTTTTTCCATGCCTCACAGAGATGACCTGGCCATCCAACCCATTCCTTGCCTCTATCACTGTTAACACAAAACTGAGTCCTCACTGCATGCCAGATATTATTCCAAAAACATCATAGGTACTAACTCCTTTAACCTTCGCAACAGTCCTACAGGGCAGAAAAAAATCCCCATTTTACAGATGAGAATCAGAAGAACAGAGATCAAAGGACTGAGAATGTGAGCCTAGGTCATCTGGCTGTAAAACCTATGTTCTTGGTCACCAGTGCCATGTGGCCTCTGGTGACTGTGCCTGAAGTGCCACTTAGAAAATAGAAGCTCTCTTGGCCGGGCTCAGTGGCTCACGCCTGTAATCCCAGCATTTTGGGAGGCCGAGGCAGGTGAATAACCCGAGGTCAGGAGTTGGAGACCAGCGCAGCCAATATGGTGAAACCCCATCTCCACTAAAAATACAAAAAATAGCTGAGCACAGTGACACCCACCTGTAATCCCAGCTACTTGGGAGGCTGAGGCAGGAGAATCGCTTGAACCTGAGAGGCAGATGTTGCAGAGAGTGGAGACCACACCATTGCACTCCAACCTGGGCAACAAGAGCAAAACTTCGTCTCAAAAAAAAAAAGAAAGAAAATGAAAGTAGAAGCTCTCAGGCATCAAGTCCCTCTATTTCCATCCCTTCTACCTAATTATTTAACCGTATCTCCATCCATCCTTTAAACCTTCCCATTCTACCTGTAATTTTGCTTCCAATTTCTCCAGAGTTCAGAGAACTTGCTCACCAATGATTCTTCCCTCATTCTTCTACTAAAACTGCTCCTATTAAAGGTTCTGATGAAACCTTGTTTGCCAGACCCAGTGGCTGTCCCTAGTCCTCGTCCTTTCAAACCTCAGAGGTGCTTTGTCACTGCTATATCCCTCTGCCGCAGCCTTTCCTCCTGCAGCTCATGTCATGCTATTCCCCTCCCATCTTCTACTTCTACAACAGGCATTCTCACTTGCTCTTTCTAAATGCAGGTGTTTTACGCCTTCCTCATACCACATAGGTCAGAATCGCTAGCTGCATAGCCCAGGCATTAGCAGGTTTTCAAAGCTCCAAAAGTGAATTTTTTTTTTTTTTTTTTTTGAGACAGAGTCTTGCTCTATCACCCAGGCTGGAGTGCAGTGCCACAATCTTGGCTCACTGCAACCTCTGCTTCAAGTGATTCTCCTGCCCCAGCCTCTCAAGTAGCTGGGATTACAGGTGTGTGCCATGATGCCTGGTTAATTTTTGTATTTTTAGCAGAGACAGGTTTCACCATATTGGCCAGGCTGATCTCAAACTCCTGAGCTCAAGCGATCTGCCCACCTCGGCCTCCCAAAGTGCTACAATTACAGGTGTAAGCCACTGTGCCCGACCTCAGATCAATGGTTCTTTTTTTTTTTTTTAAATACTTTAAGTTTTAGGGTACATGTGCACAATATGCAGGTTAGTTACATATGTATACATGTGACATGCTGGTGCGCTGCACCCACTAACTCGTCCTCTAGCATTAGGTATATCTCCCAATGCTATCCCTCCCCTCTCCCCCCACCCCAGATCAATGGTTCTTAACCCTGACTGAGCAGCAAAATCACTTGTGGAGGCCGGGTATGGTGGCTCATGCCTGTAATCCCAGCACTTTGGGAGGCCAAGGCAGGCAGATCGCTTGAGCTCAGGAGTTTGGGGCCAGCCTGGGCAACATGACGCAACCCCATCTCTGCAAAACTTAGCCAGTGTGGTGGCGCGTGGCTGTAGTCTCAGCTACTCAGAAAGCTGAGGTGGAAGGATCACTTGAGCCGGGAAGCAGAGGTTGCAGTGAGCCAAGATTGCACCACTGGACTTCTGCCTGGGCAATAGAATCAGACCTTGACTCAGAAAAAAAAAAAAAAAAAAAAAAAAGGAACCACTGATCTGAATAAGCCAGACACTGACAATAAATTCTGTATGATTCCACTGAGGTACTGGAATAGTCAAATTCATAGAGACTGACTAAACGAACCTGCTCTTGGCCAAGAGAACCCCAGAGAAACCTTTTTTTCTTTTTTTCATGGTGAAGTTTTGCTCTTGTTGCCCAGGCTGGAGTGCAATGGCGCAATCTCGGCTCACTGCAACCTCCATCTCCCAGGTTCAAGCAATGCTCCTGCCTTAGCCTCCCGAGTAACTGGGATTACACACATGTGCCACCACACCCGGCTAATTTTGTATTTTTAGTAGAGACGAGGTTTCACCTGTTGGCCAGGCTGGTCTCAAACTCCCAACCTCAGGTGATCCACCCACCTCAGCCTCCCAAAGTGCTGCGGTTACAGGCGGGAGCCACCGTGCCGGTGAGAAACCTAAAAAACTGAGTTCCCAGCCATGACAGAATGGGAGGGCAGGCACACCTCATTATATCCCTTCCCTTTTGCAGATTTGGCACAAAATCTGACCAGCATTGATGTTAAAATGGAGTTCATAATCCTGACACAATGGACTTTTTGTGGCAATAAGATACGACATCATAAACAGGACCTAAGGCCATGCCAGGCAAGGATTAAGTCATGTACTCCCTAGAATTAAAGAATAAACTATGTTCCCACTGCCATCAGGGTTTTCTTTTTCTCTAGCAGCTAAACAAGCACTGGCCTTGAGATGAGCAATGTTGAAGCAGTTGCAGCTCAGCCACCATCAGACACTTAGACCGACTCCTCGTTCCACCAGCCATCACTACAGCTTTGACTGGACCAGAGACTGAGTTCTGTTACTTTCTCCTGATAAGAGGCCGCCAACTGTGGACTGGTTCTGGCCAGTTTACAGAAGCTGTGCACTTGAGAGGCTTCATGTCCCTGCTTCACCTTTTGATGTATAGGCCCTAATTGTAATACATTTAAATGTTAAGTCTCCGCTCCAAAGTGAACATGGGTCACATGTAACACGCACGTTTGCTACATGCTTCAGGACCCCTTTCATGAACATTCATAGCTCCTCCTGTAACCTGTTGAATATGTATGTTTGGCCAACCCCCTCAGCATAATTCCTGTCTCCCTTGAAAAACCTGCCTTTCAGCCTCTCCCAGAGGCTATACTTCCCAACCTGTCAGAACGGCCACCTTGCAGGCTGTAATCCTTTATTAAAAAAAAAAAACAACCAAGTCTCCTTCTAAATTTTTTTTTCTTTCTTTTTTTTTTTTTTTTTTTTTTTGAGATAGGATCTTGCTCTATGACCCAGGCTGGAGTGCAGTGCAATCATACTTTACTGCAGCCTTGAAATCTTGGGCTCAAGCAATCAGTCCTCCCACCTCAGCCTCCGGAGTAGCTGGGACTACAGGCACACGCCACCCAGCTATTTTTATTTTATTTTTTGTAGAAATGGGGGTTCTTTCTATTTTGCTTAGGCTGACCTCAAAATCCTGGGCTCAAGACATCCTCCCACCTCAGCCTCCCAAAGTGCTGGGATTAAAGGTGTGAGCCACCACGCCTAGCCCTCCTTTCTAAATTTACAAATCCTGTGCTTTTTCAGTTGATCCCAGGGACCTGCAGGTTTCTTTGCTGTCACTATTTCCTCCACCTGAAATGACCTTTTCGGCCTTCTTTCCTAGCTAATTCCTGCTGATCCCTTTGGCTCAGCTCAGGGCTGGGACTGGACTAAGTGGACACTCCGCATTCTCTCTCTCTCGGGAATCTCATTTGTTCCACAGCTTCAGCTCTTACCTACATGTTATTGATTCCCAAATCTATCTCCAGCCCTGGCAGTGCTCCTGAGTTCTGCCTCCCATTGACACTTCCACTGGCTTTCCCTCAGACACCTCAAACCCAACATGCCCAACACTCAAGTAATCATTTCCCCCTTTGCTATCCTGCTTTTTCTCCTGTGTTTTCTATTTCAAAGACTAGCATCATCACGTATTGTCTGTCTAGTACTTAGAACAGTGCCTAATAGCTATAGTTTTCTCTTTTCCAGAATGTCATATAAATACAGTCATACAAAATACAGCCTTCTGGCCAGGCGCAGTGGCTCATGCCTGTAATCCCAGCACTTTGGGAGGCTGAGGCAGGTGGATCACCTGAGATCAGAAGTTCAAGACCAGCCTGGCCAACATGGTGAAACCCCGTCTCTACCAAAAAATACCAAAAATTAGCTGGGTGTGGTAGCAGGTGCCTGTAATACCAGCTACTCGGGAGGCTGAGGCAAGAGAATCACTTGAACCTGGGAGGCAGAGGTTGCAGTGAGCCAAGATCACACCATTGCACTCCAGCCTGGGCAACAGAGCAAGGCTCCGTCTCAAAAAAAAGAAAGAAAGAAAAATTCCAGAAATAAACAATTAATAAGTTTCCCGCGCTGTTCTGATAACCAGGATGAAATCTCTCGCTGTCCTGTTTCATCCTGCTTGGGGCTGGTTATGAATCATCCCTTTGTCCAGTGTCTCCATGCCATCTACACTACCTGCCCATCACTCACTTAGTAGCTGGCCCAGTTATCAGATCAACTGTCACGGTATTGAAGAGTGTGTGCTCACGTAAGGTTTTTTGTTTTTTGTTTTTTGGTCCAGATTTATAATGTAATGGCTGTGCAGGTTCCAGTCCCTCATTTCTGCTGCTCACGGGCCCACTGCTCTGGGGTCAGGGTTTTCTGTTCAAAGGCATGGATGTGTGGGAGCTCTTCTGCTAGGCACGCATTCACCAGCTGGTGTCTCTGAAGCAGCGGCTTCCCCTCGAACTTGGCTGACACCACCAGGACTCGGAAGCTACAGGCGCAACGGTTGAAGGTCGTGTCCTCCACCTCCACATGCTCCGCCTCCAGGTCCCGCTGCAGCTTCTCCTGGAGGTAATTGGCGCTGAGTTCCCTGGCGGTAGTCCAGCTGGGGCGGCAGCCCAGCGGAGACAGAACCCCAGCTCGGACCCCTGCCACGCTGCTTTGCGCCCTTACAGGAGCCACTTCCCTGACGTAAGCTTTCTTTGACTTACTGATGGCATCAAAGCACAAGGGTAGGGATGCTGGCATATTGTTAAAATTGTTCGATTTATCATTAGTTATTGTTGTTGATCTCTTCTGTGCCTCATTTATAAATTAACTTTTATCATAGGGATATGTGTGTGTCTATATCTACAAAAAACCGCAGAATCTATAGAGTTTGGTACTGTAGCGATTTCAGGCATCCACTGGGGATCTCAGAATGTATTCTTCACAGACAAGGAGGGACTACTGTATTATTATATGGAGGTTAACCACACTATTAGCAATAGAATTATAATAAAAACTTTCAAAAACTTGGCGAAGCTGGTAATAGTGTGCCTAACATCCTACAGCACCTCCCTATTGTCGACAGAAAGAGTCGAACTTTCTAAAATATGTGAAGAGGTTTATTCTGAGCCAAATATGAGTGACCATGGCCCATGAGACAGCCCTCAGGAGGTCCTGAGAACATGTGCCCAAGGTGGTCGGGGTGCAGCTTGGTTTTATACATTTTAGAGGGGCATGAGACATCAATCAAATACATTTAATAAATACATGGGATTGGTCCAGAAAGGTGGGACAGCTCAAAGCTGGGGCTTCCAGGCTATAGGTGAATTTAAACATTTTCTGCTTGACAATGAGTTTACCTTGTCTGAAGACCTGGGATTGGGCTGGGCGCAGTGGCTTAAGCCTGTAATCCCAGCACTTTGAGAGGCTGAGGCAGGCAGATCACGAGGTCAGGAGTTCGAGACCAGCCTGACCAACACAGTGAAACCCCATCTCTACTAAAAATACAAAAATTAACTGGGCGTGGTGGCGGGCACCTGTAATCCCACCTACTTGGGAGGCTGAGGCAGGAGAATCACTTGAACCCGGGAGATGGAGGTTGCAGTGAGCCGAGATCATGCTACGGCACTCCAGCCTGGGCAACAGAGCGAGACTGTGTCTCAAACAAACAAACAAACAAACAAAACCTCCAAAGTGGCCGTCACTAAATGCTAATAAACACTAGAGGGCACAATTGAGTTGTGGAAAATTTCGGCCAATATTGCAAATGAAACAAGGTATGGACTCTAGCAAAAATTAATACACCAGAAAAATGGGTAGTGAAAATCATAAGCTTTGAAAACAATTGCTTTCTTTGTAAATCTGTTGATTAACCTTAGCCCTTTGAGATAATTGAATTAAAGTAGACTTAACACTTTAATACAAAGCCAATACTGTATTCCAAAAATAAAGCGTATATACATTGACAAATAGGACTACTTACATCAAAAAACTAGTGGGGGTGTTCTCAGTGTTAAGAGTCAGTTTCTATCTGAATTTTTCTTTCTTTAGATATTCCTGTCTTCTGGCAATGACGGTTTGGCCATGGAATTCACACTCATTCTAACCTGGCCACTTGAGAAAGCTTGAAATTTCTAAGGTTTTGTTATTGTAAGAGGTGACCAGATGTTCCAAACATCAAGCTATACAGGAAGCTCTCCACCCACTCCAAATGTCATGCTGAGTTCTCAACAGACTTCCCTTTCCCGTTTCCTTTTTCCCCTCTCTCTGATTTTTTTCTTCAAAGTCTATTCAAAAGCTGCTGCCAAAACCATCTTCCTCTGTTGTTGTTCTGATGACATCATTCCCTTCCCCAGCTCCCCTTGTCTTTGGTCTCATGACCACAGTTTGCCTTCATTTCCTTGGGCTGCCACTGTGCCTGCCTCTACCTCCTTTCCCCCTGATTTCCCGCTGCTTCTCACCAATGTGACGCAGGATTATCACTGCTGATGTCCCAGTGCTGAGGTATCTATTATCTTCTAACAAAGAAGAGTATTCCCATTCCACTACCCAGACTTTCCCAGGTCTCTTCTAAACTCATTTTATTTATGTATTCATTGCTCACGAGTATACTAAGCACCTTCTGCATGTGTTCTAGGTACTAGAGGAGAGAGAGAGAGAGAGAGAGAAAAGAAGAAAAGACATAATCTTTTTTTTTTCTCTTTATGCCAGCTGCTCTGGCCAGCTTTAAAAAAGACAATCTTTAAGATGAAAATTGCCAGGAAGCCATTTAAGTTGGGGCTTTTGGAAACCAACTAGAACTTACTCTCCCTTAGAACCTGAAGGAATGAGTAGCAGGAGAAAATTATACAATGATACAAAATAACTATACCATTCGGGATAGTAGATTTGGGATAATTCTAATCATTTCATCACCTTGAGACAGGGTCTTGCTCTGTCACCCAGGCTGGAGTGCAGTGGTAGAATCACAGCTCACTGCAGCTTCAACCTCTTGGGCTCACGCGAGCCTCTCACCTCAGCCTCCCAAGCAGCTGGGACTACAGTCATGTACCATCACACCCTGCTCATTTTTCTTTTTCTTGCCCAAGCTGGTCTCAAACTCTTGAGCTCAAGCAGTCCGCCTGCCTCGGCCTCCCAAAGTGCTGCGAGTACAGGCTTGAGCCACCTCGTTTGGCCTCTAGCTCAGTAATTAATCTGACACTTGGTGACTGGCATACTGGTTTGCATTTCTCATTCCTCAGTTTCCTCGCCTGTAAAATGGGGATAGTGACATCTACCTATTCATCCTTTAAGATTGTTATACGGATCAAATGTGATAATAAAATAATTTGAAAAATATAAAGTATTATTTGGCATAACGTAATATTATATTTGTGCCACTGAAATCTAAATATGTCATGATGTAAACATACTGTATATTTTATTGATTGAGTCAACCATCATGTCTTGTTTAGTTGTTCATAGAAACTATTTTAGAATGAAAGGTTAAAAAGGCAACATAATTAAGAAACACAAAGGAAAAGAAGACATTTGACTTCTGCTATTATAACTTCTCCAAAGTTTCATTTCAAATCAAATAAACATTTGTGCATAAATAAAACTTAGCTGTTCTTAAACTTTGTATATTAAAAATATACAGATTTTCGGCCAGGCGTGGTGGCTGATGTCTGTAATCCCAGCACTTTGGGAGGCTGAGGCGGGTGGATCACCTGGGATCAGGAGTTCGAGATCAGCCTGATCAACATGGAGAAACCCCGTCTCTACTAAAAATACAAAATTAGTCAGGCGTGGTGGTGCATGCCTGTAATACCAGCTACTCGGGAGTCTGAGACAGGAGAATCGCTTGAAGCCGGGAGGTGGAGGTTGCGGTGAGCCTAGATCATGCCATTGCATTCCAGCCTGGGCAACAGAGCAAGACTTCGTCTCAAAAAAAAAAAAAAAAGATTTTATATATATATATATATATATATATATACACACACACACACACACACACACACACACACACAGATTTTCTTATAGGGCTACAGAATTTAGATACCATAACTTATGTTTTTCTCAGAGACAACAATACTAAGTATTCTTAAAATTTTTATCACATGCTTACTACATACCAGGCACTATACTAGGAACTGAAGACAGGAATGTAAATGAGGCTGGGCGTGGTGGCTCATGCCTGTAATCCCAACACTTTGGGAGGCCAAGGCCTGAAGATCACTTGAGCCCAGGAGTCCAAGACCAGCCTGGGCAACATGGAGAAACCACTCCTCTACAAAAAAAAAAATATATATATATATATATATATATATATATATATATAGAAATTAGCCAGGCATGGTGGCATGTGCCTGTAGTTCCAGCTGTTCAGGAGGCTGAGGTGAGAAGATTGCTTGAGCCTGGGAGGTCGAGGCTGCAGTGAGTCGAGATCACACCACTGCACTCCAGGCTGGGTGACAGAGAGAGACCCTGCCTCAAAAAAAAAAAGAAAACAGAAATGTAAGTGAATGGTTTCTGCAATGCAGGAGTATCACAACTCAATATTTGAAAAGACTATTTATCTGATAAAATCAAAGAAGTAGTAGTGGTATGCCATATTTATTAAATGCATTAATATTTCCTATTAGCCAGGTGTAGTGACTCGCCTGTAATCCCAGCACTTTGGGAGGCCAAGGTGGGCAGATCACCTGAGGTCAGGATTTCAAGACCAGCGTGGCCAACATGGTGAAACCCCATCTCTACTAAAAACACAAAATTAGCCAGGGGTGGTGGCACGTGCTTGTAATCTCAGCTACTCGGGAGTCTGAGGCAGGAGAATTGCTTGAACCCGGGAGGCAGAGGTTGCAGTGAGGTCAGGCAACTGAACTCCAGCCTGGGTGAAAAAAACGAGTCAAAAAAAAAAAAAAAAGAGGGAGACAGAGAGAGAGAGAGAAGGAAGGAAGGAGGGAGGGAGGGAGGGAAGGAAGGAAGGAAAGAAAGAAAAGAAAGAGACAGAAAGAAACAAAGAAAGAGAGAGAGAGAGAGGGGAAAGAAAGAAAGAAAGAAAGAAAGAAAGAAAGAAAGAAAGAAAGAAAGAAAGAAAGAAAGAAAGAAAGAAAGAAAAAGAAAGAAAGAGAAAGAAACCTTCCCGACTGCCTTCAGTGTGAGACACTGGCTTTTTCCTTGACTTCATTGGCTTCCTGGTTTTCAGGCCTTCAAACTCTGCCTGGACCTACCCTACCTGCTCTCCTGGGTCTATAGCTATTGACTCACCCTACAGATGCTGGGACTTCTCAGCTGCCATAATCATGTGAACCAATTCCTTCTCATAAATGTCTTTCTATGTATATTACATCCTACTGGTTCTGTTACTCTGTAGAAGGTAATGTTCACCCGAGAAAATTTCCAAAAAGCAACGGAGAATGAAGAAATAAGGATTCTGTAACATTTCATCATTCATGTCTGAATAGAGTAAAAACAAATGGTTGAGGCCCAGCTTGGTGGCTCACGCCTGTAATCCCAGCACTTTAGGAGGCTGAGGTGGGCAGATCACGAGGTCAGGAGTTCGAGACCCGCCTGATCAATATGGTGAAACCCTGTTTCTACTAAAACTACAAAAATTAGCTGGGTGTGGTGGCACGTGCCTGTAATCCCAGCTACTCAGGAGGCTGAGGCAGGAGAATCACTTGAACCTGGGAGGCAGAGGTTGCAGTGAGCCAAGATCACACCATTGCACTCCAGCCTGGGCGACGGAGTGAGACTCTGTCTCAAAAGAAAAAAAAAAAAAAAAAACACAAATGGTTGATTACAGTCATAATACTATCACCTACCCATTGTTTGACCTTGAGAAATTCACTTACTCTATCTGAGATTCATTCATTCATTCATTCAACAAATACTTACAGAATACCTTTTCTGTACCAGGCACTGAAAGTACTGTGTTAGGCACCAAAGGTACCAAGGTTGATAAGATAAAAGTCCCCACCCTTCAAGGAGTTCAGTAGAGTGCGACCTGGAGGCATTTGATAGAAAAATTAATGTTCAAATTGTAAGAGCTGTAAATGTTGAATCATCAAGGGCCCTTATCTCCTACTCTACCCCCACGCAAATCCTCTACTTCTGGCATAATGGAGCACTCTATTTCATGCACATTTACTCAAACTGAAACTCTGCCTCTGCTCTCATCTTCCTTTTCTGGAATGCCTTTCCGGAGCTGTCTCTCCTGATTATCCCACTGCCTTTTCAAAGCTCTTGTCAGTTGCCTCCGCCTACTTAGATCCCTACTGTAAATTCCCAAAGATTTAATTTTCTGTACTCCTCATTAGCATTTATCAAATATAAGCTACTATTCATGTTTGTATATAATATTCTATCAAGCTTCTTAAGTAGGATATGTTCTTATATTTCATTGTTTCATCCAGTACAGTAAGCATGCCTTGAGTAACAATAATGATTTTCCGTTACTGACTCAGTATGAGAAACTGGGGAGTCACTTTGTTGCAATGTCCTGAGTTTTCAAAGGCTACACAATGAGGAAAATACTTGATAACAGGAATATTATGTAAAATATTTTTGTCTTCCAAGAGGGATAAAAAGAGCAAATAAGTTACAAAGAAAAATAATTTGTTTAGAAAAAATAATTTGTTTATAATGTTATTATGACAAAAAAGAAATTAACATAAATTGCTAAGATTAAAAATCTCCTATTAATGGCAAATATCCAAAAATACTCCTTTATGTAAGGATTCTAATCCATAATCAAAAATCAAATTCCAACTTTTGGAAAAGGCATAAGCCGTATACTACATGCAATTGAATTTTTTTTTTTTTTTTTTTTTTTTGAGACAGAGTCTCACTCTGTCACCCAGGTTAGAGTGCAGTGGCATGATTTCAGCTCACTGCAGCCTACCCCTCCTGGGTTCAAGTGATTCTTCTCTCTCAGCCTCTCGAAGCTGGAATTACAGGCGCCTGCCACCACACCTGGCTACTTTTTGTATTTTTAGCAGACACGGGGTTTCGACATGTTGGTCAGGCTGGTCTCAAACTCTTGGCCTCAGGTGATCTGCCCGCCTCAGCCTCCCAAAGTGCTGAGATTATAGGTGTGAGCCACCTTACCCGGCCACAATTGAAATTTATTGATATGTGGTTAAGGAACTGAGCTCTGTAAGAAAAACTGCAGGGCTGGGAACACCTTTTTAATCCGTGGAGGCAATGGAGAAAAGTGATTATGAATCAGATTCCTTATAACTGCACAAACTTGCACATATTAGTTAGCATTGCTAAGCCCCACTTTTCTCATCTTAAAAATTCATAAATTAAAATTTTGTTCTGCTTTTGGTTGGCATAAATTGAAAAGTGTATTTCTCACAAATGGGATGTTTCTGACTCCCAGGGGATTTTAATTTCATTACTAAATTTATAGGACTTTGTGAGGGATTAATGAGTTATGATGACGTAAAATACTAGTAATTTGCCTGGCTTTTAGTAATTGTGAAAAAAGTGGTATCTACCTTCGAAAATAAATGAACAGAAAGCTTGTATGTGGCTAGGCACACTAAATTCTTCATAGTGGTTCTGCATTATTTCTGCTTGGCTAAAATCTCTGTTAAATGTGTTCTTCCTATGCCTTGAAAGAACTTCTAATCTGATTTTTCCAAAGTAAATTTTACAGGCTGAAAGTTCATCTCTCATTTTACATTTTATACAAGTGTTTTTTTCTCTGCATAACTTACATTTTCTTATGGGAATCATTATCTCAAGCATTGTCCAAGAATAAGATTATAGTTAAAAACACATACACACACACAACTAAGTCAGGGGTCTCCATTCCTCTGTAAATTCCATGATCAATTTGCAAAATTCTGTATAAACAGCTATACTGTTCTTACCCCATTAGTCATTAGCAGCTGGACCTAAATTTAACAACTTATAGTGTAGTATTTATTAAATAGGAAATAATGGGGAACATTTGCATGTGACTATTAAATATAAATATTCAAGATTTGAGCTGAACTGAAGGTAAAAGAACAAGATTCCCCATTGTTTGACTAAATTTTCAAAATGTTCTCATTTATTTATTTAGAGACAGTGTCTCACTCTGTCACCTAGGCTCAGGCTGGAGTGCAGTTGTGTAATCATAGCTCACTGCAACTCCCGGGCTCAAGGGATTTTCCTGCATCAACCTCCGAAGTAGCTATGACTACAGGCATGTGCTGCCATGCCTGTTTTTGTTTTTGTTTTTGTTTTTGTTTTTTCTTTCCATTTTTTGTAGAGACAGGGTCTTGCTATGTTGCCCAGGCTGATTTCAAACTCCTGACCTCAAGCAATCCTCTGGCCTCAGCCTCCCAAAGTGCTGGGATAATAGGCATGAGCCAACATGCCTGGCCTTAAATGTTCTATAATAGTAAAATATAGATCCCATAGCAGATGACAGCAAAAGAATGGAAATGTATGAGTAGATATAATACATCTATATAAATTGTAACAATGGAAAACATATGAAATGCATGTATACATGTACACAGTGTATGGAGGTGCATTTGAGTAGGGGAGCAATACTTCAGATTCATATAGTAGGAAAAACTACCAGGGTTGGTTCACAGAAACTGAAGCTTAATTTAAGCTGGCTCTCTTAACACTAAATTATTTTAAGTGAGTTGCCGTGTACTCACACTAAAAACAAAAACAAAACAGGGATGACCTCACAGATTGTGGTGAAGATGAATTTAAATGTGTTAGCATATAAAAGCAGGACAAGTACCTGCTAAAGAACACCCAACAAATGAGAGTTTCCGATTTTGATTGCCAAGAGATCAGAAGTTCCTTGAGAAGCCTCCAAGCAAAAAATGTTTTGTGTTTACTACTTTTTTTTTTTTTTAAGATGGAGTCTCACTCAGCCACCCAGGCTGGAGTGCAGTGGTGTGATCTCGGCTCACTGCAACCACCATCTCCCGGGTTCAAGCGATTCTCTGTCTCAGCCTCCTGAGTAGCTGGGATTACAGGCACCTGCCATCATGCCCCACTCATTTTTGTATTTTAGTAGAGACGGGGTTTCACCATGTTGGCCAGGTTGGTCTTCAACTCCTGACCTCAGGTGATCCACTCACCTCGGCCTCCCAAAGTGCTAGGATTACAGGTGTGAGCTACCGCGCCTGGCGTTTTTGCTGAATTATTAGAAGCATGGGTATATGTGTGTGCCAATGAATATGGCTATCATCAAAAAGAAGATAGGAAGACAGATAATTTGGTTTTTTTTTTTTAAATTAAAATCTCATTGACTTCAGTCATCCGTCTGAATTCTGTTTCGCATTTCTCATGCACCCTGTTATCACTGCCTTCCTTGGAGACTAATTAGAACAATTGTTACCTGGGGAAAAGCACTGGACATGTTTGCGGCCAAATTCAACTGAACTAAAGTTGAAGACGTCTTTATATTAATAGAACGAAACAAAAGAAAGATGGGAGTTTTTAATTTTTCTTTATCTATTTTTTTTTTTTTTTTTTTGAGATGGAGTCTTGCTCTGTCACCCAGGCTGGAGTGCAGTGGTGCGACCTTGGCTCACTGCAACCTTCGCCTCCTGGGTTCAAGCGATTCTCCTGCCTCAGCCTCCCAAGTAGCTGGAACTACAGGTGCCCACCACAACGCCCGGCTAATTTTGTATTTTTAGTAGAGACAGGGTTTCACCATGTTGGCCAGGCTGGTCTCAGCCTGGCCTCCCAAAGTGCTGGGATTACAGGAGTGTCCACCTGCCTTGGCCTCCCAAAGTGCTGGGATTACAGGGGTGAGCCACTGCACCCAGCCTACTTAATTTTTCTTAAGGGAAGATTATTTAATACAGAGTGTCCTTTTCTGTTGTTTTTGTAAGTGAAAATTTCTGCTACTCAGCCAAAACCTTGAGTCTACAGAGGGCACTGGCAAGAGGACTGATGGACCAAAGTGATTTGATGACTACGCTTCCTCCATCTCCTTTAGTGCTTTCTCCAGTATGGTTTCTTTCAGATCAGTGAAACCTTTCCTTTTTTTTTTTTTTTTTGAGAGGGACTCTCGCTCTGTCACCCAGGCTGGAGTGCAGTGGCATGATCTCGGCTCAATACAACCTCCGCCTCCCAGGTTCAAGTGATTCTCCTGCCTCAGCCTCCCAAGTAGCTGGGATTATAGGTGCCCACCACCACACCCAGCTAATTTTTGTATTTTTAGTAGAGATGGGGTTTTACCATGTTGGCCAGGCTGGTCTTGAACTCCTGACCTCAGGTGAGCCACCTGCCTCAGCCTCCCAAACTGCTGGGATTACAGGCATGAGCCACCACACCCGGCCTCAATGAAACTTTTCTTATTTTTTTGGACAATATTCACAACCAAAAATAGATTTGGGAAAACAGAATTGGGAAATTTGCTGGTTTAAGATTACGTAGCTACAAAAGGGCATACAATTCTGGGACTAATTATTTTAATTGAGATATAATTTACATACTGTAAATTAAACTATTAGGGCTCAATTTCTAGCTCCACCACTTCTAACTGTACGATTTTGTCTTCCTTATTAACTTATCTTTCCTTCATTTTCCTTGTCTATAAAATGAAAGAACCATAACAATTGTTCTGTTTCATAGTGTGCAGTGAGGATTGAGTTAATACGTAAAGAGTTCAGAATGGTGTCTGATGTGTGGTAAGCGTTCCAAGAACATAACCTGCAAATATTATAAGATCAAATGGAGAGTTTGCTACTACTAAATTGAATGTAAATTGACTAAATTTTATGGAGACATCACAAATCAGGAAATACAGTGGGTTTCAACCTTTATAACTGTAACCCACAATGAAAAAATATATTTTATATCATACTCAGTATATACACATAGAAAAAATAAAAGTTTTGCCAAATTATACTTAGTATATGCAGTATGCTGTGATATTTGTTTCATTTTTTAAAAGGTGCTGGTTGCCATGCACTAAATTGATTTTGCTACTCTAAGGAATTGCAACCCACAGTTCAAAAAACATTGACCTAATACAATCCCTTCACTTTACAATGGAAAAAACTGAAGTCTTTGAGAAATTGGGAAATTTGCTTGCTTAAGATTACATAGCTATAAAAGGGCATAAAATTCTGGTACCAGAAATTTTTTTAATATCGTGATATAATTTACACACAGTAAAATTCACCGTTTAAAGTGATTTTTACTATATTCACAAAGCTGTGCAAGCATCACCACTATGTAATTCCAGAATATTTTCATCGCCCCGAGAAGAAATCCTGTACCCACTAGCAGTGGAACAAGAACTTATATTTCACTTCTAGCTCAAAGATTTTTTGCATTCTCATAGTCATATATATGGATATTCAAATTGATTAGGTAAGTAAAGTTTTATTTAATAAGTATTTAATGTCTAAATAATCAAATTTATCAAATGCTTGCTAAGACTTTGCATAATTCTGTGCCATTAATCATCTCAAGCTTTTATATAAGTTTCTGTATTCTTTGGGATTTTTTTATTGTTTTTTTTTTTCAAATATATGCCAGATTCTTGAGGATACATGGTAAACACTTAAGAACGGGTTCTACATACTCTCAACAGACTCAGGAAATGCTTTGTTCTCTGGATGCACAGCACACCATCTCAAAGGAAATGAGACTGGTAATTTTCACAGAGAATATGGGAGACGTCAGAGAAAAGCTTAAAGAAGTTGTTTATTCTGGAGGCTTTTATTAAACGGAGGATTATTTTCTGTTTCAAAGTTTTCAAATAGAATCCACGACTGGACAATATGTCCTTAAAAGGTTTAAGGAGAACCTGAATATTTTCCTGAATAGGAGTTCATATACATTTTAAAAGTCACTCATTATAACATAAATCAAATTTTCCAGTCTGTGGTTTTCAAAACATCCATTCCTTGGTCTCCTGCATTGCTTCTATTTTAAACTTGGAATTAATTTTACATAAAATAAGCATGAGTGCCAATTTTCTATTTTATGCCAAAATTACTAGGTCTCCAAAAGAAAAATCTCTACAACATTAGTCGTGTTTAGATAATTTAAATAGCACCCTTTAAACTGTGAGAGTCATTGCATACATTTTGAATCTTCAGTGCATGGTTGTTGATTCTTTAGTAAATGTGGTTTCAAGTATTCAGAAGAACATATACCTATGCAAATTAATGATCAGAACTCAGGGCTCAAATAATTTGAAATGATTGTAGATTAGTCCACTATAAAGAAATGAATATGATAATAATGGTAATAAAGCTAGAAGGTAATCTTTTTTTTTTTACATGGAGTTTCACTCTGTCGCCCAGGCTGGAGTGCAGTGGTGCCATCTTGGTTCACTGCAACCTCCAGCCCCCAGGTTCAAGCGATTCTCCTGCCTCAGCCTCCCAAGTAGCTGGGATTACAGGCACAAACCAACACGCTCAGCTAATTTTTGTGTTTTTAGTGGAGACAGGGTTTCACCACGTTGGCTGGGCTGGTCTCGAACTCCTGACCTCAAGTGATCCACCCGCCTCAGGCTCCCAAAGTGTTGGGATTACAGGCATGAGCCACTGTGAAATTTTTCTATTTTTACTAGAGATGGCCTTTCACCATGTTGCCCTGGCTGGTCTCAAATTCTTGGGCCCAAGACATCCACCCGCCTTGGCCTCCCAAAGTGCTAGGATCACAGGCGTGAGCCACCGCACCCGGCCGTGGCTAGTTATTTTAATCAAAACAAATTTAAAACCAAATTAGGTATAAACTGAAAAAAACAGATTTTATTAGTCTCTAATGAAAACTTCCACAAGAAACCTATGGGTTTTTTACCCCCCGCACCGAGACAGAATCTTGCTCTGTCGCCTAGGCTAGAGTGCAGTGGCGCAATCTTAGCTCACCACAACCTCCGCCTCCCAGGTTCAAATGATTCTCCTGCCTCAGCCTCCTGAGTAGCTAGGATTACAGGCATGTACCACCACGCCTGGCTAATTTTTGTATTTTTAGTAGAGATGGGGTTTCACCATGTTGGTCAGGTTGGTCTTGAACTCCCAACCTCATGATCCCCCCCGCCTTGGCCTCCCAAAATGCTGGGAGTACAGGTGTGAGACACCACTCCCAGCCTGACACCTATTCATTTGAACATAAACTTTTGCCGGTGGCGGTGTCTCACGCCTGTAATCCCAGCACTTTGGGAGGCCGAGGTGGGCGGATCACCTGAGGTCTGGAGTTCAAGACCAGCCTGACCAACATGGAGAAAACCCGTCTCTACTAAACACACAAAATTCGCCGGGCATGGTGGTGCATTTCTGTAATCCCAGCTACTTGGGAGGCTGAGGCAGGAGAATCGCTTGAACCAGGGAGGTGGAGGTTGTGGTAAACCGAGATCGTGCCATTGCACTCCAGCCTGGGCACAAGAGCGAAACTTGGTCTCAAAAACAAACAAACAAAAAAACCCATGAAGTTTGGTAGGATATTAATTTCCTTATCTCTGAAAATAAATTTTAATAAAGTATTTGAAAATCTATTAATGTTCACACTCCTTGGATTTCAGTACAATGTGTCCTGGTATTTATCTCTAAGTTAATAAAGTCATAAGATCTCTCTTGGCCAGGCGCGGTGGCTCATGCCTGTAATCCCAGCACTTTGGGAGGCCTAGGCAGGTGGATCACGAGGTCAGGAGGTTGAGACCATCCTGGCTAACACAGTGAAACCCCGTCTCTACTAAAAAAAAATACAAAAAATTAGCCAGGCATGGTGGCGGGCGCCTGTAGTCCCAGCTACTTCGGAGGCTGAGGCAGGAGAATGGCATGAACCCGGAAAGCGGAGCTTGCAATGAGCTGAGATCGCGCCACTGCACTCCAGCCTGGGCAACAGAGAGAGGCTCCCTCTCGAGAAAAAAAAAAAAAATCTCTTAATATAGGCCAAAAGACACAGAATTTATCAGGAGGCACTCTGTTTTATGAATGAATGAGCTGATTTTTAAAATATTAAACAATCTTACCTAGTGTTGGGCTATTATTAACTGTTAATGACTTTTATCATTGAGTTACTATGGAAGGTTTAACTATACAGTTACACAGAGCAGATTAAAATACGAACCTTAATATTGATGTAACTTGGACATTTTGTATTTGGTAAGGTAATTTATGCATGTATATGGTCATTTCCCATATTTGGTTCTTTGTTGGAAGACCATGATTTTAGGTAGTGTCGATGGAAGTTTGACTTGATAGATGCAAATAACTAATCTCTCCAGAAAGTCATATTTAATACATGCTTTTTTTTCTGAAATGAATTCATTCTTTTTAGGCTAGTCTCTCATAAATCTGTTTGCTCCAACCCTTTCTTCGGGATGTGAGATTGTAATATAAAGAAGGATTTCCTATGAATTTGTACACTGTCACATTTCTTAGCTATATCTTCCTAATTTTAAAGGCAATTTACCCATTTTTATGATTCCAGAATTTGGAGAAATAGTATTTTACATGGTCACTGAAATAACATTTAAATATAATTTCTTTTTTGTAATCACAGTGACTTTGAGTAGAATAGGTTTTGGAGCATCTCCTCTTATTAGTTGTCTGTTGCTTAACCCCTCCAAGCCTGAGGTATCCAATCAGTAAATGGTGATAATACTACCAACCTCCAAGGTTATTGTGCAGATTCAGTGAATGATGTAGGTAAAGCACCTGGCATATAGTGAAGGCTCAATAAAAAGACAGCCATTGCCACTGCTGTTGTTTATCAATCCTCATGTCTGCACTGATTAATTCATTCATTCACATGACGTAAAACACCTTTCATCAAAGCATGGGTCTTACATTAAACATTTGTTGCATATGTGCTTTCCTTAGAAAAAAGAAACATTAAGTAGCTATTTCAAGTAATCAAAAGCCCTTTTCATATACAAGTCAAAGAAGATGAACATAGTTTGTTAATATTAAATGTTTTATTGTTTTTTGTTTTGTTTTGTTTTGTTTTTGAGACAAGAGTCTCACTCTGTCGCCCAGGCTGGAGTGCAGTGGCGTGATCTTAGCTCACTGCAACCTCTGACTCCCAAGTTCAAGCGATTCTCCTGCCTCAGCCTCCAGAGTAGCTGGGATTACAGGCGTGTGCCATCATGCCTGGCTAATTTTTGTATTTTAGTAGAGATGGGTTTTCACCATGTTGGCCAGGCTGGTCTCAAACTCCTGACCTCAAGTGATCCACCTGACTCGGCCTCCCAAAGTGCTGGGATTAGAGGCGTGAGCCACCGCGCCAGGCCTGTTTTACTCTTTACATCATATAATATCTCTAGTCAGAATTTAAAATTTGCTCAATGTGAAAAATAAGGATCTATACAGCCAAAAATGCATAAAGAAGATTTAGCCTTAGAGAGGAGATTAAAACAAGGTTTTCAAAAGCATGGATTTATTCTAAACACATTAAAAAAAAAACCCCAGTTACAGTGTTACCTTGCAAAACATCTAATACAAATTTCCTTAATACTAACCTTTTATGTTTCATGATCTGATGTCCGTTAACTTTAAAGATAAGAGCTTGATTTATAGTTTCTTTTCTAAACACTCAATGCAGGTAAACAATCTACTTTAACTTCTTGCCTTCAAGCAATGTTATGTTCTACTTTTCATAACCCATTTGTAAAGATTTCCAGGAAGTAGCAATCTGGTAGCAATTTTACTGGTTTCTAAACTCAATGTCAGACACTGACACGACTATATATCAGCTTAATATTTCAGAAAAGTATGGGCCAAACACTTGCTAATGACTACAGGAATTGCAAATACAGACTCAGGAGGAAATTGTAAGCCGATAGGGCAGAGATATGAAATGGTTTTCAACGTATTCTAACTCCAGTTTTGCAGTGACTGTTGCCTGAATTGTGTTGAGGATTCTGAGGATGGTATTAATGCTCTGGGGGAGAGTATATGCTATGCCATAGTCTAAAAGCCATGACTGCCATGGGCAAGCAGGAGGAGAGACTGACCTGCCAGCTCTGTTCTAGGTTTGGGGTCTTATATGTGACAAAAGTCACAAGTCTCAAGTCTCAGTGTTAGGGTCCCACAATCTCTTATCTCCCACCTCTGGCTGTGCCTGCTTCATCCTCTGTGAAAACTGGATCCCCCATCCCACTCCCACTGCCTCTCCAAGCACGTGGCAGGAGATGCCACCCTCACAGCTCCCGAGTTTACTGTTGGCTGCACAAATAAGTAGCAAAGACTAAGTAATGGTTTTCATTTGCAAAGAACAAAAATGGTCTCTATTGAAGCATAAAGGGAATTTATTGGAGGATGGTGAGAATCAACAGGAAGACTAGAGGAGCAGGCTCAGGCAGGAAGCAAGGAAGGCAAGACAAAGTCCAGGTTCTGCCACGGGGATGGTATGCTCATGACGCAGGCACCACCAGCACTGGAATCCTCTACCCCTGGACACTCATCTTCTGCCATTTGACTCAACTCCACCATGGTTACCATGAATAATCACTAACCGAGTTACTTTTGTGTTACTCCTCAAAATTCAAACTTTCAGCCTAGAGCCTGGGATTACCAGTACTCAGATCATAGGCCTACATGCCACCTATCGAAGAATTAATTCTCAGAGAAGAGGAACTTGAGTTAAACAGGTACCCTCAAGAGGTGTCCACTACAGGCTGTATCCTACTCGGCAGAGGGCATGTAAGAGGATGTAAGGTGCTCATCTGGCCTAGAAACTGCTGTCACCAAACAGAGTGAGAAACCAAGCTGAGCCTATGAAAGTCTGAAGCTGTGGGTAAAGCTACCTAGGAATAAGCAGAGTGGTACCAGAAGCTAGAGCTGAAACCAGGGACTTTGGTAGATAAAACAGGCCTGGGTCAAGCTGCAGAACTAGAAAGAATTGAAGTCAGAAATAAAACAAGAGATGTCCCCAAAGTAGATTCCAGAAGCAAAGACTATACTGCCAGAAAATAGTTCTGGAGCGGAGAAGGCATACTCAGCACAGGGTTAAATTCTAAGATTGTAAACCAGGTAGTGAAGAAGTGAAAAGCTAGAGAGAGCAACAAAAGGGAGCAAGATGGAGACAGACTTGCTGAAGTTCATGTAAGATTGCCATGTTTGACATTTATTAATTGCAAGACACATTTGATTGACAAATATTCATTGCAGGATATGTCCTTCTATATCCATTTATTTATTTATTTATTTATTTAGAGACGGAGTTTTGCTCTTTCACCCAGGCTGGAGTGAAGTGGCATGATCTCAGCTCACTGCAACCTCTGCCCCCGGGGTTCAAGCAATTCTCTTGCCTCAGCCTCCCGAGTAGCTGGGATTACAGACGCATGCCACCATGCCCGGCTAATTTTTGTATATTTTTTTTTTTTTAGTAGAGACAGGGTTTCAACATGCTGGCCAGGCTGGTCTCGAACTCTTGACCTCAGGTGATCCACCCACCTCAGCATCCCAAAGTGCTAGGATTACAAGCTGAGCCACCATGCCTGGCCCTCAATATACATTTACTTAGGTTGCTTAGACAGTCCTTTCCCAGTTGAGGGGAAATAAAACTGTAATATAGAAACCTCAGTCCTTGAGGCAATGAAGACATCAGGAGCATTGAGAACTTGATGAGTTGGTGCATTTCTCCACTGAGCTTGGCACAATAGGCCTAACACTCAAGGAGAAATACCTTCCTTTTTCCTGATCTTCCAAATTAATCCTTAGAGAGGGGTACTCATATTCTTCCTAACTGGGCATAGGAGCAGTCTTGGCCAGGTGGAGGCGGCAAAGCCAAGGTGGTGCAGTCAATGTCAGGCACTGAATGGATTTGAGGAAGGTGGTGAGGGGATGGTTGTTAGAATAGAAAAGAGGCACCTTGTGTAGGGCTGCAGGCTTTTTTACTGTTACCAGGAAGAGAAAATCATCATAGCCTCAGTGGCGGAAGCAGCAGCAGCAGCATATCACTGATAGCACGTAGGAGAGGTTTATCCTAAACAAAAACATTTCCTGGTAGAATCACAGGTTCCAAGGTGGTACTGAGTGGGCCCTAGTTCAACTTTCAGCTTTTCAAACTTCCAGCCAAATAATTTTAAGCATTAATCAACTTACATAAATGAAAGCATTTTACTTTTATAGGGACCTAACATATCTCATAAAGTTTGTTTGTTTAAAGATTTCCCCTAGCTTTTTCCTCCAGCAGACATTTCCAGGGGTTTCAAGACTTAAGTTCCTTATCACTCCCTAACACACATGTACATACCACACCTCTATGCTGTGCAGGAGGGAAGAGTAGGGGCAAGCTTATTTGTCCGTTTCAGGATGAACAGATTAAAAGCAATTTTTGTTACACCAAACTCAGTAAGACTTTCCAGTTTTCTCTTCCTCATTAAAAATTTTTTAAAAAAATATTCCTGGAAACAAGTGAGCCACTAAATGTAAGATTGAAAACTTTCCAGGTTATTTACAGACTGAAGTTTGACATTGATGAATATACTAAAAAAGAAATCAGGGAATGTGGTAATAAAAAAAAAAAGGAGGGCGAAGAGAAGCAAACTCAGTAAGTCAATGTAATCCATAACTTGTAGGTGACATTCTGACATACTCTCCCAACTTTAAAACTCCATATAGAACATCTTCAAAGCCACCTTACCCCTTAAACTGGGGCAAACTACTATTTCATTTCATTATTATTTTTTAAAATATATTTTACTAAATAGATAGGAGGTCTCCCATGTTGCCCAGGCTGGTCTCCAACTCCTAGACTCAAGTGATCCTGCTGTCTTGGACTCCCAGAATGCTGGGATTACACGTGTGAGCCACTGTGCCCGGCCTATTTTAGAGGTGATTTTTGAGACTGAGTGTTTAGGAAGACGAAAATATCTCTATTTAGTGAAGAAAGGCAACAGCTCAAGGAATTTTCTATTTTAATAAAAGCTGAATATAGACCTACATAAAATTTTAAAGCCCTGAGACAGTCAATGACAAATGAAGTTTTAGTAGCTAAAGAAAATACAGCATCGTTCCACATTATGTGTATCTTTAATGCCTACGCCTACCTTTCGTTCATTTAATGAGCTGAAGAAAAAAATGTTCAAACCCTTATATGCATTTCCTTAAGTTCCTAGAATACCGGAATACTGACACATATGATTGCACTATTTCGTATCTGTCGAAGATGATTCTGAATTTCACTAAAAACCGCAAAGGAAACCAATAGTCACACAATAATTCTGATAACCCCACCAAAGAGGAAATAAAGAGAGGAAGTTACTCTAAAAGTCTGATAGGGCAAAAGTGACTGCAGCAGAAGGGCCTCAAGGTTCAGTCCATGAGGACCTTGATTAACCTTCATCTTTACGCCCCCACCCCATCCTTCCGGGTCCTCCCCCTTCTTCAACGACTGGCTTTACAAGGCTCATAGGAAAGGTGCGTGTATTCAGACGGACACGATTCCAGCTGTGGCTCCTCCACTTTCAGGGTCGCTGTTTCCACAGTTGTCAAGCAGGATAACCATACTTGTTGCACTTCCCTCACTGGGCTGCCGCCAGCATCATATACAAAAACGCTGTCCCAACATAAGCCAAAGACACCATTACTGGGATAGTCGCCAAACAGAACTCAGCTTCGGTTCCCCTCCCGGCAAGGCTGGTTCGACCTACAGTCAACAGGAAGCTCCTGGGGGCAGGGACAGGATCCCTGCCTCGGAAGGAGGCAAGACGTGAACGTTTTTTGGACGGCGATCAGGATGGTGATGAGGGTGTGAGTAACGCCGGCTCACGCGGTTGGGCTTGAGATTTTACTACCAACGACAAAGGGTGCGGAAGCATAGCGCTGAGAAGCAAACAGCCAACCAAAAAAACTCAACCCCGTCCTCCCCCACAAAAGCAAGCCCCAAAGCCCTGGCCACTACTGAGAGCTGGGCCAAGGAAAAGAGAAAGGCAGAAGGGCAGAATCGGAGCGCTCCATTCAATCTCCGCGGCAGCCGAGCGTCGGTGGGTTCGCGGGTGGGAAGGGGCGCCGCGGGCCTGGTCTCCGGGCAGGGAAGCACCTCCTCCTCACGCCCCCTCAGCCTGCACCGCCCCCGGGAATCCGCCCCGGACCCCGCCGCCATGTTGGGTCGGGAGAAGTGACACGGACCGGTCGCCTATCCTGACCACAGCAAAGCGGCCCGGAGCCCGCGGAGGGGACCTGACGGGGGCGTAGGCGCCGGAAGGCTGGGGGCCCCGGAGCCGGGCCGGCGCGGCCCGAGTTCCGGTGAGCGGACGGCGGCGCGCGCAGGTACCCGCAGCCCCCGCCCCGCGCCCGCCCCCGCTAGAAGTCAGGGGGCGGGGCCGGGGGGGCGGAGGAGGTGGAGAGTGAGGCCGAGGGGTGGGGAGCCCGGGAACTCCCTCCTCCTGAAGTAACGCGTCCCGGGCCGGCTCTGCCGTCGTTGCTGCCGCCGGGCGCCCCGGGACGAGGAGGTGGAGGAGGGAGAGGGCCCGCGGGCCTCGCCTCCGCCCTCCGCCCCCTCCCGCCACCTCGAGCTGCGGTAGCAGCGACTCATGAGAGCGCGGCCGGAGGACAGGTAAGGACCCGGTGGGGCCCCGCGGGCGGAGGGTTACACCTCTGCCCGGACAGGGCTAGGCCCCAGCTTTCGGAGCCGCCGCCGCCGCCGCCGCCGCCGTTCCCCGCCCCCGCGGGCCCGAGTCGGGAAGTTGGGAAGAAACTTCTTCCCTCCCCCGGATCGCCCGGCGGGCTTGTCTCGTTCCCCTCGCTACCTGCTCGCCCCTGACTCGGTCTCTGCCGTGTCCAGACCTGCCGGGTCCCGCCCAAGTCCGACCTGAGGTTCCAGGGACGTGGGGACACTCCCCACCCCTTGTCTTTGGGGTCGTGTGGACCGCCCGGCGACGAGGAGGAGAGGTTTATTTTTGCCCCTACGGCCGAAGTAGGGGCGAGGGAAGCGGCCCCTTTGGGTCCTAAAGGCTGGGGGTCTGTGTATCGGCCGACGCCGGTAGCAGCTGTTCGGGGAGAGGAGCGGGTGTGTGGGGCGAGTGGATGAGCCTTTCTGGCTTTACTTGGTTTGATTGAAAACCGCAACATGTTTAAAGTTTTCCTTTGTTTTGGATTGGGGGTTGGGAAATTTACCATTCAGCGTCCACTTTTACGGAATCATGCCACTCCGCCTCCCGTTGCGTTCGGTTCCCTGTCCACATGTGTTAAAGAAAATTGTCTTAAAAGTGTGTTTTTCTTCTTGATAATTGCTTCCAGCTTTCACTTTATTGGGCATGGGGCAGAGCTGTTTTAAGAAGCTCTTTGAAAATCAAGTCTGGTGTAGGGACTTTAGTTTTTGTTTTGTAATGAGTAGGACTTAACAGTTCGGATTTGGTTGAATCATTTTCTGCATAATTGATACAGGCGTGGAATAACATACTGTATAATTATAAATTATTAAAGGAAATAATGAAAGTCTTTGGTGGAAGCACAATTTTATGTCCATTTATTATGTATATACGTTCCACGGGTGTGTGTTTTCACAGTTGATTTCACATGATATGATTATAGTATCTTCAGGTATTATAACTGTAAGATTACAGTGCCAAAGATATCTTGATAATTTTAAATATTTAAACCATCCTGTTACATTTCTAAAGTTAAATTACGCACTAAGGAAAGTATTACTAAATGTATACACGTGACTGTGCATTTAAGGAAAAGTGCATGGTAAATCTAATATCTTAACTGTCACAGTGCTTGGCACACGGTGGACAGGAAGCATTTTGAATGGTCAGGTAATAAAGGAGTATCTTGTATTAGCCAAGGATCTTGTATGCATCACTTACGATTTTCATATATTGTACAGTAAGAAAGTTTTACTTTAGCAAATAATATATATGGTTTTTTGGTTTTTGTTTGTTTGCTTATAAGTGTGAGACCCCTGCCACAATTGACATGTAAGAAAAGGAAGTTAAATTGTATTTTTATTTTTGGACATTAGCTAAAAGTCGGTGGAGATTTTAAATGCTGGTTGACAATTCAGAGGGTCCTACATTTGAAAAAGACAATTGCCTTTGATCTGAAAACAAAACAGTTTATATCCATGTTTCCAGGATAAAAGATAAAAGGGCTCTTAAAATATATACTCTGTTGTAACCACTGTAATGTTATAATGGCTTTAATTTCGCAGTTAGGTTTTGCTGACTTCATAAACCACAAAATTGATTCCTTTCTGTTCATCTGAAAGTGAAATTACAGCTTTGACCTGTCTTCCTGGGTTAGGTGGAATTTGTCTTGTGGTCGAAGTATAATATTAATACATGGGCTGTTTTTGTGTGTGTGTGTGTTAGTTCAGGAAATTCACAAGCTGAAAAATTAATGTCTATGCAAGTAAAATTTATTCATGGTATGTATTGATAAAAGAATAAATGTGCTAAAAGACTAGAAGTAAACCTGTATAAGTGAAATATTACCAACCGTTGGTGTAAGACTTACTTATTCAAAGTTGAAATTTGCATCATGTTAGACAGTAAATGATTTACTACTATGGCTAGTTTTTCTTTACAAAATCAGTGTAGACATCGTTTATTAATTCTATTAGCATTATAGTAAGAAAGAAGACTAATGCCAAAACAATTTTTTAAGTGATGCTAAGCGCTGGGGTCACCCAAACTTGGGTAATTAAAAAAAAAAAACCTGCAAGGAAATTCTGTGAACGTAAAAATAGAAGCATAGAATACCTGTGGTTCTATGAAGGGAAATATATGGGAAGAGGGAGGAGATTGTGATAGGGACCTGGCTTCTGAAGTGGTGACAAAGTTCTTTTAACCTGGTAGGAGTTACCAAGGGTATTGGTCTTAGTGTAATTCATTAAGCCCTACGTTTGTGTGCAGAATCTGTTTCTATGTTTTATTTTACATGAATTTGTTGTTTTTTTTTTTAAGGAATCCAGTGTGTAATGTCTATATAAGGTGCTTGGTTTAAGAACATAACTTGGTGGCTGACTTTCGAACACTACCTAGGCTATCCTTTGCAAATAGGATTACATTTATTAAATCATAATTGTCATATATCAGCTGTATGTATAACTACTTTGAACACGTCAGGCTGGGCACGGTGGCTCACACCTGTAATCCCAGCACTTTGGGAGGCAGAGGGAAGGGGATCACTTGAGGCCAGGAGTTTGAGACCAGCCTGGCCAACGTGGTGAAACCCCATCTCTACTAAAAAGTACAAAAATTATCTGGGTGTGGTGGCGCACCCCTGTAATCCCAGCTACCTGGGAGGCTGAGGCACGAGAATTGCTTGAACCCGGGAGACAGAGATTGCGGTGAGCTGAGATAGTGCCACTGCATTGCGGCCTGGACAACAGAGTGAGACTGTCTCCAAAAAAAAAAAAAGTCAAATACTCCCAAATGTACAATAATTAGAGAATTTTTGGAAAAAAATTTCTAAATAAAGTTCTAGTTCGTTTTCTTTAATAACTTAATTGTTTTAATATTTTGACAGAAGACACAGGTTTTACAAAATTAAAATCTGCTTCGGCTTGTATGTTGTAAATAACCAATAGAAGATAATCAAAATGTTTATTGAACGAATGGATACTGTTCTGTCATCAAATACTCTGTTTTTCTGAAAATTACATAACATGACAATTAAAACTCAAAACTCAATTATGGCATCAAGATCGTAAGTTTTGACTTTTATCTATTTTCGGTTTTCTAGAACAGTAATTCTTTAGATCAGTAATTTCAGCCTTAGTTTTTCTATTCTTAAGAATGCCATGAAATCTCAGCATAAAATAAGTTTTTGTTTAAAGTTTATGAAGATTTACAGCACCTGAAGGATGAATATGTTTTGGTTCAAAAGGCAAATTACAATATGGTGTTGGAGTTTCAGAAATGCAGAGAATCATTGGGTCATGCTATTTTATTTGCTTTATGTAATGGCTTGCTATTTTAGTGGTTGATATTGTGGCTTTGCATTGTTGTAGAGTTGAAGAAGAGATCTCATCTGTGCCAAATTTTTATATCACAGGAACTTTCAGTCATGTTATAAAGGTGATGTTTGTGGTGCACGCTTTGTTGTGTGAATATTTACAGGAAGTTTTAGTAAGATCTTCCATTGTTTAGAACCCTACATGGCTTAGGTCACCTTCAGTTCACATTTAAACAGTTTTATAATATAAGTATAAGTCCTATAGCGAGGCACAACTGCTTTTCTTTAAAGGAAATAATCTCTTTCTATTAAAGTGTCTTGTCTTATCGGTAGTTCGTGTATGGCTATGGTAGGGTATGTATTATCTCTTTTCTTCCTCTCAGCTGCTCCAGTGCCACAATTAGGCTGAGTATTGCTCAGCTGCAGCTGCTGGGTGATTACTAACCATCCAGCTCCTGTCTAAACTCAGAGGCAGATTTAGCAAAAGGAGCTATAGTAACAGTAGAGGGTGAAAGAGAAGAGCCAGTGCTGCCGCCAATATCATTTTCACATGTCTGTATGCCAAGGAATCGTTGGCTGCAGCAGCACTACTGTTGTCTTGGAACTAGCAGACTTGATGGCAATATATCCTGGTCTGCGTTGGGTTTACCTTTAAGATCTGAAAGCCCACTCCATGAAAGACAGAGAATCCTGTAATTTTAGAGTATAGAATAATGTACTGTTGAGGTACTAATGGACTGAGTTACAAGCCTCTGTGCCTCAACTCCTTTTCCCCCCCAAATCTAGGGTAGCAATGCCCTTCAGTTTCTCTTGTTCAAATGTACAGTAAGCTGTGAGACTGCAGGTTCCTTGAAGCATTATACTTCATTTCACTTTAAGCTGTGATTCTTAGAATTGCTTCTTTTACTGTTGTTTAGGGGAGGGGAGTAGAATTGCTGGCATATAGGTTCTTTGGACTCTACTTTCTCCTAGGAAGTGGAAGGCCTTCAAGAGGGATGACTTCTAGAATTAGCTATACATTGTATATCCGTGGTGGCTGCCTGAATTTTGCTAGTAGGAACTCTGCATTCTTTTCCTTTTGTTCTTTCTTTATCCCTGGTGTTTGAGAAGATGGACATCAACAGTTGCAAATACGTTATCAGCTATATATGGCAATCCCCAGACTGGAAGATGCCATAGGCAAATTTTGCTGCTTCTAAAATGCTGCTCAGCTTATAAATATGCCAAGCAAATAGCAGCAGTCGCATCTTTTGTGTTTTTGTGTTTTGCTTTGTTTTTGAGACAGGATCTTGCTCTGTTGCCCAGACTGGAGTGCAGTGGTGCAGTCACAGCTCACCGCAGCCTTGACCTCTGGGGCCCAAGGGATCCTCCCACTTTAGCCTCCTGAGTAGCTGGGACCACAGGTGTGCACCACCATGCCTGGCTAATTTTTTTTTTTTTTTTTTTTTTGACGAAGTATCACTCTACTGCCCAGGCTGGTGTGCAATGGTGCGATCTTGGCTCACTGCAACCTCTGCCTCCCAGGTTCAAGTGATTCTCCTGCCTCAGCCTCCCGAGTAGCTGGGATTGCAAGCGTGCACCACCACGCCCGGCTAATTTTTGTATTTTTAGTAGAGATGGGGTTTCACCATGTTGGCCAGACTGGAGCATGCCTGGCTAATTTTTGAATTTTTTGGAGAGATGGGGTCTCACTGTGTTGTCCAGGCTGGTCTCAAACTCTTAGGCTCCAGCAGTCCACCTGCCTGGGCCTCCCAAAATGCTGGGATTACAGGCCACCACACCCAGCCACAGCAGCGTCTTGTCCTTACTTTTACCACTACTATCTACTGAAAATCTGGAGATATTCCTTTGACTTATCTTGTCTTTGGAATTTGGTAGTTTGGGGTTTGGCATTTGGGATGGAGATTAGAGAGGATTGAGAAAAGTAGTGCTCAAACTTGTATAACCAGAGGAAGGATGAGGTACAGTTAGACCATGCATTTGAACAGTAAGAAGTACACATCATTATGGCATATACTTAGCAAGAGATTGGTGTTATGACCTCTTTGTGCTCCCACAAAACACTTATGTCAAAACACACCTCTCCTTGCACTGTAATTATTTCTTTCCATGCTTGTCTGTTATTCTTGACCTAGTATTCACTGTGTCAAGGAACTGTTTTATAGCAATCTTTGAGAACAGCCCTTAGCACAATAAATACTAAATAAATTCTGAATTGTATGTAGGGATGTGGTTCTGGGCAGATTTATATGAATTACAACTATGGACTTTTCGCAAACAAAACAAATCTTTTGAGTACACCTCTACTAAAATGTTATAAAACTAGCTTAATACTTTTTCATAGCTCGAAGTTAATTCTTTAGATTTTTGCTCTCAAGGTTTTGTTCTAGAAGGTGATTTTACAAAATAGCTTAAGCAGTCCTTCAAATACGAATTTAAAGGTCATTTTGATATTTCTAATATGAACTGAAAATTCATTGTAGTTGAAGTTAAACTAGTCTCTAGTAAGGTTTATTTTAAATAAATACGTTGTACTATTTTAGTGAAAAAAGAAAGTCCAAGTTATGCTAAAGAAAAATCCTAGATTTTTAAAAAATGCATTTGGTATCTCATCACAGTAGTGACAATCAGTATTACAATTATGACTTGTTCATATATACCTAGGACAAAAAGAAAAAGAAGTCCTGATTTTCTTGCAGTAATGTGTGTGAAGGAATGCATAATTCATAGGTATACTTTTGCTGGGTTATTGGGGGTGAGGACGGAACAGGAAGTGCTAGGAGGAAAAGTACTGACCACTGAAACTTCAAGATTGTCTGGTTTTCAGCCTCTATTCCCAGCAAAATGTGGATTCTAGGTTTTCTTCAACTGACTTAAGAGGATTTTCACTTCTCTAATTTTTTAATGTAACTTTTCAGTTTCTTAGCATTAAGTAGAAATTGGGGTGAGGTGAGGAAGTTGGTGGTGGTTGTGTATAAGTTAATACTTCACATTGTTTCCTGGCGAATGTATTGACTTCTAACTTTTGTTCTGATGTGATTAATATTTTACAGATAAGGATACTTTAAAAATAATAGCAGCCAGACATTTGGAAGGAGCAGAGAAGGCAATATGGTGTTATAAGGAAAGGACTGGAAGGTAGAGCACTATCTAGATTTTAGTTTCATTTCTGACAGTGAAGAGCTATTTAGCCTTGGTCGATTCAGTAAACTCCCTAGGCCTTAGTTTTGCAATTTGAAACAGAAGGTAGTTGGGCCTCATGGTTTCTAATAGTTTCTCAGCTTTATATATAAATGTGTGCTCTGCCGCAGTTGAAGTTGTTACAATATAGTCATGCTCTGCCTAAGGAAGTTTCAATGATGATGATCCTGTAAGATTATAGTAGAGCTGCCCTATATAGGTGTACCATTTTTTATTTTTTTATACTGTGTAATTACTATATCTCTTCTACATTTAGTTATGTTTAAATACACAAATACTGTTACAGTTGCCTGCAGTATTCTGTACAGTTGTGTGCTGTACAGGTTTGTAGCCTGAGAGAAATAGGCCATACTATATGGCCCAAGGTTGTAGTCAGCTATACCACATAGGTTTGTGTAAGTACACTCTAGAGTGTTCACATAATGTCAAAATTGCCTAATGAGGTATTTCTCAGAATATATGTTAAGTGATGCATGACCGTATTGATAAAATTTTAAGGAAACGTTCGAGTCTAAAATTTGGAATCAAATTAGATATAAGTAAAGATTATAAAAAACTGACCCATGGACTTGGCACGGAACTTTCTCAAGCAAATTGCAGTTCTACTAATTAAGCAAACATTTATAATACTATGCTAGGTTTTTGGTTTGTGTTTTTTTGTTTGTTTGTTTGAGTCAGAGTCTCACTCTGTCGCCCAGGCTGGAGTGCAGTGGCTCGATCTCAGCTCACTACAACCTCAGCCTCCTGGGTTCAAGTGATTCTCCTGCCTCAGCCTCCCAAGTAGCTGGGATTACAGGCGTGTGCCACCATACCCGGCTAATTTTTGTGTTTTTAGTAGAGAATGGGATTTCTCCATGTTGGTCAGGCTGGTCTCCAGCTCCCTATCTCAGGTGATCCGCCCGCCTTGGCCTCCCAAAGTGCCAGGCTTACAGGCGTGAGCCACCTCAGCTGGCCTTTTTTTTTTTTTTTTTTGAGACTCAGTCTCACTCTATTGCCCAGGCTGGAGTGCAGTGGTGCAATCTCGGCTCACTGCAACCTCTGCCTCCTGGGTTCAAGCAATTCTCCCGGCCTCAGCCTCCTCAGTAGCTGGGATTACAGGTGTGTGCCACCACACCCAGCTAATTTTCTTATTTTTAGTGGAGATGGGGGTTTCACCATGTTGGCCAGGCTGGTCTCGAACTCCTGACCTCAGGTGATCTGCCTGCCTTGGCCTCCCAAAGTATTGGGATTACAGACGTGAGCCACTGTGCCTAGCCCAGATTTTTTTGTAATAAAATTAGAAAAATGACTTAATTATTCTGTTGAAGTGGATAGTTATGATGTCAGTTAACAAGTAATCGTGGCTATTTGAATAAAAACTTTGCAACATTATATGAGAAAAATAGCCACTATCATCAAAATTTACATTTAATTTTTTTAATTGACAAAGGTATGGACAACTTCTTCTGGATATTTGTCTTTATACACATACAGTTAATATTTAGAACAAGACAAGCATGGCATTGGAAAATGGTTAGCCTTTTAAGGTTTGTAAAATAGATTTTCTAAAACAAAGAAACTAAAATTACAGTGTTCCGAAAGTTTGTAAGTTGATGTTTTGAAAATTAGAATCTGTTTTTCCAGGAAGTCTTTTCTGTAACATAAGCCTTTTGGCCTGATTTCTAGGCAGCCCGTTGGAGTCTTATAAAAGCCTCACAAATAGGTAAAATAATACTTTGGTGGTAAAATATTTTCTGACTGATTCTCAGTTTTTGCCTTGTTTTTGTTAACTGCTGAGCTCTTTGAACAAATAAAATATTTGGCCTACAAATGCTCTGATTATGAGGTGGGTGAACCTGTAGCCTTGCCAGTCACCCTCCTTTCCCACCTTACCAGCTCCTCACTATTTAAAAATCACTGTTTCGAGTTCCCTGTTAGGAGACTCAGATTCTCCCAATAAGGCATTGCTATTAAGCTTAATTTAAGTACAGAAACTTCCCTAGGTTTCCCCACCTGCTTGCTAGTCGCAGTGAAACCTGCCTCATACTCTAACCCTGTAGGACAGTATGAGGTATAGAAAAGCTTCAAAAGATTGGGAGTAATAAACAAAAAATAGTAGAAAAGGGTTTGGGAAAATGAGGAGTGTTACAATATGGAGTTTGTAACTTTACCTTCTCTGTCCTTTTTTTATTTCCCACCTATTCACCTCACTTTGGCATTGGGTAGGGAAAGAAGAAAGCCTGTCCTACGATAGGTGCTATGCCATACTTTTATATGCATTATCACATTTGACTTGAATCTTTGAAATGTGTTTCCAAAATACACAGAAAAATTAGGAATGAGATGGGTATTTATTTTTTGTTTTTGAGACGGAGTCTCACTCTGACACCCAGGCTGGAATGAAGTGGCAAAACCTTGGCTCACTGCAACTTCTGCCTCCCAGGTTCAAGTGATCCTCCCACCTTGGTCTCTGAGTAGCTGCTGGGACCACAGTTGTGAGCCACCATGCCCAGCTAATTTTTTTTTTAATTTTTAAAATTCAAAATTTCTCACCATGTTGCTCAGACTGATCTTAAACCCCCTAGGCTCAAGGGATCCTCCCGCCTCGGCCTCCCAAAGTGCTGGCATAACAGGTGTGAGCCACCATGCCCGGCCTGTTTTTTATTTTTATTTTTTTTTAGAATAGAGACAGGGTTTCACCTTGTTGCCCAGGCTGTCTCGAACTCCTGGGTTCAAGTGATCCACTTGTCTCAACCTCCCGAAGTGCTAGGATTATAGGTGTGAGCCACTGTGCTGGGCCCCTTGAGGTAGGTATTTATTACAGATAAAGAAACTGAGAATCAGAAAGTATATATAATTTGCTAAGGTCACACAACTGGCAGAACTGGGATTTAAACCTAGGGCTGACTACAAGCCTGTTCCATATGCCATAACTTTCTTAGGAATGAGGAGCAATGATGGAAAGGGAGATTTCTTGTCTTTTTTCTTCTTCATTAAATAGTACATTTGAATTGCTGGCAGAGAGTGTTCAATTAATACTTTTTTTTTTTTTTTTTGAGATGGAGTTTCACTCTTGTTGCCCAGGCTGGGGTGCAATGGTGCGGTCTCCGCTCACTGCAACCTCTGCCTCCCAGGTTCAAGCGATTCTTCTGCCTCAGCCTCCTGAGTAGCTGGGATTACAAGCGCGTGCCACCATGCCTGGCTAATTTTTTGTATTTTTAGTCAGGCTGGTCTGGAACTCCCGACCTCAGGTGATCCACCTGCCTTGGCCTCCCAAAGTGCTGGGATTACAGGCATGAGCCACCACGCCTGGCAATACTTTCTAATTATTTTATTTTCTTTCTTTTTTAAGAGAGATGGTCTTGCTGTGTTTGCCCAAGCTGGAGTGCAGTGGCATGATCATAGCTCATTACAGCCTCGAACTCCTCGGCACAAGTAATCCTCCTGAGCAGCTAAGACTACAGGCTTGAGCCACTACACCCACCCTAGACTTTTCTTTTTAATGGAAGTAGCTTTGTGCTGCATGTTTTATAATAGATATCAGCTGTTAATTAAGGTCAGATATTAAATATATTCATTAACTGAAAAAGATGTGTTATTACACTAACAACTGTAGCAAGTGCTGTCTTTTTGTAAGTTGGGGTTTGTAATGGAAAATGATGTAGTAAGTCCAAAACATTCTTCATCTTTTTATAAAATAAGGTGTTTGTTCAGCCAGATTAACAGAGCATGTTTTCTCAATCAAGTTTCTTTTTTTCCTAAACTTAATTCATCAAAAGAATAAAGAAACATGCAAAAGATGAGTTATTACACTAAACTGTTTCAAGTGTTGCCCTTTTATAGGTTTGGGTTTGTGAAGTCTATATATTCTCTCTCTCTCTGTATATACACATACACACTCTCTATACATATATATGTAGTTTGTACTCAAATCTGTCTTCTGCCTCAAAAGCTGGATCAAATTGCTACTGTACAATATTGCCTTTATTTCTACTAATTATATCATTTATTTCTAGGTGAGTTAGTAGAAATAGATGGAAGGTCTTTATTGCCTGTTGGTTCAGTTAAAATTTCAGACGTGTTGCAGAAAGATAGCCATTTTCTAATTTGCCCTGTCAGTAGAATAGCAGTTTCCTACATACATCTTGGTACAGACTCATCAGCCATTCAAGGCTATACTTCTAGAGGAAGTGAGGATTCTTCCATACTGGCTTGTTCCTCATTCTTATAGTCTTCTATACTAGTTTGTTCGTGTAAATCATTTTTTTGAGACAGGGTGTCACTCTGTCTCCCAGGGTGGACTCCAGTTGCACAATCACTGCTAACTGCAGCCTCTTCTTCCTGGGCTCAAGCGATCCTGTCACCTCAGCCTCCCCAGTAGCTGCGACCACAGGTGTGCACCACTATGCCTGGCTAATTTTATTTTTATTTTTTATTTTTATATTTTTTTGAGATGGAGTCTCGCTCTGTTGCCCAGGCTGGAGTGCTGTGGCGTGATCTCAGCTCACTGCAACCTCCACCTCCCTGGTTCAAGCGATTCTCCTGCCTCAGCCTCCTGAGTAGCTGGGATTACAGGCACACGCCACCACGCCCAACTAATTTTTATATTTTTAGTAGAGACGGAGTTTCACCAAGTTGGCCAGGATGGTCTTGATCTCCTGACCTCGTGATCCACCCGCCTTGGCCTCCCAAAGTGCTGGGATTACCGTCGTGAGCCACCACACCCAGCCTTTGTTTTTATTTTTTCCAGAGACGGGGCCGAGCATGATCCTCCCCGACCTTGGCCTCCCAGAGTGCTGAGATTATAGGCATGAGCCACCACCTCCAGCCTTGTAACTATTACTGTTATATGAACATCACTGGAAGAAGAGTCTCATCAAAAGCTACCAATGGAAATTTTATTTGCCACTCTTTTGCCACTGTGTCAAGTTCTTACATTAACAATAATTTTCTTCACCATCTTAGTAGCCTTTTCTTCTTTGGCTTCCTTTTATTTCTCCAATTGTATCTAAGAATGTACGCTTTGTCCTCCCTAATAAGCTGGAACATTGTTTTCTAGCGGGAATACTAGCTTAATTTTTGTAGCATTATTATCCCACAATATCTACAGTACAACTCCTTCACATGTTAACTCTAACAGTTTATTAAGTCTTTACATAAAGGTTGGCAGATAGGTTTCGAACTGCTGTTGTACCAACTCCAAATGACTGGAATGGCTGCCACTGGAATGTAAGCTCCGTGAGGGTAGGGATCTTAGTTTTGGTTACTAAAGTTGTTCCAAGCACATAGAACAATGACACATAGACATTTATTAAATATTTTTGATTGTAGGAACATGCAGCAGTCAGCTGGCATATTCTGCCTATCATGGGCATGAGAGAAAGAAGTAACAAGTAGTTCTTCACTAAAAGCTCATGCAGTAACCACAAATGTTTTTTACTCAAGACTCTTTGAAGTGGCAGACTTGTGCTAAACTAGTATCATTAATGCTCAGGATGAATTTCAAATAAGCATTCTACTTGAGTCTGATGGAGAAACTAAGGTTTGATGCAGTTTAATAGCTTGTAAATGTTAAAGAGCAGTATTTAGCCTAAGCATATTCACCCACTTACAATATAGGAGTTCTGTTTTTTTAATATCATATTCCATAAATATATGTTCAGCAATCATACCTTCTTTTTTTTTGTTTTTTGTTTTTGTTTGTTTGTTTGTTTTGAGACAGAGTCTCGTTCTTTAGCCCAGGCTGGAGGGCAGTGGCATGATCTTTGCCTCCTGGGTTCAAGTGATCCTCTCACCTCAGCCTCCCAAGTAGCTGAGATTACAGGTGTATGCCACCATGCCCAGCTAATTTTTGTATTTGTATTTGTGTTTTTTATTTTTAAATTAAAAATTTTTTTGAAATGGAGTCTCGCTTTGTTGCCCAGGCTGGAATGCAGTGGCGCGATCTCAGCTCACTGCTACCTCCACCTCCCAGGTTCAAGCGATTCTCCTGCCTCAGCCTCCTGAGTCGCTCATTACAGGCATGCACCGCCTTGCCTGGCTACTTTTTGTATTTTTAGTAGAGATGGGATTTCACCATGTTGGTCAGGCTGGTCTCAAACTCCTGACCTCAAGTGATCCACCCACCTTGGCCTCCCAGAGTGCTGGGATTACAGGCGTGAGCCACCGTGCCCAGCCTCACAACCATACTTCTTAAAAACTCTGGCACACATTAGTTCCTCTTATATTACATTGATATAAGCAAGTCATATGGATTTATCTGAGTGTAAGGAGAGCTGGAAAAAATAGTTTCTAGCAGGTCAGCCACCTCCCAGTGAGGGCTGCATACCATAGAAGGGGAGAATGAATTTTGGGAGAACAGGTAATTATCTCTGTCACAGAAGGGGATGAAAAGTATGGTAGTTACACAAGTTAGACATCTGTATGGAAAATACCACTTGGTTCTACAAATGTGGTTAGAATATTTGAAAGGTATGGGCATCGATGGTATCTTAATTCGGGTTACAGTATTGGTATAAAGCAAACTGGTTAGTCCAACAGCTTCTGGAAATGTGTTTCTTAAAGCAGAGCATCTGACTAATTTAATTTTATATTTGAGGTGGTAAGCTATGAAGATATTTGCTATTTTGAACTTAATTAGGATCAGTAGAAAAAAAAGCTAGTGATACGTAAATTCTAGAAAGAACCTTTGACGATAGGAGTCATGTCATCTTGGGTTTATATTAAAAGTAGCAGGAAAGACAGTTCTGGATTTTAAGATGTGTGCACTAGACTTTAGGAAACATTGGAAAACCAGTAAGAGTGAGGCTTAAAATTCTAATGGACAGTGTACCCCCTGAAGGAGTGAAAAGTCTTAAAATGCCCCAAACTTCTTATATGAAAGGTTAGGAAGCACACTGGTGGAGGGAGGGGGTCAGAGTAGAAAAGTATTATATGTCCATTTACATACCACTTCTAGTGATTGAGAACAGATACTAATTAGCCATATCAAAGAATTCCATGGGGGTAGTAGCAGGTAGAAATTAGGGTGGAGCTAAAGCGGCTCCCCTATGCATCTTCTCACCATCTCCCCTTTTCCCCCACTCTACCCCATCAGTCACTCCAACTTGGGTCTTAGTTTTTGTATTGTTTTTGTTTTAATGCATGCACTATAAGTCAGAAGGAGAAACTCATAACAAATGTCAAGTAGAAAAGAGGGTTGTGAAGCTCTTAGGATGTTGTCAGAGGATGAATAGGATTTTTACAATGACCGATGTTTCAGAAAAGGAAAAACAATATTGATGATTCTTAGAGATAAATTTATAGCTAGAGTAAGAAGTCATGAATCTATAGTTCAGGAAACTTGAAATAATAGGTGACACAGAACACATAGTTTATCTCCTTTTTATCATCTCATTTCTGAAACAAGAAGTTGCTCTGTAAATTAGAAAAACTAGAACAAACAAAAAGAAAGTAGACAATACACTTATCTGGCTGGGGAGATAGCATGATCATGAAGGTGGTTCCCAGAGTGAGGCTCATCCATTGCACTTTGGTTGTGCTGACCCCTGTGATTTCCCCAAATGCAGAATTTGTAGTAGTGAGGGACTGTGTTCGTACTTTCCCCTGTCATTTTTTGTCCTAAGAGATCATAGTGTGAAGTTTATATTATTAAAAACAAATAAATAATAAGAAAATAGTAAGAGGCATGTAGCTTTACATGAGTTCATGTCTCTAGGTCTAGAAGAATTATATCTCAAGGTTCTGAAAGATATTTCTGATACTTCCAGGGCCCTACCAGTAAGAGAGAAATCATGGAGACAGGTAGATATCTTAGAAGAATGATTAGATGATGTCTTAAAAGGTGAACGTTAATAAATGCAGACACTGAAAGTTGCCTTTGATTCCTGACAAAATTTTTAAAGTTTGTTAAAAAGATGTTTATCATTTTTAAGCAATTTGAAGATTATAAAGAAGTAATTTTTAACAGTTGTTTAGAAGTGCTTTGTTGAACTACCTTGTCTCGAGTTTGAGTAAATGCTGCATATAGGTCATTGTCAGTGGTACTTTCTTGTGTTGGTGAGTGGTCAGACCTGATAAGCTTAGTTTTCTTCTAACAGTAAGGTTCAGTGATTGCTTTTCTACCTGTGTTTTGTTTTTGGTTTTGTTTTTCCTCTTTCCATAATAAAGTGTTCTAATGGCATGATAGGTGTTGCTTTTTCTTTTGGTGATAAACAGAGCCAGGGATGTTAGCAGGTTTAAAGCTCTTTCTATATTTTCCCAGTTTTTTTTAGGGGGATTGATAGAACATTGTTTTATTTTTGTTATATATATGAATAAAGATATCTTAAAATTATTTTAATTTGCTTTTTCAATTGAAGGCTACTGTGCATCTCTCCTTGTGGTGAACTGCTTGCTCATAATCTTTGCCAGTTTTACTACTGGGTTATTTGTCTTTTTCTTACAGGTTTTTAGGGACTCTTCAATATATTATAGATATTCTTTCTTTGTCTTTATGTTGCAAAGACTTTTCCATGTCTGTGCATAATGTTCCTTCTGTAACTTTTGGATTTTGTGTTTCAAGAATATTTTCTCCACTTGAAGATGATGTTAAAAATTCTACTTACAGGTTTTTGTTTTGTTTTGTCTTACAAGTCATTTAGCTCTATACTCTGGATTTTATGTATGTTGTGAGGTAATTTTTTTTTTTCCTCAGATGATATACCTTACTACTGCTAGTTATTAAATCTGTTTTCACACTGGTTCAAAATGCCACCTTTTAGTGTTTGCAAATTCTTTTTACTCTTGGGCCTGTTTCTGGGCTCTTTCTTTTTGAGGGACTTAATTGTTTATTTTATTTATTTATTTTTTGAGACAGAGTCTTCCTCTGTCACCCAGGCCAGCGCAGTGGTGCCATCTTGGCTCACTGCAACCTCCACCTCCCGGGTTCAAGTGATTCTCCTGCCTCGGCCTCCTCAGTAACTGAGACTACAGATGCCCGCCACCACGCCCGGCTAATTTTTGTATTTTTAGTAGAGACGGGTTTCACTATGTTGGGCAGGCTGGTCTTGAGCTCCTGACCTTGTGATCTGCCCGCCTTGGTCTCCCAAAGTGCTGAGATTACCAGTGTGAGCCACTGCACCCGGCCTAATTGTTTGTTTCTATGCCAATACCACATAGCTTGATGCTGTTGATTATAACCATGATAACAGCAACTAATGTGTATTGATAATTGACTGTGTGACAGTCCCTGTGATAAATACTTTAACATATTTAGCTAACTCATTTCTCACAGAACCGTCAACAGTTAAGTATTCTTGACATCTTTATTTTTACAGATAAAGAAATCTGCTTCGAGAGGTTAAATTTACTCAAATTACACGCTAGGACTGTAACCTAACTTTGTGACTCCAGAGCCTATACCCTTAACCATGAGGCTGTGATTCCTAGAAGGACAAATTTCCTGTTTTCCTTTTCAAAACTTTCTCAGCTATTCATATGCATTTACTTTTTCATGTGAACTTCATTGTGATTTTGATTTAATGTTACTTAGATTTATGTAGGAAGGATGGGCATCTTTGTAATGTACCTTCTAAAAATAAGTGATGTGTTTATTTTTTGAGATTGTCTTTTATATCCCAGTTTTATTTTCTTATATAGACTCTGAACTTTTGTTTTACTTACTCATAGGTCTTATGTGTGTGTGTGTGGGTGTGGGTGTGGGTGTATGTTTAAGTTCTGGGATACATGTGCTGAACGTGCAGGTTTGTTACATGGGTATACATGTGCCATGGTGTTTTGCTTCACCTATCAACCCGTCATCTAGTCTTAAGCCCCGCATGCATTAGGTATTTGTCCTAATGCTCTCCCTCCCCTTTCCCCCACCCCCTAACAGGCCCCAGTGTGTGATGTTCCCCTCCCTGTGTCCGTGTGTTCTCATTGTTCAACTCCCACTTATAAGTGAGAACATACGGTGTTTGGTTTTCTGTTCCTGTGTTAGTTTGCTGAGGATGATGATTTCCAGCTTCATCCATGTCCTTGCAAAGGACATGAACTCATTTCTTTTTTATGGCTGCATAGTATTCCATGGTGTATAGGTGCCACATTTTCTTTATCCAGTCTATCATTGATGGGGATATGGGTTGGTTCCAAGTCTTTGCTGTTGTAAATAGTGCTGCAAGTTTATTTAGAAATAACTTCAAAGTTCAGAAAAGTTGCAAGAGTAGCACAAAGAACTGGATACCCTCCACCCAGATTTACCAGTTGTTAACATTTTGTCACATTTCCTTTATGTTTCCCTCCTTGGGTATGTGTGTATATGTGTCCCCACCACCACCATTTGAAAGTTAATTGCAAATGTCATTTCTCAGTACCCTTAAATATTTCAGTATGTATTTCCTAAAACAAGGACGTTTTCTTATACAACTGCAGTACAGTTACTGAATTCAACAAGTTCAACATCAGTATAATACAGTTACCTAATTTGCAGTTGTGGATTCAGTTATGTTCCCCAAAAGGGTCCTAACCCTCAGTACCTGTGAATGTGGCCTTATTTGGAAATAGCATCCTTTGGGAGGCCAAGGCAGGTGGATCACGAGATCAGTAGATTGAGACCATCCTGGCTAATAGGTGAAACCTTGTCTATACTAAAAATACAAAAATTAGCCAGGCATGATGGCACGCGCCTGTAGTTCGAGCAACTTGGGAGGCTGAGTCAGGAGAATTGCTTGAACCCGGGAGGCAAGGTTGCAGTGAGCCGAGATTGCACCACTGCTCTCCAGCCTGGGCGACAGAGTGAGACTCCATCTCAAAAAACAAAACAAAACAAAAACCAAAAACCCACATGTGAAGACAGACACCCAGAGAGAATGCCTTGTGACAACAGAGGCAGAAATTGGTGGGATGCACCTGTAAGCCAGGAGCACGAAGGATTGCCAGCTACCATCAGAAGCTAGGAGGAGGCAAGGAAGAATGGTATCCAGAGTGTCAGGGGGAGCATAGCCCTGCTGACACTTGAATTTTGGACATCCTGCCTCCAGAACTATGACATAATAAATTTGTTGTTTTAAGCCATTTTTTTTCTACAGCAGCCGTAGGAGGGAACAATAAAGGAAATGTGGCAAGGAAAGTAATACAGTAGTTCATACATTTTTCCAATTGTCCTAATAATATTCTTTATAACAAAAATCCAAAATCCAATCTAGAAATACATGTTGCATTTAATTGTCATGTTTCTTTAGTCTCCTTTAATCTGAACAGTTCTTCAGGCTTTATCTTTCATGACATTGATATTTTTAAAAGTTAGACTACTGGTTTTGTATAGTGTACATCGATGAGTTTTTGTTTGATGTTTCCTCATGATTTGATTTAGATTATGAATTTGAGGCAGGAGTACCACTTAAAGGCTACTATGTTCTTCAGAGTACAAGACATCAGGAGACACGCTGTGTTAGTCTATCCTACTATTGGCAGTATTAACTTTGATTACTTAGTTAAGTGATATCTGTCAGGTTTCATCACCACAAAATGAGCATATTTCTCTTTTTAATAAATTACAGATAAGGTAATAGTTTTTGCTTCCATTGATGATTCCTTGGCTGAATTAATTATTGCAGTAAGAGTTGTTCTGGGATACGTGTGCTGAATGTGTAGCTCTCTTACTCCAAGTTTAGTAGTTGGGATTCTATAAGAGAGAACCTTCCTGTCCTTATTTATTTATCAGAGTGACTTATGGATTATCTTAGTCAACTAGTTGTAATCTGTTAGTGTCACCATTTTTTTTTCTTGATGCTCAAATTCTATGCTTGGTCAGCAAGAGCCTCTTCAAACTAGCTCCTATGTACTTTTGATAGATCCCTATCATTTGTTGAGTACTACTTTATAACTATTTTTGGTATATTACAAAACTACTTATTTCTCAATATATTTTTGTAGCTGCTCTATAGAAATCTGTGTCTGATAGCTTTTCAGTTAATTCTCTTACTTTTTTTGTGTAAGGGATCATGCAGGTCAGACACAGTGGCTCACACCTGTAATCCAAGTGCTTTGGGAGACTGAGGTGGGAAGATCACTTGAGCCCAGGAGTTTGAGACCAGCCTGAGCAATTTAGTGAGACCCCATCTCTGCAAAAAATTAAAAAATTAGTTGGGTGTAGTGGCAGATGCCTGTAGCCCTAGCTACTCAGGAGGCTGAGATGGGAGGATTGCTTAAGACCAGAAGTTCGAGGCTGTAGTGAGCGATGATTATGCCACTGCACTGTAGCCTGGGTGACAGAGTGAAACCTCATTTCAGGTAATAATTATAATGGCCGGGCGCGGTGGCTCACGCCTGTAATCCCAGCACTTTGGGAGGCCGAGGTGGGTGGATCACGAGGTCTGGAGTTTGAGACCATCCTGGCCAACATGGTGAAACCCTGTCTCTACTAAAAATACAAAAAATCATCCAGGCATGGTGGCACGCACCTGTAGTCCCAGCTACTTGGGAGGCTGAGGCAGGAGAATCGCTTGAACCCGGGAGGTGGAGGTTGCAGTGAGCCCAGATCGCACCACTGCACTCCAGCCTGGTGACACAGTGAGACTCTGTCTGAAAAAAAAAAAAAAAACCAATAATAATAATTATTATAATGAACCTTAAGACTCTTTCTATTGTTTGCCATTAAGCTGTGATGCCAAAGTTGACTTGAACTTTATAGATATATAATATCATGGAAGGATTCCTCTATTTTTAGTTCATGAGAGTTATTAAAAAGTAGGGGTGGGTGTTGATTTAAGCTTTTTTTTCCCCCTTGGCTTTTATTGAGATAAATAACTTTTCTTCTTTTTCTTTCTTTTTTAAATTTTTTTTAAAAATAGAGACAAGGTCTCTCTATGTTGCCCAGGCTGATCTTGAACTCCTGGCCTCAAGCAATCCTCCCTTCTCAGCCTTCCAAAGTGCTGGGATTAAAGGTTTGAGCCACTGCACATGGCTGCTGCTGCTGCTGCTCCTGCTGCTCCTCCTTCATATATATATATATATATATATATCTGAATGTGTGTGCATATATATATGTATGTATATATGTATATACACACACACATATACAGAGGGAGAGAGAGAGAGAGATGGAGTCTCACTGTGTTTCTGAGGCTGGAGTATAGTGCTATTCACAGGTGTGACTATGGCACACTACAGCCTTGAATTCCTGGCCTCCTGCCTCAGCCTCCAGAGTAGCTGGGACTACAGATGTGTGCAGCTGCACCTGACTTCTTTATTTTTTATTTTATTTTTTTTAAACCCAAACCCAAAATGGTAAATATGACTTCTTTATTTGTTTGTTTGTTTGTTTTTCGAGATGAAGTCTCACTCTGTCATCCAGGCTGGAGTACAGTGGCACAATCTCAGCTCACTGCACCCTCTGCCTCCTGGGTTGAAACAATTCTCCTGCCTCAGCCTCTGGAGTAGCTGGGATTACAGGCACGTGCCACCACACTTGGCTAAACTTCCTTATTTTTTAATATGGTGAATTAATATTATTAATAGACCCTAAAACTAAACCATTCTTGCATACTGAGAATACACTATTTTTTTTTAGTAGAAAAGCATAGAACAGTGGTTATGAACACTCTCCAGTATAATAGATGAGTACTTGAAATGTGGCTAGTCCAAATTGAGATGTACTGTAAGTGTAAAATACACACCCGATTTCGAGTAGCTGGGCTCACAGGTGCACGCCAACACCCCCAGCTGATTCTTGTATTTTTAGTAGAGGCGGGGTTTCACCATGTTGGCCAGGCTGTTCTCAAACTCCTGACCTCAAGTAATCCACCTGCCTCAGCCTCCCAAAGTGCTGGGATTACAGACGTGAGCCACCACGCCTGGTGCAGTACACACCAGATTTTAATATGGTAAAAAGAATGTAGAATAATTCAACTATTAAATATTAATTGCATGTTGATAACATTTTTGATACAGTAGGTTAAATAAGATATTAAAATTAATCTCTTTCTGTTTTACGTTTTTAAATGTGGCTACTGGAAAATTTAAAATTGCATATGTGGTTTGTATTTGTGGTTCACATTATATTTCTATTGGACAGTACTGTTCTGGAGCTAAATTGCCTGAGAGTATCTTTGACCTTAGACTAGTTACCTATTCTGTGTGCCTTAGTTTCTTCATCTTTAAGGAGTGAGTAAAAATAGTCCTTAACTGAAAGGGTGGTTGTAAGGATTAAATGTGTTAGTATACACAAGAGTACTTAGGATAGTATTTAGCACATAGCAGCCACCTAATGTTATCGTTACTATTCTTAATAAGAATGCAAGCTGCATGATGCCTGGGACGTTTTGTTCACTGTTGCATCTCTACTTTCTAGACCTTCTTTTTTTCTTCTTCTTCAAGTTTCACTCTTGTTGGCCAGGCTGGAGTAATGGCACAATCTTGGCTCACTGCAACCTCCGCCTCCTGGACTCAAGCGATTCTCCTGCCTCAGCCTCCCGAGAAGCTGGGATTACAAACGCGCACCACCACGCCCGGCTAATTTTTGTATTTTTAATAGAGATGGGGTTTCACCATGTTGGCCAGGCTGGTATCGAACTCTTGACCTCAGATGATCCACCCGCCCTGGCCTTCCAAAATGCTGGGATTATAGGCTTGAGCCACTGCACCCAGCCTAGACTTTCAAAAAATATTTTTTTGAATTAATGAATGAATATAGAGAATTTCTGAGAAACCTCAGTAACAGTTGGGAAGGAGCTCTTTTGATAACCCCAGATGTCTGTTGTAAGGATACTACAACCAAGAAAGCATCCTGTAATACCCATGAAATACATAATATTTGTGCTTTTCTGGTAGTTTTTTAAAACAAGATTTAAACTATTTTAGTGGTTATTGCTTTATTTAGGTCTCCTATCTTTTAACTGAGTTATTTTTATTAATTTTTATTTGCCTAGTTAGCCATTTTATCTAGTTCTGAAAACTTTATTGGCAGGAGTTATACAAAGTTACCACTTTCTTTTCAAATCATCTGTGTCTCTAGTACCCTTCTCATACCTAACACTGTGTACTCTCCCTTTGTGTTTCTTGTTTATGATGAAATCTAGTGATTTATCTGTTTCATTGATGTTTATTTGCAAACTATACTAGATTTTTTGTTATAATAAGAGGAAATTAAAAGAAAAGGTAATGAATTAGAAACGAGAAACAGAAATCTCAGTATGATTTACAAATAAAAATCCTTTTGGGAGGTTACCCCCGCCAGCCCTGAGACGGAGTTTTACCCTTGTTGCCGAGGCTAGAGTTCAGTGACGCCATCTGGGCTCATTGCAACCTCCGCCTCTCGGGTTCAAGCAATTCTCCTGCCTCAGCTTCCCAAGTAGCTGGAGTTACAGGCACGTGCCACCACGCCTGGCTAATTTTTAGTAGAGACAGGGTTTCACCATGTTGGCCAGGCTCATCTCAAACTCCTGACCTCAGGTGATCCGCCTACCTTGGTCTCCCAAAGTGCTGGGATTACAGGCATGAGCCACTGCACTGGGCCGGGAATCTTTTGTTTATTTTATTTTATTTATTTGTATGAGACGGAGTTTTGCTCTTGTTGCCCAGCCTGGTGCAATGGCACAATCTCAGCTCACTGCATCCTCAACCTCCCTGGTTCAAGCAGTTCTCCTGCCTCAGCCTCCAAGTAGCTGGGATTACAGTCATGTGCCACCATGCCCAGCTAATTTTTTGTATTTGATAGAGACGGGGTTTCACCACGTTGATCAGGCTGGTCTCAAACTTCTGACCTCAGGCGATCTGCCTGCCTCGGCCTCCCAAAGTGCTGGGATTACAGGCTTGAGCCACTGTGCCTGGCCATTTTTTTTTTTAGATTGTAAATTCTCCTAATTTTGTTTCCTCCTAAATTCCTCAATTCATTTGTTTATGTTATTTCCTTTTTAGTAACAGGTGTATAAGTATCTGAAATTTGCTCTGAATACAACCTTTGCTGTAGTTCATTGATGTAGAACGTTGTTGGGTTTTTTTGTTTTGGGGGTTTTTGTTTTTGTTTTGAGACAGAGTCTTGCTCTCTTGCCTAGGCTGAAGTGCAATGGCATAGTCACCATTCATTGCAGCCTTGACCTCCTGAGCTCAAGTGATCCTCCTACCTTTGCCTCTCAAGTAGTTGGGACTACAGGCCTGTACTACCACACTTGGCTAATTTTTAAATTTTCTGTAGAGACAGGATCTCCCTATGTTGCCCAGGCTGATCTTGAACTCCTGGGCTCAAGCCATCCTCTCACCTCAGCCTCCCAAAGTGTTGGGATTACATGTGTGAGTCACCATGCCTCGCAAAGTTGTTCTTTTATAATTGTGGGTTTTGTTCTCTCTTTGACATAAGTGTATTGGGTCATGAATATTTTAATATAGTCATCTCACTTAAGAAAACTTTGAAAAAATACCTTGTGTACCATTTCCTTAGGTTTTATAGCATATATTCTGTTATCAGTACTCAATGAATGCCAAACAACAGTGTGGAAAATTGTTTCCAGTCAGAAGCAACTAAAGCATGTATAGGTAATTTCATGGAATTTAAAATATCCATTCTCAAACTAATAATGTTATAAAATGGGGGCCATAATATGATAAATCTTTATATAATTCAATTCAACAAACTTTTTTACATGCTCTGAGCAAGGAAATACTTCTCATACTGTTTTTGTTTGTTTGAGACAGTCTTTAACTCTGTTATCCAGGCTGGAGTGCAGTGGAGAGATCCTGGTTCACTGCAACCTCTGCCTCCTGGGTTCAAGTGATTCTCCTGCCTCAGCCTCCCAAGTAGCTGGCACTACAGGCACACACCACCACGTCTGGCTAATTTTTAAAAAAATATTTTTAGTAGAGACAGGGTTTCACCACATTGGCCAGGCCGGTATCAAACTCCTGGCTTCAAGTGATCTATCCACCTTGGCCTCCCAAAGTGCCGGGGATTACAGGCGTGAGCCACTGCGCCTATCCCTAATACTGTTTTAAGAGCACAAAGTAGTATCAGGATTACAAAAATTCTTAATGTTGTTGCATTCTAAAATAGTTTTCCGCAGAATATTAGTGCCTTTCTAGGTGGAAACTTCCATACGTGTATGTGCTAAACTTTGAAAATCAAAAGGTTTTATTTTTTAATAAAACAAAAATTTTTAAATATATACACATCGTTATTATGTACATATTTTAAACAATGATTTTAGGGTTGAAATACTGTAGCCAGAAGTAAGCCCTATTTCAGAAATACGAAGTTCTGGTTTTAATTTTTAGGTCATCCTAAGGAATGAAAAGCTGAATGTAAATGATCATTTTATAGCCCAAGCTAAAAGGCTCCCCATGTAATATGAAAATAGAAAGGAAACATGAACTTTTTTGAATCAAAAACTTTGTATCTTTTTTTAATATAACAGCTTTATTGAACTAGAATAAAACCATTCATGCTATTTCCATATTAATTTTTTACTTCATTATTTCACTCCAAAAAGCCAAAGGAGGCAAGTTCATATAGTTGGGAGATTAAACATGTAAATGGATGTGAAGAGTCAGAATATAAATATGAGGAATGGCTGGAAACAGTCAGTGTGCATCCTGCCTTTCTCATATACGTGCTGTTTTCCTGTCTCCCAGCGTTGATGCCTTACCTGGACATTTCGAGGCTAGAGCAGTTGTTGAACTCCAGAGCATTATCAAGTCTTCACAGCTTAAAAACAGGTGCAGATAACTAGTAAATTAATTTGATATATGTCAATCTATGGATTAATATCAGTCTTTTTTATCCCCACTCTCTTCAATTAAAAAAATAGATTCAAACATTAATTTTTGATCAGTATTTATCATTTGGGTCAGGTCCTAAATGTTGATGGGGAAAAGAATTGATAATTCAACAGAATTTTTTTTTTTTTTTTTTTTTTTTTGAGACAGAGTCTCACTCTGTTGCCCAGGCTGAAGTGCAGTGGCGCGATTTCGGCTCACTGCAACCTCCGCCTCCCAGGTTAAAGTGACTCTTCTGCCTTAGCCTCCGGAGTAGCTGGAATTACAGGCACGCACCAGCATGCCCAGCCAATCTTTGTATTTTTAGTAGAGATGAGATTTCGCCATGTTGGCCAGGTTGGTCTCGAACTCCTGACCTTCAGTGATCCACCTGGCTTGGCCTCCGAAATTGCTGGGATTACAGGTGTGAGCCACCGCACCCAGCCCAACAAATTTTTTAAAATACAGTATGTATCAGCTGGGCGCGGTGGCTCATGCCTGTACCCCAGCATTTTGGGAGGCCGAGGCGGGCGGACCACCTGAGGTCAGGAGTTTGAGGCCAGCCTGGTCAATATGGTGAAACCCATCTCTACTAAAAATACAAAAATTAGCCGGGCTTGGTGGTGGGCACCTGTAGTCCCAGCTACTCTGGAGGCTGAGGCAGGAGAATCTCTTGAACCCGGGAGGTGGAGGTTTTAGTGAGCTGAGATTGTGCCACTGCACTCCTCCAGCCTGGGCCACAGAGCGAGACTCTGTCTCAAAAAAAAAAAAAAAAAAAAAAAAAGACAGTATGTATCACAGTTTTTTAAAAAACATAATTTTGGCCATCTTTTCTATCAATATTCATATATAGTCAGTTCTCATTATTTGTGCTAGTTATGTTCTATAAAATTACGAATAACTACCTAATCAAAGACTGAACCATTCCTCCTAGAGGGAATACAGGCTTAGGTTCCTATGAGCTTTTTTAAATAAATCATATAACCTTGTTATATGTGTGTTTCTGTTCAAAGATGCCTTATATATATTAAAATGTAAATGGAATGAAGTCCTTCAGAACATGCAGGTATATTTGACTTTATGGTAGAGATATGGTCCTTGGAGCTTGACCATATAAAAACTTGATGTGCAGCAAATCCTATTTTTCCGTACATTCTTATTCAGGTGGCTCTTAGTTTCCTATTTCCAAGTGGAAACAATAGCAGTTGCTAAATAATGCAGAAATTGATATTATCAATTGTTATTGCCACCCTGAACTGATATGGTATTAATTTTGGCAAGCAGGTGAATTCATAAATACGGAATTCAAAATAATGAGGAGCAACTCTGTGTGTGTGTGTGTGTGTGTGTGTGTGTATGTATGGACTTATTAATGATGATGTTTATAGTAACGAATGTTGCAAAGTGCCTTCTAGGCTAACCACAACAATAGGCAAAGATTCTGTTTTAGGTTTCCTTAGCTCTCTTGCCAGTGTCCCTCAAACTTGACACTCTTATGTGAAGCTCCCCTTCCTCCTACTCTAGGGAGGAAGAAAAAAGGGAAAAAGTCTCCATGTTTGATATTGTGACAAAGAAGGAAGTCAACCCCCACCCCCACCTCCACCCCATCTTCTATCTTTTGAGTCCTGGTGATTTGAGTAATTCCTGTGTGGAGACCAGCTTCCTGCCAAATTCTCATTTAGAGGTTATTTGAAGAACAATTGCATCTTAGGGTTTCTTAGTTTATTTTGTGTTGCTATAACAGTACCACAGATTTGGTAATTTATAAAGAAGAGAAATTTACTTCTCACAGTTATGGAGGCTGGGAGGTCCAATACCAAAGTGCTGACATCTGGCAAGGGCCTTCTTCTTGCTGTGTTATCTCATGGTGGAAGGCGAGAGGCTGAGAGAGGGTTAGAGTGAGGGAGAGAGAGAAACTCACTTTAAAAAGACAGTGTCACTCTTTTGCCCAGGCTGGAGTGCAGTGGCACAATCCTGGCTCACTGCAGCCTTGAACTCCTGGCCTCAAGTGTTCCTCCCTACTTCAGCCTCCCAAGTAGCTGGGACTACTGGTGCTCAACAGCGCCTGGCTTTTTTTTTTTTTTTTTTTCCTTTTGTAGAGACAAGGTCTCACTGGGCTTAGACTGGTCTTGACGGACCGGCTTTTATATTGACGGACCGGCTTTTATAACAAACCCACTCCCATGATGGTGACATTAACCCCTTCAGAGGGCACAGTCCTCATAACCTGTTTACATCTTAAAGATCCCACCTCTCAACACTGTTGCATTGTGGATTAAGCTTCCAACACGTGAACTTTGGGGGCATATTCAAACCATAGCATAGACTATCATCTGAACAGGCTGGATGTAATGCCAACCACAGCCCTACTACCAGAATTCAGACCTTTTATAGTGCTTCTCTCTCCTTCCAGCTACTTAGAACAAGCCCAGCTTTACTTGTTCCTCTTTCTCCCCCCTAACACTCAGTATTATACTTCAGAAGCTTGGTAAGAAAGGGGAAGATGATATCTCTTATTGACTTGTTTCCTTTTAAGACCTATTTAGATAGATGAGTTAACTCCATTGACTCAATGACTTGGTTTTACTTTGAGAGTTAATAATTTCCACCAGTGTCCAACATTTTGGCTTCCCTGGGCCATATTGGAATAAGAATTGTCTTGGGCCACACATAAAATACAATAAAACTAACGATAGCTGATGAGGTTAAAAAAAAAAAAAAAGGTCTGTGCATAACTTTTGTGATATCCGCCACCACAGATAAGCAAAATAGCCCTCACATTCAAAGGGTTGGACACTCGTGATCCTCCTAATTTAACAGTTATGTTGCTTAGTATGGAAGCATACTGACTCTCTGAACCCTAACAGATGAGCATGAGCATGATTGTTGTAGTATACTGATTATAAGCATGGGTACTGTGGTAGGCAGCATCTTGACTCCCCAGAGATGTCCATGTTCTGTGAATTCTCGGAACCTTTGAATATATTAGGTTACATGGTAAAGAAGAGTTACAGTTGCAGGTAGAGTTAAAGTTCCTGATAAACTGATTTTGAAATAGAGAGTTTATCCTGGCTTATCCAGGTAGGCATAATAGAGTAACAATGGTTTTTAAGAGTGGAAGAGAAAAGCAGGAAAGTCAAGGAAATGTAACAACAAAGCAGCATCAGAAAGAGACAACATTCCAGGCCTTAAAGGTGGAAGGAGTCTGTGAGCCAAGGAATGTGGGCAGCCCCCACAAGCTAGAAAGGGCAAGAACTGATTTTCTCTTTGAATCTCCAGAAGGAAATGCAGCCCTGCTGACACCTTGATTTTAGTCCGGGGACACCGGTGTCAGACTTCTGAACTGTAAGATAAATACGTTTGTATTGTTTTAAGCCACTAAATTTGTGGTAATTTGTTGTAGCAGCAATAATTAATGGACACTGAGCTGAAATATTCTGAGTTCATTCTCAGCTTCTGACTCTGTCACTTACTAGTTTTGTGACATAGAACCAAAAACTATTTAACGTCTCCGGCCTTAGTTTCCTCATCTGTAAAACAGAGATAATAACAACACATATCTTCAGTGGTTATTGCCTGGATTAAATCAGTTAGTGCATCCAATGTACACACTTAGATACATCTTTATTATTTATATTTTAATATGGTGAGCATATAGAAAACTTGTAATGAAAACAATAATTGAATTATTCATCTTAATTCTTCTTAAATATGAGAATAAATTAGACATTTTATTTAGTAACTGTCCCATGGACATTTAAAATTACAAGAAAAGTTTGGCCATATGTATGACAACATGTGTGTTGAAATGAATATTTTTTTGCCAGTATGAAATTTGGGGAAATTCCGTCGTATTATGCCTGTTTTGCTTAATATAAGGAAATGGATTTTTCTAATTATCCTCAAAACAAAAAAGCTTTTAGTGTTTATTGCATGTTACAAATATTAATAACATGAAAAATTAATGAGCTAGGTGCGGTGGTTCACACCTGTAATCCCAGCACTTTGGGAGGCCTAGCCAGGTGGATCACCTGATGTCAGGCGTTCAAGACTAGCCTGGCCAACATGGTGAAACCCGTTTCTACTAAAAATACAAAAATTAGCTGGGCATGGTGGCAGCGCCTGTAATCCCAGCTACTTGGGTGGCTGAAGCAGGAGAATTGCTTGAACCTGGGATGCAAGGTTGCATTGAGCTGAGATTGCACCATTGCACTCCAGCCTGGGCAACAGGAGTGAAACTCTGTTTCAGAAAAAAAAAAAAAAAAAGAGAAAAATTGATACATGTAGAAGCTTAGAAAAATCTGTTGGGGGTAGGGAATGGGAAGCAGAAACGCTATGAGCTTACAGACTTCTCACTTTTTTCTCCTGGTTTTTCCAATTCAACTCAATTGAGCTTTCAGATTCAATTTTGTTATAACATTGCATTCATATTAATTCCTTTAGAGCTATAGGTTATGTGATTATTTTTTCCGTGTGTGTGTGTGTGTGTGTGTGTGTGTGTGTGTGTGTGTGTGTGTGTTTCCCCTACATAACCAAGAAGAGTTTTCTGTTCAGTTTGGAACAAGATTTTGAGAAGACATTTAGGGTGTACTAGTTTCAGTTTTTAAATGTATATTTGAGATATTTTCTCAACTTTCTCTTTGGGTCTTTAGCTAAAAATGCAGTATAATGTTTTATTTATTTATTTTTTAAGAGATGGGGTCTAGCTATTTTGCCCAGGCAGACTCAAATTCCTGGGCTCAAGTGATCCTCTGCCTTGGCCTCCAGAGTAGCTGGGACTTACAGACATGTGCCACCAACCTAGTGGCTATATAATTTTTAAAAATATTCTTAGGATATCTTTACATACTTTTCTTAAAAAAAAAAAAAGTTAACCTTTGTAGTCTGTTTGCAGCATTAGCTATTGAGATCAGAAATTCAGAAAGTTAGCCGAGCGTGATGGCTCATGCCTGTAATCCCAGCACTTCGGGAGGCCAAGACAGGTGGATCACTTGAGGTCAGGAGTTCGAGACCAGCCTGGCTAACATGGCAAAACTCTGTCTCTACTAAAAATACAAAAATTAGCCGGGCATGGTGGTGCACACCAGTAATCCCAGGTGCTTGGGAGCCTGAGGCACAAGAATCACTTGAACCCAGGAGGTGGAGGTTGCAGTGAGCTGAGATTGTGCCACTGCACTCCAACCTGGGTGACAGAACGAGACTCTATGTAAAATTCAGAAAGTTAAAATTAGAAAGAAAAAATAATCCTTTTTACATGTTTTATATTGATGTCACACATTTCCCATTCATATAAGATTTAAAATCATAGATGTGTAACTTTAAACTTGTGACTAATTAATAATATATTTTTATTACAGCTAATTCACTTAAGTAAAACAATTCTCTTGAAATGTTAATAGCCTTTACTGAGTAGATGGAGTAGTGAGCCCTAAGTATTTTGATTGCCCAGACTGTCTCATTTTCTAGGACCTTTCCTATCATCTCATGGTTCAGGTGGGATCTGCCATGTTCCATCAGTGATCCTGCCTCTTGGCTGGAGAGGGCTGACCCAGAGGGAGGCGGCTGATCCAAGCTGGGCCAGGGTCCTTTAGGAATTAGGAATTGATATTTTATGGTTCCTCAGCCTAGCTCTAAAATGAAAATACTAACTCTGGGACTATTGCCAGCCATGTTTTACCTTACGAAGAGCCGAAAAGGCCATTGTGCCACAGGAGAGAAGAATGAAGCACATGAGCATAGTAGCAAAGATGAAAGATGAAGAGAGACTAAGATAAAACACATGGAGGGGGTGAAGGAGAGATGGGAGTGGGGTGGAAAGGGACCAGGTAGTTGGGGAGAGGAGAGAAAATGGGGAAGCAAGGGAAGTGATGGAAAGACCAGGAGAAACAGAGAAGAAATGAACCAAATTTCCAGAACATGGGTTGCTGGTTCTAGTTTCTCTTATGACCCTGAATTCCATGAGGCACTCCTATAATGTTTATAAAAAATCCCCTTTTTGCTTAAGCTACCTCTAGTCAGATTCTGTCCTTGAAGCCATAAGTCTTAACCAAGGCAAACGCTGCTGTCATTCGGGTATGTGCTATGATTGCTTTGCATATGATATCAGTTAATTCTTACAACCTTGCAAGATAGGTATTATTCCTCCAAAAAAAAAAAAGGAAATTCAGTCTTAGGAAAGATAAAGTAATTTGATCAAGGATCACAGTAGCTAATAAGTGACAGAACCAGAATTGAAATGTGTGTCTGACTCCAAAGTCAGTTTGTATTCATGATCTGTAAAAATATTCATTGGGCATCAGCTATGAGCCAACACTAGGCTAAGCTACAAGAGAGAAATTTTTCTTGTCTCAAAGTTTGTAGTTCAGAGAAGGATAGAAATAAACAGGCAGTGACAATTCAGTGTCATAAATGGTGTGGGGGCAGGAATAAAATGTACTATGCAAGCACATGGGAGATCAAGGAAGATTCCTTGAACGTTTAAGCTAAGACCTGAAGGTTGAGTAGTCACAAGCCAAGCATAAGGAAAGAGGGAGGTTGTGCCAAGCGTTTATGAAAACAGTATGGTACATTTGAGGATCTAAAAGAAATTCAAGAGCCAAGAGAGGTAAGTTAAGCAAATCATACAAGGCCCTCTATTTTTTTTTTTTTTTTTTTTGAGACAGAGTTTCACTCTTGTCCCCCAGGCTGCAGTGCAATGGCGCGATCTCGGCTCACTGCAACCTCCATCTCCCAGGTTCAAGCAATTCTTCTGCCTCAGCCTCCTGAGTAGCTGGGATTATAGGTGCCTGCCACCACTCCCAGTTAATTTTTTGTATTTTTAGTAGAGACGGGGTTTCACCATGTTGGCCAGGCTGGTTTCAAACTCCTGACCTCAGGTGATCCACCCACCTCGGGCCCCAAAGTGCTGGGATTGAAGGCGTGAGCCACCACCCCTGGCCAAGGTCTTCTATTTTATGTTAAGGAGTTTGGACTTTATATTGGGAGAAAGAGGGGGCTGGACCATCAAAGGCTCATAATTAGACTTTCTTTTCTAGAGAACACAAACATTTTTCACATTATAGCCAGGAAGGATTGGAGAACTAACACTGTAGAAGGATGGAAGTCAGTTAAAGAGGCTTTTGTAATAATCCAGACAGTAAATAATTAGTAGTCAAGGGAAGTTTCAAGGGAAGTATAGGCAACCCTATAGAACTAGTAAGTAGTTGGGGGAGAAATGGAAGAATTCTAGAGATTACAGGGCAGTATGGTCAGGTCCTGGTGACCAGTTGGCCATATAGGGCACAGGAAGGTGTCTTAGTCCATTTTCAGAATACTTGAAACTAGCTAATTTATAAAGAAAAGGAATTTATTTCTTACAGATCTGGAGGCAGAGAAGTCCAAGGTCATGGGGTGGCATATGGGAAGGGCTTTCTTGCTGGTAGGACTCTTGTCTACAGAATCCTTAGGTGGTGGAGGATATCACATGGTGAGGGGGCTGAGCGTGCTATTGTGCTAAGCTAAGATCTCTCTTCCTCATATAAAGCCACCAGTTGTACTCCCATGATGACCCATGAATCCATTTATCCTTTATTAATCCATACATGGATTAATTTATTAATAAGGGCGGAGTCCTCATGATCCAATCACCTCTTAAAGGCCTCCCTTTCAATACTGCCACACTGGAGATTAAGTTTGTGTTTTTGTTTTTGTTTTGGAGACAAAGTCTCATTCTGTTGCCCAAGCTGGAGTGCAGAGTGCAGTGGCATGATCTTGGCTAACTGTGACCCCCACCTCCCTGGTTCAAGCGATTCTCCTGCCTTATCCTCCCAAGTAGCAGGTGCGTGCCACAGCGCCTGGCTAATTTTTGTATTTTTAGTAGAGACAAGCTTTCACCATGTTGGCCAGGCTGGTTTCGAACTCCTGACCTCAGGTAATCTACCCTCCTCAGCCTCCCAAAGTGCTGGGATTACAGGCGTGAGCCACTGCACCCAGCCTCTTTAGTCTCTCTTAAAGAGATTTAAGAAAAAAAAAAAAGGACTACATACATTGTTATAGAAACAAGTGGATGATTTTTTAAAGTTTAAAACCCCAATTAAAGAAGAGTACGTGCAGTGCCTGAGGAGCATTTAATTGACATAAGGGCTTGAAAGTAGTATCTAATTGTTTACTGTAATTTGCTGGTCAAAAATCTTGACAAAAGACTGGAAGTAAGGTGTGAAAATCTGAGAGAATAAAGATTCTTGAGATAGGTATATGGTCAGCTTATTTTTTGAGTTGACTGGATTTGTAGAGGGAATGGTACATAATAGTACTTGATAAGTGCCTTTCTGCCAACAAACTGCCTTTAATAATTGCCTGAGGTGGCTGAAAGTAATTAACTGTTACCTGGGATCTGCATAATTCAGATCTGTTCTATGTTGAATTTAATACATTTTTTAAAATCTTGAGGCTTTAATTTGTAAGTTATTTTTGTTACTATAATCTATAACAAAAAAAATTATTCTATACATTTCTTTCTTTTTTTTTTTTTTTTTTTTTTTTTTTTGAGACAGGGTCTCACTCTGTCTCCGAGGCTGGAGTGCAGTGGTGCGATCATAGCTTACCGCAGCCTTGACCTCCCAGGCTCAAGCTGTCCTCCCACCTCAGCCTTCTGAGTAGCCAGGACTACCATGTGTACCACCATGCTTGGCTGATTTAAAAATTTTTTTGCCGGGACGGGGGTCTCCTTTTGTTGCCCAGGCTGGTCCTGAACTGCTGGACTCAAGTGATTCTCCCACCTCAGCCTCCCAAACTGCTGGGATCAGCCACTGCCCCCAACCATAAAATTCCTTACATATTCTTTACATCAGGCTCTTCTCATGGCTGATCCTATATCAGACTTCATTAAAGAAACCACAAGGTTCCAGGAATTTAGAAGGAGTTGGGTTACTTTAAGGTCAATTGTTTGTATATCTAAAAGGCAGAAAAAAGAAAAAGATGGTAAAAAAATTGGTACCATTACCGACCCCTGCAAGATCAGTTGTCCATTGCTAACATTTCTTTTCTCCTTTGACTCTTGGAAAATGAAGTTCTTTGTTTGCTTTTACAAGACAAAGTGTATGCCCTTTAGTAGTCTGCTGCTTCCTTCTCTCTGCCTATGTTTTCTCTTTTATGGTCCTGCCTATCCTTTGTGCTTTATGCTTAAGGGAGGGGATTTAAAAATGAAAGAGAAAAATCATAGACTACGGCCTGTAGAACACTGTGACCTATGGAAATTGTTCATGTTTTATGAAGTTAAGTCTCTAAATTTATTTTTCTAGGATTTCTTAAAGATTTAAAACTTGTATGTAAATTGGAGCCATCTGGGCAAAATGCCAGACTAGGGCTATTCCTCCCAAACTAGATAGAGCATGTAATGTCACAATTAGTTAACTTACTAGAGTTCATTTATAGAAATAATGTACATTTAATTTTTTAAGAGGTTCAGAAATGTGTTAAATCATTTGAAAATTTTTAGTCACTGTTACTAATAATAAGGCAACATTGTCATGCTGACAGGCAGGGTGCTGTTTCCAAAGTTAGTAGATTGTGCCATAGGTTGAGCAGTGGATTTGGCTGTAAATAATGTTATCATGTTTGTTACATTTTCTAAAGGGCTAATATTTAATAACTTATCAATGAACAAAGAATGTTATACACAAGGCTTCCCTGAAGATCGTATGGGTAGTAGAAAGAATGCAGTATAGAAGTCAGAAGACCTGGTTCCTAGTTTTGCCTACTTTTAGCCCCCTGTCCTTGAGCAAGACATGTAATAACCTCTCTCCATTTCAGTTTCTTCAAATGTAAAATGTAGAGATTATGCCTACTTGTCCTGGTAACATATTGGGATTATTTGGGGATCAAATTAAATAATAATAACAAAGAGCTTTGAAGACATAAAGCACTGTCAAAGTGTAAAATTGTATTAAAGCAAAATACTTTAACAGTGTAACACTGTACAACATAATGTGTGTGTACAACATAATAATGTGTTAACTGTTAATGATTGAACCAGATACATTATAAACTTATTTCAAATTTGTTATAGCTTTACTAAACATGCTGCTATAAAGTATGTTCTGATATAGGTAATTCTTTTTTTAATTTTTTTTTTTTTTTTAAGCCAGAGTCTCACTCTGTTGTCCAGGCTGGAGTGTAATGGCGTGATCTCAGCTCATTGCAACCTCTGCCTCCTGGGTTAGAGCGATGCTCCGGCCTCAGCCTCCCAAGTAGCTGGGATTACAGGCACACACCACCATGCCTGGCTAATTTTTGTATTTTTAGTAGAAACAGGGTTTCACCATGTTGGCCAGCCTGGTCTTGAACTTCTGACCTCAAGTGATCCACCCGCCTCAGCCTCCCAAAGTGTTGGGATTACAGGCGTGAGCCAATGCACCCGGCCTGATATAAGTAATTCTGATAGATGACCACCTAACATAAAGTTGAAAATTTTTCATATGACTTATGGAGTTGATGAGTTAGGAAGTAGTTGGAAAACCTACAAGTATTTCTAGAATTTTTGTTAGGCTTGGCTTTTTGGAGGAGGGAAGAATATAAATGTCTGGCATGTTGTTGAATAGAATTAATCAGAATCAAGTTACAATTCAGTGATTTATTTTTCCAACAAAATTAAATGAATGTCCTTATATACATATATAAAGCAATTAGTGCTAAATAGAAGGAAATATAAGATCCTTGAGTCATAGGCTCTGTTCCTTGTTGCTGTTTTAGCCTCCTCCCCTTCTTGTTCTTCTATGTTGTACTTCACCAGCACCAGACTACTTACAACTTAAAACCCCACTTTGTTCCCTCTTGTTTATGAGCTTTTGCACATCCTGCTGCCTCTGCTTCAAAAATAATTTCTCGAGCAAAAGAACGAAAAAAATTAATAATTGCCCCCTGATTTTTGTGGTTAATGTCTAATTGGCCTTTTTGTTTTTCATAACCACAAATACATGTTTTGGAAGATTAGTAGATGATAGGGAAAGCGTATTAGAAAAGTAAGTTGGGGAAGTTAACCTGGAATGCCTGGTTAAGTGTTGAGGTTTTATTTTGTAGGTTGTAGGAAGCCCTTGACAGATGTATCCAAGGGAGTGTTACAGACAGAGTTCTACTTTATAAAGATTGTTAGGCAGTCAACATTTTAGAACCTCCTTGGGTTGGACTGGAGGTTAGGAATCACCATATATTGTCAGATTATGAGGCAGAATTGTAGAAACGGGTATGATCAGGATCTGAAAACAGCCAGGCAAGCGTTCATTCATGTAAAAAATATTAATGCTTTTTATGTTTCAGACTGTCTTCTAAGTTCTGGGGATACAGGAGTAAATGCACTAAATCCTACTCCTCCAATACACAGAAAATTAAAGAATGCCTTACAAGTCAATAAGAAAAGGACAGACAACCCTATAGAACAATGGATAAGTGTCTTGAACAGACCTTTCACAAAAGATAATGTCCGGTAAACATATGTAAAGGTGCCACTTCATTAGTAATTATGAACATAAAATTAAAATCACAGTGAGAGACTCCTACACACCCACCAGAACAGATACATTTTAAAAAGATTGGCCAGGCGTGGTGGCATGAGCCTGTAATCCCAGCTACATGGGAGGCTGAGGCACGAGAATCACTTGAACCCCAGAGGCAGAGGTTGCAGTGAGCCAAGATTGCATCACTGCACTCCAGCCTGGGCGACAGAGGGAGACTCCATCTCAAAAAAAAAAAGATCGAATATACCAAGTATTGATGATGTAAAGCAATGGTAATTCTCATGCTTGCTGGTGAGAGTATAAACTGCTATAGCTACTCTGGAAAACTGTTTAGCGGTGCAAACACTTTGACCCAGCAATCTATTCCAAGGTTACGTCCAGTAGAATATGCATACATGCGTACCAAGGAGGGCTCGGGAATGTTCATTGCTGTCATTATTCTAATAGCAAAAAAACTGGAAACAATTCATATCTCTTACCTATGGTATATTCATATAAAAGAATGCTACACAGAAGTGAAAACAAAGTACAGCTGTTCCTGATAATAGAGATGAGTCTCACAAGCATCGTTAAGTGAAAGAGGTCAAATACAAAATAATGCATTATATATGATTCTATTTTTTTTTTTTAATTTATTTGAGGCAAGGTCTCACTCTGTCACCCAGGCTGGAGTGCAGTGGCACAATCACGGCTCACTGTAGCCTCTATCTCCCAGGCTCAAGCGATCCTCCAACCTCAGCCTCCCAAGTGTCTGGGACTACAGGTGTATGCCACCATGTTCAGCCAATTTTTTTACTTTTTGTAGAGATGAGGTCTCATTATGTTGCTCAGGGTGGTCTCAAACTCCTGGGCTCACACAATCCTCCTGCTTTGGCTTTCCAAAGTGTTGGTATTACAGGTGTGAGCCACTACATCCGGCCATGATTCCATTTATAAGAAGCCTTACAAGCAGGCAAAACTTAAACTGTAATGTTAGAAGTCAAGGTAATGGTTAAGAGGAACTGAGCAGGGTTAATAGCATGAGATGGGCTTCTTGGGTGCTGACAGGGTGTCTTGGTCTGGGTGGTGAGTACATTGGTGTTGAGTTTATGTAATTCATTCACTTGTACATTTATTTTTCTTTGTACTATATTTCAATAACTTTTTTTTAATTTGCCCACATTTACATGCTGTGGAAGAGAGCCACCATTATCAAAATGATCACTGTTGTTGCAAACATTCGTGCTTCAAATACCAGCCACTATGTTAGGTGTGTTTTTTATATGCGTATATATTTACTCATTTAATCTTCACAACTCTATGAGGTTTACTTTTATATTTTACAGATAAGGAAACTGGGGCACAGAAAGGTTGAGTAACTTGTTGAAGTTCACCCAGCTAGTAAGTGATGGACTCAGACTTTGCACCCAGACACTCTGTCTGTGACCTCTATGCTCTTAACTGTTCTGCCATACATACAATAAGCTGGGAGTATGCTTGGTCTGTTTGAAGGAGAGCAAGAAGGCCAGTGTAGCAGAAGTGAGGCAAGTTGGGGCACAGTAGTAGGAGTTGAAGGCTGCATAATAGGTTATTGGATCTTGAAGGCCATAGTAGGAACTTTGGCTTTGACTTTAAGTGCAATTGGAAGTCTTTGGGTGGATTATGGCAGAGGAGTGATGTTAAACTACTACTGTGAGACATGCCTGTAAAAGGTGCAATGGCAGGAACTGGGAGACCAGTTAGGCTATTAGAATAATTCAATATTGTTGAATTAGTGAAAGATGATGTGACTTAGACCAGGGTAGCAGTGGGACGTAGAGAGAAGTTTTCAGATATTGAATGTATTTTGAGAATAGGGCCAGGGGAATTACTGAGGAATTTAAGGGTGTGAAATAGATAAAAAGGATGACTTTAGAGTTTTGGCCTGAAAAACTAGAAGAATGGCATTAACATTTATCGAGATGGGGAAGATTGCAGGAGGAGTTGGTTTGGGGAGGAAGATTAGGTTTCTTGGAAATGTTAAATTTGAAATCCTTTTAGACGTCCAAGTGAAGATATTGCGTAGACAGTTAAAAGTGAGTTCGGGTGAGAAGTCCAGAAGTCCGTAAAGATACAAACTTGGTAATCATCAATTTGCAGGTGGTATTTAAAGATATAAGACTGGGTGATATCACCAAAGGAATGAATGTAAATGGAGAAGTCTTTTCGGCAACAGTCCAGTGTGTAGATGTCAGGGAGATGAGGAACAGTCAGCAAAGGAGACTGAGAAGGAGCAGCCAGTAAGACGGGGGGAAACCAAGAGGGTACTGTCTTTCAAAGCAGATGGGAAGGCCAGGCGCAGTGGCTTAAGCCTGTAATCCCAGCACTTTGGGAGGCCAAGGCGGGTGGATCACAAGGTCAGGAGTTTGAGACCAGCCTGGCCAAGATGGTGAAACCCCGTCTCTACTGAAAAATACAAAAATTAGCCGGGCAAGATGGTGGGCGCATGTAATTCCAGCTACTCGGGAGGCTGAGGCAGGAGAATTGCTCAAACCCAGGAGGTGGAGGTTGCAGTGAGCCGAGATCACACCACTGCACTCTAGCCTGGGCGACAGAGCAAGATTCCATCTCAAAAAAAAAAAAGAGAAGGGAAAAGTGTTTTAAGGAAGAGAGAGAGAGAGAACCTCAGTTTTTTTCTTATTTTTTCTTTTATTAGTCAGCATTGGATCAGATTGTATTTTAAGTGAATGCGAGAAACATAGGAAAGTTGGAACAAAGTTTGGTAAAAGAAGTGGGTTATGTGGAAAGAAAAAAAGCAGGAAAGTTATTATACAATGGACAGGATTATGAAAGTCTAGAGGTTTTAAAAGAGAAGAGAATGTCTGACCATCTTAAATACCTAGTAGCATTTCTTGGTATCTGTCTTTCCTCACTGTCTTACCAGCCTTTCAATTCGTACAGGATTTTGAATCGAAACATGAGTGTCATGGTTCAAGTTTTTGAATACACTGATTTACCTTCTTTTAGGGGGTGACAAGACAACCATATAAGAAATAGGAAAGGGGCTGTTTTACTTCTCTGCTCCTGAGAACTTGCCCCATCAGCAAAGCCCTTTTGGTTCCACTCTGCCTTCTCTTGCCCATTATCCAGGAAGATGAAAGTAGTTCAGGTATGAGGAGGGAACAAAGTAAAGCTGTCCATACTGACCTGACTCCTCCCTCTGGTAATGGCAGGTGACTTAGTAGAGCTGGATCAGCATTAAACACTAGTCTTCCAGATTTTTGACTTCATCTCTATTAAAGAAAAATCTAATGTGGAGATTTGTTTCAATTTGAAAAGTTATTACTTTTAGGGCATTTTGCTAAAATGTGTATTTCTACTAGCTATTAAAGCAAGATCAATCTAGGAGACCTTATGTTAAGAAGAGATTGTGCTAAAGAGGCCAGTCATCATAGTACCTTCTAGTCCACAGCCTCTTAAGGAAACCATAGGACCAGCCTATAGCCAAACCATAACTGGTCAGCAGGTTAGTGCAGTTAGATAGCAGTTTATATTATTTTGCTTTTACTCTTGGCCATGCAAATGCAAACTCAGAAACAGGCAATTAAAGTGCTGTGGAAGATAGAGGGAACCTGGAGCAGACCACAAATGGATAAAAATTATGAGTAAGTAGAAATTATGAGGTAGAGAATAGGTATGTCAGTAGAGAGTAAAGTAGTTAGCCAGAAACATCAGAAGTACAGAAATAGAGATGCTGGCCGGGCATGGTGCCTCATACCTGTAATCCCAGCACTTTGAGAGGCCGAGGCAGGTGGATCACCTGAGGTCAGGAGTTCGAGACCAGCCTGACCAACATGGTGAAACCCCGTCTCTACTACAAATACAAAATTAGCTGGGCATGGTGGCGTGTGCCTGTAATCCCAGCTACTCAGGAGGCTGAGGCAGGAGAATTGCTTGAACCCAGGAGGCGGAGGTTGCAGTGAGCCGAGATCGCACCATTGCACTCTATCCTGGGTGACAAGAGTGAGACTCTATCTCAAAAAAAAAGAAAAAAAAGAAAAAAGAAATAGAGATGCTTAATCCACATTATGGTAGGGAAGCGATAAGTTCCGGAAAACAAAGCAATATTTACCTAGTATCAAGACCTGCATTCAAACTTGAACATGCAGGCCGGGTGCAGTGGCTCATGCCTGTAATCCCAGCACTTTGGGAGGCCGAAGTGGGAGGATCACTTGAGGTTGGGAGTTTGAGACCAGCCTGACCAACATGGAGAAACACTGTCTGTACTGAAAATACAAAATTAGCCGGATGTGGTGGGTGCATGCCTATAATCCCAGCTATTTGGGAGGCTGAGGCAGGAGCATCACTTGAACCCAGGAGGCAGAGGTTGCCGTGAGCCGAGATCGTGGCATTGCACTCCAGCCTGGGCAACAAGAGTGAAATTCCATGTCAAAAAAAAAAAAAACTTGAACATGCTTTTGTGGTGTACGATCAGACTGTCATGTAATTTCTGATTTTTATGTGAAATTCTTGTCTCTTCCTTATTAACATTTTTATCTTTACAATAAAATCCCTTCTTCAGTCCAAAAGAGCCCAACGTTAAGCTGAGTATAAATGTTTAGACTTACCAAGCAGATACGTAAGGAAATACTTTTTAACATTTTTTCTTCCAGGCCAGGTGTGGTAGCTCACACCTGTAATCCCAGGGAAGGCCGAAGTGTGGGAATCCCTGTGCCCAGCCTGGGCAACATGACAAAGCCCTATCTCTACAAAAATATACAAAAATTAGCCAGGCGTCATGGCCTGCACCTGCGGTCCCAGCTACTAGAGAGGCTGAGGTGGGAGGATAGTTTGAGACCGGGAGGTCTAGGCTTCAGTGAGTCGTGATCGCGCCACTGCACTCCAGCCTGTGTGACAAAGTGAAACCCCATCACAAAAAAAGTTTTCTTTCTTGAAATGTAAAAGAAAAATGCCACGGAGTAGTTTAACAGATTACAATAAAACACTTAAAATGTTAATTTATTTGAAGGTGATTTTTAAGGAATAAATATTTTATCTGTTAAAAAGTTAAACACAAGTTCATTTAAGAAATAATACCCTCTGCACTCAAATGAATTTTTTTTTTTTTTTTGAGACTAAGTTTTGCTCTTATTCCCCAGGCTGTAGTGTAGTGGTGCAATCTTGGCTCACTGCAACCTCTGCCTCCTAGGTTCAAGTGAGTCTCATGCCTCAGCTTCCCAGGTAGCTGGGATTACAGGCATGCACCACCACGCCCAGCTTATTTTTGTATTTTTGGTAGAGACGAGGTTTCGCCACGTTGGTCAGGCTGGTCTTGAACTCCTGATCTCAAGTGAGCTGCCTGCCTGGGCCTCCCAAAGTGCTGGAATTACAGGCATGAGCCACCATGCCCAGCCATCACTTGAATGATTATTAACACCGGGGAATGAAATGTTTTTCTAGGTTTTAACTTTTCAGATTTTTTTTTTTTTTTTTTTTTTGAGATGGGATATCTCTTCATTGCCCAGAGCAGAGTGCGGTGGTGCCTACTGTCACTGCCTAACAGTCACTGCCCTCAAGCTGTTCTCCCACCTCAGCCTTCCAAAATGTTGGGATTAAAGGCATGAGCCACCACTCTGGCAACTTTTCAGAATTTTCAAGTGACCGTGATGGAGTTTACAATCTCTCAACCCCCACACCTCCACAAACACACAAAAACCTTGAAAATCTGGACAAAATATTGAAACAATGGGTTTTAGACTTTGGACAACAGCAGTGCAGGACTGTGATCCCTAAAAGAAGGGAAACAAACAAAGTGAGCTTTACAGTCACCCACCCACCCTGGCTTTTTGCCTGGGGCACATTCTAAATTGTAGATCTGGGACAGGGAATCTTGAGCAAAGAACAAGATGAAGAGATAGAGATCCGAATTTATGGAAGCTGAGGCAACAAGAAGTTGTAGGGCAAAGTTCAGCAGGAAGGACACTTTGTCAAAAATAATGCTATCCATAGAAGTCTCTGACTTTTTGCTGAATTCTAGAATGAACATACATGGAGTAAAACTGTAAAGCCAGACAAAGAGCAACCAGATTGATGTGAACTGACAGACATCAGAGGTCACAGAGGGCTGGGAAGCATTTGAGTTTTTACTAGCTAGAGGGGAAAGTCCTTGTTGATCACTCACATTGAAGGACGAAATAATACCAATCTTAAAAACTCTTAAAAAAAAAAAAAAGAAAGATAAAAGGGCCGGGCGCAGTGGCTCACAGCACCTGTAATCCCAGCACTTTGGGAGGCTGAGGCAGGCAGATCACGACGTCAGGAGATCAAGACCATCCTGGCTAACACGGTGAAACCCTGTCTCTACTAAAAATACAAAAATTAACTGGGTGTGGTGGCACGCGCCTGTACTGCCAGCTACTTGGGAGGCTGAGGCAGGAGAATCCCTTGAACCCAGGAGGCAGAGATTGCAGTTGCAGTGAGCCGGGATCGCGCCACTGCACTCCCAGCCTGGGCGACAGAGCAAGACTCCATCTCAAAAAAAAAAAAAAAAGAACAGGAAGAGAATACTTCCCAATTCATTTTGTGAGGCCAACATCCTGATACCAAAAGCAAACACAGAAATCACAGGAAAATACTACTAAAGAACAATGTGGTTCTTGACCATAGACAAAAATATTTAGCAAAATATTAGCTTTCAGGAATATATAAAAGGGTAATACACCATGACCAATTGGGTTTTATCTCAAGAATGCAAAGGTCCCAAGGTTTACTTAACAGTCAATAATCAATTAGTAAAATTCACTACATCAATTGAATAAAGGAAAAAAACCTATATGATAATCTAAGTACATGTAGAAAAGCTTTTGACAAAATTCACTCATTTATGATAAAAACTGTCAGCAAACAAGGGAACTTTGCTTGGCCTTATGAAGTTCTGCTATAATACAAAAATCCTACAGCTAGTATCATACGTAATAGTGATAGACTAAATACTTTCCTCTTAAGATTGAGAACCAAGGCATAGATATTCTCTCATCACTCTATTCGACATTGCACTGGAGGTACTAGTCAGTGAATAAGGTAAGCAGGGAAAAAGACGTTTGTAGGAGAGTAAAGAGCAAGACAGTGTTTATTTGTACACGTGATCTTGAGTGTAGAAAATACTGTAGAACCTATAAAAGTACTAGAAATCATAAGAGTTTAGTACAGTCACAAGAACATAATATACAAATATACTTTGTATACAGATTTACTTACGGTCGCACGTCACTTTAAAGACAGGAATATGTTCTGACATTGTGTCATCAGGCGATTTCATCATTGTGTGAACATCATGCAGTGTGCTTACATAAACCTAGATGGTACAGCCTATTACACACCTAGGCTATATGGTATAGCCTATGGCTCCTAGGCTACAAACATGTCACTATACTGAATGCTGTAGGCAGTTGTAACACAATGGTAAGTATTTGTGTATCTAAACATATCTAGGGCCGGGCACAGTGGCTCATGCCTGTATCCCAGCACTTTGGGAGGCTGAGGCAGGTGGATCACTGGAGGTCAGGAGTTCAAGACCAGCCCAGCCAACATGGGGAAACCCTGTCTCTACTAAAAATACAAAAATTAGCCAGGCGTGGTGGCAGATGCCTGTAATCCAAGCTACTCGGGAGGCTGAGGCCCGAGAATCTCTTGAACCTGGGAAGCGGAGGTTGCAATGAGCCGAGATCACACCACTGCACTCCAGCCTGGGTGACAGAGCAAGACCCTGTCTCAAAAATAAATAAATAAATAAATAACATATCTAAACATAGAAAAGGTATGGTAAAAATACAGTATTATAATCTCACGGGACCACCGTCATATATGTGGTCTCTCGTTGATCAAAATGTTACACTGCACATGATGGTATATGTTAGTGATGAAGAGTTGGAAATAGAAATAAAGTAGTAACATTTATAATGGCATAAACCATAGTGTCTAGAGATAAGCTGTACAAAAATTGGACAAGACCTGTACACTGAAAACTATAAAACACTGCTGGGAAAAGTCTGTAAATGCCCAAATAAATAAAATGCCACATTCATGGATCAAGCGGAAGTCAGTATTCTTAAAATATCATTTCTCCCCAGATTGATCTATAGATTAAGAATAATCCCAGTCAGAATCCCAGCAGGCATTTTTGTGGAGATTCTAAAATTTGTATGATTAAAATTTGTAGAGATTTTAAAATTTGTATGGAAATGCAAAGACCCTCATGCATGGTTTGGCAGGTCTTAGCAAGCCAACTGCCTGCTTTTGGAAATGGTTTTTTAACATTGCCACACTTAGTGTGTTGTGCGTATTGTCTGAGCCTGCTTTTGCAGTAAAACAGCAGAGTTGAGTAGTTGTTACAGATACCATATGGTCCACAAAGCTTAAAATATTTTACAGAATAAATTTGCTGACCCTGCCCTAGAGTATTTAAAGCAATTTTGAAAAAGATGAAAAAGGCTGGGCACAGTGGCTCATGCCTGTAATTCCATCACTTTGGGAGGCCGAGGCGGTTGGATCACTTGAGGTCAGGAGTTTGAGACCAGCCTGGCCAACATGGTGAAACCCCATCTCTACTAAAAATACAAAAATTAGCCAGTTGTTGTGGTGCACGCCTGTAATCCCAGCTACTCGGGAAGCTGAGGCAGGAGAATCACTTGAACCCAGGAGATGGAGGTTGCAGTGAACCGAGATCATGCCCCTGTACTCCAGCCTAGGCACAGAGCGAGACTCTGACTCAAAAAATAAATAAAAATGAAAAAACTGGAGGCTTTATATTATATAATTTCAAGACACAGTAAAGCTACAGTAATGACGACTATGGTCATTGACATGAGAATAGATATGTAGGACAATGGGAAAAATAGAGAATGAAAGCAGACCTACACACATACATAGTTAATTGCTTTTTGACAAAGGTAACAAGGTAATTCAGTGGGATAGGTTTTTCAACAAATTGTACTAGGAGAACTAGATATCGAGTTTTAAAAAATTGAACATGGGGCCGGGCATTGTGGCTTATGTCTGTAATCCCATCACTTTGGGAGGCTCAGGCAGGCGAATTGCTTGAGCTCACGAGTTCCAGACCAGCCTGGACAACATGGTGAAACTCTGTCCTTACAAAAAAATACAAAAATTAGCCAGGCGTGGTGGTGCTTGCCTATAGTCCCAGCTGCTCAGAAGGCTGAGATAAGAGGATGTCTTGAGCCTGGAAGGGGGAGGTTTCAGTGACCCATGATCATGCCACTCCAGCCAGAGTAGCCAGACCTTGTCTAAAAAAATTTTTTTTTGAATGTAAGACTATTATAATATATTCAAAAATTAGCTTAAAATGGCTCGATAGGCCTGACTTACAGAAGAGTTCAGACTTACAGATGAACATGTAGAAAATCTTCTGGTGAAGAATTTTCAGGACACATAAAACATAAACCATAAAAATAAAAAATTTTAATTGAACTTAAAATTTAAAAGCATGTTCAAGGATACTGTTATGAAAATGCAAAGGCAACCTATGAACTGGGAGAAATATCACAGTTTAGTATAAACATCTGACAGAGAACTAGATTCCAGAATATATAAAGAATATAATAGTGTTAGAGTAGTAAATATTCTTGTTTCCAGAACATAACAGAAAGAAGACAGCCCAATTAAAAATTTGATTTGAACAGACACTTTAGTTTAAAAACTGATTTGAACAGTCACGTCACCAAAGTAGAGATGGGAAGCAAATAAGCACATGAGAACATGCTCAAAATAAGGTGTAGTCATTAGGGAAATGTAAAAACCACAAAGGGATATCACTACATACCAATTAGAATGAGAAATTAGAATGTTTTGATTCTAGAATGAAGTTGATGATTATCTTTTCTATGTTTTTTCGTATTTATGGAAGTATTCCTAACTCTAATGGTTGCTTCCTATTAGAGTTGGGAATACTTCCATAAATACGAAAACATAGAAAAGATAATCATCTTTCACTAATCATGTAGTGATATCCCTTTGCGGTTTTAACTTACATTTAATTAACAGTTTTTAAAAAGTGTTAATAACAAGTCTTAAGGATGTGGAGCAAGTCATTTGATTTAGGCATCACCGATGATAACATCTATGGAAAGAAAATAGAATATTTCTGTCTTGTATTCCTCTTTACAAGTGGGGAAAACTTCCTGGAAGCCCATGCTCGTGGCTCAACTAGCCAACTGGCAATAGAGATAAGACCGTGTAAGTGGCTTAAATAAATCAATATTTACTACTTAGGGCTGGATAGGCACTGAGCCTCCCCTGAAGGACTTGGCAAACGTAAGAAGGATCAACAAAATCACAGTTCTTTTTATCAAAGAAGAGGAAGAATGGCTGTTGACTAACCAAGTGGCAACTGTATTTGATTACACTAATACTGTGAAGTAGAGGATCAGTGAAGTAGACAAAGAAATGATAGGAAACATCTTGATAATGCATGTGTTCCCAACTTATGAAGATATTCCAAAGATTACCTCATTTCATGGCTCACTTATTATTCTTCAACTTACTGCAATCTCGCTTTTGTCTTCATGATGTTAAGAAATGCTCTCGGTAAAGTCACCAGTGAGCTCCAAATTACTAATCAGCTGGCCTTTAAAAAAATCATTTTACGTGCCACTTGACTTGATTTTGTCTTTAACACTATTAGCCATTTTCTTCCTGAAAGTCTGTTTATTCCCACTTATTTTACTCCTTATTAAAAAGTGTTAAATTGGCCGGGTGCGGTGGCTCACGCCTGTAATCCCAGCACTTTGAGAGGCCAGGGTGGGTGGGTCACAAGGTCAGGCGTTCGAGACCAGACTGGCCAATAAGGTGAAACCGTGTCTCTACTAAAAATACAAAAAATTAGCTGGGCGTGGTGGTACACGCCTGTAATCCCAGCTACTGGCGAGGGTGAGGCAGGAGAATCCCTTGAACCGGGGAAGGGGAGGTTGCAGTGAGCCAAGATCACACCACTACACTCCAGCCTGGGCGACAGAGTGAGACTCCGTCTCAAAAAAAAGTGTTAAATTATAAAATACTTCAAACAAAAATATCCACATTTAAGACACTAACATTTTCTCTGTTTGCTTCATGTTTCATATAATGAAAAAATTGCTACAGATATATATATATATATATATATATAGTTGTAACTCTTTCCCAAACCTGTCCAGTGTCTTGAAGTTGATAATTATCTTTTCGCATCTATGGAGGTATTCCCAACTCTAATGGTTGCTTCCTAATTTCTCTCCCTGTCTTATGCTTGTATGTAGGTGTCCTCCAACATTGTGTTAATTCTTTTGATTTCCTCTAAAGCTGTACCTTATTTGAGAGTTTTATTATCTTTAAAAGATTCAGATAAGCTGGGCGAGGTGGCTCACGCCTGTAATCTCAGCCCTTTGGGAGGCTAAGATGGACGGATCACAAGGTCAGGAGTTTGAGACCAGTCTGGCCAACATAGTGAAACCCCATCTCTACTAAAAATACACAAAAAATTAGCCGGGTGTGGTGGTGTGCGTCTGTAATCCCAGCTACTCGGGAGGCTGAGGCAGGAGAATCGCATGAACCCAGGAGGCGGAGGTTGCAGTGAGTTGAGATCACGCCACTGCACTCCAGCCTGGGCGACAGAACGAGACTCCGTCTCAAAAAAAAGAGAGAAAAAAAAAGATTCAGATAAATTATGAAACTATTTTTGTTTAATCTATCTCTGGCTTCCATCTTTTTCTGAGCTTTAAACATATTATTAATCCCCCACCAGACTTCACAGCATGAACCTAAAACGAACCATCTGAAACTGGTCCAAAAAATCTTTTCCTCTGTCCTCTACCTTAATTATGGTGTTACTCTCCACTTGGTTAAAACTAGAAACTTTGGCCAGGCACGGTGGCTCACGCCTGTAATCCCAGCACTTTGGGAGGCCAAGGCAGGTGGATCACTTGAGGTCAGGAGTTCGAGACCAGCCTGACCAACATGGTGATACTCTGTCTCTACTAAAAATACAAAATTAGCTGGGCATGGTGGCACATGCCTGTAATCCCAGCTACTTGGGAGGCTGAGTCAGGAGAATCACTTGAATCCAGGAGGCAGAGGTTGTAGTGTGCCGGGATTGCACCATTGCGCTCTAGCCTGGGCAACAAGAGTGAGACTCAGTCTCAAAAAAATAAAAAAATAAAAAACTGGAAACTTTGGAGTCAGCCAACCCTTAATACACGTATAGTAAGTACTTTAAAAGGTTCAATAAATACTGAAGAATGAATGACTTTTTTTTTTTTTTTTTTTTTGAGACGGAGTCTCGCTCTGTTGCCCAGGCTGGAGTGCAGTGGTGTGATCTCAGCTCACTGCAAGCTCCGCCTCCCGGGTTCATGCCATTCTCCTGCCTCAGCCTCCCGAGTAGCTGGGACTACAGTGCCTGCCACCACACCCGGCTAATTTTTTCTATTTTTGGTAGAAACGGGTTTTCGCCCTGTTAGCCAGGATGGTCTCGATCTCCTGACCTCATGATCTGCCCGCCTCGGCCTCCCAAAGTGCTGGGATTACAGATGTGAGCCACTGCGCCTGGCCTCGACTTTTTCTTAATGTCTCCTCTTTCCATATTTAACTGACAACCTTGATTATTATACTTATACACTTCTCATTTCCCCCATTATCACTGGCCCCACACTGTTCCAGCTCGTCTTTTTTTTTTTTTTTTTGAAGACAGGATCTCCTCTGTCATCCAGGATGGAGTGCAGTGGCACGATCACAGCTCACTGCAGCCTTGACCTCCCTGGGCTCAGGTGATCTTCCCACCTCAACCTCCCAAGTAGCTAGAACTATAGGGATGTGCCACCACAACTGGGTAATTTTTTGTATTTTTTGTAGAGATGGGGTTTTGCCATGACGCCCAGGCTGCTCTCAAATTTCTAGGCTCAAGCAATCTTTCCACCTCAGCTTCCCAAAATGCTGAGATTACAGACATGAGCCACCACACCTGGCTGCTTTTGCCTTTCTCACATGGGTCAGTTGGAATAGTTTTATAACTTGTCTAACTGCTGTCATTTTTTCTTCTTTCTAGGCTGTATAATTCATCCTTTTGTCATAGTTATTATAAAACACATATCTTCTCCTGCTATTCCTCAAAACAAAAATTCTGGATTCCTAATGCTCCCTGAAGAAAGTCTAAAAGTTATTGCATAACAAATAATCTTCTATATTAAATCTCCTCTAGCTGCCTGTCCTACCCAGCTCACAAACAGCCCCTCACACTCTTGGAACAGAGAAATTTTCTGTTCCTAAAATGAACCATGCTGTTTCAAGCATCTGAGCCATTCTGTACACTTTTCATTCTTCCTGGAATATCCTTTTCTTTCCCCCAAATCTCCAACTCTTCAAGACCAAGCTCAGATACCACTTCCTTTGCAAAACTTTTTTTCCTAAGCGCTTTAAGCAGAGCTGATAACATTTGTTGTATTTCCATGGTATTTTGTACATACCTCCACTCTAACATTTTATCACACTCTAGCATTTTTCACATTGTACAGTGTTGTATTTGTTTCTTACATTTGTGACCTTTTAATGAAAAGGGACCATTTCTTGTCCTCCCAGCTCCTTTTACAGTGTCTAATATACAATATTTTTAGTTTTTGGTTTTATTTTGATAGCTTTTGAGGTACAAGTGGTGTTCGGTTAAATGGATGAATTATGTAGTGGTGAATTCTGAGGTTTTGGTGCACCCATCACCGGAGTAGTGTACGTTGTACCCAGTATATAGTTTTTTTATCCCATAGTGTATGTTATTAATGAATATATATCTATAAGTCAGTAGCTTGGAACTTGGAAGAGACTTTTCCTTATAAATGTTTTATTTTTTTATTTTGGGGGATTTTTCTTGTTTGGTTTATTGTTTGTTTTTTCTTTCCAACTTTTATTTTAGATTCAAGGGGTGCACGTGCAGGTTTGTTACATGGGTAAATTGTGTGTTGTGGGGTTTGGCCTACAGATAAATTTTGTTACCCAGGTAATCAGTGTAATATCCAACAGGTAGGTTTCCATATAAATGTTTTAAATGATGTTACATTTCTTTTTTCTTTTTTTTGAGATGGAGTTTCGCTCTTGTTGCCCAGGCTGGAGTGCAATGACGCAATCTCGGCTCACCGCAGCCTCTGCCTCCTGGGTTCAAGCGATTCTCCTGCCTCAGCCTCCTGAGTAGCTGAGATTACAGGCATGGGCCACCACGCCCAGCTAATTTTGTATTTTTAGTAGAGACAGGGTTTCTCCACGTTGGTCAGGCTGGTCTCAAACTCCCAACCTCAGGTGATCCGCCCACCTTGGCCTCCCAAAGTGCTGGGATTACAGGCATGCACCACCACGCCCAGCTAATTTTGTATTTTTAGTAGAGACAGGGTTTCTCCACATTGGTCAGGCTGGTCTCAAACTCCTGACCTCAGGTAATCCTCCCATCTTGGCCTCCCAAAGTTCTGGGATTACAGGCATGAGCCACGATGCCCAGCCATGATGTTAACATTTCTAAGACAACCCATAAAAATCAGTTTAACTCATATTGCACCTGAAATTTACTTAAAAATGTGAATCACATATGACATTAGTAATATTTCAAAATGAGATGAGCAGCAATGATGGGTCCTGTGCATTGATACTGGGGTGCTGGTGGAATTGGACTGAAATTAATGGGCTATCCTAGAGTTATTGGAAAGATAAGTGCGAAGATGTGTGAGGCATTAGGCTTAATACTCTGGATTAAGAAAATGAGGCTGGAGGACAGGTTAAGCATAGTAATGGAAGACTTGATAGGGTGAGGAGAAAAGGTGTGACTTTTGAGGGAAGAGGACTTTAAGATGGTTATGGGTAAAGGAGGTGAGGATGAAGAATTAAGCTGGGAATGGAAACTGAGGTAGTTGGGCAATTATAGGAGCCTCTGTTGTGAATTGACATGGTATTTCCGAGTTGGCCTCCTATCAGAATTTAAATTACAGTATTACTGGGTTTCCCCCATAATTTTTCCTCCTTCATACAACTGCTGTTCTTTCAAAGTATAATTTATGTAATAATTAATGCTGTTTTCTTGATATTTAGACTTTGGATGCAGGTAATTTTGTAAATTCCTTGTACCGACTTTTAAGATTTTTACAGTTAAACTTTTTTTTTTTTTTTTTTTTTTTTTAACGGCAAAGAACAGTGCTTGGCCCTGACAGAAAGTGGGGTGGGGAACAGTAGACCTTTCCCCCTCCCAGTTTTTACATATTTTGTGGATATATATTGATTGTTACAATTTTGCCTTCAGGCTTAAGTATATTGAGTCAAAATCTTCCAGTCTGGTAACCACAAAAGGTATCTTCTTAAAATGTGCATTTCTTGGAAGACTGGGAAGGTTGGATGCATTTTCATATGTTAATTGGCCTTTCCTGTGTTGTGAATTGTCTCTTGATAGGTTTTCATGTTTTTCTGTTGGACTTTTTCTTTTCATGCCTAAGAGTTGTCTGTATTAAGAATGTCAACCAGATTCCACATGTGTACATTTATTATATATTGAGAGAACAAGAAAGCATGAGCAAGTACAAAGATATTTTAGCTTCTCTTAAACTTTTGTCCCCACCCCTGCCCCTCTCAATGTGGAAGTTACTTTATACTTTAAAAGACTTTTCCAACTTTAGATTATGAAACTACTTACCTTTAATTTTTTCTAATACTTTTAGAAGCAACTGCCTTTTATATATTTAGCTTATAATTCCTTTACAATATTTTCACTTTAGTCATCCCTCAAGATCCATGGGAAATTGTAGAGCCTTCTAGAACCTCCTGTGGATACCACAATCCCCAGATGCTCAAGTCCCTGATATAAAATGGCATATATTTGTATATAACCTGTGCACAAATCCCCCATATGCGGTTTTTTGGGGTTTTTTTTTATTGTTGTTGTTGTTTGTTTGTTTTTTTTTAGACAGAATCTCACTCTTTCACCCAGGCTGGAGTACAGTGGCATAATCTTGACTTACTGCAACCTCCGCCTCCCAGATTCAAGTGATTCTTCTGCCTCAGCCTCCCGAGTAGCTGGGACTACAGGTGCGCACCACCACACGTGGCTAACTTTTGTATTTTTAGTAGAGGCAGGGTTTCACCATGTTGGCCAGGCTGGTCTCAAACTCCTGACCTCAGGTGATCCACTCGCCTTGTCCCTGCAAAGTGCTGGGATGACAGGTGTGAGCCACTGTGCCCAGTCCCCCTGTATGCTTTAAATTGTCTCCAGATTGCACTGTTCACAATAGCAAAGACTTGGAACCAACCCAAATGTCCCTCAGTGATAGACTGGATTAAGAAAATGTGGCACATATACACCATGGAATACTATGCAGCCATAAAAAAGGATGAGTTCATGTCCTTTGTAGGGACATGGATGAAGCTGGAAAGCATCATTCTGAGCAAACTATCACAAGGACAGAAAACCAAACACCGCATGTTCTCACTCATAGGTGGGAATTGAACAATGAGAACACTTGGACACAGGAAGGGGAACATCATACACCGGGGCCTGTCATGGGGTGGGGGGAGGGGGAGGGGGGAGAGATAGCATTAGGAGATATACCTAATGTAAATGACGAGTTAATGGGTACAGCACACCAACATGGCACATGTGTACATATGTAACCTGCACGTTGTGCACATGTACCCTACAACCTTAAAGTATAATAATAAAAAATAAAAAGAAAAATAAATAGATTGTCTCCAGATTACTTATAATACCTAATACAATGTAAATAGTTATTGTACTATGTTGTTTAGGGAATAATGACAAGGAAAAAAAGTCTGTACGTTATTTAGTACAGACACAATTTTTTTCTGAAACTTTTGAATCTTGGTTGAATCCATGGATGCAGAACTCATAGATACAAAAGACTGTATATTAAGTTTCCAGATCCGGTTATGGGTTTTTGTTTGTTTGTTTGTTTTTGAGACGGAGTTTCGTTCTTGTCGCCCAGGCTGGAGTGCAATGGCACAATCTTGGCTCACTGCAACCTCCGCCTCCTGGGTTCAAGCGATTCTCCTGCGCCAGCCTCCCGAGTAGCTGGAATTACAGGCGCCCGCCACCGCGCCCAGCTAATTTTTGTATTTTTAATAGAGACGGAGTTTCACCATGTTGGCCAGGCTGGTCTCAAACTCCTGACCTCAGGCTGTCCACCCATTTTGGCCTCCCAAAGTGTTGGGATTACAGGCGTGAGCCACCGCGCCTAGCCCCGGTTATATTTTGATGCTTATAGTTAACTCACATCTTTAGAATATACCAATTTAAGAGAGTGATCTAAAACCCAATTCTGAGGTTCTGAGACTGCTTCTATTTTAATATATGTAGCTACATTTTAAATTATTATTATACAGCTGAGGTTGTAAATGTTTAGTCTTTCAGAATTTATGAGGCAGCCAACACTCACCTACCTACTTCCTTTTGAATGTCATAGAAAGGGAAAAACTATACAAATAAGAATGACCTTTGAAAGTTAAGTGAATTAATGAATTATGTATTAGTGCTTCTGTAGACAGTGAATAGAATAATGCAGATTTTGTAATGTTAGTAAACCTATATGGTAGATAATACGGTAGGTAAGCAATGAGTAAAGTACAACTCTTGCTTCAAAGGAGTGTATTGCCATTAATTTGGGGGTAGGTTGGGATTAGACCAGTAAATTAAAAATGGTATATAAAATGGAATAAAGTGAGCCTCATAAGAAAATCTCCCCAAAGGTATATTGTGGGTTTTAAGAGAAAAGATATTTTACTGATTATAAGGAAAGCCTGAATGGAAAAGTAACATTTGTGATGACCATCAGTGAAAGGATAGGATTTTAGCAGGTAGAGAGGTGGGGAGAATACTTGGAACAGAGACAATTTTAGAAGGGGGAAAAAGAAACCCAAAATGGGAAAGCACAGGGCATATGCATTGGGGAAACAAGATTTGTGTGTGTGTGAGCGTTAAGTATGAGGATAGTAGGAAATAAAGTTGGAAAGGTTGGAAAGATAGATTGGGATTAAATTTGGTGAGCCTTAGGGGTGTTTCCATTGACAGGGAAGGGAAAAGGTATAGATCTACTTTGTCCTGTATGATAGCCACTAGCCATATACAACTCTCGAGCCCTTGAAATGTCTCTAGTCCAGTTGAGATGTACTTCAAGTACAAAATACACATCAGATTTTTAAGGCTCAGTATGAAAAAATAAAATGTCATTAAAATGTTTATATCGGTTACATGTTGAAATAAATATGTTTTTTATATACTGGGTTAAATAAAATACTAAAGTTAATTTTACCTGTTTCTTTGTATTTTTTTAATATGGCTACACTAAATTAGAAAATTTAAAATTAATGTGGCTCACATTTGTGACTTAGATTATATTTCTGTTGACATAGTGCTGGTATAGACAGAATACAACAGTATTTGCTAGTACCCATTGTGTGCCAGATTGTCTAGAATTTGTAATAAAGTTAATCCTCATAGTAAACCTTATGAGGTAGGTTTTTCTCTTTTTTTTCTATTGTGTTTTCTTTTTCTTTTTTTTTTAACAGATAATTTTATCACCCAGATGCTTTTTTATTTTTTATTTTTTTTGAGACAGAGTCTTACTCTGTCACCCAGGCTGGAGTGCACTGGCACGATCTCAGCTTACTGCAACCTCTTCCTCCTGGGTTCAAGTGATTCTCATGCCTCAGCCTCCCTAGTAGCTGGGATTACAGGTATGCACCACCACGCCCAGCTAATTTTTGTATTTTTATCAGAGACAGAGTTTCACTGTGTTGGCCAGGTTGGTCTTGAACTCCTGACCTCAAGTGATCGGTCTGCCTAGGCCTCCCAAAGTGCTACAATTACAGGTGTGAGCCACTGCGCCTGGCCCCCTAGATACTTTTTCTTTTTTTTTTTTTTGAGACGGAGTCTCGCTCTGTCGCCCAGGCTGGAGTGCAGTGGCGCGATCTCTGCTCACTGCAAGCTCCGCCTCCCGGGTTCACGCCATTCTCCTGCCTCAGCCTCCCGAGTAGCTGGGACTACAGGTGCCCGCCACCACGCCCGGCTAATTTTTTGCATTTTTAGTAGAGGCGGGGTTTCACCGTGTTAGCCAGGATGGTCTCAATCTCCTGACCTCGTGATCCGCCCGCCTTGGCCTCCCAAAGTGCTGGGATTACAGGCGTGAGCCACTGTGCCCAGCGATACTTTTTCAAGTAACTGGAGTGCATAGAGGTTAAGCAACATACCCTGAGATCACTCCACTACTAAGTAGGAAGCCAGGATTCAAATTTAGGCCTCTCTGGCTTCAGAGCCCATGGTTTTTTCCCAATATACTGTGGCATGTTGTCATTGGACTATTAAAGGTGATTGAGTTGGAGAATGAAGCGATTGGAGTAGGGCTTTTGCAAATTGTAATAAAGATAAATGAGGGGAAGAGACCTCGTTTTCAGCTTTCTATTTTTTGTTTTGTTTATGTTCCTTTTTGCAGGGATGGCATATGCTTTTCTTAAAATGATTTTTTGAACCCTGTCTTTTTGAAGTATCCTGTGTGTTAACTGACTCTCAAAATATTTGTTTTATTGTCTCTGTAGATTTGATAATGGGCTGCATTAAAAGTAAAGAAAACAAAAGTCCAGCCATTAAATACAGACCTGAAAATACTCCAGAGCCTGTCAGTACAAGTGTGAGCCATTATGGAGCAGAACCCACTACAGTGTCACCATGTCCGTCATCTTCAGCAAAGGGAACAGCAGTTAATTTCAGCAGTCTTTCCATGACACCATTTGGAGGATCCTCAGGGGTAACGCCTTTTGGAGGTGCATCTTCCTCATTTTCAGTGGTGCCAAGTTCATATCCTGCTGGTTTAACAGGTGAGATTTAAATGGACAATTACGTTGTCTGTTTGAGAACATCACCTTGGGTAATATATACTTAAGGCTTGTCTGCCTTTAAGAAAGATATCTTACTTGAGGACTTTTCAAATAATTGTATGTGAAAATTAGTCTCTAACATAAAAATTAGTTTTATTGTATATACATAAGTATGGTTCTGGAAAATTGGTAGTAACCTGATGGTGATTATGTACTGGATCATGTCATTAATTATTTTATTAACTCATTATTCAAATAGTTATTGAGCCCCCCCCTACTGTAGGCACCGGGAACATAAAGATTAAAAACATATACCTTTCCCTCAAGAATTTGACAACTTCTCAGGATTGTAAAGTACTTTGCAGTATTAAAGTCTTATAGTAGTTACTTAATAGATGTTAATTAAATGACAGTAAAGTAGTGATAATACAGAATTTCTTCCAGATGCTGCTGATTTAAAAAAGAAAAATCCTAAAGCTCAGACAGTTTAAAATTTTCCCCCAAGTCACAGATAGTAAGTAGGAGAGCTCAGATTTATTGTCCTATTCCAGAACTCCAATTATTACATTATTATATCCTTTTAGAGAATAGCAAGAAGTGATTGTTGACAACCTTTCGTGGAGACAGAAGGCTCTTAAAAAAATAGATTCAAACAGTTTTAAAAGAGAGAAAATGAGCTCTTTTGTAAAGGGTCCCATATCAGGATGCTTTTTCACTGAAGTAACAAAGTATAGCTGGCTTAAAAAGGTAGAGTGAGTTTCAGGATTCCTTGATAGAGCAGTTCCATGGTGTCATCAAGGACTCAGATTTCTTTATCTCTATTCTGCAGCCCTTGGGAGTGTCTGCTTTATCCTTAGGCTTGGCAAAACAGCTGCCAGCATCAAATCAAGCAATATATGTCCTCATTAACAGCCAGTGGGTGCAAAAGATAAATCCCCACTACAAGCATAGACTGACTATACATTTGTCTCTTCAGTCTGTTCCAACTGGACCAAAAACAATAGCCAGGCCAGGCGCGGTGGCTCACACCTGTAATCCTAGCATTTTGGGAGGCTGAGGCAGGCAGATTGCCTGAGCTCAGGAGTTTGAGACCAGCCTGGGCAACATGGCAAAACACTGTCTCAACTAAAAATACAAAAAAAATTAGCCAGGTGTGGTGTTGCGCGCCTGTAGTCCCAGCTACTCGGGAGGCTGAGGCACGAGTAGTGCTTGAACCCAGGAGGCAGAGATTGCAGTGAGCCGAGATTGCGCCACTGCACTCCAGCCTAGGTGACAGAGCGAGACTCTGTCTCCAAAAAAAAAAAAAAAAAAGACAATGGCCAGAGGACTGCCATACACTGATTCTGTTAGACTTCATTTAGGGAGTTATGCATGTTAAGTCAATTACAGTCTTAATTCCAGCCCCCTAATTCTGAATACTTCAGTAGTAGATGGCCATGAGGGCATTTCTAAGTCTTTAGCAAAAGTTTACTTTTAGAGTTATGTTTGGGAAAGATAGTAATCTAAAATGGTTGAATATTGATACTTAAAGACACACTTTAGTTACCTAAAGCAATTTACTTATATAAAATACTCTATTAGGGGTATTCATTTATTAACTCAGTGTACACTCAGTGTCTGTGTATCAGGTATGGAGAGGTGAGCAAGACAAGGTTTCTGTCCTGATGGAGCTTACATTATAGAGGGTTGGACAATAATGAATAAACAGCTAAACAGGATGGATGATTAATGATCCTTAAATACTATGAAGGAACTAACTAGAATGATGGTGAAGGCCCTGCAGTTAATCAGGGAAAGCTATCTCAAGAAGAAATCATTTGAGCTGAGATTTTTTTTTTTTTTTTTTTTTTTTTTTTTGGAGTTGGAGTCTTTCTCTGTCACCCAGGCTGGGGTGCAGTGGCGCAATCTCAGCTCACTGCAACCTTCTGCCTCCCAGGTTCAAGCCATTCTCCTGCCTTAGCCTCCCGAGTAGCTGAGATAACAAGAAACAAACACCACAGCACCCGGCTAATTTTTTTTGTACTTTAGTAGAGACGGGGTTTCACCACGTTGGCCAGGCTGGTCTTAAACTCCTGATTTAGGGGATGTGCCTGCCTTGGCCTCCCAAAGTGCTGGGATTACATGCGTGAGCCACCACGCCCAGCCTTGAGCTGAGATTTGATAAGTGAGAATGACCCACCTATGTGCAATCCTGGGAAAGAGCTTTCTAGAGAGAGGAAATAACAAATGCAACATTTAGGAGATACAGAGAGACTTGGAAGTTTTGAGTATTAGTGTGGAGACTAGTATAAACAGAGGGGAGAATTGTATTATATGGGATTGAAGAGTTAGGAGACCACGATTACTCAGGACCCCACAGACTCTGGTAGGGAGTTTAGGTTTTATTCAAAGCTAGGAAGAAACTGCTGAAGAGATTAAGTAAAGGATTTGATTGAATTTTCTTTTGAGAAAAACTGACTCTGACATCTGTGTGGAGAATGGATGGTAGAGAAGCAGTATAGAAGCAGATGAGACTGGCACTCTCAGTAGTCCACCCAGTCCCTGTGAGAAATGACAAGGACTTGGGTTAGGGTAGCAGCAGTGGAAATGGAAAGTAAATAGTATTTTAGAGGTAAAACTGATAGCACTAGTAATGGACTTGGCTTGAGTACCTGATTAGATGGTAGGGCCATTTACTTAGATAGGAAAGACTTGGGTATGTAAATATAGGTTAGAGGAGAAAAATCAAGAGCTTTGTTTTGTAATAAATTTTAAATGCTTATTAGACATTCAAGTAAAGATGTCGGCCGGGCACGGTGGCTCACACCTTTAATTCTAGCACTTTGGGAGGCCGACTCAGGTAGATCACTTGAGGTCAGGAGTTTGAGACCAGCCTGGCCAACATGGTGAAACCCCATCTCTGCAAAAAATACAAAAATTAGCTGGGCGTGGAGGTGCACGCCTGTAATCCCAGCTACTCAGGACGCTGAGGCAGGAGAACAGCTTGAACCCAGGAGGCGAGGTTGTGGTGATCCCAGATCGTGCCACTGCACTCCAGCCTGGGCAACAGAGCAAGACTCCGTCTCAAAAAAGAAAAAAATTTTTTTTGATCTGACAAGTCAGTGGGATTATGTTGAGTAGAGTATATACATATTCAAATTAAAAATATGTTGGCTAAAGGATACAAAATTTAGATAGGAGGAGTAAGTTCAAGAGATCTATTGTAGAACACGGTTAATAACAATATATTGTATTCTTGAAAATTACTAACAAAATTTTAAGTGTTCTCACCACAAAAATGATATGTGATGCAATGCATATGTTAATCAGCTCTACTTAGCCATTCCACAATGTATATATATTTCAAAGCATCATGTTGTATGCAATAAATATATACAGTTCTTTAAAAGAATATTAATATATTATGGGGTTTTTAACCTGAATACCTGCCTTGAATAATTTTAACACTGAGATGTCATACATATTGTATACATCTGTTTTATTATTTGTTTTGTTTGCAAATAATAGTTTGGCTGTTCAGTATGCTAATCTCTTTAAGCGTCTGCACATAATGCTAAATATGACAGTTTTTGAATTTATACTTTATAATTCATATCATCCATACCATTTTATTTTTTTTATTTTTTTGATACAGAGTCTTGCTGTGTCACCCAGGCTACAGTGCAGTGGCATAATCTCGGCTCATGGCAACCTCCACTTCTGGGTTTCAAGCGATTCTCCTGTCTCAACCTCCCAAGTAGCTGAGATTACAGGCATGCGCCACCATGCCTGGCTAATTTTTGTATTTTTAGTACAGACAGGGTTTCGCCCTGTTGACCAGGCTGGTCTCGAACTCCTGGCCTCAAGTGATTTGCCCACCTCGGCCTCCCAAAGTGCTGAGATTACAGACGTGAACCACTGTGACCGTCTGATACCATTTAAGACAAAACATGACATTTTTATCTTTAAGTGTTAAATATGTAATAATTTTGCTAAAACTAGTAAATTAGTTATTACTGGTAATGATTAGATGCAATTGTTCATTCATTATTTATATGAAGAACACTGCCCCACTAGTTTATAGTAGTCATCAATCCTTTTTCTGTCAAATAATTGATTTGAAATTTGACTGCATTTCCAAGCCTGAGATGTTGCTACGATGAGTCAAAATTAAATTTGTTGGCTGGGCACAGTGGCTCACGTCTGTAATCCCAGCACTTTAGGAGGTCAAGGCAGGAGAATCACTTGGGGCCAGTTCAAAACTAGCCTGGCTAACCCAGTGAAACCCTGTCTCTACTAAAAATACAAAAAAATTAACTAGGTGTGGCGGCACATGCCTGTAATCCCAGCTACTTGGGAAGCTGAGGCATGAGAATCACTTGAACCTAGGAGGCAGAGGTTACAGCAAGCCAAAATCACACCACTGCACTCCAGCCTGGGTGACAGAGTGAGACTCTGTCTCAAAAAGAAACAAAATTAAATTTGTTTCTCCAAGTCTACAGAGTTTTATAATTTGTAGAATACAGTAGTTTTATGGAAGGTCTTCAGAGAGTTTAAGACTAGTTATTGCTACAGTTATTGAGTTATTGTCCCAGAACATAAAATATGGTCATGTCTCTCTACTTTAAAATTCTTCGGTAGTTCCAACGTCTAAAAATAGTTTCTGGAGACTACAGAAAAAACTATCCTTAAGCTTCTTTTTTTTTTGGCTGGCAATAGTTCTTTTTTTCTGTTTTGTTAACTTAGCTACATAATTTACCTTGGTCTTTTTTCCCTCTGATAGGTGGTGTTACTATATTTGTGGCCTTATATGATTATGAAGCTAGAACTACAGAAGACCTTTCATTTAAGAAGGGTGAAAGATTTCAAATAATTAACAATACGTAAGTGTCATGAATATTTTGTGAGAGAAATACTGACAGAAATCTGGTCTTTACACAGGAACCACTGAGCTGGTTGATGATCCAGAGATGAGAGAGGTAGGGCATGGGCTGCCCACTGTGTTTAACGATGCATTGGCTTCTATAGATGCATGTTGTAACACTGCTGCTGTAGCCAGAAGTTATTACTTCTACAATTTGTGCTGCTGTGGTTCTGCCATAAACAGTAGAGATTTAAGAATGAAGAGTTACTGAGGGGAGTACATGCAAGTGTATTATTTTTTTTAAAAACTTTATAAAGAGAGTTCGATGCTCCTGTTTTTCCAAGTACCAGATGGTGTAAAGATCTTGTCTCATTCTATTAAAAAAAAAGGGGGGGGGAGAAAGTTGGGTAAGGAACCCATCTACTTTCCAATTGATGAAATTAAGTTGTGTTTTTCCTTTTGTGACACTTAGACTTTTTGTCTAGAGGTACACTGTAGAAAATTTGATGCTCGTTGTAGAAAGTAGATCGAATAATTTCATTAGCAAGCATAATGACCACTTTGTAACTTCTCAAAATATATATTTATGGTCTGCTTCCAGTCGTATTTTCTTCCATCCTTGTTCCCATCTGCTACCAGTTATTGTTCCGGAACATAAAATATGGTCATATCCTTCTACTTTTAAAATATTCAGTACCTACCACTTGCCATCAAGATAAAAGGAAAACAACAATGATAACAACAGTCATTCATTGAGAATTTACTATGTGCTTCTCCCCTCTTCTAACTCTGATACCCGGACATACTGAATTACTTGCAATTTTCTGAGTACGCTGGAGTTCTTATACTCTCATGCTTTCACACATACTGTTTCTTTTTTCTGGAATGTGATTTCTCATCTTTCCATTTCTTTCCTTTATTTAGCTAATCCTACTCACCCTTCAAAATATAGTTAATATGTCCTTTCTCAAGATGCCTTTCCTTACATTCTTCCTCCCCTGCCTGGCCCAGTCCTTATCCCCTGCTGGATTAAGTATCTCTCTTAGGTGTTTACATAGCACCCTATGCAAACCTCAATCATAGCTGTCATCACATTTTGAATTACAATTTGTCACTTGCTTGTTATTCTTTTAGACCAATGGTTCTCAACCTGGGACAGAATCACCCAGGGGATATTTGGCAGTATCTGGAGACATTTTTGGTTGTCACAGTTGGGGTGCTGCCGCTGTCTTCTAGTGAGTAGTGGCCAGGGATATTGGTAAATATCTTAAAACGCACACAGCAGCCTCCCACAACAAAGAATGATCAAGTCCAAGGTGTCAATAGTGCTGAAGTTGGAAAACCCAGCTCTAGACTGTGAATTCCTTGAAGTCAAGGACTGTCTTTTTACTTTTATTTCCAGCACACTCTAAAGTCTGTCACTTAATAGGTATTCAGTAAATGTTAGAGTGAATCAATGAATGCTTAGCAGGATCAAATACAAGGTTTTTGGTTTGTGTATCTGAAAGTGCTTAGTATATATGAGGAACCATAAACCAAGTGTATGAGTTTCTAAATATTTGAATTATTAAGGGATTTTTCATTCATTTTCTAGAGAGCAAATTTATCTAGGCATTTATAACATTTTAATTTAGACAGTGCTTTTTCAGTTTTTATCTTTGGTGAAGCAAAACATGCATTTAATCTTTAGTAACAAATCCCATATCTGTCTTCCTATTTAAAGACTAATTGTATTTGGTCTTTTCACATTAATTTTGAAAAAATGAGGGCTTATGTGTTATAAACCACATGTAGTTCTCATGTTCTGAATTATCATTTAATTTTGGTCTTACTGGAATATTTCTAGATAACTTTTTTTTTTTTTTTTTTTTTTTGAGACGGAGTCTTGCTCTGTCAGCAGGCTGGAGTGCAGTGGCACAATCTCGGCTCACTGCAAGCTCTGCCCCCTGGGTTCACGCCATTCTCCTGCCTCAGCCTCCCGAGTAGCTGGGACTACAGGCGCCCGCCACCACGTCTGGCTAATTTTTTTTGTTTTTTTTTTTAGTAGAGACGGGGTTTCACCGTGTTAGCCAGGATGGTCTTGATCTCCTGACCTTGTGATCCGCCTGCCTCAGCCTCCCAAAGTGCTGGGATTACAGGCGTGAGCCACCGCGCCCGGCCTTCTAGATAACATTTTTATAAGTATGCATTATTCTAGAAATTCAGGGGTCTTTTTTGTTTTGCTTTTGTTTTTTTGAGATGGAGTTTTGCTCTTGTCACCCAGGCTGGAGTGCAATGGCATGATCTTGGCTGACTGCAAACTCTGCCTCCCAGGTTCAAGCGATTCTCCTGCCTCAGTCTCCTGAGTAACTGGGATTACAGGCACACGCCACCACTCCCAGCTAATTTTTGTATTTTTAGTAGAGACAGGGTTTCATTCACCATGTTGGCCAGGCTGGTCACGAACTCCTGACCTCAGGTAATCTGCCCACCCCGGCCTCCCAAAGTACTGGGATTGCAGGCATAAACCACCGCGCCCGGCCAGAAATGCAGTTTTTTTGGGTTTTTGTTTTGTTTTGTTTCTTTGTTTTTTTTAGATGGAGTCTCGCTCTGTAGCCCAGGCTGGAGTCCAGTGGCATGATCTCGGCTCACTGCAACCTCCACCTCCCAGGTTCAAGCGATTCTACTGACTTAGCCTCCCAAGTAGCTGGGACTACAGGTGCACGCCGCTGCATCTAGCTAATTTTTGTGTTTTTAGTAGAGACCAGGTTTCACCATGTTGACCAGACTGGTCTTGAACTCTCGACCTCAGGTGATCTGCCTGCCTCAGCCTCCCAAAGTGCTGGGATTACAGGCTTGAGCCACTACGCCTGGCCCAGAAATTCAGTTTTTAACTTTGTTGCTCATTGTTAATTGTCTGGCTACAGGAATGTTAGAGCATTGTGATTTTTTTTTATCTAAAATGAGTAAAAAAGAGTATTACAATTTTATGTACTGTAAAGAGAAAAGCATTTGGCAGTAAAGAATGAACTACTGATAGACATGCTATAACCTAGATGAACCTTTAAAAAATTATGCCAAGTAAAAGAAGTCAGTTACAAAAGACCACATAAATGCACATATTTTCATTTATATAAGGTGCATGCAGTGGGCATATCCATAGAGACAGAAAGCTGATTAGTGGTTGACAGTGGTTGAAGGTAGTTGGGGGTGCAGAGTGACTGCTAATGGGTACAGAGTTTCTTTTGGGGGTGATGAAAATATTCTAAAATTGATTGTGATAATGGTTGTACAACTCTGTAAATATATTAAAAACTAGTGAATTGTACATCTTAAGTGGGGGAATTTTATGGCATGCAAATTACACCTTAAAGCTTTAAAAAAAAAAAAAAAAGAAAGGAATACTGAGTAATTTGAAAGATTTACCTCCCAAATTGTTTTATTCACTATAGTCTGTCTTAGGTTGAAAGAATTGTGTTAAAAAAAGAAATCTTATAACTAAGTGTGTAGGATTTTGAGGCTTTATTTGGAGCAGAAGTATGCAATTGTGCTTCTTTTAATTCATGTAACCTGTTTTTTAATATCATTCTTTGAGTTTAATTCTTCATCCAATGAATGCATAAATAAAAAATGAAAGTAATACCCTTTGTTTACTTCAGACACAAGATAGCACTGCAATATATTGTACCTTGCGGTGATTGCTGTTTTATGTGTTGCAGGGAAGGAGATTGGTGGGAAGCAAGATCAATCGCTACAGGAAAGAATGGTTATATCCCGAGCAATTATGTAGCGCCTGCAGATTCCATTCAGGCAGAAGAGTATGGCACTACTTCATATTTTATTAATTATTTTGATTTTTAAAATGTTTTAATGCACATTCTACTTAGCCACAAACTTTACACACACAGAATTACATACCAGTCTTAATACAGCTTACGTATCATATTAATAGATGTTACTTAAAAATTAATAACTAATGTCATACTATTCACTTAGAGTAGGATCATAAATGAATCTGCATCAGTCATATTTCCTTATGCCTAGTCTCTCTCTTTTATGTTTTCACTTAAATATGTATCTATAAGCCTTTTGCATATTTTTCAGACTGTCTCACTTCAAAAATTTGCCTTCAGATTATCCTCATTCCCTGCCTTGACTTATTTTTTAACTTACAGCTTATATATGGGGATGTGTTGATAGGGATGGGTATATTGGTATATATATGCATCCCATATTTATGATGCCAAGACTTACATTCTTCTTTTTTTTTGAGACAGGGTCTTGGCTCTGTCGCCCAGGCTAGAGTGCAGTGGCGTGATCTCGGCTCACTGCAACCTCCACCTCCCAGGCTCAAGCAATTCTCCTGCCTCAGCCTCCCAAGTAGCTGGGACTACAGGCATGCACCACCACGCCCAGCTAATTTTTGTATTTTTAGTAGAGACGGGGTTTCGCCTATTGGCCAGGCTGGTCTCAAACTCCTGACCTCAAGTGATCCACCCGCCTCAGCCTTCCAAAGTGCTAGGATCACAGGCGTGAGCCATTGTGCCTGGCCCAAAGACTTACATTCTTTAAGGTTTTACTATTTTTGAAATATTTCAGAGATTTATTATCATTTTATGATTATAAAAGTAATATGCCCATGAAAGAAAATTACTTTCAGTTAGTTTTATATGACTGTTAACGTCTTCATTTAGGCACTTGCATTGTAGTTATGTAGGAAAGTATCCTCTTTTAGCAAGTACACACTGAAGTATTTGAGGCACTAATTCAGCATGTTTGCAACTTACAATTAGTTAAGAAAAAATACATGTGTATATATATACATGCACACACATACATATATAGAGAGGGAGAGAGTATGACAAAGCAAAATGTTAGCCATTGGGGAACCTAGTTGTAGGATTTATTGTAGGGTGTATGGGAGTTCTGTGTCCTATTTTTGCAACTTTTAAAAAGTCAAAATTCACCTTCAGTGACATACTACTTTTAGGTTAAACCAGTTTATCTGGGATTCATAAACGCTACTTTACTTTCATGTTATAACACTTAACACAGTACCTTGTATATGATAGGTGCTCTATCAATGTTTGTTTGCTTTTATTAATGATTTGTAATGTGTCTCAATAACTCTTTGTTCTACTATGGTGCTTCTTACTTTCTGTTTTGTTCTTTTGTCTTTCTTCTCGTTTTCTGTGAGCTCTTCCATAGCAGACACTGTCATTTTATTCACAAAACCTTATTAAATTAAACCCACACATATTTAGAGTTACTAATAATTTGGGTATGCTATGCCTGTGTCTTACTGAATGCAGATGATGATGCTGTTACCAGGGAACCACTTCTATTCTTCCTGTCATAGTCTTAATATTTCCATTTGTCACTGACAGAAAGGATCTGTTATTTTGCTGCCTTTCCCTCTCTACTGTTCCTGTGACTGTCAGGTGGAGTTTTAAGAGACACACTGAGTAGTTAATACGTAGAAATACTATAAGAGTATATTCTAACAGTAATATTTGTGATATTACTATTTAATCAATAAAACTCTTATATTTTCCTGTATTTTGAGCCGTGTTCTCTAGCTATTCTTTGTTGTCCAAACCTATCCCAGTCCATTCTTACTGACACTTGTGTATAATTTTTCTGAACCTCATACTTTTCAATTCAAAACACTTAATTTTTTTCCAGATGGTATTTTGGCAAAATGGGGAGAAAAGATGCTGAAAGATTACTTTTGAATCCTGGAAATCAACGAGGTATTTTCTTAGTAAGAGAGAGTGAAACAACTAAAGGTATGAATATTGTTATATTAGTATAAGTATAAAATTTCTTGGGGCAGTATTTTGAGAAAGATATAGTGAAAGTATTTATTTTTCACCCAGGTGCTTATTCCCTTTCTATTCGTGATTGGGATGAGATAAGGGGTGACAATGTGAAACACTACAAAATTAGGAAACTTGACAATGGTGGATACTATATCACAACCAGAGCACAATTTGATACTCTGCAGAAATTGGTGAAACACTACACAGGTATGTGAATATTTCAAAGGTAAAAATTATTTCTTCACATTCTAGTTTATGAGGACAAAATCCATATCCCTCATTTCTCTTAAGATTTAACACACTTATTTACACATAATACATGCCCAATAAATGTCTGTTGTATTCTAAAGGGAGGAACAGGTAATACTTAGTACTTGCATTGTGCTACTCAGATAATGTGCTAATAGACTCTCATCATTTGGGTCCTTACATCTTACTGGCATAGTATTTACATTGGAGTTCATTTCACCACATGTACCTTATGAAAATAAACCTAGGCCGGGCATGGTGGCTCAAGCCTGTAATCCCAGCACTTTGGGAGGCCAAGGTGGGCGGATCACAAGGTCAGGAGATCGAGACCATCCTGGCTAACACGGTGAAACCCCGTCTCTACTAAAAATACAAAAAATTAGCTGGGCGTGGTGGCGGGCACCTGTAGTCCCAGCTGCTTGGGAGGCTGAGGCAGGAGAATGGCGGGAACCCGGGAGGCAGAGCTTGCAGTGAGCCGAGATCACGCCACTGCACTCCAGCCTGGGCTACAGAGCCAGACTCTGTCTCAAAATAAATAAATAAATAAATAAACCTAAAAGCAAATATTTATGGACACTTAGTAAAACTAAACATTGGGTAACAGAAAAAGCTATGTCAGAAGGATTACCTTCCTCTGCATGGGCTGGATCGCATAAGCTTTCCTAAAGTATAAATCCAGTGAAATTTGGTCTGACGATGCATTTTTCTTATCCTAGAAAATTAACCTATAGTAATTATAGACATTTTTGTCTTTCAAGGACCTCTGAAGGTATTTAATATTAGAATCTTCTGTCTCAAAATTTTTCATTACCAATTTGGCATATGAATGCACCTGAAAGTCTTTACATGATTAATACTAGGAGAGGGGATGTTTCCATGGTAATGTCTTCAATGACAGCTAGCTGCAAACTGAGTCTATCAAGTCAGCCAGCAATCTTGACATTGATCAAGCATGTTACCAAGCAGTGGCATCACTTGTAATTGCCTTTGTCACAATGTGAATTTATGTGGTTATTTTAGTGAGAATAGGAGAGAACATGTCTCATTTATAATAAGAAAGATTGTATAAGCAGAATTCACAAGTCAAGCTGTTATGAATCTAGGGTTCCCTGACTTTGTGTCTCCCTTATTTAAAAAAATCAGTCTCCTGCTAGGCATGTGGATTGTGCCTTTAATCCCAACTACTGATGCAGAAGGATCACTTGAGGCCAGGAGTTCAAGAACAGCCTGGGCAACATAGCAAGACCTCATCTCTTAAAAAAAAAAAAAAAAAAGGCCAGGCGCGGTGGCTCACTCCTGTAATCCCACCACTTTAGGAGGCCGAAACAGACAGATCACTTGAGGTCAGGAGTTTGAGACCAGCCTGGGCAACAAGGCAAAACCCTGTCTATTAAAATATAAAAAAATTTAGCCAGGCGTGGTGGCATGCACCTGTAGGCTCAGCTACTTGGGAGGCTGAGGCAGGAGAATCACTTGAACCTGGGAGGTGGAAGTTGCAGTGAGCTGAGATCACACACCACTGCACTCCATCCTGGGCGACAGAGTGAGACTCCATCTCAAAAAAAAAAAAAAAAAAAAGAAAAAATCTCCTAAATGATCCTAAATGAACTTTTTCCTTGATTTTTTGGTATGCCTCTTACAAATTAGTGGCTATTAGATAATAACATTTAATGATAACATTCTCTTTGAGAATTAATAAAACCCAGTATACAAAGGCAGAACTTTGGAAGCAGACAGACCTAGATTTGAATCCCATCTCTACCATTTACTAACTGCAGGGCCTTGGGGGAAAGTTGCATATGTTTTCAAAGCTTCATTTATATGAGATACTTGTGAAGTGCTAATTTAGCACAATACTGGAACATACTAAGTATTTAGTAAATAATAACTTAAAAATATATTTTTTTAAGTTATACTAAGTATTTAGTAAATATACTAATATATCTACTATATATTAGTATATACATACTAAGTATTTAGTAGATACAATATATTTACTATATATTAGTATATACATACTAAGTAGTAAATAATAACGTGTATATATATATATATATTTTTTTTTTTTTTTTTTTTTTCAAGTCAGAATCTCACTGTGTCACCCAGGCTAGAGTGCAGTGGCGCAATTTTGGCTCACTGCAACCTCTGCCTCCTGGGTTCATGCGATTCATCTGCCTCAGCTTCCTTAGTAGCTGAGACTACAGGCATGCACCACCATGCCCGGCTAACTTTTGTATTTTTAGTAGAGACAGTGTTTCACTGTATTGGCCAGGCTAGTCTCAAACTCCTGACCTCGTGATTCATCTGCCTCAACCTCCCAAAGTGCTGGGATTACAGACGTGAGACACCTTGCCTGGCCTTAAAAATAAATTTTACAAAATGTTTCACTTATGTATATTTCATGTTTTGCTGCTTATGGACAACTCCCTTTTTGTTTTGTGCTTTTAGAGTAAAACTTGAAAGGACTTCTGTTTTTGTTTTTCTACAGTTTAAACTTAAAACATTGATACACTATATGCCCCTTAATTTTTGTAATTGATATTACAGTGTAGTTTATTCATTTATCTAGAACATGCTGATGGTTTATGCCACAAGTTGACAACTGTGTGTCCAACTGTGAAACCTCAGACTCAAGGTCTAGCAAAAGATGCTTGGGAAATCCCTCGAGAATCTTTGCGACTAGAGGTTAAACTAGGACAAGGATGTTTCGGCGAAGTGTGGATGGGTAAGAAGCCTGAATTTTTGTTTTCTGTCATTGTTTAGCTGTGGATTAAAGTGCAACAATTTATGATAAAATATGTTTCAATATTTAAGAGAAGTGCTGTTCACTGAAGTTTGGTCTAAAATCCTTCAAAATATAAATTCCTAAAATGTGTTATTTCTTTAGGAACATGGAATGGAACCACGAAAGTAGCAATCAAAACACTAAAACCAGGTACAATGATGCCAGAAGCTTTCCTTCAAGAAGCTCAGATAATGAAAAAATTAAGACATGATAAACTTGTTCCACTATATGCTGTTGTTTCTGAAGAACCAATTTACATTGTCACTGAATTTATGTCAAAAGGTATGTATTAGTATCTCCTTAGGTATTCGTGTTGATAATGTTTTTAAGAGTCTTTATTTGTATGCATATAGACTTATACTGTTTTCTAATTTCAGATTTTTATGTAGACATATTTGGATAGAAGAAACCTGACACTTTGTTTAATGGAATAGTGATTATCCAGTTATTCCAGAGGATAGTATGACGTTTAAAAGGAAAAGTAGACAGGCTGAATTAATTTTGAAATTAAGTTTGACTAAAACAAATGGAAAAGCCAGAAAGGTGAAAAATAGAAAGTGTTTGTACACATTTAATTAAAATGATAAAATCAGAAAGATACTTACATTTTTAGTACTAAAGCAAAGAAATAAGGTAAAGTTAAAATAAATTAGTTTTCTCATTTCAATATAAACATAATTCCTATATTGAGGACTTCTAGGAACTTTTTTCCCCACTGCTTTCTTTTTTTTTTTTTTTTTTAATAGAGACTGGGGTCTCAACTATGTTGCCCAGGCTGGTCTTGAACTCCTGGCCTCAAGCAGTCCTCCCTTTTTGGCCTCCCAAAGCGCTGGTATTACCAGCATGAGCCACTGTGACTGGCCTCCCCGCTACCTTCAATGGAAGTTTCTTCATTTTCCTTAACTCTAGACCACAAGATGGGATCTTCAGTAACAGGGTTAGTTAGGGGGAGGATAAAGAGAAGATTGATACTCTTTCCTCTTTTTCCCTGTGCAGATGATACTTAGAGGAACTAGTAAGTCAGCAGATAAGCTGACAGGCCTGATTTTTATGTGTTTGATTTGATCTGCTTTATTATTATTTTTACCCTTGAACCAATAATATACAGTAGTCACTAATTATGTCACCCTCTCCAGTGGTGTGTCTTGGTCAATGATGTAGTTCCATCTAGTGGTGACAAGGACAACTACAAGTTACATATTTGCTGTAGGAAAATTTTTCCCCTCAAAAGGGGACTGAAACCAAAAGTTAAGAAATTGTACAGCCTGTTGATAGCCAGAACACACCTAAAGACCCAAAGCACCTGGCGCTCTTTGGAAGGAATGTCTACTGCAAACAGTTGCCAAATATGGCATTTTTTTTTGTTTGCTTGGTGTTTTTTTGTTTGTTTGTTGTTTTTGTTTTTTTGTGAGGTGGGGCCTCACTCTATCCCCCAGGGTGGAGTGCAGTCACATTTCTCTGCAGCTTGGACCTCCCTGGGCTCAAGCGATCCTCTCATCTCAGCCTCCTGAGTAGCTGGGATTACAGGTGCATGCCACCGCACATAGATAATTTTTGTATTTTTCTACAGATAGGATTTCACCCTGTTTCGCAGGCTAGTTTGGAACTCCTGGGATCAAGCAATCAGCCTGCCTTGGCCTCCCAAAGTGCTGGGATTACAGGTGTGAGCCACCACACCCAGCCCAAATATGCCCTTTCAAAGAGTATATTAGATGAACCAGAGGGGAAGGGAGGGCCAGGCATGGTGGCTGACCTGGGCAACATGGTGAAACCCCATCTCTACAAAAACTAAAAAAATTAGCAGGACATGGTTGCACACACATGTATTCCTTACTCAGGAGGCTGAGGCATGAGGATTGCTTGAGCCCAGGAGGTTAAGGCCATAGTGAGCTGTGATTGTGCCACTGCACTCCCATCTGGGGTGAAAAAATGAGACCCTGTCTCAAAAAAAAAAAAAGGGGGGGGAGAAAAGGACAGGGAAGATGTTTAAATCAAGATATTGGAAGCAGGCCAGGCACAGTGGTTCATGCCTCCAATCCCAGCGCTTTGGGAGGCCGAGGCAGGCAGATCACTTGAGGTCAGGAGTTCGATCCCAGCCTGGCCAACATAGCGAAACCCCGTCTCTGCTAAAAATACAAAAAATAGCTGGGCGTGGTGGCTTGTGCCTGTAGTTCCAGCTGCTCGGGAGGCTGAGGCACGAGAATGGCTTGAGCTAGGGAGGCAGAGGTTGCAGTGAGCCAAGATAACACCGCTGCACTCCAGCCTGGGTGACTGAGCGAGACTCCGTTTCAAATAAATAAAGACTTTAACAATTAAAAAAGATATTGGAGCATAAGAAATATAATGAAGGTAAGGCTAATAGCCCATTTAGCTCTGTATATTAATTTTAAGAATTATTTAATTGGGAGAACATGGTAAAATTCTGTGTTGTCAGACCACTGGGTACAATTATTTCCAGGCGGGAGAGATTTAGAATACAAGATAACAAAAGTCCTTTCTATTTTTAAAACTCTTTAATTCCTCATTTTGGTATTCACTTAGCACTTGTCCCTTTATAATCTGTCCAAACTCATTGTCCCATGCACTCCAGCGTAAACCCACTGTTCTGCTCTTTGTTTTCATGATTTTTTTCATGTTTTCTCTTTGGCCTGGAATTTGGTCTCCCTAGCTCTGGACCAGTCCACCAACTACACTTCCCCGATCCAGTTTATGGTCAGGCATTCCATTTAGTTGTCATTTCTATTTAGTCTCCTTTAATCTAGAGCCATTCCTCAACCTTCCTCTGTCTTCCATAGCATTGTTACTTCTGAAGAGAATAGACCACTTTTATGTTTTAAATATGCCTTAATTTGGTTTTGTGTGATGTTTTCTCTTGATTATAAGCCTTAACAAATAATAGTGAAGCCGTAATCAGACTTCTAGCCTTTTTCTTTGCTGTTATTCATAGTACTTTGTAGTTTTCAGAGAGATAGCTTGGTCACAGCAGTAGTTCCACAGCAACTCATTTAGCTACCTATATTTAGTTTTAACCACCCCCAAGATATTCCTAGTTGTCTGAATTCTTGATTCAGATTTACTTAAAAATATGTAAGTATTTAATACTACTTTTTGAATCAGAATTGGGATATTGATCAAAGCGAGGAAAAAATGCCTCTTGTCAGGTAAAGTTAATGCATTTTCTTTTTTTGCATGTGTTATCAGAAGTTTTCAAAATTTCAGCTTAGAGACCTCTTCTAGGACCTAGATAATTATTTAGAAACTGCAAAACTGCACAAAATTTTAAAAAATGAAAAGCTAAGAAGTTTTGTGTTGTGATTTGGGGTGGAGGAGTATTCATTTCAATCCTAATATAAGATTTGCTTATTTTTTATGAATATCTTGCTGTCTGTTACAGGAAGCTTATTAGATTTCCTTAAGGAAGGAGATGGAAAGTATTTGAAGCTTCCACAGCTGGTTGATATGGCTGCTCAGGTATCTGTATATATACATGTATCCATTTGAATTAAAAGTGTAAATTAAAATGTGGAATAATCTTACCAGAATATTATAGTATGTGTAGTGAAATGGTGGGATTTTATTTTTATTTTTTATTTTTTATTTTTTAGAGACAGCGTCTCATTCTGTCACCCAGGGTGGAATGCAGTGGTGCACTGAGAGCTCCGTGCTTGAAGAGCCTTGAATTCTTGGGCTCTAGCAATCCTCTCGCCTCAGCCTCCTGAGTAGCTAGGACTGCAGGCACAGGCCACCATTCCCAGCTAATTTAAAAAATTATTTTTTTTGTAGACACAGGGATCTCTCTATGTTGCTTAGGCTGGTCTCAAGTCCTTGGCTCAAAGGATCCTCCCACCTCAGCCTCCCAAAGTATTGGGATTACCTGGCCAATATGGAATTTTAGAACTGGCAGGAACATCAGAGATAATCCAATGTGAGCTCTTAATGATACAGATTAATGAAGTATCAAAAGATGAGAGGTATCTAAAATTCACATAACTTGTTAGTAACAGAACGAGTATTAGAACCAGCTGTCTAACTCTTAGTCCAGTGGTGTCCTGTATCATACGGTTTCTTAGAAAATAGATGTTTGCAGGCCAGGTGCGGTGGCTCATGCTTGTAATCTCAGCACTTTGGGAGGCCAAGGTGGGTGGGTCACTTGAGGTCAGGAGTTCGAGACCAGCCTGACCAACATGGTGAAACTCCATCTCTACTAAAAATACTAAAAATTAGCCAGGCGTGGTGGCGGGCACCTGTAATCCCAGCTACTCAGGAGGCTGAGGCAGGAGAATTGCTTGAACCCGGGAGGCGGAGGTTGCAGTGAGCCAAGATCTCGCCATTGGACTCCAGCCTGAGCAACAAGAGCGAGACTCCATCTCAAGAAAATAGATGTTTCCACAAATGTAAAGTCTATATGTATTTGTATTTCAACAGATAATTTTAAGAAAATTAAAATGGATGAGGGCTGTTCCAAAGAAAATATTAGTAATCTAAAGTGTATGCTGAATTTTTTTTTTTTTTTTTTTTTTTTTTTTTTTTTTTTTTTGAGACGGGAGTCTCGCTCTGTCACCCAGGCTGGAATGCAGTGGTGCAATCTCGGCTCACTGCAAGCTGCGCCTCCAGGTTTACACCATTCTCCCGCCTCAGCCTCCCGAGTAGCTGGGACTACAGGCGCCTACCACCCACCCCCGGCCAATCTTTTGTATTTTTAGTAGGGACGGGGTTTCACCATGTTCGCCAGGATGGTCTTGATCTCCTGACCTCGTGATCTGCCCGCCTCGGCCTCCCAAAGTGCTGGGATTACAGGCGTGAGCCACTGCGCCTGGCCTGAATTTGTTATTTACTATAGTCCTACACAAGAATTAAGATGGTATATATACAGTTTAAAATGGGACTTTTTTACTCTTCTGACTTTTTGTTTTAAATATATAGTGAAAACTGTTAAAAGTTTCTCTTCAGATATGTGGTAGGTATTTGAGAGGCCTTATTATTGGCTTTGGTTGACATGCTGGTTTTGGAATCTTACCTCCTAGCCTCCAAATGTCCACAGAATCTGACAATTCAGAAAAGCTTTTATACTGAGAAACTATACATAGGCAACAGGCATATGCCAGGCCAGTTCATGCTTCTGAGTTAGACACTATGGTAGGGGAGGTTGGCAATCCATTTTTGTTTTTTTTTTTTAAAAAAAATTAGGTTTTGTGAGCCACATCCAATCTGTCATACTTTTTTCTTTTTACAACCCTTTAAAAATGTAAAAACCAGGCTGTGCGAGATGGCTCCTATAATCTCGCTTCGCGGGGCCTGGGCAACATAGTGAAACCCCATCTCTACAAAAAAATACAAACATTAGCTGGGTGTGGTGGCGCATGCCTAAGTCCCAGCTACTCAGTAGGCTGAGGTGGGAAAATTGCTTGAGCCCAGAAGATAGAGATTGCAGTGAGTCACGATTGCACCACTGCACGCCAACCTGCGTGACAGAGTGAGACCCCGTCTCAGTCAATCAATCAAAATGTAAAAAACAGTTTTAGTTCTCTGGCTATGCAAAAACAGGCTGCAGGCCACTTTTGGCCTACAAGCTGTAGTTTGGGAACCTGTACCTTGTGGTTAATACCTTTATCACCATGTCATCTTAGATTGCCTGATAGAGACCTTGATGAGCTTGTATCCAGAGGTACTAAATTACCTTGTGATTTACCTCTTCTCCTAACCACTGACACAAGAAGACATTAGGAGGGTTAATCTTGGTCTTCAGAGTAATGTTAGGTTTTATTTTTTTTGAGGCTGAGTCTCGCTCTGTTGCCCAGGCTGGAGTGCAGTGGCACAATCTTGGCTCACTGCAACCTTTGCCTCCTGGGTTCAAGTGATTCTCCTGCCTCAGCCTCCTGAGTAGCTGGGACTACAGGTATGTGCCACCACACCCAGCTAATGTTTGTATTTTTAATAGAGACAGGGTTTCACCGTGTTGGCCAGGCTGATCTCGAACTCATGACCTCAAATGATCCGCCTTCCTCGGCCTCCCAAATTAATGGGATTATAGGTGTGGGCCACCGCACCCAGCCAGTGTTAGATTTTTGAAATCTGAATTTAGCCTGCATTTTTATTATGTTTTCTGGTTTTCCTGTTATCTAGACTATACCCTGTTACCATCATCTCCTTCTAAGATAATATGATTTTCAGTGACACAATTTGACATTAACCATAATTGTCTTCTCTCTGCTTCCCTTTGTATCGTGTGTCTTGTGTTTTTTGTTTTTCTCTTTCCAAGATTGCTGATGGTATGGCATATATTGAAAGAATGAACTATATTCACCGAGATCTTCGGGCTGCTAATATTCTTGTAGGAGAAAATCTTGTGTGCAAAATAGCAGACTTTGGTTTAGCAAGGTTAATTGAAGACAATGAATACACAGCAAGACAAGGTAAAATTACTTTTACATAAAAAGCTTGTAATGTGTTCTGTGTTTTGCTTAACTCTCTTGACTATACAGCGTTTTCCAGAATAAGAATTGTTTTAGCTTCCCTCAGAAGAGTCATAGAGACATTGATTTCATTCATAAAGTCATGTACTGCTATGGCTTTCTGATAGTTATTTCCTCCAAGAAAGAACTTGACTAGGTATCCTTTGCATTATACATAGAGCAAGTAGTAGCCTCTTTACACTTCTTTTGACATGACAACAAATATATTTTAATTTCTTTCCTAGAAAGGCCAGAGGGTCTCAGTCAGAGGAGATATTGCCCTGTACCGCCACTCACCAGGGGACATCTGACAATGTCTACAGACTTTTTTGGTGGTTACAACCTGGGGGCTACTGCTTAATATCTAGTGGGTAGAGGCCAGGTATACTGCTGAACCTCCTACAGTGTACAGAAATGTGCAGGCAAACCCCCCCACCCCCCAACAACACAGAATTATCAGGCCCAAAATGGTAGCGGTGCTGAGATTGAGAAACCCTGCTTTAGACATAGTGCTTTCTTTCAACCTCCATACTTTTGTACAGTTACCTCCATCTGGAATGCCTTCCTATCTGTAATGTTTGTTGTTGTTGTTGTTGTTTTTCGAGATAGGGTCTCACTCTGTTGCTCAGGCTAGAGTATAGTGGCATGATTTCAGCTCACTGCAGCCTTGACCTCCTGGGGCTCAGGTGATCCTACCACCTCAGCCTCCTGAGTAGCTGGAACTACAGGTGCACACTACCACGCCTGACTAATTCTTTGTATTTTTTGTAGAGACGAAGTTTTGCCATGTTGCCCAAGCTGGTCTTGAACTTCTGGGCTCAAGCAATCCTCCTGCCTTGGCTTCCCAAAGTGCTAAAATTGCAGGCGTGAGACACCATGCCTGGCCTGTAATCTTTACATGTGAAAATCCTAACCATTCTTTAGGGCTTAATTTAGCTGCCACTTTTTTTTTCAATAGTTTTTGGGAAAGTAGTTCTTTAATGGTGATCTCAGTGCACCCATCACCCAAGCATCTTGCACTGTACCCAATACGTAGGTTTTTTTGTTTGTTTTTTTGAGACGGAGTCTCACTCTGTTGCCCAGCCCAGGCTGGAGTGTAGTGGCACGATCTCGGCCCATTGCAACTTCCGCCTCCCAGGTTCAAGCGATTCTCCTGCCCCAGCCTCCCAAGTAGCTGGGATTACAGGCTCGTACCACCACACCCAGCTAATTTTTGTATTTTCAGTAGAGACGGGGTTTCACCTCCAACATGCAGTCTTTTATCCACCCCCCAACCTTTCCCCCTTATTCCCCAAAGTCCATTATATTACTCTTATGCCTTTATGTCCTCATAGCTTAGCCCCACTTTTAAGTGAGACCATACAATGTTTGGTTTTCCATCCCTGAGTTACTTCACTTAGAATAATGGCCTCTAGCTCTAAGTTTCTGCAAAAGACATTATTTCATTCCTTTTTATGGCTGAGTAGTATACCACGGTGTATATATGCCACACTTTTTTTATCCACTCATTGGTCAATGGTCATTTAGGTTGGCTCCATATCTGCAATTGCGAATTGTGCTGCTATAAACGTTTGTGGATGTATCTTTTTCATATAATGATTTTTTTTTTTTTTTTTTTTTTTCTGCTTTGAGACACAGTCTCAATCTGTTGCCCAGGCTGGAGTGCAGTGGTACAATCTCAGCTCACTGCAACCTCCACCTCCCAGGTTCAAATGATTCTCCTGCCTCAGCCTCCCCTGTAGCTGGGATTACAGGCACCTGCCACCAGGCCCGGCTAATTTTTGTATTTTAGTAGAGACAAGGTTTCACCATGTTGGCCACACTGGTCTCAAACTCCTGACCTCAGGTGATCCACACGCCTTGGCTTCCCAAAGCTCTGGGATTACAGGCGTGAGCCACCACACCTGGCTGATTTCATTTCCTTTGGGAAGATACCCAGTAGTGGGATTGCTGGTTTGAATGGTAGTTCTACTTTTAGTTCTTTAAGGAGTTTCCATACTGTTTTCCATAGTGGTTGTACTAATTTACATTCCTACCGTCAGTGGAAAAATGTTCCCTTTTCACCACATCCACACCAACATCTATTGTTTTTTTTTTTGTTTGACTTATTCATTATGGCCATTCTTACAGGAGTAAGGTAGTGTCTCATTGTAGTTTTAATTTGCATTTCCGTGATGATTAGTGATGTTGTAGTTGCTCCTGGTTTGTTTTGTTTTGTTTTGTTTTGTTTTTGAGACGGAGTCTTACTCTGTCACCCAGGCTGGAGTGCAGTGGCGCGATCTTGGCTCACTGCAAGCTCTGCCTCCCGGGTTCACACCATTCTCCTGCCTGAGCCTCCCGAGTAGCTGGGACTACAGGTGCCTACCACCACGCTCGGCTAATTTTTTTTTTTTTGTATTTTTAGTAGAGACGGGGTTTCAACGTATTAGCCAGGATGGTCTCAATCTCCTGACCTCATGATCCGCCCACCTCGGCCTCCCAAAGTGCTGGGAATACAGGTGTGAGCCACTGCGCCTGGCCAAGTTTTGCTTTTTTGCCCAGACTGGAGTGAAGTGGCATGATCTTGGCTCACTGCAACCTCTGCCCCCCTGGTTCAAGCAATTCTCCTGCCTCAGCCTCCCGAGTAGCTGGGATTACAGGCATGCGCCACCACACCTGGCTAAGTTTTGTATTTTTGGTACAGACAGGGTTTCACCGTGTTGGCCAGGCTGGTCTTGAACTCCTGACCTTAGGTGATCTGCCCACCTCGGCCTCTCAAATTGCTGGGATTATAGGCGTGAGCCACTGTGCCCAACCACCTGCCACTTTTTAAATAAAACATTTTGTAATTGTGCCAAGGAAAATTGATCATCTGTTTGTCTAAATATCTAAAGAACTCTGTTTTAAAACACTATCTACAAACACATATAAATAACTTAAAGAATGTAAGACACCTATAATATTATTTCTGCAGTAAGTTTATAAACTTCCTGAGAGCCATGCTTTTTTTTTTTTTTTTTTTTTTTTTTTTGAGACGGAGTCTCACTCTGTTGCCCAGGCTGGAGTGCAGTGGTGCAATCTCAGCTCACTGCAAGCTCCGCCTCCCGGGTTCACACCATTCTCCTGCCTCAGCCTCCCGACTAGCTGGGACTACAGGCTCCTGCCACCTCGCCTAGCTAATTTTTTGTATTTTTGGTAGAGACGGGGTTTCACCGTGTTAGCCAGGATGGTCTCAATCTCCTGACCTCATGATCCACCCACCTCGGCCTCCCAAAATGCTGGGATTACAGGCTTGAGCCACCGTGCCCAGTCGAAAGCCATGCTTTTTAGGTTTCCATAATGATTAGCATAATGCCCTCCACAAAAAAGATATACAGTAAATATTTGAGTTAATTAACATGGACTTTTAAAAGTAGTACAATAAAATTTTTCAGAATGATATAAAAAGTAGGAAAACCCATAAACATTATAACTCAATAGAATATTCACTCATCAACCAATAGTTAACTACAGCTATTAGGTGCCAGACTGTACTTAAAAGTTACACATATTATAACATGTATCTTTGGCTTACTAGAGCTTCAACCTCTATTTTCTTAAATTGTTTTCCGTTCCCACAGCCAACTGATTTTTTATATCATCAGCTATCTAATCAGGAAGAAATGTGATTTATTTCAATATGAATTTTAAAAATTAAAGAATTTTTATCCCATGTATCTTGTACATTTAAAGAATTGACACTGATGACTACAGTAGAGATATTGACAGAACATTAGCCCTGCATATGCTATGTTTACACAAATAGATTTTTAAAAAACAATTAAGCAAGATGGTCAACATTATTTTAGGTGCAAAATTTCCAATCAAATGGACAGCTCCTGAAGCTGCACTGTATGGTCGGTTTACAATAAAGTCTGATGTCTGGTCATTTGGAATTCTGCAAACAGAACTGGTAACAAAGGGCCGAGTGCCATATCCAGGTAAGCTTGCATTTTATAGCTCTTGGTTATCTCATGAGTGGCTTTATCAGGAGTTTATTAGGAACAGAATTGTAAGCGGGGAAAAGGCCTTTATTTCTTCTCATAGCCCCCCTGCCTCTCCCTCTCCCCACTCCTTCCCTTTACTGTGGCATTGGATGGGTAACTGTGGCATTGGACGGGTAAGTCAGTGAAAGCCACCATCCTTGACAGGGTGAGCACATGAGTTAGGCCCCACATTCACCTCAGCTTTCTCAGGACATTTTCCAAAAGGGCCTCTTACTGTTCTCTCAGATAATAAACATATCTTAAATATCCTGGCTCATCACCCTATACCCTAAATAACTGTTCTTTCCCAGTAGTGTGACTGGTGTTTGTTTGTTTGTTTGTTTGTTTGTTTGTTTGTTTGTTTGTTTTTAAACAGAGTCTCGCTCTGTCACCCAGGCTGGAGTGCAGTGGTACAGTCTGGCTCACTGCAACCTCTGCCTCCCGGGTTCAAGCAATTCTCCTGCCTCAGCCTCCCAAGTAGCTGGGATTACAGGCACCTGCCACCACACCCAGCTAATTTTTTGTATTTTTAGTAGAGATGGGGTTTTGCCATGTTGGCTAAGCTGGTCTCGAACTCCTGACCTCAGGTGATCCACCTGCCTAGGCCTCCCAAAGTGCTGGGATAACAGGCGTGAGCCACTGTGCCCATCCTGGTATATTTTTTTAAATATGTACTTGCCTTGTTTTCTTCAGTAGATTACTTTGAGATCCTTTTCTTGTTTTATTTCTCTAACCTATTTATAAACCAGCACTTTAAAAAATATATCTGCCATTAATAAAGAGGAAAAATAAAAATGTTTCCCTTTCAAAATTAAGAGACTTTTTTTTTTTTTTTTTTTTTTGAGACGGAGTCTCGCTCTGTCGCCCAGGCTGGAGTGCAGTGGCACGATCTCAGCTCACTGCAGCCTCCACCTCCCAGGTTCACGCCATTCTCCTGCCTCAGCCTCCCGAGTAGCTAGGACTACAGGCACCCGCCACCACGCCCAGCTAATTTTTTGTATTTTTAGTAGAGACGGGGTTTCACCGTGTTAATCAGGATGGTCTCGATCTCCTGACCTTGTGATCTGCCCGCCTCGGCCTCCCAAAATGCTGGAATTACAGGCGTGAGCCACCATGCCTGGCCTCAAAATTAAGAGATTTATATAGTTTCTAGGGGGAAGGAGAAATTTTAGCTCACTTGAAATTCAGCGATCAGTATTACTTTAGTTTGTTACTTCTAAACTCTTCTACTGAAGTATCCTAATGTTGAGATTGAAAGCATATAAAATTTAATCTTTAGGAAAAACTGTTTTGCTAATCTTATGGGTTTTGCATATTATCTAACATATTCCTCTTCCCTAATATCTCCAACTGTAGATCTAATGCCATCAAATTTTATCACCCACTTTGTCTGGTTGCTGTTATTCACTGATACCATTCAAGTTATTCTCATTTAATGACTCACCATTGTCCTCTCCAACAAAACTCCTCTCCTGTCTTAACTCATTGTCGTCTTAATATACATGGTGATGATTCTTCTATTACCCTGGTCTCTTGTAGCTTGAACTCTTCTCCTGTGTAATCTTGTCTTTCACTCTACCTTAGCCAGTCTTTCCATCTTCATACCTTAAACTTTAATGTTACCAATAACTGCAACCCTTTCAAAATCTATTTCATGCATCTACTTTCTGACCACCACTTGCCATCTTTCTAGATAACTCCCTCCACCCCAACCCTAGCAATTTCTTGATGCTACCAGGATCTTTACTCCACTGTTTCTGCCACCTTTTCCTGCTTCTCACCCCCTTCATGAAACAATTCTACTCTTTAAATTCCCTAGTGAAGCAGTATAATCACTCCTTTGCAGTTACCTTGCCCTTCACCCTTCTCTGATTTCATCATCATTGCTTAGCAAAATCACCACACTAAATAAATCCAACTCTGCCTACACCACACTTGCAGACAGGGCTAGAAAAAAACAACACAGCCATGCAACATAGTTTCACTTTAAATGTATAACCATGAGGAACTTTCAGTTTTAGCTATGATGGAGAGGCTAATATCCAAGTTATTATAGCACTGTAAGCAACTACAAAAGTTAAATAAAATATGTAAAAGAACTGATAGGACATTGCATCAAGGAAGCCCATTTATATTGGCTTTTCTGAAGGCATTTTCTAAAATAGCACAGGGCAGTAAAACCCAGGCAGAAAGCATAAGTCTTATTAAGCAAAGGAGGCAGAGATTCTAGTGCTGGGATCTGAAGGACAGGGTCCCAGAGAAGGAACCATAGGGAAAGAACTCTTAAAATTCTGCTTTAAAATTCCAGTTGGGCGTGGTGACTCACTCCTATAATCCCAGCACTTTGGGAGGCTAAGGTGGGTGGATCGCTTGATCCCAGGAATTTGAAGCTGCAGTGAGCTATGATTGTGCCACTGCACTCCAGCCTGGGCAACAGAGCAAGACCCTGTCTCAAAAAAAAAAAAAAAAATCCCCTTGGGTCCTCGGTCAGTTCTAATCTGCACATACACAGGATGAGTCTCTGGGAGACCTACAGAAAATAGCCACTAGGAGGCTGGGGAGTCAAGCAGAGTTCAGAGGCTACAGAGTGCTGAGGAGTTCTTGCCCAGCCAAACTGGATAGATGTTGGAGAATACCCTAGGCTTTTTGTTGAGACCCCAGAAAGTCCATACCCTAGGAGAAAGGGCAAAACTGAGCAAAACTAAGCCCTAACAGCTAGGTGATCTGCTGGTAAATTACAAATGGAATTAAACTGAACATCCTTCAGAAAAAGATAACATGATCCAGATAATCTACAGTGTATGATTCAAAATGTCTAGCACAAAATAAAAAGTTACTAGATACATGAAGAAGGGAAGAGATGACTGATTATCAAGAGTTCAAAATCTGGCTGGGCGCTGTGGCTCACGCCTGTAGTCCCAACACATTGGGAAGCCAAGGCGGGTGGATCACAAGGTCAGGTGTTTGAGACCAGCCTGGCCAAGATGGTAAAACCCCATCTCTGCTAAAAATACAAAAACTAGCCAGCCATGGTGGCGGGCGCCTGTAATCCCAGCTACTCGGGAGGCTGAGGCAGGAGAATCGCTTGAACCCAGGAGGTGGAGGTTGCAGTGAGCTGAGATTGCACCGCTGCACTCTGGCCTGGGTGACAGAGCGAGACTCTGTCTCAAAAAAAAAAAAAAAAAAAGTTCAAAATCAATAGGAGCAGACTCTGAGATAATCCAAATCTTGGAGTTAGCAAAAGACTTCAAAATAGCAATATATGGAATGTTAAAATAGAAGAAAAGTTTTGCAAAATAATGAAAAACTGGAGAATTTGAGCAGAATTGGAATTTATTTAAAAAAAAAGAATCAAATGGAAATTGTATTTATTTATTTATTTATTTTCTTTTGAGACAGAGTCTCGCTCTGTCTCCCAGGCTGGAGTACGGTGGCACGATCTTGGTTCACTGCAGCCTCCGCCTCCCAGGTTCCAGCAATTCTCCTGCCTCAGCCTCCCAAGTAGCTGAGATTACAGGCGTGAGCCACCCCGCCTGGCCCTCAAATGGAAATTTTAGAACTGTAAAACATTATATCAAATTAAGTACTCACTAGATGGGCATAATAGAAGAAGACAAGATTAGTGGATTCAGACACATTGACAAAGTATCCAAGGTAATGCATAGATAAAAGCTAATGGGGAAGAAAGCAGAACAGAATGTATGAAACCAGTGGGGCATAGTGAAAAGGTCTAATTTATGGAGTCCCAGAAGCAGAAGAGAGAAAAAAATGAAACAGTAGCAACATTTTAAAAAGTAATGGCTAAAAATCTTCTAAATATGATAAAACAAAATAGCCCACAGATTAAGTGAACCTCAAACAAGAAAAATAAACTCGGTGAAATTCAAGCAAACATATCATGGTCAAATTACAAAAATCAAAGCCAAACAGCCATAAGGAGGTGGTGCAGATTGAGCATTCCTAATTCAAAAATCCGAAATGCAGCTGGGTGCAGTGGCTCAGGCCTGTAATCCCAGCACTTTGGGAGGTCGAGGCCAGTGGATCACAAGGTCAGGAGTTTGAGACCAGCCTGGCCAATGTAGTGAAACCCCATCTCTACTAAAAATACAAAAATTAGCTGGGCATGGTGGCACACACCTGTAGTACCAGCTACTTGGAGGCTGAGGCAGGAGAATCACTTGAACCTGGGAGGCAGAGGTTGCAGTGAGCCAAGATTGCGCTACTGCACTCCAGCTTGGGCAACAGAGCAAGACTTCATCTCAAAGAGAAAAAAAAAAACCGAAATGCTCCAAAATCCAAAACTTTTTGAGCATTGACATAACACCACAAATGGAAAATTCCACACCCGTCCTCATGTGACAGGTCACAGTCAAAATACCATCAAAATTTTGTTTTGTGCAGAAAATTACTTTTAAAATTATGTAAAATTACCTTCAGGCTATATGTATAAGGTGTATATGAAACATAAATGAATTTTTTTTTTTGAGACAGGGTCTCTGTCACCCAGTCTGGAGTGCAGTGGCACAATCAGGGCTCACTGCAGCCTCTACCTCCCTGGGCTCAGGTGATCCTCCCACCTCAGCCTCCCAAGTAGCTGAGACCACAGGTGTGTGCCTTCCACCTAGCTAATTTTTGTAGAGACAGGGTCTCACCATGTTGCCCAGGATGGTCTCAAAATCCTAGGCTCAAGCGATTTGCCTGCCCTGTCCTCCCAAAGTGCCAGGATTACAGGTGCGAGCCACCGTGCCTGGCTCATAAATGAATTTTGTGTTTAGACTTGGGTCCCATCCCTTAAGATATCTCATTATGTATATGCAAATATTCCAAAATCCAAAAAAATCCAAAATCGGAAACACTTCTGGTCCCAAACATTTCAGATAAGGGATACTCAGCCTATATATTATCTACGCAGGAACAACAGTCAGACAGCTAACTTTTCCTCAGATATGGAAGCCAGGGAAGAGTGAAATTATGTCTTTAAAGTGCTTTGGGGAAAACTGCTGATCTAAAACACCAACAATAAAAAATCTTACCGAATTTATAATGTACATAAAAATAGACTGACAGCAACACAAAGGGTAGAGGGGGTCAAGGAATAAGAGGTAAACCGTTCTAAGTTTGGAACAGGTAAAAGTACTTATTTTGAATAAAATACAATAAACCAAGGAAGCATATTGTAGTCTCAATGATAACTACTAAAATAACGAGAAGACAAAAAGCCAACAGAGGAGAGAAAAAATTGAACCTTGAAAAATGCTTGTTTAATCAAATTAAAAAGCAAGAGAGGAGAAACGAATAGATGGAACAAAGATCAGGATGGTAGAATTAAACCCAACTACATCCATAATTAAATGACATTTAGGTACACTAAACATTCCAATAAAAAAAAGATAAGACTGGATTTTAAACACATACACAAATACTATAATGGTATTTATAAAATACATACTTTAAGGTATTTTAGGAGACAAAAGGATGGAAAAGTTATACTCTGCAAATCTTAACTGAAGAAAGCCTAGATAGCAGTAGACTTTAAGGCAAGAAATAGTACTAGGGACAAAAAGGGACATTTCATAATGATAAAAGGGTCAGTTCAACAGGGAAACATAAAAATCCAAAATGAGCTATGTAACTACATAGCTTCAAAATGCATAAAAATTTATATGATCAGGATATTCTAGTTAATTATTCAGATGATAATCAGAATATAAATGATTTGTAGATTACCCATCTTTAAAGAAGAAAAAGAGATACTTTATCATTCATTGTCTTTCTTTGACGATTTTAAGAGGATTTGGAAAGAACTTTCCACATGTAGCATGGACCGATCCATTGCCTACTTTTCTTACAGCAGATTGTCCATTTCAAAGCAACAGTGCCTGTTTACTCATCTTATTTGGGGATAGTAATAAACCTTGGTAAATGCTAACAGGTATGAAATACTTACATTTATTGACAGTATGCTAAGTATTTAGCATGTGAATTTTTTTTTTTTTTTTTTTTTTTTTTTTGAGACAGAGTCTTGCTTTGTCACCCAGGCTGGAGTGCAGTGGTGCAATCTCTGCTCGCTGCAACCTCCGCCTCCCGGGTTCAAGTGATTCTCCTGCCTCAGCCTCCCGAGTAGCTGGGATTACAGGCGTGTGCCCACCATGCCCAGTTAGTTTTTATATTTTAATAGAGAGGGGGTTTCGCCATGTTGGCCAGGCTGGTCTCAAACTCCTGACCTCAGGTGATCCGCCCACTCAGCCTCCCAAAGTGCTGGGATTACAGGTGTGAACCACCATGCCCAGCTGGCATCAAATAATTTAATAGTTCTAATTATCAGAAAATTCTGAAGAGTGAAGTTGTTTTTGTTTTTGTTTTTTTGAGATGGAGTCCCACTCTGTCACCCAGGCTGGAGTGCAGTGGTGCGATCTCAGCTCACTGCAACCTCCACCTCCCAGGTTCAAGCGATTCTCCTGCCTCAGCCTCCCAAGTAGCTGGGACTACAGATGCCCACCACCACGCCCAGCTAATTTTTTGTATTTTTAGTAGAGACGGGGCTTCACCGTGTTGGCCAGGATGGTCTCGATCTCTTGACCTCGTGATCTGTCTGCCTCGGCCTCCCAAAGTGCTGGGATTACAGGCGTGAGCCACCGCACCCAGCCTTTGAGTGAAGTTTTGAATGAAAGCTTATTGGTAATTAGAAGTTATTTTCATAGGTTCCGGCTTATTTGGATTGCTTAATCTTAACTGTCAATTAAAATAATAAGCATAAAATAAAAGAACACAGAATGGAAAAGAAGTTCAATTATAGTAAGCCCTCACTGAATATTAATTCCCTTACTCCTTTTCTCCTTCACCCAACAACTTCTAGTTGTATTTCCACTGTTAGTAAAATGTACTGGATTTCACTTCCCCACCCCCCGAGATGGAGTCTCGCTCTGTCACCCAGGCTGGAGTGCTACGGCGCAATCTCGGCTCACTGCAACCTCCGCCTCCCGTTCAAGTGATTCTCCCACCTCAGCTTCCCAAGTAGCTGGGATTACAGGCACCTGCCATCATGCCCGGCTCATTTTTGTAGTTTGTAGAGTCGTGGTTTCACCATGTTGGCAAGGCTGGTCTTGAACTCCTGACCTCAGATGATCACCCGCCTCGGCCTCCGAAAGCGCCAGGATTACAGACGAGAGCCACTGTGCCTGGCCAGATTTCACTTATGAAGATGACAGTACCTAGTTAGATGAAAAGCTCAGAAAACTTCCTTTTAAGTATTGAGTTTCAAAGTAATGTCATGTAGAGTTTTTTTTAATAGTTTAAAAAATGTATTTTGAGAAATCACTTATTCCTCAAAAAAATAACTAAAAATCTAAATAGTAATGATTTAACCCCATTACATTTTCTTTAGAGAATCATAGACCATTTTAAATATCATTCCTGATTGATTGATAAAGTTTCCAAGAGATACAAGGGATGGCCTGACTTGCAGGCAGGCAAGGAAGGTGATGCGGGAGATAGGAAGTGAGATGGGGTTGCTGGCTTAGTGAGACACTATTAGGAAGAATTTGGAAAAGGAGGCATTTTGCTGTCCTGTGATAAGATGGGGTGAACTGCTGATCAGGGGGTTGAGGAAGGGGGGATTACAAAGGAATACAAGAAAGGAACTATGTGTAATATCTTGAAGAAAGTCAAACAGGTGATATTAGATAAGGAAACTTTCACAGAAGTAATTCAATATAAAGTTATGTAGTTAGTATATTTGGCAAAACCAAGACTAGAACTTTCTTCTGAATTCCTGTTTTAAAGTTCTTGCCACCATTCCTCAGTAACCCAAGTTTGGTCATTGTTAAATGTTAATATTAGAAAGTACCAGTACCTCATAGTAGCACCCTAAATTCTTATTAATCAAATGGGGTTGGCTTTTGAAGACATTAGTATTAAAAATAAGATATAAGATGGAATGAAAAATTAGACATGTTAAAACATAGATTAGCATTTTCTAAGCTCTTCTTGATATTCTCATGTTTAAAATTTATTTTGTTGCTTTGTTAAAAGAATTGTTTCACTAAATAATATACTTTGAATCAGTTAGTGGCTAGGGGGTTTGTTATGTTTTCCTAGTGGTAGTTAGGACCATTGTTCTTTAATGTTTTAATCTTGTGTGTTAGGTATGGTGAACCGTGAAGTACTAGAACAAGTGGAGCGAGGATACAGGATGCCGTGCCCTCAGGGCTGTCCAGAATCCCTCCATGAATTGATGAATCTGTGTTGGAAGAAGGACCCTGATGAAAGACCAACATTTGAATATATTCAGTCCTTCTTGGAAGACTACTTCACTGCTACAGAGCCACAGTACCAGCCAGGAGAAAATTTATAATTCAAGTAGCCTATTTTATATGCACAAATCTGCCAAAATGTAAAGAACTTGTGTAGATTTTCTACAGGAATCAAAAGAAGAAAATCTTCTTTACTCTGCATGTTTTTAATGGTAAACTGGAATCCCAGATATGGTTGCACAAAACCACTTTTTTTTTTCCCCAAGTATTAAACTCTAATGTACCAATGATGAATTTTCCAGCGTATTTCAGGGTCCAAACAAAATAGAGCTAAGATACTGATGACAGTGTGGGTGACAGCATGGTAATGAAGGACAGTGAGGCTCCTGCTTATTTATAAATCATTTCCTTTCTTTTTTTCCCCAAAGTCAGAATTGCTCAAAGAAAATTATTTATTGTTACAGATAAAACTTGAGAGATAAAAAGCTATACCATAATAAAATCTAAAATTAAGGAATATCATGGGACCAAATAATTCCATTCCAGTTTTTTAAAGTTTCTTGCATTTATTATTCTCAAAAGTTTTTTCTAAGTTAAACAGTCAGTATGCAATCTTAATATATGCTTTCTTTTGCATGGACATGGGCCAGGTTTTTCAAAAGGAATATAAACAGGATCTTAAACTTGATTAAATGTTAGACCACAGAAGTGGAATTTGAAAGTATAATGCAGTACATTAATATTCATGTTCATGGAACTGAAAGAATAAGAACTTTTTCACTTCAGTCCTTTTCTGAAGAGTTTGACTTAGAATAATGAAGGTAACTAGAAAGTGAGTTAATCTTGTATGAGGTTGCATTGATTTTTTAAGGCAATATATAACTGAAACTACTGTCCAATCAAAGGGGAAATGTTTTGATCTTTAGATAGCATGCAAAGTAAGACCCAGTATTTAAAAAGCCCTTTTTCAAAACTAGACTTGGTACTGTGAGATATTGCTTATATGTCCTTATGGGAATGGGTGCCACAAATAGAAAATATGACCAGATCAGGGACTTGAATGCACTTTTGCTCATGGTGAATATAGATGAACAGAGAGGAAAATGTATTTAAAAGAAATACGAGAAAAGAAAATGTGAAAGTTTTACAAGTTAGAGGGATGGAATGTAATGTTTAATGTTGATGTCATGGAGTGACAGAATGGCTTTGCTGGCACTCAGAGCTCCTCACTTAGCTATATTCTGAGACTTTGAAGAGTTATAAAGTATAACTATAAAACTAATTTTTCTTACACACTAAATGGGTATTTGTTCAAAATAATGAAGTTATGGCTTCACATTCATTCCAGTGGGATATGGTTTTTATGTAAAACATTTTTAGAACTCCAGTTTTCAAATCATGTTTGAATCTACATTCACTTTTTTTTTTTTCTTTTTTGAGTCGGAGTCTCGCTCTGTCATCCAGGCTGGAGTGCAGTGGCACGATGTCGGCTCACTGCAAGCTCCGCCTCCCAGGTTCACACCATTCTCCTGCCTCAGCCTCCCGAGTAGCTGGGACTACAGGTGCCCACCACCACGCCTGGCTAGTTTTTTGTATTTTTAGTAGAGACGCGGTTTCACCGTGTTAGCCGGGATGGTCTGGATCTCCTGACCTTGTGATCTGCCCGCCTCGGCCTCCCAAAGTGCTGGGATTACAGGCATGAGCCACCGCACCCAGCCTACATTCAGTTTTAAAGTCTATGTAATGGTGGTCATTTTTTCCCTTTTAGAATACATTAAATGGTTGATTTGGGGAGGAAAACTTATTCTGAATATTAATGGTGGTGAAAAGGGGACAGTTTTTACCCTAAAGTGCAAAAGTGAAACATACAAAATAAGACTAATTTTTAAGAGTAACTCAGTAATTTCAAAATACAGATTTGAATAGCAGCATTAGTGGTTTAAGTGTCTAGCAAAGGAAAAATTGATGAATAAAATGAAGGTCTGGTGTATATGTTTTAAAATACTCTCATATAGTCACACTTTAAATTAAGCCTTATATTAGGCCCCTCTATTTTCAGGATATAATTCTTAACTATCATTATTTACCTGATTTTAATCATCAGATTCGAAATTCTGTGCCATGGCATATATGTTCAAATTCAGACCATTTTAAAATGTGACAGATGGACTTCATGCAAGTTGGCAGTGGTTCTGGTACTAAAAATTGTGGTTGTTTCTTCTGTTTACGTAACCTGCTTAGTATTGACACTCTCTACCAAGAGGGTCTTTCTAGGAAGAGTGCTGTCATTATTTCCTCTTATCAACAACTTGTGACATGAGATTTTTTAAGGGCTTTATGTGAACTATGATATTGTAATTTTTCTAAGCATATTCAAAAGGGTAACAAAATTATGTTTATGTACTAAATCTAATCAGGAAAGTAAGCCAGGAAAAGTTGATGGTATTCATTAGGTTTTAACTGAATGGAGCAGTTCCTTATATAATAACAATTGTATAGTAGGGATAAAACACTAACTTAATGTGTATTCATTTTAAATTGTTCTGTATTTTTAAATTGCCAAGAAAAACAACTTTGTAAATTTGGAGATATTTTCCAACAGCTTTTCGTCTTCAGTGTCTTAATGTGGAAGTTAACCCTTACCAAAAAAGGAAGTTGGCAAAAACAGCCTTCTAGCACACTTTTTTAAATGAATAATGGTAGCCTAAACTTAATATTTTTATAAAGTATTGTAATATTGTTTTGTGGATAATTGAAATAAAAAATTCTCATTGAATGCACCTATTAATCGTTTTAGTTGCTATTCATATTCTCATTCGTTTTTTAAAAATTGATATATTCTGAATTTATTCTTCCATTGAGAAAAAATGTTCAGTTACTTGTAACTACTGAGCAGAATTTAATCCTTTATTAAATTCAGAACATTATTGAACTCATTCTTTGTGGTCAATTTTCTATGTCAAGTGAGTGACATTATTTTTACAAGTATTTTCTTCTTTTTAAAATTATACCAACAAATACAACTAATGCAGAAACCTAAGTAATTTGAGTGTAGCTATTCACAATCTATGTGAAGAATATAAAATAGAATGACCAGTTTTATTATAAATTAAGGGGCTTAATTTTCTAAAAAAGAAATAAAAATGAGCCTTATCTCTGTGTTTTATAATTATTATATAGGATAATGAAAATAAAATTGTCTAATACTAAATTTTGAATGGTCATTCAAAAGTATTTATTTTCAATAAGTTAATTACAAAATTATTAGCTTTTTCTCTGATTTCTAAAACACTTCATTTAGTAAACATTTATTTTTGTAGTATAGCCATAGTTCCTCAATTTAAGAATGTTTTTCTAGTTTCCTGTTTGCCTTTTAATTTTCCATATAATTTCTGACATGTAAGTTGTACATTTGTAGATTGTCAAATCTGTTCATTCCTTTTTTATGCTTAGAAGTCCTCATCCACCCCAAGATTAATATTCATCTATCTATATTATAGTTTATGCTTCTGTGTGTGTGTGACAGGATCTTGCTCTGTTGCCCAGGTTGAAGTGCAGTGGCACCATCATGGCTCACTGCAGCCTCGACCTCCCAGGCTCAAGCAATCCTCCCACCTCAGCCTCCCAAGTAGCTGGGAGTACAGGTACGAGCCACCTTGCCTGGCTAACTTTTGATATTTTGTAGAGACAGGGTTTTGCCATGTTGCTTAGGCTGGTCTCAGAACTCCTGAGCTCAAGTGATCCGCCTGCCTCAGCCTCCCAAAGGGCTGGAATTACAGGCATAAGCCACTGCGCCCAGCTCAATAGGTTGTGCTTTTTAAAAAGCATTTTAGGCCGGGCACGGTGGCTCATGCCTGTAATCCCAGCACTTTGGGAGGCCGAGGCGGGTGGATCACGAGGTCAGGAGATCAAGACCATCCTGGTTAACATGGTGAAACCCCATCTCTACTAAAAATACAAAAAATTAGCTGGGCGTGGTGGCTGGCGCCTGTTGTCCCAGCTACTCCGGAGGCTGAGGCAGGAGAATGATGTGAACCCAGGAGGCGGAGCTTGTAGTGAGCCAAGACCGTGCCACTGCACTCCAGCCTGGGGACACAGCGAGACTCCGTCTCAAAAAAAAAAAAAAAAAAAAAAACATTTTAATTGATTTGGAAGTTGAGTATAAGATGTGACTTAAGAGCCAGGTATAGTGCCTGTAATCTCAGCACTTTGGGAGGCCGAGGCCAGTGGATCACTTGAGGCCAGGAGTTCGAGACTAGCCTGGCCGACATAATGAAACACCATCTCTACTAAAAATACAAAAATTAGCCAGGCATGGTGGTGCGTGCCAGTAGTCCCAGCTACTCGGGAGGCTGAGGCACAAGAATCGCTTGAACCCAGGAGGCAGAGGTTGCAGTGAGCCAAGATGGCACCATTGCACTCCACCCTGGGCGACAGAGCGAGACTGTCTCAAAAAAAAAAAAAAAAGTGACTTAAGAGTCTAGCATGATTTTTTTTCCCATATGGGTAATTTTCTCAGCACCAATTATTAATTCATTCCCATTGGTCCATTGGTTTAGGTTCCTTCCTTTATTATACATATACTGTTTTGCCCAAGTATTTATTTCATCAAAGCATTTTAACTGCTGTCACTTGATAATGCACTTTAATAATACAGCAAGTTCCCTTTGCTATGCCTTTTCTTAAAATTTTAGTGTCCTGACAAATTCTTGATTAACTGTAGCCTTTATTTTTCATATTCCTATAAAATATGTGAGATTTTGGTTGGGATAGCATTATGCCTATAAACTAATTTAGTAAAAATTTGCATCTTCCATCAAGTTTCTCATCCCATTTGTGCAAGTCTTCATTTAGATCAAGTTTTTCTCTAAGCTTTCTGTGTGTAGTTGGAAGATGAGTCTCATCTTGTGTCTGATTACACTGCTCAAAGAGTGCCATTCCAGTGCTTCTGGAGACCAGATTCCCATTTTGGTACAAAAGAAACCAACATGCAGAGTTGAAAAACTACCCCAGGAGCATTTATTTCCCTAAAATCAGCTCCTCCCTGTCCTTCAGTATCTCCTCTTTTTTTTTTGTTTAAACTACATCAAGTTGAGTTTTTGCCACTGGCGACCATAGTCCTGATTAATTTTCAAATTGTTAAGAGGGAAAGGAATACTTTCTGATTAAAATAAGCAGTCTGTGCCCAATGTCATCTGCTTGCCCTCCACATCCAGACTGTGCCTGCTCCTTCTGGAAGGCTGACTTGTACTTACAGGGGGCTCCCTTGCTCTCTCGATTCCCCCCGGCTCCCTCCTTGAGACTCTGGGCTGGCTATGTCCTTCAGTCAACCAGACGTTCTCAATATGGCCTCCCTAATACACCTCCTTTTGGAGACTGGTAGCAGCTTCCATTCCATATGTTTTCTGCCTTAGGGGTGATGACAGTTTTGCTGCTACTAATACTGCATTAATCCTTGTGGTTCCTAACCTGCCCACCTCTTTGTAAATAAATACCCTTGATTTGCCTTTTTTTTTTTTTTTTTTTTTTTTACATACAGGATCTCACGCTGTCGCCCAGGTTGGGGTGCAGTGGCACAATCATAGCTCACTGCAGTCCCGAACTCACGGGCTCAAGGGATCCTCCCACCTCAGCTTCCCAAGTAGCTAGGAGTACAGCACAGGCCACCATGCCCAGAAAATTTTGTATTTTTGCTAGAGATGAGGTCTTGCTATGCTGCCTATGCAGGTCTCAAACTCCTAGGCTCAGGTAATCTTTCCACCTTGGCTTCTCAAAGTGCCGGAATTACCAAGTGTGAGCCACTGCATGGCCTCTTGATTTATCTTAATTTGAGCATGCCATCTGCTTCCAGTTGAGACCCTGACTGATACTTATTATACCAACAGCTGTATCAGTAGAAAATACGAAACTCAAATTATCACATAAAAGTGACAGTTTATACAAAACATTTTCAGTGCTGTGTATACAAAACTTCAGCAATATATGCAACATTGTATTAAATGTAAAGTTACAAGACTATTAACTGTGGAGAGAGCATACCAAATCTTGGAAATATTGAAAACTCCAATTTTTTTTTTCCCCAGAGTTTCGTTCTGTTGCCCAGGCTGGAGTGCAGCGGTGTGATCTTGGCTCACTACAACCTCTGCCTCCCAGGTTATAGCAATTCTTGTGCCTCAATCTCCCAAGTAGCTTGAATTACAGGCGTGTGCCACCATGCCCGGCTAATTTTTGTATTTTTAATTGAGAGGGTTTTGCCATGTTGGCCAGGCTGCTCTCGAACTACTAACCTCAGGTGATTCGCCCACCTCAGCCTCCCAAAATGCTGGGATTACAGGCGTGAGCCACCACAACTGCCCCAAAACAAATCTTTTTAAAAAGTTTTTCAGTGTCTATTTTTCCAATATTAGAAAATCATTTGTTGCAAAACTGTTGGAATGTTCAATTAGCTGTTTTACTGCAATTCAATAATAATTTATGAGTTGAATTTTAAAATGTATAGGAAGGAGGCTGGGTGCAGTGGCACATGCCTGTAATCCCAACACTTTGGGAGCCTGGTCTGGAGGATCGCTTGAGCCCAGGAGTTCAAGATCAGCCTGGGCAGCAAGACGAAACCCCATCTGTACAAAAATTAGCTGGGCATGGTGGTGCGTACCTGTGGTCCCAATTACTAAGGAGGCTGAGGTGGGAGAACTGTTTGAGTCCAGGAGGTAGAAACTGCAGTGAACTGTGATTGCACCACTGCACTCCAATCTGGGTGACAGAATGAGACCCTGTCTCAAAAAAAAAAAAAAATTAGAAATAAGACTTAGTAAAACAATAAAAGCTAAATAGATAATATGTGAAATTTATCCAGTAGCAGGAATGGCCCCTGGGAACTTTAAGAAGCAGATGGCGGTATTCAATTTTAAGATGCTTGCAGAGTCCTTGCTACCCCCAAACCTTCCTGCAAATCAGCTACACATAACCGTGAGTCAGTGACCTTTAGGAAGGAAAAGGGATTGGGGTCACGGCCAGAGGTACAATGACAAGGTACAAAAAAGGATAGGGATGGATTTCATAACCTAGTTTAAATGCAGTGGGGAAATAAATTCAGGAAATAAATCAGGTAAGTAGGAGAAAAGTTCACCAAGTACTTCCAGAGATACTTGGAGAGACACTGGATTTCACAGGGACATGGCGTAGGGGTTCAATCCAGCTTCACTTCTATCTTAAAGGTCAAGTTAACTGAGTAAGTTGGAGGACTTTGAAAATCCAAGTAAAAAATTGTCACTAGCCTGTGACAATAGGGATGAGAGAAATAAAAACTTCGCAGTTGGCCAAAAAGGTTGACAGTGATTCTAATAACTGAAATTAAAGTGGTGTGGCCCTTAAAGTTTATCAAATTCCATTTATTCACTCATAATTGCACTATTTTCATGGAAAGTCTTAGTCTCCTAAAACATTGAGAGGATATACCGCGGAACTAGATGGCAAACTTGGTTTGGTTGGTTTTTGTAATCTTTACCATTGCTAGAAAGTTAGAAAAGTGTGGCATCACTTCAGCAGAAATTTTGAAAAACTCGTGGAACCAGAAGAAACTCAATCTAAAAGAAATACAAGAGAACATTTTCGCAGAGTTTTAAGTGCAATTTCAAAGAAAATTCAAACTTAGAATCAAATTCAAAGAGGAGGCAGCACCCCAAAGCAACATTTTTGTTTTATTGAGGTACAATTTACATACAACAAAGCTCACCATTTTAAGTGTACCACCAGATGAGTTGTTGACAAATGTATACAGCCATGAAACCACCATGAAACCAGAATCATAGAACATTTCCATCATTTCAGAAAATTCCATTATGCCCTTTTACAGTCAATCTCTTCCATTCACCCCTGACCTCTGTCAACCACTGAGTGTTTTCTGTCACTATAATTGTACATTTCTAGGGCTTTATATAAATGGAATCATATGTAGTCACTGTGTCTGATGTCTTTCGTTTAGCATAATGCTTTTGAGATCTTTTTATGGCTCAGTAATATTCCATTGTGTGGATGTGTACTACATCTTGGTTTTGTCCTTTACCAATTGATGGATGTTTAGGTTGTTACTAATTTTAGGCTATCACAAATAAAGCTGCTATGAACATTCAAATACAAGTTTTTATTTTAAACATAGATTTTAAATTCTCTTGGATAATTACCTATGAGTAGGATTACTGAGTTGTATGATACATGAATGCTTAACTTTCTAAGAAACTGATAACCTATTTTCCAAAGAAGCTGTACCCTTTCATACCCCTCCAGCAATGTATGAGAGTTCCAGCTGCTTCACATCCTTGCCAATACTTGGTATTGCCAGTCACTTTAATTGCAGCCATCCTGGTGCGTGTTAGTAGTACATCATTGTGGTTTTAGTGTGCATTTCCCTAATGACTAATAATGTTGAGTCTTTTCATAAGCTTATTTCAAATTCATATATCTGCTTAGGTGGAATGTCTATTAAAGTCTTTTGCCCATTTTTTATATCAAGTTGCCATCTTACTGAGTTGTAATTTTTTCAATATTCTGCATACAAGTCCTTTTAACAGATATGTTTTGCAAATATTTTTCTTCCAATCTGCAGCTTGCATTTTCATTTCTTTAATGGTTTTCATCAAAGAGAAAACATTTTTAATGTTGATAATTTAATTGACAATGTTTTTCTTTTATGATTCATGCTTTTAGTGTCCTAAGAAAGTTTGCTTTATCCAAGTACAAAAAGATTTTCTCCTGTGTTTTCTTTAGAAGTTTTGTAATTCTAGCTGTTAAAATTTAGATCTATATTCCACTTCGAGATGATTTTTGTGTATGATATAAGGTAAGGATCCAGGATTGTTCTGTTTGTTCTTATGGATATTCAATTGTTCGAGCACCAGTTGTTGGAAAGACTAGCTTACTTGTTGAATTTTCTCGGCTCCTGTTTTTTTGTTGTTGTTGTTTTTATTTTGTGGACGGAATCTCGCTTTGTCGCCCAGCCTGGAGTGCAGTGGCGCGATCTCAGCTCACCGCAACCTCTGCCTCCCAGGTTCAAATGATTCTCCTGCCTCAGCCTCCCGAGTAGCTAGGACTACAGGCGCGTGCTACCACGCCTGGCTAATTTTTTGTATTTTTACTAGTCTATTTCAAGACCTCTTCTGTTCCATTGATCTACTTGTCTGTCTTTATGTCAATTTCACATTGACTCGATTAGTGTATAGCAAGTCTTAAAACCAAGTAGTTTAAGTTCTTCAGCCTTGTTCTTTTTTAGGATTATTTTGGCTATTCAAATTTCCATATACATTTTAGAATCAACTTGTCAATTTCTTCAAAAAAATCCTGCTAGTGATTTAGATTAGATTGCATTGAATTTGTAGTTCGATTCGGGAAGAACTGCTATTTTAACAATATTGAGTCTTCCAATCCAAGAATATGAATTGTTGTCATATGTTGTCAGTGTGCAAATCTTGCATATTTTTGTTAAACTTGTCCTGTTTTATATTTTCAATGCAATTGTTTTAAGAGATACTGTTTTCTAATTTGTTTCCAATTTTTTATTACTAGCACATCAACTATAGATTTTAAATTGACCTTGTATCCTACAAACTTGCTAAGCTCAATATTAGTTCCAGTAGCTTTTTTCGTAAGTCCAATGAAGACAGTTTTCAACAAAGATGAATAATCATGTCATCCAAGAATAAACAGGTTTACTTCCTTTTCAATCTGCCTTTTATTTCTTTTCTTATTATATTACCCTAACTGGAACCTGCAGTACTATGTTGAATAGAAGTGGTGGAAGCAGACATCCTTTCCTTGTTCCAAATCTTAAGGAGAAAGCATCAATCATTCACCATAAAGTCAGTTTGTGGCTGTTTCTATCTTCTGAAATAGATTATAGAGAATTGTTGTAATTTCTTCCTTAAATGTTTGGTGTAAACTTCACCAGTGAAACCATGGACCTGGTGCTTTTTGTTTTTGGAAGGCTATTATTTATTCACGTTATTTAATAGATATAGGCCTATTCAGATTGTCCATTTCTTCTCGTGTGAGTTTTGGCAGATTATGTCTTTAAAGGAATTGGTTTATTTCATCCAGGTTATCAAATTTGTGGACATAGAATTCATAGTATTCCTTTATTATCATTTTAATGTCCGTCAGATCTGTAGTAATGTTCCTTATTTCACTTTTGATATTAGTAATTTGCATTCTCTTTTCTTGCCTGGTTAGAGGCTTATTGATTTTATCAATGTTTTCAAAGAACCAGCTTTTGTTTTCATTGATTTTTCTTTGTTGCTTTCCTGTTTTCAATTTCACAGCTTTCTGCTTTAATTTTTATTACTTTGGATTTTATTTTTAATTATTTTTATTTATTTATTTATTTTTGAGACACAGTCTCACTCTGTCGCCCAGGCTGGAGTGCAGTGGTGCGATCTCGGCTCACTGCAACCTCCGCCTTCTGGGTTGAAGCGATTCTGCTGCCTCAGCTTCCCGAGTAGCTGGAACTACAGGCGCGCGCCACCACGCCCGGCTAATTTTTTGTATTTTTAGTAGAGACGGGGTTTCACCGTGTTAGCCAGGATGGTCTCCATCTCCTGACTCGCGATCTGCCCGCCTTGGCCTCCCAAACTGCTGGGATTACAGGCGTGAGCCGCCCAGTTTTTTGTTTTTTTTTTTGTTTTTTTTTTTTTGAGTCGGAGTCTTGCTCTGTCGCCCGGGCTGGAGTGTAGTGGCGCAATCTCAGTTCACTGCAACCTCCACCTCCCGGGTTCAGGCAATTCTGCCTCAGCCTCCCTAGTAGCTGGGACTACAGGCGCGCACCACCACGCCCTGCTAATTTTGTTTTTAGTAGAGGCGGGATTTCGCTATATTGGCCAGGCTGATTTCAAACGCCTGACCTCAGGTGATCCGCCCGCCTCGGCCTCCCGAAGTGCTGGGATTACAGGCTGAGGTACGGTACGGGTACCTCATCTGCATCAGTACGGGTGTAATAAATGATGACCTGCCTCTTAATTTATCAGGTGGCAAACTGAGGCTGTGGGCACTTAAAGAGACCTAGCATTTTCTAGCGCACTGCTCTCCTGGGTACGCTGGCGACAACCAGCGGCCTCGGGTTGGGAGCTGAGCCACGGGCCGGAATCTGCCGCTGAGCGAATGCACTCGCTCAGACCCGACTTCTCCCTCTAGGGCCGCGGCTCCCGGGCAGATCCCTTCACGAGTCTTCAGTCCGAGCAGAGCAGGGTCCTGCGGAGGCGCCGACCTGGCGCGAGGCCTCCTGCCTGCCCAGGTTCCGCGGCGGCCCTGAGCGAACCCTCTCGGGGTCAGCTCCTTCTAGGCTGAGAAGGGAACGGCGGAAGGCGGAGTGCGCCCCGGGGAGCCCGGAGCTGGGACTGGAGCTCCCATGGGACCAAGTTCACGGGGTGCGGCCGCGCGGCCAATGAGCGCCCTCTATGCCCTGACGGTGCCCCGCCTCGCGGCGCTGCCGCGCTCCCGCCCTCCCGCCGCGCACTCGGGATCCCGACCAGTCCTGACCGCACGGGGGGCGCGGCTACGGGGCGCAGGGGCCATGGTGCGCGGCAGGATCTCCCGGCTCTCGGTCCGGGACGTGCGCTTCCCCACGTCGCTTGGGGGCCACGGCTCGGACGCCATGGTAAGCGCGGCTTGCGGCCCGGGTCCCTCCCGCCCCGCCGACTGCAGCTCTGCAGGCCCCGGGTAGCTTCCCGACTTCGAACCCATTGCTTCTGTAAAGTGGGAGGCGCGCCTGGGGGAGACACTCGCTTTTCATGCCTTGGAGCAATTGTATAAGTATCCAGAAACTTTCCATTCTCCTGGGTTTTTTCTTTGCTGGAGTTTAGAATATCCTGGTTTTACTTTTACGACTCACATTTTGCTGGAAATGGTAGAATGCATAATAGGCAATAGCAGCAAAATGATTTTGTTGGGTTCCCGCCAATGGAAACCCTAGAGCACAGCGCTCGCTGGCTTCCTCTGTACCCTGAACGCGACGGGGTTCGCGGTGAGGGAGAACGGGAAGCCCGGGGCTGGGAGTTTTGAGTGGTGATCCCGCTTCCACAACTTGCTGTGTGACTTGGAGAAGTTCCAAACCTCTCTGGGTCTCTTGGACCCGTCTATGTAATGAAGGTGTCACAGTTGGGTTGAGAAACCAAGCGCGTGATAACTGCGTCACATGAGAGGGCGCTCTCATGAAATTACCCTCAAACACGGTTAGAAAGGAATGATGCAAATGTCAGTTCGTCTTAAGAGATGTAATAAAGTAAGGGCAGGAACTCTGACTCCTACCTAAATATTGAAGGTCTTTTTTGCTTACTGAGGGTGTTAGAATGTCAGGCCTTCCCTCCCCTCCCCCGTCTAGAGCGGTGTTTCCCAAATACAGTGGGTTCTGTGCAGGGTTTTCAGGGAGCCTGTTCCCCACTGGGTCCTCACTGCTGGTCTTAGTCCACTGATGAGATTGGCCGCGCTAGAAAAGCAGAGTTGTATGGGTATGTAGTGAATGTGTGAAAGTATGCTGGGAAGTGAGGAACGGCAATGTTAGGAAAATGGTTACCAGTAGGGAGGGAAGGAAATGGGGTCACGGAGGGGACCACGAGGTCTCTAATTCCCATTGTAATGTTTTACTTCCTAAATTGGGTGGATGGCAAGCTGGTGTTCATTACATTATCTGTACTCTTTTTGTACCTGAAATGTTTTATAAAAATAGATCTCTCGTTAAAGTTATTAAATGCAAAACAATGTCCTTTTTGAGATTAAGTTCATCCTGCATTTTTAAATTTTTATTTTATTCTATTTTATGTTTTAAATTTATTTATTTATTTATTTATTTTGAGGCAGGGTCTCTTATCTGTTGCCCAAGCTGGAGTGCAGTGGTACTATCATGGCTCACAGCAGCCTTGACCTCCCTGACTCAACCAATCCTCCCACCTCAGCCTCCCAAGTAGCTGGGACTACAGGTGTGCACCATGATGCCCAGCTACTTTTTGTATTTTTTGTAGAGACAGGGCCCAGGCTGTCATCCTCTTTAAAATCTTCATGTTTCCTTTCTTATATGATGTTGGTAAATAACTTAAACACCCAGCAGGCAATCCTTTATGGAACTCAAAATAAATGTTGGAAATTTTACTGGCTTATAGAATCCAAACACTCGATCTCATGCAACTGCCTTTGCCTCTGTGAAGCTTTAGCAGCTGTGGCTAAGTCACACAATCTTTCTAAGCCTAGGTTTCTCATCTGTAAAATGGGTATAATAATATTCACTTTATACATGTAAATGAGATACCTGTAAAGAGCCTGGCTCAGAGAAGGCCGTCAGTAAAGTTGGCTATAGGCCAGGCATGAGGGCTCACACCTGTAATCCTAAGTGGAGGCCTAGGCAGGAGGATCACTTGAGGCCAGGAGTTCAATTACATGAGCTATGATCATGCCACTGCACTCCAGCCTGGGCACTGGATGACACAGTGAGACCCTGTTTCTAAAGAAAAAAGGAGGGGTTGGCTGTAATTACTATTCACTCTGAGGAAACTGAAGCAGAAGGAATCCCTAATCTAGACTTGACTTTGAATTTGTGAAATGTTGAGACAGCCTGGTTTGGCTGAGCGTGGTGGTTCAAGCCTATAATCCCAGCATTTTGGAAGGCCGAGGCAGGTGGATCGCTTGAGCCCAGGAGTTCGAGACCAGCCTGAGCAACATAATGAGACCTCGTCTCAACAAAAAAATACAAAAATTAGCTGGGCGTAGTTGCGCGCACCTGTGGTCCCAGCCACTCAGGAGGCGGAGGTGGGAGGCTCTCTTGAGCCCAGGAGGTCGAGGCTGCAGTGAGCTGTAATTGTGTCACTGCACTCCAGCCTGGGTGAGAGAGAGAGACCCTGTCTCAAAAGACAGCCTGGTTTACTGTAGAATAATTCAAGAAATGGAATTTGCCTCTGGGCCTGAGTGATGTCTAACACAGGGTAAAGAGACATTATCTAACACCTGTATTGTAAGCTCATAAATACTTAAGCATTTTATCTTGGGGAGATAGGGTGTATGTTGTGTGCCAACTCTCAAGTGCCTTCTTATTAGAATGAGCTGTTTTGCAGTTCACCATGGAGATGGCTTCACATGCCCTTGAGGCATGCTGGACCATCAGCACTTAGCAAAGTGAGCCTCCCTGATCAGAAGTAGGATATTTTCAAGAAAGAGCAATAAAGCTGTCCTCAAAATCTGCTAAAGACTCCTGCTTTTTTTTTTAGACAGAGTCTCGCTTGTTGCCCAGCCTGGAGTGCAGTGGTGCAATCTCATCTCACTGCAACCTCTGCCTCCCAGATGCAAATGATTCTCGTACCTCAGCCTCTGGAGTAGCTGTGATTACAGGTGCGCACCACCACGCCCGGCTAATTTTTGTATTTTTGGTAGAGACGGGGTTTCACCATGTTGTCCAGGCTGGTCTCGAACTCCTGAGCTCAGGTGATCCACCTGCCTCGGCCTCCCAAAGTGCTGGATTACAGGCATGAGCCACTACTCCAGGCTTACCTCCTTCTTAATCTGAAATCTACTTCTGTTCCTTTCTTCTCTGTGAATTGCCCTTGTTATTTCTCCTTCAGCTGTCCTTACCCTCAGATACGTTTTCCGCTGTCGGCCGCCTCTTCTTCGTGTGCTCTCTCCCCTCGTGGCCTCCTGCCTTTCTGACAGCTCCTTCTTCCTCCACTGGCCCCTTCTTCCCTCTCTGAGGCTCAGGCCTCAGTGTCTTTCCAGTCTCCCTACACACTCCCATGAAGACCCTCTCCGCATTCTGACTTCGGTGCCACCCTTTATGCCGGAGACTCCCAGATCTCATTTCCGGATCTGCCTCCTTAACTTATAGGTCTGGATACTTCCTGTTGGGTTTTTCACCTTCATGCTAAACGCAGTTTGTCTAAATCGGAAGTCAACTTCCATACTCTGCCGCCCCTCCCTCCTGACCCATGTTGGATCATTCCGCTAATCACAGGGACCCAAAAGCTTCGAGTCACTTTTGGCTCATCTCGTCCTGTTGACCCTCATCTGAGGCTTCAATGCAAGGTTTCCTTTTTCCATTGCTTCCTCTTCTTGGAACCCAGAAACTGCCGATGGGTCTTTAATTCTTGGAGTCTCCTTCTCAGCCTCATCGCTCAACTCCTTCAGGAACCCAATGGCTCAGCCAACCCAGGTGGGCACCAACACTTGAATACACTCCAGTCTCTCCCTCTTCTGACCCCTTTACTTTCTGCACTGCTGCTGCTGCTACCTTGCCTGAGATATTCCTCCCTCCCAGAGTCTTCACTCCCCTTCCCACTCCTGAGGAGCTCCCCTTCCTTGACCGGCCAGCTCACATTCTGTCTTCATCATAAAGCGCTCTCCCTCTTCAAGAAGCACATTCAGCTAACAGCGCTCTCTGCCAGTCGTTCATAGTTTGCATCTCTCCCAGGCCTTAGCATTTTCTGCCTTATATTATTAAGGTTTTTTTTTAACCATGTCTTTTTATTTATTTATTTTAGAGATGGGGTCTCGCTTTGTTGCCCAGGCTAGTCTCGAACTCCTGGGCTCAAACAATCCTCCTGTCTTGGCCTCCCAAAGTGTTGGGATTACAAGTATGAGCCACCATGCCCGTCCTATAAGCAGGTCTTCTCAAATGTAACCTCCTCAAGGGCAGACGTATCTGTAACCCCCTAGCAAGCTGCACCAGCTCTGACACGTAGTTGGTGCTCAGCGATGCATCACACTGATTTCCTGCCACTGGACTGTGATACCAGACTCAGGGCTCCCAGCCATCACATACAGCTCCCTCAGCCACGACACCCCCCAATACAGGGATTTAAAATCTGCCTTCATAATTTACTTTTGGCCGGGCGTGGTGGCTCACACCTGTAATCCTAGCACTTTGGGAGGCCGAGGCAAGTGGATCACCTGAGGTCAGGAGTTCAAGACCAGCCTGGCCAACATGGCAAAATCCCATCTTTACTAAAAAAAAAAAAAAACAAAAAAAACTGGGCATAGTGGTGGGTGCCTGTAATCCCAGCTACTTGGGAGGCTGAGGCAGAAGAATCGCTTGAATCCAGGAGGCAGAGGTTGCAGTGAGCCAAGATCATGCCACTGCACTCCCGCCTGGAGAACAGAGTGAGAGTCAGTCTCAAAAATAATAATAATAATAAAAAAACATTATTTACTTGTGGTGTGACCTTTTGTAAATTACTAAACCTCCTTAAAACTTCATTTCCTCTTTAATAAGGATAAGAGCACCTGCTTTATAATACTGTTATAAGATTAAATTAAACCATGTAGAGCTCTTAGAATATAGTGTGTCTGGCACAATAAATATTATAGAATAATAACAGTAATAAATTTTCATAGCCTTATGCACAATTCTTCTTTATGAATGCATTCAGATCTTCTGCCTGGCTTTTTGGGGTCTCCATTATTCCACGACATAGAACAAAACAAAAAATGAGTGAATTAATCTCGAAGCTTTACTTCTTCATTTTCCCCCACTGGTGTCCGAACTTTTGCCAATGTATTTTCAGCCCTGCTATAAACTGCTATAAGTGAGATCACTCCAATTTTATGCAACAGTTTTCTGAACCTTTGGCTTGTTCAATTTGAAGCTGCTTGTGAATGTAACTTTGTTCAAAGAGCTGACAGAGATAGCTGCGAGTGAAAACTCCTTGGCTTAAAATTGAGCCCCTTCCGGGCATGATGGCTCATGCCTGTAATCCCAGCACTTTAAGAGGCCCAAGTGGGTGGATCACTAGAGCTCTGGAGTTTGAGACCAGTCTGGGTAACATGCAAGACTCCATCTCTATTTTTTTATTTAAAAAATAAATAAGTAAATAAAATTGAGCCTCATTTTTTGACCTAATTGAAAATGGGTGATAAAAATGTATACATTGCGACCAGGTGCGGTGGCTCACACTTGTAATCCCAGCACTTTGGGAGGCCGAGGCAGGTGGATCACCTGAGGTCAGGAGTTCAAGACCAGCCTGGCCAACATGGTGAAACTTCATCTCTATTAAAAATACAAAAATCAGCCAAGTGTGGTGACACGTGCCTGTAATCCCAGCTACCCGGGAGGCTGAGGCAGGAGAATCGCTTGAACTTGGGAGGCTGCAGTTGCAGTGAGCTGAGATCGCGCCATTGCACTCCTGCCTAGGTGACAGAGCAAGACTCCCTCTCAAAAAAAAAAGAAAAAAAAAAAATATATATATATATACATATACACACATACATTGCTCTTGTTGAAACATTTTGGATCTTTCAGGAGGACATTCCTTTTCTCCATTCAGAGCCCTTTGTTTTCTTTGGGGTATAGCAACAGTTCCTTCTATGGGAGCTCTTGTGGCACAGCCCCTGTGGCATTGTCTGTCCTCATGTGACGTCATTCTCATGGTTCTTTTCGGGTTTCTCACACTGGCATTGTTTCGGCGGGGAACTTCTCTCCTGCAGCACACGGACCCTGACTACTCGGCTGCCTATGTCGTCATAGAAACTGATGCAGAAGATGGAATCAAGGGGTGTGGAATTACCTTCACTCTGGGAAAAGGCACTGAAGTTGGTGAGTTGAAGATTCTCTCGAGGTTCCAGAATGCTTAATTTTCAGATGAAATTCTAATTTAGATTCTTAGATTCATTAGAATCTTGATTTAGATTGAGTTCTGATCTTGTTTTTATCTGTATTTACACTGCTCAAAGTGAGTAAAAACAGTGTTTCATGGTTTGTTATTTATTTCACTGGGAGAAATTTAAAAGTGACAGAATTTGGCCTCTCTCCTTGCAATCATCTCTAGCCTGTTAGAAAATCCTTGGCTGTTAGTCTGTTTCTCTGTGTCAAATGACAGCTACAAGGATGCTTTTCACCTGCCTTTCACCCGGGGCCACTGTCGAGCTTTGACAACCTGTAGTGGGCGAGTAACCAAGGGCAATGAGAGGGAGGAGACATGAGTTCCCATAGCAAAAAAGGCTCATTGTGATGTGCACAGCAAGTCTACTCGCTTTTCAATATATATATGTATATATTTTTGAGACAGAGTCTCACTCTGTCGCCCAGGTTGGAGTGCAGTGGCACAATCTCAGCTCACTGCAACCTCTGCCTCCTGGGTTCAAGCAATTCTCCTGCCTCAGCTTCCCGAGAAGCTAGGATTACAGGCTCCCACCACCATGCCCAGCCAATTTTTGTATTTTTAGTAGAGACAGGGTTTCACCATGTTGGCCAGGCTGGTCTCGAACTCCTGACCTCAAATGATCCGCCTGTGTCAGCCTTGCAAAGTGCTGGGATTACAGGTGTGAGCCACCACACCCGGCCTTTTCAAAATATTTCACACCAAATCGGTTTCAAGTTCACTATTTTCATGGCAAAAAGGGCTTTGGCCCCGCCCAATCTCAGAGGTCTCCCTTGGGGAAGAGCAGATTCTTTAAGATGCATACTGAGCCGTGTATACGTCATTCTTTTTTTATTTGCATTTTCTATTTTCTTAAACAGAAGACACAGAACATAACTTTTTTCAGAGCTGGATGTGATCTCAAATGGTGATCTTGAGCCGTCTCATTTTTTAGAGAGAAGAAAACAGGCACAGACAGCTACCCAGCAAGTCATGGCAGAACCACCTGACTGCCCAGAGCACTTTCTCTTCAGAACTTTTAAATGCAACTCTTTTTGAATACATAATACTTACACATGGTACAAAATTCAAGAAGTACAAAACAGTGGCCTTCGCCAGATCAATTTCAGTGGATGATTAGGGCCTGAAGCCAAATTATGGTAGATTGAAGGGTAAGGGTCTAGAAGGAGGAAAAAGAGTTTCTCTAACTTCGGTGGTAGTGTGATACCTCTCCCTTGGATGTTTGCACCATCAGCGCTCTCAGTAGTTGTAGAAAAAAATCTTGGCCCATTGAGAGATTTTAAATTGTTAAGCATATAAAAGAAGTGTGTGAGTTTGTGAGTGTGTGTATGTGCGAATGGCAAGGGAACCTTCCTTGAACTTGCAATGGACACTGCCCGGGTGGCTGCTGTTTCTGCTCTTCACAGGGCTGGCGGTCAGTTGTCCAGCAAGTCAGTCCTTCTGCAGACTTCTCCTGAGTGCTGCCATGCATCAGGCACCAAAGTAATTTTAAAAAGAGAAAGATAGGCCGGGCGTTGTGATTCACGCCTGTAATCCCAGCACTTTGGGAGGCTGAGGCAGGCAGATTGCTTGAGTCAAGCAGTTCAAGACCAGCCTGGTCAACATGGTGAAACCCTGTCTTTACTAAAAATACAAAAATTACCTGGCCGTGGTGATGCATGGCTGTAATCTCAGCTACTCAGGAGGCTGAAGCACGAGAATTGCTTGAACCTGGGAGTTGGAGTTTGCAGTGAGCCGAGATTGCACCACTGCACTCTAGCCTGGGTGAAAAAGCGAGACTCCATCCCCCCCCCAAAAAAAAAAAAGATACAGAAGACAGAATCCCACATACAAGGAGCACACAAACTTATTGGGGAAGTAGACATAAAAGAAATGATCATAGTGCAGTCTGAGAATTACTATTTTTTAAAACTATTTACAAGTTTTACAGAGAGAGGATATATTAGGCTGTTCTTTTTTTTTTTTTTTTTTTCTTTTCTTTTTGGAAACAAGAGTCTTGCTCTGTCGCCCAGCCTGGAGTGCAGTGGCGCAATCTCGCTCACTACAACCTCCACCTCCCGGGTTCAAGCAATTCTTATGCCTCAGCCTCCCGAGTAGCTGGGATTACAGGCACACACCACCACGCCCGGCTAGTTTTTATATTTTCAGTAAAGATGAGGTTTCACCATGTTTGGTCAGGCTGGTCTCCTGACTTCAAATGATCTGCCCACCTTGGCCTCTCAAAGTGCTAAGATTATAGGCATGAACCACCACTCTGAGCCAGGCTATTTTTGCATTGCTATAAAGGAGTATGAGAGACTGGATAATTTATAAAGAAAAAGAGGTTTAATTGCCTCATGGTTCTGCAGGTTTTACAGAAAGCATGATGCCAGCTACTCAGCTTCTAGGGAGGCTTCAGGACACTTACAATCATGGTAGAAGGTGAAGGGGGAGCAGGCACGTCCTATGTCGAAAGGATCAAGAGAAAGGGAATGGGGAGGTGCTACACACTTTTAAGTCACCAGATCTCACGAGAACTCACTCACTATCTCAAAGACAGTACCAATGGGATGGTGCTAAACCATTCATGAGAAATCCACCTCCAAGATCTAATAATCATCTCCCACCAGGCCCCACCTCCAACACTGGGGATTACATTTCAACATGAAATTTGTGCAGAATGTCTAAACCACGTCAGGGGGTAACTTCACTCTGTCCAAAAGGCTCAGGGAAGGCTTCAGAGCAGAAGTAATGCTTTGAGGTGAGTCTCGAAGAGCAAACAGGAATTTGCCAGGCAGAGGAAGACCATACTGTGAGTCAGTCCCCCTTTTCTCCATTAAGTAAACAATTTACTGTTAAAGTTTTCCCCAAAGTAGTAACCACTTACTAAGATAGAGCTGTGAGCTGTGTTTCTGCTTATTCTGCAACTTTAATTGTCCCTTGTTTGTAAGTTGAGTACTTTATGAAGCCGCTGTCTTTCTCTATACTGCAAACCCTACAGCACAGCCCCCAAAGGTTGCATAAAACTCAGCAAGCTTACAAGATATGTTAGGCCATTGGACCCACTCTCTGTTAACAGCCCAGACTTTAAACTTTGCTGACTTGGGCACACGTGGAGGGGCCCTGGGCACTAAGATAGATAAGAAGCCCTTCTGGGATGGGTGCTGAGCTCAGTGTTTAGGGCCTTCACTTCCCCTCTCCTCCTCCATTCCCAGCCCCACACCGCTGTCTTGGTGGATGTCTCAGGCACGGATAAATCAACTTCCATCTCTCCATGACTTTAATTCATGACTCTTTTGTGCTAAGGGTTTTGGCTTCCTCCTTTTTCAGACCACAACATGACAGAACCCATTTTAACTTTAACCTTGCTACATATTTCAGGTGACTCACTGCAGTCTCACTAAATGTGTTACACAGCACTCACACTAAAGATGAAAAATTCCATTAGCTCATCCTGGTTCTTATGCTTACTTACCTAATCATCTGTTTATGATTAAAAAAAAATAGGGTTACTGTGAAGAGAGTGCTTGTGTGTGAGAGAGACAGAGAGGGAGGGTTGTTTTTCAAATGTATAGAATATACCAATGTAGTTTTTGGTTGGGTAATTTTTTAAATCATGACTTTATTAAATTTACTTAATTAATATTCATTTTTATCCTTTTTTCTTTATGTTTTTAAAGTTTTTATTATTTATTAATTTATTTGAGATAAGGTCTTGCTCTGTCGCCCAGGCTGGAGTGCAGTGGTGCAATCACGGCTCATACAGCCTTGACCTTCCAGACTCAAATGATTGTCCCACCTCACCTTCCCGAGTAGCTGGGCCCACAGGCACAAGCCACCATGCCTAGCTAATGTTTCTTTTTTTTGAGAGACAGAGTCTCGCTCTGTTGCCCAGGCTGGAGTGGAGTGGCACATTCTTGGCTCACTGCAACCTCCACCTCCAAGGTTCAAACGATTCTCCTGCCTCAGCTTCCCAAGTAGCTGGGACTACAGATGTGTGCCACCATGCCCAGCTAATTTTTGTATTTTTAGGAGAGACAGGGTTTCACTATATGTTGGCCAGGCTGGTCTCAAACTCCTGACCTCAGGTGATCCACCCACTTTGGCCTCCCAAAGTGGTAGGATTACAGATGTGTGCCACCATGCCCAGCTAATTTTTGTATTTTTAGGAGAGACAGGGTTTCACTATATGTTGGCCAGGCTGGTCTCAAACTCCTGACCTCAGGTGATCCACCCACTTTGGCCTCCCAAAGTGGTAGGATTGCAGATGTAAGCCACCACACCTGACCTGGGTTTTTTGTTTGTTTGTTTGTTTGTTTTGAGATGGAGTTTCGCTCTTGTTGCCCAGGCTGGAGTGCAGTAGCACAATCTCTGCTCACTGCAACAACCACCTCCCAGGTTCAAGCGATTCTCCTGCCTCAGCCTCCCAGGTAGCTGGGACTATAGGTGCCTGCCACCGTGCTGGGCTAATTTTTGTATTTTTTTGTAGAGACAGGATTTCATCATTTTGCCCAGACTGGTCTTGAACTCCTGAGCTCAAGCAATCCGCCTGCCTCAGCCTCCCAAAGTGATGGGATTGCAGCCATAAGCCATAAGCCACCATGCCTGGCCTGTTTCTGTTTTATTTTTATTTATTTATCTATGTATTTATTTATTTTTGAGATAGAGTCTCACTCTGTCGCCCAGGCTGGAGTGCAGTGGTGTGATCTTGGCTCACTGCAACTTCTGCCTCCTGGGTTCAAGCAATTCTCCTGCCTCAGCCTCCCGAGTAGCTGGGATTACAGGTGCCCACTATCACGCCAGCTAATTTTTTTTTTTTTTTTTGAGACGGAGTCTCGCTCTGTCACCCAGGCTGGAGTGCAGTGGCACGATCTCAGCTCACTGCAAGCTCTGCTTCCTGGGTTCACGCCATTCTCCTGCCTCAGCCTCTCCAGTAGCTGGACTACAGGCACCTGCCACCGCGCCCGGCTATTTTTTTTTATATTTTTAGTAGAGATGGGGTTTCACCGTGTTAGCCAGGATGGTCTCGAACTCCTGACCTCAGGTGATCCACCCGCCTTGACCTCCCAAAGTGCTGGGATTACAGGCGTGAGCCACTGTGGCCAGCCTTTTTTTTTTTTTTTTTTTTTAAGACTTTATTTTTTTAGAGTAGTTTTAGGTTCACAGCAAAACTGAATGGAAATTACAAAGATTTCCCACATACCTCTGTCCCCACACAGGCACAGCCTCCTCCATTATCAACATTCTGCCCAGAGTGGCCCACTAGGTACAACTGATGAACCTGCATTGGCACATCATGATCACCCAAAGTCTGTAGTTTACAATAGGGGTCACTCTTAGGTTTGGACACATGTATAATAATATGTACAATGTAGACTAAGTTAGTTTTTAAAAAAATATAGAAAAAGATGTACAAAGAAAGAATTTTTAAATAGACAAAATTTTTAAAAACCCAGCCTTAAGAGTTTATGACACCACTCTTACTTCAGACACCCACAAGTCACCCACAGACTTTACTCAATGTCCTTCCAGTGCTAGAGGCTCCAGAGAATTGAAGTCCCTGAGCAGATAGAATCACAAGAGAAAACCCCCTGGGTTTAGTTGCCAAGAAGCTGCTTTCAAGGGCCTTTTTTTTCTTTTCCAAGTCAATTTCCTGCCACAGCCAAAATTTCTTTTTTTTTTTTTTTTTTTTTTTTTTTTGAGGCAGAGTTTTGCTCTTGTCGCCCAGACTGGAGTGCGATGGCGTGATCTTGGCTGGCTCACCGCAACCTCTGCCTCCCAGGTTCAAGTGATTCTCATACCTCAGCCCCCACAAGCAGCTGGGATTACAGGCATGTGCCACCACACCCAGCTAATTTTTGTATTTTTAGTAGAGACAGGGTTTCACCATGTTGATCAGGTTGGTCTCATACTCCTGACCTCAGGTGATCCGCCCGCCTCAGCCTCCCAAAGTGCTGGGATTACAGGCATGAGCCACCGTGCCTGGCCTCACAACCCAAATTTCTATTGAATGCGACAAATTCTAGTCTCCTGTTGAGCAAGAAAAATCCGTACACTGTAGATGAATACATAAGTGCTGCTTGTGCACTCTGAGAGTCATAAAAATGAGATCATCCTTAGCTTTTGTTAAGTGCATTTGGTATTGTGACATGAACCAGAGGTATGCTTCAGTCAATGATTTATAGCAACAATCAAATCCCTGAGACGGTGGTTTGGTGTCGATAATAACGTACCTCACTGTGAGTCACTGACTTACTTCAGATTTTCTTTAATTCAAGAGCATCAACCTTCAAGAAGTGAGGAGGACTCTGTCTTCTCACAATTCTAGGGAATGAATGTCTGAACCAGAATGATTGTGTATCCCATTAACAAAAGCCCTAGAGAACCTGGAATGGCTGGTTCAGCCCTAAATGCTACATCTGACGTAAAGTGTGCAATCATCCGAGAGCTGTTTCACCCTTAGCCAGGCATGTGCTAAAAGCTTGGGGCATCACTTTCTTTTTCTTGAGATGGAGTTTCGCTCTTGTTGCCCAGGCTGGAGTGCAATGGCATGGTCTTGGCTCACTGCAACCTCCACCTCCTGGGTTCAAGTGATTCTCCTCCCTCCGCCTCCCAAGTAGCTGGGATTACAGGCACCTGCCACCATGCCCAGCTAATTTTTGTATTTTTAGTAGAGATGGGGTTTCACCATGTTGGCCAAGCTGGTCTCAAACTCTTGACCTCAGGTAATCCACCGGCCTTGGCCTCCCGAAGTGCTAGGATTACAGATGTGAGCCACCGCGCCCAGCCTGGGGCACCACTTTCAAACTGTCCTTCTCAAGATCTTATTGACAGTAAAACTGTACCTCTACAACTGTCCTATTAAATGACTGAAAACTTTTACTATTGAATCCATGGCAGCACCAAACAAATTTATCAAAACGTTTTGGAATACATTCCTTTCTTTGAAGCTAAGTTGATGGCTTGATTCAATTATTGTGTCCATGTACACAACGTAGGCTTAATGTTTCCTAGAATTGGCAAAGGATCAAAGGGTTACTTTACTTATTCATCATCTTAAATAACACAAGAAAGCCTTTATGTTATTATTATTATTATTTGAGACAGAGCCCAGCTCTGTCACCTAGGCTGGAGTGCAGTGGCACAATCTCAGCTCACTGCAACCTCTGCCTCCAAAGCTAAAGTGATCCTCCTACCTCAAGTGATCCTCCTACCTCAGCCTCCCGAGAGGCGGGGACCACAGGTGCACCACCACAACCGGCTAATTTTTGTATTTTTTGTAGAGATGTTGTCTTGCCACACTGCCCAGGCTGGTCTCAAATTCCTGAGCTCAAGTGATCCACCCACCTCAGCCTCCCAAAGTGCTGGCATTACAGGAGTGAGTGCCAGGTCCAAGAAATCCTTTCAAAGTAAAATACCACAGGACATGGTGGCTCACACCTGTAATCCCAACACTTTGGGAGACCGAGGTGAGAGGATTGCTTGAGCCCAGAGTTCCAGAACCTCCCCACCCCCTGCCCCATGCAACATAGCAAGACCTTGTCACTACAAAAAATTTAAAAATTAGCTGGTGTGGTGTTGCGTGTAGGTCCTAGCTACTCAGGAGGCTGAGACAAAAAGATTGCTTGAGGCTAGGCATTCAGGATTACAGTGAGGTGCTGGGTGCAGTGTCTCAGGCCTGTAATCCCAGCAATTTTGGTGGCCGAGGCAGGTGTATCACTTGAGCTCAGGAGCTCGAGACCAGCCTGGGAAGCATGGTGAAACCCTGTCTCTACCAAAAATACAAGAAATTAGCTGGGCATGGCGGCTCGAGCCTGTGGTCTCAGCTACTCAGGAGGCGGAGGTGGAAGGATCACTTGAGCCCAGGACGCAGAGATTGCAATGAGCCTAGATCCCGCCACTGCACTCCAGGCTGGGTGACAGAGTGAAACCCTGTCTCTAAAAAATAATAATAATAATTAAAGGTACCAAAAATAAATAACTGATGGTAATGCTGACCCAAATTAAATTTAACCTTCAAATTACTTATGAAAAATGTAGTATATCATAAGAAAGTCAATAGTAAGAAATTTCATGTTAAGACAGTGTTTTCATATATTTTAACATTTTACATATAAATAGTATGCTAATTGCAAATTCATTTTACTTAATGTTTAATAGTTTATGTTATGAATTCAAGGCATTTTCTATACTTGTCAATAATGAAAAGGCATTTCTCCTTTTAAAAATTCTATTAAGTCAGCCTTCTTATTCCTTAGGAACATGAACTAGCGTGGTTTGGTTTTGAATCTGATTGTTCAAACACTTTACAAAGTGAATAGGAAAATAATTTGGGAACATTATTTAAACTTGTCAATCTATGATTCTGTTTTTCATGTGACAGCCAATCACAATGTGTTCTCTACTCAGGAAGTTTAGCTCAGTATATGGATTAACACGTGTTCTACTTGTGTGATATTTCTTATGACAACCACAGAAAACATATGGGGCTGGGCACAGTGGCTTATACTTGTAATCCCAGAACTTTGGGAGGCCAAGGCGGGTGGATCACTTGAGCGCAGTAATTTGACACCAGCCTGGGCAGCATGTCGAAACTGCGTCTCTACAAAAAATACCAAAATTAACCAGGTGTGGCGGCACATGCCTGTAATCCCAGCTCCTCGAGAAGCTGAGGTGGGAGGATTACCTGAGCCGGGGAGGTCAAGGTTGCGGTGAGCCGTGATCGTGCCACTGCACTCCAGCCTGGGTGACAGAGTGAGACCCTGCCTAAAAAAGAAAAGAAAAGAAAAGAAAAGAAAACATATTTGATGCAATTTTAAAAAGAATATACCTTTGAGATGGAGTCTCACTCTTGTTGCCCAGGCTGGAGTGCAGTGGTGCAATCTCGGCTCACTGCAACCTCTGCCTCCTGGGTTCAAGCGATTCTCCTGCCTCAGCCTCCTGAGTAGCTGGGATTACAGGTGCGCACCACTGTGCCCTGCTAATTTTTGTATTTTCAGTAGAGACAGGGTTTTGCCATTTTGGCCAGACTGGTCTGGAGCTCCTCATCTCAAGTGGTCCTCCTGCCGTGGCCTCCCAAAGTGTTGAGATTACAGGCATGAGCCACCGCGCCTGGCCTAGATTTAATTTTTTCATAAAATGTTCACATTTGTTTGTTTGTGATGTTTTCAGGTGCTAATTTCTTGACCTAGTATAGAAGCATAAACAAGAGTTCAATCCTTTTTAAATAGTTGTCTGTGCTGTGAATGCCCTCGCCCACCATGTGCTCAACAAGGACCTCAAGGACATTGTTGGTGACTTCAGAGGCTTCTATAGGCAGCTCACAAGTGATGGGCAGCTCAGATGGGTAAGGGACCTATTTTGTAAAATGCTTACATAAGTAATATTACCAAGGTCTGAGATGTCTTTTGAGTGCAACAAATGTGAAAATAGAGATGGGTTTATTTATTTGTTTATTTATTTATTTTTTGAGATGGAGTCTCATTCTGTCACCCACGTTGGAGTGCAGTGATGCAATCTCGGCTCACTGCAACCTCCACCTCCTGGGTTCAAACAGTTCTCCTGCTTCAGCCTCCTGAGTAGCTGGGACTACAGGCGTGCACTAGCACACCTGGCTAATGTTTGTAATTTTAGTAGAGATGGGGTTTGACCACGTTGGCCAGGCTGGTCTCGAACTCCTGATCTCAAGTGATCCACCTTCCTCAGCCTCCCAAAGTGCTGGGATTACAGGCGTGAGCCACCATGCCCATCCTAGAGATGTGTTTATAACTTTAAAGTAAAACATTTTATTCAGTTAAATTCAGGCTTGAGTCATTTAGATCATCAGTATTTTGAGGTAAACAACTCATTTCTGTAAGACTGATGATCTAAATGACTCAAGCCCGAATTTAGCTGAATAAAATGTTCTACTAAGGAGATGAGGTCCTGAGATTTGGGTCCTGAGAGCTATCTCTTCTCTAAGGACCTCATCTCCTCCTCCCTGAATTGGAAAGTGCTCTAGAGGATAAAGTACTAAATGGGCAATCTTTTTATGGAGAAATAATGTGAGTAGTATTAGAGATGTAAGAGAAGGTCAGGCCGGGCGCGGTGGCTCACTCCTGTAATCCCAGCACTTTGGGAGGCCAAGGCAGGCAGATCACGAGGTCAGGAGGTCGAGACCATCCTGGCTAACATGGTGAAACCCCGTCTCTACTAAAAATACAAAAAATTAGCCGGGCATGGTGGCGGGCGCCTATAGTCCCAGTTACTCAGGAGGCTGAGGCAGGAGAATGGCGTGAACCTGGGAGGCGGAGCTTGCAGTGAGCCGAGATCGCACCACTGCACTCCAGCCTGGGCAACAGAGTGAGACTCTGTCTCAAAACAAAAAAAAAAAAAAAGAGAGATGTAAAAGAAGGTCATTAAAGAGAAAACATTAAGAGAAGAGCAAATTTAAAAAGATGGAAGACCATGGTACCTTTTATGTGTTTGGTATTTGAACTATAAATTCAAGGCATGAAAAAGTTAGGCTCTGAAGAAAGGATTCCAACACAATAAGGTGAATTCAATACCCTGACCTTTGCCTTTGTCCCGTGATACCGGATTTTGTCTCTTCCTAACCCGGCTCAGTCTCCCATCCATGCACTGAGAAGGGCACAAGAGAATGTACTTTCAATAGTGCCTGGGATTTCATCTTTTACTTTATACAGAGAATATTAAACTTACCTTGAAAGATGTCACCTTGAAGAAGTTCCCATTGGCTGAATCTGGGACAATTTGAGCATCCAAATAAATATGATAGTAATGGCTTATAACCCATTGAATAAAATCCATGAGTCCATTCAGATAATGAACAATCAGCTGGGCACAGCAGCTCACGCCTATAATCCCAGCACCTTGGGGCTGAAGCAGGAGAATCACTTAAGGCCAGGAGTTCAAGACCAGCCTGGGCAGCATAGTTGAGACCCCCGTCTGTACTTTTTAAAAATAAAAATAATAAAATAAAAAATTTTTAAGGAGATAATAAACAACAAGGTCAAGCCCACCATTACAGCTGATTAAAATCTAATAAATATAAAAGGAATGATAACATCAGAAAATCACCATAACTGTCATAGCTACAATTAATTGAGGCAAGAGTCATCAAGGGATGCCCAAATTTTGGGACAATAATAACCTCCTTACTTGGAAAATGAAATGGTAACTTCACAGTGGAGAAAGCAAATGGACACTAAGTTACCCAAGTGGTAAAAGTTAACAATCCTAATAATAAAACAAAATGACATAATCACTTATGTAGTATTGATGCCAAAAAATGTGTTACCTGAATCTAGTCATGAAGGAACTCCAGATCAGCCCAGATTGAGGGATGCTGTACAAATCAAGTGGCCTGTACTCTTTTAAAATGCTAATAACATTTAAAAAAGAAGAAGAAAAATTATTCCAGGTAAAAAGAGACTAAAGAGGCATGACGACTAAATGTAATACGTGATCCCAGATGGGATATGGATTAGGGTAAAATAAAATACATTATTGGAAAAAACTGGTGACATTTGATTATGGAATGGCCTTTAGATAGCAATATTCTATCAATGTTATATTCCCTGAGTGTGATTATTGTACTACGGTTATGGAAGAAAATATCCTTGTTTTCAGGAACTATACACTGATGTATTTAGGGTTAAGAGAGCATGATATTTGCAACTTTATTCAAATGGTTCAGAAAAAAGAAGTACATATGTGTGTGTGTTCATATGTATATACATACATATACTTAACATATATATAGAGAGAGAGAGAGAAAGAAGAGAGGAAAACACAGGTGTTTTTCCTGCTATTCTTAAAACTCTTCAATAGGTTAGCAACTGTTTTTTTTAAACTTAACCTTTAGGTGGGTTTCTATTGCTGCCTTTTAATTCTTGAGATGTGTCCCTGGATGGAAGACCTAAATATCTTTCTCTCTCTCTCTTTTTTTTTTTTTTTGAGACAGAGTCTTGCTCTGTTGCCCAGGCTGGAGTGCAGTGGTGCGATCTTGGCTCACTGCAACCTCCGCCTTCTGGGTTCGAGTGATCCTCTTGCCTCAGCCTCCTGAGTAGGGACTACAGGTACAAACCACCACACCTGGCTCATTTCTCTATTTTCAGTAGAGACGGGGTTTCACCATGTTGGCCAGGCTGGTCTTGGTCCCAAAGTCCTGGGTTTACAGGCATGAGCCATCACACCCAGCCCTCTTTTTCATTTCTAAAAAGTGCTTTTGTACTTTGCTTCCTAACCAGATTGGTCCAGAAAAGGGCGTGGTGCACCTGGCGACAGCGGCCGTCCTAAACGCGGTGTGGGACTTGTGGGCCAAGCAGGAGGGAAAGGTAACTCCTCTCACAAACGCTCAGGAGGCTCCTGGGAGCTGCATGACACTGACTTTCCCTACGCACAGAGGAAAGACAGACACACTGCAGCCCCCAAAAGGAAATACAGATAATTGCTTTGGTGTTTTTTTCTCCTCTGAGAGGTTTTGGCAGTAGGTAGGGAACTGCAGGAGGAGGAGAAAGAGGAGACAGGATGGCGGAAGGCGCAGGCAGCAGTAGACAGGGGTGTGGGGACCTGGTGGCTGACAGCCAGCATTAGCTGCCAACGCATTTACTGTCAGGAAAAAATGGGGACTTTACACATATGTCTTACAAATCCTTTCTTTTTTACTTCAAGCCTGTCTGGAAGTTACTTGTGGACATGGTGAGTAGCATTGTTAATGTTACAATTGTTTCTGTAAATGAAATGGATATCATGGATGACATGCCTTTTGATGATCAGTAAATATATTCAGGACTATCTGTTGATCACTATAGCGATGATAAAGCAAAAAGCCAATAAAATATGACATTCCTTTTCTGATATCTGACGTAACAGATGGCTGTGCTCATGCAGGCAGGGTGGCATGAGGGGAAGCAGTGAGTGGGTCCTGCCTCCCCCACTGTGCATGTGTAACACACGGTGCCAGTTCTCTGAGCCTCCATTGCCTGACTATGACAAGAGGATCATCCTAACTTCTCTAGGAACCTCACAGAATTAAAGATCAATGAGAAAAGCACCTCATAAACTCTGAAAAGCCAGATGTTATAATATTATGAAGATATTATCCAGGCCAGGCATGGTGGCTCAAGCCTGTAATCCCAATACTTTGGAAGGCTGGAGGATACCTTGAGCCCAGGAGTTTCAGGCTGCAGTGAGCTATAATTGCACCACTGCACTCAGGTGACAGAGCAAGACCCTGTCTCAAAAAAAGAAAAAAGAAAAGATACTATCCAGTCACTTTGACACCAAGAATAAGATCAGGCCATTGTAGCCTCTACTGTACAATTCCAGCAGGGAAGGAGCTCAACACTGAATTCTAAAGCTATGCACTTGACTGTTTTCTTTCTCCTTGACCTTTTCATAGCAGGGGTGAACAACTGGATGCTGAGGAGGAAAAAACTGGGCAAATTAAAGGGGAATGAGCTTCAGACCCCATGCAGAGCTGGCTGTGAGTCTGGGTTTCACTGCTCACCAGCTGCATGACCTTGAGCATGTGACTTCCCCACTCTGAGCTGCAGTGGCCTCAGTGCAACACCTGGGTGGTGGTTAAAAACCTCGTGATCCACAAATGAAGGCCCTTGTTATTAGTTGGCAAAAAATTAAGGAAAAACAAAGAACACCATGGCCTTGAAGAGTGTTGGGCAGGAGACTGCTCCTCCTCTGGAGGAAAGTGAAGACAGGAGGCTGTCACATCGTCTCTGACATGGAGAGTGGCTTCGGGGCCATCCGTAGGGGAAGGACACAGAGCTCTTGAGCCCCCTTCTAGATTCAAGGTTGGCGTTTTACGGGGATGGAGGAGGTAGCTACCAAAAGGGAATGATCTGCAGGCCACCAGAAATGTGCCTGAGGTCCCACCTGTGGACCCTCCATTTTTGGATCCTGTTCCCTTTCAATGCCAGTACTCTTTTCTGTTTTCTTTTTTTCTTTCTTTCTTTTTTTTTTTTTTTTTTTAGACGGAGTTTCCTTCTTGTTGCCCAGGCTACAGTGCAGTGGCATGATCTCAGCTCACTGCAACTGATTCAAGCAATTCTCCTGTCTCAGCCTCCTGAGTAGCTGGGATTACAGGCACCCGCCACCATGCCCAGCTAATTTTTTGTATTTTTAGTGAAAACGGGGTTTCACCATGTTGGTCAGGCTGAGCTCGAACTCCGGACCTCAGGTGATCCAGCCTCCCAAAGTGCTGGGATTACAGGTGTGAGCCACCGAACCTGGCCCAGAACTCTTAGAAGTAGAATCTCAGGGTTGAAAGAGCTTTTAGGATTTTCAACAGTTATGGTAGAGTATTATTGGTCACTATAAGATGTTAGTGGGAATGGAACTACTGGCTGTTTTCCAACTGACTGTTCCGTCAGGGTGGGGAGAGGTCTCAGCATGAGGCCCCGCCGAGATGTTGGTGGGTGGTCAGCCAAGTGGGCCGCTCGCTCCCGGTTCACCCACTGTGTTCCTGTCAGTGAAGCAAACATCCCCATTTGGCAGAAGAAGCTGCCGGAGGTCACACTGCTAGTGAGTGGTGGCCCAGGGGTAGGGCAGCGTTCTTTCCTCTGCAGTTCACTGCTCCAGGACCATCTCCAGCCTCATAGCTCACCATGGACAGCCCTGCGGTGTGGCGCTGATGTACAGAGTGATGCCAGGCGTTCATCTCCCCGCTGAGCTCCTGCTGAGTGTTTGCCTGGGGCCAGGTCCTCCTTCCGGGAAGTCATGTTAGCTGGAAAGAACAGGGTGGGGGCGGGTGGCAAGGGATCAGAGCATGAGCGTCTGAGGGCTTCGTCAGGGGCAGTGAGGAGCCTCTAAAGGACTCTACACTTAGGAATGACAGAGTCAAACAATTTAACAAAGCCCTAAAGGTCCCTGCCAGGAAAGAACGAGCCCCATGTATCACCATAAGCAACTTCTTAGAAACATAACCCACCCCTGTCATCCCAGCACTTTGGGAGGCCAAGGAGGGAGGATTGCTTGAAGCCAGGAGCTCAAGATCAACCTGGTCAACATAGTGAGACCCCATCTCTACAAAAATAAAAATAAATTAGCCGGGCATAGTGGCACACACCTGGAGTCCCAGCTACTCAGGAGGCTGAGGCAGGAGGATCACATAAGCCGGGGAGACTGAGGCTGCAGTGAGCTATGATGGCATCACTGCACTCCAGCCTGGGCAACAGAGTGAGACCTTGTCTCTAAAAAAAGAATAATAAATTTTAAAAAACAAAATATAACCCACCTTATAATTGATTCAGGCCTCTTCCCCTCCTGTCACATTGCCAGGATCCCAGGACGCTGGTATCCTGCATAGATTTCAGGTACATCACTGATGTCCTGACTGAAGAGGATGCCCTAGGTGAGTTTGGAAGCTTTCTGGGATACACGATGTGCACACACAGTAGTGGCATGCTTTGCTTCCTAAAAGAGTAAGTGATGCTTTTTATTTCTTCCAGAAATACTGCAGAAAGGTCAAGTTGGTAAAAAAGAAAGAGGTGGGTTGTAAGAAAATTTTCTTCATTGTTTTTGCTAACATTGTCCACTTTTGAGTGCCCCTGTCCTTTTGGGGTACACATTGTCCTCCCAAATGCCCTGTGCTGAGCAGCTAGGCCCTCAAATCAACATTCAAGTCTGCATGGTGAAGCCTGCTGGGTATGACCTCTGACTGCAGAGTTTGCTTCAGCCACTGCTGAAAGGAAGTTTGGCTTTAGGATTACACTGTAGGGAGGGCCCTGGGGGAGCAGGGCAGTCCGTGAGAGTATCCTGATCACCTGGGTTTGACATCCTAGTAATTTGTGGCTGGGTGTGTGTGTGCAGGGCCGGATCAGGAGAACAGCTGGACTCTCCAGGGGAAACAGCTTAGCTACAGGCACTTCCAATTCCGAAGGGCCCCGGAAAGTGCAAAATGTTGACGGCGCTGTGTTTTCACAGAGAAGCAAATGCTGGCACAAGGATACCCTGCTTACACGACATCGTGCGCCTGGCTGGGGTACTCAGATGACACGTTGAAGCAGGTGGGCATTTTAACCTGGCTTTGTAGACAGCTGAATGGGGAGAAACCAACCTGTTTTTCCTTCTGTCCTCATACCACTACTCTCAGTACCTCACTTCTGACACCATATGTGTATGGTTTTCCTTCTCACGCCAACCAGTTCTCCACTTCTCTGTGGACACCAACTGGGTGTCCTGCTATTTTACTCAATTCTGACAGCACATACCTGGAACTAGCCTCAGACCCCGCAGGTTAAGGGCTCAGTCTTACAGGACTGCCCTATGGCAGATGCCAGTCACAAGTCCACGTTGTCACCTGTGCTTCTGACTGGCTTTGCCTCCGATTAGAGGTTCCCACAAACCCCGCTTTGAGTTGAATCATTTGGTGGAATGGCTCACGGAATTCAGGGAAACACTACTTATGTTTACTCATTTATTATAAAGGATGCAACTTAAGAACAGCCAAACTGAAGAGACACATAGGGCAAGGTGTGAGGAGGGGGTACAGAGCTTCCATGTCCCCTCCAGGTGAGCCACACTCCCAGTACCTCCACGTGTTCACCAACCTGGAAGCTCTCTGAACCCTGTTCCTTGGGGGTTTTATGGAGGCTTCAGTATTTAGATGTGATTCAGTATTTGGCCATTGGCCATCAATTCAGCCTTCAGCCCCCTCGCCTCCCCAGCTATCTGGGAATAGGCTAAAGTTTCCAACCCCACAATCATGCCTTTCAGGTCTTTCTGGTCCCCAGCCCCGTCCTGAAGCTACGTAGGGGACCTCAGCAGGGCTCTCTCATTCACGTACAAAAGACACTCCTATCGCTCAGGAGATGCCAAGGGTTTTAGGGGCTGTGTGCTAGGAAATAGGGGGGCAGCAATGGGGGCAGAGACCAAATATATATTCCTTCTTATGTCACATGGGCTTTCGATTCCAGCCTCTCTGGGAGAAATTTAATACTTTCCTGTTCACCTCTCTAAATCATTTTGGCTGAGGGCAGTGGCTCACGCCTATAATCCTAGCATTTTGGGAGGCTGAGGTGGGTGGATCACCTGAGGTCAGAAGTTCAAAACCAGCCTGGCCAACATGGTGAAACCCCGTCTCTACTAAAAATACAAAAAATTATCTGGGCGTGGTAATGTGTATCTGTAGTCCCAGCCACTCAGGAGGCTGAGGCAGGAGAATCACTTGAACCCAGGAGGCAGGGGTTGCAATGAGCCGAGATCACGCCACTGCACTCCAACCTGGGTGACAGAACAAGAGTCCATCTCAAAAAACAACAAAAAAATTATTTTGGATCCAAGCCCTCGTTCTGAAAGTACACAAGCAATGCAAAGCCATTCATTTTGTGGACCACAGGACTCTGTGACTTAGTGAGTCACCTTGGGCTCTGGAAGGTGACAGCCTAGGGTATGATTCCTGGGCAGCACCAGTGGCAGACCCACTGCGAGATTGAGAAGTATTGCCTATTTCATGGGGTGGTTTTGAGGATTCAGATACATGCTGTAAGTTGTGTCATGCTCAAGGCACCATGGCTGGCACATGGCATGCAGTCGGCACATGGTGGATTTATTACTGTTTCTCCTTACACTGTGCCCACTTCTAGAGTGTGGAGAGAGAGGCTGGCTTCTGCATGTTACTCTTATATCCACTCATTCTATGGATGCCACAGAATATTCTAGCTTTAAAAAGAGAGAGATCAATGGTATATTCCCTTTCCGGGAAGGTTGTGACCATTAAAAAAATGGTTCCCATAGAGATGAGGAAAGAAAGTCACCCTACAAGTAAAAAGTGATCTCTGTCAGCCAAGCTGTTTCTGCTGTTAATTTCAACAACACATGGGTGTTACTCTGGTCTATGCTATAACCGTAATGCTTGTGAAACAGATCAGCAATGACTGACGTCCTGGTCAGACCAAGGGGCTCTCTCCAGTGTGTGACCCTGTGCTCCTTTCCCACAGCTCTGTGCCCAGGCGCTGAAGGATGGCTGGACCAGGTGAGTGTGATGATGGACCTGACTTTCCCAGTTGGCGGCAGGAGAGACTCAGGCAGTAAGTCTCTCCTGGCAGGGAGCCAAGGAGTAAAAGGCACCCACGGGCTAGGATCACCCTGGCTCATAGGGATGCATAAGAGAAGTTTCCTCTTAGGCCAGGCTCTTTCTCTAAAGGCAGGATGTGAGTCCTCATTAGAATTATAGGCCATCAGAGTTGAAAGAGGCTTGGGAGATTGTTTATTTCAGGCACTAACCTAGAGTAGAAATCCAGTCTTTACCGTCAGTAACAGCGTTGATTCAGTTTCTGCATGAACATCTCCAGAGGCAGCGAGCTTAACTTGGTGAGGCACTTTCCATTCTTTGAGGGCTTTGAGTATTAGGTGGGTCTTTTCTTCTCTTTTTTTTTTTTTGAGATGAAGTTTCACTCTCGTCACCCAGACTGGAGTGCAGTGGCGCAATCTCGGCTCAGTGCAACCTCCACCTCCCGGATTCAAGCCATTCTCCTGCCTCAGCCTCCCTAGTAGCTGGGATTACAGACACCCGCCACCACACCTGGCTAATTTTTATATTTTTAATAGAGACAGGGTTTCGCTATGTTGATCAGGCTGGTCCTGAACTCCTGACCTCAGGTGATCCGCCTGCCTCAGCCTCCCAAAGTGCTGGGATTATAGGCGTGAGCCACTGCACCCAGCCAGGTGGGTCTTTAATATCAGCAACCCTTTGCTTCCATGTAATTTCCAGTCAGAGGTCCCAGTTCCCAAGAGCCAGGCTGTTCTTCTTCCACTTGAGTGGCCTCCTCTCCCTCCAGGCCACCTCCTTTCCACACTGCTCATCTGTACTTCTCCCTTCTGACTCTCGCCTGTGCAGGTAAAGACCTCTGGCCATCCTAAGACCTTCTCTGGATGAACCTCTATGGTTGATGACCCTGCATCCTGAAACAGGGCAGGATGCAGAGGGACCATCATCTCTTTTGACCCAGTCACTGTGTGTCCCTCAGCACAGCTCACGGTGGCACTTTTTGCCTGTGACATGTCACCAGGCTTCCTATCTGACTTGCAGCCACTCTGGTCTCTGAGCCTCCTGCTACTCAGTGTGTCCTGTGGAGCAGGAGCTCCAGCATCACCTGGGAGCTTGTGAGAAATGCAGCCTGGGCCTCTCCCCAGACCCACTGCCTGGGAATCTGCATTGGAACAAGATCCCCTAGTGATTCCTATGCGTTCTTAAGTTGGAGAGGCACTGAATTCTTGTTAATGCCTCAGCTAAATAAAGGCTTGAGGAGTGAGAACTTGAAGGAGGCAGCATGAAGCCGCGGAAAGAGGTGTTGGCATCTGATAGAACTGAAATCACATCTTGCCTTTTCCCCTCATCCCCTGCAAGTACTTGCTGTGTGATCATGGGTCAATTACTCAACCTCTCTGAACTTCATTTTCTCTCAGTAGAAATAATATGAGCTTTGGTCCTCCTCAAAGTTGCCATATCTCAGAAGGACCAGCACAGGGCAGGATTCAGAGCAGCTGCTGTAAGTGCTGGCTGTTTGCCCTCCCTCTACATACCCGGGGGAGGCTGCAGCAATGTATCTGGTGAGTCAGAGAAGGCTGTGGGGAGATTTAAAGGGTCTCTTCCCAGCACAGGAAGCCTGGCACCCAGAGCCTAAGGCCAGCCACCCTCTCTGGAGCATCACGGATCATGTAGTTGAAGCCTCCAGCCGGTACAGAAGAGAACAGCAGGTGCCTGCGAATGTGCGGCACTCTGCAAGCTGGGGCTCTTTGCAAAGCAGCAGGAGGACCTCAGCCAAGGAGGCGCACAAGGAGGGTAGGGTGCTGTTCGAGGGGGCAGATGCTGGCCTCCCCGTGGTGGTGTCCCCTCCTCCACCTGCCAGTGCCCACACTGAGGCCAGCAACACACTCTTCTGACAGCAGAGTCATAGGGTGTGGACATAGAGGCCCATGTCTCAAGAGAACAGCTGGACATCCACAGAGATTAAGGAGCTCCCTACAAGTGTCTGGACGTGGTGTAAAGGAGACCTCTGCACGGAGGCTCCAGCCGCACTCTGCTATTCCCTAGTTACTGATCTCATCACTTTCCCTCCCGGAACCTCAGGCCCCTGCACTGCAGGGGACAGACCATCCCTGTGGCCTTCCTCTCACTGAGTTAATTCAAGACAAAGCTCTCCTTTGTAAACCAGACCCTTTCCATTCAGTCTATCACAGTGTGGCTCACTTGGCACCCCTTTTCAGCCCGGCTCTCCTCTTCAGTTCTCACTGTGGCTTTTTTGTTCTTAATTCCTTTTCATGGCCCGGCAAAAACGGAGTTAATTATATTAAAGACCTGACTTCCCTGTCTAGCTCCTTAACTCCAGGTCAGCAGATAATTGAGAGTCATTGCCCTGATACTGAATGAAGAGATAAAGTTCCCAGGTTTATTTCAAGTGACTTATCTGAAGATGAGGAAAGAGCAAGAGGTTACTAAAAAACATATCTGTGAATTGTTGACAGAGACGGTCACTTCTGCAGAAACTCCAGATGCCCTTGCCAAGTCCAGGTACAGGTCTAAACTAGCAAACCAAATGCATTTTCTAGGTTTAAAGTAAAGGTGGGTGCTGATCTCCAGGATGACATGCGAAGATGCCAAATCATCCGAGACATGATTGGACCGGAAAAGACTTTGGTAAATATCCTCTCACACCACTAAGAAGCAGTAGCCTTTGTCCAGGGCTAAATACAACTCGTTTCAAGATTAAAGAACATTGGGAATTTAAAAAGTTAATTGTCAGAGGAAGTACACTTCTGTAGTCTTGCAGTAGGCGAGCTCAAACAAAAATAAGCAAAGGGACTAATAGTTTTACGTTTTTTAATTCTGCAGAACTAGTTAAGTAAGTTTGGGGTTAAGGATCCTTTCTTACTAACACAGACGTACCTGAGCAAACAGTTTTCCCATTGGTGCTCTGGTGTGTCAATCATGTAATCTCCCCTCCTAGCTCCTCAGGTAGGAGGGTGTCAGGGGGCCATTACTGAAGAAATGTTGGAACTTCAGCTGAGATAAATGTAAGGATCAGTCATTTCTGATTTGTATTTTTTTTTTTTCTTTTTTATTGATCATTCTTGGGTGTTTCTCGCAGAGGGGGATTTGGCAGGGTCACAGGACAATAGTGGAGGGAAGGTCAGCAGATAAACAAGTGAACAAAGTTCTCTGGTTTTCCTAGGCAGAGGACCCTGCGGCCTTCCGCAGTGTTTGTGTCCCTGGGTACTTGAGATTAGGGAGTGGTGATGACTCTTAACGAACATGCTGCCTTCAAGCATCTGTTTAACAAAGCACATCTTGCACCGCCCTTAATCCATTCAACCCTGAGTGGATACAGCACATGTTTCAGAGAGCACAGGGTTGGAGATAAGGTCACAGATCAACAGGATCCCAAGGCAGAAGAATTTTTCTTAGTACAGAACAAAATGAAAAGTCTCCCATGTCTACCTCTTTCTACACAGACACGGCAACCATCCGATTTCTCAATCTTTTCCCCACCTTTCCCCCCTTTCTATTCCACAAAACCGCCATTGTCTTCATGGCCCGTTCTCAATGAGCTGTTGAGTACACCTCCCAGATGGGGTGGTGGCCGGGCAGAGGAGCTCCTCACTTCCCAGTAGGGGCGGCCGGGCAGAAGCGCCCCTCACCTCCCGGACGGGGCGGCTGGCCGGGCGGGGGGCTGACCCCCCCCCACCTCCCTCCCGGACGGGGCGGCTGGCCGGGCGGGGGGCTGACCCCCCACCTCCCTCCCGGACAGGGCGGCTGGCCGGGCAGAGGGGCTCCTCACTTCCCAGTAGGGGCGGCCGGGCAGAGGCGCCCCTCACTTCCCCGACGGGGCGGCTGGCCCGGCGGGGGGGCTGACCCCCCCACCTCCCTCCCGGACGGGGCGGCTGGCCGGGCGGGGGGCTGACCCCCCCACCTCCCTCCCGGACGGGGCGGCTGGCCGGGCGGGGGGCTGACCCCCCCACCTCCCTCCCGGACGGGGCGGCTGGCCGGGCGGGGGGCTGACCCCCCCACCTCCCTCCCGGACGGGGCGGCTGGCCGGGCGGGGGGCTGACCCCCCCACCTCCCTCCCGGACGGGGCGGCTGGCCGGGCGGGGGGCTGACCCCCCCACCTCCCTCCCGGACGGGGCGGCTGGCCGGGCAGAGGGGCTCCTCACTTCCCAGAAGGGGCGGCCGGGCAGAGGCGCCCCTCACCTCCCGGACGGGGCGGCTGGCCAGGCGGGGGGCTAACCCCCCCACCTCCCTCCCGGACGGGGCGGCTGGCCGGGCGGGGGGCTGACCCCCCCACCTCCCTCCCAGACAGAGCGGCTGGCCGGGCAGAGGGGCTCCTCACTTCCCAGTAGGGGCGGCCGGGCAGAGGCGCCCCCCACCTCCTGGACAGGGTGGCTGGCCGGGCGGGGGGCTGATCCCCCCACCTCCCTCCCGGACGGGGTGGCTGGCCGGGCGGGGGGCTGATCCCGCCACCTCCCTCCCGGACGGGGCGGCTGGCCGGGCGGGGGGCTGACCCCCCCACCTCCCTCCCGGATGGGGCGGCTGGCCGGGCGGGGGGCTGACCCCCCCACCTCCCTCCCGGACGGGGCGGCTGGCCGGGCAGAGGGGCTCCTCACTTCCCAGTAGGGGCGGCCGGGCAGAGGCACCCCTCGCCTCCCGGACGGGGCGGCTGGCCAGGCGGGGGGCTGACCCCCCCACCTCCCTCCCGGACGAGGCGGCTGGCCGGGCAGAGGGGCTCCTCACTTCCCGGTAGGGGCGGCTGGGCAGAGGCGCCCCTCACCTCCCGGACGGGGCGGCTGGCCGGGCGGGGGGCTGACCCCCCCACCTCCCTCCCGGACGAGGAGGGAGGACGCTCCTCACTTCTCAGACGGGGTGGCTGCCGGGTGGAGGGGCTCCTCACTTCTCAGACGGGGTGGTTGCCAGGCAGAGGGTCTCCTCACTTCTCAGACAGGGCGGCCGGGCAGAGACACTCCTCACATCCCGGACGGGGCGGCAGGGCAGAGGTGCTCCCCACATCTCAGACGATGGGCGGCCGGGCAGAGACGCTCCTCACTTCCCAGATGTGATGGCGGCCGGGAAGAGGCGCTCCTCACTTCCTAGATGGGATGGCGGCCGGGCAGAGACGCTCCTCACTTTCCAGACTGGGCAGCCAGGCAGAGGGGCTCCTCACATCCCAGACGATGGGCGGTCAGGCGGAGACGCTCCTCACTTCCCAGACGGGGTGGCTGCCAGGCAGAGGCTGCAATCTCGGCACTTAGGGAGGCCAAGGCAGGCGGCTGGGAGGTGGTTGTAGCAAGCCGAGATCACGCCACTGCACTCCAGCCTGGGCGCCATTGAGCACTGAGTTAACGAGACTCCGTCTGCAATCCCGGCACCTCGGGAGGCCGAGGCTGGCGGATCACTTGCGGTTAGGAGCTGGAGACCAGCCCAGCCGACACATCGAAACCCCGTCTCCACCAAAAAAATACGAAAACCAGTCAGGCGTGGCGGCGCGCGCCTGCAATCGCAGGCACTCGGCAGGCTGAGGCAGGAGAATCGGGCAGGGAGGTTGCAGTGAGCTGAGATGGCAGCAGTACCGTCCAGCTTCGGCTGGGCATCAGAGGGAGACCGTGGAAAGAGGGGAGAGGGGAGAGGGGGGAGGGGAGAGGGGAGAGGGGAGAGGGAGCTCTATCTACCACACAGTCTTCTGTAGCATTGTTCTGATTTGTATTTTTATAAACCAGTTCTTACATGTAAAATATTTTCATAAAGTCACAGTAAGATGTTTTTATGAGGCTTCGGAGGCTTTTTTGCATAAGCTAAAATAGAAATTTTGAGTTCTTGACCCAGGATCACTATTTATACATGAATTAATGCTGCTTTTTTTTTTAATGAAGTCATCTTTATCCAAATAACTTATGATAAAAATTGATTCTGGGCTGGCCAGACGCTGTGGCTCATGCCTGTAATCCTAGCACTTTGGGATGCCTAGGCGAGTGGATTGCCGGAGCTCAGGAGTACAAGATCAGCCTGGCAACATGGAAAAACCCCATCTGTACCGAAAAATACAAGAAAAAAAAGTGTTAGGATTATATGGCTCATGCCTATAATCCTAACACTTTGGGAGGCTGAAGCAGGTGGATCACTTGAGGCCAGGAGTTTGGGACCAGCCTGGGCTACATAGCGAGACTCTCTCTAAAAGAAAGAAGAAAAAAAAATTAACCAGGTGTGGTGGTGCATGTCTGTAATCCCTCCTACTTTGGAAGATGAGGCAAGAGGATCACTGAGCTCAGGAGTTGGAGGCTGCAGTGAGCTACAATAATACCACTGCACTCCAGCATGGGCAACAGAGTGAGATCCAGCCTCTTAAAAAAAAAAAATCCATTCTGAGCATACTGTCCTCTGGTTTTCATAGTGTCCTGGGAGAGAGCTCTTATCACTTAGCACATTCTGTAGAGATGTCCATTTCTCCAAGCACGATAAGATCAGGGATGAGGGGCTGTCCCTTAAGCTGGGCACAGCCATCACCTGGCTTCCAAGAAGGATAGTGGTACACAGAGAGCCAGGGCCTAGGAGGGAGAGGACTGGACTTGAACTCACCATTCACTAGATTTATTGTTCTTAAGCAAGTTACTGAATTTCTCTGCTTGACAGTTTTCTTATTTGTAAAATGGGTTAATATGAACTGCCTCATGGGGTTATTATTATTATTTTCGAGATAGGGTCTCACTCAGTCACCCAGGCTAGAGTACAGCAGCATGATCACACCTCACTGCAGCCTTGACCTCCCCTGGCTCAGGGGATCCTCCCACCTCAGCCCCCTGAGTAGCTGGGACTACAAGTGAGAGCCACCACACCCAGCTAATTTTTGTATTTTTTGTAGAGAGAGGATTTTGCTATGTTGCCCAGCCTGGTCTTGAACTCCTGGGCTCAAGAAATCCACAGGCTCGGCCAGATGCAGTGGCTCATGGCTGTAATCCCAGCACTTTGGGAGGCCGAGATGGGCGGATCACAAGGTCAGGAGATTGAGACCATCCTGGCTAACATGGTGAAACCCCGTCTCTACTAAAAATACAAAAAAAATAGCCCGGTGTGGTGGTGGGCACCTGTAGTCCCAGCTACTCGGGAGGCTGAGGCAGGAGAATGGCGTGAACCTGGGAGGCAGAGGTTGCAGTGAGCCGAGATAGCGCCACTGCACTCCAGCCTTGGTGACAGAGCGAGACTCCGTCTCAAAAAAAAAAAAAAAAAAGAAAAAGAAAAGAAATCCATGGGCTTCAGCCTCCCAAAGTGTTGAGATTACAGGCATGAGCCACCATGCCTGGCCAGTTATTATAAATATTAAATGGAACAAAATCCATAAAGTGCCTAGTGGAGTAGGTGTGCCATTATGGGAGAGTTAAGGCTATTTATTATTGTGCCAGACACACAGTGGGCAATAGTCAATAAATGACTATTGAACAAACAATGTTGATTGTGCATGATTCAGAATGTGACAAAATGGTTTCTACGAACAGAACCAACACTGCAAGACACATGTATTTGGGTGGCATCTAGATGGAGATTGGACCAGAGCCCAGGGCCAGCGAGCACTTCTCATGGCCCAGCCCAGGGCACTGCTGGACATCCAGCGGCTCCTCCAGCAATTCACAGCTCCTCCTAAAGACTGTACCTGGAGCCAGAGTCCCCGTCTCAGCAGCTGCTCTCTGGCTCTTTTTGTTAGGGCCGTGTGCTGGGCCTCAGCAGAGGCGTTAGGGGGTCTCACTCAGCTGTTGGTGGCACTGAGTGACAGCATTTCCTCCCTGGGAGCCGCAGCCCTGCTGTGAGGTTGGCTCAGGGCTGACCTCCCTGTGAAGAGTCTCTTTTTGCAGATGATGGATGCCAACCAGCGCTGGGATGTGCCTGAGGCAGTGGAGTGGATGTCCAAGCTGGCCAAGTTCAAGCCATTGTGGATTGAGGAGCCAACCTCCCCTGATGACATTCTGGGGCACGCCACCATTTCCAAGGTAGGAAAACGGCTGCTGCTGTGGCAGCTTATTTTTTTGTTTAGTTTTCCAGAGTGCTGGGGACAGATCCTAAAATTTCTTCACTTGTTCCCTCTTGCATTTCCTGTTGAAGTAGCTGAAATAATTGTAATGTGTGACAAATACAGGGGTTACAGACCTGACGTTCCTTTTTCTACTTCAGCTTATACTTTGCCCTTATTTCTGTTTGTTTTAGATAAAGTAAGCTGCCAGAAGTTGAAGGGCTACCAGCAATTTGAAGGTTAATAGACATGGTTCCTATGCTTTGTAAATATAGAAATGTGACAGCATTTTTTTTTGTTTTGTTTTTTGGTGGTTTTTTTTGTTTTGTTTTGTTTTGAGATAGAGTCGTACTCTGTTGCCCAGGCTGGAGTGCAATGGCATGATCTCAGCTCACTGCAACCTCTGCCTCCCGGGTTTAAGCAATTCTTCTGCCTCAGCCTCCTGAGTAGCTGGGACTACAGATGTGTGCCACCACGCCTGGCTACTTTTTTTTTTTTAATTTTTTTGGTATTTTTAGTAGAGATGAGGTTTCCCCACATTGACCAGGCCTGTCTCGAACTCCTGACCTCAGACCATCTGCCCGCCTCGGCCTCCCAAAGTGCTGGGATTACAGGAGTGAGCCACCGTGCCCAGCCTTGTGTTTTCATCTGATAATTTTTTTTCTCCTACATGCTAACTGGTTTGGCACAGTCACGTGCCACATAACAATGTTTCAGTCAGTGAAAGACTGCCTATATAATGGCGCAGTATAATAATCCCATAAGGTTATAATGGAGCTGAAAAACTCACTGCCTATTGACGTTGTAGAGATTGTAATGTGGTGCAACGCATTACCTTTCCTATGTTTAAGTATGTTTAGATACTGGCCATTGTGTTCCAATTGCCTGCAGCGTTCAGTACAGTAGCATGCTGTACAGGTTTGTAGCCTGGGAGCAATAGGCCATGCCATATAGCCTAGGGTGTGTAGTAGTCTCTACCATCTAGGGTCATGGACGTACACTCTATGATGTTCACACAAGGATGAAACAGCCCAACGGCACATTTCTCAGAGGGTAACCTTGTCATTCAGTGACATGACTGTACATTCATGTGGCTTATAGCCACATCCTGCCTGCCTAGGAACATTTTTTCCTGAGGTGACTTTGCACAGCTATACACTCCCCATTTTGTGTTGATCTTACACCTTTAACTCTGATGGAGCAGTCTTGGTTCCAGTTCTAGGAGGGACACCTTGATGCATCCCACATAAATTCATGGGTCGTACTGGAGGTGTGGAGTCGGGGGCTCAGGGACCAGTTCTCTGTTTCTCTCAGCAAATCAGCACATGATCTACATTATGTGGGATGCTCTGCCAAAGCCTGGGTTTCAGAAATGCCCTCCCCTTCCACATTGCAGCCTCGCTGGAGAGAACAGCCGAGATATGTGAAACAAAGACCGGAGGATACTGGGCCAGGGCACTGAATGCCAAGCACAGTAGAAAAGTTCATTGAGGAGAACGTTGGGTGTGGGCTGGGACGAGGGAGATGGCCAGAGCTGACTCCATAAGGAAAGCTAAGCCTCAGGTGAGGGAAGGGTGAGCAGGAGCCATGGAGCGACCACAGCCTTCATTATTTAAACAGAGCCCAAATTTTCTGAGGAATCATTCCACAATAGGAATCTCAGGTGAGGAGCCCCGGGGAAACAAGACTTTTCACCTTGGGTCCCACTTGCTTTTTCCTCCTTAGGGCTCTTTCAGGTTGGCTGTGCCCTGCTGAATGCCAGCTGGCCTAGCACCAACCTGATCTCTGCCTACCTGAGCATCTCACAGGAAGCTCCTCAGGGCTTTAACCCTCCCAGGTTTTGCTTACATGAGGGAGGCCATCCCCTTAGGAGTATCTGAGGAAGGAGCAGCTGCAGAGCCTGAAGGTCCAGGCGGGGGCAGTGGAGATGCCCCAGGGAGCGCAGGGCACATGCCAGGGACAGGCTGCCACGTGGGGCTGGATTATGGGGTCTGTCCACTCAGAGGATGCAGCCAGTCAGAGTGAGCCACTGCAGCTTCTCCGATGAAAGAACGGCATAGTGGCCGGGCATGGTGGCTCACACCTGTAACCCCAGCACTTTGGGAGGCCGAGGTGGGTGGATCACCTGAGGTCAGGAGTTTGAGACCAGCCTGGCCAACATGGTGAAACCCCGTCTCTACTAAAAATACAAAAATTAGCTGGTCTCAATCTTCTGACCTCGTGATCCGCCCACCTATAGTCCCAGCTACTCGGAGAGGCTGAGGCAGGAGAATGGCGTGAACCCAGGAGGCGGAGCTTGCAGTGAGCCAAGATCGCACCACTGCACTCCAGCCTGGGTGACAGAGCGAGACTCCATCTCAAAAAAAAAAAAAAAAAAAAATTAGCAGGGCGCGGTGGTGTGTGCCTGTAATCCCAGCTACTCAGGAGGCTGAGGCAGGAGAATGGCTTGAGCCTGGGAAGTGGAGGTTACGGTAAGCCAAGATTGTGCCATTGCACTCCAGCCTGGGCGACAGAGCAATACTCCATCTCAAAAAAAAAAAAAAAAAAAAACAACAGCATAGTGACAGCTGAAGCACAGATAATGTGACTGGTGGCTACATGTAGAGTCCATTGAGACAGAGGGTGTGTGGGAGGTGAGGAATGGGCAGGGAGAAACCCAGGCAGGGATGGGAGCGAGGAGGCTTTTCCAGGAATCTGAGAGAGATAAAGGGAGAGGGCAGCTTGAATAGAGCAGATTCAGGAAATATTGAAAAGGAGGAAAAACATTTGGCCCCTAGTCTGCCATATATGCTTAAAATGGTAGAACAAATAAGTCAAATGGCCTTTCCTCCTCCCCCTTCCTCGGTTTCTCCCTTTCTCTTCTCTTTGGAGATAAATAACCAAGAGTACTTAAATTAGAAATTTTAAGAAGCGTAAAATGTTGGCTTGAAAAGGTGCCTTAGAGACCATCTGCTCAAACTAAGACCTTCTGCAGATGAGGAGGCCGAGGCTTTGGGTGGCACAGGCGGGGCTTGCCCAAGGCCACACATCCCATGAGATGCAGGGCCAGCACCGGAATCAGGGATACTTGGCTGCTGAGTGAAGGGATTTTTCTGCTGAGTTGGCTTAGTCTGATTATTCAGATGCCTCCTCTGGCTCTGGAATCAGTGGAGTTCCAACCCAGTCTCTACCACTTTCTAGCTATGTGATCCGGGAACATTTCAAACCCGGCACACAGTTTTATCATTTTTTATAAAATGGGGATAACGCTGGCTCCTCTCCCATTGGATTGAGACCAGGAATCATTTAAGTCAGTGTTTTGCACAGCACCTGACAGGTACTCAGAGCTCCAAAAATGTTAGCTATTAGCGTGATTACTATTATCCTAAACAAAGGGAAGGGAAACCAGGGGGAAACCAAGGCTGCCTGTGCAGAGTAGCTGTGCAGTCGCAGTCACAGTAGAGGATGGATGGGAGCGCCCAGAGTCCAGGTGGCAGGTGAGTGAGGTAGTGTTCAGCGGCCAGGTGAGAGGACAGAGAGCAGCAGGGCTGTGTTCAGGTGCAGAGTCCAGTACCTCACCAGGTGAGGAGTCTACCAGGTGAGCAATGGTCTCAGCCTAACCTGCAGATTGAGGTCTGAGGCCACCCACTGAGCTGGAAGGAAGAGGATTTTTTTTTTTTCACGGATTTTTTCCTGCCTTAAGGAAGAGGATTTTGGAATCAACAAAGACATGAGGCAAGGTGCAGTGGCTCACACCTGTAATCCCAACACTTTGGGAGGCCGAGGCGGATCATCTGAGGTCAGGAGTTTGAGACCAGCCTGGCCAACATGGCAAAACCCTGACTCTATTAAAAATACAAAAATTAGCCAGCATGGTGGCGTGCACCTCTAATCCCAGCTACTCGGGAGGCTGAGGCACGAGAATCGCTTCAGCCTGGGGGGTGGAGGTTGCGGTGAGCCAAGATCATGCCACTGCACTCCAGCTTGGGTGACAGAGCAAGACTCGGTCTCAAAAAAAAAAAAAAAAGATATGAGAGGGTTCTAGAAGGAGGTTTCTCAGGGAGGCAAGAAGAAGGGAATTGACGGAGTGATGACCCACAGGAAGGAGTTGTCCAAAGGTTGGACCCTGTGAGTCCACAATGAGCCACTCCGAATAGCCCTGTCCTTATGCCACTGCGCAGGCAGGAGAGGGAGGTGCTGTCCATGTTGGGAGGAGCGCAGCTGGAGCATGGGCCGGGACACCGCAGAAGGAGATCTGCAGAGCCCTGGTCAGGAACGGGGCTGGTGGCGGTAGCTCAGCAGTGCTCACCTTCTCCTCTGCAGATACACAGAGCCCTCCCGCACGCATGTGTTCCCCTGGACATCCTTTGTCAGTCTTGAGCCTTCACATGGCTTAACAGCAGGGCCGTTTCCTCCTTCAGCTATAAATGTTTTTAAACATTAGGAGTTGCAGTTCAAAACTTAGGAAAATAACACCAGGCTGCCTTCTATTTTATAGGCACTGGTCCCATTAGGAATTGGCATTGCCACAGGAGAACAGGTGAGTGACGCCCCCAACAGGTGGATGACGTCCCCTTGGGGTCAGTACACGCTGACCAGTGACCGAGGACACAGTTGTGTGTTAGGCTCCATCACCTGCTGTACTTTGAGTTGGGAAATTTTCATCATCTTAGAAACTGGGTCATTTTATCAGAGTCTAGAGTCAGATATAGAAAAAGTTTGTGGCTATTTCTCCAATTTATATGACTAAGGTCAGGTATCTTTTTCAAAGTGTCTAATTGAAATTGAAAAGGCAGCAATTTAAAGTTGCTATTGCAAGGGCAGAAAATGGTCTTAAGAAAGCCAGCTTTCAAATTGAATAAACATGACTGCGTTCACTTTTTGAGCTTATAAATGAAGCCCGAGTGCCTGCCAAAACCTGCTGCAGTCAGCCCACGAGCAGAGCAGCGTGAGGAGCTGATTCTGTTTTCCCGGCAAAAGGAGCAATACTGCTCTGCCGTGGTTCTGTGTTGTCGTCTGTGCCACCTGCTCATCACTGTCACCGTATTTCATCCTGATGCTTCATCTCCCACTTATCAGTCGCTGTGACAGTCATTCCCTCATAAATGGCGAGCCAGTGTGATTTTGACCTGACTCACACTGTTGCATTAGCAGATTTGTAAAGAAGTGAGCACAAGGTCCCTGCCCACGCTGTAAAAGCTTGCCTCATGCCCAGCGAGAACGAAGAAGAAATACAGTCTGGGCTTCCTGACGGCCACTGATGAATAATTATTGGCATAGAGTGGCTGCGTTGCCAGGTTTAGAGATCCTGAAGGCCAAGGCTGACTCTTCTGTTGGTGTTATTTTCAATTCTATTTCCAGTGCCACAATAGAGTGATATTTAAGCAACTCCTACAGGCGAAGGCCCTGCAGTTCCTCCAGATTGACAGTTGCAGACTGGGCAGTGTCAATGAGAACCTCTCAGTATTGCTGATGGCCAAAAAGTTTGAAAGTAAGCGTGCTGCAGCGGCTGCAGACCAGACCTTCATTTCCCCCCTAATCAGACACCTCCCTTGATGGTTTGCAATTCACATGCATGGGAGTCTGTACTTTGCCATTTCGATTTTTTTCTAACTCTCATTTAGCTTTAATCCGGGAATTTTTGATGATTTTCATTTTGGAATTTCCTTCCTAAATATTAACAAATGATTTAATCACCTGTGGGCAATAAGAAAAACCAGAAAGTTCCCTTTCACCCCTTCCTCTCCCTGCCCTACTCTTGGTATTAAATAGAAACGATTTCCTTTTAGTTCCTGTTTGCCCCCATGCTGGCGGAGTTGGCCTCTGTGAACTGGTGCAGCACCTGATTATATTTGACTACATATCAGTTTCCGCAAGCCTTGAAAACAGGTCAGTAATGTGGCATTAATACTTTCTGTTTCAGTAGGGTCCCTCAATCCAGGCCAGAGCTTGTAAATTCTGCCTTCATGACCAGAACACACTAAGACCTTGTCCGCTGGCATGTCCTATAACTCTCAGGTGGAGTTGGTTTTGCTTTCACAGAGACCCACCAATGAACAGTCATTTTGCCTCCTAAGATAGGGTCTGGTAGCTGACTCACTTTATTTTTTAAGTACATTGAAGGTAAGGCTTGCAGCCACACTACTCCCTTAACCAGCTCCTGTTTTCATCACGTGTATTCTGTACTTCTGTCCCATCTCTTCTTCCCAGTACTGGAGTCTTCCATGGTCTAGACACACATTTATTTCATCTTATTTCTCAGAACGCCCCCAGGTGGGCTTTTAAATTAGGACAATCTCCTTCCAGTCATATGCACACATAGGGTTTTGCTTATTACACTTTTCTTGTCTCCTGGAATTAAATGTCTCACAGAAGGATCACTGCAAGTATATAGCAAAGGCACAAAAGCATTCACTGGGAAAGGGAAACACCAAATTCAGGACTGTGAGTGATAAATGGGACCCTTGAGGGTACATAGGAGGCTTCAGTAATAATGGTAACCGTTTTTCTCTTCAGGGGGATAGTGAGTAGACAGGTGCTGTCTTTTAATATAGCCGAACTATTTTATACTGTATTAGTCTATTCTTGCACTGCTATAAAGAAATACCTGAGACTGGGTAATTTATAAAGAAAAGAGGTTTAATTGGCTTACAGTTCTGCAGGCTGCACGGGAAGCATAGCGGCTTCTGCTCAGCTTCTGGAAACTTACAATCATGGTGGAAGGTGAAGGGGGAACAAGCACTTCTTATGGCCAAGAGCAGGAGGAAGAGAGAGTGAGGGGGGAAGGTGCTACACACTTTCAAACAACAGATCTTGTGATAACTATCTCGAGAACAGCACCAAGGAATGGGTGCCAAACCATTCATGAAGGACCACTTCCCATGATCCAATCACCTCCCAGCAGGCCCTGCTGCCAACACTGGGGATTACAGTTCAACATGAGATTTGGGCAGGGACACAAATCCAAAACAAATCCAAACCATATCAGCCTGCCTGTCACAGCTGTTCAATAACAGGCGATGGAAGTCAGGCAGCAGAGCTCGGTCACTTGCCCCAAGCCTCAGAACTACAAAGTGGCTGACGCAGAACCTGAACACAGATTGACCTGATTCTAAATCCTCTGCTCTTCATCTAAATCATTTGTATAGCTGAAAGGAACCTCATTTGGTGATTTTATTTTTTGGGTGGGGAGTATGGGATGTATTTTATTGTTCTGCATCTGGGTTTGGTTCCTTAGATGTCTTGGTTCTTGGATGGAGGTGGGTGTGTCCCACCTCCCTCAGTCGTGGTCCCATGGACCTGTTCGGATTGTTTTCCAGGTGCAAAGTGCACCAAGAAAGGCTTACAGTGCTAATGCTTCCTAGATGCCCAGCTGAGGCAGTGACAAAATGGCCCTCCCAACCCTACCTGCCAAAAAAACCCCCAAGCCCCTGGCAGCTGCTGCAGCCATATGAAAAAATACAAACACTTCTTGAAAAATAGATCACAAAATGTGGTGATTTTAATCTATTCATCTAACTTTTGACCAGAGGAACCCAAATAATTTTGGATATTTACAGAGTCTGAATTGATGCCTTTTAAAGGGTATCACAAAACCTCTAGAGGGACTTCATGTGTTCATGTCATCAGAGTCCCCACCTCACATTGCTATATTTTAGAAGAAAAGGACCTGAGGCACAGAGGTTTAGGGACTTGCCTAGAAACGCATGGTAACACAGCTAAGCCTTGGCCAACACTGTCATTTGAGTGGTACTCGCTCCTTCTGCTTTAAGTTAGCACCACGTGAATAATCTGACTTCAGGCATCATTGCCCCATTCTGATTCCCTCCTCCTAGGGTGTGTGAGTATGTTGACCACCTGCATGAGCATTTCAAGTATCCTGTGATGATCCAGCGGGCTTCCTACATGCCTCCCAAGGTAAGCTGTGGCCTGGGGGCCCCTGTAGAAGAGATGCTGCCAGCCACTACCACGCCTGTCTCGTGAACTAGACTGTGGAGCACCAAGCTTTGACTCCTGTTTATTTGCAATATCCAGAAACAAACGGTTCTTCAGTTTGTCTGTATCAAAATCCTCAGGCCTAAGGGCCAGGGCTTGGAGGTTCAATTGCCTCTGACAAGGCTTCTGTAACACTAGCCTTCCCTCACTAGTGGAGATCTTAACATTTGCACTCCTTGTGCAAAAAAACCTGGCACCATCTAGCAAGTTAGTGACCTAAAAAGTTTGGACTACAATTGTGTGGCTGGAGCCATTTATTCCAATCATATTCAAGAGATCATGGCTCATTTTCACCAACAGAGGTCAAACTATTATCAGAGTTTGATGAGTTAACTAACTCTGGCAAGTAGCCAGTAAAATGTGTTCCTCTGCCCTATTATTTCCAACAATCTCCAAACTTATTTTAAAAATATTAATTCAGGGCTGGGCATGGTGGCTTACGCCTGTAATCCCAACACTTTGGGAGGCTGAGGCAGGTGGATCATTTGAGGTCAGGTGTTTGAGACCAGCCTGGCCAACATGGTGAAACCCTGTCTCTACAAAAAATACAAAAAATTAGCCGGGCATGGTGGCAGGTGCCTGTGATCCCAGCTACATGGGAGGCTAAGGCAGGAGAATCACTTGAACCTGGGAGGTGGAGGTTGCAGTGAGCCAAGATTGCGCCACTGCACTGCAGCCTGGGCAACGGACAGTGACTCTATGTCAAAAAAAAAAAAAATTAATTAATTGCCCCTGGCTTAGACGTAAAAGCATTTCTTGGAGCAGCATAAATGCATAAAATCTGTTTTTGTTCCAGGTGGTTGTTAACAGGACTCATTTTTTTGGTCTTTGATAGGATCCCGGCTACTCAACAGAAATGAAGGAGGAATCTGTAAAGAAACACCAGTATCCAGATGGTGAAGTTTGGAAGAAACTCCTTCCTGCTCAAGAAAATTAATTAAGTGCTCAGCCCCAACAACTTTTTTCTTTCTGAAGTGAAAAGGCTTAAAATTTCTTGGAAATAGTTTTACAAAAATGGATTAAAAAAATCCTACCGATCAAGATTAGTTCAGCTAAAAGTCATACCACCCTCAGGAATCAGCTAAGTAATTATTACTTGATTCTTTTAGCAAATCAATGCACATTATCCTACTTAATCCTTAAATAAGTTTAGATTTAACTAACCCAAAGTCCAGGAGGATGTTCTTACAAAAATAGCTATATCAAGGGCTGGCACCTAGACATTAAACTGTACTTTGAAAATAAGCAACGTGTTGCATAACTTGTTGGAATAATTCCTTGTTCTATTTAACACGTCATAAATTAGCAGAATAAAAATAGTCGTCCAACACCGGGGGTATCTGGTATGCAACGATGGGAAAAATATTTCACTGATTAACCCCGAAGTGGTTTTGCATCTTTTCCTTGCTTAATCTAAGCATATTATTAGAGAAGTCACACCATGCTGAAGCTAACGAGGGCAAAATGGTAGTCCATAGATTATTTTAAAATAACCCTTTAAGGTTATAAGTTAAAAAAAAAAAACAAAAAAAACTCTATCCTAAATGGTCATTATATTTTGAGGATAAGATGCAGTTAAAATGAGAAAAATAGGGCAAAATATATTCACTATTATTTCTAAAATATACTCTTTTAAGTAGCATCCAAACCAGAATACAGCACATGTTTACTTAGGAGAGTTCTTTAAATCTATTTTAGGAAGGAACTGAGCAGGTAAGTGGCAGTACAGAATGAACAAAGCATGGACGAATGCAGAACACTTCTTTATTATAGCAACATATAAAACAACTTTAAATGTTCATAACCACACTCTACATCATGATTGATGGTGTTACTCAGCTCCCTCAGATTTGAGGGAATAGCTTGAGAAATTCTTAAAATATTCTAAAAATATTCCAGAAATAGCTTATGAAATTCACCAACCTTCTTTATAAGGACGTGGGATTGAAATGCACATACATGTTTTTGCTAAGAGCACATACATTTCATTCTCCTCACTTTGTTCATAACCTCAGCATTGTCAGATACCCTCAGTGAGTTAACTCAAAGCCTTTTATTATGGAAAGAACTGGCACAGTTATATTTGCCAGTGGCAACATCCTTAAAAATTAATAACTGATAGGTCACGGACAGATTTTTGACCTAGTTCCTTTTGCTTTTAGAGCAAAAAGAACTTTTACCTCGGCATCCAGCCCAACCCCTAAAGACTGACAATATCCTTCGAGCTCCTTTGAAAGCACCCTAAACAGCCATTTCCATTTTAATAGTTGGATGTGGATTGTACCCTTCAATCTGAAAGTCTTCAGCTTTGAAGTCATCAATTTTCTCAACTTTTCGAAGAATCTTGAGCTTTGGGAAAGGTCTGGGTTCTCGCTGAAGCTAAAAACAAAATAAGACCATTATTTTGCCATAACTGTACAACCTGTTGTAATTGCTCCTCATGTGCATGAAACAAGTACACAGGATGTGATCAACAAAGTTCTATTTTACAGGAGTATGAGCCTGTCGATACCTTGCCGTAGGTTATGTAACATGATTGGAGTGCAACCAGCTGTTTTCTTGCACAGATCAAGAGTGAAGGGTATTTTGTGACATTACACAGCGTCAGGAGCCTGGTGCCTCATCAGGTGTAAGTTCTTATAATCACTCTTGGCAAATTTATTAAAGACAGGAACACAGTCAATCTGTAACTCATAGCAGCTCTACGTTTACTTGAATTCCACAATCCCTAACCCATCTGTCCCTGGCAGAAAGAAGGAAAGATGACATGCATGGACAGTGAACAGAAAGGGAAGAAAGCCAGGATTCCTGGGATGAACAGACAGTGGCAATTAGGATGTGAAGACAGGTCACAACCTATTACTATGTCTAAAAACGACCAGAGCAGAGAGCCAGAGAGAATAAGCCTGAAGTCACCTCCACTCAGGAGCAGCCAAACTCCCTCAAAGGAGTAACTTTTAAAACCTGGATCTAACCTGGAAGGGGCTAAAAAGTTTCTGGTTCTGAGTTTTTTTCCTTAAGGCTCATGAAGCAGATAAACTTTACATTTTTATTGCCATTTCAAATCAATTGTTGGCTGCTATAACTTAGGGATTTCAACAGACTTTTGAAGTTTGGACCTAAATATTGTACTTAATGTAAAATTAACAAAAAATATTTATGGCCAGGGCGGTGGCTTATGCCTGTAATTCCAGAACTTTTGGAGGCTGAGGCAGGCGGATCACCTGAAGTCAGGAGTTTGAGACCAGTCTGGCCAACATGACGAAACCCCATCTCTACTAATAATACAAAAATTAGCTGGGTGTGGTGGCATGTGCCTGTAATCCCAGCTACCTGGGAGGCTGAGGCAGAAGAATTGCTTGAACCCGGGAGGCGGAGGTTGCAGTGAGCTGAGATCGCACCACGGCACACTCCAGCCTGGCCGACAGAGAAAGACTCCGTCTCAAAAAAAAAAAAAAAAAAAAGGAAAAACATTTGCACTTCAATTCTCCTTCAAGTTAAAATGAGTTAAAATGCCCCCTTTTGGACAATCCCCTGGCTTGAATGTGGCTCTTCCCTCTCTGGTACTGGTGCTCAGTACCTCACAGCACCTGACATGTTAAGTGCCCACGGTTGCTGAGGCAGATGCCTGCCTTGTCCTGCCCACCTGCCCACCACTTCTCCCTAAACTGAAGCCCCACATTTGGAGCAGTCATCTTTATCTTGGACACAGCATTGAGCAGATGCCTGTTCCACAATCAACCTTTTATCAAGAGAAGGTACCAAACCCAAAAGTATAACATCTAATTCTTACCTGAATTTTCAGTGGCTCGATGTGATTCAGGTAAATATGTGCATCTCCCAAAGTGTGTATAAAGTCACCTGGCTATAAACCCGGGGGAGAAAGCAGAACAGTATGTTAGTTTCAATTCTTTAAAACATCATTTAAAAACATTAGAATATGCAGACACCGCAAGGCTTTTTAAAAAAAATAATTTAGTGTAGCTTTTCCATTTTTTTGTAGCAACAGCATCTTGTTATGTTGCCCAGGCTGGTATTGAACTCCAGACCTCAAGCAATTGCTCCTGTCTCAGTCTCCCAAAGTGCTGGGATTACAGGCATGAGCCACCATACCCAACCTCAGCATAGCTTTTGAGAAAATCCATAGAAGCTGTATCACAAACAACCTGTATAGATCTGTTAGTGCATATACCACAGGGCCAGAAAACCTTCCAGAAAAGGAAGGTTTCAAAGTAAAAGCTGGTTCATGTCTTACTTACACATATCAAATTTAAAAGCTAATCAGAGACTAAACTCTCTGCAATTTGTTTTCCCATATTAAAGAACTGAAGAGCTCAGTGTGGTAGGCTGGCAAGTCACCCTTCCCGAGACAGCCCACCTTCAGGCCCGTGATGTGCGCAATCATGTACGTGAGCAGGGCGTAGCTGGCGATGTTGAAAGGCACACCGAGGCCCATGTCTCCCGATCTCTGGTACAGCTGGCAGGACAGCTCACTGTTCACCACATAGAACTGGCAGAGGGCATGGCATGGAGGCAGCGCCATCAGAGGAAGATCTGAGGAACCAGCAGAGGAAGATAAGGAGGGGTGGTGGTTTGAAAGACCACAGCTAAAGGCAAAGTAAAACAGGAGAGAAACAGAAGCCAACTCATATGGTGGAGACCAGGAGAGAGAGCCACTGGGCTGCAGTGATGTCCATAACCCACAGCCCCCGCAGCGATGGCACGGCGCTGAGGGAGACTATCCATCGGTGCAAGGTTTCTGCAGGTGTCCATTTACGGCTGAAGCAATGCTCTTCCATCAGAGCTCAAGGGATCTGGGCTACCTTCGTGGCACCAAATTACAAATACAGCAGGAATAATTCTGTTTGCCACAGGAAACTGGTGCTTCTAGTACACCCTCCTATATTAAAAGTCTCTATTACATGGCCAGGCACAGTGGCTCATGCCTGAAATCCCAACACTGGGACACCAGGGTGGGCAGATCACTTGAGGCCAACTTGAGTTTGAGACTAGCCTGGCCAACATAGTGAAACCCCGTCTCTGCTAAAAACACAAAAATTCACGCGCCTGTGGTCTCAGCTCTGGGGCTGAGGAATGGGAACTCACTTGAACCTGGGAGGTGGAGGTTGCCGTGAGCGGAGATCACACCACTGCACTCCAGCCTGGGCAACAGAGTGAGACTGTGTCTCAAAAAAAAAAAAAAAAAAATAAGTCTCTATTACAGATGCAAGTATTTCACTCTAAGTACTTACGACATCCTGATAGAGTTTTGTTGTTGTTGTTTTTAAATATTCAGGGTCTCACTCTGTTGCCCAGGCTGGAGTGTAATGGCGTGATCATGACTCATTACAGCCTCAAATTCCTGGGTTCAACTGATCCTCTCGCCTTGGCCTCTGGAGTTGTTGGAATTACAGGTGTGAGCCACCACACCTGGCTCTACACCCTGGTAGAGTTGAATTTTACAATATAATTGTTAAAAATGTTAGTGAGGTGGCAGCAAGCTGGAACTTCATCTGCTTCCATTTAAAATGTTAACATCTTACATGTAGTTTCTAGGCAATTTAAAGCCCTTTTTGGCGTAAGAATGAGTATAAATACACAAATTAAGATCATCTGGTTGGGAGGCTGAGGCAGGCAGATCATCTGAGGTCAGGAGTTCAAGACCAGCCTGACCAACATGGTGAAACCCCGTCTCTACTAAAAATACAAAATTAGCCGGGCACGGTGGCACATGCCTGTAATCCCAGCTACTTGGGAGGTTGAGGCAGGAGAATCACTCGAACCCAGGAGGCAGAGGTTACAGTGAGCCGAGATCACGCCGTTGCATTCCAGCCTGGGCAACAGAGCAAAACTCTGTCTCAAAAAAAAAAAAAAAAAATCCTCTGGGCCCAACCTCATGATCTGAAGGTGAAAGTGCAGCAAAATGTGACTTGCCCAAGGTCACACAATCAACCATGTGGCTGGGGGAAGTTCCCAGGGTCCTGCCTCCCTCAGGTGCCTCTGCACAAAACCAGATTGCTTCCCTCTAAGAGTATGGTTAGTATAAATGAAGACGACGGGGTTCTTTCAACCTCTTGGATTCCAAGCGCACATGATGATTCTTCTGTCGTCAGGGTTGGATTTGATGGTGTCAATCACTCTTTGCAGCTGGTCAACTCCCTGTCCTGAATAATCTGTAGAATTGTCAAAAAGAGAGGACAGGTACATACATTAATCACACATGTCATGAGATGGCCTTAGAGGTCATCTATTACAGTCTTACCCAGGGTCCCCCATTGACCCATGGCTACAAGATATCTGGTGCATCCTGCAAAGTTTGCAGATCTCGGTGGGTTGAGTTCAAGGCCCTGTCTGACTCCTGGCTCTGTCCTCTGGAGCCCTAACAAAGTCTTTTTCCTCTTCTACACAGTCCTTTGAATATTTGGTCTGTCATGGAGTCACCTCCTCCTGTTCCCCCCATAGCTAACCCTTTCCAATCTCAACAATCTTAATTTCTTCCAGTGCTCCTCGCAAACTTAGGCTCTAAACCCATCAGCGATTCTTGTCACAATTTCACTGACAAAATCTACTTTATCCTTGTCTCACAGACAGTATTGTATCTTATGTAGAATATAGTATTCCATATACTTTCCAACTAACAGAGGACCACGGATTCCTTTCTATCACCTCAGCAGCATGTTTCCAACACTTCCACCTAAAATTACTTTAGAGTTTAGCAGCTGAACACACGACTGACTTGGAAACATCAGGGAACCTCTATAATGATTACACCACCTTGTACTTTGCTCCCATTTCTGGTCTCTGGATTTTAATCCCTTTCCTTCCTTCTGAGATGGAACTGGAAGCTGAGAAGTGATTTGTTAACTGAAGTGCAGAGCTTCATAATCTCCTTTGGTTTAATTTCTACCTATTAGTGTCAGACTATATTCTGGTTCAGTAGTTCTCAAAATTTTGGGAGGAAAGTCCTCTCATGGTCACTGTTCCGAAAAAGGTAACATCAAAGATTTTAAAAAGATGAACCTTGGTAGTGTAGTTCTGTAACTTGATTGTAGTGGTTACAAGAGTCTACACGTGCTAAAATTGCAAATACACACATACACAAGTGCACGTAAAACTAGCAAAATCTGACAACTCTGAGGAATGCACCAATGTGAATGTATACAGGATGTTACCCAAGATATTATCACTGGGGGAAACCGGGTAGAGAGTCCAGGGAAACTTTCTGTGCATTAAAAAAAAAAAAAAAAAAATTCCTGTGAATCTGTAAAACAAAATTAAAAAGGGACAAACTTTCCTACTAAAATCCAACAGCTAAGCATTCATACCACTGTAAACTAAGACCATAATTTTCTTAGGCCTTTTAAGCGACAAGAAATAATTGAATACTAGGCAGGATTTAAAGCATCATTAAGCCAGGGGACTGGCCTCACATCCTAAGGACACCCTACAACTGAGGTGCAGGCAACGACCTGCAGAACACTTACCTGCACAAGTAACTTGGCCCACGCAGCAACTTTTTTCATTGTGATAAAGTACACATAATATTAAACTTGCCATTTTTGTGTGCAATTCAGAAGCATTAAGCACATTCCTGATGTTGGGCAACCATCACCATCACCCATCTCCCGAACTTTTTCGTCATCCCTAACAAAACCTCTGTGCCCATTAAACATGAACTCCCCATTCCTCCCTGTTCCCCAGTCCCTGGAAACTAGCATTCCACTTTCTGCCTTTAAGAACTTGCCTATTCTAGGTCCACACAGCATTTTTAAACTTCCTGAAGTTGCTAACATTTAACAGATCTCATGATCGCACATAAAATATAGATTTTAGGCTTTTATTGAAGAATTCTGACATCACCAGGCCCAAATTCCTCCAGGTGGCTGGAGGTGAAATGTGACTGTCCCCTTAGATGAGACACCTGCTCTCCAGGTTGCTGGTCTCTGCCCAGCTAGTAAATTGCACACACAAACCCCACATTCCAAGGTGGCATCTGCTTTTCCTAGGGACAGGTGGGAGGGGCTGGGCTCTGTGACATCCAGCAAGAGGTGACACCAACAGTGACAGGAAAGTGGAAGCCCAGGAGTGAGATGTTTCATTCTTTCTCCACCTCTGCAGAGCTGGGAGTGGAGTGTGACCCTGGCACTGCGCTTCACAGCAGCGCCACCTACAGCACGCTGTGGCTCAGCCTCGAAAGGGAGATTAAAGCCACAACAAAGCAATGGGGGCATTTTGTCCCTTGTCCCACCGATGAACTTCCCATTCCCCAACACGAACACCAACCATGCAGCTATCTGCTGATGACACAGTATGGAAAGTGCCAAGCGCCCAGTAAGTGCCAATCATCTGAGTGACCTACAAAGAGACTTAAGACTCCCACACATTAATAATGGGAGACTTTAACACCCCACTGTCAACATTAGACAGATCAACGAGACAGAAAGTTAACAAGGATACCCAGGAATTGAACTCAGCTCTGCACCAAGTGGACCTAATAGACATCTACAGAACTCTCCACCCCAAATCAACAGAATATACATTTTTTTCAGCACCACACCACACCTATTCCAAAATTGACCACATAGTTGGAAGTAAAGCTCTCCTCAACAAATGTAAAAGAACAGAAATTATAACAAACTATCTCTCAGACCACAGTGCAATCAAACTAGAACTCAGAACTAAGGAACTCACTCAAAACCGCTCAACTACATGGAAACTGAACAACCTGCCCCTGAATGACTACTGGGTACATAACGAAATGAAGGCAGAAATAAAGATGTTCTTTGAAACCAACGAGAACAAAGACACAACATACCAGAATCTCTGGGACACATTCAAAGCAGTGTGTAGAGGGAAATTTATAGCACTAAATGCCCACAAGAGAAAGCAGGAAAGATCCAAAATTGACACCCTAACAACACAATTAAAAGAACTAGAAAAGCAAGAGCAAACACATTCAAAAGCTAGCAGAAGGCAAGAAATAACTAAAATCAGAGCAGAACTGAAGGAAATAGAGACACAAAAAACCCTTCAAAAAATTAATGAATCCAGGAGCTGGTTTTTTGAAAGGATCAACAAAATTGATAGACCGCTAGCAAGACTAATAAAAAGAGAAGAATCAAATAGACGCAATAAAAAATGATAAAGGGGATATCACCACCAATCCCACAGAAATACAAACTACCATCAGAGATTACTACAAACACCTCTACGCAAATAAACTAGAAAATCTAGAAGAAATGGATAAATTCCTTGACACATACACTCTCCCAAGACTAAACCAGGAAGAAGTTGAATCTCTGAATAGACCAATAACAGGAGCTGAAACTGTGGCAATAATCAATAGCTTACCAACCAAAAAGAGTCCAGGACCAGATGGATTCACAGCCGAATTCTACCAGAGGTACAAGGAGGAACTGGTACCATTCCTTCTGAAACTATTCCAATCAATAGAAAAAGAGGGAATCCTCCCTAACTCATTTTATGAAGCCAGCATCATCCTGATACCAAAGCCAGGCAGAGACACAACCAAAAAAGAGAATTTTAGACCAATATCCTTGATGAACATTGATGCAAAAATCCTCAATAAAATACTGGCAAACCGAATCCAGCAGCACATCAAAAAGCTTATCCACCATGATCATGTGGGCTTCATCCCTGGGATGCAAGGCTGGTTCAATATACGCAAATCAATAAATGTAATCCAGCATATAAACAGATCCAAAGACAAAAACCACATGATTATCTCAATAGATGCAGAAAAGGCCTTTGACAAAATTCAACAACACATCATGCTAAAAACTCTCAATAAATTACGTATTGATGGGACGTATTTCAAAATAATAAGAGCTATCTATGACAAACCCACAGCCAATATCATACTGAATGGGCAAAAACTGGAAGCATTCCCTTTGAAAACTGGCACAAGACAGGGATGCCCTCTCTCACCACTCCTATTCAACATAGTGTTGGAAGTTCTGGCCAGGGCAATTAGGCAGGAGAAGGAAATAAAGGGTATTCAATTAGGAAAAGAGGAAGTCAAATTGTCCCTGTTTGCAGACGACATGATTGTATATCTAGAAAACCCCATTGTCTCAGCCCAAAATCTCCTTAAGCTGATAAGCAACTTCGGCAAAGTCTCAGGATACAAAATCAATGTACAAAAATCACAAGCATTCTTATACACCAATAACAGACAGAGAGCCAAATCATGAGTGAACTCCCATTCACAATTGCTTCAAAGAGAATAAAATATCTAGGAATCCACCTTAAAAGGGATGTGAAGGACGTCTTCAAGGAGAACTACAAACCACTGCTCAATGAAATAAAAGAGGATACAAAGAAATGGAAGACCATTCCATGCTCATGGGTAGGAAGAATCAATATCGTGAAAATGGCCATACTGCCCAAGGTAATTTATAGATTCAATGCCATCCCCATCAAGCTACCAATGACTTTCTTCACAGAATTGGAAAAAACCACTTTAAAGTTCATATGGAACCAAAAAAGAGCCCGCATCACCAAGTCAATCCTAAGCCAAAAGAACAAAGCTGGAGGCATCACACTACCTGACTTCAAACTAAACTACAAGGCTACAGTAACCAAAACAGTATGGTACTGGTACCAAAACAGACATATAGATCAATGGAACAGAACAGAGCCCTCAGAAATAACACCACATATCTACAACTATCTGATCTTTGACAAACCTGAGAAAAACAAGCAATGGGGAAAGGATTCCCTATTTAATAAATGGTGCTGGGAAAACTGGCTAGCCATATGTAAAAAGCTGAAACTGGATCCCTTCCTTACACCTTATACAAAAATCAATTCAAGATGGATTAAAGACTTAAACGTTAGACCTAAAACCATAAAAACCCTAGAAGAAAACCTAGGCATTACCATTCAGGACATAGGCATGGGCAAGGACTTCATGTCTAAAACACCAAAAGCAATGGCAACAAAAGACAAAATTGACAAATGGGATCTAATTAAACTAAAGAGCTTCTGCACAGCAAAAGAAACTACCATCAGAGTGAACAGGCAACCCACAAAATGGGAGAAAATTTTTGCAACCTACTCATCTGACAAAGGGCTAATATCCAGAATCTACAATGAACTCAAACAAATTTACAAGAAAAAAACAAACAACCCCATCAAAAAGTGGGTGAAGGACATGAACAGACACTTCTCAAAAGAAGACATTTATGCAGCCAAAAAACACATGAAAAAATGCTCACCATCACTGGCCATCAGAGAAATGCAAATCAAAACCACAATGAGATACCATCTCACACCAGTTAGAATGGCAATCATTCAAAAGTCAGGAAACAACAGGTGCTGGAGAGGATGTGGAGAAATAGGAACACTTTTACACTGTTAGTGGGACTGTAAACTAGTTCAACCATTGTGGAAGTCAGTGTGGCGATTCCTCAGGGATCTAGAACTAGAAATACCATTTGACCCTGCCATCCCATTACTGGATATATACCCAAAGGACTATTAAATCATGCTGCTATAAAGACACATGCACACGTATGTTTATTGTGGCATTATTCACAATAGCAAATACTTGGAACCAACCCAAATGTCCAACAATGATAGACTGGATTAAGAAAATGTGGCACATATACACCATGGAATACTATGCAGCCATAAAAAATGATGAGTTCATGTCCTTTGTGGGGACGTAGATGAAATTGGAAAACATCATTCTCAGTAAACTATCACAAGAACAAAAAACCAAACACCGCATATTCTCACTCATAGGTGGGAATTGAACGAGAACATATGGACACAGGACGGGGAACATCACACTCTGGGGACTCTTGTGGGGTGGGAGGAGGGGGGAGGGATAGCATTGGGAGATATATCTGATGCTAGATGACGAATTAGTGGGTGCAGCGCACCAGCATGGCACATGTATACATATGTAACTAACCTGCACATTGTGCACATGTACCCTAAAACTTAAAGTATAATAATTTAAAAAAAAAAAAAAAAGAGTGTGAAACGGCCTTCATGAGGCTTAATTGTGGCTTAACCTGGCATCACCCCTCACAAGGTCAAAGCTATACATCAGCTCCTGTGACATTGACTCATCCCCCAGACCTTATCTAAAACAATGGAGCAAACACGTGCTAGGAAGGGCACTCGGGAAATGGAAGGCATTGTTCTATCTCCTCACCTGATTCCATATCTCTGTATTCTGCCCCAAAATGCCTCCACTGGAAGCCATAAACTGGGCCCAAGTCCCCTTCTTCTCTGGTGGAGAATCCCAGGCTGTCCAAAAAGTCTCGGGATCCATTGGCATCCCAGATTTTCACTCCCTTGGAAGACAGCTCTTTAGCATTTGTGGATCCCTGGAAGAGACGGGGAGAGCAGAGCAGGCATCCAGGTAAATCCTAAGCCATCTCAGTTGATCCCCCCGAGACACCACTTACAAGGGCCTCTGGCCCCTGCTGACTTGCTAGGAGGTGGGCACTTGACACCACCTATATGGAACCCATCCTTTTTTTTGTTTTTTGAGAGTTTCGCTCTTGTTGCCCAGGCTGGAGTGCAATGGCGCGATCATGGCTCACGGCACCCTCCACCTCCCGGGTTCAAGCGATTCCCCTGCCTCAGCCTCCCGAGTAGCTGGGATTACAGGCATGCGCCACTACACCCAGCTAATTTTGTATTTTTAGTAGAGACAGCGTTTCTCCATGTTGGTCAGGCTGGCCTCGAACTCCTGACCTCAGGTGATCTGCCCGCTTCGGCCTCCCAAAGTGCTGGGATTACAGGCGTGAGCCACCACACCCAGCTGCCCATCCTATCTTTAAGTAGGCTGGTCCCAGCCCAGATTCCTGAGGGCTTTAGGACAGTCTGATCCCTTCTTTGGAACCACCCTCCCAGATCTTTTCTTCCATTCCCCTCAACTAAGCTTTTTAGGCTAAACACCTCCAAGTGCTTTTAAGTATTCCACCGATGACAGTTTTATGCTTCTTAATGAAATGTGTTGTCTATATGTAATACCCCAAAATGAATTTAATGCCTATATGCAATCTGTTCAATGTATCTTCTACCTGGCATACAGGATATTCCTAATGATCAGACTAATCAGTATTTTACAGTGCAGGTGCATCAACTCCTGTATTTGATCAAGTCACCAATGGAGTAACTCCAACTACCAAGGTGAGTCTGACATTGCTGGCAAGGATTCCTTAGAATCCTGAATTGAAGCATTAAGTTGAAACAGGGGAATGCATTTTATTTCTGAGTATCTTGCTTCCTCCCTTTCTATTGTTGAGTTTGTCCCGATTTTCTTTGATTGAGAAAGAATCAAAGAAATTTCCAACAAATCAAAGAAATTTCTCCAATTGAGAAATTTCCAACAAATCATTTCTCAATCTTTTACATATTGCTTCAAAAGTCTCTCCTTTTCATCCATTCAGACCAGGCTCTAGCCAGTTTAAGAATGTTGTCTTCTGAGGTTTCTGATGATATGTTTCAAATCCAAGGCTCATTATTAGTCAAGATAGGCCAATACAGAACAAAATACCCCAAGAATACAGAGCTAAGGCAGACCTGGGGCTGGATCCAAATTGAAGCCCTTTCTAAAATGGGATAAGAGGGCTTGGGTCTGGCTTGCCCCAAGACCATACAAGCCATAGCAAGTGCTCTATAGAAGGGATCCCAGCTTCTAGCATGGCCCAGAGCCCAGACCTCAGCCACCTTCCAAAAAGCGCTGGTCAGAACATCGCTGGTTCTAGACCAGGACACGGAACACAGAGAAGCTTGGTCTGGGCTGCTGCCTGTCTACACAGCACTCTGGCCCCGGCCTGAGGTACCTACTCAGCCCTCTGGAAGGGGTTCACCTTGTTACTGAAGAGACTCTTCTAGAATTTATATGAACATGGGAACACAGGTGGTATCTACATTTAGTGATCAATATATGTTGACTCCTACTATGTGGCAGGCTGTGTTTGAGGCCCTGGCGATACAACAGTGAACACGAGAAACAAATCCTCTGCCCTCATAAAGCTTACAGCACCTTTCACTTTTACTACCTGCTGTCCCCCTTCTAACAGGGGAAGGGAAAGGCTGACATACATCAGATGGTGATGTTCGTCTATGGAGAAAAACCAAGGAGGTTGGGGGAGAGTCACAGTTTTAAATCAGGAGGTCTAGGAAGGCTTGCCCAAGTGGAGTAGAGACTCAAAGGAAGAAGCCAAGTGTGGGGGAAGAAGGTTCCAGGGAGTGGGGATGTCCCGGTGTGCTCAAAACCTCACAAGAACAGCAGGGCTGGTGCAGAGAGCAGCAGCTAAGGTCAGAGCTGAAAAAGGGACCCCATAAGGACCGTGGCTCTTACTGAGTGAAATGGAGCCACTAAGGGCTTGAGGGTGAGGAATGATATGCTTTGACCTTTGGTGGTGTCTTTTTTTGTTTTTGAGATGGGTTCTCCCTCTGTCGCCCAGGCTGGAGTACAGTGCCACGATCTCAGCTCACTACAACCTCTGCCTCGTGAGCAATTCTCATGCCTCAGCCTCCTGAGTAGCTGGGATTACAGACATGCACCAGCACACCTGGCTAATTTTTTGTGTTATTAGTAGAGACTGGGGTGTCACCATGTTGGCCAGGCTGGTCTCAAATTCCTAACCTCAGGTGATCTGACTCAGCCTCCCAAAGTGGTGGGATTACAGGCGTGAGCCACCACACCTGGCCGCTTTGAGTTTTGAAAGGATCTCACTGGCTGCTGTGTTGAGAACAGACTACTGACTTCCAATAGCAGCGACTTCTTTACCTTGATAAACCACAGCAACTCCTCCAAAACACCCTTCCAGAACACACGTTTGGTTGTCAGCAGAGGAAATTCATCTGAAAAACAATTTGCCATACGGTTTCAAGATGGGAAGACAGATCATGCCATCCAACTTTCTTCAGGGAAGAAAACTGCCCTGGGACGTGAAGCCCTGGAGCATCCAGAAAGCCTAGACTCCCGCAAAGTGGGCCAGAGATCACGGTGGAGCTCCCAGGCTGCAAGTCACATCAGTGACCCAATTCAGGCTGAGACAGCACTTCTGTGCCCCGGTGACCAGTGGACACAGGAATTCCACACAGTGAGATGGTGGCGAGGGCAGGGATGAACATGTGGAAAAAGGGAGGAGCTATCATCCACTGCCCACTAGTGCTAATCCTGTCACAAAGGTGTGAAGACAACACCAAGCATGTGTCCCAGGAACAAAAAGGGAGGCATCAGAAGTGTCGAGCCACAGAGAAATAAAAGTGTAAAAACTTATCTTTAAATGCAGTACTCGTTCATCCCACACTCTCTTGTGGTATAGTTTATATTCAGACAACAGAGATTTTTGCAAGCACCTGCTTTTATCAGAATTGCCTACTAAGCATTATTTTCTCCATTTTTAACATATAGGGAAGCTATATGAGAAGTAACTTGCTCAATGTCTAAGCAGAAAGGTGGGTTAAAAATGAGGTCTATGGCTCATCAAAGGCCCCTGGGCTCGGAGCTGCAGAAAAGTGGATCCCTCTCCTCAGACAAAACTCCCCAAGCTGTCCCACGCCAATCAGCCACAGCAGCTGGTATGTATTCGTCTCTAGATGGGTCCGTGGGCTGGAGGGCTTTTCCGCTAGCTACAGTGAATCTGCTTCACCACGAATGGGTTTCCCCATTCAAAACCACCTCCACCCCTGTGTCAAGGCTGCGCTCCATTTATCTGAGAGGTCAAGGTCAGCCCCTGGCTTACACACCTTCGAGTCCCCTCCCCCACGCAGCTGGCGCAGGATCCAGGACGACAGGACGGTGTGACGTTAGGGAGGGCCAACGGCTGCCTAACGTCCTGTGCCCACCCCGCCCCGCCCCACTGTCCCCTGAAAGCCTGGCGCCAATAACCCGCGAGACATTTTTTGCCTGGGGTGCTCCTGTCTGAAAGGAAAGAGGAAAGGACGAATAAGAACTTATACTCGAACTCCCGAATTTCTCTTTTCAAGGTTTAAGAGGAAAGCTGGTTCGTGGGGATTGGATGGGAGGCCACCAGGAAACCAAGTTCCCGCGCCAGCTTCAGTGCTCTCCTCTTCCCGCCGCCTTTGCCCCGCCCACATCATTTTCGCTCCAGTTTTTGAAAACTCTGCAAAGCGGAACGGTCAACAGGGGAAAAAGGAGGAGGGGCCAAAGCCAGGACTTTCAGACCAGCGCGCGGTCAAGCCCAGGCAGCTCTCCCTAACTCTCCAGCATAGGGCAAACGCTGCCCGATGACGCCCGCCTTAGGGGCCACGGCATCACTGGGGTGACTGCGAGCCCCGGCCGCGGAGCCGCTGGGACGCGGCTTACCTCCCGGCTGTCGCTCCTGTGTGTGTTACCCCGCGCCAGTCACGTCCCTAATGGGACCCTCAGTTTCGGCGTCTGTAAGGCGAGGAGGACGATGCGCCCCCTCCCTCGCAGGATTGAGGTTAGGACTAAACGGGGTCCGCAGCGCCCGGCAGCTCCCGAGCGCTCTCCCCAGCCGCGCCTCCCTCCTTCCCGCCACCGGTCCCGCAGGGGCCCGCGGCGTCACCTCTCAGGCTGTAGCGCGCCTGCATGCCGAATACCGACAGGGTGCCGGTGCCCGTGCGGTCGTCCTTCCTGACGCCGCAGCGGAGGATGTGTTCGATCTGCCCCAGGTACTGCAGCTCCCCGTGCGGCGGACGCGGCTCGGCGTCCCGCTCCTGTGCGGCGGGCGGCAAGGGCCGGCGCGGCAGCTCCGAGCCGGCCACAGGCATGGCGCGGCGGGCGGCGGGACAGAGGCAGGCGAAGTGGCGCGGCGAGCGGCGGGACTGAGGAAGGCGAAGTGGCGCGGCGGGACGGAGGCAGGCAAAGTGGTGCAGTGGCAGGACCCCTTCCGCGCGCCTTTTCCCGCGGCGGTCCCGCGCTCCGCCTCTTCCTGCTCGGCGGGGTCGCAGCGGCCCCAGCTCTAGAGAGCGTGCGCCAGGGGGAAAGGCAGGAGCCACGGGTGTGGCACAGAACGGAGCCCAGGGCAACAGCTGAGAGTCTTAGGAAACCCGGGAACCTGGATGCAGGTGCGGTGGCTGGGAAGGACTGCTCCCTTTGGGAACCGTCTGGTCGACCGCGCCTTCTCTAAGCCAGCAGCACAGTTCCCACGTTTTCCTGCGGTCTTATCAACAAAACTACTGTTTGAGATCTGTTTCCTACAACTAATAAGTGATTTGCATTTCCATTTCTTCTTTCTCACTGAAGGCAACCGAAGCAAGTGGTATAATGCAGCTTTTCTACTTGATTAAAAACCGCCAGGGCGCTGGACGCGGTAGCTCACGCCTGTAATCCTAGTACTTTGGGGGGCCGAGGCGGGTGGATCACCTGAGGTCAGGAGTTCAAGACCAGCCTGGACAACATGGTGAAACCCCTGTCTCTACTAAAAATACAAAAATTAGCTGGGCGTGGTGGCTACTTGGGAGGCTGAGGCAGAAGAATTGCTTGAACCTGGGAGGCAGAGGTTGCAGTAAGCCAAGATCCGACCATTGTACTCCAGCCTGGGCGACAGAGCAAGACTGTCTCAAAAAAAAAAAAGACCGCCAGGGCTTTTTGTTTGAGCCCTGGCGGTCTTTTTTTTTTTTTTTTTGAGACAGAGTCTTGCTCTCTCACCCAGGCTGGAGTGCAGTAGCGTGATCTCAGCTCACTGCAATCTCCGCCTCCTGGGTTCAAGCAATTCTCCTGCCTCAGCCTCTCGCGTAGCTGGGGACTACAGGCGCACGCCACCACGCCAGGCTAATTTTTTTTTTTTCATGTTTAGTAGAGACGGGGTTTCGCCATGTTAGCCAGGCTGGTCTCGCACTCCTTACCTCAGGTGATCCACCCACATTGGCCTCCCAAAGTGCTGGGATTACAGGCGTGAGCCACCGCACTCGGCCCCAAGTTTTTAATAGACCACATTTCCCAGTTTTACTGAATTGTTTATAACATTAACACTGGGGAGTGGGAACTGTTGATGAAAAGAGTTAAATTCTGTAAAATATTTGAAGAAATTTATTCTGAGCCAAATATGAGTGACCAATGGCCGGTGATAGAGCCCTCAGCAGATCCTGAGAACATGTCCCCAAGGTGGTTGGGCTACAACTTGATTTTTTATACATTTGGTTGAAAGAATTGTTATCTAAAGATCTGGAATCAATAGAGGGCTGGGCGCAGTGGCTCACGCCTGTAATCCCAGCACTTGGGAGGTCGAGGCGGGCAGATCACGAGGTCAGGAGATTGAGACCATCCTGGCCAACATAGTGAAACCCGTCTCTACTGAAAATACAAAAATTAGTGGGGCGAGGTGGCACACGCCTGTAACCCCAGGTACTCAGGAGGCTGAGGTAGGAGAATCGCTTGAACCCAGGAGGCGGAGGTTGGTTGCAGTAGCTGAGAAAGCGCCACTGCACTCCAGTCTGGGTGACAGAGCCGTATGGGGAAAAAAAAAAAGATTTGAATCAATAGAAAGGAATATCTGGGTTAAGATAAGGGGTTGTGGAGACCATGGATTCATCATGCAGATTAAACCTCCAGGTAGCAGGCTTTAGAGAGATAGATTGTAAATGTTTCTTGTCAGACTTAAAGAGTGTGTTCTACCTGTCTTAAGGCCTGTGTTGATGTCAATGCTGGTCAGCTGTGCCTAAATTCCAAACGGAGGAGGGAATAATGAGGCATGTCTGGCTCCCCTTCCCATCGTGGCCTGAACTACTTTTTGAGGTTAAATTTGGAATGCCTTTGACCCAGAGGAATGGTCTTTTCAGATGGTTCTGGGGCGTAGAATTTTATTTTTGGTTTACAGAACGATTTTATAATGAGTTTAAAATGCACTGATACATGTGTTGTACTTGCAAGCATCCTTTTACCTCAACTGTTGATTGAGTACAGAGGTGCTCTCAGCATTTTGGGTGGGACTTTTCTTAGCTGGACCGGTTTGTTCTGCACATTGCAGGGCTTTAGCAGGACTGTGGAAAGCCACCCATATGTTGGCATTCCCCCACCCCACACCAGCTGAAAACTGTCCCTATACGTTTCCCTACACGTTTCCGAGCACGAGGAAGATCCCAGGCTGAAAATATTCCAGATTATCCATATGCACGTTATCTGTGTTTAATTTCCTTGTGTTATTCTTTTTCTTTTCTTTTTTTTTTTTTTTTTTTTTTTTTTTTTTTTTGAGGTGGAATCTTGCTCTGTCCCTCAGGCTGTAGTGCAGTGGTGCTCAGCTCACTGCAAACTCCGCTGCATGGGTTCAAGCAATTCTGCCTCAGCCTCCCAAGTAGCTGGAACTATAGGTGCCTGCCACCATGCCCAGCTAATTTTTTTTTCTTTTTTTTTTTTTTTTGCATTTTTAGGAGAGACAGGGTTTCACCATGTTGCTCAGGCTTGTCTCAGACTTGTGATCTGAAGTGATCTGCCCACCTCGGCCTCCCAAAGTGCTGGGATTAAAGGCGTGAGCCACCATGCCCAGCCTTACTTGTGTTATTTTTTTTAAACCTGATACATAATAATTGTGAGGTAGACAGGGCTTGACTCTGGAGGCAGGGCTCTGACATGGGACCAAATTGAGGAGTAGTCAAAACAAGGATGGGGCAGAAGTAGTTTTCCATAAGACGTGCCCACCAGTGTGCCATGTCAGTTTACCATTGTCATGGCAACATCCAGAGCTTACTGCCCATTTCCATGGCAGTGAGCCGACAACCAGAAGTTACCACCCTTTTTCTAGACATTTCTGCATAATCTGCCCCTTAATTTGCATGTAATTGAAAGTAGGTTATAAATATCACTGCAGACCTGCCTTTAAGCTACTGCTGTCAGCACACTGCCTATAGGGTAGCTCTGCTCTGCAGGGGCACTCAGGGAGCTGTTGCCATATCAGTAGAGCTTTTCTTCTACCAGGTAGCTCTTAAATTCTTTCCTGATCAAAACCAAGAACCCTCCTGAGCTAAGCCCAATTCTGGGCTCACCCGCCCTGCATCAGTTGCACATCCTTGTGTGTTTTTTTTCTTTCTTTCTTTCTTTTTTTCCTTTGACGGAGTCTTGCTCTGTCACCCAGGCTGGAGTGCAGTGGCACAATCTCAGCTCACTGCAACCTCTGCCTCCCAGGCTCAAGCAATTCTCCTGCCTCAGCCTCCCGAGTAACTGGGATTACAGGCACCCATCACCATGCCCAGCTAGTTTTTGTATTTTTAGTAGAGACGGAGGTTCACCATGTTACCCAGGCTGGTCTCGAACTCCTCACCTGAAGTAATCTGCCTGCCTCGAGCCTCCCAAAGTGCTGGGATACAGGCGTGAGCCACTGCACCCGGCCCCTTGTGTTATTTTGAGGCTGGTTTATTTGTTCCACCCAAATACCAGCTAAATCACATCTCAAGACTAGGCTCCTCTGCCCACATGGAGCTTCCACTTCTGCTGCCTTCCTTGAGTATCTTGGCTTGATAGTAAAGACAGAATGGTTCTTTTCAAAGTAGTTACTCCATAAATGTTGGTTAGAATGAATGGTTCTCTCAGACAAATTTCATTCATTCATTCATTCATTAACACACATTTATATCATGGTGCCTTCCTCATGTCTACAAACAGCAAGACAGACAAGGCCCTTTTCTTCATAGAACTGATATTCTGGCAGTGACAAACACTACAAAAGTAACCAAACAAGATATCTGCGGATAGTGACAAGTGTGATGATAGTAAATTAATGGGTATAGCACTAAACAGTGATTGTGTAGAGGGTGCTTTAGATCTGATCACCAGGAGGCCTCATTGAGGAAGTCACATTTGAGCTGAGACCTGAATACTGGGAAGAAACCAGCAGGGGAAGATCTGGGGAAAGAATATTCCAATCAGCAGGTGCATTTATACCAGTAGGTGCCACAGTGCTTGCATCTATAAAAACATCCCCCAATAGAGACGGTCATGATGCTTAATCCTGTCTTGTTCTAGGAAGAAATAATAATTATTAGTGGATACGTTAACTTATTGGAGTATAAAAAGCTCTTCCTTCTCATTAAGAGATATATTTGTTTAAAATTTTACTTTTATATGTTTAGTAGTCATAGAAATTTGTAGTATATTTATGTTATTTTGATCAATTACGTACAAAAAATAATTATAATGATCACCCAATCTAGAATAAATATTTCATACCTAGAATTTGATGTCACAGGATGTTCTTAATTTTTAAAATTTAAAAATGATCAAAATTGTGTTGATCAACAAAAGATATTTAAGCATAAAAATATACTACATTAGGATAAAATTCTTAGGAATGTAGATTGAAATAAGAGTTTAGGGAGAAAATGGAATGAGATAAAATTTCTCATTGTTAAAGAAAAACTTGTATATTTGTTTAAATGGATGATGCTGGGTCAAATTGTGATGATATTTAGATTCCATTTGGTACATTTTAAAGAGGGATGACCTGCTAATCTTTACAATGCGTGGGAAAATAACAATTTGGTATTCTTTCAACTTATATAGAAAAATGACATGCAAGTATGTTGCAACTTTTTCAGTTTCCTTTGAGGAAGTATGAGAGCAAAAATATTTGAAAATTATTGGTCTAGAAAAACCTTCCCTTTACAAATTCAAACATGTAGGTAAACTTAGGTAAAGGAAAGCAGAAAATTAATGTTTTTGAGAGTCAATTATGAATCAGTTACTTGACAATATTATTTTTTATTGTTGCTACTACCATCTATCAATGAGTATCATGAGCCACACATTATGGATTAATGTAGTTCTCACAACTACTCTATAAAACACAAAGTTTTACAGTAGTTTCCCCTTATGCACGGGGGATATGTTCCAAGACCCCCAGGGGATGTCTGAAACTGCAGATAGTACTGAACCTTATACATACCATGTTTTTTTCCTATACCTACATACCTATGATAAAGTTGAATTCATAAATTAGTCACAGGTAGAGATTAACAACAATAACTAATAATAAAATAGAACAATTATAACAGTATGCCAGCATCCCTATCTTGTGCTTTGGGGCCATAATTAAGTAAAGTAAGGGTTCCTTGAACACAGAAAGGGTTCCTAAGAGAACAATTTGGGGAATGTAGTCATCATGGAGCCACTGGACAAAGGGAGCATTCACCTCCGGAGAGGAAGGGGGCAGGGACAGCATGAGATTTAATGGCATGCAATCGAAAACTTACTATGTATTTCTGGAATTTTCCACATAATATTTTAAAACCGCAGTTGATCTCGGGTAACTGAAAGCTTGGAAAGCAAAACTACAGATTAGCGGGGCACTAGTGTACTTTAATTACCTTATAGATGACACTGAGATTAAGGATCTTGGCCAAAGTGACACATCTAGAAAACATAGTAGCCAGGATGAAAATCCAGTTCAGCCTGCATGCAAAATCTTCTTTCCATTTAGCTGTTTTGAGCCTCACCTCCCCCACTCTCTTTCCACTCTATAAGCTTTTGATAGCTCATTGGATAGAAAATAGGTTCTCTTAATCACTTATTTTTTGTCACCTTCACTAACAAATATTTAAAATCTATGGTTGAATAGACTGTATTTGAGATTTATTGCACACCGAGGAACGCAGGATTCTATTAGTTCCCTGCCAGGAGCAGTGGCTTATGCCTGTAATTACAGCACTTTTGGAGGCTGAGGGGGGCAGATTGCTTGAGCCTGGGAGTTTGAGACCAGCCTGGACAACATGGAGAAACCCCATCTCTACTAAAAAAATACAAAAATAGACGGGCATGGTAGTACCTGTAGTCCCAGCTACTCAGGAGGCTGAGGTGGGAGGATCACCTGAGCCAAGGAGGTCAGGCTTCAGTGAGCCCAGATCATGCCACTGCACTCCAGCCTGGGCAATAGAGTAAGACCCTGTCTCAAAAAAAAATTAATATAATTCTCATTTTTTATAGCCTTCAGTTATGATTTAGAAAAGGTTTATCTTCATTTGGAGTTAATTATATTCAATTGGCTGCCTCTGAACTCTAACTTTCTCTGACAAGCCTTTCTATCAGATAGATCAAGACTGGGTGAAAAGTTCTTTAAAAGTTCAGAGTTCTCTCTCTTTCATTACATTTCTTTTATTTATTTATTTATTTATTTATTTATTTATTTATTTATTAAAAAAGAGTCTTGCTGTGTTGCCCAGGCTGGAGTACAGTGGCACAATCTTGGCTCAGTGCAACCTCTGCCTCCCAGGTTCAAGCAATTCTCCCATCTCAGCCTCCTGAGTAGCTGGGATTACAAGCATGCGCCACCACACCTGGCCAATTTTTGTATTTTTAGTAGATACAGGTTTTCACCATGTTGGCCAGGCTGGTTTCGAACTCCTGACCTCAGGTAATCCACCCACCTTGGCCTCCCAAAGTGCTGGGATTACAGGTGTAAGGCACCGTGCCTGGCCTACATTTCTTTTTATAATTTGAAATACTGACTGTATATACTCTCATTGTAATCCTTAGTGATATATACTGACACATAGCTGTATGTTGTGTTGCACCAAGGTCCAAATTATGAGGTTGAGCGTCAGCCAGAAAAATCTTGTGTTTTCCATAAAATATGTATGTCAAAAGACAGCGCTGTTGTGCCAATTTTAAAAAGTAACTATGTAGCACACCCACGTTCAAAACAGCATTATTCACAATAGCCAAAAGATGGAAGCAACCCAAGTGTCCATCAATGGCTGAATGGATAAGCAAAACTAGGTAAATATATGCAAGAATATTAGCCTAAAAAAGGAAGTTCTGAGACATGCAACAACATGGATGAACCTTGAAAACATTGCACTAAGTGAAATAAACCAGTTACAAAAGGACACTGTGATTGCACCACTGCACTCCAGCCTGGGCGACAGAGTGAGACCCTGTCTTAGAAAACAAAAAACAAAACAAAACAAAACAAAAGACAAATACTGTATGATTCCACCTACATGCAGTACCTAGAGTAGTCAAATTCATAGAAAGTACAGTCGTGGTTGCTAGGGGCTGGGGGATGGGGAAACGGGAAGTGAGTGCTTAACGAGTACAGAGTTTCAGTTTGGGAAGATAAAAAGGTTCTGAAGATGGACGGTGATGATGGTTGCACAGCAATGTGAGTGTACTTAATGCCACAAATTGTGCACTTTAAAATGGTTAAAATGGTAAATTAATGCCATGTGTATTTTACCACAATTTAAAAAAAGACTATACAGAACCTATTGGTCTTTACAAAACAAAGCAATGAATCTTAGATTTTTTTCCAAAAAAGTCAATTATATATATTTTAAGTGCAAAAGCAAACTAAAGGAAGAACATTTTGTTAATTAGGAAGTGACATGTTTGTAGATGTGATAGAACATAGACACCTAGGTGATTTAGTATTTATTCAATATACAAAGAACTACTAATGTACCATGAAATGTAATACATATTACGTTTGATTTTTTAAGGAGGAATTTTCATTTTAACTCAATTTGAGTATTAATAGCTAAGCCGTTCAACATAAGTAAACTAAGAGTACTTCATAGTATATAGCTAACATACTTTCCTGCAACTATGTTTATTGCATTATCCTTTTTTATTTCAGGATTTCCAGGTCCCAGATGAAGAGATAATTCTACTTACTGGATATAGGATGCATTAGATCTTCTTACCTTAAAAAAAAAAAAAAAAGGCAGCAATGATCAAAATACTAATAAATTACTCACAGACTCAGTGTGTTTTTTCTTGGAGTAAAAGTCCAGGATGGGTAATAGAATACCTGCTGTTGGCTTTTGGAAAAATTGGTACTGTATGTAGCAAAATAATGTGAAACCCATATGCATGGATATTCTTAACAATTTGAAGAAATCTTCACAGCTTTCCTGGGTTGTTGAGCCTCTGAGATGGTCTTTTCCTCTGATGTGATAATAAAGTGTTTATTCTGTACTCTACATGCACGTAGTGTTTGGTCAGTAAACTTCTGTTACTCATGACTCATTACGTTAGTCAACAAATTTTGTATATTTGCCTTTCACGATGATGATGATGGTAAGAGCCCATCTACAAGAGCTTATTAAATACTCGGGATGTGCAAGATATTGTGTTACAGCCTGTGACTGTAGATCCCAGGGCCGGCAGCTGTGAAACTTGGGGATGGGAAATAAAACACATTGCAAACCAATCAGGAACGTCCAGGCACTTAGGATGCTAGATAACTAGAAGAAAGTTCCAGAAGAGGGTTCTAAATATATATTTCACCCTATAAAATTAGCAAATGTTTACATGATTGAAAATGCCAGGGTGATTCTTTTCTATCATCTTTTCCTGGTTTTTCCCTTAGTATCTTTCTCTTTAAACTTTGGCAGGTTTGGGACCCTGAATGCATTGATATAATCAGAAAATTGACAAAATTTTATCCATGATACCAAGTAAGATGCACAAAAAAGAAATTCAGTTAGTAAACAAACTTGGAAAATGTTTATTCTCATGAATAATAAAAAACCATAAAAATTATAATAATAAGATAAAACTTTTCATTTATTACTGAAGATTTTAAAAATTGAAATGCCAGGCCAGGCAGTGGCTCATGCCTGTAATACCAGCACTTGGGGAGGCTGAGGTGGAAGGATCACTTGAGGCCAGGAGTTTGAGACCAGCCCGGCCAACATGGTAAAAACACATCTCTACTAAAAAATACAAAAATTAGCCAAGTGTGGTGGTGCACACCTGTAATCCCAGCTACTTGGGAGGCTGAGGCATGAGAATCGCTTGAACCTGGGAGGTGGAGGTTGCCGTGAGCCGAGATCACGCCACTGCAATCCTGCCTGGGCAACAGAGAGAGACTGTCTCAAAAAATTGAAATGCCAGTTAGTATTTGAGAAAGTGGTACTGCAGACATTGCTGTTATTAAATTTAGATATATATATATATAGCTATATATATATATATCCAGAACAATAAGATGTTAATAACCTCTAAACAAGTAATTCTATTTCTTGGAATCTAAGAAAATAGGTAGAAAATGTGAATAAGGAAAACAGTAAAATGATAATAGTGGTTGTGTTAAGATGGTGGGATTATGGATAATTTTTGTCGTCTAAATGTTTGGTAGTTGTGATTTTGTTACTTTTAGAATTTTAAAACTACATAAAAAAGAAAAACATTAACATTGCCTGTGAAAAATCACTTCGTGTGCCTTGTTAGTAAATAATTTGCTTGATCTCCCAATTACTCAATATCTTACTTCCCATTGCCATTGGAAGTCCCAACAACTGGGAAGAGATAGATGACTTTATGGGAAATACTTTGATTTGGCTACAAATGCATAGTCAGTACCCACTGGGGCACCAGCATGAGGCTTCCTTTCTCTAAAACCTATCGTGTCTCACCAGCGCTGTAGAGTGAAGCTCAGACTCCACAGCCCAGCACTCAGAGCCCTGACCTCTTCCCACCTTCGCCTTCCACCTTCGCCTACTGTTACTCTTGTTGTAGTCTACTGATATTCATTTACACATGTTTATTAATTAATTTATTCAACAAATATTGAGGGTTTGCCCTGTGCCAGGCAGAGTCCTAAGTCCCCACTGACAAAGAGAAGAGCAAAAACCCTAGAACGGTGGTACCCTCATGGACTGTAGGTCTCGGGATGGAGATGAACGTTCATAAAGAGTCACGTGGGTAAATGTCAACTTACAAGAGTTGAGTGCTACATGGTGTTATGGTCATGTGTGAAAGGGGAGAGAGGGTATGTTGCCCCTAGTTTATGGGTAGAAGAGGGTATATTGCCCCTGAAGAAGTGACTATTTGAACTGAGATCTGTTGATGACTCAGTAACCTAAACAAAGAGGTACTACATGGGGACTGTCAACCAAGACTGTCCTCTCTCCTGGTCTAGAGGTAGACACACATGTCCCAGCTGGGCCAGCCAGATTCCTCCTGGCAAGTCACATCTTGAGCAGAGTGATCTGAGGACTAAAAACAACTGCAGCTGCTTCACCCTGAGCACTGGGCCCTGAAGCAGCTGTCCATCGGTTTCTTCCTCCCAGACTCTAGACCTGACCCATTTCTGCCTGGCTCTGGGCATAGACGTCCAGCTTCCCCTCTGACTCATGAGTCGGTATCCTTCCATTTCTTTTAGCTGAGCTGGTCTTGGTTGCTTGCAACCAAAGAAAGAACTCAAACTCACAGAGGGCAGGTACCCTGGCACAGGGAAACTCAAAGGCCCCACAGTGGGAGGGGACCACTTTAGCAGGACTTCCCAGCACCCTCAATACCTAGATGCTCTACTCTTTCTTGCCGTATTTGCCCATGCCGTCCCCCTTTTTGGAATAGTCTCCTCTCTAACCTATACACTTTGATTCTGCCTGTGTGTGTATCTACATTTATATATTTAATTAATTGATGTATTTTTAAGAAAGGGAGAGGAGGCCAGTGTGGTGGCTCATGCCTGTGATCCCAGCACTTTGGGAGGCCAAGGTGGGTGGATTACTTGAGGTCAGGAGTTCGAGACCAGCCTGGCCAACATGGTGAAACTGTCTCTACTAAAAAACACAAAAATTAGCCAGGCATGGTGGTGCGCGCCTGTAATCCCAGCTACTCAGGAGGCTGAGGCACAAGAATCATTTGAACCTGGGAGGCCGAGGTTGCAGTGAGCCGAGATTGTGCCACTGTACTCCAGTCTGGGTGACAGAACAAGACTCTGTCTCAAAAAAAAAAAAGAAAGAAAGAAAAAAAGGAAAGAAAGGGAGAGGAGAAAGTGGGAGGAGGGAGAAGAAAGAGGAAAAGAGAGAAGGAGAGGAGGAGAGGAAGAGAGGGGATAGAAGGACAGTGAGAAAGGGAATATATCCAGCTCAGAAGTATCTTCCCTAGCAGAATGTGAACGACCCTCCCCTGAACTCCCAGAGCCCACTCCTGTGCACTCTCTAAATCTTGCCTTGCTTTATAGTTGTGTGTGTGTGTGCGTCTGTCTGTCTTGTGCCCCTGTTGGATAGGAAGCTCCGTGGGGACAGGATCTTGTCAAATTTCTCATTTTCTCTTTCAGAGTACCAGTTCCCGTATCTAAACTTAGTAGATGCTAAAAAGATATTGGTTGTTTGACTGATACAACTAGAAAAAAAAAAAAAGGCCTCCAAAATTCAGAAGTAAAGGGAGAGGCAGCAAATCCTGTCACATCTGGCTTAATTACACATTGATGGTGACCTACTAACAAGGTCTCTTATGAATAACTTAAAATGTAATTATTCTTTAAGATTGATCATATTACCCAGATTTTTATATCTCGCATTTTTTGAGCAAATATCTTAACAGGAAGCAGTGCAGTGTGATGATGGAGTCAGAGAGAGAACTGGCTCCACATTCTGCTCTACCACCTCCGACCTGAGTATTGGACCTTGGACACTGAGCCTCAGGATCTTTTTCTGAAAAATCATGATAATAATATTACCTCCAAGACTAGCTGATAATAAAGCTCTTGTTAAAGTAGTTAGCAAGTCATTATTTAAATTTTTTGAATATTTTTAACGTTTCATAAAATGTATTGAGTGTATTTAGTCATAATCTACTTAATCATTCTCTTGTTTTTACACATTAAGAGTATGTTTAACATTTATATATATAGATATATAGATATATATATTTTTAAACAGAGTCTTGCTCTGTCGCCCAGGCTGGAGTGCCGTGGCGCTATCTCAGCTCACTGCAAGCTCCGCCTCCCAGGTTCACGCCATTCTCCTGCCTCAGCCTCCCGAGTAGCTGGGACTACAGGCGCCTGCCACCAAGCCCGGCTAATTTTTTTTATTTTAGTAGACACGCAGTTTCTCCGTGTTAGCCAGGATGGTCTCAATCTCCTGACCTCGTGATCCGCCTGCCTCGGCCTCCCAAAGTGCTGGGATTACAGGCATGAGCCACTGCGCCCGGCCAACATTTTAATATTTTAAATAATGCTGCAAATCTAGATCTTGGAGGGAGAACTTTTCATCAAATTTAGATTTATTTCTTAGGATTGATTTCGGAAGTGGAATTATTATATCAAAAAGAAATTTTATGGCTCTTCATATGCATAATCAAATAGCTTTCAAAAATGCAAAACCAATTATGTTCCCACCAATACATGACATATGAGAATTCCCATTTCATCACATTCCTATCAGGATTTCCTGGGTTTTTTTTAATTTGCAAATTTGATAGGCAGAAAATGCCATCTTGTTTGTTTTCATGTCTTTATTAATGAGGTTAAACATATTTTCCACGTATTTTGAAACAAGTTTTGTTTTTCCCTTTTGAGAATTAACTATTCCTGTCAACAAGGCATTCCTAACCAGGCACTCTGCTTACCAGGTTTTAAAATGTTCCTTAAAATGCTGTAGAGCTTTTGCCACTACGTAGCCAATGAAGTTAGAACTCTCAGCACTTTCTTCAAGAGGGATCTTGAGTGTGAAATTAGAGGAAGGCGGAATGCTTAAGTCTGTCATCATTGTTTCATCTTGTTTGGAAATATTTCCTTCATGAATCCTTGGAACTACCTACAGAAGAAGGATTATACAGTAAAAGTTTACTAAATCCCAATACACATTCAATAGTAATTTAATACCACCTTAGTCAGGATAGGCTAGGTTGTGCTGAGGTAACAGATTAGTCCTGGCATTCCTAGGGCTTCATGCAACAAAGATTTATTTCTTGTTCATGTTATGTGTCCATTACAAGGGCTCCACACCAGTAAACACTAAGAAGCCTGGTAGGCAAAGGCACATTATCTCATAGCTGTAGCACATGATTTCATGACTTTCTTTGTGCCCTCAGCAGAAAAAGAGAATAGATGAGCACACATAGGCTCTTCACTGTCTCAATCTACAAAGAACCCTTTTCAGTTTTGCTCACGCTTCACTGGCCAGAACTTGCCACATGGCAACGTTTAACCACAAGGGGAGCTGGAAAATATGAGAGAGGAGGTGGGATGTTTGCTGAGTATTACTGTCTGTGCCACAAACTTTATTGCATTGCACCAAGTTTTGTACTGAGTTTTCCTAGAAATTTACAATTTATGGTTGTAGGTGTGATTTTGGCAAGAATCAATGCAAAATTTATGTTACTCTTAATGAATAACATGTATGTTACTCTCTTAATGAATTCTCAAATGCACAGACTTTGATTTGAATCATTTAAATGGAACTGAACTGATACACAACTTGATGTAACCTTAAGAGAATGATTTAAAATTTTTTCTCTTCTCTTTCTGTGAGTATAACATACATAAAAACTGCGTAAAGTATTTATGTTTGGTTTAAATAATTGTAAAGTCAACACCCATGTAACTATTACACAACCAGGGGCCACAACCGTTTTCACTTGCTGGAATTTGTATATTTCTTTCATAAGGCTTCTCTTCAGCACTTGCTATTTTATGGGTTTGTACTTTTCTTTACATGGTGAAATAGGAGCTGTTTTGAGAAAAGTAACTTCACAGGCAGTGTAGCAAAGTGGTTACGTTCACTGATTCTAGAGAAATACTGCTTGAGTTTGAGTTCTAGTTCTACCATTTACTAGCTGTGTGAGCTCAGACAAGTTGCTTAACCTCCTTTGTGCCTCATTTGAAAAACTGGGGAAAGAATTCTACTTCCCTTATCGGGTCATTGAGAGTATTAAATGATCTGATATATGGAAAAAGTTCTTAGAACATTGCCTGACACCCAGTAAATGCTCTTAAGTGGTAATAATTGTTATAAAAATGTATAATTGAAAACCATAATTTTATTTTATGTGGAGGTTTTTATATAGAAGTGCCTTTGTTATCAGCATAAAGAATTTTAGATAAATCTGTTATGTTACTCAGAGACACTAGAATGGAAGTAAATCAAAGCACAGAATAGAAAATACTGACAATGGTAAAAACAACTAAATATTGACTGTAGATTTCTAAAGGTTGAAAGCACTGCTAAAATTTTTCTTCAAGTTTTATTCTTCAATACAAGACTTTTTCCTCGTTAAACTAGAAGTCTATATATGCGAGGATGATCAAATATATTGAATTATTTTACCTTCCTCAAGTGTAATCTAATAGAGTTATAGAATCAGAGAGCTGGCAGGGATTGGAACAGTGGCTTTCAAAACTCTTTAACTGTGGTCTGTAGTAATGAATACACTTGATATCATGATTCAAAACACACACGTATGTCTACATATGTGTATATATGTTTACACACATATACACATACAAAATGGAAATGAAATTCCATGATGTGCATATGACTTATGAAATGCAATGCATGCTAATATTTTCTACTTTGTCCTATTCTATTTTTTGTATGGTTTTTAATTTTGTTTTTTGATGAGCTTGCTGTGACTTTCTAAACTTATTTCTCAAATCATGCATGATCCACAGCTTTGTAGTTTGAAAAAAGAGGGAAATGCTGGATTATAGAATGCCGTAAGTCTAATTTCCTAGAAGCAGTGCCTGAGATTCTGACAGAAGTGGTTTATAAAGAATGCTCTCAGGTGCAACTTTTAAGGGGATGAGGAAAGCAAACTAGAGAAGTGAAAGAAGCTAAGCAAGGATATGGCTTCAGATGACCGTTAGCCTCAGCCTGATCCTGCAGGAAGCTCTGGGGCATAAGTGCTCCAAGGGCAATCTTTGGGAGAAAGTTTCAGAGATAAGCAGTTAGCAGCAGCACCAGCACCAGTGGGAGCTGGTAAAAGGGATCCCCAGGGATCTGGATAGGGCACCAACATAACCTAACATACTACAGACAGAATATTGCATCTTCAATTGCTCTGCCCAGTAATTTTTGTATCCAAGTCTTTTTGGGAACCCCTCAAAACCAGCCTCATCAGGAATCACTAGCCTGGTGCATTTGTAGATTAAGGTAATGTGTGTGTGTTGGAGGGGGGATGTCTTAGGAAGAAAAGTCACTTGCATGTTATGCAAAAAGTTATTGACTGAATCTGGGAGTCATGGTATAGGTGGAATTTAAGATGGTAATACGTTTTTATTTTTGTTTTTTTTGAGACAGAGTCTCCTTCTGTCGCCCAGGCTGGAGTGCAGTGGCACGATCTCAGCTCACTGCAACCTCTGCCTTCCGGGTTCAAGTGATTCTCCTGCCTCAGCCTCCTGAGTAGCTGGGATTACAGGTGTGTGCCATCACACTTGGCTAATTTTTTATGTTTTTGGTAGAGACAGGGTTTCGCCACATTAGCCAGGCTGGTCTCAAACTCCCGACCTCAAGTGATCCACCCACCTCGGCCTCCCAAAGTGCTGGGATTACAGGAATAAGCCACTGCACCCAGCTGGCAATGTATTTTTATGTGACGAGTAACATATAAATGTTTAATTCTCAAGATAACTCAGTGGCTTTATTGTGTCAGCAACTAATAAGAGCTATAATTTACAGAGCTCTTGTTTTGTATAAGAAATCTATACTAATCACTTTATAGGTGTACACGTTAAGATAGCTATGATTGTTACCATTTTACAGGTGGAACACTGAGGCCTAGAATGGTTGAGGTACTTTCCCAAGCTTACTCAGCTGGTAAGTTTCAGAGTCAAATTTTGAACTCAAATTGCTTTATTTGTAAGTCTTCTCTCCTAAAACCTACATTGGCCATATTTCTTCAAGGTTACCTCTATCAGTTATAGCCCTATAACTCTAAGCAGAAATAGCCATTTCTAGATTAGAAAGTATTTTGTGTTTTAAATTGATTTTCTTTATGGACTTTCTTGTTTTCTAAAGACCATGAACTACATTAAATCAAGTCAGCCTGAAGGCAATCACAATGGAAATATGAATACCTCCTACAGCTTGTTTTCAAATTCAGATACAATTCATAAGTAAATTAACAGTGAAATCAAGGTATGCACATGTCATTTCCGTATCTGCTCTTGGGTCTCTCCTTTACCTGTATTGAATTAAAGATGATCTCTGTTTCTGGGGTCTGGTTTGCCAGTTCAGACACCCAGCCAAATTGCCCTCTCATCTTCTCCACCAGATGGGCGGTGTCCTCCAAGTGCTTCCGGGTCATCTGGAGAATCTGGCCATACTGCTGATTGGATACATTGACCAACCTGATCGCCTCGTCTAATTCTGTGTGCAGAGCAGGTACATCAGGACAGTCTAGCAGAGAAGAAAGTAATGTGGAGAAGGAAAAAGTCCATGAAACTTGGAGGTGGGCAACATGGGCTTAAGTCCCAGCCCTTACATTCTCTATTTTCCCCTTTTGCCTGTGGGAGTTTTTAGTTATGCCTGTTGTTCTGGAGTAATTATTAATATCGTCTACATCTGTGTCAAACCAGATCCAGTTTAACTGTTAATTATATGGTTTTATGTAACACAAACTGGGCTGGAGACAGAACTTTTTGTTATAAATTCCACATGCCTACCACCTATATTAAGAAAAAATTTGCCAAAACAGATGAAGTCCCTACTATGCCCCTTCTACATCACATCCCATTTATCCCTTAAAAAGGACACTACTATTTGATTTTGGATGTATATGTCCAGTACCAGTAATTAGTATGGGAAAAGAGGAAAAGAACCACATATAGTGAAGCCGCTTTAAATTAAGACCAAAAGTGTATAGTAAATAGTGAAAAAAAAAAGATTTGTGATGTTTTGGAAAATATTTTATATTTATCAATAATGAAATTATAGTTGTGTGCTTAGTATTAGAACAAAGTAAATCAAAGCTAATTGAAGAGACAAAATTATTATTTGATTAAAGGTATGAGATTTATTTATAATAGCAAAACCTTGAAAGCAAATGTACTTCAGCTAGGGAATGAATAAATTGTGATATGCCTACATAGACCAACATACAACAGTGAATTAATGAACTAGAGCAGCATGCATTCACATGGCTAACCCTTGCAAACTACACTGAGTGAAAAGCCATATTGCAAAAGAATACATAAGTGATAATATTTATATTGTTAAAAAAGAAAAATTATCCAGAACTTGGAAATAAGGCAAAAAAATGGCTGCATTTCCTTTTGTTTCTTTTTCTTTTTTCTTTTTTCTTTTTCAAGACAGGTTCTCGCTCTGTTACCCAGGCTGGAGTGTAATGGCATGATCATAGCTCACTACAGCCTCGAACTCCTGGGCTCAAGTGCTATTTCCACCTTAGCCTCCTGAGTAGCTAGGACTACAGGCTCACACCACCATGCCCGGCTAATTTTTAATTTTTTTGTAGAGGCGGGTCTCACTATGCTGCCCAGGCTTGCGTTTCCTCTCAATGTCATACTAAATTATTGTCTAAGGGGTCCACCCAAAGATCACTTCAAGGTCTAGGGAAGAGATCCTTTGTTGGCTTTACTATTTACTGTTGATTAGGGCCAGACTCCATGAAATTACCCATAAATTATGGATTGAAAAGTGGCAAATGTTTGTCTAGTAGAGATGTAAATTATTTTGGTCTGATAGAAAAGATAATGGCAAGATTTACAGTTTAGTTGCCCTTTCGAATATTAACTAACATATCTAATTTCATAATCTTTCAGCATTCTGTCTCTGCTTGACTGTAAGCACTCCAGTCTCCCTTATACTTCTTTGACCCAGCTCTAACACCCTGCTGGTTCCTTCATTAATAAGTTAAATAGTCAAATTAACATTTGACATGTGCCCATTTCTTTTTTCTTTTTCTTTTCTTTGTTTTTTTTTTTGTTTGTTTGTTTCTTTGAGACAGAGTATCACTCTGTTACCCAGGCAGGAGTGCAGTGACACAATCTTGGCTCATTGCAACCTCTGCTTCCTGGGATCAAGTGATTCTTGTGCCTCAGCCTCCCGAGTAGCTGGGACTACAGGTGCATGCCACCATGCCTGGCTAATTTTTGTAGTTTTAGTAGAGACGGGGTTTCACCATGTTGACCAGGCTGGTCTCGAACTCCTGGCCTTAAGTGATTGCCCGCCTTGGCCTCCCAAAGTGCTGGGATTACAGGCATGAGCCACCGCGCCCAGCCAGACACGTGCCCGTTTCATGTTTGTATGTAGCTTTTTTTTTTTTTTTTTGAGATGGAGTCTCGCTCTGTCACCCAGGCTGGAGTGCAATGGTGCGATCTCGGCTCACTGCAACCTCTGCCTCCTGGGTTCAAACAATTCTCCTGCCTCAGCCTCCTGAGTAGCTGGGATTACAGGCACACGCCACCATGACCAGCTAATTTTTTTTTTTTGTATTTTTAATAGAGATGGGGTTTCACCATGTTGGTCAGGCTGGTCTCGAACTCCTGACCTCGTGATCCACCCGCCTTGGCCTCCCAAAGTGCTGGGATTACAGGCATGAGCCACCGCACCCGGCTGTATGAAGCATATTTTTAAGTTTAAAAATTCTACATTGACAATGCAAAAATCGAAATGTAAAACATTGCTATGTATGATATTGGCATTTGTATATATTATATGTATATAGGCACATGATATGAGTAGGAAGAAATGCAAGGAAATAATTAATACTAAATTCAAAATAGCACTTTCCTTTTGAGGAGATAAAGTGAATGTGATGTGGATGGGAACACAGTGGGGCTTTGTCTGTTTTGGTAATGTTCTATTTCTCAATCTAGGTGACTGAGAATTTTTTTTTTTTTTCCTGAGACAAAGTCTCGCTCTGTCACCTAGGCTGGAGTGCAGTTGCTCGATCTCGACCCACTGCAACCTCCGGCTTCTGGTTTCAAGCGATTCTCCTGCCTCAGCCTCCGGAGTAGCTGAGACTACAGGTGCGCACCACCACACCTGGCTAATTTTTATATTTTTAGTAGAGACAGGGTTTCACCATGTTGGCCAGGCTGGTCTCAAACTCCTAACCTCAAGTGATTCTCCTGCCTCAGCCTCCCAACGACCTGGAATTACAGGGATGAGCCACCATGGCTGGCCTATTACATCATTCTTTATATATTTATAATAAAAAGCAATTTATAATAACAGTTTTAAGCAGCATGGGAGCACATTAGGACATTCTTTACATTTTACCTTTGCAACACTAAACTTTCATTGAATTTGTACTGTATTATCTGATGTATACTGTGTCCATTATCTGGTGCATATTGATTATCAGGTGCATTTTAATGTATTATCTGATTTATTCTGTATTATCTTGTGATATTCAAGGATTATTAATAAACTATTTTAGCTGGGTAGAAAGAAATAGATGTTAATGATACATAGATGGGATGCTTGAGCAGGACTATTTTTGTAAGAGGTCAGTATATTAAGTGTCTATTTTTCTGTTATAAAAACCTATGCTTCTGTATATAACCTCGCAACTGTGACTTAAAAAACAAATATTTGAATAATGAGAATCATTGATATTTCAGACATTTTATTTAAACTTCTAAAGATGTGTATGAAGCAGATATATTATTTCCCCTTCCAAATGATAAAACAGGCTGAGAGAGTCCTCGAGTCAGCAATTCAGGAGAGAGAGCACTCCTTTTTTATTTTTTTAAATTTTATTTATCTATTTATTATTATTATTATTTTTCAAGACGGAGTCTTGCTCTGAGGCCCAGGCTGGAGGCTTGATCTCAGCTCACTGCAACCTCTGCCTCCCAGGTTCAAGCAATTCTCTTGCCTCAGCCTCCTGAGTAGCTAGGATTACAGGTTCGTGCCACCATATCTGGCTAATTTTTGTATTTTTAGTAGAACGGGGTTTCGCCATGTTGGCCAGGCTGGTCTCAAACTCCTGACCGCAGGTGATCCACCCACCTCGGCCTTCCAAAGTGCTGGGATTACAGCCATGAGCCACTGCACCTGGCCAGGAGAAAGAGCACTCTCAACTGCTCTAGGTAACCCCGTGAAAAGGTCCAATTTATAATCAAAGCTACCTGGAGCAACGCTTTCCAAACACTTTTCTGCCCAATAAGACATTCTAGAGGTCAAAATTGTCTAATATACATTCTGAGCTGGGGTAGAGGTGTCCATGGCAGAAAATTTGCACAAGAGGGATGTGGAGAAGTAAACAAGTCCATTTGTATAATGGACTCTGCTTTCAAAAGAAGGGGGAGAAAAGACCAACTACTGAGGTGGGGAGAGGCTGACAGAGAATGAAGTGGAAGAGGGAGAGAAAAAACAATCCTTGTTCTTGTTCTGTGGCCCATGTAACCTGACTTCCTCACTAGCCCAACTAACCTGAGAATTCAGTGGCAATAAGAACCCAGGCTGGAGGCCAGGGATGGTGGCTCAAGCCTGTAATCCCAGCACTTTGGGAGGCCGAGGCAGGTGGATCACAAGGTCAGGAGATCGAGACCATCCTGGCTAACACGGTGAAACCCCGTCTCTACTAAAAATACAAAAATTTAGCCGGGCATGGTGGTGGGCGCCTGTAGTCCCAGCTACTCAGGAGGCTGAGGCAGGAGAATGGCATGAACCCAGAAGGCGGAGGTTGCACTGAGCCAAGATTGTGCCACTACACTCCAGCCTGGGCGACGGAGCAAGACTCCGTCTCAAAAAAAACAAAAACAAAAACAAAACAAAACAAAAAACAAAGAACCCAGGCTGGTGATATTTAAAAAGGAGAAAGGGGCTGGGCATGGTGGCTCACGCCTGTAATCCCAGCACTTTGGGAGGCAGAGGCAGGCAAATCACTTGAGGTCAGGAGTTCGCCACCAGCCTAACCAACATGGTGAAACCCCATCTCTACTAAAAATACAACAAAGTAGCTGGGCATGGTGGCGGGTGCCTGTAATCCCAGCTACTCGAGAGGCTGAGGCAGGAGAATCACTTGAACCTGGGAAGTGGAGGTTGCAGTGAGCCAAGATCGTGCCATTGCACTCCAGCCTCGGCGACAGAGCGAGACTCTGGCACAAAAAAAAAAAAAAGAGAAAGGGAGTGTTGTCGACTCTAAACAGGTTTACTAACCACTCGAATAATGATCTAATTTAATAGACTCTATTAAACTCATGTTTTTTTATTTAATTGAATAAAAAAATTAGAAAGGGAAACTTACTCCTTTCGAGTTGCAAAGCATATAGATGTTTAGAACCTCTGCAGTGCATTAATTTGCATAATGGAAAGACTTATTTCATAATGGAGAATATTAATATGTAATTTACAGGCTCCTTGAGCAAGGTGATTAAATAAAAGTAATATGTAAAAAAGTCAAATTTTAAAGATATCATATATGCATACATGTACATATGATCCCCAACTTACAATGGTTCAACTTACGATTTTTCAAACTTATGATGGGTTGTGACATAATCCTATCCTAAGTCAAGGAATATCTTATGTTTATGGTTAAAAGTTTGGAAAATACAGAAAGAAGTATTTTTAAAAATCATCTTTAATCTTAAAACCCAAAGGTAACCTTTATTAGTATTGTGGTGTATCTAATGATACTTTAAGAGCCAATATGTTTAGGATATTATGTTGTTTAACATTGTAACAATTTGTTGGCCAGGCGCGATGGCTCACACCTGTAATCCCAGCACTTTGGGAGGCTGAGGTGGGAGGATCACGAGGTCAGGAGTTCGAGACCAGCCTGACCAATATGGTGAAACCCCATCTCTACTAAAAATACAAAAATTAGCCAGGTATGGTGGCACATGCCTGTAATCCCAGCTACTCTGGAGGCTGAGGCAGCAGAATCGCTTGAACTCAGGAGGTAGAGGTTTCAGTGAGCGAAGATCACACCACTGCACTCCAGCCTAGGTGACAGAAACTATTGTGACAATTCCATTCTCCCTTTTCTCTGAACAGCGAAATTTGTTGCAAGTTGCTCATTGTTAGATTGCGGAGAGAAAGCAAAGGGAGGGACAGGAGTTTCCACTGACCATGCTTTTTGTTGTTTGTGTTGATATAAATTACTCCAGTGGTCTTCACTGTGGGAAGTTAAGGGCAAAAGAGCTATTACTTGGTAGTAAATGAATTATAATCTGATTTTTCTGAACTTCCTTTATAGCAGGGGTCCCCAACTATACGGGCCATGGACCCGTATCAGCCTGTAGCCTCTTAGGAACGGAGCTGTACGGCAGGAGGTGAGCGGCAGGTGAGCAAGCCTGACTGCCTGAGACCCGCCTCCCGTCAGATCAGCAGAGGCATTCCATTCTCACAGGAGCACAAACCCTATTGTGAACTGTGCATGCAAAGGGTCTAGGTTGAGCGCTCCTTAGGAGAATAATGCCTGATGATCATCCCCAAACGTGTCCCCTGCCCCACCATCTTTGGAAAAATTGTCTTCCACGAATCTAGTCCCTGGTGCCAAAAGGCTGGGGACCACTGTTTTACAGAAGAATTTTGTTAGAACCCAAAGATTATCTTGAGTCCTTTATTTACAAATTACTCAACTGAGGCCTAGACAGCATAAATGACTTGCCCCAAATCTCTAGCTAGTGTTGTAGAATTTACTGACATGTTGATTTCTGTCCGTCCTGTATCTTCCAATTTCCTACTGTAAGCCATTAGCCACACTTTGAAAATTTCCTTCCCTTAGGGCTTTAGTGAGATAAAATGCAGAAGCATAGGAATCAAAAGCTCTTGTTTTATATAAGAAAAGTTGTAATTTGGCCCTGGTGGGGTTGGAGGAGTGACTTTAGTCTGGAGAAGGGAAAGGGAATGAGGGGAGGGATGGAGGAAAGGGAGAATGATTTCCTTCCTGGGGAAGGAACTAGAAAGGGAGGGAAAAGGATTCCTGGGGCTTGGGAGGAGAAGCCACTTTCCCTATTTAAATGCTAATTAGTTAATTAACCCACCAATGGGAAAGAGCCAATGCCACTTTCAAAAAAATATTTCACTTGTCTAAACACTGATTAACAGAATGAAAGGTTTCTTTCATGGTCAGGAGCAGGGGTTCTTTTTGCTTGCGGTAAGAAGGAAGGAGTTGCACTAATTTGCTCAAGGTTTTTCTTTTGCACACAGTAGTGTTTGGTCATTAATCATAAAAAAAATCACAAGAACAATTAGCGTATTAAAGAAAGTGAAAGAATGACATACTTTGGAATAATAAAAGTTTATAAACCGGGCCAGGCACGGTGGTTCATGCCTGTAATCCCAGCACTTTGGGAGGCCGAGGTGGGCTGATCACAAGGTCAGGAGTTCAAGACCAGCCTGGCCAATATGGTGAAATCCTCGTCTCTACTAAAAATACAAAAAAATTAGCCGGGCGTGGTGGCACATGCCTGTAATCCCAGCTACTTGGCAGGCTGAGGCAGGAGAATTGCTTGAACCCGAGAGGTGGAGGTTGCAGTGAGCCGAGATTGTGCCACTCCAGCCTGGGCAACAGAGCAAGACTCCGTCTCATAAAACAAACAAACAAAACACCAGTTTATAAACCTACATTGAACGCCCCCAGATGGAAATGAGCCTGCAAAAAAGTGCTTGGAGGAAAGCAAATGAATCCAGTATGCTTGTGAGAATGAGATTTTGTCCTCTGTCCAGAATACTAAAGAAACCCTAAAAAATTGTTAGATGTGAGTTCTAAATTTCTTTCCAAAGAATCAATATGTCAGTATGTTCAATTCTTTGCCTTCTACTTTTAAACTTAATTTCCTCGTAAAGCAACCTTTTTCGATTACATGCTCTGCCCTGACTCATTCCGATTACATGCTTCACGCTGATTCATTCCGATTACCCGCTCTGTCATAACCATTTTTCCCTCCAGACCACTCACCTCGTCACTCTCTTTAAATTAGCCAATGGGAATTAGTTTAGCCTGTGCGGTCTAACCCTAGCCAATAGGGGAACCACACAGCAGCAGGGGCCACGTGCGTTGCCAGGGTTAAGAACCCCTTCCCCTCCCTTGGCAAGTGCACGCTCACCATTGCTCCATCTGTAAGGGTGCACCCTTCTATAGAAGTAACTTGTCTTGCTGAGAATTAAAAAGAAAATTTTATATTCGAGTGCTATTTCTTTTGTGGCACCGAAACTTTATAACTAAATGTACCTGAGAACTTAAAGTAGAATAAAAAACAAAATAGCAATTATTTACCTTCAGATAGGCGAGCCTGACATTTTTGGCATTTTTCATGAAATTTGAAACATCTTGACAAATTCTGGTCAAGTTCCCCACACAGTCCTCTGTCCTGCCCAGGTAACATCTTTGAAATCAGGCCTCCGTGGTCAGGGGCTACAGGGAACATAACATTTACACGTTAGTGTCATAAGAGTTTGCACTTTGAAGAAGTGGAGACAATGCCGCAGCTTTTTCTTACCAGTGCTTTCAAAATCTTTTTCCTATATGTATGTATGTATTTAATTTATTTATTTTTGAGACAGAGTCTTGCTCTGTTGCCCAGGCTAAAGTGCAGTGGCGGGATCTTGGCTCACTGCAACCTCTGCCTCCCGGGTTCAAGTGATTCTCCTGCCTCAGGCTCCCAAGTAGCTGGGATTACAGGCGAGAGCCACCAAGCCCAGCTAATCTTTGTACTTTTAGTAGAGATGGGGTTGCGCCATGTTGTCCAGGCTGGTTTCTTGAACTCCTGACCTCAAATGATCCACCCACCTCGGCCTCCCAAAGTGCTGGGATTACAGGCATGAGCCGCCGCGCCTGGCCCTTTTTCCTATATTTAGACACAGAAATGCACGTTGGTGCAATAATTTCCTGGGACAACTGAACAGCTATTAAAAATTGCACACTCTTGAATCCAAGAATCTCATTACTAGAAATTTATTAGTACTGTATACACACATATATTAATGCATGTAATTTTATTTTCTAGGAGGAGTCATGAAGAATTATTAATAACTATCTTTTAGAAGAGGGAGTTGATAAGGTAGGAGAGGGCAGCTTTCATTTATTTTGTTCTTTTATATATTTGATTACTTTAAAAATCGTTTGTCTTATTTATATCATTAGTATTTCTGATGTCAATAGGATTAAGTAAATAGGTGATTGTGAACCACTTTTTCTCTTGGACTTTTCTGTATTTTAAAAAACCCTTTGATAATTGATTTTTAAAGCTATAATTGGGAAGAAGTTTCAAAGATATTAGAAATGTCTGTTTCTTAAAGTGGGTGATAGGTGGTTATTTTATTACTATTCTTTTTTTGCATTTCTCATATATATGTATATACACACACACACACACATATATATATACACACACATATGTGTGCGAGTATGTGTGTGTGGAGATGCATATACTGTTATGAACAGGAGGTCAAAGATTTAGGAAAATATCTAAAGCCGATCAAGTTTTGAGAAGTTTTTTCCCCAGGAGAATTAACAATCCATATAAAAATGTGTAAAAGAGAAGTCTATCCAACAGAAAATTGGCGGTTCCCAATAGACTGTTTGACATTAGGAAACATGTATTACTAATTTACAACCTGATGATTTTCTGTTATATTAAATCCTCAGCATTTAAAAATGAAACGTTATATTTTGAGATAAATTGCAAAGTCCATAGTTTAAAAACAGCGAAGCACTGTTCGATAGAATGGCATGTAAGGCACCCATCCTCTTTGGTGACCAGAAAGTCAGTTTCTCCCAGCTGCTTTCCTGGACCCTCTTCTTTGCCCTGTATAGCCCCCTGTGAGAATTTCCAGTGTAGAATTAATTCCTGCATTATGTAGTGTTTGCTTTCTTATCTTTTCCATTAGACTCTAAGCCTCTTGAGGGAAGGGACTTGGTCTTGCCATTTTAATCTTGTCCTTCTTCCATACCTTCTTCTGCCATTTTACCCACAATATGGTGATGTAATTGTTCACTAATCTGTTTTCCTTTCTCTGGACCGAGCTCCTGGAAGTCAGAGGCTGTGTCATAATCATCATTTTATCTCTAGCATCTAGATTAATACCTGGTGTGTACACCAAGGATGACAAATTCTAGGCCCATATGACACTAATTCCCCATCCTGCAGCCACAGCACAATCCATCACCTCGCTTAGTCTAGCCTTGACAGAACCTCAGAACCCTTCCAGGGAGCTACTTCCAGTGCAGTCACTGAGCTAAATCATCTACTCTCCCACCTGCCTGTCTGTTTCTCCCATGCGAAAATTAATGTTAACTAACATTAGAACCAGGTGTCCCAGCCCCCTGCACTTGTCAAGCTACAGTAGAACACGATCTCATCTGTTCTTTCCAGGGATTCCTAAGACAAATGAAGATAATTCCAAGAGCTACTTTCCTGGACCTATTCGCTTTCAACAGATTCAGGAACTGAGGTCCAGAAGGACCAAGGTAGGAAAGAAATATGAGACCAAAATGAACCTATACTCAACAAAAATAACATTAATTATCAAGATATTTCTGATTCTTTTTATTTCCGCTCTCCTTTTCCTGGTGTTCATAATTCAGTGTTAGCTATTTTTCTAATTTTGGCCCTTTAAACAATCATGACCAATAAGGCCCATCCATGAAGGTTGCCACACAGAACTTGCTCAGTAAATGTTGGTCAGTTACTATTATTGTTAGCTCTCTTACAGCTACCACAGATTCAGTGGCTTGAAACAGCACAAATTCATTATTGTTTGGTCTTTTAGGTCAGAAGTCTGAAGTGGGTCTCACTAGGCTAAAATCAAGATGTCATCTGTCTCAAAAAAAAAAAAAATGCAAAAATTAGCTGGGCGTGGTGGCACGTGCCTGTAGTCCCAGCTACTCAGGTGGCTGAGGCAGGAGAATCGCTTGAACCTAGGAGGCGGAGGTTGTACTGAGCCAAGATTGCACCACTGCACTTCAGCCTGAAGATAGAGCAAGACTCGGTCTCAAAAAAAAAAAAAAAAAAAAGATGTCAGTAGGGCTAGTTTTTTGTGGAGGCTCTAGAGGAGAATTCATTTCTATACCATTTCCAGTTCCTCGAGGCCACCTACATTCCTCGGCTCCTGGCCCCTTCCTCTGTCTTCAAGGTCATCAAAGTCGAGCCAAGTCCTTCTCTTGTGGCTGCTACTATTAATTCTTTTCTGCCTCCTTCTTCCACTTTTAAGGACCCTGTGATTACATTGAATCCAGCTGGATAATCCAGCATACTCTCTCTATTTTAAAATCAGTTGAGGCCGGGCATGATGGCTCATGCCTGTAATCCCAGCACTTTGGGAGGCCGAGGTGCGCGGATCATTTGAGGTCAGAAGTTCGAGACCAGCCTGGACAACATGGCGAAACCCTGCCTCTACTCAAAATACAAAAATTAGCCAGGTGTGGTGAGCGCCTGTAATCCCAGCTACTCGGGAGGCTGAGGCAGGAGAATCACTTGAACCCTGGAGGTGGAGGTTGCAGTGAGCCAAGATCATTCCACTGCACTCCAGCCTGGGTGACAGAGCAAGATTCTGTCTCAAAAAATAAATAAAAATAAAGTCAGTTGATTAACAAATTGATTTCCATCTGCAACCTTACTTTCCCTTTGCCACATAACATAAATTCACAGGTTCTGGGGATTAGGGTAGGGATATTTTGGGCAGTCATTATTTTGCCTACCACAAGGGGCAAAACTCAAAGTGTTAAGTCATTAGGCAGATTTTCTAGGGGCAGTAGGCTTATTCCTCACCAACTACCTGTCCAGAAAAGTGATGGAAACCACATTCAAGTGCTGTAGAGCCCCTGCCTGACTATTCTTGATAAACAGTCCACATTTGCTCATCTGGGAAGACAGTGTCTCCTCTGCGGTAGCTTCTGTGTACTGTCTGGCTAGGGGCGGGATACTGGAGAAAGAAGAGTACAATAGTGTAACACAGACTTTTTTGGTTGCTATTTTGTTTTTGTCTTTAATATTTGCATTCACAGGGGACCTTGGCTTTCCAGGTCATCACTGAGATGGAAGTGGCACAGAGGGGCTGGGGAGGGTGCGTGTGAGGCAGCTGAGAGTAGGGCTGGCCCCCAGCTGTGTGAGTGAGAAGGCAATGGTGGCAGACAGTGGAAACCTATGTTCGTAGCTGGTGTGTGGGAGGGGGTTACAGTGGTTGAAAAATTATCTAGATTCTGGCATGTCTGAATCACTACTGACAGTCCTGTGCACATGGGAATGTAACCAATGCTTGTGTAAGGCTGCTACACAACATGGAGGGGAGGAGCCCTTTTGTTCTAATGAACATATTCTCAATGTTATTCCAAGACAGTTGATATCCATGTAAACAGTCAGGCTAAAATCACTTAATACCACCCAGCCTGGATAGATTTAGTCTACTCGCCTGGTGTTTATCCTGAATATTTGATGAATTTGGAACCTCAGAATGGACTACCAGACCAAAGAATTGACTTATAAAAAAAGTCCACTGGACTCTGAAATAGAACCCAACAATTCCAGTAATGATGGCTGTTCTCTGTTCATGGAACGATGGGACCTGAAGGATGTAATGCACTGTTTCCTAGCTTCAGTTTCTGAAAGGTAAACCTCTCCTATGTAGAGGCCAGTTATGTAATGTCATGGCGATTTTGAGAATCTGATTCAGATGATGCCAGCTACAGCTAATATAATTGAAAAATAGTCAGATAGGGTCAGGAGTGGTGGCTGGCTGGGTGTGGTGGCTGGCTGGGTGTGGTGCCTCATGCTTGTAATTCCAGCACTTTGGGAAGCCAAGGTGAGCAGATCACCTGAGGTCAGGAGTTCGAGACCAGCCTGGCCAACATGGTGAAACCCCTGTCTCTACTAAAAATACAAAAATTAGCCAGGCGTGGTGGCGGGCACCTGTAATCCCCACTACTCGGGAAGCTGAGGCAGGAGAATTGACTGAACCCAGGAGGCAGAGGTTGCAGTGAGCCGAGATCACACCAGTACACTCCAGCCTGGACAACAGAGCAACACTCCATCTCAAAAAAAAAAAAAAAAAGAAAAGAAAAGAAAAAAAGAAAAAGAAAAATAGATAGAAGGAGCCCATTTTATTTTTCATCTCAGAGGGGAGCAGCCTTCAACCTGGCTTAGTGGTCAATACAGTAACAAAGGAAATGCAGATCCTACACTTGACCCTCATGGCAATTCTCATTTCTCGAATGCTCTATCTAATTTACTCCATAGAAGCCCACAGAAGATATCTGCTGCCTTAAAACATAAAGCAGTATTGTGTCTCCAACATGGATGCCATGAGGCATGATTAGTGTTGGTAGAAGGCAATTCTTATCTAATATTTCTGTCGTTTGGGGTTTATGAGCATTTTTTGTGGTTTTATGCATACATTTTATGATTTAAGGAATGATTGTAGTGATTCAGAGGAGGGCACTAAATTGCTCTGGTTATATGTGAGAGTGGGCTTCTCAAACTGGGAGTTGAGGATTCCAGATCAATTTTAAAGAAGCTCTCTGATGCTTTAGCAGAATAGAGCTGAGCATCTACATGAGCTTTAATAAATGAGGGAAATGGCCATGCATGGTGGCTCACGCCTGCAATCCCAGCACTTTGGGAGGCCAAGGCAGGTGGATCACCTGAGGTCAGGAGTTTGAGACCATCTTGGCCAAGATAGTGACACCCCCGTCTCTATTAAAAATACAAAAAAATTAGCCGGGCGTGGTGGTGCACACTTGTAGTCCCAGCTACTTGGGAGGCTGAGGCAGGAGAATTGCTTGAACCTGGGAGGCAGAGGTTGCAGTGAGCCAAGATCACACCACTGTACTCCAGGCTGGGTGGCAGAGTGAGACTCCGTCACAAAATAAAATAAATAAAGAAATAATAAATGAGGGAACTGGTTTTTTTTTTTTCAAGTTCTCAACCTATTAGCATTTTTTTCTTTCCGCTTTGAAAATTTGCTCTAGAAAGAGTTCAGTTCTCAACAATGATGGAAGAGGGATGGTGTTTAGCAGACTTCAAAGCTTCTTTTAAGAGGCTCTGAAACATTTTCCATAAACTGTCTCTTCAAGAAACGCTATACAATGTGACTCAGAAATGTCTACCATTTCTGAAGCTAAACAAAACTTGACTTTAGTGTAAACCTCTAAGTAAAAGTAATCTTTTAATACTTGCCTTTGTCTTGTTTTGGTAAATCTTCTATTGCCTTCAGCGTCTTAGTAATTGTTTCACTGACACTTTCATAAATAGAGACACTGAAATTACAAAACAGCTGGAAGAAGTTGGGAATGTCCCAACATTGCTCAAGATCTGCTTTTGTCATCGGCTCTTTAGAGAAAGCTGGAAAAAAGTAAGGCTCAGTTAGGTCTGTATCTGATATGAAATGTGATTGAAAAGTCTGGTCAAACTCTTGCTGCATCTGTCTGAAGACGTTAAAACTCCTGTTAAAGAGAGAATTCACATCCACAGTCAACTGGCTGAACACATCCTCCATTTGGGTCAATTGTGCATCTTCCTCAATGAGCTTTTCACTGATGGGGAGATCTTTTTCATTATCTTCATGGAAAGGAAATAGAAATTGATATATCTTCCTGAAAAACCGTTCAATCTGTGGAGTAGAGTAGGGGAGAGAAATGGAATAAAAAATTATTTTCTTTCTCGACTTTCTTTCTTTCTTTCTCTCCTCTTTATTTCTTTTTCTTTCTCTCTTTCTCTTTCTTCTTTTCTCTTTCTTTCTCTCTCTCTCTCTTTCTTTCTTTCTTATTTGAGATGGAGTCTTGCTCTGTCACTCAGGCTGGAGTGCAGTGGCACCATCTCGGCTCACTGCAACCTCCGCCTCCTGGGTTCAAGTGATTCTTCTGTCTCAGCCTTCCGAGTAGCTGGGATTACAGTCGCACGCCGCCATGCCTGGCTAATTTTTTTTGTATTTTAGTACAGACAGGGTTTTACCGTGTTGCCCAGGCTGGTCTCGAACCCCTGAGCTCAGGTAATCCACATGCCTTGGCCTCCCAAAGTGCTAGGATAACAGGGGTGAGCCACTGCACCCGGCCCTGGACCATTTCTTATTGCAAATTTTAAAGTCAACTTACAGTAGTCATTTCAAATCAAGAATAATTCTGGGCAAGCTAGTATGAGGCAATTAACTTTAAGATAATTTCTTAACCCTCTTATACCTGACTTTGCCTTTGCCTATGGAAACAGGATCTGAAATTTCTCCTGGTTTACATTGCCCACCAATAGCCTAAAAAGGTCAAGTTTTCACTTTGGGAGGCCAAGGTGTGTGGATCACCTGAGGTCACCAGCCTGGCCAACATGGTAAAACCCTGTCTCTACTAAAAATACAAAAATTAGCTAGGCGTGGTGGCGGGCGCCTGTAATCCCAGCTACTCAGGAGGCTGAGGCAAGAGAATCACTTGAACCCAGGAGGTGGAGGCTGCAGTAAGCCAAGATGGCACCACTGCCCTCTAGCCAGGGCAAAAGAACCAGACCCCGTCTCATGAAAAAAATAAAGAAAAGAATTTGGGTGGATTGTCTGCCTCTCCCTCTACCAGCTTCTGTTTACTTGACTCTTCATCCACAAAAACAAACCTTTAAAGCCCCAAGAAGTGTTCATAAGATCACACAACTGACCCAGATGGGAATGGTCCCCATATCTCCTGACTTCCTGCTGGTGCTCATTACACCATATTCTGGTGTATTAGCAGGTGACAGTAGCTCTAAAAATAGAGCAGATGCAATTAATAGTGGAGGCAAATTAACTTGGCGCATTCATTATCTTAGTAGTTGCTCCCTTTATAATTGAGTATGGCATTGCCAAGCCAGGAGCATACCCTAATTAGTATGTGCTCTAATATGGAGCGTGAAATTCCACTCAATTTTGTATTCAGCTCACTTCTTGAAGGGGGAGAAAAATCTAGCTTAATTGGAGCCGTTAGTGGGGCAGAGCTCATCCTATTCAGGTCACCACCCTCTGTGATCCCTCTGCTCAGAAGATAACCAAAGGGTACAAAAAAGAAAACATGCCAGTCCTACATACATGGGTAGGGCAAAAGGGGACGTGAAGGTGTGTGTGTGTGTGTGTGTGTGTGTGTGTGTGTGTGTGTATGTTATGCATAAGGAGGCAAGCATGTTGAAGGTAAGATTTGGGAGGCAGAGAGTATCTTTAAATATTTGGCCTCCAGAAGGAAAAATTAATGTGGATTGAAATCAGAGACTGCAATGCTATGATTCCAAATGCAGTTTGGTAAACATTTACTGGATGCCACCAATGCATAAGTGAAGACAAATAAGATATGATCCCTGCCCTTAAACAGCTTACTATCTAGTGGGAACATGTTCACAAATAACAAATACAAGGCAGAAAGCCAGGATATTTTAAGAGATGCATTCAGTGTCCACTGAATGGATGCTCTACCTTATAAATTGCGTATACACAGGTGATGGTACGTAAACATTAGTATTAGATTCTAGAAAGCAAAAGGCCTCATCAGATCAGGCATCTCCATTCTAAATATTAACATAAATTAATAAAAAAGTAAGCTGAAATAGGTGCCTTAAGAACTGTGAAGTCTTGAGCTCTCTTTTTCTCTTACCTTATTTTTCACAGAGGACCAGCTAGGTTGGCAGGTTGTATAAATTCTCATGCAGTTATTTTCCAGGCAAGACCTGCATTCACCCCAGGAATCTGCCAAAGACACCCGGCATAGCCTTTCTTCTTCCTTCAGATGTTCTTGAACTTCATTCAGAAGTTTCAGGGCCTCCTAATTAAAAGTAGAAACAAAAGTCCAATTTCCGTTTCATGATCTATATGCACCTTAGTTGATTTCACCCTTTGAAATGTACACATTCTAAACTGCTTTTTCATTCTTTCTCCTTCAGGTGCCTCGCAGCTGTCAGATCTCCCCCAAAGCTTTCTGTTTAGTTTAAGAAAAGAGCACTGATTGATTCCTATTGAAGACTGTAAATCTTATTCATCTGTTCATTCATTTGTTCAATAAGTATTTACTGAGTGTTTGCTATGTGACAGACATTACTCTAGGTGTGGGTGACCTGACAATGAAGATGCCATCCCGATCTGGGAACAACTGTGATTTACCTATTTACCGGTAAGTCTGTCTTCAGTTCTCATCCACTGGGGCATGGGGAAAGTGGGCTTTACAGTTTATAAAGCTGGCATATTTTAATTCTTTTATTTACACTGTCTTTAATTGTTGTATATCCTTAAACATTGCAAGGAAGTGCAATTCTTGTATGGCAAGTTAAATGTTCCCGTTGAGTTACATTCTAATTGCAGAGATGCAGGATGGCATCTCTGCAATTAGAATGTAATATAATAAATATATATAATGTAATATTAAATAAATATAAATAGGAATATAAACAAGCTTTGTTCTTCTTGTTTATATTCCCAGTGCTCCCCCTTGTGGTGCTTGCTATACTTGGCCAAGTCCTGCTCTGGGTGGTGAGGAGCCCAGCAGCAGTGGCACCTGTCCCTGCGAGCCTCAGCCCTGCCCCTGGAGTGCCTCATGGGTCAGCACCATGGTGCAACAGACCTTTCTTCCTGTGCCCCTGCCTAAACCTCTGGCTTCCCTGCAAGTGTGGACTTCTGAACCCCAGCCCCCTCCATGCCGAGATATCGTGCAGGGGAATGAAGTGAGTATAATGGATCTGGCCATAAGAAGACAGCCGCAGAGCTAATGGAAATGACCCTTTCCTGGAGTATTAAGCCCAAAGAATCACCTGGGCACTGTCAATCTTCCACATCTTCTCTGCCTGGCTAGGATTTGTCAGTTGTCCTCATTGTAAAGTTTGGCTGCTAAGCCAGGTAGCATTTGCTATGATCCACGTAAGAAAACTGCCAGGGCCCCAGCTTGCCAATACACATTTTGACCCAGACAGGAGTGTGTGTGTGTCCTTGGACTTTGTAGAACAATTTTGGAATCTTACATCTTTTTTTTTTTTTTTTTTTTTTTGAGACAGAGTCTGGCTGTGTCGCCCAGGCTGGAGTGCAGTGGTGCAATCTCAGCTCACTGCAACCTCCATCTCCCAGGTTTAAGAGATTCTCCTGCCTCAGCCTCCTGAGTAGCTGGGACTACAGATGCGTGCCACCATGCCTGGCTAATTTTTGTATGTTTAATAGAGACAGAGTTTCACCATTTTGCCCAGGCTGATCTCGAACTCCTGGCCTCAAGTGATCTGCCCACGTTGGCCTCCCAAAGTGCTGGGATTACAGGCATGAGCCACCGCACCTGGCTGAATCTTACATCTTAAAGTGGTTGTTTTTCGGCAGGGTGCAGTGGCTCACACCTGTAATTCCAGCATTTTGGGAGGCTGAGGCGGGTGGATCACCTGATGTCAGGAGTTTGAGAACAGCCTGGCCAACATGGTAAAAACCTGTCTCTACTACAAATACAAAAATTAGCTGGTCGTGATGGTGGGTGCCTGTAATCCCAGCTACTTGGGAGGCTGAAGCAAGAGAATCGTTTGAACCCAGGAGGCGGAGGTTGCAGTGAGCCAAGATCGTGCCATTGTACTTCAGCCTGGGCAACAAGAGTGAGACTCTGTCTCAAAAAAAAAAAAAGGTTGTTTCTCCAAGGCAAGTAACAATACCTCCAGGATTTTCTCAATCAGTCCCAATTTTACATATTCTGCTCATTGTCCTCATAAGACAAAATCCTAATATTCCCAATTCCAAACTACAGTGGCTATGTACCCTTGGGCAAATTACTTAATATGTATAAGCCTTAGTCTCCTCATTTGCAAATAAGAATAATAGGAATAATAGTATCTACTTCTCAAGGTCTTTGCATTAAATGAGCTAAACAAGCAAGGCATCTATTATTATACCTAGTATCCATTATCATAGGCAAGACATCTATTATTATAACTAGTCCAGTATAATAACTAGTATCTCTCAGGCTTCCTTCCATTCACTGCCCAGAAGCAGAACAAAAAACAGTTACCAAATCACAGGTCCCAAGTTTTGGAAGTGAAACATTGCCATGGAAGAAGTAGACCTCTGTCTAGTAAACATTCCTAAGGAATATCCTGTCGACGCCTTCCATTTCCTACTAGACATTGTACCAACTGGCAGATTCACGCTTATAACTCTATTCCTATAGTTGACAGTTTATCAAAAGCGCTATATAAACCTGGCATTGAGCCAGGCATGGTGGCTAGTGCCTGTGATCCCAGCTACTCGGGAAGTGAGGCAGGAGGATCCCTTGAGCCCAGGAGTTCAAGACCAGCCTGAGCAACATAGCAAGACCCCATTTCATTAAAAACACATACAAATAAAACCTGATTTGGGGGTCAAGTCACTCTAACCTTCTCTAGGGTTTCCTACTTAATAAGTTTCAGATAGTCTCACTAAATATTAATAAGGAGGGGTGGTGGAAGGGGGCAGTGAGGATGCTGGGTCACCACTGAGCAGTACTCTTGAGAATGGGTGGGGCTCAATACTGGGAGACTAGGGTTGCTAACACCATATTTGCCAATTCATAATTTGTCTAAACTGACCTTTATTCTAGGCTTTAAGTAATTTTAGGGAGGGATACTCAGGGTTAAACAGATTTTTTTTTTTCCGATTAACTTTCTAATTGAGTGCCTCAAACTTAAGAGTATAATTCAATGAATTTTTGTACAATAAGATTTTTAAGAATAAACAAAAATTCTACTAGTTGCTTGGATTCTTCAGGGCCAGAAGTGAAATCCACATTTGCTTACTTGACCCACCCAAAGTGGAATATTCTTGTTAAAGCTGTATACCCTGTCCTCCTTGCCAGGAGGTTCAGGGAAGTGAGAAAAGCGGAAAATCACTGGGTCCCCCGTGCACACATCTGCTGACTTTATCTCAGTTCATTCATTAGAGTGTTGGAGTAACATGTTAATTAACAAACATCTCAAACCCCAGTTTTCTTAGCTATAAAATGAAAGTAGTGGTTTACCCAGATGTTCAAAACATTCCATGTGATAATGTGTTTTGTGAAGAGTGTATTAGTGCTATCTAGTGTCTCTATTCCCAGATGGCCAGGCTCACAAGCCCACCAGGGAAGATCCCAGCTGGAGGGGCTTCCACATTTTCCTGATGAGGAGCTATTTTAGATTTCCTCAAAATCTTTTGATTGCTGCCAAAAGGGAGAAGGGTTTGCAGCTGCTGGTCAGGCATTCTCCTTTCCTTGCCAGAACGCTGACTGACTCAGGGCAGTAGGTGGGGCTGCAACATCAACCAGTCCGGTGACGCTGACACACAGCTTTGGGGTCAGCCTGTCACACTACCCGGCTCCAGTTGCTTAACAGACTCCCAGAGGCCATGATGCTCAGAAGTAAAAAGATGCAAGCAGCAATCTGGAATTCAGTGGCCTACAACTTTATAGATAGAGGGATAGATAGAAAATATTAGAACTTCCACTTGTATTTTTAAATTAAAAATCTGACTGGGGTGGGGGGAATGGGGCATTGTTTAATATGTATAGACTTTCAGTTTTTGCAAGATGAAAATAATTCTGGAGATTGGTTGCACAACAGTATGAATGTATTTAACACTACTGAACGGCACACTTAAAAATGGTTATGATGGTAAATTTTGTTATATGTATTTTACAACTTAACATTTTTCAAAAAATAAAAATAAATTTAAAAAGTAATTTACTCTCAACATTAAAATTGAAAATATTTTCCAAATTATTTTTGTTACAGTTTTAATTTCCTCTTTGATTTAAGGGTAATGTTTGAAGATAACCTTTTTTAAAAAAGTCATTGTTTTGAGTGTGATGTTAATTATTAATGTCATTAAACTGCAAGCTATTCAATGTCTATAATTTAGAAATTTACTGAACTTTATACTGTGGCATATGAACAATTTTTTACATCTTCCAAAGACATTTGAATATAATATGTATTCTCCATTGATAAAATATGTAGTTCAAGCTATAGCTATTAAATAAAGCTATTTGAATTTGAAAAAGTGATTAGGCTGATGCATTATTGGATATACATGGTACTCTCTTGAGATGCATGTGTCAGATACTGTGTGTGCCCAACTGTATGTGATGACCTTGGGAAAAAGGGGATCCTCTACATTCCAGAAGAATCAACTATAGTTCCCTTGCTCTGTTCACATGCACCCAATTGTAATGAGTTGCCATGTAAGAGAACTCAGGTAGACTGATGGATTTTATTATCTAGTTTTAACTAAAGTAACCTTCACTAAATGGACAGGAGGCTTAACAAGATTCTTGAAAAAAAACCAAACTTGGCAGATTTTAAAAATGAATAATTTAAGCTCAAGTGGACCAAAAGCAAATGGCAGAGCTGACACTTGATCATTATGAGCTCTTTATTGGCCAAGTGACAAAGGAAAACTATGGTGATCTAATTAGATCTGGCAAGTCGGCTAAAAGTTTCAAAATATCTAGAAGATTATTTGAAATGTGGACTTATATCCACACTCGCTAATGATGAATCTCACCTTAAATACATATTGTGCCTTGAGATATCAATGGTAGCAATTCATGTATCTATTTCATAAGTAAATGAATATGCATATATTTAGGAGTGAGTGGTAACAAATTTTTTGGTCATAGGAATGAGAGACCAAAAATCTCTGGGCCAGGCATGGTGGCCCATGCCTGTAATTCCAGCACTTTGGGAGGCTGAGGCAGGTGGATCACTTGAGCCCCAGAGCTCGGGACCAGCCTGGCCAGCATGGTGAAACCCCGTCTCTTCTAAAAATACAAAAATTAGCCAGGCGGGGTGGTAGGAGCCTGTAATCCCAGCTACTAGGGAGGCTGAGACAGGAGAATCGCCTGAACCCGGGAGGTGGAGGTTGCAATGAGCGGGATCAACTCCAGCCTGGGTGACAGAGCGAGACTCTGTCTCAAAAACAGAAACAAACAAAAAACAAAAAACAAAAACTCTGGAGACCACTGATCTAGTAAAAAAAACTCTTCAAATACTTTTGACTCAATATCCTAACTCAGAAGAGACCAAGAATAATCTATTTTTGAGAAAGCAGCACTTAAACAGAGATGAATCCCCCAGATTCTGGGTTGGAGTCTTGCAGAAGCCTATCCTACACGAAATATGTTCTTCAAGGAAATCTGAAGCTTCCCTTAAACTTTTCCTCAAATAAAAGCAGCTACCCATGAAATTTATTACTAAGGAAAATAAGTAATTCATCAATCGTACTAACAAGTGCAGTATTTCTGGTCCAGATCTGTGTAAGAACGGACATTATTTTCAATGACTGTACCTGCTTTTCTTCTCTGCATTTCTTCAGGGTGCTCATTAGATTGGTGTGTTCCTTCTCTTTTCTTTCCATCATGATTTTCATTTGCTTAATACCAGTCAAAGCCTTCTTCACCTCTTCATCTGCATCTATCTCCCCCACCTCAGAAAAACCTGAAAGACACGTGGCAATTTTTTCTTTGAGATCTGATCAGATTACAAAACACCAAGTTCACCAACCTTTCATGTCTCCAAAAGAGAGGCTTAATTGTTCTTTTATAGGCTCATATTCTGAAAGCAGATCATAATGAATTAGCTGTCAGCTGCCACATGGACCCAGCTGCCACACGGACCATACCTTCTACTTCTCACTTGTGAGTGCCTAAACAAATAGAGTTCACTGAACCTCATTCTTGTCATCTTGCTCAGGCCCTGTTTTCATTTATCCATTTTTTTCTTTCATTTAAGACTCAAGTGTGTTTATATTAGAGAAAATTTTGCATTTTCTTCATAATTTATATTAAGTGCCCAGCTGGGGACCTCAAACACAGTCAGCAATTTCTCTTTCTTTCAGCTTCAGTTACCTAATAAGGAGGCACGAGACCTAGAAAGTATCCCATGTAATACGAGCTTCCTTAATAACTCAATGGACGTGTCTTATACAGCTTTAATAAGCCCTTAGTAAGTTTAAAATTCATTGTCATTCCCTGTTCAAAATAGCCAACATGGCCTACTAAGGAGCTTATTCTTGACTCTGATTTTAATTACAGACCCTAAATCAGCTACATTTTAGCTAATTTGTTCTTCTAAATATTAAGTACCCAAAGTATATATCACCAAGCAAAGGTTGCAAGTTAATGGCCACAGAACAACCAGATTCAATGTAATTATAACCCATTCTTTCACTAGTTTAAGAATAATTGCACAGATTAATGGTTTAAATTTTTCAAATGCTAGAAAAGTATTTCACTGTTCATTAGAGCTGTGCTGAGATGACACCAACCATCTGGATGATACAAAAAAATGCAGTGAAAAAATTGGCAAGTTGTATCTACATGATACAAACATCTGGAAATGTGAACGCCTGCAGAGACGTGATTGGAATTTTCTATTTTTACCCAGATGTTTGGCGTCATGATGACTTGGTTTAAGCGCCTTGAGAACGTTTCACCGTGAAAACAGCGAATATGGTTATCTCTCAACTGCGACTCACTATAAACCCCAGCAGGACAACCAACATGCAAACAGGACACAGCACAGATAAGAAACCAAACATACTCTTCAGGTTTTCACTGATAGCAGTTTTGTCCTTCCAATTGGGTGCGCAGTGACTGTCTTTCAACCATAGCAGATACACAATAAACACCAAGAGTGGCGGCTTCATGTTCCCGCTGTTACTGCAAAGGAAAAATAAACCCGCATCAAATGTCTTCCATTTGGTTAGTTTCTGTTGGCATCAATTGAAAACACCTGGGACTCCAAAGCATTTTTCTGTCAATTTTTCCTTATGACTTTAGACAACTTATGCTAATGTGCCTGAGACATAAGGAAGCTTGAAATGTAAGTTAAAAAAACAAACAAATTCTAGTCCCTATTTGGTTTAAATTCTTCACGACAGTTAAAAAAGCCCGCCATGTGAAGTACTTGGAACTCAATGCAATGGAGAAGATAGATCACATCCTCTCAGAGTCCAAGCTTCATTTTGTAAACATCTCGAAACACAGAATTGATTCGAATCTGTTAGAGGGATTTTTTTTCCCTCCAAAATTCTTTTTTTTTTTTTTTTTTGAGACGGAGTTTTGCTCTTGTTGCCCAGGCTGGAATGCAATGGCGTGATCTCAGCTCACCGCAACCTCCACCTCCCAGGTTCAAGTGATTCTCCTGCCTCAGCCTTCCCAAGTAGCTGGGATTATAGGCATGCGCCGCCAAGCCCGGTTAATTTTGTATTTTTAGTAGAGATGGAGTTTCTCCATGTGGGTCAGGCTGGTCTCGAACTACTGACCTCAGGTGATCTGCCCCCCTCGGCCTCCCAAAGTGCTGGGATTACAGGCGTGAGCCACCACACCTGGCATTTCCCTCCAAAATTCTATGTTCTCAAGTGAGTTTTTACCTACGTGGTTCGCTATTTTTTTTAAAGAAAGCAAAACCAACCACACACGTTTTTCTCATACCCCTTATAAAACCCATTATGCTATGTGAATAGTGCACAGTTAAAATTTTTTCTTCTCAGTTAATGAATTTCCCTTTGAGTTTAATTCGATACACATTAGTTACAAATATTCTAAATACAGAGGTTAAAACTTTACTAAGAAAAGTTAAATAAGTTAGAATAGTCGTATGCTTTAATAAAGTTAAAACTATAAAATAAGTTAGATTATTTTAACTCCCACAAAGGGGATATTTATCTGCTTTACGTATATTTACTATTTTAAAAAGAAAACAACCACAGAAACCTCCATTATTTGATCAACATTTGGAATGTCTTTTTAATACAGTCTTAAACTAGCAACTGTACTAGTCATTATGCAGTTATCACATTTTACATACATCATTTCAACTAACTCTTCTTCTATCATTACTCTATTTACAAAACAAAACTTTTTAATATAGTGTATTTACCACTAACTTTGCAATATCTCCCCAGTGAAGTTGCCACCAGCTTCTGGAAGGACCTTCGTTTTTCTCTGCTTTAATTTTCATCCGTGTCAGGGATTTAGCTGTGTCCTATCAATTTGATGACACAGTGTTTAATCCTATTAACCCAACATTTTGAGATTTACAACTATGATCTAAAATTTGGTACTGTTTAGAAGAAAACACTAGAGGGCGGGCTGTGTACACAATTGGCAACAGCGACCTTGGGCTACCTTCCTATATACAAATGTGTTTTGATAGGACTCATTAAAACCTTAAAAATATTTTTTAATTTTCAATTTAAAATATGTAGTTTCCTATGTAAGCAAAATTAGTCTCTTAGATTGAAAATACTATAAGCCACAATGTGAAAGTGAGTAAACTCTTAGATGAAACAGTTTGAAAAGTGTATTTACACAGTCATGTGGCATTTTTGTTGTTTGTTTGTTTTCTCGTTTGGCATTTTTTGACTATTAGTATATGAAGCGATATAACCAACTAAAGTGATAAAGTCTAGCATATACATAATGCAATAGACAAGTATTTTAGACCCACTGTAATTTGCTACTTGATTAGCTGAACTGAAAATGTAGCCCTTAATGATTCATTTAAAAACAACTTAGACAGCTGTTAGTCATGATAGCCAACTCTGGAATCTACACGATGGGTCTCTCCGGCAACTGAAATCTCAAGATCACCTGGGCCCTGTTTGCAAGTTTTGAGAGACTAGCCAATCCATCCTTACTATGTACTCAGCACTTGTCCAAGCAGGTCAGACCTTGACAATTCTGAACTGGGCCACCTGCCTTTTAGGCGCCCTACGACATTTGTCCTGGTCTCTGAGCAACATGCAGTCTGGAGTTTATCTTTGCTCTGCCTGGGCACAGAGAGTGACACACATTCAAGGCCCAGCCACACCCCATGTCAGCTGCCTTGATTACCCACTAATTCCCTCTTTTAGCTGGAAACCTCTTAGCTCTCTTGGAAAACAGATCAGCTCATAGCAAAACTCGAACTATTATTATTTTAAACAGCCTAATGTCACTTATGAGCAACTAAAATCCACACCTATAAACAGATGTGTCCTATCCTGAAAGATGCATGGTTGGCCAATGGAAGAGGCAGCACTTTGGGTATTTTTCTCAGGAAGAGCAGAGCAGAGTCCTGGAAAAGTTGGTCATAGGAAATTGTCCAGCTTTTACCCTGACTCTGTGCACCATTGCTCATTAGTTTACTACTGTCCAAGTTTGGGCCCATTTGATGTCAAGGCTGGCATCTGCGTGTTCTTTTTCAACAGACCCAAATTTTGTTGAAAACGGAACCAGTTTTTAGGAAGCAAAACCAACCACACACATAGGAAGATGGCTTACTTCCTAGTAGCAGGTTTTTTTCTCTAATCCATGGTCCTCCTTTAAGAGCAATTTCTCAGAACAGAACTTTATTGCTAACTAGTACTAATTACTTTGAAAATATCTCGAAGCTTCCAAAAAGGCTCTTCCTCTAATTACTTCATCTGTTTTCACAGCTGCCATTTTGTTCTTAAGATTAAGCAATACTTCATGTGAATCCGGTCACTTTCATAATTATGACATCATTATGCTCAAGATTTAAGGGGATTACAAAATATTGTAGATAGCTGCTTGATAATTAAGGAGATTTAGAGGCAAAGTCATCTTAATTAAGAAAGATGGCAAGAGGATGCATGCGGCATCAACTGGAAAATAGAGGAATCAGATGGATTTCAAAATGTCAGGTTTATTGTTGCTAAGTTCAGGCTTGCACAGAGCGTCTTAGATGCACGGCCATAATGGTCTTGCTAATATGTCACCCTTGAGTTAGACTTGCCCATCCTGCCACTGGCATAGCCAGACAACCTCTGGGCTTCCAACTGGGACATTTGGCCAGGAGCAGACTAGGAAGCCTATATACTACTCAGGCTGTGTCTTATATAGAACCAGCTCCAGGATACAATGACAGTGGTCCCTGCAGTTATGTAACCTAAGAGTGCATGTGTCCTGTAGACACCAGCTAGGATTTGCTGTCTTGCACCAGTAAGGTCTCAAAAAGACAGAAAGAGGGCAAATCTCTAACGAGTTCTCCTCAACTGAGATCCACAGACTAAGAACATGAATCAAATGGCACTCTGCTTTGCAGGGTGAGAAATGGGAGGGTGAGAGGCCAGGGGAGTTAGCCTGGTAGAAGTCCTTCCACAGTCACAAGAGGCAGTCCTCTTCCTCTGGCCCACTGAAAAAAAGTTGAGGAGAATATGCATAAGAGAAGTAAAACAAAAGATAAAGTATAAAGATCTAAATAAATTGTCCACGTAGAATATAATAGCAGCTGTCATCAGACTTATCCTTCCTTTCCTTCCTCTCTTCTTTTTCCTTCCTTCCTTCCTTCTTTCCTTCCTTCCTTCCCTCCCTTCCTTCCTTCCCTCCCTCCCTTCCTTTCTCCCTTCTTCCTTCCTTATGTCCATTTATTCAGCCATTCATTTAATACACTTAAAGAAAATTATTCACAATCATAAGCAAAATTGTAGAAGCGGAGTGTAAATCCTCAATTAAAAATTTCCTCCTTTGCAGGCAAAGGTTGGCTAACTCACTTGCTGGAAAGGACCGATGGACATGAAGATCACTGACTTAAGAGGTCAAGTTGCATCAACTTCCTTGCCACACGATTGTCTCATGGTCCTGTCCACTTGGACCTCATCGTCCTCTCATAAAACATGCAATTATTGGAAGAAATATTTCCAGCTGTTACTCCCAGCTCTGAAGTTCTGTGATTATTATTCACATATTCTCACCAAGCTCTCGTACATAGCTGGAATGTACGAAATGATTTGACATGACCTGTAAAATGAAGAATTACAGCTACTCTATCTCGCTTAGAGATTGCTGAGCAGGTCAAATTAGTTATTATAAATGAACATGTTTTATTGAGCCACACAGAGTGCAATGTCATTGGAAGGTAGACCAATAACCTTTTTAAAAAATTCAGACAAGGCCAGGCACAGTGGCTCAGGCCTGTAATCCCAGCATTTTGGGAGGCTGAGGCAGACACATCACTTGGGTCAGGAGTTTGAGACCAGCCTGGTCAACATGGTGAAACCCCATCTCTACTAAAAATACAAAAATTAGCTGGCGGTGGTGGCAGGTGCCTGTAATCTTGGCTACTCGGGAGGTTGAGGCAGGAGGATTGCTTAAACCTAGGAGGCGGAGGTTTCTGTGAGCCGAGATAGCGTCACTGCACTCCAGCCTGGGCAACAGAGTGAGACTCCATCTCAAAAAAAAAAAAATTCAGACTAAACTAAAATTATTGCCAGGCACGGTGGCTCATGTCTGTAATCCCAACACTTTGGGAGGCCGAGGCAGGCAGATCACTTGGGTCAGGAGTTCAAGACCAGCCTGGCCAACATGGTGAAAGCCCATCTTTACTAAAAATACAAAAATTAGCTGGGTGTGGTGGCACGCACCTATAGTCCCAGCCACTCGGGAGGCTGAGGCAGGAGAATCGCTTGAACCTAGGAGGTAGAGGTTGCAGTGAGCTGAGATCGCAGCAGTGCACTCCAGCCTGGGCAACGAGAGCAAGACTCCATCTCAAAAAAATACAATAAAATAATTGTTTTAGTTTCATATAACATAAGTAGCAAAAGTAGGCATTGAATCTAGACTTCAAATCCTTTCATGAAAACGATCTAGTTTGAATACAAAATGAGAAAATTATATTCCACTTAACCATCATCATGAAGCCAGAATTTATCTGTTTAGACCAGCACTACACAAATTTATTGATTAGGATGTAAATAAATATCAAGTATATTTAAAATTTCCCCTTTACCCAGAATAGTGCTTCTCTTGCTTCCAGCAAGTTCAACTCTTGGAATAGCTTATTCAGCAAATGTATCGGGCACTCATTACATTCTGCACTGGGGATACAGCGGTCTCTGCGTTGCAGGTGCCCACGCTCCGTTCCAAAGGGAGGGAACTGGACAATACACAAATAAATATAGAAGCCAGAATGTATAAAAGCATGACAACTGTTATAAAGAAAATTATGTGGGAATAATGGGATAGCCAGTAACTTAGAAGGGGAGGGGCTACTTGAGGATAGGTGGCCAAGGAAGGCCTCTTTGAGGAGGAGACTTCTAATACAATCCCTGAAAGTAGAACCAGCTACACAATTTTCAGGGCCCAGTGCAAAATGAAAATACGGGCCCCGTGTTCAAAGAGTATTGAGAGTTTCAAGATGGCAACAATAGATCCAAACCAAGTAGAGATCCCTTCTGAGCGAGGGGTGCACATGGCACATGTGTGAAGCCGGCTGGCCTGAAAGACAAGGAGCACGCCTCTTCTGAGATCTGAGAGCAAGTGCAAGAGGAGTGGGAACAAACTTGGCCAAGTGTGGCAGAGTGCAGTGAGAGAAGAAGTGTGATATTAGCTGGAGATCAGAAATGTGCATATCCTGTAAGTAGGGCAGGGTAAAAAGTCAGAAATACATATATTTTTTGAAGCAAGACTGGATAATTGTGGAGGATTTCCCAAAGGGCAACAATAATGCACTGGTTTTAAAAGGCCACTGTTGATGTCCTGAGAAGAATGGACTATGGGAAGGCAAGGTAGAAGGGAAGCCAGTTAGGAAGCTGTTTTAATCACCAGGAAAGAGATAATGGTGCCTCTTTGGAGAGTGAGAAGTGGTGAGATTTGGAACTTATTTTGGAGATGGGACTGGACTGTGAGGTGAGGGGAAGTGCAGAATCAAGGGTGGCTGCTGGATTCTTGACTTGAGCTTTGGATGGGGGATGCCATTTTCTGAGATGAGAAAGGCCGGGGCAGAGTGTAGTGGGGGCCATTGGCTGGCACAGGCCTTTGCTCGTGCTCCAGGAACCCCCTACCCAGTCCACCAGGGTTTAACTCTCACTACCAACAAGAATATTTGTTGCTAAAGTCATCAAGAAGCCAATGATGACCAAATCCACCGGTGACTTTCTATCCTCTTTCTTACTTATTGTCCTTGTGGAATTGGATGAGCAACTGATTTTAAAGCATCTCTTTTTGTGTAAATGATGCCATTAGCTCTTGGTCCTCCTCTTACCTCTCCAACTTCTTTTATTTGTAGCAGGATGTGGTTACCTTTCCCTTAATTTTTAAATTTATTAAAAAATATTTTTGTCCCTAGAAACAGGGTCTTGATATGTTGCCCAGGCTAGAGTGCAGTGGCTATTCACAGGTGTAATCATAGTGCTCTATAGTCTCCAACTCCTGGGCTCAAGTGATCCTCCCGCCTCAGCCTCCTGAGTAGCTGGGATGACACGCTGGAGCCACCATGCCTGAGCCCTCCGAATCCTTTTAATTCTATCCCCTTCTCACTGGCAAAACAAGACGGGTTCTTCAACCTCTCGATCTTCTTTATTTTATCCATCCCAATCCACCACAGAAAGAGGGTCTTTAAGGATAATAATGAAGCCCAATTATGCTATGAGAGGCAATCTGTACTGGTAAAAAAAAAAAGGTGGGGGGTGGGTTATCTTGTAGGTGCTCCATTCTGAAAGATGCAAAGGTGCAGGTGAGCTGTAATAGGTGGCACAGGGCTCTCCCTGTGCTGGGCTGAGCCAGGACCACAGAGGGAAGAGGAGTAGGAAAGGAAAGTGTGAGGGAGACCAGGAGGAAGGGAGCAAGGAGCATGGGAAGTGGACTTGGGACCGGCCAGAAGGTGATCTGAGAGGAGCAGCCAAGACGTAGGACAGGAGCCTCAGAATTCCAGGCAAATTTTTGATTAGCTGCTGGTAAGAGTGGGCTGGGTTTCTAAGCCCACCCAACCCATGTTGGCTCCAGCAGCCAGGTTATGCATTCATCTCTTTTTTTAATGTTTAATTTTTATTTTTTTAGAGGCAAGTTCTCACCACGTTTCCCAGGCTGGTCTCGAACTCCTGGACTCAAGAGATCCTCCCACTTAGGCCTCTCAAGGTGTGGGGATTACAGGCGTGAGCCACCTCCCCCAGCCTTGGATTCATCTCTGTTACGGTATTTGCCGAGTGTCTACTACGTACTATGTGTCAGGCTCTGGTGTCAGACACATGACACCTGCTCAGTCTCATTCCTGACCCTTCTTCCTCTGTCCTCCGTCAGATGTTTCTCTTCCCTGGGGCTTTGTCCTGGGTGCTCTTATTTCTACTGCCTGAAACTCTCTTTCGATGAAGTTACCTGGAACCACAGACAGGCAAAGGCAACCTTCTACCGGCTGTCTGTCTGTCGGCACAGCCCTCAGGGATTTCAGTTTCAACAGTTCCTAACCCAGCTTTTTCCCCTCAAGCTCGCCCTGCCATATCTCCCTGTCACCAGATCCAGACATTTGGGAATAATCCCAGACTTCTCTGTCTCCTTCAATCCAGTGGCCAACCCAAGCAGACCGCCAGATGTATTGCATCTGGGCCCGTGCATTATAAAGGCCCACATGAGTGGAAGACTATTGAGTCTTCGAAGTGCTGTGCTTTATTTTTGAGTAACCTAAAGCAAATAGAAATCGGTAGACTAAACAAGCAAAATCATACATAATTAAAAATCAAATTTTTCTTTAAATTCTGGCCACATTATTATGACCCCGGCAAATGTGTTTTAATTTGGTTCTTGATCTGCATGACAGCAGGATGGGTAAAATACCATAAGTATTTGATGATAACATAGAGGAATGAATCGTTCTATCCATTGTACAGTAACATTTAAGTCTCATCCTCTAATCCATAATTGGCCAAGTTGTTCCAAGTCCAAATTAATTAAGGAAATATAAACAGGAGCATATATATAGTATCGGAATATCTCACTTGTTTTGTTAAGTTTGTCCTGAGCAAATCGGATTTTCTTTTCAGCTTGAACACACTTAATGCAAAATCCAAAATCCAAAATGCTCCAAAATCTAACCTTATTTTTTTTTTTTTGAGACAGAGTCTTGCTTTGTCACCCAGGCTGGAGTGCAATGGAGTGATTTCCGCTCTCTGCAACCTCCGCCTCCCAGGTTCAAGAGATTCTCCTGCCTCGGCCTCCCGAGTAGCTGGGATTACAAGCATGCACCAACATGCCAGGCTAACTTTTTTATTTTTAGTAGAGACAGGGTTTCACCATGTTAGCCAGGCTGGTTTTGAACTCCTGACCTCAAATGACCCACCTGCTTTGGCCTCCTAAAGTGATGGGATTGCAGCCATGAGCCACCATGCCTGGCCAATCTAAACTTTCTAAGCACAGAGAGACAAGTGGAAAATTCCACACTTAACCTCATGTGATGGGGTCACAGTCAAAATGCAGGCACATAATACACAATTTATTCAGTGTCCCCAAGGGAAAAAAGGACCCTCCCAGCTCCTTTCTGCTGCAAAATAGCTTTTCTGAGCATGCCAGATATATATGTCATATTTTTTACTAAGTGCTCATGTGTGAATAAGTGTAAGAAAATGATTGCTTGTCAGTAGCATATAAATTCGGAATCAGGAATGAAAGACAACTACAGAGTGTCCTTGTGGGTGGCTGAGACAGGGACACCTTGCTTCCTGATGGTTCAATGTATACAAACTTTGTTTTATGTGGAAAATTGTTAAAAATATTGTGTAAATTTACCTTCAGGCTACGTGTATAAGGTGTATATGAAACATAAATGAATTTTGTGTTTAGACGTAGGTTCTATCCCCAAGATATCTCATTGTGTATATGCAAATATTTCAAAATCCCAAAACATCCAGAACCTGAAACACTTTGGCGTCACGCATGTAAGATAAGGAATACCCAGCCTATATATGGAAAAAAGAATCCTTGTGTGCTGACTCTGTGGATTATTGGACGATAAAGAAAATAGATTTAGATTATTATAATGGTATTATAATGGTCAAGTAAATTATATGCATGTCTTATAAATAGATCAACAGACCTTATGAAAACTCTTTGGTTATTGCCAGATTTTTATCTAGAAGGCAGTGAGAGACCCAGGCCAAAGGAGACAGATTGTCTGCCATGCTTGAAAGAACTATACTTATTTGTTTGTTTGTTTGTTTAGAGACAGAGGCTCACTCTGTTGCCCAGGCTGGAGTGTAGTAGTGAGATCACGGTTTACTGCAGCCTCGACCTCCTGGCCTCAAGTGATCCTCCCACCTCAGCCTCCCAAAGCACTGAGACTACAGGCATGAGCCACTGCACCTGGTGGACAAAGCTTTAATATTGAACCACTTGTTAGCCAAAATGTCACAGAAGTTGTTTGTTTGTTTGTTTTAATCTAAATTGTGAATTAATATGACTTTTCTTATAGTAGATGAAAGTGAATAATTTTTAAAACTATGTGTCTGCATTAAAAAACAAAACAAACACCTCCCTGATCACCAAGATCAGATAATACCTAGGGGGTTTTTAGGCCTGTCCGTTTGTCAGGGTCCTGGAATAAAACATAATTATTCTCACTTGGGTAAGGGGAGGAAACAATGATTCTGGAGCTCAGCGAGAGCCAGAGCGGGGACCGTGGTTGCCTTGTGGGAGCAGTAGCCTTCAAGGGGAACCCAGGAAACCAGCAGACTGAGACCTGGTGATGCCAACTCAGGGTCAACCTCCCAAAGGCACAGAGCAAGACAGGGAAGTGAGAGCATGGGCAGCCACAGACAGAGCACCCAGCACAGCCTCACTCTGCTTTAGTCTGGCACGCATCTGACGGTTCCCTGATGGTCACTAATGCTTTTTAGGTGGAGGGACAGCAGTTCATCCTTCTGCACTGTGCAACTGATGACTGCTCAGATACGTACAAAACTTTGAGGACTATATATAGCTGTTGACTTTTTTTTCACCCTAGATCCTAATTAATTACTATAAAGAGGCAATTGGGTGAAGTGCACAAATGGCACAGAAGAAGTTTTAGAGCCAGGGGTGGCAGTGTGTGCCTGTAATGTCATCCCAGCTACTCAAGGAGGCTGAGGTGGGAGGATCACTTAACGCCAGGAGTAGAGACCAGTCTGGGCAATATAGCAAGACCACAGTCTCTTGAAAATTTTTTAAAACACTAGGCACAGTAGTTCACTCCTATAATCCCAGCACTTTGGGATGCCAATGTGGGAGCATCACTGGAGCCCAGGAGTTTGAGACCAGCCTGGACACCAGGGTGAGACCCCGTCTCTACAAAAAAATTTTTAAAAATTAGCTGGGTGGTGGCATGCACCTATAGTACCAGCTAAACAGGAGGCTAAGGCTCACTCGAACCCAGGAGATCAGGGCTACAGTGAATCGTGATTGCACCACTACACTCCAGCCCAGGCAACAGAGCTAGACCTTGTCTAAAACAAAATTATAAAATAAAATAGGCTGGGCGTAGTGGCTCACGCCTGTAATCCCAGCACTTTGGGAGGCCACGCCGGGTGGATCACTTGAGGTCAGGAGCTCGAGACCTGCCTGGCCAACATGGTGAAACCACATCTCTACTAAAAATACAAAAATTAGCCGGACGTAGGTGGTGCAAGCCTGTAATCCCAGCTAGTAGGGAGGCGGAGGCAGGAGAAACCCTTAAATCTGGGAGGCAGAGGTTGCAGTGAGCTGAGATCGTGTCACTGCATTCTGGCCTGGGTGACAGAGCTAGACTCTGTCTCTAAATAAATAAATAAATAAAAGATAGACGGGTATAGCGGTGCATACCTGTAGTCCCAGGTCCTCATGGGGCTGAGGTGGGAGGGTCACTTGAACCCAGGAATTTGAGGCTTCAGTGAGCTATGAACATGCCGCTGAACTCCAGCCTGGCAACAGAGAGGGATGCAACTCTAAAGAAAAGAAAAGAAAAAAGAAAAGAAATTTTAGGGAGCCGCCTAAAATTATTACAAATATTCTATGAACACTGCAAAGTAGTGAGCACCGAGGGTGAACTGGCCTTGCCTTGTGGGGGGTGCTGGTGGGGGAAGGCTAAAGAGAGATGCCCAAGAACATTCCTGCTCTAAACACTCCGGGAGAATCATATCTCACGTTTATTTTTGTTTGTGTGTATATGTTTGTTGTTTTATGTTTTATTATATAATCCTCTTTTTCTTTTACTCTCCAAGCCTTTGATAAAATCTCTTTCATTTGAGAAGACTCCAATAGCCTTTTGGCTACACTGAAAGAAGCTGGTGGTTGATCTGGGGCGAGCCCTGGGTGAGAAAGCCAGGCTTGATTACTGGGAAGCGGACTGATTTTTTGGCTTCTCCTGACCAGGGGTGAGGACAAGGAAGATGGGGTGGGTTGGGGGACAGCCAGAGTCTCAGAGCTGTGGGTTCCGGGACTTTGCAAAGAAATGTCATGAAGAAAGAACTCTGATTTGAAGGGAAGCTGGACTTCCACGTTGTGGATGATGGGCTGGTCCTAAGAGGGAGGTGGCCAGTAGGTTCCCTCAGAGAAAGGTTGGTGACATGGAAAATCGTTTCCCGCCCTGTGCTGTTTTTCCCCTAGAGTCAGTGGTGGGGAGTTAGGAGTCAGGCTGTGCACATCTTGGAAAAGGGGGATTGAGGGACTGTGGCCGTCCTTCTCCCTGTTGTGGGTCTGCACTGTGGTGGTAGTGTCATGCCAAGAGAGGACCCTGACCTAGGAGCATGGGGAAGCCGTTCCCAGCCAGAGGTGCTAAATACCATCTGGGGGAGGGGTGTTCTTCCTGCCACCCATAGGGGAGGACTTGCATATTCTTATTTGGTATATTCTTAAATATTCTTCCAGAGTGATCTTGGAAGGCAGAAAAACTAGGGAACATTTGGGTAACGTGTAAATTCATTAAAACATAGAATAAAAAAGAAAAGAAAAAACGACTATACTGGGGCTGGGTGTGGTGGCTCACGCCTGCAATCCCAGCACTTTGGGAGGCTGAGAGGGGGTGGTTGCTTGAGGCCAGGCATTCAGGCAACATGGCAAAATCCCATCTCTACAAAAAATACAAAATCATCTGGACATGGTGGCGCACACCTGTAGTCCCAGCTACTCCGGAGGCTGAGTTGGGAGGACGGCTTGAACCTGGTAGGTGGAGGTTGCAGTGAGCCAAGATCGTACCACTGCACTCCAGCCTGGGTGACAGCGCAAGACCCTTTCTCAAAAATAAAACACAAAATAACCACTATACTGGAATTACTCTAAAGTAGATGATACAAAATACCATGCATGTTTTCCTGATATGTATCCTTTATCATTTTCTTTTTTCTTTTTTTTTTGAGACAAGGTCTCATTCTGTTACCTAGGATTTCCCACCTTAACTTCCCAAGTAGCTGGGACTACAGGCTTGGGCCACAACACCTGGCTAATTTTTGTATTTTTTGTACACACAGGGTTATACCATATTGTCCAGGCTGGTCTCAACTTCTTAGGCTCAAGCAATCCACCCACCTAGGCCTCCCAAAGTGCGGAGATTACAGGCGTGAGCCACCACACCCTGCCTCATTTTCATTTTTGACACTTTCCGTGACTGTATAGAATGTTCCTTCTTCAAATTAAAAGTAATTTAAAAACTATTTGAGGAATGCCATGATACAAGAATGCTTAATAGTAATAGCACATTGTAGAATAGGAGCCCAAACAACTAAAAACACAGAATTTTTAGAACAGTGATATCTTTTAAAATGTCAAATCAAAACAAACACCATTTTAAGTTTACTTAAATATTTAAAATGATTGTACTGAGAACCATTGTCTGTATGTCTTTAGTATTGTTGAAAGGAGTTAGCCAGCTTGCTTTAGGCAGAAAGTAAAGGAAGGGTCCCCGGAGAACCTCCAACCCATGTTTTGTGCAGATAAGGGAACGTGCACAGGGAGCTTGTCTAAACATGTCCCTAGTGGACGAAGGTCCCACATACGCACTGGGGGAGGGCGGTGGAGCCACCAGGAATTCATGCCTTATACGAACAGGGAACTCGGCCCCATCAGGTTTTATATAGAAGCCCTTGTATTCAACTACGAAGGGGCAACCAGCAACCTGCTTTCAGGACCCCACTCTTTCCTGAGAGCTTTCCTTTTTGCTTAATAAATTCTATGCCACTCATTCTTTGATGTCCGGGTACCTAGTTCTTCCTGGTCATAAGATAAGAACACAGACCTAACTGAGCTAAGGAGCAAAAAAGCCTGCATCACTGTTGTCAAGTTTTACTTTAGATTTTAAGTTCATAGTTTATGTTAAATTATTGTTTTCATTTGAAAAGGATACTATTTGGTTATTAATAAAGTGTGTGTATGTATATATAGAAATATAAATATGAAACAAAATAAACTGTTTTTGCGGTACTTGCTGGCTGCACATTGCATTGAGGGTTACTTTTTACTACTTATGCCACTCTTCATCCCACATAGCTGATCACTAAATCCTATCCATTCTATTCCATTCATTCATACAAAAAGTATCCATTGTATATGAGTGTTCATAGTAACTTTGTTCATAATAGCCCAAAACTGGAAACTTGGAAGCCACCCAAATGTCCTTTAATGGGTTGAATGTGATGAATAAACTCTAGTACATCCAAGCCATGGAATACTACTCAGCAATTGGAAGGAGTGAAGTACTGATACACACAACTTGGATGAACTTCAAAGAAATTATGAATGAAAAAGCTGGTGGGGGTGGTGGCTCATGCCTGTACTCCCAGCATTTTGGGAGGCCAAGGCGGTTGGATCACTTGAGCCCAGGAGTTCTAGACTAGCCTAGGCAAAATGGTGAAACCCCATCATTATAAAAATACAAAAAATTAGCCAGGCGAGGTGGCGCGTGTCTGTAGTCCCAGCTACTCAGGAGGCTGGGGTGGAAGGATCACCTGAGCCCAGGAGGTGGAGGCTGCAATGAGCCAAGATCACAACACTGCACTCCAGCTTGGGTGACAGAGTGAGATCCTGTCTTGCTCTGTTACCAATCCCAAAAAATACATACTGCATGTACCCATCTACAAAATGTTCGTGAAATAGAATAATTATAGAGATGAACAGATTAGTTGTTCCCAGGGGTTAATGATGGAGGAATGGGTGTGGCTATAAGGAGGTAACACCAGAAAATCTTCTGCTAATGGCTTGAATATCTTGATTGTGGTAGCAAAGCTTCACATATGATAAAATTACACAGAGCTATATGCATACACACACATGAGTGCATCTAATAACTGGTGAAATCTGAATAAGCTCTATGGGTTGTAGCAATGTCATTTGATTGTTTTCGATATTGTAATATAGTTGCATAAGATGTTAATGATGGAGGAGGCTGGGTAAAGGGTGCATTGTTCTTCCCTACGCATTTCTTTGCAACCTCCTGTGAATCTATAATTATTTCAAAAAAAAATCTTTTAAGTATTTAGGAATTGTCTACATTGTGCTGTGCATTTTCTTCCTTGGTATTTGTCTCCTCGTTTACCTCCCTACTTCTGCCCTGTTTTAGGCCCTTCCCACCTGTCTCTGACTTGTCTATTCTGTCTCAAATGTATCTTCCATGCTCCTATCAGAGGGATCTTTTAAACCAATGCTTCTTAAACTCTACCATACAAATGGGCCACCTGGGATCTTGTTAAAGTGCAGGTTCTGATTCAGTTTGTCTCGGGGACTTGGGATTCTGCATTTCTAACAAGTTTCCAGCTGATGCCAGTGTAGCTGGTCCTGGATCATACTTTGAGTAGCAAGGATCTTAAGTAATTTTCTTTCATGGTATACCCATACTTAAATCCATCTAGTTGATTCTGATTGTTCACAGAATAAAGTTCAGTCAGAGCATGTACCTCTTTGCTCAAAAGTCTCTAATGACCCCCGAGTAACCCTCAGAATAAAATACAAATGCTTTACAATTACCTACAAGGTTCTGCAAGACCTTCCCCACCCTGAAACTCTCTGACCCCAGCTCCTATCACTCTCTCATTTTCCACTCTACCTCTAGCTTCCAGATGTCCTAAATGCTAACACTGGCATGAATGCACAGTAGTTTATTTTCCCTCCTTGCTGTATATTGCCCCTTCTAGGTCTTTCTCCCCTTTGTTTCTTATCCTTCAGTGTTCAGCTCAAGATGCATTTACTTATCTCTGTTACATGGGCACTCTTGATGGTGCGAAAATGCGCCATTTATTGCCCTATTCTACTTGTGTATACCTCTATTATTACATGTCTCTTCCTCTATTTCAATAATTTATTTTCCTATTGAATCAGGGTCTGTACAGGAAACAGAAGGCACTTCAGAGGAAATTATGAAAATAGCTTTATGAAGAAACTGCTTTCAGAAGTGGGGAGTTAAGGGAGTCTGTTATTGGATACAGGAACCCAGTGAGAGCCGGAGCCTTGGAGGAGGGAACTGCAATTGCAGAGGAACAGCCAGAGCTGCCACGCCAAAATGATGCCTCCCATTGGCTGAACTCAATCAGAAGCCACAGAGCAATGAGCCACAGTGATCCAGCCCCCCTTCCTGGAGGCAGGGAGAGGGGAAGAAATAGAGAATCGATCTGGAGGAGAGGGGGAGAACAGAGACCAACCAGCACACAGTAAATCTCTGTACTAAATGAAAGGTTCCTGAGGGCAAGACCAATTCTCTTTCATCCCTGTAGCCCCACATGTGGCACAAGGTTTAGCCTAGAGTAAGTATTCAGTAAGTCTTTGTGAAAGCAAACTACAATGTCAGGGCATGTATTGCATTTAACTTAGTATTTTAGGGAAGGCAGGCAGGAAGTCAAGCAAGTTGTTCATTACCTCTTTAAAATTTTTTTTTCTTTCATAGAGATGAGGTCTCGCTTTGTTGCCCAAGCTGGTCTTGAGCTCCTGGCCTCAAGTGGTCCTCCCACCTCAGCCTCCCAAAGTACTGGGATTCCAGGCATGAGCTACCACGCCTGACCCTGTCTGTTACCTATTTTGGCCAATTTTCATTTATGTTCACACAAGACTTTTTTATACTTTTCTTGGTATATCTAATTTATGTGTTCATTTATTTATGTATTTATTTATTTTTTATTATTTTTATTTTTTGAGATGGAGTCTCGCTGTGACACCCAGGCTGGAGTGCAGTGGCACGATCTCGTCTCACTGCAACCTCCATCTCCTGGGTTCAAGCGATTCTCCTGCCTCAGCCTCCCGGGTAGCTGGGATTACAGGCATGTGCCACCACATCCAGCTAATTTTTTTTTTTTTTTTGAGATGGAGTCTCACTCTGTTGCCAGGCTGGAGTGCAGTGGTGTGATCTGGGCTCACTGCAACCTCCGACTCCCTGGTTCAAGCAGTTCACCTGCCTCAACCTCCTGAGTACCTGGGATTACAGGCACACATCACCACGCACAACTAAATTTTGTATTTTTAGTAGAGACAGGGCTTCATTCACCATGTTGGCCAGGCTGGTCTCAAACTCCTGATCCCAAGGGATTCACCCGCCTCAGCCTCCCAAAGTGCTGAGATTACAGGTGTGAGCCACCGCGCCCGGCCAGTATATCTAAGTCAGATGACAACAGCACAACAAGGACAGAATTCACTGGAAAGGTTCATTTTGATCATCCTATTTTGCTGAGTTCAGGCTAATATCTCCAGAAGTGACACAAACTTGGAAACAGAAATATCCATGTGGGGCTATCAGCACAAGATACAAAGCATGAAAACCACAAAATATTTCAATCAGTGATGCTCATCTATCAGTTGAACAATATCACCTCCAGAAAGTGGCATACATTAGACAATTAATAAAAGCTTCTTGACTGTCTAGAGTCAGGTAAGCCGAGGATATTTTTGAGGCACGAAGTAATCCAGATATTTTAATGAGACAGATGAGGCCATTGGGTAGGGTGATCAACCATCCCAGTTTGCCTGGGACTGTCCTGGTTTTAGTAGCCATTGTCCCTCAGCCTGGGAAACCCTGAGTCCTGGGTAAACAGGGACAGTTAGTCACCCTATGATTACAGCCAATTTTTTAAAATGTAGATTTTTATTTCTTATGATATAGCTTCATTGAGAGGTATTATTCAAAGATGATTAAGCCATTACAGCTCTTGGGCAGTTATCTTGAGTTTTGTAAAACTTGGAACTGTCTCTAACTGGGATCTGGTGACTTCACTGATTATCCAATTAAGAAGTCCTAAGACAAACTTCACTGCCAGTATTCTATTAACCCCAGTCCTTATAAAACTACTTAATCTATTAATTCCTCAGGTGCACAATCAAAACGTACTCTAACATATTTCTAGAAATAATAAGCCTCTCTTTCCACAAATTTCCTCAGGTTTCTGAGTGTATTTCCAAACACCTTGCCAGCCTTCTTCTCTGTAAACTGCAAATCCCTTGTTCTAATATTCTACAAGAGAAATATACAGACACAACTACTGTACCACTGACCATTTCAAATCTCTGCATATGCTAAGCGAGAAAATGGTTGAGAACAATAGAAGACTTTTTGCAGTAAGTCCTTATCCTCAAACTTTTGCCTGAACTGTAGAAACCTGATATGCAATAAATGTCCTGGTCTTGAACCAGATAAACTCCATTACAGTGAGAAACATCATACAGAGACTGATTTATGTGTCCTTCATGTCTGTCCAGGAAATATTTAGCCAGTATGTAATATTTACAATGTATGAGAGATTTTAGGGAAAAAAAGGCAAATGGATTGTTCGAATCTTGGTAGGAAAGGCTAATGCTACTGAAGCAAATAAAAAATAAAAAATAAAACCCAACTGCTGAGTTCAGTCACAACATGAAAGTGATCATCCATCTAACAACAGTTTGCTTTTAGGAAGAATAGATAAACCAGTCACCAAAACTATCATCAGTCTATGTGATGTGCTACTAAGGGAAATAATTCAGTTCATACTTCGGGTTTAAATTATTATTAATTTTTTTTTTTTTGAGATGAAGTCTGGCTCTGTCGCCCAGGCTGGAGTGCAGTGGCGCAATCTCGGCTCACTGCAAGCTCCGCCTCCCAGGTTCACACCATTCTCCTGCCTCAGCCTCCTGAGTAGCTGGGACTATGGGTAGCTGGGACTACAGGCGCCCGCCAACACACCCAGCTAATTTTTTGTATTTTTAGTAGAGATGGGGTTTCACCGCGTTAGCCAGGATGGTCTCAATCTCCTGACCTTGTGATCCACCCACCTCAGCTTCCCAAAGTGCTGGGATTACAGGCATGAAACACCGCACCTGGCCAATTATTATTAATTTTTATCTTTATGACAGTCATTGACATTTTGGGTAATAAAAATAAATCTGGTGATAAAAATAAATGATTAAGCAGTCTTAATCATTTGAAAATCAATTATTTCTAAAGTTTAAAAAATTACCTAAACATTTAAAATCACCATCACCTGAAAAAGCTAATAATAATAATGAAAGCTATCTTTATTAAGCATCTTCTACTGTCCCAGGCACCACCATGTTAGAAATTTTACATAGTGCCTCATTTAATCCTTTCAACCTTATGATATGAGTATTACCAATCCTGTTTCATAGATAAATAAGATAAGGATCATAGAGGTTAAGTAATTTGCTCACTATCACAATCTGGTAGACAACCGGAATTTTATCTAACCCAGGTCTCTGTTCTTTCCACAACATCACATAATTACCTTAAAAACAACAACAACAACAACAAACACTTAAAGACATGTAAAAATACTATTCTGGCAACTATATTACTTTGCTTCTATGTAATTTCATTTTATTTTGAGAATTAAGAATGAAGTTAAATAAGAAACCTTATATGGCATTATAAAATCTACTATAATCATTCCTTTTATGTATTGTAGAGGTATTTGTATCTTTAGCGCTTGTTGAATGGTACTAGCTAATAATTGTACTCATTTCTCTAATTTGCTCACATATTTCAATCTCTGAAAAAGTTGCCAAAAGCTGTTAACAGAGAACAATGGACATATTTTTAAAGTTTAGTAAATCAGAACAACATGGGCACATGCTAAAGATTAATTTGGAATCATTTACATATATGCCTTCTGAAAAAAAAAAGAGGAGGTGCTTTTTTTTTTAAGTCCGGAAAAAGGAATGCAACCTATTTCTTGCAAGGGCATATGAGTGGATCTCATATTCTCACACATGGCTTTGTTTTCAAATTCTTCAAAGTGCAGAAATTCTTTTAATTTAAAGGTGAGCCCATGGAAAATCTGGACCAGCTGTAGAAAACCATCCAAGAACTCAGTGCCACAGCCACTTTTTTGGTTGTGACACAAACCCCAGGGTGATCTGACCCTCTGCTCACCAGTGTTCTAAATTATCCAAGAGAGGTACTTCTGTTCCCACTGCTGCCTCCATGGAATTCATTGTCTCATTAGCTGATACTGCCTAGAGGATGTTAGAGAGGAACTCAGGCAGCCTTTAGACTCAAGAGAGACTCCAGGCTGTCGAAAGAAGGAAGACTCACAAAGGGTCTAAATTCAGACCCTTTGCACTGGAGAGGAAGACTTGGGAAACAGCCACATCTCACTGTTTGAGGGACCTGGAAAAACAGATCATTGTGACTTTCTTCAAGGTCACGCAAAGTTTAAGTGATTTTTACTGTCCCACATTCCAGCATGTCCTCTTCTATGGATTCATTTCCCATGGTAGTTCATCATTCTCTATTTATGGCATTTTTATTAGGTAACAGTATCTCATCTCTTCCCGATAATTGTGCTGCTGCATATTTTTAGAAACTTTTCCATCCGCCATTGTCAGGGACTGAGGAGTTGCATTAATGTTGAGTTTGAAAATTCTGTTCTTGCATCAGGCAGGTAAAAGTGGCCTTATTAGTATTTCTGTTTTCCATGTCTGGAGAAAAGTCCCAGGGAGAGAAAAACAAGATAAAGCATCATGTTGTCCACTGGTAAAATCTGTACGTGGAAAGTAGGCTAAGCTAGAGTAATCGGTTTAAGGTAGCAGTTAATAGTGTCTGCAGCTCTTTACTTCGTTAACCTCAGTTAACCAGGACCTGGCACAATGGGGATTGAAATCAGGGGGCTTATCCACAGTTTCCTCAAATACTGATTTTATCAAGTTGGGCTGATAATTCCATAAACTGTATGAGCATTGATAGTTAGATGTGATCGTTTTCAGAGTGATTCTTTTTCTGCTTGGGTTTATTTATTTATTTATTTATTTTGAGACAGAATCTCACTGTGTTGTCCAGGCTGGAGTGCAGTGGCGCAATCTCGGCTCACTGCAACCTCCGCCTCCCGGGTTCAAGCGATTCTCCTGCCTCAGCCTCCCAAGTAGATGGGATTACAAGCATGCACCACCACAATCGACTAATTTTTGTGTTTCACCATGCCGGCCAGGCTGGCCTCCAACTCCTGACCTCAAGTGATCGGCCCTCCTCGGCCTCCCAAAGTGTTGAGATTACAGGCGTGAGCCACCACACCCGGCTCCGCTTAGTTTTTGCCAGTAGTTTTGCAGGGATGGTGTGTCTCCCCGCCTCTACCTCCTCCTCCTGTTTTGAAAAAGAGAGTAAACGTATTGGAACAGCCCAGGAGATTGCCTGAGTTTTGCTGGCAGCCTCTGAAGCAGCCCACAGTATTTCTACCTTCCCCGGCAAGAACAGTGGCTTTGTTCTGTCCGCGCCGGAGGGGCCGGGCATCTGCGGAGCCCGGCCTTGGACCTGGGAGCGGCTTTCTCTGGCTCTCCGGAGAAATGGGCAAGAGCGGCGAGGAGAGAAATCTGGGGCCCGGAGGATGTTCTCACCTGTCATTCCTAAGATGCGCTTGAGTGCTGCCCCCTGGAGGCGTCTGTGCCACCGGCTGGAAGTCAGCCGAGGGCACAGGGTGTCAGCAACCTCCAGGGTGGAAACCAACCCCGCGGCCGGGGCCTGCAGGTGACGCCGAGTGGGCGGGGCCTGCAGAGGACCTGCGCGTCCGGATCTGAAGCGAGCAGAGCCCTCTCTACTCCAGCTGAACGGTGATGGTCGTCAGGAAGGAATGTGGGCTCACTGTGGAAAGAACATTCAGTTTTTCAAAAGAAGACAGAAATAGGGATGCTTATGTGAAATTCCTGATTTTTCAAACTTGGCAACTTAATTCAGTTAAAAAAAAAAAGCATTTCTATGGCAGGACCACGAGTCATAGGTACAACGCCTTGTACACATTAGAAAGAGAGCCTCGCTCTGGGCGGATAAAGCAGGAGGGGAAAAAAGTAGTGGGTCAAAGGTGCCTCTGAGCAGTTGCTCCCCTGCCCGACTGCTGGGCTTAATGCGATGGTCATGGCTGGATGTCAGCCTCCCTGTGGGGACACTGACACAGCTGCAGCAGCCCTGAGAGAGCCGCCAAGTGGGCCTGCCCATGCCAGGTGCTGTCCTTGGGCCCCAGGTTCACAAACTCTGGATGCTGGAACAGGTAGCCAGAGAGGGCAGGAAAGGCAGTGCAACTTGCAAGTCTACCCTTGTTAAAGGGCCCTACAATTGTAAAATTTCATGCCCCCCATATCCCAAACATCCTCTCCGTATTCCTGGATGATGAACGTTGGCTTGGGAGGCATGTTTACTCTAGGCAATATTTTTCTGAGGTTATTATACTCTGTGTGTGAGGAAGATTCATCTATGTATCCACTTTATCTTTTGGGAGTACATTTCACCTGTTGTTATTTTTAACATCTTCCCTTGATTGACCTGCTTGTGCTGGACCTCTTTAAATTATTTCTAATTCTGACAACATCCTGACAAGGTAATATAATTCCACTTACTTTACAAATAAAGACACTGAGGCTTCAAGAAGTAATTTTTCCCCAGACCAGCTAGGAAATGGCTGTGCAGAGCTTCAAACCCAGGTCTGTCTTACTAGGAGGCTGATGACTTTGATACTTCTACCTGAGATGGCAAAGTCTGTGTCTTTTCTCCCTGACGTCATCTAATGAAGATCTATGCTGTCTGAGCACTTAATGCCTAAGAATCTTCCATTTGGTGCCTTCTCCTTTCCCCTTTTTATATCTTTATAAATTTAACAACAGCTCGTTTATATAGCAAAGAATGCATCTTTGTGGCACATAACTTTAAAAATAATAACATCACCAGATGCACACATCCAAATGAGTGTGGGTTGCCTTGATGATTAGAGACGTATTCCAGTGAGGCTGTTGCCAGTCACCATCTTTCTTGTGCTTCTTTTTTAAAGAAGTACCTTCAAAGCCAGTTTACAAAACATTCAAAGAAAGTAGCCTTCTCATTTAGGTGGCATTTACTGTTTTAAATCACGAACGAAAATATCCAGCTTCCCCAGCCGCTCTTTTCATCAGATTTGACCTCAAACAACTTCAGGCTAATTCAAAAAAATGAAGCCCAGTCTCCATGGAGAAAGATTTGCCTCTGGAGAATGTTCAGAGGAATGTACTGGAGGTTTTTTGGTTGCCACCAAAATTGTAGTTCCAAAAATGTTCTGAGCCCAGTAGCACCATTGGTTAAGTATGTAACCTTTGAAGGGGACACATTTATTGACTGGGCAATTATCCCCTTAATTTACAGATAAATAACTGTAAAATAATTTGACAAATTGATTAAAGAGTTGGGGTGGTGGATAGTATATTGGCTTTGAGCCTGGATCATGGAGCCAGAATGGGTTCCAATCTTTCCTTTACCACTTACTAGGTATGTAATATTGCACAAATTACTTAATCTCTCCATGCCTTAGTTCCCTGTCTTGTAAAATAAAGATAATAATGGAATATGTAGAAGCTCCTAGACAGTGCATGGTACAGAATAAGTGTTATTTTAAGTGCAAATGTTAAAATCATATATGTCACTTTATAATACCATCTTGAATTATACATATATTAGGCAAGATTCCTAACAAAGCAGACACATTTCCCATAAGCAGTCATCATCAACTACAGTAATAACATGTTCTTATGTAGGGAAAGTAATTTTGTGTGGCCGCTAACATCAAAATGAAATCTGCAACTCTCTATCGAAACACATCCTATTTCATTTTACATCATAGAGACTCATATTGAAGTGGAGTTGCCTAGTATGATATTACAACATCAATAGCCTGAAACATCTGTGGCATTTTGGTAAAATATTCATCTAACCCATACCTCCATACCCTTAATGTCAGAACACAATCCTTAGGCAGGGCAGTCCATCTTTGGGCAGGTTTGGTTGTTGAAAAGTCTTCCTGAGACTAAGCTGAAATCTCTCCTTTATCATTCTCTCATAGAAACCCCTTGGAGCCCCATAGAAAAAGTCCTGTTTCTTTGGAGGTCACATGTCTCCAACTACTTTCTTTTTAGGAGAAACAGCCTTAGTTCCTTTAAACCATTTCTCTTTGGATATGGTTTTGTATCCTTTTGCCTTATTTATCTTGCTGGTCTCAACAGACTTTGATTTCCCCAATTTCTCTGCAAATGTACTATCCAGAGGTGAGCATGGGCCTCCAGATTATAGAGATGGGTGTCCCTCCTCATTCAGTGAATTATACTTTCATGAACGTAGCAAAGGAAAACATTCATTTTTATTTTATTTTAATTTTTATTTTATTTTAATTTTTATTTTGACAGCAGGCTGCACACTTACAAAAGTGCCAAAAGAAAAGAACCAGTAGCCAAGAATCCTATATCCAGTGAGAATGTCCTCCAGGAACAAAGAGGGAAATAAAGACATTCACAGAGGAAAGAAAGCTAAGAGAATTTGTCACTAGGAGATCTACCCCAATAGAATGGCTAGGAAGTTCTCTAAATGAAAAGAAAACAATAGAAGAAGGAACTATGGGGCATAAAGAGGGAAGAAACAACATGGTGAATAAAAATATGGGTCAATATAGTAAGCTTTCCTTTTTTTCTTGAGTTTTTGGAATTATTTGATAGCTAAATCAAAAATAACACTCATCCGGTTTAAAATGTATGTACAAGAAATACATAAGACAATTATATTATAAATGAGGTAAAGGAATGTAGAGAGGAAACATTTCTATACTTTACTTGAACTGGTAAAATAATGATACCAATATACTGTGATAAGTTATGTACATATAATGAAATACTTAAAGTAACCCCTAAAAAAGCTATGCAAAGAGACACACTAAAAAACACTATAGGTAAATCAAAATGGAATGATTCAAAGTGTTCATTAGCCAATATGAAGCAGAAAAAAAGAAAACAGAGAAATTAAAAATTGAGAAAACATAGAGAAAGCAAAAACATAACAGATTCAAGCTCTTACATATCAACATTTACATTACATGCGAATGTCTATGTACACCAGTAGAAGACAAAGACTGAGTGGATTAAAAATATTAAACCAGGCACGGTGGCTCACATCTGTAATGCCAGCACTTTGGGAGGCCAAGGTGGGCTAATCGCTTGAGGTCAGGAGTTCGAGACCAGCCTGTGCATCATGGTTAAACCCCGTCTCTACTAAAAATACAAAAATTAGCTGGGCATGGTGCGTGCCTGTAATCCCAGCTACTGGGGAGGCTGAGGCATGCGAATCACTTGAACCCAGGAGGCAAAGGTTGCAGTGAGCACTACTGTACTCCAGCCTGGGTGACAGAGTACACCATCTCAAAAAAATATATATATCTATGTACATATATGACCTACTACATGCTGTCTACAAGAAGCTCACTTCAAATATAATAATATAAGTAAGTTGAAAGTAAAAGAATAGAAAAAGATGTATCATGTAAACATTAATCAAAAGAAAGCAGAGTTGTCTATTTATATTGAGATAACATAGACTTCAGAGCAACTACAATTACCAGGGACAGAAAAAGACATTATGTAATGTAAAAGGGTCAATCCACCAAGAAGTTATAGCAATCCTAAATGTGTATGCACCAAACAACAGAGTTGTAAAATATGTGAAGAAAAAACTAATAGAACTGAAAGGAGAAATTGACAAATCCACAATTCAGATTGCAGAGTTCAACACCTCTCTCTCTGAATAATTGACAGACTAAATAGACTTAAATCAGTAGGGTTATCGGAACCCTCAATGACATCATCAACCAACAGTATCTAATCACCACTTATAGAACACTCCAAACATTCCACCAAACAGCAGATACACTTTCTTTTCAAGTGCCCACATACATATGTGTATATATATACATATATATATATATGCCAAGATAAACTGTATCCAGATCCATTAAACAAAGCTCAATAAATTTGAAAGAACTGAAACTGTACAGAGCATGCACTCTGACTACGATGGAATCAATGCAGAAAGATAAGAGGAAAATGTAAATACTCGGAAACTAAACAACACAATTCTAAATAACAAGTCAAAGAAGAGGCATAGAAGGAAATTTTAAAAATACACTGAACTGAATAAAGATTTAAAAACAATATATTAATATTTGTCAGACATAGTTCAAGCAGTATGCAGTACTAAGAAGTAAATTTAGAATACTAAATGCATACATCAAAAAAGAAGAAAAGTCCCGAGTGAATAATGTAAGATTTCACATCGAATATGTAGAAAAAGAAAAGCAAAACAAACTCACAACCAACAGAAGGAGAGAAATAATAAACAGCAGAAATCAATGAAGTTGAAAACAGAAAAGCAGAAAATCCATGAAACAAACAGCTGATTCTTTGGGGGAAAAAAGTCAACAAAATTGACAAACCTCTGGAAAGACTGACCAGAGAGAGAGAGAGAGAGAGAGAGAGCCAGTTACTAATATTAGGAATTAAACCAGGACTGTCACCATATACCATGTGAACATAAAAAAGATAACAAGGGAATACTACCAACAATACTACACAAATAAATTTTATACCTCAGATGAAATGGACCATATAAACTCATAAACCACAAACTATTGCAACTCATCCAGTATAAAACAGATAACTTGAATAGCTTATACCTATTAAGCAAATTGATTGTATAATTTAAAACTCCCCAAAAAGAAATCTTCAGCTGGGCGCGGTGGCTCATGCCTGTAATCTCAGCACTTTGGGAGGCCGAGGCGGGTGGATCACTTGAGGTCAGGAGTTCGAGACCAGTCTGGTCAACATGGTGAAACCCCATCTCTACTAAAAATACAAAAAATTAGCCGGGCATAGTGGCGGGTGCCTGTAATCCCAGCTCCTCCAGAGGCTGAGTAAGGCAGGGGAATCACCTGAACGTGGGAGGCAGAGGTTGTAGGGAGCAGAGGTCGCACCACTGCGCTACAGCCTGGGCGACAAGAGTGAAATTCCATCTCAAAAAAAAAAGAAAAAAAGTAATCTTCAAGCCCATACAGCTTCACTGAAGAATTCTAACGAAACTTTCCAGAAGAATTAACACCAATAATTCTTCCATAAAATACAAGAAGAGGGGCCGAGGTAGGTGAATTGCTTGAGATCCTCTGGGCAACATAGTGAGACCCCTCTCTACAAAAGAAAAATTTTAAAATTGGCCAGATGTGGTAGCCTGCCCCTGTACTGGGAAGGCTGAGGCAGGAAGATCACTTGAGCCTGGGAGTTTGAGGCTGCAGTGAGCCATGATTGTACCACTGTACTCCAGCCTGGGCAACAGCAAGACTGTCTCAAAAAAAAAAAAAAATACAAGAAGAGGGCACACTTCCCAGTTCATTTTATGATGATAATATTACCTTAATACCAAATTAGTCGGGCGTGGTGGTGTGACCTGTAGTCCCAGCTACTCAGGAGCCTGAGGCAGGAGAATCGCTTAAACCTGGGAGGTGGAGGTTGCAGTGAGCCAAGATCGTGCCACTGCACTCCAGCCTGGGTGACAGAGCGAGACTCCATCTCAAAAAAAAAAAAAAAAATTACCTTAATACCAAAACCAGACAGAGACATTGCAGGGGGGAAAAAAACCTACCAGCCCAGATCCCTCATGAACACAGATGCAAAAATCCTTAACAAAATATTAGCAAATAGAATTCAGCAATATAAAAAAAAGAATTATACATCATGACCAAATGTGGTTTATTCCAGGAATGCAGGCTGGTTCAATAATAGAAATCAATCAATGCAACCCACTACAGTAACTAAAGAAGAAAAACCACATAATCATATCAATACATGCAAAAAAATTTGACAAAATTTAACACATTTATGATATAAACTCTCAGAAAAATTGGAATAAAGGGTAACTTCATCAACTGGATAAAGATTTAAAACACCTACAGCTAACATTATGCTCAATGGTGAAAGACTGAATACTTTCCCCCCAAGATCAGCAACAAAGAAAGAATGTTCACTTTTACCACTCTTATTTTAATATAGTGCTGGAAGTTCTAGCCAGTGCAATAAGACAAGAAAAGGAAATAAGAAATACAGACTAGAAAAAGAAATAAAACTGTCCCTATGTGCAGATGACATGATTATGTATACAGAATATCCTAAGGGATGTATTTTAAAAACTCCTAGAACTAAGAAATGAATTCAGCAACGTAATAGGAAAAAAGATACACAGGCAAACATCAATTATATTTCTATAAATGCAATGTACCGTTGCTATATGCAATTGCTAATTGAAAATAATATGGGTTTGGGTTCAACATATAAAGAGCTTGGAAGTCATCACTTCTGTCTTCAAAACAAGAATTAAGTTGGACAAATTGAAAATCAATAACTCTTCTTAGATCCATTAGAGAACTGAGGCTATGGAACAAACTTCAGCAGACCCTTTGTGTGGAGGCCCTCACGCTTTCCTGAGTTTTACCTCCAGGAACCCCACCAGACTCTCAGGGTGAAGATCAAGAGAAATCTCCTTGTGCTTCCAACAGGGAGAGAGGAAAAGTAGCCATTTTGAAACACCCCCAGAGCCCTCTGTTATCCTTAACAAAGCCAGACTGCAGGGAAACTATTTTACCACAGCTTGATAGACTGTGGTTTTACCAAAGCCTACCAACCTGGGGTAATGGATACCCCCAACTCCAGGCCACTCTAACATGCAGAAAGGGAAAGGGAAGTACTCAGGCTTATTAAAAGACTGAGACCTGATCACAGGACTGCTGAATACTTAATCCCACCCTCCCACATTACCACCACATCCGTAAGGCTCCTGTATAATAAGAGGGGTTACAGCTAAAGAACTTCAAGCCTCACACCATATTCACGGAGACCCTGTGGAAACACAAACATAACAGGAGAGACAAAAACAAGGGCACCAGAGGAAATTTTAGCCTCTGGCACCAAAGTTACAGCAAAGAGTAAACACAGCCTAACTCCAAGCCAGATAAACATAAAACCTCATATTAAAGGCCTGTTTACCTCAATTACTTTTATCTGATACATCATGTCTGGTTTTCAACAAAAAATGATAAGGGACATCCTGAAAGGAAAAAACACAGTCTGAGGAGACAAACCAAGCATAGATACAGACTCAAATATAACCGAGATTTTGGAATTATCAGGCTAGAATTGAAAATAACGAATTAATATGCTGAAGGCCCTAATGGAAAAAGTGGAAAATATGAGAGAACAAATGTGTATGTAAGCAGAGAGATGGAAACTCTAGGAAAGAATCAAAAGAAAATGCTAGAAATAAAAACCACTGTAACAGAAATGTAACAGTGAGCTTGAATATCAATAGAAACTTCCAAAACTGAAATACAAAGAGAAGAAAGAATGAAAAAGAACAGAAAATGCAAGAATTGTGGGACAATTAAAAAAGGTCTGATATATGTGTGAGGGGGATACCAGAGAGAGAAGAAAAAAAGGAGCATAAACAGTGGGCAAAGGACACAAACAGACTTCATCAAAAGAAGACATACAAATGGCCAATGGGCATATGGAAAAACGCTTGACATCACTAATCATCAGGGAGATGCAAATCAAAACCACAATGAGATATCATCTTACCCTGGTTAGAAAGGCCATTATTATAAAGACAAAAATAATAGATGCTGGTGAGGATGCAGAAAAAAAAGGGAACTCATATACTGTTGATGGGAATGTAAATTAATACAGCCATGATGGAAGAGTATGGAGGTTTCTCAAAAAACTAAAAATACATCTACCACATGATCCAGCAATCCCATTACTGGGTATTTATCCAAAGGAAAAGAAATCGGTATATTAAAGGGATACCTGCACCCCCATGTTTATTGCAGCACTATTCACAATAGCCAAGATATGGATCAACCTCAGTGTTCATCAATGTACAAATGGATAAAGTAAAATGTGGTCTATATAAACAATGGAACACTATTTGGCCATAAAAAGAAAAAGCAATGAAATCTTGTTATTTGCAGTGACCTGGATGGAATAAAAGGTCATTATCTTAAGTGAAATAAGCCAGACATGGCAAAACAAATACTACATGTTCTCACTCACATGTGGGAGTTAAAAAGACTGATCTCATGGAGGTAAAGAGTAGAATGATAGATACCCCAGGCTGGGAAAGGTATGTGGGTAGAGGGGATGAAGACAGGTTGGTTAATGGGTACAAACACCCAGTTAGACAGAAGGAATAAATCCTAGTGTTTGAGAGCAGAGCAGGGTGACTAGTTAACGACAAGGCATTGTAGATTTCAAAATTGTTACAAGAGAGGACTTGAAAAGCTCCCAACACATAGAAACGATACATACTCAAGGTAATAGTCCAAACACCTTCACTAGATCATTTACACATTCTATGCAGGTAATGAAGTATCACATGTACCCCATAAATATGTAAAATACTATGTATCAATTAAAAAGTTGGCACAAGTTAAAAAAACACAAAGGAACAGAAGAAATATTTGAAGTAATAATGACTGAGAATTTTCCCAAATCAATTACAAGACACCATACCACAGACTTAGGGAGCTCAGACTACACCAGAAAGGATAAATAGCCCCAAGTCTATACATAATTATATCATATTCAAACTGTAGGAAATCAAAGACAAAGAGAAATTCTCGAAAGAAGCCAGAGGTATGAAACCACCTTACCTGTAGAGAAACAAGAATAAGAATTATATCATTCTCTTCAGAACCACACAAGCAAGAAGAAAGTGGAGTGAAATATTTAAAGTATTGAAAGAAAAATACACTAACCTAGAATTCTCCCCATGAAATTATCCTTTAAAAGTTAAGAAGGCTGAAGACCATCCTGGCCAACATGGTAAAACCTCGTCTCTACTAAAAATACAAAAATTAGCTAGGCATGGTGGCACACGCCTGTAACCGCAGCTACTCAGATGGCTGAGGAATGAGGATCACTTGAACCTGGGAGGCAGAGTTTGCAGTGAGCCAAGATCAGGCCACTGCACTCCAGCCTGGACAACAGAGGGAGACTCTGTCTCCAAAAAAAAAAAAAAAAAAGGTGAAGAAGAAACAAAGACTTTCTCAAACAAGTAAAAATTAGAGAATTTGTACCAGTAGACCTGCCTTGCAAGATATGTTAAGAGAAGATCACTAAGAGTTGGATGTGAGGGCAATCTGGCTGCGACACTGTCACCCCATTGACCACCAGGGTTGATTCTGCTTGGCTGATCTAGCTGGCTAGGCGGGTGTCCCCTTCCTCCCTCACCACTCCATGTGCGTCCCTCCAGAAGCTGTGCGCTTGGTGGAAGAGGACGACCATCCTTGATAGGCAAGGACCAGTCTTTGGTCAAGGGTATACGAGTAGCTGTGGTCCCCTGCTGGAACCTCCAAACAACCTCTCAAGAGTAAAGAAAAAGTATGTAGTTCAGAAATTCACATCTACTTAAAGAATAGCATTAGAGAAGGAATAAAGGCAAAATATAATCTTTTATTTTTTCTTATTTATAATTGAAAACAGTTTTCTCAACATAATAATAGCAAGTGGTGGCTCACACCTATAATCCTAGCACTCCGGAAGGCCAAGGCGGGCAGATCACCTGAGGTCAGGAGTTCGAGACCAGCCAGACTAATATGGCAAAAGACTGTCTCTACTAAAAATACAAAAATTAGCCAGGCGTGGTGGCGCATGCCTATAATCCCAGCTACTCTGGAGGCTGAGGCAGGAGAATCACTTGAAGCCGGGAGGCAGAGGTTGCAGTGAGCTGAGATCGTGCCACTGCACTCCAGCCTTGGCGACAGAGCGAGACTCTGTCTCAAAAAAAAAAAAAATAATAATGATAGCAATAATGTTTTCAGTGATTACAGACACCCTAGTGTTGGCACAATAGGAACATGAATGGAGCGCTCATTGTGGCAGAGATGGGGGCTGTACATGAGCCCAATAGCAGGGTCCCTCATTCATCAAGGATGATGAATGCAGAACAGCACCATCCCTCAAGGAGACCAGCCAGTCTCTTGATGTCAAGTGATCTACACTAGACTCCGTCTATCCTGGAAAGAGCAGGAACTCATCTTGACTGGGCTCAACACTTATTTCAGTCATGGGTTGGCCTTTTCTGCTTGTAAAGCTTCAGCCAGAACATCTGAGTATTTATTCTATTGACACAAGATCCCACATGGCATCACATTGAACCAGAGGACCCATTTTACAAGAATGGAGGTGCAGCAGTGGGCACATGACCATGAAATCCACTGACCCTATAACACACTGACAGAGCAATGGGAAAGCCTCTGCAGCGCAGGCTCTGACATGATGACCAGTGAGAATGCAGTGCCCATTCTCCGGGATGCAGCATGTAATCCAAATGAATAACGAGTATATGGTGTGCTATCTCCTAGGTAGAACACATGGGTGCAGCAAATCAAGGGTGGAAACAGTTCTTACCATAATCCCAGTCATCTCCTTTTTAATTTCTGCTTTGGTTCCCACGACTTTGGACTCTGTGCATTTAAAGATCTTGGCCCCAGAGAGGGAATGCTTCTACCATAGGCACAGCAAGTCTTACTAAATTTCAAATGATGTGTTCTCACCCAACACAATGGGTTCCTTCTGAGAGAGCAACAGTCAAGGAAAGGAGTCATCATATATGATTGTCCTGATCATCAGGAGGAGGTAGAGCTGCAGGAAAGGAAGAGAAGGGTATGTTTGGCACCCTGGTAGTCACTCACCTGTCTCTCAGTGATCCTGCATTCAATTTCAATGGTTAAAAGGAATAAATGTGGCCAGATGCAGTGACTCAAGCCTGTAATCCCAGCACTTTGGGAAGCAGAGGTGGGAGGATAGCTTGAGCTTAGGAGTTCAAGTCCAGCCTGGGAAACATGGCAAAATCCCATTGCTACAAAAAAATAAAAAATAAAAAATATTAGCTGGGCATGGTGGCATGTGCCTGTAGTCCCAGCCACTTGGGAGGCAGAGGTGAGAAGATGGCTTGAGCTTGGGAGATCAAGGCTGCAGTGAGCTGAGGTTATGCCACTGCATTCCAGCCTGGGTGACAGAGCAAGACCCAGTCTCAAGAAAAAAAAGGGGGGGATGGCTGGGGAGGTAAGTGCAACAGCCACAGCGTGAGAAGGGCCTGGTAACTGGGAGCTCAGACCACTCAGGGATGAGGATCTGGATCATCCCACCAGGTGAGCCACCACTTCCATCCACAGAGGTGCCCACTAAGGGTTAGGGGAATCTAGGTCAGGTGGTTAAGGGAAATGAGGAGCACCATTTTTGTCCTCGACAGCAGCTGCTGTGGCAGGGGCTATAGTTTGTCCCTCTAACTTTCCTTTTACAAGTTTCCCTCGGGAAGACAGGTCCATCAGAATCCTGAATTAGCTTCACCCAGAAGTTATGTAGAAGCCAGTGGATCTGGCTGTGTGCGGTGGCTCACACCTGTAATCCCAGCACTTTGGGAGGCCAAAGCAGGTGGATCATGAGGTCAGGAGATCGAGACCAATCTGGCTAACACGGTAAAACCCCGTCTCTACTAAAAATACAAAAAATTAGCTGGGTGTGGTGGCACGCATCTGTAGTCCCAGCTACTCAGGAGGTTCAAGAATTGCTTGAACCTGGGAGGCGGAGGTTGCAGTGAGCCGAGATCGTGCCACCGCATTCCAGCCTGGGTGACAGGGTGAGACTGTCTCAGAAAAAAAAAAAAAAAAAAAAGCCAGTGGAACTAAGTGGTGCAAGGGGTGGACTGTAGTGGAAGCCACAAGGTACTGCCCAGATTCCACCATCCATACCCCTGCCCTTGGAGCCCCTGCCCTTAGAATTGAGGCCCTCATCCTCTCAGATGCTGGGAGTGTTGGCAGCTGACAGTTCATAGCTGGGTTCTCCTTCCCAGTGATTGCCCTTGGCTGAAGACATCCACCTTGCTCAAGGTCATCCCCCCTTCCTGGGGACTGCTCATGCCCCGTGACTGACAGTCAATGAGAAGTTTTAAAGCACAACTTCCTTGCCCCAGTTTGGAATGCCTTGGGATCAGCCATCCTAGGTCCAGAATTCACCATGGGACCAGCTGACACCTTTGTTGTGACTTGGTTACAGCCCAGCCTCTCTCTGCCCAGTCCTGGTTTCCTCCCTCCTCCACCTGGGTGATCTGAAAAGCACATTCAAATTAATTTTCTGCATACAAATCTCAGACTCAGAGTGCTTCCGATGGAAACCAACCTGCAACAATCCCAAGAGTTGGACCTATCCCTTTCTATGTCTTCTCATTTAAAACATTAAGATATCCTTAAGAAAAAAAAGTCCCTTTAATGTCCTCTGCTTATGTGGAGCATCAGCTTTCTTAATAATATATTAATACCTTATTACTGTTGTATTTTCATCCTTAGCCCTATGCTCTGCTTTTCGTCTGTTACGTAGATCATTAGAAAGCAAGAGCTCTTCCATGAGGTCCCTACACGTCTCATGGGTTTCTTAAACATGAGTCCTGCTTTCTCTTTATCGGGACCATTTGTGATAGCCCCTTGAAAATTACATTTTTAGTTCTTCCCTTTTTTTTTTTTTTTAAACAAAGTCTTGCTCTGTCACCCAGGCTGGAGTACAGTGGCGTGATTTTGGCTCACTGCAACCTCCGCCTACCAGGTTCAAGTGATTGTCCTGCCTCAGCCTCCTGCGTAGCTGGGATTACAGGTGGGCACCACAACGCCCTGCTGATTTTTGTAATTTGAGTAGAGACAGGGTTTTACTATGTTGCCCAGGCTGGTCTCCAACTCCTGACCTCAAGTGATCCACCAGCCTCGGCCTCCCAAAGTGCTGGGATTACAGGCGTGAGCCACTGCACCCGGCCAGTTCTTCCCAATCTTCCCAATCTTCATAGCCGTGTTTCCTCATCTGCAAATAGGTGTCTGTAGATTTCCATTGAATTTTTTTGTGTTCTACTTTTGTAAAGACTAAGAGACATGGCTGACCCAGCCAATGTATGATTAACTTATCTTAAAATTCAAACGCCAGTTTAGACCTATTCCACTAGACCCTCCTCCCCTTGTCCCCATATTCTCTAGAGTATTAGCCTACTGAGAAGCAGGAGAATGCACTATTGAGTGAATTGAGAGGTTCTTCCCTGGCAGTGAGTGGGATTCAGAAATATTCTGGGGCCCCCTTTCCTTTTTTGGAGTGGACCATGCCCTTAGGCCACCCCTTTAAGGCTATGCATGGTGTGTGGCCAGCCCAACCACTGGGCTTCAGCCTGGGTTCCTGGTTTTCTCTTCTATCATCTGCTGGGCCAGTAGCCAAGGCTGAGCCCATTCCAGTTGGCTGAGACTCTGCTTCTCCTAGTTTCTGCCAACTTTCTTTGTTTCTGGTATTTCTACTTTAATTCATACGTTGATCCTTGGGCCAAGACTCTGGTCAACAGGATACCAGAGGAACTCTTGCTTCCCAGAATGCCCCCTCCTTCCCCTGCCCTCAGATCAGGCCCTTCATACTGATGTTGGCCCAAGTTGCACCTGTTCCCATCCTGACTGCACCTTAGTCCACACTAAGACCTTGAACCTGAACTGTTAGCATCTTGCAGCCTGGGTGAGTTCCCCTGCCCTGTGCCAGGCACCTCAGCAAAATCCTCACAGTGAATGCTTCCATACCCATCACTTCAGCTAGTACTGCCGCTTTGACAAATTAGTCCCTGTTAATGAGAATTAAGCCCAGGGTAGTTTGTTCCCCTGATTAGATCCACACCCTCTGAAGGGTAAAATTGCTGGCAAAGCAAGTGAAATGTTCCCAGAATTTGAGCATTTATCTTAATGGGGCTTTGTATGAGGATTTAATTTAGGTTTAGTTGTGACCAAAATATCCTGCCTCTTTGTTTTGTTGCCTGTTATTAAAACATTAGTCAAAGCCTCCATCTCAGCAGATCTATTTGTTATTTTCCCACAATTACATTTTTAAAATTTTCTTTAACTTCAGATTTGTAGCTATGCAAAATGATGATATCTTACTCCAAAGCAAAAAATAATTTATAACAGAAAACAAGCAGTATTAACACATAAACAAGCCACAGTGGAACAGTTTACTGGGATTTGTAAAATAGAGCACTACTGAAATGCCAGACACTCTGACATCAACTATATGTCAGAGGGGCTAAAAGTCAAGTACCAAGAACCAAGATGTTCTAAGGATTAGCAGGGAGAGTGTCTCATAATCAAGCAGTAATAAGATGACTAAGGTTATAATAGTCCAATAACTAAGATATTTGTTGCTATTTCCAAGGACTATAAGTAGCTTAAAATGTTATATTAAGGTATTTGTTATAATTTCCTAAACTTAAGATCCTACATTTGTAAATATTTACTCAAAATCGTTTGTTAGCGTAACCTCTTAAGCAAATTACACTTTGCTTGGGCCAGTATTAGATTTTATTTTTATTCTGTAGCCCAGGTATACATACTAGCCCTAGATAAACCCATGGTGGACAATTTACACATGAACGAAGAATCATTTGCAGGTATAAAGCCAGTGAATAGTCAAAATTGCACAACGTACTACCACCCAAGCAAGTCTATTCTTTATAAGATTATCTGCCCTGAGCTCCGTAAGTTTGTAAGTGGCCACCCTGTTTTCCTTCAAACTGGTATTCAGCTAAGTGGACAGACTAGGCAAATCTACTGGCAGATTCCATCTCATTATGCTGGAACAATGACTGGAATTTAAGGAATGATATATGAAGCAAGATAATTTAAGACCACCAAAGAAGTGACAAAGGGAACCACATTTTTGTGTGTCCCAGAAGCTGTCCTGCCTCCAGATCAACAGATGTCTCTGCAAGTTCAGCACAAGGCAAATGGAGGGCGCACTCAAACTTCAGGGCCCTTTGTTTAACCTCATGTGCTCCAGGTTGGCTCTTGAGAATTAAAACCCAAAACTCACATTACAAGCATCTTTCAAATTCTATTATTGAACTAGAGATATGGAAATAGATCTAGACAAATTATGGGGGTGAGCGGATGAAGAAGGGACAGGCAGCCGCTGTCCTCTAAGGTTTCACAAAATGGAAGCAGGCAACCCAGAGAGTCACTTTAGCTTCTGAACCGACTTCAGTAAAGGCTGGTCTTCTTCATGATCCGAAGAAACTCCTCCTCATTCACTTCGCCGTCCCCATCCCGATCAGCTTCGTCGATCATCTCCTGCAGCTCCTCATCCGTGAGGTTTTCCCCCAGCTCGTTGGCCACACGCTTCAGGTTTTTGAACGAGATCTTCCCGGTCTCATCGTCATCAAAGAGCCTGAAGGCCTTCAGGATTTCTTCTTTGGTGTCCTTCTCGGACATCTTCTGCGTCATCACGGCCAGGAAGTCATTGAAGCTGATCTTCCCCGTGCCTTCCTTGTCCACTTCGGAGATCATTTTCTTCATCTCTTCCTTCCTGGGTTCGAAGCCCAGCGCTCTCATGGCCACCTTCAGCTCCTTCACGTCGATGGTCCCACTTCCGTCCACGTCGAAGAGGTCAAATGCTTCCCGAACTTCTTGCTTCTGATCTTCAGTGAGCTCGGGCTTAGGTACCACCTTTCTCTTTTGGCTGGTGGAGGCAGCACTGGGCTTCTTGAAACTGGAAGCCATCCTCCCGCTCTGGCTGTGATCCCAACGGCACCGCCCCGCGCTCTCATTCGGGCGCCCCCCGTTGGCGCGGCGCGGGGCCACCCCTCGTTCACTGCCAACCCCCAAACCCGTTGGGGCTTGGAGCTGGCCTGGGGAACCTCTTCCTACGCCCTCACATCTGCGAGATCTTGCTTAGGCGAGAATCCGCGGTTCCCTCGGGTTATTAACCGGTTTCCACGAGTTGACGCCTGAGCTGGCAAGAACAGCCTGTAGCCACAGTTGTCTTCTGTAATCGACTGGCGCTGGCAGTTCTTTCCAAGATATTTGCTAGCATCCATAAGACCCCAGTTTTATAGGTTTATTTAGAGACTCTTCCTCTTTCTCTCTCTCTCCTCTCTCTCTTTTGACAGGAGTGCACTGGTGCCATTCAGCTTACTGCAGCCTCCACCTTCCAGGATCAAGTGATCCTCCCACCTCAGCCTCCATAGTAGCTGAGACTACAAGGCATGCCACCACACCCAGCTAAATTTAAAAAAAAATTTTTTTTTTTATAGAGACAAAGTCTCACCATGTTGCCCAGGCTGGTCTGAAACTCCTGGGATCAAGGGATTTCCCGCCCCAGCCTCCCAAAGTGCTAGAATTACAGGCATGAGCTACCAAGCCTGGCCTCTCCTTTTTATACCAATTAAAAAACCCTCTTGTTCTGGCGGCAACACCCAATGGGGTGACAGATCCTAAGGGTAAATTTAGAATAATCAAGATTGAGTGTGATCACTTGACATTCAATGTGGGGAAGGAGAAGGAAGGGAGAATATTAAAAGTCATACCATGTGTTCAACTTGACATAAATGGGAAACAGAGAAAATGGAAAAATTTATGTATAAAATTTGTAGAAGTTTGTCTCCTGACATTACACTCAACAATAATACAATGTTTCTGGCATGTTCTCAAATATGAAATGTAATATCCAAATGTATGATTTACTTTCAGTGTTTCCATTTTACATACTCAGTATAATTGCACTTGAATAATGGTCATAATTTCATTCATGAGGCTTTTGATTTGGAGGGAGGGAAGTTGAAATACTACATTCTGGTATTCTAGTATTTTTTTTTTTCTCTAACCTCCTAGCAGCATATTACTCTCCTTGCTTATCATCCAATCAGAGCTGTGCTAAAACCCACGCTCTGGTCGCCTTCCTTTGGCAATGGGCACAGGAGATGATGCAGGATATGTTGGGACTCAAAATTGCCTCCTGGGAATAAAGGGGTTCTCCTACAAACCAAAGAGCAAGAGGAAAATGGAAAAGAAAAAAAAAATTACCAAATAAGCCCACCAAGGAATTGCCTGTAGAATTACTTTGCATTCTTTTAAATAGTTACAGAAAAGAAAGCTGACTTTTTTTTTAGCATTCTCCCCCTGCCCCACCCCCCTGCAATCAAATCTCAATCTATTAATATATCAATACCTTTTGTAACCTACGAAGGTTACAAAAGATGTCACTTTGAAGAGTTTGTGTTAAAGAGTTTTAATGGCTGGGCGCAGTGGGTCACACCTGTAATCCCAGTAATTTGGGAGGCCAAGGCGGGAGGATCACCTGAGGTCAGGAGTTCAAAACCAGCCTGGCCAACAAGGTGAAACCCTGTCTCTATGAAAAATACGAAAATTAGCTGAGAGTTGCTGCGCACAACTGTAATCCCAGCTACTTGGGAGTATGAGGCACGGGAATCGCTTGAACCCAGGAGGCGGAGGTTGCAGTGAGCAGATATTGTGCCCCTGCACTCCACCCTAGGCAACAGAGTGAGATTCTGTCCCCAAAAAAACAAACAACAACAAAACAAAACAGTGCTTGATACACAGTAGGTAGGTTAATAAATATTCGTTGAATGAATGCATGACAATTAAGGTTGGTCCTAAAATACCTTCTGAATACAACAAGCGAAAACCCCAAAAGATTAAATGATGCCAGGAGTGTTTTACAAACTGTTTTTTAAAATTAGTGGTCAGATATTGTTTACATGGCACATTTAATTAGCCATATATCACTACCTGCCCCAGTTCGATATGTGACTTAGTTGACAGAGAGCCTGGACACAGGGTTTCTTCTAAAGGCCAAGGAACCTTACATAGGACCTCCCCTCTCCTGCCTTCCAGTACTTGTTGTGGACAGTGTCAACTCAAGGCACACTGGCAGGCAGACGCTACAGCTGCTGTTCTTCTAACACCGCAAATCCTTGTGACCTGCTTTTTTCCATGTCAGAAGCCTGGGATCTTATCCCAAGTCTATGCCTTATTATCTCTGTGACTTTGGAAAGTCACTTAAACCACCCAGAGTCATCGAAACACCTGCAAAGTAGGCATCATCATAAAGCTTCCCACTGCATTTTCAGTGGGAGAATGTACACAAAAGCTCCAGGAACAGTGCCCTAGTGGGGCCATACAGATCTGGGTAATTGTTAGTTGAATAAGAATTTTTCTCAGACATTGTACATTTCCTTTGGCACCCACCCCTCTGCCCAAATTCAAGCCAAGCTATGATGTGTTGGGAAAAACTGAAGTATGGAAGCTGCCTTATATAGAGCTACATTTGGGCCAAGCTTAACTAAAAGCAAAACGGTTGTCATGGTTTCCAGATGTGTGCAATCAACAGTTACAACAAAGGGCCACCAAGAGCTCCCTTCATAGAAACAGTGCCCATAGTCACAGTCAGCTCTTGGTGGGGAGTTACATTATGTTCAGAGTCCAAACTCTGACTTAAGAAGGGAAGGGAAACACATTTAATGTGTGCCTAGCTTTGGGCGTGCTTCTCATAGTTGTCATCTTATTTGATCCTTGCCATCATTTCCTATTTTGCAGATGAAAAAAATGAGGCCCAGGAGAGGCCTGTAACACATATCTAATGGTACATGGCCAATAAATGGTGGCTCTGGGATTTAAATCCTGGCCTGCCGAAGCTTTGTTCACTACATCATGCTGCCTTCTCCACAAGTTGATTCTATATTACCAAAATATAGAATCACTGGGAAGACATGATACAAATTTTGTTACAGTAGGTAGCTAGTCAGGCATGAGCGGGGCAGAGAAGGGCTCCCCTCCCAACCCACCAGGAATGTCAGGTGATGATCAGGGGATGGTTTGGCAGTTGTCACACTGCCTCTCTAAAATGATCATTGATCATGGCCACAACAGGGAGAGGCAGTTTCCCAATAGATGAATACACTTGAAATTGGTAGTCGGCAGCTTCCAATAAGATCTCAGGAATTGGGCCAGTGGGCTTGAGCATGCGCATTAAGAGACAAAATGGCAGCGTATGACCTTCTAGGGGCGTTCCACTGGAAAAGGGAAGAAAGCCTCAGGTGATCACGCATACAACTTCTTAAACACACTGCCCATGCTCACCTCCCAATCACAAGCAGGGCACTATGCATGTGGGCGGTTCACCTTAAGAGAAGAATAAGGGAAAGGGGCACAAGATGTGGGAAGTAGGCCAGCATATAAAATCCTAGGTTCAAGATCAAACGGGGGACTTGACCTCCAGGGTGTCCACTTGGCTCTCTTCCAGGTGTACTTGTGAAGTGGGCTTGTTGCCTGGGGTGACACCCAAGATTCTCGGTCTCACGGCCACGGAGGTAAAGGATGTGGAAACACACAAAGGGTGAGGTTTAGAGCAGAATTTTAATAGGTGAAAGAAAGAGAATAGCTCTCTGTCCCAGAGAAGGGTCCCGAAAAAATGAGTTGCCGATCCGTGGTTAAATGCAGGGGGTTTTATAGATGAGCTAGTGGGGAGGCGGTGTCTGATCTACAAAGGGCATGAAAAACTGGTTAGGACCGGGTGTGCCATCTGCATACGGCACGAATCTCTGGCAGCCCCCACCCCAGTCTTTTATTATGCCCGTGGGTAGATACTCCATGTTACTTCTTTCTTCCTTCCTTCCTTCCTTCCTTCCTTCCTTCCTCCCTCTTTCTTTCTTTCTTTCTTCTTTCTTTCTTTCTTTCTTTTTTTGAGAAGGAGTCTCACTCTGTCACCCAGGCTGGAGTGCAGTGGTGAGATCTGGGCTCACTGCAACCTCCGCCTCCCAGGTTCAAGCGATTCTCCTGCTTCAGCCTCCTAAGTAGCTGGGATTATAGGTGTGCGTCACCACGCCCGGCTAATTTTTGTATTTTTAGTGGAGACGGGGTTTCACCATGTTGGTCAGGCTGGTCTCAAACTCCTGACCTTGTGATCCGCCTGCCTCGGGCTCCCAAAGTGCTGGGATTACAGGCGTGAGCCACCGCGCCCGGCCGCTTCTTTCTTTCTTACCTTGCATGTGCTAAAAATAGAGGGGAGGTGGAGCCCCCATGGTGGACATTCCTGGCCCCAGGTACCTCTTTCTAACTGTGCAGCTGCTGGCATCCCCTCGTGCAAGTTTCCAGCTTCCTTATCTATGTTTGCAGCCCGATCTCCCAGGCTGCTCTTTGTTAGAAAAGAAGGGATTTCTTGGGCCGTTCTTTGTTAGAAGGGAAGTTCTGCCGAGGACTCTTTTGCCCTCATTATCTGCTTAAAATAATTTCTGTCTCCAGTATCACTTGCCTTATGTTCCTGCTCTAAAGCGTTTTAATAAACGCTCTGAAACTTGCCTCAGTCTCTTTTTCTGCCGTATGACCCTGAGTTGAATTCTTTCTTCTGAGGATGTAGGAATTGAGGTTGCTGCAGACCCATACGGATTCTATTACGGTAACTTGGATATTCGCTACTAGTGATACATTTTGGTGCCATGTGACTCGGATACCTTCTGCTGCTAACAATTTTCTTCCCTACACATAACAATAATTAAGCATCTTGCCTAGAAGGATTGAACAGGAATTTGTAGGATCTAAGACAGGGTCCCATTCTGGGGCGAGTCACTGAACCTGCAATATGCTTAGTATTTACATCTGTTCTTCTTCCATTCCACTTCACCCCATTCCCTGCTTTCAACTCTGTATATGAGCTGGGGAAAGCAATCTGGGCAAAATGCCTTTGCTTGGCATTAGTGAAAGTCTATACAAGGCATGTGAAAATCAGCTTTATTACTTTAAAAGTAATTTTTAAGTTCTAGTGAGACTGACATAAAATAAACAAGACATCCTAGAAAATCAGTGGAGATGGGCGGGTTTCTGTTTGTTTTTGGGTTTTTGGGGGGCCCTCAATTTTTTTTTTTTTTGTACCACAATGTCCTAAGTATTATGCAAAATCAGTGATTGATACTCTGGGAGGGGGAGAGGAGATGGTTGTTTAAGTCCAGTCATGGAGACTTAACAGCTGGAAGAGGGGAGAAAAGAAGCACTGGAATTGCACAACAGGGTCTGGAGTCAGTTGAGACCAAGAGAAAGGACTCACAGCTTGCTTATGCGGATTATTTGGTTTTCCATTTGACTTGCATGGCATGAAAAAGGTGCGGCTCGGGAGCCTTTTAAAGTTGCACTCAGCAAATGCAGCAAATTCCAGGTGCCACCCAAGGCAGAAAACATGCACAATACAGCTTCTTTACTGCTGCTTATTTACTTTCCAACAAATGCAGAACAGAGAAAATGTGAATGCTGGGTGCTGCTCCTACAAACCAGGATAACTGTGCTGGGGCTGTGGAGGGGGATCCCAAAACCATCACTAACAGAGCTGAATTATTTATTCTTAAATATGTGGAGCCAGTTACAAGAAATGGACTCAGCAGCAAAAGGTTTTACAGTCCCAGTGGTCTCTGAATGGGAATTTGAAGTCAAGTCCAGTGATTCAACCCAAGTCTTTTTGGCAAGTCCAGGAACACATTTAAGTGTCCAGCCAAGGGCTACATGATTCCTTATTCCATGAACACCAGAAATAAGAAAATACTCCTCTCAGATACAAAAGCAGACTTTTCTAAAAAGATTTGCCAGAATTTCACACGGTTTCTCAAACTTTCACCCAAATATTCCTAATAGCAAAGGAGAGTTGAAAGCTATCCCCTGAGATACAGGGAACTATTTGAAAGAAACCTGCAAAAAGCATCAAATATCTTTATAATCCTGTGTTTTAGCTTTTTTAAAAAGTGAATGTTGCTTTCTGTTTCATAGTGCGTTTGCTGGTTCTATGATAGTTTTAAATGACTGACCATTCCAAAAAAGTACACATTGCTTATTTTATGACTTTAAATGGTCTCCAAGGACATGACCAGGGGTTGCAGAACCTTATATGTTTTAGCAAACACGGATGTGGGATTTAATGTGGGACTTGAGGTGAATAAAATAAAGATCTACAATGTTTCTCACCCCTACCCAACCCCTTTCTGCTCCACTTATACCCCATTTGGGTTTGGGAGTCAAAGAAGGGAAAGGATGGAAAAGTGTGAGGAGGAAGGGAAGGAAGAATGAAACTCCAGGGCATTTTGAACTTGTTAGGTGGAGTAAAATTAAATGCATCCAGTGAAAGAATGACTGCCCTCTCCCCTTCTTTCCCAGATCCCAGATCAACCCCCAATTAAGCATTGCTTTGATGGAAACAGGCTGAGAAAAGACAAGATCTATGTTGACATAAACTCCAAGCAGAACCTCATGGGGTTTGCAATTCGGCAGTTGTCCCATCCTGTAAGTGGTCTTCAGAGCGCCCACCAGGTGCAGGCATCCAACAGAAAATGCAGAACCAGGAGGCCCAGGAGTGGCTTCATTGGATTTTTAAATCTCATTTTAAACCAATAGCTCATAGACTGAGCTATTGGTTACTCTTTGATCCACCTTTTCTTCTCCAAGGGCCCTGGAACGTCAGGATCTAAAGCTAGCTCTGAGGTTGTTAACTGAGAATTTTTCACTCACCAGAGGTTGAAAGGTCAGAAGCCCACAGTGGTGTTAGGTGACACAGAATAAGCCAAGTGGGCTGCCTAGGAAGGGTGGATTTAGGGATTAACAGTGACCTGGAGAGTTTGTGCCCTTTTTAAAGACACTGACATTCAAATTTTAAAAAAAAGAAAGAAAGAAAGGAAAAAAAGAAAACTGTGCAGTTCCAAGAACACAGGTGAAGCAGAACTTGGCCTGTAGGGTGCACATTATCCACCCAGCCCTTGCAGTGGCCACCTCTTCTGCTGAGGTTCAAGCAGTAAGGACACTTCTCAGAGAAAAGGACAGAGACAGAGGGAAGATGGATTTCTAGCCTAAAGCCCATCTGTGCCTAGTTCCTTTAGCATAACTATCTTTACTAAAGGTTAGGCCATACCACAGGACCAGCCCACAGGGGAAAGTCAACTAATGAAGATGTAGCAATTAACCTGTTTGATTTTTCTCCCCAAACCAGCTTGGAAGGAGAGAAGCCCACTCTGCCTGCCATGTCCTTGTGTCCTTTCCACTGGGACCTCTTTGGGCCTAGCAGGCCTCTAGAATTGGCAGCAAGGCTGATCTAGGTCCAGTCTTAGAGGCCATCCATGAGGTTCAGTACATGGCACAGTGAGGAAACAGAACAGCTAGGGGCTAGGACTCTCTTCCATGCACTCCACAACAGTCTTGTTTCCAGAAGTCTGCTCCCAGCTCAGAGGGAATTGGAGAAGCCAAATGAGAGTGATGAGATGGGAGAGGAAACTTATGCCTCTTGTGAAGAAAAGACTTGCATTTTTAAAAATTCGGAGAAGTGGATTTTAGATTAAAATCAGTTCTCTGACTGAAATATATGTTTAAAAACAAGTTTCTGAACTAAATTAGAGTTCTACTGCATTTCAAAGTCCAGCAGTTGTGTCAGCAAACAAAACATCAAAGGAAAGCAATAGGTCATTTCAGTCTCCTCTGAAGCAGCAACTAGAAATCCCTTTCTCAACAAGTAATCATATTACAGCCCCCTCCTGCTAAGCTCTAAGTAGGAAAGGGGGGGTGCAATTAGGCAGGAGGATGATGTCTCCCTCATCCTTTTGAGTTGGCAACTGACCACGCCCAGGGAGGTTTTTCATTTAGATGCTGCTTAAACATCTTTTGAAGCTCTGGGTTCACCACCCAAACTGAGGCCCTCTTAGTTTTCTTCATGTTCTGCATTTGCTCCTTTGCATCTACAAAGTCCTTCCCAAATTCCTTTGGTTTCTGGATCATTCTTATCTGAAATCCATGTTCTTTTACTTTTTTTCACGTGGCGCTGGTCAGGGCTTCTTTTGCCTTGAATGCCGCGCAGGGGATTAAGCTTAGAATGGAAACTGGGTTATTTAGTTGTACTAATGTTTTCAATTACACCTCATGCAAAGTGTTTGCCTGCCAGGGTGATCTCAGACCCCATTGCATTACTATTGAGTCCATAGGTAATCTTAAAGCTCCCACAGCCTCTAAGAACAGATTTCATACAGGCACACTGAAAAAGAATATTTTACAGATAACATATGAGAATAAGGCAAGGGGGGAAAGAGGAGGCAAACTCACTCTCAAATGTAAACTCATGCATCAAACTCATCTACCAAGCTGGACTAAAAAGGGGGGATACATATCTCACAACAGAAGTGTCTTCGTGAACTCAAAATCATGAGTATGTAGTGAATCCTAAGAAAGTGGTAGACATTCTTAGCCTCTCTTTCTGCTTTAAAACTGGGAGCATCTTTTAAAAATATTTATTTATATACTTTTAGAGACAGGGTCTCACTCTGTCACCCAGGCTAGAGTTCGGTGACACAGTCAGGGCTCACTGCAGCCTTGACTATCTGGACTCAAACGATCCTCCCGCTTCAGCCTTCTCAGTAGCTGGGACTATAGGCACATGCCATCATGCCCAGCTAATCATTTTTACTTTTATTTTTATTTTGAGACAGAGTTTTGCTCTTGTAACCCAGGCTGGAGTGCAATGGCGTGATCATGGGTCACTGCAACCTCCGCCTCCCAGGTTCAAGCGATTCTCCCGCCTCAGCCTGCTAAGTAGCTGGGATTACAGGCGCCTACCACCATGCCTGGCTAATTTTTGTATTTTTAATAGAGATGGGGTTTCACCATGTTCGTCAGGCTGGTCTTGAACTCCCGACCTCAACCAGTTTGCCCACCTCAACCTCCCAAAGTGCTGGGATTACAGGCATGGGCCACCTCACCCGGCCTCAGCTAGTTATTTTTTAAAAATCTTTATAGAGATGAGGTTTTGCTCTGTTGCCCAGGCTGGTCTCAAACTCCTGGCCTCCAGTGATCCTGTCATCTCAGCCTCCCAAAGTGCTGAGATTTCAGGCCTGAGCCACTGTACCTGGCTTAGAACTGTAAACATCTTAATTTCCCAACACAGTCAAATTTTAGAGACTAAAACATAAGCTATATATTTTATGCTCAGGTACTATTTAAGATAAAGAGGTGCCTTAGAATTCCTGATTAATTAAGGATGAATTATAATACACAAAAATAAAGAAGTTTAAATTTAGCGTGAGGGCACTCCAGGAATTTATCAGACTAGGATTAATGTCTAGATAAATGGGATAAAATTAAGAATGTGTTCAGAAATTGTATCCCTGGTCTTAGGAAAAAGCAGCTCCCAGAGAGATATCTGTCCTCTGATTCTCATCATTCCACTTCTACCAGAGCCTGTTAATACTCCAGTGAGGAGAAGGCAGGAATGTTGCAGCTACAGAGTCCATTTGAATCTGAGACGGGTTATCCACATTATGTAGGTGGTATGTAAATATGTAGGTGGTGGCCATATGATCACGTGTACAGGGCAGATGAGTGGTAGGGGGCTTGAGTGTGGGCCCATAAGCCCTTTGTGGCTGCCTTTGAACACCAGCCTCCTCCTTCTACTAGTTACTTGGCCACGGGCAAGCTGAACTTCAAATTCCTATACAACAAACAGAAGAATAATTAGCTCATAGGGTTGTAGTGGTGATTAAAGGAGATTATCCATATAAAGTGCTTTAATACTGTGCATGGCCCACAGTAAGTAAATGTAGTACTTTATGGTTTATAAAGCACTTCTATATACACATACACTCATTTAACATCTCCAAAAGCCTGTGAGGTAGGTTGTATTATTCCCATTTTATCAAGGAAGCACCTGAGGTCAGACAGTCTCAGCTGTTTCCTATTCACACAGAGAACAACACTGGTCTTCTGATTTTTTATTTATTTTTGAGACAGAATCTTCCTCTGTTGCCCAGGCTGAAGTGCAGTGGCACAATCATGGCTCACTGCAGCCTCGATCTCCTGGGCTCAAGTGATCCTCCCACCTAAGCCTCCCAAGTAGCTGGGACTATAGGTATGCGCCACCACACTCAGCTGACTTTTTTATATTTTGTAGAGATGGGGGTCTCACTATGTTGTCCAAGCTGGTCTCAAGTCTTGGGCTCAGTGATCCTCCTGCCTCAGCCTTCCAAAGTGCTGGGATTACAGGGTGAGCCACCATGCATGGCCAAGTCTTCTGATCTTGATGTCATCCTCTTCCTTTAAGGCCCTCCCTTTAAGCACCAGGCAAGCAAACTATTTATTTTAGGTGTTCTAGCGTCCCAGAGAATATCAAAGCTAAAACGTTCTTCAATCAGATTTAGCATAATGAGTAAAGCAGGGACTTTTGAGTCAAACATGCCTGGGTTCAAATGCCAGCTCTGCATCTCTGCCAGTTTCGAGTTGGGCCACTTTGGTCCAGTTATCCCCCACTCCCTGTACCTACTTCCTCCTTCATAATGTGGCACAGATTTTTCTTCAAGTCAGTACGTGCACTTTGAAGGAAAGCAGTTAACACAGTCCCTTTATATATCCTATTCAAGGCTCTGTCAAATTTAGTCACTTACTAGCTAAAAGTTTAATTATTCAGTGAGGGGTATATTTAGTGTTCTAAAGCTATATCAATTCTCCTTAATAACTGGTATGATACAATGACATAAAATAATCATATTTGTAAAAAAAATCATCATCATTACATTGCTTCAGCTTAAAATACAGTGTGCCAAGGCAAGAACGTGTATATTTTATTTTATTTATTTATTCCTTTGTTTTTTGCGGACGGAGTTTCACTCTTGTTGCCCAAGCTGGAGTGCAATGGCACGATCTCAGCTCACTGCAACCTCCACCTCCCAGGTTCAAGCAATTCTCCTGCTTCAGCCTCCTGAGTAGCCGGGATTACAGGTGCCCACCACTACGCCTGGCTAATTTTTGTATTTTTAGTAGAGACGGGGTTTCACCATGTTGGCCAGGCTGGTCTTGAACTCCTGACCTCAAGTGATCCGCCCACCTTGGTCTCCCAAAGTGCTGGGATTACAGGCATGAGAAACCGTGCCTGGCCTAAGAATGTGCATATTTCATAAAGTATTTGGAGGGGTTGTGTTTGGATGGCAACACCATCCAGTGAATTCAATAATTCAGTGCCAATCACAGACTGAGCCAAATAGAGGTGAAATTTTCAATGTGCTCATCATGTGGACCATGGCTTTGCTGCTTAGTAACACCTAAAATTTTTATTCACTGGTCTAAACAAGTCTCTCCAGTTTGATGTTTGCAGCTCATGATTATCAGATGTACTTTTTATTAGTTTACACAATAAGGGTTGCTTAAATGAAATAGATTTATTTCTCTCTTGTACAGCTCAAGTTCACATGGCTGCTCAGATATTTCCAGGATTCCAAGATTCTTCAGTATTATCGCCCCAGGCCTCCCAGATGGTTTGCCCTTGTCTATGTGGTCTAAGCCGGCTTACTACCACAGGCATCTTACCCAGCAGGAAGGGAAACTTCTTAAAGATGGCCTCAAATCCTTTCAGCCTCACCTAACTACTCATGTGATGACCAGATCTGTGCAGACTTTGCCAGTTTGCACAATTGCAACCTGTTAGTACCTCACCTTGGCCCATGCCCCAAGCCTCTCAATTTCTGCTCTGGGGCATCTCAGGCATCATAGCAGTGTAGATTTAACACTTTGATCAATGGCAGTCTAGTATCAGTGGATATTTCCCCCTTGTGTCTTCCCATCAGAAGGTCCTGTGGGATTGAGCACCAGTCACCCATAAGAGTGGCCAACTTAGTACCTCTTTCTTGCATTGACCTCGCCTCTTTCTTGCCACCCTCTCTATCCCTCACTCTTGTTCCCTGAGATTGTTTCCCAAATAAACCTGCAGTTGAGTTTTAGCTTTAGATTCTACTCTCAGGGGGACCTTGGCCAAGACAGGGGAATGCACAAGACTTTTATGTACCAAAAGTTGTCTTCATCCTTTCTGCTCACATTCCACTGGACACATGAAGCTGCAATGGGGGCTGAGCAGCGGATTTTTTATTCTGGAAAGACTTGCTCTCAGTTAAAAAGTTCATTACTATGGATGAAGTCTCTGTGCATGCTTCATAAAATTTGAATTTGCACAACTAAATACATCATGGATAGGCTAGAGGTTATGACCACTGAACTAAGAGACCAGAGTTTTCATCCACACACTTCCACCCATTTTCCAGGTGAACTTAGGCAAGTTGCTAAGTCTTCTGGGCTTGAACTTCCTCATTTGTAATTGGTGATAATCATAACTTCTTTCTCTGAGTGACTGTGAGAAAAATTAGATTGCAGATGGGAAAGTGCTTTAAAACTTTTAATATACAATGTTTAAGTTGGTGCAAATGTAATTGTGGTTTTTTTTGCCATTACTTTTAATTATTTTTGCACCAACCTAATAAATATAGGTTAGATCTAGTTACCGCCTGTATGAAAACAAGAAACCAGTTGTAGAACATTGTGTTACTACATTACTGGTTACACCTACAGAGCACCATCCAGTTTATCCATAGGTGGATGAAACTGCCCAACTCGCCATCCCGAGAAACAACAATCAGCACCAGGTAAGCATTTTCCAACTTAAAAGGCTTCCATTGCATGGGTCTCTTGCACATCATCTCTCAACATTTCATCATTTCGTTACTATTTCCTTGTTTTCCAAAATGTTCTCCACCTCTGGAATTTATCCTTTTAAAAATAATCATAAAGAGAAGAAAGGGAGAAAAAAGTTACCCGTGGTACTCATTATATGAGCCCAAGGGACGAAACAGCATTCTCTCTCCCCATTAATAACCTAAACTTTCAAACATGTAGCCATGGTTAAGGATTCCTTCTGGACTATTTTAAGGAGCAAATTTATTAGTTCTGTAGCATCTCATAATCCTGAGGTATTTAGGAAAACTACATTCTTTGGATTCTGAAACCCTGGCTGTTTCCCCAAGCTACTTCAAACAATGCAGCCTTTGCTGACGGGGCACTCCATGGGCCAGCAGTGTTGTTGAATTGTAAGTAAATAATCTTGAAACAAATCCATGGTTGACACACTGTCATATTATGTTTACTGCTCCAGAGGAGGGATTTATTCTGAGGATATTGAAAAACTCCATTGCTGTTTGGGGGAAGTGACAATTGGGATCACCCATAAATTAGAGTAATTGCCCTTTGTTCTGTACCGTAGATATGATCCAAAACATTGCACATGTACTATATCATATGTGAAATAGAACAGTGCTGGATAAAAATATACAATATTACTAAATAAAAACAGATACCATGGATATGACAGATATTTAAATTGCCAAGTTTGGCTACAGCTAGCTTTGTTCTTCTTCTTGGATTAATAAGCATGGGAGCTCTAAACTGGAGGAGAAAAATGAACCAGTCCAACCACATCTTCCTTTTTAGCATAGGTTTCTTGATGTAGTTTTATAAATGATTAATATTTAATTTTATTTTTTGAGACAGAGTCTCGCTCTCTTACACAGGCTGGAATGCAGTGGCACAATCTCGGCTCACTGCAACCCCTGCCTCCCAGGTTCAAGCGGTTCTCTTGCCTCAGCCTCTTGAGTAGCTAGGATTACAGGTGTGCACCACCACGCCTGGCTAATTTTTTGTGTTTTTCATAGAGACAGGGTTTCACCATGTTGGCCAGTCTGGTCTTGAACTCCTGACCTCAAGTAATCCGCCTGCCTCAGCCTCCCAAAGTGCTGGGATTACAGGCATGAGCCACCGTGCCCAATTTAATGTTTAATGAGCCAGATCTCTCTTTCCCTGTAAGAAGGGGACTGGTATTACAGCTTTCTAAAACTCAGTGCCTTCTCTCTCCTCTCCTTTTCGCTCCACCCTGGCTCACTTAGGGGTTGGTGTGACTTTGCCTCTGGTGGAGGTTGGTGAAAGCGGTCATTTAATATGAAGAGGGACCCATATACAGGGGAGGAAGGCATCAACTGCAGTCCTTTATTTCAGCAAAACTTGTCTAGGCTAATTTCATCTAAATCACAGCAACACATAATTATGGAAAATTGAAAAGAACAAAACCAGGAGTAAACTACAACATCCCCTTGCAAACATAATCGCCTTCCTCTGATACTTTCTACAGTCGTCGAAATAGCAAACATGTCCTTTTTGAGACCATTTTTCTATGTATAATGCTGGTCACAGAGATAGGAGAGAGAGAAAAAAAGAGTTCCTCCACAATTGTGATTGGAAGAGAACAATTTCCTTCATTTTCTGGCTCCAATGAGTACCTCCTAACAGAGCTGAAAACTCATCTTCGGGTTCCTCTAGAAGAGGCTCCAGTGTTTAGCAGAGAAACAGTTCAGCAGGGTGGAAAGAGCCGGCCGTGTTGCACATACTCACAGGCCCGAGGACGATGCTGTGTAGCAGGGGACGAACAGCTCTGCTTGGCTTGCGGAGTCAGGGAGAAGCCTCCCTGGAGGAGGAGGACACTTGAGCCCATTCTGGCAAAATGACTGTGAACTGGCCAAAAGAACAAGGAGTAGGGAGGAGCAGAAGTCTTTTATGCAGAGGGAAGAACACATACAAAGGAGTAGAAGCCAGAATGGCAGCACGTTCAGAACTGCAGGGGTCTACTTGGCTAAGCATAGGAGGTGAGCCTGTGAACTTGGGGGGTGGAAGTTGGGGGTGGCCTGAGCCCTGTGAAGGGCTTCTGGGTACTCAGGTATGGTGGGCACTGGGTTGGCAGCTGCAAGCCATGGAAGTCCAGAGTCAGAGTCTTCAGAGGGCAGTCAGAGTCTCAGTCTTGGAGTCGGTCTTAGAAGGGGAGAGTCTGGTGATGGGGCTTCCTCTGTCACAGACCACGCAAGTCGGGTGGCTGATAGCCAATGTGGCACTACAGGATGGCCACAGTGTCCTGTTTGTGGGCTTCCTCTGGCCAGCCCAAGGGCTCAGGGCCACAGCACAGCCCTGAAGCTTCTCAGCAGCAGCAGCAGCAGCAGCAGTGGGATGGACTCGTGCACAGCTCTAGAGCCATCCATGGCTGGCCTTCCAGATCCCACCTCCTCCCTCACCTCCCCTGCCAGCCTGGCTGGGTCTTTCGCGTTCTCATGCTTGCACATTTTATGTGTTCTGGCCAACTAGACTCTTCCCTGCATGTAAAAAGCTGGCGAGTTCCCCTTCATTTTGTTCCCCTTTCTTTTTTAATCTACTCTGTTTTATGCTTTATAGCAGGGAATGCTTAGCATTCAGATAATCCATAAATATCCTCACTTGTTCCAGTTATCTTCTGGTGAGCGTTCTCTACTCTTGTCCCCTCTTACCCCTCCTCCTCACACGTACACAACAGTAGGGAGAAGAGTACAAATGAACCCAGCTTCAGCAGTGACCAACTCACGGTCAATACGGTTGCATCATTATCTACCCCCGTCAGATTATTTGGAAGCAATTCCCAGACATTTCGTCTCCCAGTATTTCAGTGTATGGGAACAAGAAAGGATTGAGTCACATGCCAATTTGAAGTCCTTCCCACAGTCATACATGAAAGTATCATTTTTTTGTTCATGTCATCAAGGTGTTTTGTTCTCGGCAATTTATTGAAAGATCCTTTGCCACTTTAAAAATACATTCTAGGCCAGACACAGTGGCTCACACCTGTAATCCCAGCACTTTGGGAGGCTGAGGTGGGTGGATCACTTGAGGTCAGGAGTTCGAGACCAGCCTGGCCAACATCTCTACTAAAAACTCCACCTCTACTAGAAATGCAAAAATTAGCTGATGTGGTGGTGCATGCCAGTAATCTCAGCTACTTGGAAGGCTGAGGCAGGAGAATCACTTGAACCCAGGAGGCAGAGGCTGCAGTGAGCCAAGATCGTGCCACTATACTCCAGCCTGGGCAATAGAGTTTTATTTTTTTAAAAATGCATTCTACATGCAAAATGTGTATATAGCCAATACTATCAGAACTAAAAATATTTGAATAATATTTGAACAAATACCTGTATAACTATGATTGAGCTCAAAGGAGAGAGAGTGAGAGAGAATATTACCAGTATCTTTGAAGTCCATGTTTGCTTCCTCCCTCTCCCCACTTCAGTTATCCTCTATCCTGAAATTTGGGCTAAGCATTTCCCCCATACATGTGTGAGTGTGTGCATGTGTGCGCACGCGCGCACGCACGCATTTATAAGTTTGGCCCTCTAAACAATATATTGTTTAGTTTTCCTGTTTGTGAGCTTTGTGTATAAATAGAATTACACTGAAATTGCCTTCTGTGACTCTTTTGCACTTCAACATCATGTTTTCAAGCTTCATCCACATTGAGGCACGTCTAGCTGTGGATTATAGTATTGCATGATATGAATCCGCTACTGCTTATTTCTCCATTCAGTCGTTGATTGGCATTTAGTTTGTTTTTAGTATTTCCCCCCAACCTCCCAAATCCTCCTAAGAATATTATTTTACTTGTCTTCAGGACATACGCACAAGAATTTTCCCAAGGGTGGAACTGCTGTGTATATACACTTATCTTTACTAGGCGATGCAAAATTGTTTTCTCAAGTAATGTGTAATTTTACATCTCATTAGCTCTATATAACAGTTCCCACCATCACTGGTCTTGTCTGACTTTTAAATTTTCACTCTTTGGTAAATTTAATCTATTTTTCTTGAATGATGAGAGTAAACATCTTTCCATATGTTTACAGGCCATTCATGTTTCTCTTCTATGGATGTCTGTGTTTTTGCATTTTTCTATTTTTGTCTTTTTCTTGATGATTCATGGGAATCCTTTACATATTTTGGATATTAAAACCTTATCAGTGCATAGAATGTCAGCAGAAAAGGCTGCCAAGAATTCCTCTCATCCCTGCAGGTGCACGCCACCTGCCACCTTTCATCGTGAGGTGGGGTTATCGCACCTCCTCTTGGATTGGAGGTGGCCCTGTGTGTTGCTTTGATCAATAGAATATGGCAGAGATGCTGCATTATCTCCAGGCCAAAGCCTTAGAGGCCTTATGGTTTCCATTTCACCATCTTGGAAGTTAGCGGCTGTGTGAAAAGCTCCAGCTATCCTGATGGAGAGAGAGGCCACGCAGAGAGACTTTCCACAGGATGAGACATGGTATACAGAGAAAGAGAGGCCCAGGCAGCCCCTACTCATTCCAACCGCCTCAGCTGATGCTCTATCCATACAAATGAAACTGTCTTGGAAGCCTCAGCCAAACTCTCAGCTGGTTGCACCTGTGATCCCCACTTATGCTCCAGGAAAGAGAACCGCCCATTGAGCTCAGCCCAATTTCCTGATTCAGAGACTCACAGGTAATAAAATAATTATTGTTTCCAGTCAGAAAATTTGTAGTTACACAACAATATAGAATAGAAACAATTCATCATATGTGCTCTAAAAATCTTGTTTCAAGGCATACCTTTTTTACTGTCTTTATAATACAGAAGGCCACCCTTATCCACTGTTCCACTCTCTGAGATTTGTTACACGTGGTCAATCGAGGCCCAAAAATATTTCAGTATTTTGAGAAAGAAAGAGAGATAGAGACCACATTCATATAACTTTTATTACAGTATAATTGTTATATTATTCTTGTTAATCTCTTACTGTGCCTGATTTATAAATTAAACTTTATTACAAGTTTGTATGTATAGGAACAACTATACATACAGTATATATAGGGTTGGGGACTATTTGTGGTTTCAGGCATCCACTGGGGGTCTTGGAGTGTCTCCCCAAGAGATAAGGGGGGACTACTATATCTTTTGACTATCAAAAATTGTGACATATACAAGCGGTCCCTAACCTTTTTGGCACCAGGGATCGGTTTTGTGGAAGACAATTTTTCCATTGACAGGCGGGGTGAGGTGGGGGATGGTTTTGGGATGACTTAAGCACATTACATTTATTCCGCACTTTATTTCTATTATTATTACTTACTCACCATAATGTAGAATCAGTGGGAGCCCTGAGCTTGTTTTCCTGCAACTAGACAGTCCTGTCTGGGAGTGAAGGGAGACAGTGACAGATAATCAGGCATTAGATTCTCGTAAGGCACACGCAACCTAGATCCCTCTCATGCACAGTTCACATGGGGTTTGAGCTCCTATGAGAATCAAATGTCCAGGCTGATCTGACAGGAGGCAGAGTTCAGGTGGTAAAGCTCACTCACCCACCACTCACCTCCTGATGTGCAGCTGGGTTCCTGACAGGCCACGGACAGGTACTGGTTTGTGGCCTGGGGGTTGGGGACCGCTGACTTATACTGTAGTTGAATTCTTCAATATTTTATAGCTAGTGATTTTTATATCTTATTTGAGAAATCTGTCCCTACTTTAAGGTACTGTATACTAAAAGTTTTAAAGTTTTGCCTTTCACATTTAAGCCCCTTAATCTGTCTTGAATTGATAAATTCCTCAATTTACCTTGAATAGTGTAAGGTAGGGATACATTTTCATTTCTTTAAATATGGATAATTGCTTCAGCACCACAGGTTGAATGGTCTCATCAGTTTTCCATGTATGTTGATTCGGTTTGTCTGTCCCTACACGATTACTGCATCATTTAAATTAATACAGTAGCTATAGAATAATAAGTCTTGATACCTGGTGAGCACATCCTTCTCTTTTATTTTGCATGAATGTCTTTGCTATATTATTGAGTTTTTGGTCTTCCTTATAAATTTTAGAATCATCTTGTCAAATTTCATGATAGATCGTTTTTGAGATTTTGATTGGATTTACATTGAATCGATAAATCGTTGGGATGAGGGGATTTGTGACTTTAAATATTGAGTCTTTATCTATAAATGTGCCATCTTTCTATTCTTAAAAAAGTTTTGGCTGGGCGTGGTGGCTCATGCCTATTATCCCAGCACTTTGGGAGGCCAAGGTGGGTGAATCACCTGAGGTCAGAAGTTCAAGACCAGCTTGGCCAACATAGTGAAACCCCATCTCTACTAAAAATACAAAAATTAGCCGAACATGGTGGCTGGCACCTGTAATCCCAGCTACTCAGGAGGCTGAGGCAGGAGAATCGCTTGAACCCGGAGACACAGGTTGCAGTGAGCCAAGACCACGCCATTGCACTCTAGCCTGGGTGACAAGAGAGAAACTCCGTCTCAAAAAAAAAGTTTTTTTTAATGCCTTCTTTAAAAAGTTTTATAATTTTTACACGTAAGTCTCATACATCTTTTGTTGGACTTACTCCTAGGTATTTTATATTTTTATTGCTAGTATTAAATTATTAATAAAATGTTTTTATTTGCATATTCTAATTGATAGTAGCTGGTGAAGAGAAAGGCAATTAACCTGGTATATTTATTTAGTATTTGGAAATTTTACTAATCTTATTTTAATTCTAATAATGTATAAGCTTCTTTGGGTCTTCTATGTGAAC